>NC_143556.1:105255000-106671250 GCF_054136105.1 Typopeltis vanoorti | reverse complement strand
ATTACATAAATGATTTGTGAATGTTTAGTGCGGATGGAAGAAGGGTGTGTGCGAAGTGTGACCTGAACGAGGAATTGATGAATGCGAATATGAAATTGATGACAGAAAGTGCTAGTACCGATTGTGTCGCGAGTGCACGTTTCAAAGAGAAGGATGGTGAGAAAGGCAGGCGAAAAAATGTTAAAAAATCAGGAAAAAAAGAAAAAGAGCGATTTGACAACCGTAACGGATGTTAAAAGGGACGAAAGTGAGGTGGAAAGAAACGAAATTGAGAGAACGAATGAAAGTAGAAATGCCGTGGTGCAGAAATCGCAAGTAAAAAAAATCGAAAGAATGAATGATAGCGAAAAAAGAATGACTGATGGCGAAAGTTGGACGCATGTTGGAACGAAAGTACTGAACCAAAGAAAGATGAATGACAGTAAAAGTGAGAAGAATGATAGCGAAAGTTGGACGCATGTTAGTTCGAAAGTACGGAAACAAAGAAAGATATGTGAGAGTGAAAGTGAGAAGAATGATAGTGAAAGTTGGACGTATGTTGGACCGAAAGTACGGAAACAAAGAAGGATGAATGAGAGGGAAAGTGAGAAGGGGGGGGGGGGGTCGAGAGTTAGAAAGATTTAATGATAGAGAGAATGTGTCGCGAAGTTCGGAAGGTGAATTGGATTGGATGAAGCAAGAAATGAAATGGATGCGGAATGAAATTAAGAGAATTCAGGTCAAAACTATTAAAATATATCATGATGGCATGAAAGAGTTAACGAAAGATGAGCGAGTGGAGTTGTATGGCGACTCCATTATTAAAGGTGTGCTAGAGGATGAAATGCACAAGGTATGTTTTCCAGGCGGTAAAATGAGTAGAGTGATTGAGGCATTGAATATGAGGCGGGACCGAGCAAAAGAGTTAATTGTATTAATTGGTACAAATGATTTGAGAGAGAACAAAGAGCATGTCAAAATGAATGTCAGGAGACTGCTTGGAAAGATAAAAGAGAATAGTGTGACAAGAAGGGTAGTCAGTGTGTTGCCTAGGTATGATTGTGGTGAAATCAGGCGGAGAGCAAGGATTATGAATGATATTCTGGCTGAAATGTGTGAGGAGATGGGAGTACAGTTTGTTAATGTGTGGAATGAGTTTGAGGGACAAAGTGAGCTGTATGGGAGCGATGGACTGCATTTGAGTGGTTATGGTGTGAGTCGCTTGGAGAGACTGCTGCTGGAAAGTAGAGAAGTGAATAGAGAGAATGAATCAGATCGAGAGGGGAGTGATGTGAAAGAGCAGGAGAGTAAGACAGGAGAGATTGAAGAAGTGGAAATGAATGGGGAAGTGAGTGGTATGAGTATAGAAAATGAGAGAATGGGTGTGCAAGAGGAGCAGGGAAACGGGGAGGCTCAGGGTGGACAGGGATACACAGTGTGAGAAAGGTGGATGCTCCAAGAGGAGGTCAGAGCATGCGTAGGCAGGAAAGTAATGGGATGATCAGGGATCAAAAGGAAACAGATGGAATTGCAAAGGGTTCTAAAATGAAAAAGCAGAAAGGGAAATGGCCCCAGTCCAGCATGGAGAGATCACATCGAGTGAGTGGTATCAGTGGAACTAGCTGTAGATCCAGAAATGAGCTGTTGTGTTTGTATACCAATGCTAGAAGTATAAGAAACAAGGCAGATGAAATGGTTGCACAAATTGCATCTGTGCACCCAGATTTTGTGAGAATAAGTGAGACATGGTTAGATGAGGATGACATTCTGACAGGAATAAAGATGGAAAGGTATGATGTGTTTCGTGAGGATAGAAGGGGTAAAAAGGGAGGGGGAGTGCAATTGATGATAGAGAAAATGTTATGTCCATACAAGGTCGAAATGCAAGAGGGAAATGGGACCAGTGGTTTTGAGGCAGTATGGTGTGAGATAGAGGTGAATAGAATCAAATACTTGGTGGGATGTTGTTATAGACCTGGTAATGTGGATGGTGGTGATAGTGAAATGTATAGTCAAATAAGCCAAGCAAATAAGAAAAGGGTGATCATTATGGGTGATTTTAATTATGGCAATATAGACTGGAATGAAGAGATAGCAACTGGAAGTAAAGAAAATGAGTTTCTTGAGTTTTTGAGGGATAACTACCTTAGACAGTATGTAACAGAGGGCACACGAGGATTAAGGGTCTTGGATTTGGTCATCTCATTGGAGGATGTAATTATCAATGAGGTATCAAATCATCCACCAATTGGTGAAAGTGACCATGAGGTGATTAACTGGGTGGTTGCCAGCAGTGCATTAACCCCTGTGAAAACAGGGTATATGTAGAACTACAAGGGGGGTGATTATGAAGAGCTCAGGAGACAGCTTGCAGGTGTAGCATGGAATGAGGAGTTAGCTGGAAAAGAGATCAATGCAGCTTGGGGGATTTTCAAAAAATATTTAGTAGATGCAATGTCTAAATGTATACCATGGGAGAGAAGGTTAAACAAGGTAGGTGTGAGATGGATGAATAAAGAGATTAAGCATGCAATACAGAGAAAAAGGGCATTGTGGAGGCAGCATAAGAGAAGTGGAAGTAACCAATTTCATGAGGTCTACAAAGACCAAGCAAGGAGAGTGACTTGGTTGGTGAGAGCAGCAAAAGAGAGGTATGAACAACAGTTAGCTAATGAAGCCAAAAAGAACCCTAGGGAGTTCTTTCGATATGTAGCCAGCAAAAGAAAGAATGATTATGGAAGGATGACATTGATTGGAGGAAATGGAATAAAGACAGCTGTTGCAGAATGTGTGGTGGAGATACTTAATGAGCAGTTGATAAAGATCTTTTAATCTTGTGAATGTGACTTCATGGAGAGATTAAGAGCAGTTGATGATGGGGAGGAGAGACCTGACTGTAAGTGAGCAAGAGGTGTTTGGGGAGTTGAGTAAACTAGATGTAAATAAGGCTGTGGGACTTGATAATATAGCTCCGCGTATTCTAAAGGAATGTGCCAGAGAGTTGACACCTGCCTTGAAATATTTTTTTAATACGAGTCTTGCACTTGGTCAAGTCCATAAAGAGTGAAAGGAGGGCAAGATTGTGCCACTTCATAAAGGAGGTGATCGAACTCAAGCATCAAACTATAGGCCTATCTGTGTGTCAGGTGTTGTGGTTAAGTTGTTGGAGAAGCTTGTGAGAACTAGGATCCAGAGTTGGGTTGACAACAATGGCATTATCTTTGATAGACAGCATGGATTTGCTAAAGGGAGGTCATGTTTTAGTAATCTACTTACTTATTACAATAAAGTGACTGCTTCCTTGGACAGAGGAGAAGGATACACAGTAATATACTTGGATTTCGCAAAAGCTTTTGATAGAGTACCTCATGATAAATTGACAGTCAACCTAGAGCAGATGGGGTTGGATATTAGATTAGTGCATTGGATTGGAGACTGGCTATCTGATAGGTATCAACAAGTTGTGTATGGGGGTGCAATATCCAGGAAAAGGAAAGTCACGAGTGGAGTGCCTCAGGGGTCTGTTTTAGGGCCATTACTATTTAACTTGTATATTAATGATATTGGCGAAGATTTGGATGGAGATATTCAGTTTTGCAGATGATGCAAAGTTGGGACGAACCATAAAGAGTAGTGAAGATGTTGTGGCCTTGCAAGAAGACTTGTATAAATTGAGTGATGGGCAAGCAAATGGGGATTTGAGTTCAATGTTGCAAAATGTAAGGTTTTAAAATTTGGAAAACAAAGATGGGATGCAGAATTTATGCTTGGTGAGAATATATTGTTGGAAGTAGAGGAAATAAGAGATCTGGGGGTGATAGTGGATAAGGATCTAAAATTTAGGGGACACATAGCCAAAATTGTGAAGACAACACAAAGACTTCTGGGAATGATGCGGAGGACACTGACATGTAGAAGTAGGGAGATACTTGTTCCATTGTATAAGGCTTTGATTAGGCCACACATGGACTATTGTGCCCAGATTTGGTCACCGGATTTTCAGAAGGATGAAGAGATGTTGGAAAGGGTCCAAAGGCGACTGACTAAGGTAATTTCTGGCCTCTGGAATGTTGAGTATGAGGAAAGATTGAAAAGATGTAATTTGCAGAGTCTCGTGGAGAGAAGGAAGAGGGGAGATATGATAGAGACCTACAAGTTGGTAAGGGGTTGTTATAGGATCAGTGGTGGAGAAGTTTTACAGAGAATAGTGGGAGATCAGGGGAGAACCAGAGGTCATCCCTGGAAACTATATAAAGAGGGTGTGAGTAGGGGAGTGAGAGGCAGGTTTTTTTCGTGCAGAGTTGTGAGTGATTGGAATGCCTTGCCTGAGAGTGTGGTGTCTGCAAGGAGTTTGAATGTGTTTAAGACACGGTATGATGAGATGTGTGTGAGATAAAAGGACCTCCTAGATGAGTCTTTGACTCCATGAGGTCTTGTTTAATAATAATAATAATAAGAAGAATTACCTACATTATTATGAAATAGCCTTAGCCAATGTCATCGACGATTTTGCTAACAGAAAAGCAAGAAAAATAAAATTTTAGAATGTTGAAATTAAAGTTTTTCTTCAAAAATAAACATAGTGTTTTAATTTATTTCTCTATCTCTATACGTTGTTTTGACTTTTTGTAGTATTTTTGGTGTGTATTGAGAGGGGAAGCAAACTCAGGGACCACCCCGAGTGGCGAAAGCTCCTGCTATACCACTGCATATTAATATCCTTAATAAGCATATCATTTGATATAATGAAATAAGTCTCTCTCTCTCTCTCTCTCTTTGTATTGCTTTACATATTTAAATAAAATTTTTTTGTGTAAATCTCTTAATCTCCATAGGTCAGTCAGTTTTGATAATGCCCTTTGGCAGGAGAGACCTGGTCTCGAATCCCATCTAAAATGCAAAGAACCTTTATCCAAGCTTTTCAGTTGAAGGTCAGTTAACCTGTCTTGTATGGAGGGAGGGAATTTTTCTCCTCTAAATTGTTTTTCATCCTGCAAAACAAGCAAACCGGCCAGAAGAACTTGTGCAATTCCGCACAAGTCTCTTTATTTGCATAGTCTCCTATGCGAATAAGGATTAACCACTCACTTCTATCAGATCTGGTTTTGCAAGCCTGAATGGTTCAGTGTTGGTCTATTCTTAAACATAAAACAGAATATAGAACAGAAATTTTACTCACTCAATACTGTAAACCTGTAATACATCTGGTAGTATGGGTAACTAAGATAGTTTGGCACTCTGGTTGATATACAAACATATTACTTTTTCGAGCCACATTAGGTCTCCAAATAAGCAGTATGGTGGTGATGTCATTTCATACTGGAAGATGAAAATTATCTGTAATCTAAACGTATTCACAAACATCCAATCAACATTGAGACATGAATACATATCCTGTCTGTTTGTCGGAAAGTAGCGATGCTATCCACTCAGCCGCCCAAGCTGGTGGGTCTGTCTGACTAGACAGGCTCACCAGCTTGGATGATTCACTGAAAACAGTATGACCATGGACACACTGCAGAAGTGAAAAAAAAATACACACACATATAGAAATATATAGAAACTAAGTGGTTTTGGCAGAATATGCTCTTTTATTTTATTACAAAAACATTCCGTTAGTTAGAAACAATAAATATACCATAAATTATATATTTAGTTTAATCCTTTATCCAAGTGTAAGCAAACAAAGTTTGCACCTGAAGTATCTTCAGGACTGAGGCAACTCATGGAAAAGGTGGACTGAGTTCACATCACTTTCCTTAGTATCCCATAATGCAAAGCACATCTCCTTACCGACATGTATAATGCTATGCATTATATGAAGGGTTACTACCCACACCGATTTCAACCTTTATTGAGGTTTGTTCAGTGGGAGCCAGACCCAGAGGTGATACCAAGGTTGAAGCAATGCAGAAGTTATATTTCCATATGACTTCTGCATTGCTGAAGTCATATTTCCTATGTCAGTTGCCAAAAGGTGTCACACATGTATACTTGTACACATTATACTTGCAGACATGTATAGCATTATACATGTCTGCAAGGAGATGTACTTTGCGTTATGGGATACTAAGGAAAGTGATGTCAACTCAGTCCACCTTTGCCACAAGTTGCTCCAGTCCTGAAGATACTTCAGGCGCAAACTTTGTTTGCTTACACTTGGATAAAGGATTAAACTAAATATATAATTTATAGCCTAACCAAGTGGAAAAAAACTTCCAACATCTTTCTCTAATCCAGAGTACTTTAATAATAAAGTGTGACACCTTTTGGCAACTGGCATATGGAAATATGACTTTTGCATTGCTTCAACCTTGGTATCACCTCAGAGTCTGGCTCCTACTGATACTGATGAGACCCCTAAGAGTAAAAACTGGTTGGAAGCGTGGGCGGCAATCCTGTAGCCAATGAAGTTGTAACTGAGGCTCAGCTGTTGCTGTTACCCAGGTAGAGGGGTAATGGATAGCAATGCTGTAGCCCATGAAGTTAACTGAGGCAAGGCTGTTGCTGTTACCCCTCAGATGAAATATGAGCAATTCTACTCAGTGGCAGGGTGAGCCTGTTACTGAGGGAAACAATGCCGAGTTTGATCATTCGGGTCGCTCATTGGGTGATCTCACGAGTTTTTGGAGAGGTAACCCCGCACTTAATACAAGGAAACTGGTCTGGGTAGTGACCCTTCCCATAATGCATAGCATTATACATGTCTGCAAAGAGATTTGCTTTGCATTACGGGATACTAAGGAAAGTGATGTGAACCTCAGTCCACCTTTGCCACAAGTTGCCCCAGTCCTGAAGATACTTCAGGTGCAAACTTTGTTTGCTTACACTTGGATAAAGGATTAAACTAAATATATAATTTATAGTCTGACCAAGTGGAAAAAAATTTCCAACATCTTTCTCTAATCCAGAGTAATTTAATAATAAGGTGTGACACCTTTTGGCAACTGGCATATGGAAATATGACTTCTGAATTGCTTCAACCTTGGTATCACCTCTGAGTCTGGCTTCCACTGAAGAGACCTCAATAAATCTCGAAACCGGTCTGGGTAGTGACCCTTCCCATAATGCATAGCATTATACATGCCTGCAAGGAGATGTGCTTTGCATTATGGGATACTAAGGAAAGTGATGTGAACTCAGTCCGCCTTTGTCACGAGTTGCCCCAGTCTTGAAGATACTTCAGGTGCAAACTTTGTTTGCTTACACTTGGATAAATGATTAAACTAAATATATAATTTATAATAAATATACCACTTGTATTATTATTATAGGCCTATTATACTACTATTACTGTTATTATTATACAGACATTTCCATGGAGTCTGAGGACTCATCATCAGAGGCACACACACAAAACAATAATCACACAAGACCTTCTCCAAGCAAACAATCTATCCTGCACACCTTTTCTGACCACACTTTTACAAACTTTCAGGAGTAATTCTGATTCTCTCCTATTGAAAATTTTTTTCTGTAGTAATGCTGTAAAAACCTCTCAATTATTATTGTTATTATTATTACCACCCCAAGCCCTCATGGAGTTAAAGACTCATCCGGGAGGTCCTTTTATCACACACACACAGCTCATCATACCGTGTTTTAAACACATTCAAACTCTTTGCAGACACCACATTCTCAGGCAAGGCATTCCAATCATTCACAACTCTGCACGAAAAAAAAAAACCTGCCTCTCACTCCCTTACTCACACCCTCTTTATACAGTTTCCAGGGATGACCTCTGGTTCTCCCCTGATCTCCCACTATTCTCTGTAAAACTTCTCCAGCATTGATCCTATAACAACCCCTTACCAACTTGTAGGTCTCTATCATATCTCTCCTCTTCTTCCTGTCCACCAGACTCTGCAAATTACATCTTCTCAATCTTTCCTCATACTCGACATTCCAGACATCAGAAACTACCTTAGTCAGTCTCCTTTGGACCCTTTCCAACATCTCTTCATCCTTCTGAAAACCCGGTGACCAAATCTGGGCACAATAGTACATGTGTGGCCTAATCAAAGCCTAATACAATGGAACAAGAATCTCCCTACTTCTACACATCAGTGTCCTCTGCATCATTCCCAGAAGCCTTTGTGTTGTCTTCACAATTTTGGCGATGTGTCCCCTAAATTTTAGATCCTTATCCACTATCACCCCAAGATCTCTTATTTCCTCTACCTCCAACAATATATTCTCACCAAGCATAAATTCTGCATCCCATCTTTGTTTTCCAAATTTTAAAACCTTACATTTTGCAACATTGAACTCATATCCCCATTTCCGTGTCCAATCACTCAATCTATTCAAGTAAGGCCTCAACAACTTCACTACACTTCATGGTTCGTCCCAACTTTGCATAATCTGGAAACAACCGAATATCTCCATCAAAATCTTCACCTATATACAAGTTAAACAGTCCCCTGAGGCACTCCACTAGTGACTTTCCTTTTCCTGGATATTGCATCCCCATACACAACTTGTTGATACCTATCAGATAGCCAGTCTCCAATCCAATGCACCAATCGAATATCCAACCCCATCTGCTCTAGTTTGACTGTCAACCTATCATGAGGTACTCTATTAAAAGCCTTTGCGAAATCCAAGTATATTACTGTGCATCCTTTTCCTCTTTCCAAGGAAGCAGTCACTTTATTGTAATAAGTAAGTAGATTACTAAAACATGACCTCCCTTTAGCAAATCCATGCTGTCCATCAAAGATTATACCATTGTTATCAACCCAACTCTGGATCCTAGTTCTCACAAGCTTCTCCAACAACTTAACCACAACATCTGACACATAGATAGGCCTATAGTTCGATGCTTGAGTTCGATCACGTCCTTTATGAAGTGGCACAATCTTGCCCTCCTTCCACTCCTTAGGAACTTGACCGAGTGCAAGACTCATATTAAAAAAATATGTCAAGGCAGGTGTCAACTCCCTGGCACATTCTTTCAGAATATTTAGTGATATATTAT
Source organism: Typopeltis vanoorti (assembly GCF_054136105.1). NCBI lineage: Eukaryota > Metazoa > Arthropoda > Arachnida > Uropygi > Thelyphonidae > Typopeltis > Typopeltis vanoorti. The sequence goes on along the minus strand of NC_143556.1, from coordinate 106,662,291 downwards.
CATGTCCCACAGCCTTATTAACATCTAGTTTATTTAACTCTCCATACACCTCTTGCTCACCTACAGTCAGTCTCTCTTCCCCATCATCAACTGCTCTCAATCCCTCCATGAAGTCACATTGACAAGATTGAAAGATCTTTATGACTTATTTTTATGAATATGATTTTTTTATGAAAGATCTTTATGACTTTATGACTTATTTCTTTCTACAAAACCTTTAGTAATTTATGTTTCTATTATATCCCCTCATTTTTATTTTGTAGCCGACACATATATCACCATCTTGGTCACCAAACTGGATCCTCTCACCAAGAAATCCACAACAAATCTGTGCAGTATAGGTGCTATGAGGAATAGCAACATCTCTTTCTGTACTTGTCAGCATGCTCTTCAACTTCAAAGTGATCCTTGCTGATGCTAATTTTTTATTTTTTTTTATTTTTTGCAGTGTGCCTACTGAATTTCAAATCACAGCCATATCAAATTTCCTTTATTTTAAAATACAATTTTAATTTTTTTTATTACAAATCAAGCGAATATGGTCCCCATTTCTATACATATAGAAAGGAAATACAACACAGAGCACACATGATGTTGTTTCAGGAAATTAATCATACCATATAATAAATAAATAAATTTACCTATTATTTCCAATATTTCACTAAATTTAAACTGACATCTTCAGGGGATTAATATACTTGCATCAGCATGTGCACACAGGTATGCTTTTGCAACTGAGAATGAATAGGAGAACTATTGAGAGGTCTATAGTCCTAAAACTATGTCACCTATTATATTGGCTTTGGTTGGATGTTCTTAGATGTTAGGCTGATTAACTCTTAGATGAAAAGGTTATATGACAGAACGGGAGAGAACAAGGAAGGGGATAATCCTGTAAATTTATGTAACCGTGCATTTGACAAGGTTAAGAAGACTAGATTTTCAACTTGGAGGTTGATGAATAAGTGGAATGATTGCTAGATTGTGATTGTCAGTAGTGTCTCTTCTTAGTCATCACTGACAATCACAACCATACATCACAACGATCACAATCTGGCAACCTGTTCCACTTATTCATCACCCTCCAAGCTGAAAATCTAGTCTTCTTAACTTTGCCACACACACACACACACACACACACACACACACACACACACACACACACACACACACACACACACACACACACACACTGTGTTACATTAATTTAAAGGGTGACCCTCCCCCTTGTTCTGTTGTGCATTGGAACATTTCTTCAGCATCTACTTTGTAAAATTCCTTGATTAGCTTATATGCTTTTTTTTCTCCCAATCAGTTCAACTTTGTAACCCGCAACACCTTCAGTCTATCTTCCTCACAGGCAGCAGCCCAAGAGGAAGATAGACCAATCACCATTTTGGTCGCTTACCTCTGAATCCTTTCCAGCACCTCCACATACATCTTCAAGAAACCCAGGTGACCAAATCTGTGCAAATACATGTGGCCCTATTTTGCATATAATGGTTAGTGTGGCCTACTGAGACAAGTGCATGGTTTCCATGAAAATTCCTGTATAATAATAATAATGTATGGCAGACAGCAGGTTCAACAGACTTAGATCTGATGATATGATTATCTATATAGCATTTCACTCCATTTGGATAAAGTGATTGAGATGGGATTCAAAGGGGATGGATGCACAATATATCACCCTGCTCAGGTGATATGATCAGGACAAGGAAAAGGAAAAGAATGAAAATAAACAATATCTGGAATGTTGCTACTTGGAATATCAGGATTATCCATCATAAATACCAAGATCTAGACAAAACTCTAATAGAAAGTAATATCCAATTAATATCAAGCAGTAATAACAGAAACAAAGAAAAAAAAAAAGGTAGAGATGAAAACAGATAATTACATCTATATCTACAATGGAGTAAAAAAAAAAAAAAAAAAGAAAAAAAAAAGAGCATAAGCAGGAGTAATGATTTTTATTCACAAATCAATTAAAAAATATATCACACATCACAAATAGTGGAGGAAGAGAATTCTAGAACTAAGAATACAAATAAGTTGTGGCTTCCTGATCATTATTGTGTCTATGTCCCAGAGTAAGTAAGGAAGGAAGACAGTAATGACTTTTGTTCAGATTTAACAAAAAATTAAAAAATTAAAAAAGAAAGATTATCTATTAATAATGGGAGATTTCAGTGATAGAGTAGGGAATGTTCTACTTAGTACAAATATAGGAACAAATGGCAAAACTACACAAAACAGAAATAGATACAGACTTAGGGATTTTTTTCACATATATGTGAAAAAATAACTTAAAAATTACTAATACTTTTTTTCAAGCATACAGATTGCCATAAATTCACTTGGGAAACAAGAAATCTAAAAAAGTATAATAGACTATATAATAGCTAATAGGAAAGCAGCTAATACTTCTATGATGTTAGACAGCCAAGTATTTAGAAGAGCAGAAATAGAATCTGATCCTTATCTAGTGTACAAAAAATTAAGAATACCTCCAAGATGGTTTAAAATTAACCAACTCAACAAAGAGAACTCTCTGGGAATCTTTAAGAGTTCAACTTGGGAAACAAGAAATCTAAAAAAGTATAATAGACTATATAATAGCTAATAGGAAAACAGCTAATACTTCTATGATGTTAGACAGCCAAGTATTTAGAAGAGCAGAAATAGAATCTGATCCTTATCTAGTGTACAAAAAATTAAGAATACCTCCAAGATGGTTTAAAATTAACCAACTCAACAAAGAGAACTCTCTGAGAATCTTTAAGAGTTCAACTCGTGGATGATAAAAACTATTAATTACCTATCTTTGCAAAGAATAAAAGAAAATGATGATATAGAGAACAGAGTGGAATAATTAAAAAAAAACATATTTATAAATGAAGAAACAGAATGCCTTGGAACAAGGAAGAGGAGAAGGAGAATAAGAAACTGGGATAAAAAAATTGTAGCACTAATCAAAGATAAGAAAAAATAAAAAAAACTCAGGATTGAAAATAAAATTTTTGAACAAATGAACTGCTTCACATAGCTTGGATGTGCTGAATCATATACAGGGTGATAAAAATTAAAGTATCCCATTTGAGACCTTGTGGAGTGCCATCCAGTGATCTAAATGCTGTGAAACTTGACAGGAATACATTGTGCATCATGCAGAAGTGAGATCTGAGAAAAAAAAAAATTCTAAAATTCACCACTAGGGATGTTGTAAACACCAAATGCATGGAACTTGCATATCACTCAACTTGGCAGGTACCAGAAGGGTTAAAAAGATGGACATGGGATTTTCTTCTTCATTCTGGTTGTTAATACCATGCACAGTGATGGCACTAACCTTGCCCCAATGTACTGTGCTTGTGAAGTTACCCAAACAATTGCAATTCTGTTGCTACGCTCTGCAAATTTCATCACCTGAACAAATATCAACAAGGTCCACTACCTCCATGTGCTCTGCAACGAATGATTAATCATTTTGAAGAAAGAGGATTGGGAGTTTGTGTGCCTGGTAGAGGCCACAAACCAATCAGTTCACAACAAGTGAATGAAGTTGCTACTTCCGTTGTGGAGCAGGCCATGAATAACAGCGTGCATGCTGTATCAAGACGCATGAATATGCCTTACACAACTGTCTGGAAAATTCTACAGAAGATTCTGCATTTCTACTCGTTCAAGATAACCCTGACACAGGAGTTGCACCTGCATGCCTTTGAAAATTAACTGACATTTGCTCATCATTCCTTTCTCAAGTGGAGTTGGATGCTGCATGGATGGATGATTTTCTGGAGAGATAAGGCTCATTTTCACCTGAATGGAGCTGTGAATGCCCACAATTCCAGGTATAGGCTATGCAAAACCTGCGTGCAATCCAACAAATTCCTTTGCATTCATCCAAAATTAGTGTCTGGTGCAGGTTTACAGCTTTGTTTATCATTGGACCATTCTTCTTCTTTGAGGACATTTGCCAGTCAGGTCCTGTGTCTTGCTCAGTTACTGCCAAGAGGTATCATGATATGATAAACAGTTTTGTTGTGCCAGAGCTACAGCAGTGCTTCTGCATGAATGCAGTCATTTTCATGCAGGATGGGGTCCCTCCACACATCAGTTGATTCATACAGAAGGTTAGTAATCAGCTGTGCATTTCCCACTGCATGGCCACCTCGTTCACCTCCTGTTACTTCTTGCTCAGGGGATTCCTCAAAGACAGTGTTAATGAAGATCATCCTTATAACTTGCCAGTGCTGAAAGACAGCATAACGATGCAACATCAGTCCTGACTAGCTGCATTCTGCCATCAAGCACACTAACACATCCCCGGTACCCTCTTCAAACCCACTTGTTTCCCCTTACATCCCAGGCCATCCCATTGCTATCTTTTCTATTCACATTTTCACTTCCTTTTTGAGCACTGATTTTTCTCACACTATGTTTTCCGGTCCACCCTGAGTCCCCACGTTTCTCTGTTTGTCTTGCACACTTGTGCTACCCAGTTCTCCATATTTATATGCACCACTTCAATCCTTCTTTCCTTACTCTTTTGCTCTTCCACACTGCTTCGTCCTTCCTCAGTGAAGACATGATCGCTTGCCCAAGCGTTCATATATTTGCCTTATATTGGTCAGTTTTGATAAGGTTTCACTGGCCTGACAGCCGTTTTAAACTGGCTGGTCCTCCTCAGAGACCAGGCAACTATTTAAGTAAAGCCATCTCTAAAAATTAGGTGATTCCCCAGACCATTCCCTATGAGTGACCACAAGATCATCCAACTCAGCGTTGGTTCCATTCAGTGACAGGCTCACCCCACTACTAAGCAGAACAACTCATATTCCAGGGAAAAGCACCCACCGACACAGCTCTGATAGAGGCCCTGCCAGAAAGCATCAATCCCCAAAGACTCAAATTTCTCTCTTAAAGCAAAACTCCCATAAAATCTTAAGCCCCCTCAGCGGGACAACACCCGGAAGAAACCTTAAGAGAGCAATAGAAGGTGAATATATGGAAGCTTGGGCAAGTGTTCTATAAGGTCCACGCTAGGACAACTCGTAAATGCTGGTGAGTGCATTCCCGTAAGCTCTCTGGTCAAATTTCATACAAAACTTTCATAATTTCTCCATTTGGCTTTGAAATAATGCTGGATTTAATATCCACTTGATCTATATAATTAGTAGTCATGTTTGACACCAGAAATGTGATCACGACATATACTGTGGTAATATTCTGTCAATTCTTGTATGAAAGGGAACTTGGACAAAGGCATTGCTCCAAAATTTATTGAAAATTACTCCACTGATTCTTTTGCAGTTCAGAAAGTTTTTGTTGAATTGCAACTGTTTCTGTGACACTCTGTCATTTAAAACTTATAATACAATAACTTTGCTTTTTTATATGTAATGAAGTCATCAGTGATCACCATTTAGTTTTTGTGCAAGTTACAAATGAATATCATGTTGAAAAAAAAAAATGTACAAAAGTTTCCTCATGTATGGATTCACTGCTTTAACTTCCATACAGTTAAAGCAGTGAATCAAAATTTATTTAAAATTATTTCATTGGTTCTGTTGCAGATCAGAGTTATATTGGACTTGAGCTTATTCCAGGAAAAATCTTTGGGATTAAAAATTTGACTTAAGCAATAACTTTTGCTTTTTGTTTTTCATCTGATGAAATTTTCATATTCAAAGTATTTTAAACAGTGAACAAACTAGGAGTATACTAGCTTAGCAGTGCTCCTAGAAAATGATCACTTCATTAGACAGGAAAAATAAAGCAGAGTAGATGTGTGTGAAACATACAAAAACTAATTGGACAAGAACAAGAGGTACTTAACAATGGACCAGTGTAGTAAACCTCGGATACACTCCATTGAGAATATAACAAAGACCTATTATAGTGAATGGACAGTTTATTGGAAATACCTACCAGCATACTGGACTTCTGTAAGTTCTTGATTGCCAGGTATTGATTTCACAAGGTTATAGAAAAACACTTCCCACGTATCTTACACCAGATGGATAATGAAATCATACAGTTTGGTCAGATTAGTTGGCAGTCAGTCTTTGTCAAAAATTTCATTGCTCAATGAGCTTAAGATCCAGTGAATGTAAGGACCAACAAATCTGTTAAGCCAAAGTCATTACTATATTCCTATAATCCTTCCTGGATTATTCAGTTAGAAGTGTTCATCACACAAAGAATAAACAGTGAGTGTGAATGATTAATGAGAACACTCTACTGCCCTTATTCTACTGGAGTATCAAAATACATACCACAGATCACCACTTCTATTGTTGTTGTTGTTGAGTCCATTGAAGAGCTTCTAGATATGACCGTGGAACTATAGAACTGCTTTGGCAATCTGCTGAACTTTGATGGAGTACATCTTTTCTCTAGGGTTATTGTCAATTTTCTGTAGAGCAGCAGCAATTGCTGGATAAGAATGGGTAGGTGTTAGTTCAACTCCCGGACATTTCTTGCATGCTTCATAGCTCCTACAGCTGTCTGGTTGAATTGTCATACCCTTAAAATGTTCCGTCGTTAGTCTGGTGGTTATTTCTCTATTTTCATTACTTTCACTGATTTCATTCTTCTTCTTGAGTGTTTGTTTCACCAATCTTATTTTGGCAAAGAATTAGCATCAGTTAGTGATAATGGGTGTAATTTTTGAGGTAATTGTCTTGCTTCTTTGGCTAGAATGTCAGCTCTTTCATTGCCTTCAATATTTACATGGGCTGGTATCCATTGCAGTATAGTTCTTATTTTTCAAATTTAACGATGTTAGTTGCTCATGAATTTCCTGTGTGAGTTTTGTTTTTCCATTTTTTAATGCTTCAAGTGCAGATTTAGAGTCGCTGTAGATGGTTATTCCTTCTGTAATGTTTATTACTGAATTAGAGAGATAGAATTTGAGAGCTGTTTGTATGGCTGTTAATTCATAAGTGAAGTTTGAGCTATTTTGCCAGCTGTGGTTTTGATTTGCATTTCCTTGCCTCCAGGTAAAGTTAGAAAAACCCCTGAATCCCCTTGGTTGAGTGCTTCATCAGATGATCCATCAGTGTAGGCAATGACACTTCTACTAAAAATTCACATGTATACCACAGTAATTAAATTTTAATAATATGTAGATATTTCATCTTAAGTATCTTAAGACCAATCAACCAGATCCACAATTTGCTATCTTCTCCATAAAACAAACTCCCACCTATGATGGTACCTGGTGTATACAGTGTTCCATGTTCTTTTAAGATATCTTACTATAGACAAACAGGATCTCTGAACATCAAGACCACATTCGTCTCATCAAACCACACAAATCTGGATTTGCTCAAGATGGAGTTGAAAACCCTAACCATAGGATCCAATGGAAAAAACACCAAGCTGTAACACAGATCCTTATATAAACATGAACGTTTATATAAAGAAAGTGCTGAAGCCTTATGTTACAGACCCAATCTGTATGGTAATGACTGTCTCACTATCCCAAAAGTCTGGGAAATTATTATCCTCAGTTGTATAAAATAAATTTATCAGATATATTTTAATTTAATTTTAATTACAGCTGAATTTTTTATTTTAGTCCTCAAACATGCTACTATGCATTATTTAGTATATATATACTAAATATGCATTGAGGAATTCCAATGTAAGCATGCACACTAACTGTTCCTTTGAATGTAATTCCTAGTATTGTTTGTAATAACTGTACTGATGATGTCTTAAGACTTAGGATGAAATATCTACATATTATTAAAATTTAATTACTGTGGTATACGTGTGAATTTTTAGTTATGAATACTCCACAAGTTTCACTATATGATAGAGAACTTCTACTATTGCCTTGCACTGTAGTGACCAAGCATCCATGGCATCATGTTTCTGTCACCATACTGTGGTCCTTCCATCTTATTGAAACAACAGGAACAGAATTCATCACTCTATGCAACCACTCTCCAGTCCTCTTGTCTCCAAAACTGATTGGAGATAAGAGGCCTGGAGATTGGTCAGGTATGATATCTTCAATAGCCATCTTCTGTTTTACTTCACTCATGGCAGTGTATGATTGAACAATTGATGGCACATTCAGATATATGTTAGTGCAGTTACTGGTTGTACTGGGCAGTCATATTTGACCAATTATTGCATGTCTGTTGAACTTCACAATCCTTCATCTATCCCTCTCACTGATAAGCTGTTTCAGCACATTCACAATGCAAACTAGGTGTTTTCTGTTTATCCCACTTTTTTCAATCCAAGATTATGTTTTTTGATAGACTTTTTGCAGCCCATCTAGCTACCTATTATCACCTATTTGGAGTTTCTCGGCTTTTATAAGCAATCCACTACCTATTTATGAATTGCAACTGCCACATATCATTAGTCGTGTTAATGGTGGATTCCATTTAGTGTTGGAATCATGTAATAAGGCTATCTGTCCATATATTATGTCTGTTACCCATGTGTGTGTGCATGTGCATATGTGTATGGATGCCTTGGCCAATCTGCTTGTTTTGCATAAAATAAAGAACTTCATTTTGTTTCCTGGGGGGGGGGGGCTTCTTCCTTCATATGAGATAGGAAAACTCACATTCCGCTGAAATTATCTTATAAAAGTTCCTCATATCCTAGATGGGACTGGGACTTAGGTCTTTCTATCGAAATAGCATGGTGGATGTTTCTAATATTTTAACCAGACCAAGCATCCATGGCATCATGGATGCTTGGTCACTACACTACACTACACACTTGGTCATAGTTAAAAGCAAAAACAACATAGTAGTTTTTATGTTTCACTAATTTGATTTAAAAAAACTAATTGATTTCTTCAACAAACACTGCAAAACACAGGTCACTCATAAAAAGTTTGCATTATAACTCATTTCCTATTATTAACATTTTCTTCCCTAAATTAGTCTGTTATTCATTAGGCTATTTGCTATTTCTCTAGTGGTAATGTTATAACATTATCACTATAGAAATAAATAGAAAGGCAGCAATGCAGGACAGCCAGTTTCTTCTGCCTTTTTTTGATATTTATCTTGAAGAAATAATGCACTATATTAAATATGAAATCAAATAAATAAATTAAATAAAAGAAAGTTAACTTGAAGTACATTAAATATGTACTTTAAGTTATCTTTCTTTTTTTTATGATGGCATCTTAATTACATTAATTCTAATTAATTAAATCAGCTAGATTAATTCTTAATTCATCTAGTTAATTATCATCTTAATTACTTTTATGATGGCATCTTAATTAGCAGTTTCCAAGAGGAAAATAAAACCAATCCTCAAGTTATATAACACCACCAAAGACTGTGGTATAGCTATAAATGCTAAAACTTCAAAACAAAAATGATAAAAAGAGGCAGAGATCAAGAAACCTTGAAGATCTATAATGAAGGGAAAAATCAAGTAAGTTTGAAGGGTTTAATTATTAATTAAAAATTATTTGCTAAAATAAAGAGCCAAAGGCTTCATTTCGGTGATGCAAAATTATATAAATTAAGTGGATATTAAATCCAACATCATTTCAAAGCCGAATACAGAAACTATAAAAGTTTCGTGTGAAAATTGACCAGAGAGTTTGTGGGAATACACCACTGCCATGCTACGAGTTTCTCTTAGGTTTCTAGGCAGAAACCTAAGAGAGCAAAAACTCTCAGTACGCAAACTCTCTGGTCAATTTTCACACAAAATTTTTATAGTTTCTGTATTCGGCTTTGAAATGATGTTGATTTAATATCCACTTAATTTATATAAATTAAAAATTAAATATAATTTAATTTTGCTGAAAATTAAATTATATATTTAATTTTCACTATGAGCTATAAAACATAGATTTGTAAATGGATGGTCTGTGATAAAAGATTCATTGAAAATCTGGAAAATAATATAATTTCAAAATAACTAGAGGTCAAATTTTATAATATTATCATTAAAATAAGCACCACCTAATGAATCTGAATCTGGAAAATAATATAATTTCAAAATAACTAGAGGTCAAATTTTATAATATTATCATTAAAATAAGCACAACCTAATGGATCTGAAGTTGGGATCATTAAAAGGAGAGAAGATTAAAAATGAAGTGTTTATGGATAAACAGAACAAAGAGCACAAATCATAAGTGAGAGAAGAACTAGTCTAATTGATTTCCTGATGATTTCAGTAGTTTGGATATGTTGTGAGAATGAGCTATAATAAGACTCCATTGCATGGCCCTGAAGGACAAATGGAAAAAACCTGGAGATATGATCAAATGGATTGAATCCATTAAGAAGACATCAGGCTTTCACAAACCAGTGTAAGAAGCCACCAAAGAGAAAGAGAGAGAGAGGACACTGGAGATCCCAAAAATGCACTGAAGTCTCACTATCCATCAAAAACAGAAGACAATGAGATTGAATAAGATATAGAAAGTTTTTTACCTTGGGTATAATATACGTTAAAGATACCAAGCTATTTTAAATATATATAAACCTGGTTTATAAACCATTTCCCAAGTAAGCAAACAGACAAGAAAGTCAAGTTTGCCCCTGCAAGTAGTGCAAGTCTGGGTGACCTGTATGTAGTGCAAGTCTTAGGTAACTCGTAGTAAAGGTGGAATAAGACTTGATCACTATTCTTAATATTTACCCTTAATGCAAAGCACATCTCCTTGAGGAGATGTATGATGCTATGCATTAAAGGCAAGGGGCCACTACCCAGACCTGTTTCGACCTTTATTGAGGTCTCATCAGTGGGAGTCAGGCTTAGAAATACCAAGGTTTAAGTAACACAGAGCTTATAAATATTTTATCAAAACAAGTTACCATAAGGTGCTTTGACCTTATTAAATAAAAATCTCAGGATGAGAGATAGATGTAGAAAGTTTTTTACCTTGGGTAACCAGGTTTATATTTAAAATAGCTTGGTATCTTTAACGTATATTATACCCAAGGTAAAAAACTTTCTACATCAATCTCTCATCCTGAGATTTTTATTTAATAAGGTCAAAGCACCTCATGGTAACTTGTTCTGGTAAAATATTTATAAGCTCTGTATTACTTAAACCTTGGTATTTCTAAGCCTGGTTCCCACTGATGAGACCTCAATAAAGGTCAAAACCGGTCTGGGTAGTGGCCCCTTGCCTTTAATGCACAGCATCATACATCTCCTCAAGGAGATGTGCTTTGCATTAAGGGTAAATATTAAGAATAGTGATCAGAGCTTATTCCACCTTTACCACGAGTTGCCCTAAGACTTGCACTACTTGCAGCCGCAAACTTGAGTAAGTAAGCAAACAAGTCAGTTTGCTTACTTGGGAAATGGATTAAAACCAGGTTTATATTTAAAATAGCTTGGTATCTTTAATGAATAAGATATATTTTGGTCCTGAATAATGGATGAATGAATACCCTGTCAGTATTTCACACCATTTTTTCCCATGAGTTATTTAAAAATTGGTACTCATTCTATTTAAAACATGCTTTATTATTAAGAAAGCAATCATCATTATTAAGAAATTATTATTATTAAGAAAGCAAGCACAATTACTACAAAAATAGTTTACTTTGAAAAAGAACTTTAAACAAAAAATATAGAAGAATGTTTTTACATGAGAAAACATTTATCTATTGTTAAGTGGGAAACAGTTTTATGATACAAGTTTTGTATGAATAAACTGAATGAATCTTATATTAATATAATAGTAACTGAAATTAATTATACCATGTATTAGAGTATATTAATATTAATAAGTAGTTACTGCAGCCAAGTGCATTCACTACCTGGCTTTAGCTGCAATCCGGAAGATGCCACATCTGACTGGACAGAAGTTGTACAGGAAGAAAGCTCACTCAGGTGGGAAGAGGATATATGGGAAGGGGAAGAATGGTGATTAGGAAGGAAAGTACTAGATGGTAAAATGTTTTTATGTATGGCATCCTTTATGTTCTGTTCACTCACTGATTCTGAAACCACTTTAGAAAGTTCACATCTATTGGTTTCATTTTCTTTTGCTTCTTCTGTCCACTGTTTCATAAATTGTTCCATTTCTTTATGAACATCTGGACCAGTGAAACTAACAGTTCTGATTTCTGGCTTTATTATTACCTGTTGAGTAACACGAATTATATTGCCATCCTCATCTATGCTTTCATACCGGTCAGTATCTTCAGACGCCTTGAGATTTTCAAATGTTTTAACATATTCTTTTGACTCTTCTTCTGCATCAGGTCCAGTAAAGATTTTTGAATGAAATTCTGGCTGAGATGTCATATGACGTTTAATTGTGCGATGGATTACAACATTTCCCTTTTCATCAACTGTTTGTTCCTCTGTGACTTCTTCCTCTTCTGCGATATCAGGGCCTGATGATTTTTTCAAAAAGTCTTTAAATTGTTCATCCATATCATGAAAAGAAGGCTTAGTTTCATTTGCAGGGTGCGGAATGTATTTTATTCTTTTCAGAACACTTGCATTTCCTTTGTCCTCTACTAACTGAATTTCTTCACCTTCACCACTATCAGGAAAACTGACTTCTTCTAAGAGTCCATTCTTTATATTGCTGTGGTCTATATCATAATGTTCCTGGAAACGGTCAAACTTATTTTCATCACTATGCACTTTAACTGATATAGTCTTTCTATCAGCATCCAAATTTTCTAGTTTCTGAATTTGTGAGGGGGTTGTTTGGTATAATACAGTTAACGGACCTTTTTTATGAGCTACACTTTTGGTACTGCTTACAATCTGTGATACTGCCTGTTGTGCAGAAAGGTGCTGATTTCTTAGGTCTTCAACATCTCTTAACGAATGGACTATCGTTCTCTGGATGTTGCCTTCTGAATCGGTATAGATTCTCACTTCTCGTTGGGTTTGTATATTTCCTTCTGAATCAAGGTATATCTTTTCTTGTTCCTCCTCTGTCAATAACTGCAAATCTCCCAGTGATCCATCTCCATAAATATAAGCAACTCTAGTTTCAGGGTCAATCGTGTCAGTGCTCGATACCATTGTATATTCATCTGATGTGTGGACACTGTTAATACTTGAAGACATAACAGAGTCAGTCTCAAACTGATAAGTTGCATGAGTTGCAGCAGAACTACTGGGGTCTAAAGAATCAGTACTAGAAATCATATAATCTTTTCCTAATTCAAACACTTCAAGGTCTATATCTCTGCTGGAACATGTCACTGGCACTGCGCCATCACCTCTAAGAGAATCCGAATCATAATCCTGTATGAGGTGGGTCTGACCGATATCTCTTACTAAACATTCAGCTTTACTTGAACTCTGAGAAACATCTCCCATTGCAGCAAAACTGCTATCAATAGACAAAGAGGATTCATCAGGAAGCAAATCCATTTCATGAAGAGAATCTTCATCTAATCCCTTAACTTCGTGTAAAGAATCCTGCATATTTCCAGGTATATCCTCCTGTAATGAATCTAAATTTCCAGATTTTTCTTCATGTAAAGAATCCTGAAATTCTCCTTTGTTATCATCATCATCATCATCATCATGAAGTGAGTCATGTTCAACTGAAAGGTCTGGCTCCCCATGAAGGGAATCTTGATCAACTTCTTTACTGATAGCAAATTCATCTGTGGTACACAATGTGTTTCCATTTTTATGAATTATAAAATGTTCTAATGACTCACCTGGCATACTGCTTGAAGATTTGACATTTAAAATTTTAGTTTCTTTGATGGAGTCTGAATTAATATCTTTTCTGATTGTTAACATAAACTGATCATTAACAGTATTACTGTTTTTCTGCTGTTTAATTGAACCAATATCACCTTTAGATAAACTTATGTTTGCATCTTCATCTTGAAATTTTTCAACATTGGATTGTGCTTGCTTAATAATTTCACCAATCTCACTCAACCTTTTCTCATAGTCATCAGAATCATTTGAAACATCTTCTCGATCGGGATCCGAAAGAGTCCCATGACTAGCTTCTGAAGCTTGGCTTTCATGTCCTTCATCTATTTCTGATAGTCTTGCAGCTTCTTCTTTGGCCATTGCTTCTATACGTTCTGCCTCAGCACACTCACGTTCAAGTCGTTCAAATTCTGTTAAAGAATTCATTGATACATCATCATGCTCTCCACTTTTACTCTGAAACTGTTTTCCATTTAATGAATCAACTGATCCAATACTTAATTTACGCCCCATTGCAATATCTTCTTCTAATCGTTCAAATTCCTGAAGTGATGATACCGAAACATCATCATGTTCTCCACTTTTGCTAAAAAATTTTCGTCCTGCTAGAGTATCATAATCAGGTAAGCCCTGCTTATTATCATCATCAAAAGGCCTTCTTAAAATGAAGCATTTTTGTCTTTCTGCATTCTCAAATGTTTCTTCTTCATCTTCTTCCTCTTCTTCTTCATGATGAGTATATAAATCACCATATCCAGATAAGTCTTCGGCTTCATATTCATGTTCCTTTTCAAACTGCATGCCATATCTGAAGGCTTCATGCTTATCACAGTTATCAGTTTCTTCTCTGTCTTCTGGATACTGATCGCTTTCAATATCCATTGCTTCTTCTTGCTGATCTTCTAATTCTCGCTCAAAAAACATACCATATGAATATGTTGGAGTGATTCCATAAGTAAAGTGTTCTTCTTCTCCATCTGTTTTATCAGCAGATGAAAGTTCTGATATCATTGACTCTGTTATAACTTCAAACTTATCCTCAGTAGACTCCTTTATTGACTCATTAATCTTTTCTGGCCTACTTATATCTTCAGATTTAATTTTAGAGCAAATATTCAAATCACTTGATTCCTGATCTTCAGTAGTCAGTGATATTTCAAAAGGTGTAATAGTATCCACATATTTGTATTTTAAAGAGCCAAAATCTGAAGATTTAGAATCTAAACTTGCAGAATCAGCTTTAGGGAAATGTGTGCTGCATTTGGTTTCATACTGGCATTTTGTTGTTTCTTGGTCATTTTCCTGTAAGAGTTCCTGCTCCTGTAGTTGTATATCTTCAGGTGGCTCAGGTGTATGTGGTCTCTCAAATATATCTTCATCTATTTGTGAATCTGAACTTAAAATCTTTCCAATTTCAGCATCTACAGCATCTTCTGATACACTATGACAGTATGGTAATTCTTGTTCAGTTTCTAGTTCTGATTCAGCAGATTCTAATTGTTCTTCTGGCATTTTTAGTGGTGGATGACTATGTTCCTGGTATTCTTCAAAGGATTTTTTACAAGGCTTTTGTTCTACACCACCTATAGCTCCTATAATCCCTGATTCTATTTGATTTGATGGTAATGTTGCTGGTTTAAGAACATCAACCTCTTCTATACTAATACACGATTCTGGTGATTGATCACTACTACTACTAAGTTCTTTTTCACAAGATACTTTTGAGGTTTCAGTTTCAGGTAAATAAGACTGAGTTAAAATTCCTACATCAGTTTCACTAGAGACAGAAAGATGGAGTAAACTTGTTGTTGCTGTGCTGTGTGACAACCTGATACTTGATGATGCTTCTTCTGTTTCATAGCTTTGCATAAGCTGAACAGCTGTAGTCTGTGAGTCATTAAAAATGTCATATTCTGGATTATATTCAACTTCAACTGGTCCATTAACCTGACTATAAACTTCTTCCATTTCTGACGAGTTTAGCTCAGATTGTACATTTGTAGATCTCAGCTGAGAAATAGGGACAGATGTTATTCTTTCACTAGTTGAAGACACTTCACTAGTAGTGCCCACTTCTGAGTGAGAATTACCTTCATGATGAAGAACTTGTACAACACTCTCCATACTTGAGGATTCCCATAACTGTTCAACATTAGATGCAGAATCTGTTAATGAAGATGGCTCTTCATCAAAAATGAACTTTGATACATCATCAGTTGTGCCAATTGTTGATTCTTGTGTGTTATCAGAAATTTTGAAATATTCTTCATCTGGCTTTAATTGATCATCTAAGCTAGCAGATGATGCCAGAGAAGTTTTACTAAAAGGTTTCTCTGTATCAAGATCTAAACCTGCCTCTGCAGTTTGATCTGATCCATATGAGCTATAATTTGCAATATCATCTTCAGTTATAATTTCAAAAGGACTACCAGGTGCTTCAGCTTTGCAACTCTGAGAAAAATAATCAAAAATGATATCTGGTTTCTTTTCTGGTTGTTCTTGAAAACTTTCTCTTTCTTCTCTGATAGTTTCATTGGTCTCTGGTGTTAGACTTTCTTGAATAAATGTTTCTGGAAAACTTGATTCTTGTACAGATGCTTGCAAACTCATAACTTCAGAAAATTGAGTTTGAACATCTAGTTCCTCAAAACTCTGATTATCAGAAGATTGCAATGTGGTGTCAACCTGTTTTTCAGAAACATTTGCTAAATCTCCTTGAAAAGATTCCTGATTAATATAATCTAAAGGTAGCTGAACACTTGAAGCAACTCTATATTCAGAAACAGACTCTTCTAACACAAGATTGCTAAGCTGGATATTTTTTTCTTGCAGTGAATCAATTTTTTCTTGGCTCTGGGATGTAATAGCACATTCAGTGGTAGTGGTTTTGTCTAATAAATTGACATCATGTATTTCTTTGATTTCAGTAACTGATCTGGAATATAAAACTGAATCTGATATTAAATGATTACTACTTTGGCTGATATACTCTGTTTCTTGATCTATGTCAAGTTCTTCATCTTTTGTGCAAGAGAGTGGTTCATGAAATTCTTTAGCATTTTCTTCTTTAAATAAAGCATCTTCAATCACAAAGCAAGAATGCCTCCTGATTTCCTTCTCATCTCTTTCAATACTATGTTTCATTTCCTGTTCTCTAGGAAAATGTTCTCCTGTTTCTACTAGGTCTTCTTCAGATATTTCTGATGGTATATGTTGAAGAGGTGGTCGCCTTGCAACTGCTGTTTTTATTTCTTCTATTATTCCTTCAGCAATTTTTTTAGCTTCTTCTCTTTCACTGCAGTGGGGAATTTTGATGTCAACATCTTCTGTTGCTGTTTCTCCTATTTTGAACAATGTACTGCTTTCATATGATGTAGCAGATATGTGCGGGACATCATTATTCATCTGTTCATCTTGAAAAGTAGTCATAACCCTTTTAGATTTTAACAAAATCATACTATCTTCTTGAGAAGTGTTTCCCAACTCCTCTTCTTTAATAATATCAAAAACTTCATGTTTACAACTGCTACTAGTCTGAGGTATAGATTTCAATGGTTCTTGGAGATAATCTGATTCCACCACTTCTTCTCGGACAACTTCGTATGGACTTCTAGCTCGAATCTGCAAAACTGTTTCAGTAGCATCAATTAATTCTGCACCAACAAATGCAGTGTTATCAAATGCTAATGGAACTATGGTTGCAGTAGGAGAGATCCCCTGTTCTCCCTGTGATAACTCTGATGGAGGAGAGATAGAAAGTTCCTCAGTAGTACTAGTTGAACTTTTGGGAATTTCTGCATAAAATACTGAAGTAGATGCTTCTTTCTTTTGTGATGTAGCAACTGTAGTTGGTATTACAGTTAAAAGGGAAGCAAAAGCAATATTCTTATCAGTGAGCTGTTTTGAATCCCAGCATTCTTCAACTTTGTTTTCTTGAAATGCTACAGGTGTTGAATCATTGATACTCATTTGATTGTCTATCACAAGATTTGAAAGGCATTCTTCAGATGGTAATACAATTGAATCAGCAACAAAAGTAGTTTCAAGAGGTTGTTTAGACAGAGGGGATACTGTTTCACTATAAGCTTGAACAGGAAGGAAGGAGATGGAGTTATCCTTGGCAGTTATATCTTCAAACTCAGCACTTTGTTTTGGCTGTGCATGCTCTAAAATGTTAGCAAACAGCATTGTTAGTGGAAAATCAAGCAACAAAATTCAGTGTTTATTTACATGTATAAGGTGGTATAACTCCAACTACAAAAAAGAAAAGAAAAAAGCAAACAGTATTTTAAGGGTGCATTGCTTAAGCATATAATTTATCTTATCACATTCATTTCTGTACTGAAATTGAAGAGTAGACAGGTATATTATGCACAGAAAACATTAATGATATTCACTGTGGACAATTTATTAGACACAGTTCTCAGAAGGAACATACACCTAGCCTGCTTTCACTTATGAGGAGAGAGTTGTAATGATATTAATTTTATTATACAGATCAATATTCTGTCTCTTCAATATTCACTATGATGAATGAAATGCCTCTTGGACATTAAATTTTTATCTTTGTGTATTGCATGCACATTCTTTATTATTATTTTAACTTTGGATAAGGATTTTAAAAAATATTTTAAGAATATAGAGAAAAGTTTGTAGCACTGATTAGGACATCTTTATATAAAAAATTAAATATATAAATTAGAAAGAGTAGGAAAAAAAGAGTAGAAAACCCAATAAACAGCTTTGCTGAAGATGGCATACCACACTCCTCCATCTCATATGGCAAACCATGTGCTATACAAACCATTACCTCCAGAACAGCAATCTCTATTAGCCTAAATTTTGATCTTCAAAACATTCTTCAATGAAGTTCAGACAACCTCAGTAACTTCCATACTAGCAAAACACAATTCCACCTTATCTCCCATAAAAAAAAATAAACATTTTCTCTTTTCATTAACATTTCTCATTGACAATACCCAAATATTTATACATGATGGGATTTCTTTTCTAAATTACACTATCATCACTGGCATAAACAATTACAACTATTGCTTCTTTGGCATCCAGAAAATTAGGATTTGTCTTTCGCTGTAGGTGTTACTTTACTTCTGAGTAGTTGTGAACTCTATACAAATCCCAAATCCATCCAGTCACTGAATACTGTTCTCACAATCGAGGTGGTGCTCCTAAGAGCTCCCTAAAATAGTTGACTCAATACATAAGAAAGTACTTCGATTGATTAACAACCCATCTCTAACCAGTTCACTCCACCTAGTCTCACACAGATATTCAGTTTTTGCTACGTTCATCTTCTATAAATACTACCATGACCCGATATTCGTTTGAACATCGGTCATGGTAATAATTCCTCTTTTCTCTGTTAAATTCATTGAAACATGTACAAGTAATTTTTCAACACCCCTTTACAGTTCAACTCTAAACCTACAGAACAATTTTCTCCTCCTCCTTTATCTCCTCTACTGCTCTTACATGTTTCCCACAGAATACAATCCACAGCTCTTCAAACTAAATGTGAACAATCTGACTGTTAAGGCACAAGTGCTGGAAGAAACTCATGTTAGAGGCTTAATGCAGTGAAACAACACTGAGAAAGGATTAAAAGTAATATTTAATTCTTCCAATATTTCATCTGTCACTGAGATATCATCAGGGAGTATAATATGAGACATAACACACACACAAACTAAGTGAAACACGTGGATGAAATACTAGGGTCCTAACTAGGTGGGATGTCATCTGTGAGCATCTGTTGGCAACAGTTCAAGATCCCAGTTTACATCCTAGGATGTAAACTGGGATCTTGAAGTATTACTCTTGCCCATATTTTGGGAAATTTAATGAACCATATTTATTTAAATTAGACTGATTTATGAGAGCATCTGCAGATTCCAAAAATATTCTTTCTCTTCTAAATTTACTGCAATGGAGCATGATGGTTTTTTTCCTTTTGATTCTATGAGTCATATCTAAAGCATGGTCTGCAAGACCCAATAGTCATGACTATAGATGTATTTTTTTGTGTTTTTCCATGAGGATGTTGGCTGATCTTCTTGTCTGTTCCCAGTAGGCCAACTTGCTGGAACAGGGCACTTTATATACTCCAAGCACAGAGAGAGAGAGAGAGAGAGAGAGAGAGAGAGAGGAGGAGGAGGAAGATGATCTTTAGTAGGATGTATAAGAGCAGCAAGCTTTTGGTAGGGCTTGAAAGCTGTGTAGAGATTGTACTTCTTTAATCAATATCCTCAAGAAGCTCTGCAAAGATAGCAGTATAGTCTTCACTAGAGCTGATAAGGGGAGTGCTGTTTTCATTAATACCAGTGAATACAATAGAAATATGGACATCATTCTTAGAGACCACTCCACCTGCAGATCTTTAGATTACGATCCCACCAACTCTCACATAAAAAAAATTGAAAAGTCTGCTCAAAAAAAGTTTCTTCCTGAAATCACAAAAAAATACAAACCCTTCAGTTCTTGTATAACCCCCCCCCCAAAAAAAAATATAGATTACCAAAATACACAACCCAATTCCCCTCGCCCAAGACATATAGCAGATGCTACAGATTCCCCATGCTATAAATTATTAGAAACTGGTATGAACAGAAATTTAAAGAAGCCTGCGAAATTTTGATTAACCATCCTAATCTTAACAATAATGGTGGCATAAAAATCCCAAGAATTTGGATGGCACACATTCAGTCTACTTAATTCTTCAAGTTTTCCAGCAAACCCTGACTTTAGGACTCTAAGCAATTATTTCAGCTTTTATTGGCCACCATCCATACTGTTTTGTTCTAATTTATATGTATATTTATATAAGTAACTTTGTGTGAACACATTGCTCTCTAGCTTAAATTAATTTTGTAACCAAATAGATAATAATAATAACAAGACTCTAGTGTTGATGTAGTGAGTTTGTTTTTTTTTTCTGCCAGAGGTCAGACCAATAGTTTTAACCATTGGCCAGATCAATGTAACTTTAGCATACCATGTAGATTGTAGTGCAGCTTGTTTCTTTGTGTATATATATATATATATATATATATATATATATATATATATATATATATATGTGTGTGTGTGTGTGTGTGTGTGTGTGTGTGTGTGTGTGTGTACTCCAGGTGATGGAGATAATATGGTACAGTATCTTGACCTTAATGTGAAGGTCGAAACATTGAGTTTTTATTTTGGTTTGTATTAAACTGAAGTTTTACTCTAATACGGTAGTTGTTTCCATAATTTTTATGATGAAAATATAAACTATTTTATCTGTTTTAAAACTTCTATTCAGAATTTAATGTTAAAATAATATATATATATTGGTTAGCTTTGATATCACCTTATTCATCAATATTCCCTTAAATGACACCTTATCACTAAAAAAAAAAAAGTTTTTCCTCCTGATATAACGATCTCCTTTTCTTTGCTATCCATTTTGGATATTTATCTTGGAAGTGCAAAATTTATAAACAGATAGAGGATATCTCTATCTGTTTATAAATTTTTGCAAGGGAGTGACAGGTACCATGGTCCAGGCAGACTTTTTTTCCCTATATCACCACAATAAATCCCCACCCTAGAATCCAGTTTACCATGGAAAACAAAACTAACAATACTTAATAATAAATAAATAAATAAAAAAACTAATAATAAATAAAACTAATAATACAAGTGTAAGCAAATAAGCTTGTTTGCTTACACTTGGACAAAGGATTAAACCAAGTATATAACTTCTTGGTATCTTTAATTTATAGTATAACCAAGTGGAAAAACTTCCTAATAATAGTTTAGCCTTTCTAGACACCTTGGTAACATGCCTACCCAATGGTTATCTGTCCTTTTCAGTATACAGGAAGCTCACCCATTCAGGCATATATATTAATAAATTTTCTCATCACCCCACCCTCCCTCTCAATAATATGGTACAGTATCATTAAAACACTAACCAATAGAGCCTATAACCTTTGTTCCAATGAGTTCTTTCTTACAGCAGGACTTAATCATATACACCACACCTTCTTATCTAATGGCTACAGTTCCCATAGTATCAAAAAAAAAATAAAATAAAATAAATAATAATAATAATCAGTCCTTACTCCAGTCCTCAACCTTCTCTTCAGAAAGATTTTAGTAATGCTATCATCATCCCCTATATCTGAGGTACTGCAGAAAAAATAGCCAGAATCTTAAAGAAATATAATCTCTGCATAGACCCACTGAAAGCTTGCCCCCTTTATATGTTCTACTAAAGATCAGCTCCCTTCTCTCTCTGTGCCTGGAATATATTAAGTGCCCTGTCCCTGCAAGTTAGCCTAATATGGATAGACAGGAAGATCAGCCAACATCAACACAGAAGAACACAAAAATACATCTGCAGTTATGACTATGGTTAATCGTGCCTTGCAGATCATGGTTTAGATATGGCTCATAGAATCAAATGAAAAAAGACCACCAAGCTCCATCACAGTAAATTTAGAAAAGAAAGACTATTTTTGGAATCTGTAGCTTCTCTGAGAAATCAGCCTGATTTAAATAAATATTATTATTATTTATTATTATTATTATTATTATTCAGGCCTCCATGGAGTCAAAAGACTCATCGTGGGAGGTCCTTCCTAAGAACATAAAGTCTGTCAAGACTCATCAAGGGGAGGCCCCCCCTCCCCCCTAAGAAACACAAAGTCTATCATACCACTCTTTAAACTCATTGACCGTTATCGCTCCCACCACTCCATCAGGCAATGCATTACACAGTTCAACCACCCTCCACGCAAAGAAACCACTCCTTACCCTCTTGCTCGCAGTTTCCTTTCGTAACTTCCAGGGATGGCCTCTTGTCATCACTATTGTTGCATTAAACTTACCAAAATACTAATACTTTGAGATTCCAGTTTACATCCTAGGCTACCAACAGGTGCCCACAGATTGCACTTCACCTAGTTCTGGACTCCTAACTAGGTGGGTTTCATCTCAGTCACCGAGACAAAATACTGGAAGAATTAAATATTATTTTTAATCCTTTCTCAGTGCTGTTTCATCAATTAAGCCTCTAACATAAATGTGAACAAGTTTCCTCTCACCCATGAATGATAATTATTCACTATAAGTTACTCAGCCTTTCATGTATGAGATTATCATTAAAAAAAAAAGTTCTAGAATAGTGAAAGGCAAAATTGTCCCACAAAGGGAGTGAGGTGGGTGTTAAAATTCAGGCTTTAAATTGCATTTAGCCTGGAGTAGCAATTAAGTTGTTAGAGAGGTTGTTTAGGACTTGGTTTGGATTATAAACAACAGTATTTTATATAAGAGTTGTCATGAGAATTGTTAAAGGGGAGGTCACATTTTAGCAGTTTACTTGCATATTACAGTAGGGTGATAACTGATTACTGGACAACAGGAATGTACATATAGCAACATATCTAGATTTTGCAAAGCTCTCTGACAGATTACTGCATGACAAGTTGGTATTTAAACTGATGGTTCAGGGTTGGACCATGAGACATGTTATTATTATTATTATTATCATTATTATTATTATAATCCAAGACCCCCCATGGGGTCAAAGACTCATCTAGGAGGTTCTATTATCATACACACAGCTCATCATACTGTGCTTTAAACACATTCAAATTCTCTGCAGACACCACACACTCAGGCAAGGCATTCCAATCATTAACAACTCTGCATTCAAAAAACCTGCTTCTCACTCCCCTGCTCACATCCTCTTTATACAGTTTCCAGGGATGACCTCTGGTTCTCTCTTGATCTCCCACTGTTTTCTGTAGAACCTCTCCAACATTGATCCTGTAACAACTCCTTACTAACTTGTAGGTCTCTATCATATCCCCCCCCCCTCTTCCTCCTATTCACCAGACTCTGTAAATTCATCTTCTCAATCTTTCCTCATATTCGACATTCCAGAGATCAGAAACTATTTTAGTTAGTTGCCTCTGGATCCTTTTCAACATCTCTTTGTCATTCCGAAAATCAGATGACCAAATCTGGGCACAGTAGTTCATGTGTGGCCTAACCAAAGCCTTATACAATAGAATAAGAATCTCCCTACTTCTACAAGTCAATGTTCTCCACATCATTCCCAGAGGTCTTTGTGTTATCTTCACAATTTTGGCAATGTGTCCCCTAAATTTCAGATCCTTATCCACTATCACCCCAAGATCTCTTATTTCCTTCACCTCTGACAGTATATCCTCACCAAGCATAAATTCTGCATCCCATTTTTGTTTCCCAATTTTTAAAACCTTACATTTTGCAACATTGTACTCGCATCCCCATTCCCATGCCCAATCACTTAATTTATTCAAGTGTTCTTGTAAGGCCACAACATCTTCTCTACTCTTCATGGTTCGTCCCAACTTTGCATCATCTGCAAACAACTGAATATCTCCATCTAAATCTTCACCAATATAATTAATATACAAGTTAAACAGTAATAGCCCTAAAACAGACCCTTGAGGCACACCGCTAGTGACTTTTCTTTACCTGGATATTGCTCCCCTATACACAACTTGCTGATACCTATCAGATAGCCAGTCTCCAATCCAATGCACTAATCTAATATCCAACCTCATTTGCTATAGTTTGACTATCAACTTATCGTGTGGTAATCTAGCAAAAGCCTTTGCAAAATTTAAGTATATTACTGTGCATCCCTCTCCTCTGTCCAAGGAAGCAGTCACCTTATTGTAATAAGTAAGTAGATTACTAAAACATGACCTCCCTTTAGCAAATCCATGCTGTCTATCAAAGATAATACCATTGTTGTCAACCCAATTTTGGATCCTAGTTCTCACAAGCTTCTCCAAGAACTTAACCACAACACCTGACTCACAGATAGGCCTATAATTTGATGCTTGAATTCTATCACCTCCCTTATGAAGCAAAGCAATCTTTGCCCTCCTTCCACTCCTTAGGAACTTGACCCAATGTTACTGCTATGTCTTTTTTATTGTTTTATACATTGTCACTCAAGTTCACCAGCATTCAGGAAATGCAGTTAGAAGGAGACAGTTGGGTATTTTGTAGTATGCTCTGCTTGTGGAAAGTATGCTTCCCAGTTGTTAATGGGTGATAGGAATAGGAATGAATATGTCTGTCTGAAGTGTAGAAAATGGGAAGTGCTGGGAGATGGAAGCATTTACCTTTCTGTATGGAACAAGGATAAAGACAATGAATCGAGTTCAGCAATTTGGATGAGAGTAAAGATGAAGAAAGGCAGCAGTTGAGAGAAATATAACTCAGGATAAGGATAATGCAGAGATGAGTATGGATTTGATAATGGATAGAGTGATTGCAAGTGAGAATGCAAAAAGAGGTGAGAGTATAATGAATGGATTTTACTATGATCATGAATGTACGATGACAGCTGCGTGCTTGGAGAAAGAAATGAATGTGGTGAGAAAAGAAGTGGAGCAGTTGATGAACCCCTTCCAACTACTAATCACGCTCAAACTTGCTTAACTTTTTTTGTGAGCCATTAGTAGCAGAGGCTTTACCAATCGACCAACCTTTGCTTGGGGACATCTGGTATGCCAGCAATTGCGTACAAGGTTTGAATAACAATGCATAGACTTTGCATGACGCATCTAACGATAAAAGTGATTAAACTGTCTATCCAATATTATTTAATTTATAAAAAATAATGGCTGTCATTAATGTCTGAGATAATTTTTGTTTGTGTTAAATATCTTCCTGAGGATGCTTTCAGGAAAAGACAGCAACATGTTGAATTATCATTTAGTTAAAATTAATGGAGTTTTACAAGTATAATCTGATTGATTATTCACTGGTGACATAAAGTCCTTGTAGTTAATTAGAGATAACTGAGATGTGCGTGTATGAAGAGCACCAGAAGGATGGAGTTAGAGTAGTTGGGAAATGATGGCAAACATGGCAAAACATGAAAAATTTGTTATAAATGACATCAGGGTATGTGTAGGATGAAAGGTTTAGAATATGTGAATGTATCTGCTGTGCATTTAATAATGAAAGAGAGAAGAGATTTTTTATGGGAATGTGACACTTAAGAGGTTGTTCAATTGATAGTACTTTGGCTGGGTAGAAAGTTGAGTGGAGGGGAAAGAAGAAACTTGTTAATTACACTGAATTTAAAGAAATGGCGATTGTATTCCTTATGAAATAATTACTGAATTTAAAGAAATGGAGATTGTATTCCTTACAGGGGCAAATTCACCATGCTTGTTATGCTTGCTGTGCAAGCTCATTAATTGAGAAAGAAGTAATATTTATTTGTTAATAAATGCATGCATTTATAAGCATTCCATTTAGGCTTTTATTTTTGTAGACAGAAGATGTCTTAAGCTTGCATGACAATAATGAGCTTTGCGTTGTGTATCGAAGGCCGATGCTTGCCTGTCTAAAGCTACCTTGGCTTGCTTGGTTGTAGGAGCTTCCAGGTCCTCGCAGCAGCAGCACTGTGATTTCATACAACTTAAACACAGGCCATACACAGTCAACGTAGCTCTAGCCAGTGAGCTTCAGCCAGCCTTTACGAGTGTGCATGTTGCTTGGGAAAATTAAGTTAGAACCAACTTTTTATGACAATGTTATTGACCAGTTCATAAAGAAGAACCGTAAGGTAGAATTTGTATTCAAGTAGCTAAGTTGAAAAAGATAGAATATCATTTGTAAAATAAATGTTGTATTTGTATGATTAAATGTACATAAATTTCTAAATATATAGTTTTAAATGGTCAGTAATTCATTATTCCGCTAATCAGACTTCAATCACACCTCTCACTCCCTGAACGATAACAAGAGCAAGCGTGAATTTCAAGACCAGCATTCACCTGATTCCTTATGAAATAATTACACTGAATTTAAAGAAATGGAGATTGTATTCCTTATGAAATATATAAAAAAGGAATACTGCAAAAGATAGTAGTAGAAGAAATGATAAAAAAGTAGAAATAAAAATGTGTTCTTTAACTTTAGAGTTGATTTTTGAAGTTGTATAGATAAGTCACTACATGTGCTTTAACCACCCATCCATGGTGGGTGAAATACATCAAATTTAACTGTCCTAAACATTTGTATCCATGTTATCTTTCTATCATTTTTTGCATGATAGAAAAAATTGTTACAGTCAGTAAGATGATTAATAGATTTTGAGGACAGAGGCAGAATTATTGATGCCAATTCTAATGAATAGTAACCAAGGAAGTATTTATAAAATATGCAAGGAACAGAAATTGAAGAATATCTTTATCAAAGAGAACAGAGTAAATTGGTGAAAGATGGATCATTAATCTACCTAACTGCTTTCTTCTCTACTGGGGCAAGTATTTTTTGAAGTCTTTTAAGGCACTTCAGGAATACGAGAACAGTATTTAATGACTGGATAGATTTCTAATTTGAATAGAGTTAAACACTTTGAGCAAAAGAGAAAACTCATCCTGACCAGAGATATGTGTATTGTCTGAAGTAACACCAGAAGAAAAGGATTTATGTGTGCAGTGGATGAGCTGTATTTAAGCAAACATGAAATCTGGCATTTCAAGAGAAACAAGTAAAAGTGTTTGGTAATCAAGAAAGCTAGAATTATCAGGATGGAAGGTAGCAGGCATGGCCTTGTGTGGGAACTGTAACTCGAGTCATAAGAGGTTGTGTAACATGTCGCATGGTAGAATGAAGAGTGAGAAGAACTGTAATGGGTATGAAACTGCTAGTCAATGCACTGTTTTTCCTCCTCGGTATAAATCCTAGGACTGTTAGAAATAAGGGATCATGAATTCATTCATGTCCTTGATAGATTTAATTCTTCCATAGATTACTGGGTTAATGAAACATGGTTGAAATAACATGATATTCAAACAATAATAGGGTTGATGGGTATCAGACTGGCTCTGAATACAGCATATTTTGGAAGGATGGAGGAAGAACAGTAGAGAGGAGTGTTATTTATGACTGTGGTTTACTGAACACAGAATATAGAGCTCTATAGATATTTCTTGCGTTTTAGATGAGAATCAAATGTAGGCTTTTCTAACCAAACATGGCAAATTCTTATGGATCCTTGCAGTTGCACCATGATGGAGGCAGTTGTTCAGGATTCTCTGCCTGATTAATGCAGAAGCAATTTTTAATAGAGTGGAAAAATATGGTAGAAAAACAAGAAGCCAGCACTGAAATAGTAAACCAATTGAAGGCATTGTTTGGTGAGCACCATTTTTGATGGTGAGTTCATCATGTGATAAGCCTTAATTGCATGCAGCTTTGATTATGGTAATCATAATAATTACCCTAATAAGTACTAAGCAAGTAATCATTATAGGTGACTTAAATTATCTGAACTGACTGGAGAATAGAGAAAGCTCATGATAAAAATGAAGAATTAATAGTTTTGTGAGAAAACGTTCTCAAGCTGCATGTGTAAGAATGAGCTCAAGGCTAAACATTGTTAGATTTGGTCACACATCAGAAAATTAAGAATATGAGTGTTTTGCCACCATTAAGTGACAAAGATCATGCCATAGAGACCTGGAAGTAGCAAGCTGTATGGATATTCCAGTTAGGACAGAATAATTTGGTCTCAAGGTATCAGTTACTGAATGGGAAAGATATTAACAATGCAGGGAAAGCTTTGAAAATGTTTTTAAATGAGGCAGTATCTGAATATGTCTCTAGACTTTGAAGAACAAATAAGGTGGGAGTGAAATGGATAGGCAACTTTATTAATCAAGAGATCCATAAGATGATGATGTTGAAGAAATATTGTGAGATTAAGAGTGACAGTGGTTATCAACTACATAAAGTGCAGGTCAGAAAAGTTATGAGTTGTTTGGAAAGCTAAATCAGATTAGCTCTGTAAGCTAAAGGCAGTCTAAAAGAATTTTATTGTTATGTTACAAGTAAAGAAAGAATGAATATAGAAGAATAACTTTATTGAATGCAGATGGTACCAGATGATATTGTTCAAATAATGAGTGTTCACTTCACTGAGATCTATCAACCTAGTATATGCAACTGCCGGCCTGGTTGGCCGAGTAGATAGCATATCCACTCTTCAGCCAAAATGCTGAGGGTTTGAATCCTGCCATGGGCATGGATGTTTGTGATTGTCTGGGGAACAAATACCAGTTGTGGTCGGCAGTAGATGGTGTTGGTGTAGTTGCTGTCGGAGGCAGAGTTGTAGAGCAGGTGACCTCCCTTGATGAATCCTTGGATTCCCTAGAGGTGTCAAATAATAATAATAATAATAATAACAACAACAACAACACAGTGAACAAGGCTACCAATACACTGGATGAAGAGACAGAGATGCATAAGGAAAAGGTTCAGTAGCTGCTACATAACCTGGATAATAATTCAGCAACAGGGACAGATGGAATATCAGCACATATGCTAAAGGAATGTTCAGCCAAATTGGCTTGACCCTTGACATGTTTGTACAACCTTAGTCAGTTCAAGAAAGATCCCAGAGGAATAAAAAGAATGTATGATAATTTCACAAGGCTGGTGTAAATCAGATGTGTCTGACTACCAACCTACCTATCAGTATCCCTGTAGAGATGGTGAAGATTTCGGAGAAGTTGGTAAGAACTCACATACAGAAATTGGTTTGCCATGTCTGAGCAGCTTCTCATATTTTATAATAATGTTATGGCCAGATTGGATGAAGAGAATGGACACATTATGATACTTAAACGAGTGGACAGACTTATGTGTTCGTCGAACATGTTGTTTATTATTTTAACGGTATAATAGAACACAGAAACTAAGTAAATAATTAATTTATTAACTTAATGCTGATATTTCGCTGGTGTTATAACCAGCATCTTCAGAGCACAAAAACACTGTTTGTCATAATACGCGAGACTAAAACAACATGGTGTACTTAAACAAAATTGTAGTAGCAACACAAAGACTAGAGTCCTGATTTTGGTGCCCTCTATCTGAAAAAAAAAAAAAAAAGCTATCATATATTACTAGAGTCCTAGAAAAGTGCTAGTTTTTTCTTAATATGACTGTCTCCCAGATCTTCAGCAAGTTAATACAGCCATATTTGTTGAGATTTGGAGTGTGTTTTAGGGCTTCTGTCGCCTCTAAGAACAATCTCTATGATTTATATGTGTTTCTGTGTAGTACTTTTGTGTTTTTCCAGTTGATCCTGTGTGCAGGGGTATCCAGAGCATGGTCTGCTAGGCCCGACTTCCCATAATGATAATTCCGAACGTATCTTTTATGTTCGCTGATGCGGATGTTCACAGTTCTTCCTGTTTGACCGTAGTAGGCTTGATTGCATGAGCAGGGTACTTGGTAGACTCCTGGATGTGATAAAGGAGGAATGCTGTCCTTGGGTGAGCGGATGAGGGTGGCTAATTTGCTACATGGTCTGAATGTAGTGCGTCGTTTATGTTTATTGAGAATTCTTGAGATCTTTCCGGATGTGCCTTTAATGTAAGGGATGGTGACTGTTTTGTTGTACTTCTCTGTGGTGGATGGTGGGAGGGGTTTCTTAGGAGTGTTTAGTATTTTGTTTATTTTATGTGGATTGTAGCTGTTGGCCAAGAAGGTGTGGCGTAAGTGAGTCAGTTCAGCAGTAAGAGCCTTGTCATTGGAACAGATTGCTCTCGCTCTATGGGTTAGTGTTTTTAATATGCCATATTGTTAAGAAGGATGATGGTGTGATTGTTTGCATAAGTATCTACCTGTATGTGTGGGTTTTCTGAAAACTGAAAATGATAAGGAACCATCTGGGAGACGTGTGATGAGTGTAACCAGGAAGGGCAGACAGTTGTTGGCTTCCAGCCACTCTCAAACCAACACTTTGGCTACGATATGTTGATGATGTGCTTGCTATTTGGCCACATGGCCCTGAGACATTGAAAACATTCTTAGCACATTTAAATAGCCAACATCCAAAAATCCACTTTACTATGGAACTGGAAGCCAACAACTGTCTTCACACACAGCTCATCATACCGTGTTTTAAACACATTCAAACTCCTTGCAGACATCACATTCTCAGGCAAGGCATTCCAATCATTCACAACTCTGCACGAAAAAAACCTGCCTCTCACTCCCCTACTCACATCCTCTTTATATAGTTTCCAGGGATGACCTCTGGTTCTCCCCTGATCTCCCACTATTCTTTGTAAAACTTCTCCAACATTGATCCTATAACAACCCCTTACCAACTTGTAGGTCTCTATCATAACTCCCCTCTTCCTCCTGTCCACCAGACTCTGCAAATTTCATCTTCTCAATCTTTCCTCATACTCGACATTCCAGACATCAGAAACTACCTTAGTCAGTCTCCTTTTGACCCTTCCAACATCTCTTCATCCTTCTGAAAACCCAGTGACCAAATCTGGGCACAATAGTCCATGTGTGGCCGAATCAAAGCCTTATACAATGGAGAATTTCCCTACTACACGTCTGTGTCCTCCGCATCATTCTCAGAAGCCTTTGTGTTGTCTTCACAATTTTGGCGATATGTCCCCTAAATTTTAGATCCTTATCCACTATCACCCCCAGATCTCTTATTTCCTCTACTTCCAACAATATATTCTCACCAAGCATAAATTCTGCATCCCATCTTTGTTTTCCAAATTTTAAAACCTTACATTTTGCAACATTGAATTCACATCCCCCATTTCCATGCCCAATCACTCAATCTATTCAAGTCTTCCTATAAGGCTGCAACATCTTCACTACACTTCATGGTTCGTCCCAAATTTGCATCATCTGCAAACAACTGAATATCTCCATCCAAATCTTCACCTATATCATTAATATACAAGGTAATCAGTAATGGACCTAAAACAGACCCCTGAGGCACTCCACTAGTGACTTTCCTTTTCCTTGCTATCGCTCCCCCATACACAACTTGTTGATACCTATCAGATAGCCAGTCTCCAATCCAATGCAAGAATCTAATATCTGCTCTAGTTTGACTGTCAACCTCTCATGAGGTACTCTATCAAAAGCCTTTGTGAAATCCAAGAATATTACTGTGTATCCTTTTCCTCTTTCCAAGGAAGCAGTCACTTTATTGTAATAAGTAAGTAGATTACTAAAATATGACCTCCCTTTAGCAAATCCATGCTGTCCATCAAAGATAATACCATTGTTATCAACCCAACTCTGGATCCTAGTTCTCACAAGCTTCTCCAACAACTTAACCACAACATCTGACACACAGTTAGGCCTATAGTTTGATGTTTGAGTTCGATCACCTCCTTTATGAAGTGGCACAATCTTGCCCTCCTTCCACTCCTTAGGAACTTGACCAAGTGCAAGACTCATATTAAAAAAATATGTCAAGGCAGGTGTCAACTCCCTGGCACATTCTTTCAGAATACGTGGTGATATATTATCAAGTCCCACAGCCTTATTAACATCTAGTTTACTCAATTCTCCACACACCTCTTGCTCACCTACAGTCAGTCTCTCCTCCCATCATCAACTGCTCTCAATCCCTCCATGAAGTCACATTCACAAGATTTAAAGATCGTTATGAACTGTTCATTAAGTATCTCCACCACACATTCTGCATCAGCTGTCTTTATACCATTTTCTCCAATCAATGTCATCCTTCCATAATTATTCTTTCTTTTGCTGGCTACATATCGAAAGAATTCCTTAGGATTCTTTTTGGCTTCATTAGCCAACTGCTGTTCATACCTCTCTTTAGCTACCCTCACAACCAAGTAACCCTCCTTGCTTTGTCTTTGTAGACCTAATATAATTGGTTATTTCCACTTCTCTTATGCTGTTTTGTCATACTAAAGGTGGTGAGCGGAGAAGGATGCATCTGTGGAAGTTAAGTTTATGTGCAGTTAAGAAAGGGGTAAGAGCTAGAATTTTTTCTTACAGAGTAGTGAGTGAGTGGAATAGTTTGCCTGTCAGAGTGGTGAATACATCCAGTATGAATGAGTTTAAAAGAAGGCTATAACTGGTGTGGATGATGTACAACTTCATTCAATTAATGTTTGATTCCCTGGATGTCTCAGATAATAATAATAATAATAAAAGGATATATAAGGTAAGAATTGTTTGAAAAATGACAAGTACAGAAGGAGAGGTTGACATGTAATTTTGTTGTTGTGGCAAGATTAAAGACTGCATTCCCCTTTTGCCATGGTAAGAGTAAAGATACAGTTCATATTAAAAATATTAAAAAATGTATCATTCACTGCTAGGTTTACTGTGTCTATAAAAACTCCAAGTGTTTACATGAACCTAATGAAATGAAAAAAAAAAAAAAAAAAAAAAAAACTCCTGCCATGATCCAAAAAGAAAGAATAACCAAATACTCATAAGCAAGCAAGCACACAGGAGCAAAAAAGGGTTAAGAGATTTTGATTTAAAAACAACAGTGAAAGATAATGTTAGAAGTACTTAAACATAAGATTCACTACAGTATTGCTCAAAAAATGTACATACGTGTTTTCATGCTGGAATATTTCATTTAATAAAGAAAATATTCATATTGCATTGAAGGCCCTTGTTAGTTAACATACTCTGAGTAAATTATTAAATTATAAAAGTAACTAATTATTTTAAAGTAGAACAGGTGAGGCTCAAAAAAGTTTACTAGTCATGAGTAACAGGTTTGATGTCTTAAGATGAAGAAGCATATTTTTAGTAAGGGGAATGTGATAGAGAGAGATTAGGCAGATAGGGGAGAAGGTAAAAGTAAGGAGATATAATAAGGTACTGAGGAAGGGAAGTTTTTTTTCCCTAGACCAGTGGATTGATTGTTGTCGTATGTTACACTTTCGCACACAGGCCCACACATTTTACCGCGTAAGCTTCCATGACCAATAATCCTGCAGAATAGGTTGGTTGCTCCTTATTCCCAGTGGTATTCCATGTCTGTCGAAGCATGTGTTCATGGGGCCAGTTTGCCTGCTTTGCGGGAGGAAAAACCCCAGGATAAACTGGGAAAAAACCCTGCTGTCCATGTCCAAGACCGGCTAACTTGGCTATGGCTGAGGAAGATCCTTAAGCTCTTCACTGCATCAACGGGAATCGAATCTAGGACACTTCTTCCCTAGGCATATGGTTGCAAAGCGCATAGCCACTCAGCTAACGATGCTGACAGTGGATTGATACTGAGAAGAATTATAGTTAAAGCAAATAAAGCTACAAAGTCAGTATATTAACTGTGTTCTCTGGCTGGTTTGTCTTTTTGCAAGAGGGGGCAACCAAGATTCTAGTAGAAAGAACCTCACATGAATCTTCGGAATAGCTTTAATATGCTGAGACAGATTCCACCGGGTTCCAGAAACCACAAAGGTTTGTTGGATTTTCTCTGTCATGAAAATCTTGTTCCATGATATCCCCAAGATGTGCAATGGGATTAAACTTGGTGATTGATGGATACAGTTCATTTAAGATAAAGTCATTGCCCCGATTTTATAACCATTCTCAATGATAATTTGGGAAAGTTTTCAATATGAATGAGTCTAATTGGCTAGCAATGATGTTCAAATAGAATGCACCATTCAGATCTTGCTCTACTGATATTGAATGGACTGAATGCTGGGAAAACAAACTCCAGACTATCACGCTACTCATTGGAATTTTTTTGTGCCTAAGCATGATGGGAGCTTCACTTTGTTAAAGGAATAAGAGTAACGATGAGTCATCTCCTGGCTTCTATTATTCCTTTTTTTGTCCTCTGTCATCTGTACCTGCTTATTTTTGCTGAATGGGCATGAAATCTTCAATGATCATCTGTTGTTATACCCATTCAGGATGCATATCTAAAATGCAAGATATTAGCTCTTTGGGTGTAAACGGCTTTAGTTCAAAGTAAGGATGGTTTAGCTAGTCACATGATGAGATGGGACAGATTTTTTTTTCTTTGCAAGAAGATCAGGTTTTTTAATCCAGAAAAATTGCCAAAATAACCAGAGAATAAATGGAATAAACAGACATAGTATGTTGACCTCTGTTACTGTCTTTAGTTACTTTGGTCTTAATTCTAACCAGAGCCTCATAAAAAATGCTGATGCACAATATGCTCAATGAAATGAGGTAGTTAGGCAAGTATGGGAACAAAGTTACTATGTGAATATATAAAATAGTGATCATACGAATAGCACTTCATGATATAAATAACACCAAGAGAAGAAAAAGTAAATTAATTTATTGAACATATTAATATTTTGCTTGTTTTCTACCCGTCTTCAGGATACAAATTATACCTGTGACAAGCAGACAGGCACTCGACATTAGAAAAAATTCAGATTGTAACTGAAACAGAAGTAATGTCCTAACATAGTAATCTCTATGATCCAGATAACCATAAAGTTAATTTGGAGAAGTCAAGCTATCTGGTCTCAGAATGACTGTCTCTCAAGTCTTATTATTATTATTACGGGTGATTCCAAGGAGTCCTTAGACTCATCGAGGGAGGCCCTAAACATCATGTCCACACAATTATTCAACATTCTCATAGTATCTATCATACCTTGCCTTGAACTCATTCACTGTCATAGCACCCACAACAGACTATGGCAGCTTATTCTACTCATTACCACTCTAAAAGTAAAGAACCCAGCTCTAACACCCTTACTAACCACACTCTTGCCCAGCTTCCATAGATGTTCCCTAGTCCTCCCACCACCAGTCCTGATCTCAAAAATATTATCCTCTGAATTAATCCTATAGAAACCCTTCAGCAATTTGAATGTCTCTATCATATCTCCTCTTCTCTGCCTATTAACTAATTTCTGCAACCCACAAATCATCAACCTATTCTCATAAAGTTCATCCCATAGACCTGCTATCATCTTGGTCACTTGCCTTTGGATCCTCTCAACCTCCTCCCCATCAAGAAGAAACCTAGGTGACCAAATCTGGGCACAGTAGTCAAGATGAGGTCTTACCAAGGCTCGGTACAGAGGAACAATAACTTGCTTATCTCTGCTCATCAAAGTATTCTTCAGCAACCAAGTGATTTGATGAGCTGATTTAGCCACTTTTGCAATGTGTCCCCTAAACTTCATCTCCCTATCCACCAACACTCCCAAGTCCCTGGCCTCATCAATCTCCTGGAGTACAGTTCCATCAATGTGGTATACTGCTGCTAATCTTATCACTCCAAAATGCATAACCTTACATTTTGTCACATTAAATTGACATCCATTCTTCTTAACCCAGACCTCCAATCTATCCAAATCATCCTGCAAGATTTTGACATCTTCTGAATTCACTATTGCCCTACCCAACTTTGCATCATCAGCGAACAAATGAACCGTTCTTCTTAGATCCTTCCCTATATCGTTAATGAACAAATTAAACAGCAGTGGTCCAAGAACAGAACCCTGCGGCACACCACTA
Organism: Typopeltis vanoorti; assembly: GCF_054136105.1. NCBI lineage: Eukaryota > Metazoa > Arthropoda > Arachnida > Uropygi > Thelyphonidae > Typopeltis > Typopeltis vanoorti. The sequence continues at coordinate 106,626,267 of NC_143556.1, read as the reverse complement.
GTCACAAGCCGTCTTTTGGACTCTACTCCTGAATAAACTACTCTCTGATATCTCTCCATCAACCATCCTCCTATCCATCTCACCAACCCTTTATCCATCCCATGATCTATGCTTCACAAAGCCATGCTGTCCCCCATACAGTATCTCATTTTCATCAATCCATTCCTGTATTTTTCCCTTGACTACTTTCTACAAGACCTTGACAACGACTCTTCATATGCTGATCGGTTGGTAATTTGCAACAGTAGTCTTGGATCCAGATCCTTCTTTATGCAGTGAAACTATTTTCCCCTCTTTCCACACCTTCGGGACTATACTAGACCCTAGACTCAGATTAAACAACATGGTCAAGGGCACTGATAATTCTTTAGCTGCTTCATGTAAGACCCATGCCAGTATATCATCCAATCCCACAGATGTATTCACATTAAGGTTCTGTAATAGACTATTCACCTCCACTTCATTCACCACAATTCCCGTATAAACTAACAGTTCATTCTTTCAATGTCACCATCTGGATGATATATTCTTGCAAAGTGCTCACTCAGTAATTCATCTATATCAACTGATTCAGTGACCTCCTTGCCATCGTCATTCCTTAAAATCATTCTGCTGTGTACAGTTTTTCTTTTACTTGCAGCATACTGAAAGATCTGTTTGGGATTCTCTTTAGCTTGCATAGCTAGTTTCCTTTCATAATCCGCTTTTGCTTTTCTTACCACACTCGTTACCCTTCTGGCCTGCACTTTATACCATTCGTGTGCCTGCAAGTAACCTTTCTCTTTAAATTCCCTCCCCAGTTGTTTCTTTTTTTGCAGCTCAAGTTTAATGGTTATTCATCCATTTAACCCCTACTTGTTTTACTATTCGGAACCTAAGTATACAATCAGCCATAACCTCCTGCAAATGCTCCTTGACCACTTCCCATGCTCTATCAATATTGCCATGGCACTGAGCCAAGCAATCTCCTAAGCTTGTCATACTTGCCAGCACAGTAATTCCACATATATACCCTGTCTTAATCAAGAATTCTACACCTTTAGCCACCTCCCAGGTCAAGACCTTATGATCACTCTCACCAATAGGTGGCAGCATGGTCATATTCATTACAGTCAAATTCTCAGATGCTATTACCAGGTCACGCACTCTCAAACCCCTAGTAGTTTCTATTACATGCTGTCTCAGATAGTTATCCCTTAGTAACTGAATAAAATCCAGTTCCTTCCTCACATGTGTCCTCTCCTCCTTCCAGTCAATGTTACCATAGTTGAAATCCCCCATAATAATTACTCTCCTTCCACTCATTTCATCAATTTGTTTATGCATACTATCTCCACCATCTATTCCATCAGCTGGTCTATAGCAGCACCTAACTGTATATTTTGTTCTGCTAGTCTCAATCTCACACCAAATAGCCTCAAATGAGTTCTTTTCACTATTCTGCAATACAACTTCTATTCTCCATGGCTGCAGTTCATCAGCTATCATGAATAACACCCCTTCCCCCATTTTATTCTCTCTGTCCCTCCTAAACACACTACAACCTACACATTCTACCCCACTAACTATATCATCTTCCATCAGCCATGTTTCACTAATGCCAATAACCTGTGGCCCAGGAAGAGCCAACCAAGGCCAAAAATTCTTCCTTCTTGTTCCTAACACTCTTGGCATTAGTATACATGAAATGCAGAGGTTCCTTTGTCCGACCTCTATCTTGATGCATTATTCTAACTATTCCATTCTGATTTCTTGTCCTTAGTACTGGCTCGGGTACATTATATACATTCTTACACTCAAATGTCTCACTGATGTTCACATATCCACCCCCCCCCCCCTCCTTGATAGTTCTAGTTTCCCTGGTTCTGCACATCCATTTTCACTTCATTCAGCAACACTTTTTCCAGTCGCTGCACACCAAATCCATTCAAATGCAGGCCATCCTTCTTGTACAAATCCTTTCGGCCATCAAACTCATTCCACACGTCCACAAATTCCACACCACACTGTCTGCATAACCTGCGTATAAAGTCATTTGCGATTATGGCTCTCCTTCTAAACCCCTCTCTGTCATACCGTGGCAACAGACTCACCATCCTAACTTTGTCACTCTTTTCTTTCGCTACCTTTAACAATACTTTCAAGTCCTCTCTCATAAAAAATTTATCTCCTTTCAATTCATTCGTACCCGCCACAACTATCAATTCTTTCACCTTCTGTTTTTGCACTCTAATACTCTTACTTACATCCTTAAATTTCACACCCGGTAAGTATGATTTAGTTAAACTCTCATCTATCACACCTCTTACTACCGAGTCACCGTACAACACTCTTTCCTTCATTTCTGAAACTCTCACACTCTTACGCTTATTTTTCCTTTCAAACACTTGCTTATTTCCGTTAGCTGAGGCACTCTGGAAAGAGTTTTGCAGGTGCTCCAACTGCCGCTTCGCACCATGTATTACTCCGCGAAACCATGTGATCTCACTCCTTAAAACTAATTCGTCATTTTTTTCATCATTTAAACCATTTTCTCTCTCTGTATAATTACTTTCACTCTCTCTTTGATTACTGCTCTCATTGCCATCTTGTACATCATCGCAGTTTCCTATCAAGCCACTATTTTCACTCACATTCTGGCTTTCTTCTATCACAACAAACTCACGACCTGACACATACTTCAGTTCCTCACTTTCCTTACACATTGTCTTGGACAAATTAATGTAATCATACTTGTCGAGGTTGGGAGAATGATTCATAGCTGATTTTAAATATAGTCTTTTGGACATATAGTGACTTCTGTGTAAAACCAATGTGTTCTTCCAGAAGGCCTGGGTAAGTGGTCAACATGAATATATGTAAATATAGAACTTATGTAAATCCTATGTGAAGGAGTGTTTAGAGCAGTGGTTCTTAACCGGTGTTCCCTGGAACACTTGTGTTCCATGAACTGTTTTAAAATATAAAACAGCCTGGCTGGCCGCCATGGGTGTGGATGTTTGTGAAATACTAGCGATGGTGGTGGGGCAGCAGATGGTATTGGTATAGTTGCGGTTCCTTGCAGTAGGTGAATTGAGTGGTGGAAACAGTTGTATAGTAGGTGCCCCTCCCTCAATGAGTCTTTGGACTCTCTGGAGGTGTTGCATAATAATAATAACTTTTTAAGTGCTGGTATTTCTTTAGGTGGAATGTTACATTGGGGAGGTTTAGAATTTAGCAGAATGTTACACACATCAAGGTGAATTTTATTACTACTGTGCTGTATTAGCTACAATTTGAATTGTGTCTAATCATTTAGTTGAGTGCCTGTATACTTGTCACAGTTATAATTTGTGCTCTCGGATAGAAAACCAGCAAAATTAGTTAAGTTCAATAAATTCATTTAGTTTTTCCTCTCTTGGTGTTGTTTAAACCGTGAAGTGCTATTATGAATAATCAAGAACCACTTAGTCTTTCAATATGTATGAACAGGATGGGTTAGAAACTAGATTACTGAGTTGAATAGGTAATTGGCTATCAGATAAGTATCAGCAAGTTGTGTATTGAGGAGTGGTTTCCAGAAAGAGGAAAGTTACTGGTGGTGTGGTGTGCTTCTAGGGTCTGTTTTGGATCCATAATTGTTTCACTTGTATATTAATGATATTAACACAGATTTAACTTAAGATATACCACTATCTGCAGTGGTATATCTTAAGAGAATATGAGGATTAGAGTAGGTATTCTTATGGCCTTACAGGAGAATCTCATTTGGATGTATGAGTTTGTATGATACTGCAAAGTGTAACTTTTTGGAATTTGGTACATAAGAATGAGATGCAGAGTATACATTTTGTAAGGAAATTGTGAAGGGAATGGAGAAATGAACATAGTTCATAGAATGAACAAATCTTATAATTCTCAATAAAATGAAAAAGAAAGGAAACAAATCTTATGACTTTCTCATTTCCCAAGTATTTTAGTAATGTGGTGATATGATTTTGTTATGTGCACACGAAAAATATATGACTTCTGCATTTATTTAGCTCTTCATATCTCCATGACAGAGATTATAAGAATTTTGGCAGGGATTCTGAGTAGTGACCCTTCCCATAAGGTATGGCAGTGGCAGTACACATGTCGAAAAATATATGTGCTGTGCATTATGGGATAGTGAGAATTTCATGAGAAGTCAACAGCCTCACATGACCATAACATAAACATAACCTAGATATGAACTTACTTCTTGTGCAAACTTTAGTTTGTTCATTCACACATTCATAGTAAAGTATAATTTCTTGGTGAGTGTACAGTAAAACCTCAATATAACGGACTAATTTGGGTGAGGAGTGTTCGTTAAATCCGAAAGTCCGTTATTTTCCGAATGTGTATGTTAAAAAATTGAGAAATTAGCTAATTTACGTTTTTACTTATGCAGAATCTTTTATGTTAGGGTTACAAACAGTTAAAAAAGGGTTAAAAAAAGATTAGGGTTACAAAGATGTGTTTTACTATTCATACATAAACCATTCACCGCATGTAAACAAATGCACACTACTGGGCACATCGGAACATCAGCCGGCATGCGTTAAAAGTGCTGCAGAAAATCACACCACGTGACAAAAGAACCAATTACAGCACGATTGGTGTGATCACATGTTAATGATTCACCGAACATGTTTCATGAGCGGTGACTCATTTATGTCGGCTAAATTACTACATTATTTTTCCAACATATGATGGCCTATTCTTTCATAATATCTTTGTTTCTTTTGTGATCAAATAGGGTATAATTTGCAGTTTTTCTCATAAACTTCATTTCTGCTGTTGTTAATCTTTGTTTGTCTTTTTGTTTTATTGTCCAGATTTCGCTTCCATACATTAAGACCGGTAAGGCAAATGTATTGTATACTTTTAGCCTGGTTTGTTTTTGAACTAGGTTTGGTTTAAATATAGAGTTAATTACACCTGTTATTTTTAAATATTTTGCAATTTTTACGTTTATATCTTTTTCATTTTCATATGTGATCATACATCCTAGGTAGTTAAATGAATTCACCTGTTCTAAGATCTTGTTATCTATTACTATTTTAGTTCTTGCTGGATCTTGTCCTTTAAAGGCCATAGTTTTTGATTTTTCTGTTGATATTATCTTACCATAATCTTTGGATATCTCATTTAGATTTAAAATAGCTTTCTGCAAGTTATCTTCAGAATTTGTAATTATTATTTGGTCATCTGCAAAGAGGAGAGTGTTTAAGTTAACTGTAGGTGAAAGTTTAATTCCTTGGTGTAAATTTTTACTCCATTTTATTATTATTTCATTTAAGGTAGATATTAAAAAGAGTTGCTGAGAGGGGACATCCCTGTCGGACCCCTTGGTTTATCTCTCTTGTATATGATAGCTTGTGATTTAATCTTATTTGTATTTGATTATTTTCATATATACTTGTGATAGCTTTTAGGATATTATTTGGTATTTGTCTTTCTTTTAATATGTTAAATAATATGTTTCTTTTAACTTTGTCAAATGCTTTTTCAAAGTCAATAAATGCAATGCAATATGTGTTTCCAAATTATATTCTCTTCTTTTTTCTACTATTAATTTTAGGCAAAAGGCTGGGTCTATACATGATCATCCTTTTCTAAATCCATTCTGTACCTCTAGAATAAAGTTTTCAGAATATTTCATTAGTTTGTTATTTAAGATTCTGCTATATATTTTGTAACAGGAATTAGTATACTGATACCTCTATAGTTTTTAGGGTCATCTCTATTACCTTTCTTAAAGATAGGAATCACAATTGCTTTTTTCCATTCTATTGGGGGGATACCAGTTGAGTAAATTTTATTTAAAAGTACAAGCCATTAGGAAAAAGAAAACCAGGACATCCTCTTAAACGATTCAACAATGACTTCTAAGGCCGGAACAGGCCATGCTAAGCCTAAATCCTTGATACGTATGATGATGATGATGATGTTGATGGCCTATTCACTAAAATTTGTTAAAAATAACAGGACATTAATAACAAAAAATAACCTGTTAATTTAATTATAAGCAAATCTTGGTTAAAAGCGTTTTAAAATTAACAGGGTGTTAATTTTCACATGTGACACATGGACCAGAAATTTTGTCCATTAAATCGAGGGTTTACTGTAATTTACTTTCTGCCCAAGTGAAAGAACTTAAAATATTGCAGTGGAAAAGATACTTCAGCAAGCAAACTAGTATTCTGCACAAGAATGATGCTAAGATAGAAGTTTGCAATTACAGATCAATCTGTATATTTGCACTTATATTTGAAGTATTGGAAAGATTAGTTATACAGGATTGAGTAAATTGACACTGTTTCTCTACAGTGGTCAGAGTGGGTTGGTCTTGCTTTACCAATTTACTAGTATTTTATGAGACAGCAACAGATGTGATGGATAAGATAGATCCAGATACAGCGATATTCTTGGTATTCACAAATGTATTTAATAGACTGTTACATGACAAGAAGATATTCAAGCTGGGGAAGAATAACAGATTGGTCAGATGGTTAGGAGAGTGGTTCTCTGAATAATGTTAGCAAGTTTTTAGGTGAGCTGTGTGAAATGAAAATTAATATAACCAGTGGTATGACACAGAATTCTGTAGTTGTGCCCAATTGTTTAACTTATTAATTAATCATATTTCATGTAAACTGACAGATACTGTACTGGAGGAACTATGCTTCAGCAGGTGTATGAAATTTGGTATCAGGAGTGGTGGTAAACAGTGGCCTGAAGAAGGTATATTACAAGTATCAAGCCTCTGTAGCTCAGTCAGTATAGACGAAGCCCTTTGATCAGAAAGACCTGGGTTCGATTCTCCATGATGTGAGGAACTTTTATCTCATCTCTTTTAAAGGAAGGTGACTTAGCCGGTCTCATACGGAGGAAGGAGTTTTTCATTCCCCAGAACACATGCATCTACAGACATAGGACACTCTGGCAGGCATAGGGCTAACCACCATATCCTCGAATTGACAGCTGTGAAGTTCAAGAATAGTTGGAAGGTCATGGGCACTTAAGTGCCTGTTAGAGCCAATGATGATTATTATTATTATTATTATTCTGGGCAACTCCAAGGAGTCTACAGACTCATCGAGGGAGGCCCTAACATCATGTCAAGAACAACTATTCGACATTCACACAGTATCTATCATACCTCGCCTTGAACTCATTCACGGTCGTAGCACCCACAACAGACTCTGGCAGCTTAATCCACTCATTCACCACTCTCCAAGTAAAAAACCTAGCTCTAACACCCCTGCTAACCACATTCTTGCTCAGCTTCCATGTATGGCCCCTAGTCCTCTCACCACCAGTCCTATTCTCAAAAATATCTTCTGGTTTAATCTTATAGAAACCCTTCAGTAATTTGCATGTCTCAATCATATTACCCCTTTTCTGCCTATCGACCAATTTTTGCAACACACAAATCTTCAACCTGTTCTCATAAGATTCATTCCACAGACCTGCTATCATCTTGGTCACTTATCTCTGGATCCTCTCCACCTCCTCCCCATCAAGAAGAAACCCTGGCACCCATATCTGGGTACAGTAGTCTAGATGGGGTCTTATCAAGGCTCAATACAGAGGAACAATAATTTGTTTGTCTCTGCTTGTTAAAGTATTTTTCAGAAGCCATGTGATTTGATGAGCTGATTTAGCCACTTTTGCAATGTGCCCCCTAAACTTCAATTCCCTATCCACCAACACTCCCAAATCCCTGGCCTCATCAATCTCCTGGAGTACGGTTCCACCAATGTGATATACTGCTGCTATTCTTTTCACCTCAAAATGCATAACCTTACACTTTGCCACATTAAATTGACATCCATTTTCCCTAGTCCAGTCCTCCAGGCTATCCAAATCATCCTGTAAAATTTTGGCATCCTGTGCACTCACAATTGCTCTACCCAACTTTGCATCATCAGCAAACAAGTGAACACTTCCTCTCAGATCCTTTCCTATACCATTGATGAACAAATTGAAAAGTAGTGGTCCAAGAACAGAGCCCTGCGGCACACCACTAGTCACAAGCCATCTTTTGGACTCAACTCCTGAATAAACCATTCTCTGGTATCTCTCCATCAACCACCCTCCTATCCATCTCACCAACCCTATATCCATCCCCATCTGCTCGAGTTTACTGATTAGAGTTCCATGTGGTATCCTGTCAAAGGCCTTTGCAAGGTCCAGTAGAATCACTGTAAACCCATTACCCTTATCGAGTTCAGCCGTCACTGTGTTATAAAACGTGAGCAAGTTACTGAGGCATGATCTACCCTTCACAAAACCATGTTGTCCCCCACACAATATCCCATTTTCATCTATCCAATCCTGTATTCTTTTCTTGACTAATTTCTCCAAGACCTTGACAACGATTCCTGATATGCTAATCGGTCAGTAATTTACAACAGCAGTCTTGGAATCTCCTTTATGCAGTGTAACTATTTTCCCCTCTTTCCATGCCCTCGGGTCTAACCCAGACCCGAGACTCAAATTAATCAAAATGGTCAAGGGTACTGACAATTCTTTAGCCGCTTCACGTACAACATGAACTGGTATACCATCCAATCCCACAGATGTAGTGACATTGAGGTTATGCAATAGACTACTCACCTCTACTTCATTCACCACAATTCCAGTATAATCTACTGGTTCATTCATTCCTGCAATGTCACCACCTGGATGATATATTCTTGCAGAGTGCTCACTCAGTAACTCAACTATATCAACTGATTCAGATACCTCCCTACCATCAGCATTCTTTAAAATCATTCTGCCATATACGTTTTTTCTTTTACTTGCAACATATCGAAAAAACTGTTTAGGATTCTCTTTAGCCTCCATGGCCAATGTTCTTTCGTAATCCTTTTTTGCTTTTCTTACCACACTCTTTACCCTTCTGGCCTGCGCTTTATACCGTTCATGTGCCTGCCGGTCACCTTTCTCCTTAAATTCCCTCCATGGTTGTTTCTTTTTTTTGCAGCTCAAGCTTAATTTTGTTATTCATCCATTTAACCCCTACTTGATTTATTATTCGGACTCTAGGTATACAGTCAGCCATTGCTTCATGCAAACACTTCTTAACTGCCTCCCATGCACTATCAACTTCTAGCCCTTGCAGTTGTACATGCCATGGCACTGAACTAATCAAACTCCTAAGCTTGTCATACTTACCAGCCCGATAATTCCACATGTACCCTGTCTTAATTGTAAATTCCACACCTTTAGCCACCTCCCAAGTCAAGACCCTGTGATCACTCTCACCAATTGATGGCAATGTGGTCATATTTGTTACAGCCAAATCCTCAGATGCAATTACTAGGTCAAGCACTCTCTGACCCCTAGTATTTTCCATTACATGCTGTCGCAGATAGTTATCCCTTAATAACCGCATAAAATCCAATTCCTTCCTCCCGTGTGCCCTCTCCTCACTACAATCAATGCGATCATAGTTGAAATCTCCCATAATAATTACCATCCTTCCACTCATTTCTTCTATTTGCTTGTGCATACTATCTCCACCATCTTTTCCATCACCTGATCTATAGCAGCACCCAATTGTATATTTTGTTCTGCTATCCACAATCTCACACCAAATGGCCTCAAATGTGCTCTTTTCTCTATCCTGCAATTCAGCTTCTATTCTCCTTGGCTGCAGCTCATCAGCTATCATCAACAATACACCTCCCCCAATTTTATTCTCCCTGTCATTCCTGAACACACTATACCCATCACATTCAATCCCACTAGCTATATCATCTACAGTCAGCCATGTTTCACTAATGCCAATAACCTGTGGTCTGGAAGTGCCAATCATGGCCAAAAATTCTTCCTTCTTGTTCCTAATACTCCTAGTATTAGTGTACATGAATTTCAGACCCCCATTAGCCCCATCCCTACCTTGATGCCTTATACTAACTATCCCATTCTGATTTGTTGTCCTTATTCACTCGGGCATATTATACTCATTCATACACTCAACTGCCTCCCTAAGGTCTGCATATCTTCTCCCCCCCCTTAATAAATCTAGTTTCCCTAATTCTGCACATCCACTTCATTCAACAACACTTTTTCAAGTCTCCTTACACCGAATCCATTCAAATGCAAGGATCCTTTCGCCCATCGAACTCACTCCACACCACTCATCATACATAACCCATGCATAAAGTCATTTGCAATTATGGCCCTCCTTTTAAGCACTTCACTGTCATACTGTGGCAAAAGACTAATCATCCTAACTCTCTCACTCTTTTCTTTTGCTACCTCAAACAATTCATTCAGATCCTCTATCATTTCCATTTTATCTCCTTTCAAATCATTTGTACCTGCCACAACAATTATTTCTTTCACCCTTTCCTTTTGCTCTCTAATAGACTCAGTTATGTCCTTGACTACGATTTTGTCAAATCCTCTACTAACACACCTCGTACTAACGAATCTCCATACAGCACTCTCTCCTTCATTTTGATTAAGTTCACACTCATACTCTTATTTTTTCCTAGCTTACTTTTTATTATTGGCTGGTACACTCAGTAGATTTTTGTTCATATGCTCTAGCTGCCACTTTGCTCTTTGTATCTCTCCGCTCAACAATGCGATCTCACTCATAGCATCTATCTCATCTTTTTTATTTTCTGTTAAACCATTAATCTGCTCTGTATTAATACCATCATTCACACTTTCTACATTCACGCCCTCACAGTTCTCTGGTACAACCTCGCCATTTCTTGTCATATCACTATTTTCTTCATTCTGAAGTTTGACAAAAATATCACACTCACGACCTGAAATACACTTTAATTCCTCATTTTCCTTACATTTTCTACACACACATTCACTCCTTTATTATCATCTAACCATACTCCAACCGCACTCTGCAAAGCGTACATTTTGCAGATAGTACACTGAATAATCTCCTTTATATTACAGTTATTGAATAAAGATGGCAAACCATTATTACTAGCCGCCATTTTCCTTCTTATGGGAGCCATACTCACTTCTATCATACTTTATCAAATTAATAATTGAAACACCAAAAACACACAAACAGACACACTAAGATATGCAAAGCAAACAAAAGTACGTAATATTCAAGGAAATTTGTCAATGATAACTTAAAATAACACATCTTATCAGGAGCTCTCAACGAACACTACACACTACCTGATGAATGTAGTGTGATGAATGAATGAATGTTACATCACAAGCGCTGAAAAAATTACACAGTGCATTGCTGTTATGATAAAGGAATACACTGACAAGATGACAGTGGAGTTGGTTGTGCTAACTGTATAAGGCATTGGTTAGACAACAAATTTGGCTATTTAGTTTCACTGTGAAGTGGTGTAGATAAAAAAAAACTTTGAGGAGAGGTCTTAGTCCCTCTCCTCTAGCCTCTCTTCAAAATTTTTTCTATAGGATTCTGGAATGTTGGTTATGGTTAAGGAAACCACTGCAGAGTTTAGCGACTGGAAGAAAATAGGTAATAAGAGAGACAATGAGGAGATTTTATTGGATTAATACATAATAGTTTATACATAAAGTGGAGAGGGAGAGATACTCCAATCCTAGAATTTGTCTAAAGGTGTGGTGAAGAGGGAAGGGAATAACAGACTTTTTGTTCATGGAGAATATAGGTAAATGGAATGCACTTCCATAATCAATGCCTTTGGAGTCTCCCTGTTGTAAAATACACAATCATTTGACCTATTTAAGCATGTCTATTGAATTTTGTGATTCTGCTAATTCTCTGTTCATCTCTTTTATTGATCAACTATGCCACACCGTACATGATTATTGCAGCAGGCAATGGGTTTTCAGATATCATAATGGCTTGTAGTGCTTCACTATCATCCCCACATTGTAAAGACACTCAGGATGAACCTGAATAACTCACATTCTGTTCATTATTATAGATATTTCAGTAATGTTTAGAGGCAACTCACTGCCCATGACACTTGTATGACAACTGACTGGCATATGACATTTGTTATTAGGCACATGACTGGCAGATCCTATTTAGTATAGTGATAGCTCTAATAGTTATATTAATGAAAAAATGGATATGGAGTGGGGGGAGAGTGCATTTTTCTGTGAGACAGAAAGGGCAAGATTGGGAGTACTAATGATAGCTGAGGACTTTGTGAAGTGGAGATGCAGAAGAGAAATAGTAGTAGCAGTTCGAAAAAATTATTGTGAGGTGAAGATAGGCAAGATGGGATGATTAGTGGGAAAGTTTTTTGTAGGCCTGGAAGTGTCGAGAGCAATGATACTGAAATGTTTAGGTTAACTGATTTTAATGAATAAGAGGAGGGTGATCAATAAGGGTAAATTTTCCTTATGGAAATGGACTGAAACAAAGAGGCAGAATCTAAGAGCAAGGAAAAAGAATTTCTGAATTTCTGTGGGAACTTTGCCTTAGAGGGTGATAGGGTGATTAACAGTCATGAATTTAATCAATATATCGCAGGATGTTACTGTGTGTGATGTTGAATTTACTTCAGTTGATGAATTCTCTAATAAACTCTAGTTCATAAGGGAATCACCAATACTCATACAAAATCTCCTATCAGGAAAGCCTATGTAGAATTAAAACACACTATACACATCTCCTGAATGGAATGAGGCCCTTTCATCATTCCCCACTCTGTTAAAATTTCCACCTAGTATCCAAGCCATGATTTTTCATTAAGTTTGCTAGGCTGGTCAATAAAAAAAAAAAAATAGCATAAATAGCTAGAAACAAAATCTCATGCTTCCTATAGCCTTCTAAAAAGGTATCTGAAGAATCTTGATCAACCTGCTGGATACCAAAAAAAAAAAGCTTCTAGTCCTGATGGCATTCCTGCCAATTTTGTTCAAGAGAAGTGCTCTCTCCTAAATTGACCTGCCATTTCTATCATACTCAGTTAGCATCCATCCTACACAGAATAGAAGCAAGTCCATATATAGCCAATTAAGGTAAAAAAAAAAAAAAAGTGGTAAGTGTCTATCATCAAACTGTTGACCTGTTGCTCTCACCTTTGTGTTGTCTAAAGTAATGGAGATCACTAACAGTCAACTTCTTCAACACCTGGAGTGCTGTTAGCTAGTCATTTGACTACCAATATGGATTATAACAGCCGAGATTCACAGCAGATCTCCTTTCCTACATCTATTGGAGAAACCTGTGCCGTTGTGTTCTACATTTTGGACATTTGATAGGACATTTTCGTCGGCCTGGTTGGCCGAGTGGATAGCGTATCCTCTCCAGCTAAAGGGCTGCAGGTTCGAATCCTGCCATGGGCATGGATGTTTGTGATTGTCTGTGGAAATACTAGTGGTGGTAGGCGGTAGATGGCATTGGTGTAGTTGTGGTCAGTTGTGATTGAATGGTGGAGACGGAGTTGTAGACCTGGTACCCTCCCTCGATGAGTCCTTGGACTCCATGGAGGTGTCAAATAATAATAAATAACATCAAGAACTTCTCAGGGACTGTGAAAGGGTGCATGGTGGCCATGGAGTGGGAATGATGAACCAGGAAGGAGAGAGGATTTTGGACTTTGCAGTAGCGTTTGATCTGGCAATTGTGAACTCCTTTTTCTGTAAGAGAGAAGAGCATTTGATAACATTTAGAAGTGGTAACAACAGTTCACAGATTGACTACATTTTGACTAGAAGAAAACATCTTAAGGCAGTAACAAATTGTAAAGTAATCCCAACAGATCAAGTGACACAGCAACACCAGTTGCTGTGCATAGACTTTAAAATAAAGTCAAAGATAAGAACCTTTAGAAGCCATAAGAGGAAGACAATTAAGTGGTTTCGTTTAAAAGAAGAGAGTGTGAGGAACCGTTTTAGGGAGAAGGTGTTAGAGAGGATTTTGGATGGACTAGAGAGTGTACAAGATTGGTGGAGACATAATTCAAAAGCAATTCTAAGCTGTGCAATTGAGGTGCTTGGTGAAACATCCAGAAAGATCAGTGAGCAGAAGGAGGGTTGGTGGTGGAATAATAACGTGCAAGAAGCAGTGATGGCTAAGAGGAAGGCAAAGCAGAAGTGGGAAGAGTCAAGAGTGGAAGAGGACAGAGAGAAAAAGCAAGAAGCCAAAAGAGTTGTTGCACAGGCAAAGGCCATGGCATATCAAGACCTTTATGATCAATTAGAAACAAAGGAAGGACAGAGAAAGATTTATCGATTGGCAAAATGTAGAAATAAGGCATCAAAGGACATCGTACATGTGAGGCAGATCAAAGACTCTGGAGGAAGGGTATTAAGGAGGGATGTGGATATAAGAAACAGATGGAGAATATATTTTGAAGGGCTTTTGAATCAAGAAAATGCAAGGACTCAGAGAGAAGATGGGTAGCCTTATGAGGGGATGGTGCAGAACATTAGTAGAGTGGAAGTGAAGGAGGCCATAAAGAGGATGAAGAATGGAAAATCGGTGGGCCCTGACAGGATCCCAGTGGAAGCATGGAAGGCACTGGGGGAAGAGGGAATTGACCTGCTGTGAGATCTGTTAATAAAAGTTTATCAACAGGAAAATATATCCGAGGAATGGAGGGAAAGTACTCTTGTCCCCCATCTACAAGAGTAAAGGGGATGCACAAGACTGTAAGAATTACAGAGGAATAAAGTTGATGTCCCACACAATGAAAATCCTAGAGAAGGTTCTTGATGGAAGACTGAGGAAGGAGGTGGAGATTGCAAAGGAGCAATTTGCAATCAAGGTCGATCAGATGCTATCTTTGGGTTATGACAGATGATGGAAAAGTTTCGAGAGAAGCAACTGGAGCTACATCTGGTATTTATTGATCTGGAGAAAGCGTATGATAGAGTTCCAAGGCAAGAAGTCTGGAGGTGTCTGAGGGAGAAGAAGGTACCAGAGAAATGTCAGGCTGGTGCAAGAGATGTGCAGAAATGTGAAGACAAGAGTTCAGACCTGCCTGGGAGAGACAAAGTTTTCCAGTGACATTTGGCTTGCATCAAGGGTCAGCATTAAATTCGTTCCTGTTTAATATTGTGATGGAGGTGGTGACGGAAGAGATGAGAGAAGACATGCCTTGGAATATGTTGTATGCAGATGACATCGTGCTGTGTGCAGAATCAAGAGAGGAAGTGGCAGCTAAACTGGAAAGTTGGAGGAAAGTACTGGAAGAGAGAGGTATGAGACTGAGCAGAAGTAAGACAGAGTATATGTGTTGCAAAGTGGATGGCAGCCAGGAGACAGATCTGGAGCTGGAAGGAAATGTCATCAGGAAGGTCAGTGACTTTAGATACTTAGGATTCAACAATGAAAGAGGATGGTGAGGTTGAGAAGGAAGTGGGATGCAGGATACAAGCAGGATGGAGGAACAGGAGAGAGAGATGGCTGAAGTGCTATGTGATAAGACGGTGCCGATCAATCTAAAATGCAAAATCTACAGGACAGTAGTGAGATCAGCTATGAAAACTGTGGCCCTGAGGAAAAATAACATCAGCAGGATGGAGGTAGCGGGGATGAGAATGCTTAGGTGGATGTGCAGTGTGACCAGAAAGGATCATCTGAGAAATGACTAAAGGGGAATGGTGAAAGTTACGAACTTAGGAGCAAAGATACAGGAGGCAAGGTTGAGATGGTTAAGTCATGTGATGAGGAGGGAGGAAGAGTATGTGGGAAGAAAGGTTGTGCAGATGGATGTGCAGGGGAGGAGGAAGCGTGGGCAGCCAAAGAAGAGATGGTGGAGGAGGACTTGAGGGTGAAGAACTTGGATGTGGTTACAGCCCAAGACAGGAGGTTGCGGAGGAGACTCAGTAGAAACAGCGACCCTACTTAAGTGGGAAAAGCTGCAGAAGAAGAAGAAGAAGACGTCAAGAACTTCTAAGCAGATTGTCATTTTATGGTCTGCCTTCCACCCTTTATAACTTGAATTGCCAGTTTTCTCTCAGGCTGTTCACTGCATGCAATGGTCAGTGGTGTTCTCTCTCTCTCTCTCTCTCCCTCTTCAGATTTTCTCATTAATGTAGATGTTCCACATGGCTCTGTTATTTCATCCACCCTCTTATTGTATAAACGACTTTCTGTTACTGATTTTAAATTTTGTCTACAGTTGTGTTTGATAAATATTGCTCTCCAGTCCTTCTGCTCATATCATAAACTCTGCATTCCTCAGTCATCTCAAGTTTGGAAATTTGGAAGGGAAGGACTGAATGATGCAAGAGGTGGAAGCCTTAAGTAAGGTACTTGAAGACGATAGTGGACAAGGACATGAAATTTTGGTTCCACATGGCAAACAATGTCAAGTCAACAATAAATTATGGCAGTAAAGTGAGGAAAGTGACACACACACACACACACACACACAGTGTGCAGATTTCGTCACTGTGTTTAAGGAGAGGAAAATCGAGGGAAGCATTATCTGTAGGGTTTGGCTGATAGAAGTGATACGAGTGAGACATGAATTGGTGATGGCTTTGTCACAGATTAATGTAGAGAATGTTTTTCAAGGGCAGAATTAGAGATGGTAGCAGAACAAGCAGCTAATCCCAGAATATCTATAAGAAAATCAGTTTTAAGCATCATTTGATAAACATTGTGTTTGATAGTGAGGACCTCTCATAATGAGATCTGACTTCATGCAGGTCTGAGGATAATAATAATTTAGTGCACTAATACCACGAGACAAAATAAATGCAGTGTTATATTTCCAGGCCTCCATAAAATAAAAAGTTATAGGAAGCCAAATTCTCCACAGACCAGAACATATAACTATCTGGCCTTCAACACATTCAGTTTTGATGTACTCACCATGTATTCAAAATCAACTGCTCACTTACTAAGACGACTCTTACACAGCTTTCAAGAACAAACTGTTCTTCCCTTGCTACCTAATTACCTTATGTAATAATATTCTTATATTTATCTGATAGGCTCTGTTTAGCAACTTAAGTCTCAATCATATCATTCTTTCTCCTATCTTTCAAGATCTGCAAAACACATTCTCTCAACCTGTCCTCATACTTAATATTCTGCTATCCCAAATCAGATCATTCTTAGTTATTTTCCTGTAGACTTTTTCTAATGTTTTTTTATCATCCAGACATCCAAGCCACTAGCTCTGTGAATTAAAATCCAGATGTGGCTTTATAGTGTCCTCATAAACTTAACGTCTTTTGCATTACTGCAGCAGTTTTCTGAGAAGACATTAGAACTTTTGTAACATGTCCCCTGAACTTCTACTCACTATCCAGAATCCTTTGTCTCCTACAGCAACTGAAGAAAACTCTACAAATACTATAATGACATTTATCCACTCCAAAATTTCAATCCTCCTGTATCAAAATCTCTTCAGAGTTTTCTGACATTACTCTTCCTAATCTGACATCATCTGCAAACAACTGAATATCACATCTCAAACCATGAACTGCATCATCAGTTATATAAATAAAATAGAAGCTATGGAGTCAGAAGACTCATCATGGGAGATCCATTTATTCACACACTAGTCATCATCTACATGATACCTATCATACTTCTCCTTAAACTCATTCACTGATTAAGCTCCCACAACCACCTCTGGCAACCCATTCACCACCCTCCAAGCAAAAAACCTAGTCCTAATACCCTTGCTAACCACACTCTTATATAACTTCCAATTGTTAACACCTTGTTCTCTCCATTCTTGTCATATACTGAAAAAAAACGTCTTTGGTGTCACTCCTATAAAATTCGTTTAATAACATAAATGCTTCCATCATGTCTCCTCTTTTTTTTTTTTTTTTTTTTTTTTGTCTGTCAGCTAATTTTTGCACAAAAATGAATAAATTTAGAATAGATTGACAGTCTAGGCTGTCAATCCATTCTCATAGGGAGCATTCCACAGACCTGCCATAATTTTTGTCGTTAGAATCTGGATCCTCTCCACAACTTCTTCATCGCTATATAATCTGGAAGTCCAGATCTGTACGCAGTAATTCAGTGTGGCCTTATTAAAGCCTTATATGGGGGGACAATAACCTCTCTCTATCCCTGAATATTAGTGTGTTCTTCAATAACAGCATAATCTGATGTGCTGTTTTGGTTACCTTTGCAATATGCCCTTTAAACTTCAACTCCCTGTGTGCAATCACACCCAAGTCCTTTGCCTCATCAATTTCCTGCAGTTCAGTTCCGTCAGTATGGTACACAGCTTCTGATCTCTTCCCAAAGTGTAACCATCACTTCCCAAAGTATAACCATGACCTTACACCTGGCCAAATTAAACTGACAGCCCATACTTCTAGTCTGTTGAAGTCTTCCTGCAGAATCTCTGCATCACCTTCATTTACCTATTTCATTTTCCTGTATCATTGATATACAAATTAAACAACAGAGGACCAAATACTGAGCCCTGTGGTAAACCACTCACCACTTAACTTCTCATGGACTCAATTCTTCCATAAACCAGTCTTTGATATCTGTCTGTCCATCAACCACCCTCTAAATCCAAATAACCAGATTTATATTCATTCCCATTTGCTCCAATTTATGCAATACAGTTCTATGTCGAATTCTGTCAAATGCTTTTGTGAAGTCTAGCAATATTACTGAGTAGCCATTTTCCTTATGAAGCTCCATTGTCACTTGATTATAAAAAGCAAGTAAATTACTAAGGCAAGAACTACCATTCACAAAACCACGTTATCCTTTACAGAGTATAATATTCCTATCCACTCGGTCATGAATTCTGTCTTTTGCCATTTCCTTCAATATCTTAACCACCACTCCTGAGATGCTGATTGGCCTATAATTTGCTACTTCTGTCTTGAAGCCTCTTTTATGCAGTGAGTCTATTTTGCCCTCTCACCACTCCATTGGCACCTTCCTGGCACTGAGGCTTAAATTAAACAGCTTGGTCAGAGGAGCTGATAATTGCCTTGCACATTCTTGTTAATACATGGGCTGATATGCCATCTAATCCAAGCTGCATTCATATAAAGGCTCTGCAATATTTTAAGCACCTTCATATTTCTTCAACCTCTATTTTTCTATCAGTCAGTGTCACATCTGGCATGGCAATGTAACTACCTAGATGGTACACCCTTTACAAAATACTCACTTAGTATTTCAACTATTTTATTTAGTTTTGTTACCTTCCCACCATCATCACTTTTAAAGTCATCTTTACATAGTCATTCATCCATTTATGGCTTTCTTTACCGTATCGTTCACCCTTCTTGCCTGTGCCTTATAGTGCTCATGGGCATGCTGATTACCTTTTTCTTTATAATCCCTCCACAACTTTTTTGTTTTGTGTATATGTGTGTGTGTGTAAATCCTGCTTAAGGAAACTATTCATCTAACTCCTAATTATTCTGCTACTGCTTTCTTCAAACACTTCTTGACCACCTCCAATGCACCAGTAACATCTCTCCCCCAAATTCTTATGCCATTGCTCTGCTGAAGCTGTTTCCTTAGCTAGCCATAATAACTTTCTTTGGAATTTCACTTTTTTTTTCTTTCTTTTTTTTTTTTTTAAATATCCAGTCATCCAGTCCACACACGAAAGGCCACAAGAGGAAAAGAAGAAAGGAGGAGTTTGTTCACATTTTGCTTGAACAGCTAAAGGTTGTATTTTTTGGGGAATGCAGAGTGGGGAAGGCTGTTCCTAACGATAGAGGTAGATAAAATAAAAGAGGAGGCAGTAAAGTTGGTAGGTGAGTTTTAAGATGGATCTTGTTTTAATGATTTTGGAGGAGAGTGGAGGAATAACAGTGGCCAATTCAGCAAGGCACTGTCAATGAAAGTATCTATAGAAGAGGCACAAGGCAGAAACTGAAACGATTCTGCCTTGTGCCTCTTTATTAATTAGCCAGATTGCCCTCTTCTGGATAGAATCAAGCAATCTTAGAGAGGATTTCAGTGCACCACTCCAAATATGGGAGCAATATTTCATGGATGGGTAGATTTGGAGCTTTGTATAGAGTTAGCAGCTGTGAAGTAGTGTCCTGTGCAAAAAAGTACACCAAGATGTGCTTTGCATTATGGGATACTGAGGCAAGTGATGAGAACTTATACCACAAGTTGCTCAGTCCTGAAATTATACTTCAGGTGCAAACTTTGTTTGCTTACACTTGGATAATGGATTAAACCAAGCATATAATTTCTTGGCATCTTTAATTTAATTTATAGTACACTAAGTTTTTTGGCAGCTGCGGAAGCTATAGTTGAAATATGGTTGTGCCAGGAAAGATTGAGGTGCAAATCAGTCCAAAAAGAGAAATCTGATCATATCTCTTCTTAATAGAAAATTCTACATGTCTGGCAATTTCCCAGGTCAAGATTACTTGATCACCTTCTTCAAGCACAAGCAATGTAACTAGAATGGTTAGTGTTAAGTTCTCTGATGCAATGATCAGATCTGACACATTTGAACTTTACATCCACTCCATTACATGTTGCCTCAGGTAATTATCTCTCAGCAGCTGTATAAATTCCATTTCCTTCCCTGCTTGTGACCATTCTTCCTCCCAGTCTATGTCCCCATAGTTGAAATCTCCCATAATAATTACTCATCCTGTACTCATCATGCTAATTTGCGAGTGCATGTTATCTACATTCTACCATATACTCCCTGGATTATAATAACAGCCAATTACATATTTAGTCCTGTTGGACTCACACCAGATAGCCTCAAATAAACTGCCCTCTGAACACCTGTCCCCCTAGCAAAACTCCTCTCTCATCCTGTTCCTCTGTCCTCCCTGAAGACACTATATTCCTTGCATTCTATTCCAAATGACCATATCATTCTCAGTCAACCACATCTCAGTAATGCCTATTATTTTAGCTTAGTTGTGCTAACCAATGCCAATAACTCCTCAACCTTATTTTGAATACTTCTAGCATAAGTATACATAAACTGCAATAACTCGTTTTCATCACAAACCATTCCTTACACCTTGTATTACTTAGCTGACTAAAGTACATCTAGAGTGAATAGAACTCTATATTATGCCGGTTGCTTATCATTTGGACTGCTTTTTGGAGTAATTTTGTTTATTTTTCATAGCTTAGCATAACTGAGTAATTGTGGATCACTCAGTTATGCAAAGGACTCATCACCGCAGATCCATAATCTCTCATGCAAAAAGATCATTGAACTGTGTTTTAAACCTGGTCACAGTTTCTGCACTTGCCACACTTTCAGGCAATGTATTCCACTTACCAGTCACTCTCCATGCAAAGACCCCCTTCCTCTCACTTCCTTCCCCTCAAACCTCCTTATACAGCTTATAGGGATGGCTTCTAATTCTACCCTTGCCTCCACATTCGTCTATTCACAAGGCGCTGCGAGTTGCATTCTCTCAATATCTCCTCATATATATGACATTCCATAAACTTCACAGTCACTTAGTAAACCTTCTCTGGACCTTCTCCAATAAAATCAGGCAATCTGTGTACCACTGCACACACACACAGTGGTACATATGTGGCCTGATCAAAGCCTTATAAAAGGGAACCATAACCCTCTTTGCTTCTGAATGTCAATGTCCTCCTCATTGTTGCCATGGACCGAAAGTACTGAAACAAAGAAAGATGAATGACAGTAAAAGTGAGAAGAATGATAGCGAAAGTTGGATGCATGTTAGTCCGAAAGTACGGAAACAAAGAAAGATAAATGAGAGTGAAAGTGAGAAGAATGATAGTGAAAGTTGGACGTATGATGGACCGAAAGTACGGAAACAAAGAAGGATGAATGAGAGGGGAAGTGAGAAGAGGGGGTCGAGAGTTAGAAAATTAGAAAGATTTAATGATAGAGAGAATGTGTCGTGAGTTTGGAAGGTGAATTGGATTGGATGAGGCAAGAAATGAAATGGATGCGGAATGAAATTAAGAGAATTCAGGTCAAAACTATTAAAATAAATCATAATGGCATGAAAGAGTTAACGAAAGATGAGCGAGTGGCGTTGTATGGCGACTCCATTATTAAAGGTGTGCTAGAGGATAAAATCCACAAGGTATGTTTTCCAGGTGGTAAAATGAGTAGAGTGATTGAGGCAGTGAATATGAGGCGGGAGCGAGCAAAATAGTTAATTGTATTAATTGGTACAAATGATTTGAGAGAGAACAAAGAGCATGTCAAAATGAATGTCAGGAGACTGCTTGGAAAGATAAAAGAGAATAGTGTGACAGGAAGGGTAGTCAGTGTGTTGCCTAGGTATGATTGTGGTGAAATGAGGCAGAGAGCAAGGATTATGAATGGTATTCTGGCTGAAATGTGTGAGGAGATGGGAGTACAGTTTGTTAATGTGTGGAATGAGTTTGAGGGACGAAGTGAGCTGTATGGGAGCGATGGACTGCATTTGAGTGGTTATGGTGTGAGTTGCTTGGAGAGACTGCTGCTGCTGGAAGGTAGAGAGTGAATAGAGAGAATGAATCAGATCGAGAGGAGAGTGATGTGGAAGAGCAGGAGAGTAAGACAGGAGAGATTGAAGAAGTGGAAATGAACGGGGAAGTGAGTGGCATGAGTATAGAAAATGAGATAATGAATGTGCAAGAGGAGCAGGGAAACGGGGAGGCTCAGGGTGGACAGGGGTACACAGCGTGAGAAAGGTGGATGCTCGAAGAGGAGGTGAGAGCATGTGTAGGCAGGAAAGTAATGGGATGACCAGGGATCAAGAGGAAACAGATGTTATTGCAAAGGGTTCTAAAATGAAGAGGCAGAAAGGGAAATGGCCCCAGTCCAGCATGGAGAGATCACATCGAATGAATGGTATCAGTGGAACTAGCTGTAGATCCAGGAATGAGTTGTTGTGTTTGTATACCAATGCTAGAAGTATAAGAAACAAGGCGGATGAAATGGTTGCACTAATTGCATCTGTACACCCAGAGATTGTTGGAATAAGTGAGACATGGTTAGATGAGGACGACATCCTGACAGGAATAGAGATGGAAAGGTATGATGTGTTTCGTGAGGATAGAAGGGATAAAAAGGGAGGGGGAGTGCTATTGATGATAGAGAAAGAATTATGTCCATAAAAGGTAGAGATGCAAGAGGGAAATAGGGCCAGTGGTTTTGAGGCAGTATGGTGTGAGATGGAGGTGAATAGAATCAAATACTTGGTGGGATGTTGTTATAGACCTGGTAATGGGGATGGTGGTGATAGTGAAATGTATAGTCAAATAAGCCAAGCAAATAAGAAAAGGGTGATCATTATGGGTGATTTTAATTATGGCAATATAGACTGGAATGAAGAGATAGCAACTGGAAGTAAAGAAAATAAGTTTCTTCAGTTTTTGAGGGATAACTACCTCAGACAGTATGTGACAGAGGACACACGAGGATTAAGGGTCTCGGATTTGGTCATATCATCGGAGGATGTAATTATAAATGAGGTGTCAAATCATCCACCAATTGGTGAAAGTGACCACGAGGTGATTACCTGGGTGGTTGCCAGCAGTGCAAGGACCCCTGTGAAAAAAGGGTATATGTGGAACTACAGGGGGGGGGGGTGATTATGAAGCGCTCAGGAAACGGCTTGCAGATGTAGCATGGAATGAGGAGTTAGATGGAAAAGAGATCAGTGCAGCTTGGGGAATTTTCAAAAACTATTTAGTAGATGCAATGTCTAAATGTATATCACGGGTGAGAAGGTTAAATAAGGTAGGTGTGAGATGGATGAATAGAGAGATTAAGCATGCAATACAGAAAAAAAGGGCATTGTGGAGGCAGCATAAGAGAAGTGGAAGCAACCAATTTCATGAGGTCTACAAAGACCAGGCAAGGAGGGTGACTTGGTTGGTGAGAGAAGCTAAAGAGAGGTATGAACAGCAGTTAGCTAATGAAGCCAAAAAGTATCCTAGGGAGTTCTTTCGATATGTAGCCAGCAAAAGAAAGAATGATTATGGAAGGATGACATTGATTGGAGGAAATGGAATAAAGACAGCTGTTGCAGAATGTGTGGTGGAGATACTTAATGAGCAGTTCATAAAGATCTTTCAATCTTGTGAATGTGACTTCATGGAGAGATTAAGAGCAGCTGATGATGGGGAGGAGAGACTGACTGTAAGTGAGCAAGAGGTGTTTGGGGAGTTGAGTAAACTAGATATAAATAAGGCTGTGGGACTTGATAATATATCACCGCGTATTCTGAAGGAGTGTGCCAGAGAGTTGACACCTGCCTTGACATATTTTTTTAATACGAGTCTTGCACTTGGTCAAGTTCCTAAAGAGTGGAAGGAGGGCAAGATTGTTCCACTTCATAAAGGAGGTGATCGAACTCAAGCATCAAACTATAGGCCTGTCTGTGTGTCAGGTGTTGTGGTTAAGTTGTTGGAGAAGCTTGTGAGAACTAGGATCCAGAGTTGGGTTGACAACAATGTTATAATCTTTGAAGGACAGCATGGATTTGCTAAAGGGAGGTCATGTTTTAGTAATCTACTTACTTATTACAATAAAGTGACTGCTTCCTTGGAAAGAGGAGAAGGATACACGGTAATATACTTGGATTTCGCAAAAGCTTTTGATAGAGTACTTCATGATAAGTTGACAGTCAAACTAGAGCAGATGGGGTTGAATATTAGATTAGTGCCTTGGATTGGAGAATGGCTATCTGATAGGTATCAACAAGTTGTGTATGGGGGTGCAATATCCAGGAAAAGGAAAGTCACTGGTGGAATCCCTCAGGGGTCTGTTTTAGGGCCATTACTATTTAACTTGTATATTAATGATATTGGCGAAGATTTGGATGGAGATATTCAGTTGTTTGCAGATGATGCAAAGTTGGGACGAACCATAAAGAGTAGTGAAGATGTTGTGGCCTTGCAAGAAGACTTGAATAAATTGAGTGATTGGGTAAGCAAATGGGGATGTGAGTTCAATGTTGCAAAATGTAAGGTTTTAAAATTTGGAAAACAAAGATGGGATGCAGAATTTATGCTTGGTGAGAATATATTGTTGGAAGTAGAGGAAATAAGAGATCTGGGGGTGATAGTGGATAAGGATCTAAAATTTAAGGGACACATCGCCAAAATTGTGAAGACAACACAAAGACTTCTGGGAATGATGCGGAGGACACTGACGTGTAGAAGTAGGGAGATACTTGTTCCATTGTATAAGGCTTTGATTAGGCCACACATGGACTATTGTGCCCAGATTTGGTCACCGGATTTTCAGAAGGATGAAGAGATGTTGGAAAGGGTCCAAAGGCGACTGACTAAGGTAATTTCTGGCCTCTGGAATGTTGAGTATGAGGAAAGATTGAAAAGATGTAATTTGCAGAGTCTCGTGGAGAGAAGGAAGAGGGGAGATATGATAGAGACTTACAAGTTGGTAAGGGGTTGTTATAGGATCAGTGGTGGAGAAGTTTTACAGAGAATAGTGGGAGATCAAGGGAGAACCAGAGGTCATCCCTGGAAACTGTATAAAGAGGGTGTGAGTAAGGGAGTGAGAGGCAGTTTTTTTTCGTGCAGAGTTGTGAGTGAATGGAATGCCTTGCCTGAGAGTGTGGCTGCAAGGAGTTTGAATGAGTTTAAGAGACATGGTATGATGAGATGTGTGTGAGATAAAAGGACCTCCTAGATGAGTCTTTGACTCCATGAGGTCTTGTTTAATAATAATAATAATAATAATAATAATAATAATCCATTGGGATGTTCTTACAGTTTTAACAATGTGACCCCTGAACTTCAAGTCTCTGTCAAACATGACTTCTAGATCTCTAATTTCTTGCTCCAAGTTCAAAATTTCTCCATTAATTGTATATTCTACATCCCAACCTTGCCAACCAAATGTCGAGCCTTGGTACATTGCAACATTAAACTGTTATCTCTGCTTATTTGACCAGTCACATAGTCTATTCAGATCCTCCTGCAAGGCCACATTTTTCTATTTCTCATAGTTGTCCCCAACTTTGCATAATCAACAAAAGCTGCACATCTCCAGTTAAGTTGGTCCTGATGTCAGACATTAATGGTTCCAAAACAGATCCCTGTGCACTCCACTATAACTTTCTTCTTTTGGAATAATACTCCTCTATATACAACATGCTGATACCTATCTCACAGCCAATCAGTTATCCAACTCACTAGTCTCTTATCTGATCCCATCTATTTCCATTTTGCCACTAGCTTGTCATGTGGCAGTCTATCAAAGGTCTTGGAAAAATCCAAGTACACTGTGTATGTATCTCCTTTATCAAGTTCATTTGTCACCTTGTAATACGTAAGCAGATTGCTAAAACATGACCTCCTGCCTAACAAACTCATTCTGACCATCATCAGAAATACTGCTATTATCAACCCACTTCTGAATCCTAGTCCTCACTGACTTTTCTAATACCTTAACAACCACTCTAGACAAACAGATTGGCCTATAATTTGTAGCCTCAGTCTATCTCCCCTCCTTCTTTGCTTGTGCAACAATTTTTCCCACTTTCTGTTCCTTTGGGAGTTGCCCTGTTGCAAAACTGATGTTAAACAGGTGTGCCAAAGGTGCCATTAATTCCACAGAGCATTCCTTCAAGACACATGGCAATATATTGTCAAGTCCTACTTCTTTATTACCATCAAGATTACTTAAATCCTCAGATGCCTATTGCTCATTCATTATCAATCCTTCCTCCACTAAACTCTCTCTACACTCCAGCTTCTTATGATGTTGCTTCATTTGGATGAAATACATCATCCTTATGTATTTCATCCTCACAAACTACTTAGTGACTACTTCAACTATCTGCTGCATTGGTTACCAATCTGCAAATGTCATCAACTAGCATCAGCCTCCTAGTCATTTTTTTCTTTTAGTTGGCATATTGAAAGAACTCACTAGGATTTTTCTTACTGTACTTTTGTCTTTACCAACTGTCACCTTCCTGGAATGCTGTTTGTACTCTTTATGCAATTGATTATTACCAACATTCAACTTGTGTTGCATCCACGCCTTCTTCTCCTTCTTCTAGATTTGACATTTAAAATTGTCATTTATTCTTTTTATTCCCACCTTATTTAGCTTAGCTTTTTCACTTTTGGAATACACTCAGACATTGCTGCTGTTAAATAGATCTTGCTCAATGACCAAGCAATGTCTATCTCCTTCTGACTCAACTCCTCTTTCCATGTTATAGCTGCCATTGCTGATATTTCCATAATCACCAGCCTTGCATACTGGTGTCCAAAAGATAAGGACGAACTACATTTTTCCCTGCATATGAAAAAATTTTAATGACTACACCCAAATGTGGACATAGATTTATTGCCAGCATACTAATAAATTATATTACACAAAAAATATGTTATCAATTTCCTAAAAATTAAATTGCAATATGTTTTTTGACAGTTCTACTTTGAAAGTTACAAATTTCCTAAGGATGTAGTTAAGGAATTAATGTACAGTGCTTACAGAAAACTATGCGGAGAGACATTTCAGTATTAGCAGAAATTAGCAAATCAGATCAAGAAAAATCCTAGAGAGTTTTTTAGATATGTCACAATTAGAAGGTAGAATGATTATGGTAAGATGATGTTGATGGTTGAAGATTGTGGAAAAGTAACTGCTATAGAGAACATAGTTGAGGTATTCTGTGAACAAATAAGGGTTTTTCATCCTCATCAGGATGAAATCATGAGAAGCTTAAATGTAGAGAAAATAGGAGAGGATGGCTTAATTGTGAGAAAGCAGGAAGTATATGAGGAAGTAAATAAGCTTGATGCCAATAAGGTGATAGGATTTAATGACATATCAAGTGTCTCAAGGGTAATGTGATTGGCATGCCTGTTTAACAATTCGTATAACAGCACAGGACCAAGGGAGTATAAAGAAGGTAAACTTGTTCCACTGCATAAAGGTGGTGATGCCACAAATTATAGGTAAATTTGTATATCTGGAGTTGGAGTTAAACATATTGGAGAGATTACCGAGAACTAGGATATAGAAATGGGTTTATAACAGCAGTATTCTCTGTGATTGTCAGCATGGGTTTGTTGAAAGGAGATCATGTTTTACCAGCTTCCTTATTGTATAACAAGACAACGAATGTATTGGACAAGGGAGATGCATATATGTGACAAGTTGTTAAATAAATTGAAACAGATAGGTGTCGATAAGAGAATTAAAAATTGAATCAGTGAAAGTTGAATATGGGGGTGCAGTATTCCAAAAGAGGAAAATCACTAGTTGTATGCTGCAGAGATCTGTATTGGGTCCATTGTTGTTCAACTTGTATATTAATGATACTGGGACAGATTAAGGTTCTGAAATTTGGTAAGCAACAATGGGGTGCAAAGTATACACTTTGTGTGGAAACTTTGAAGGAGGTAGCGAAGATGAGATAAGAGTTCTAGGAGTGGTGGCAGACATAGACCTTAAGTTCAAAGGCCATATTACACA
This sequence comes from Typopeltis vanoorti, assembly GCF_054136105.1. Taxonomy (NCBI): domain Eukaryota; kingdom Metazoa; phylum Arthropoda; class Arachnida; order Uropygi; family Thelyphonidae; genus Typopeltis; species Typopeltis vanoorti. Next base: position 106,597,924 of record NC_143556.1, on the reverse strand, counting down.
AGTTGTGAAGTAGACACATCACATCACGTCACCATTATCTGATGTGTCTACTTCACATCAGATAATGGCAATGATACAGAAGACCTTGGTGTGCAGGAATAAAGCAGTTGTGGTCCCGTGGTATAAGGCCTTGATGAGGTCTCATATAGAATATTGTGAAGAGATTTAGTTCCCCTGATTTTTATAGTCATGAGGATATGTTAGAAAGAGTCCAGAGAAAATTAACAAAGGTGGTAACTGGTCTTTGGAATGTGGGGGTATGAAGACAGACTGAGGGAATGTAATTTGCAAAGCCTTATGAATAATAGGAAGAGGAGAGAAAATATGGTTGAGGCATAGTTGGTCAGGGGTTGTTACCAGGTTAATGTGGAAGAAATTTTTTAGAACAGGAGCCCCCCCCCAAGAGGCCAGCCCTAGAAACTTTATAAGGAATACGTGAGCAAAGAAGTGAAGAACAGGTTCTTTTCACTGAGAGTGACTGGTGAGTTGAATACATTGCCTGAGTATTTTGTGAATGCAGACACAGTGAATGAGTTTAAGTTATAGTTTGATGAGCTCAATGTGTGAAAGTGTGTACCTCCTGCAATGAGTTTCTGACTTCATGGAGGTCTGCTGTTAATAATAATTGTTATTATAAAAATACTTGAAACAATGCCCCTGCAACCCCCCCCTCTCTCTCTGGAAAGATCCCTCTTTTCATCAGTTCAGTTTTGCACATCTATAACCAGTTTTCTAATAGCATGCCATATACACAAACTAGCTTATAGTTCACCTCCTACTGAAAGATTCTCCTTTGTGCAATGGCAATATTTTTCTTCCTTCCATACTTCAGGAACCAGTCATACTGCTACATCTAGTTGAACAATATGCCTATCTCCTTTATGATCTTCACGTTTACATATTGTTATATTCCTCATGCAGCTGAAAGGACCTTCTCCTTATATCCGTTCTATTTTCCTTTGCAATTCCTCTATAATTTCATGATTTATTCATTCCATTCAGATTCTATGATTAAAAAAAAAAAGAAAGATTCCTCCTCAATGAAATATGTTCAATAAATTGTCCAAATACAGGAGAGTTATACAAAAAACATACCAAAACGTAAAGCAGCTAAGTACATTAATCCGAATGTTATTAGATAATGAAATAACTAGTAGTATTAAATACATGCTATTTGTGCAAATAAGTAAACAGCAGGTGCTTTTTGTAATTATTATTTAGGATAATTACTCCAGTTGTTAATTTGAATGTAACAGAATATTAAAATTTAAAGAAATAAATTGAGAGAGAATAAATATTAAACCAAAGTGAAAATCCATTTTTCAGATCTGGTAGTAACATTTAATAAATACTTACAGTTGTGAAGATATTCATGATATATTCACCCATTAGTTTATACTAAAGTATAATAGTAGAAAACTGTTTTATTCAATATTTAGGAAATCTGATCATCATGTATTTCAGGAATTTAAATACCAAACTCTATAATTATAACTTCATGAAATTTCATTATGGTATAAATACAAGCCAGCATCCATTATATTACCTTTTGACTGCCAAGCAATATAAAATGAAAACTTGTGGTTGTGGTTATATTTCATTAGTTTTAATAAACAAAATATCAGATAAGTTTATAATAACATTGTATCTCTCTTGAGTTATACAAATGCTCTTTGTGTAGCTCAAGTGGTACAATGGCATAAATATTTTTACAGAAAAGACACCTATCACTGATGGTTATAATAAAAAAAGGAAATTTGTTGGACAATAAGCCTGAAGCACCCGAGCAGCAAGCATATCAAAATTCCAAGAGAAAGGAACATGAAGCATTTTCTAGTTAGAAGAGAATCCAGAGGTGAGTGACCAAGATGGTAGCAGGTCTATGGAATGAACCTTATGAGAACAGGTTGAAGATTTGTGGGTTACAGAAACTGGTTAATAGGCAGATAAGAGATGATATGATTGAGACATTCACATTACTGAGGGGTTTTTACAAGATTAATTCAGAGGAAATTTTTCAGAACAGGTGTCGTGGTAAGAGTACTAGGGGCCATTCTTGGAAACTGAGCAAGAGTGTAGTTGGCAAGAATGTTAGAACAAGGGTTTTTTTGCTTGGAGAGTGGTGAATGACTGGAATAGGTTGCCATAGTCTTTTGTGGGCGCCATGCCTGTGAATGAGCTCAAAGTATGATAGATACTGTAGAAATTGCACAGTATCTATCAAAGTATGATAGATACTGTGCAAATGCTGAATAGTTCTTGACATTTACTTAAATATAAAGAGCTAATAAGCTTCATTTCGGCAATATAAACATTATTTAAATTAAGGGGATATTAAATCCCACATTGTTTTAAAACCGAATAAGAAACTCAAAGATTGGAATCAGAGAGTTTCATGCCAATATAGAAAACTATAAAGTATCGGCGACACTAGCGTTAGCCAATGCAAGTGACCCTAGTATGTAGTACAATACCGGACAACTCGTAGCAAAGGTGGTGAAGTTCAGATCACTATTCTTAGGTATTTTCCATAATGTAAAAACACATTTCCTAGGAAATGTATGCTGTTATTACATTATGGTGGGAGGTCACTATCCAGACCGGTTTCAGCCTTTTTTGAGGCTTCATCAGTGAGTAGCTAGACCATATTGATACCAAAGTGTATTTACATTAGTGTTTTTACATTATGGAAAATACCTAAGAATAGCGATCAGAACTTCACCACCTTTGCTACAAGTTGTCCGGTATTGTACTGCGTACTAGAGTCACTTGCATTGGCTAACTTGTCACCTCCAGGGAGTCCAAAGACTCATCGAGGGAGGGCATCTGCTCTACAACTCTGTCTCCACCACCCACAATCCACCGGCTGACTGTAACTACACCAATGCCATCTATCACCAACCACCACCAGTATTTCCACAGACAATCACAAACATCCGTGCCCATGGTGGGATTCGAACCCACAGCCTTTTGGCTGGGGAGCGGATACACCAAACACTCGGCCAGCCAGGCTGGCAAATCAAACTCGCATTGAACTCATTCACTGAGAATGCATTTGCAACCAATTCAGGAAAAACCATTTGACTTGTTCATTGCTAACCATACTTATTCAACTTCTAATCTTTCCTCCTGCTGCTCTGCACTAAAAAATTTCTTCTTTATCTATCATATAAAACCCTTTAATTAACTTTTGCATTTCTGTCTTATCCTTTCATTTCTACTGATCAACCAAAAATCTAAACTGTCACCATACTGGATATATATGAGGGTGGTCTGAAAAGTTCTCGGCCTAACGATGAAAAAACGAATTTACAATTTCAAAATTATTTTTATTTTTCAACATAATCTCCCTTAAGATCATACATCTATTCCAGTGATGCTCCAGCACCATTATCCTGTCCCTGTAGTGGTTCTCAGTAAGATCTGGACAATACCCCTCTACATCTGCAACCACCTCTTGATTTGAAGAAAAACGCTGTCCAGCGAGGAAGAGTTTTAGTTTGGGGAGAGATAGAAGTCAGAGAGAGCCAAATCTGGGGAATAGGGTGGATGTTCCAACAATTCATAGTGCAGATCCCTTAATTTTCCCATTGCCAAAACACCTTTGTGGGCAGGTGCATTGTCCTGATGATAGATGATTTTTTTCTTCTGCAAACCGGATCTTTTCTCACAAATTTTTTTGTCTAGTCTGTTAAAAGATCGGAATAACATTCCCCGGTTATTGTTTACCATTTTCAAGATAATTCATAAACAAAATGCCTTTAGCATCCCAAAACACTGATGCCACGACCTTTCCTGCTGATGGAACCGACTTTGTCTTCTTCTTTGGTGCTGAACAACTGGCTTCTGTCCACTATTTTGACTGCTGTTTGGATTCTGGTGTGTAATCGTGAATCCAAGTCTCATCCATAGTAATAAATCGATGCACAAAATCAGTTTTATTCTTGTTAAAACATTCCAAGCACTGTTCAGAGATTTTCCTGGAGTGAGTTTTTGATTCTGCTGTGAGCAAGCGTGGCACTCATCTTGCACAAAGCTTTTTCATTTGCAATTCTTCATGCAAAATATATCCTATATATTCTTTTGAAATGCCTATAGTCTCAGCGATTTCATCACTTCATCAATTTCTTGTAGTGCATTTTAATATACCATTATTATAAATATCATACACAACTTGTAATCTCTTCAGTCAAAAGTACATAATATGGGGCTGAAAAGGTTTAAATCATCCTGCAGAATTGTAGTATTACTGTTATTAACTATTATCCTATCTAATTAGCATCAGCAAATAACTGGATATTCTACCTGAAATTATCCCTCATATAATTAATGTACAAATTTAACAGCAGCAGTATGAGATACCACGGATCATCTGCATTTTCTGATCCTGCTTTGCCATCTACTACTCTTTAATGTCTATCCCTCAGTCATCCTCTTATCTATATTACCAACATCATATCAATTCCATACTTTTGAAGCGTCTTCTGGCACTATCATGATTAGCCATTTCCTTTAACTAACCAGATTATCACTTTATTATAGAAAGTGAGCAAATTAATACAGTAAGCTCTAACTTTGCAAAGCCATGTTGTCCCCCATACAGTAATGATATTCCTATCCATCCATTACAGTCTTAACCAACCTTTCCAATAATAGCCACCATTCCTGAGATACTGACTTAGATATAATTTGCAATCTTTATCCCAGTAAGTATCCCATGAGTGGTGGCTAGGTACAACCCCTGTGGCTATTTAATCCACAGCAGTGTTCCAAGTGATAATGCCAGTAGTGTGAATTAAGAAGGCTGGTCAGAGTCATAATATCATTGAGAGAATTTCTTCCACTTAAAAAGTGATCACAAAGTATTTCACTTATTTCTTATTCAGCTGCTATTTTACTCACCACACAGCAAAAACTATTTGAGATTTCCTTTGAGCTATTCCTATCAGTTTTCTCACATCATCCCATTTTAACTTCTTTACCATGCTGGTTATCCTTTTGACATGTGCTTTGTACTCTTTGCGAGCCTCTTCATTCACATTTCTGCTTCCATTACTTCAATAACATTTTCTTTCTTTTCACCCCATGTATTAGTAGCATCATTAAGCATGAGCTACAAAGAATGCTACTCATATATTCCACTCCCATTTGACTTTTCATCTTTATTCTGGATATAAAGTATGATAGTGCTTTCCTCAAACAACTCTTGATCATTTCCTGTGTCATAGTCTTTCCATCACAGTTTTTGTCATGGTAGGTACTACTTCAAGTAGCTTCCTAAGTTTATCATAATTATCAGTTTTGTAGTTCCACATGTCTCTTCTAAACTGAAAAATCTACAGGAAAACCTCGCTTAATGCAAATTCGATATGTGCGATTGAGTGAAATGATACTATTTCCCACTTTAAGCGAGTGATTAATCAATTAATGTGATTTTTTTTTTAAGTTATGCGAAATTTTTTGTCACCAATCTGCAGCAAGCGATAAAGCTGGAAGTCATTAAGACATGAAAGTGGCGATATACAATGATTGTGCAAGAAGACCTGGGATACAGCAAGTCTACAGTTTGGACTATATTAAATAACAGCAAAGAATACAAAGAACAAGGAAAGGAAGTATATGCCAACAAACACTTTCCCTAAAACTGAAGCATCTCAACCAAGATACAAAGTATCTAAAGATCATCTTACGTTTTTATTAGGAGACAATGCAGAAGGCTTCTTTAAACTGAAGCCTATGTTAGTTTATTGTGTGCAAAATCCAAGATCTAACATTATTGAAGAAATTAGCACATTTGGAAAATAACTTGGATTTAATGAACTGGATAATGAAGATGTGAGAAACTTGTTCGATTCCCATTCAGAACAGTTAAGCGAGAATGATCTCCTTCAACTAAAAGAACAGCGTGCATATGAAGAAGATAAGTAGTGCAAACAAGAAGAGAATGTTATGACTAAGAAGCAACTACAAAAGAACTTGAGCTAGTTTTCAATCACATTGAGTATGCTAACGAAATTTTGTTTGATGATGATCCTGATATGGAACGAAGCTTCAAAGTCTGCTGAATTCTTGATGAAGCGATCGCCAGCTATCGCAAATTGCATGACAAGATGAAAAAGTCAAGCATGATTCAAACGTCTTTACTTAATTTTCTTTTGTAAAAAAGTAGCCTTAGACATTAAATAAAAATTTAAGCAATTGATTTTTATTAACTTTGATGATTTTATCCTCTAATATAGCTTATAATGTAAATTTTTCCAAATTTATGCTAACTGATGGATGAATTATAATTATTCCTATTGTTTATTATATTTGCTTAACACAATTTCACTTAGCATGCATTAATTGATGGATTAATTAATCACATTAAGCAAGGTTTTCCTGTACATACTTGGCCACCTGACTGGTTAAGATTACATGACTGCCCTCTCCAATCAAAAGCTAAGTGTTACTTTGGTTAGAAATATTCTCTGATGTTATCAGCAGATTCACTGCTCTCAAAGCATGAGTTTGCATCATGTGCTGTTTTAGGTAACAATCTCTCAGTAGTGACCATATTTTAAGTGCATATTCAATGAGCTAATCTGTCCATGTCATCCAAATAATTCCATCATGTAATATTTTTAAACAGACATGTATGGTTTCGATAGGTTTTTAGAATATTTTATCATTACTTGTACTACTCCAAAAATTTTTAATTAATGTCTCTTATATTATTATTATGCTTGAAAAGAAATTATATTCTTTTTAAAGTTTAATATACTTTACAACCAAGTAAAAAACAAACAAACTTCCTATTACAAAACTTGCTTGCATAGTTGGTTGACAAGTGGATAATATGTATTCTCTCCACCTGATGAGTTGTGCGATCAAATTCAATAGCAGCATGGATGTTTTGAAAATCTTTAGGCAAAAGACAATGTTCAATGCCCAATGTAAGGTCACTGTCTGATTGTGAGAGGCTGGTTTGTTGGTTGGTTAATTAGGAGTTATTGGCATTGGTCAGCCAAGGTCCAAACCAAAGGTTATAGCTGCACTCAAGGTAAAAGTTAGTAGTAATAAACAGGCAAAATAGCAAATTTAAAAAAAAATTAGTAAAGAAAATCAGTATTTATATATAAATAGCATTTATAATCAAACGCATTTGTATAAATCAGTTCCTTTTTAAAATATTAAAAATTTCATGCAGTTTATTTGAGTATGATAAGATCTGCCTGAGTATACATGGCTCAGTTTTTCATTACATGGCTCAGTCAATGCGGTAAAAAATTCATCCCTTTCTTGAGCAAAGCGCTGGCACTCCACCAGAAAATGACAAATGGTGAGATGCATGTTGCATTGTTCACACACAGGTGGATCATCAGCCCTCAGTAAATAAGAATGTGTAAGATGACTGTGAACTATGCAAAGCCTAGCAAGAACAACTTCCTCTCTTCTGTTTCTACACTGATTTGACTGCCATTTCATGAATGCTTAATTCCAGGGTTAATTTTGTGCAATTTATTTGTTAGTGCTTCTAACTGCTATGATCTTATAATAATTATGATCTCAACTATATAACATACAGGTAAGATCATGATCACATATATAACATCTTATATGATCCTAACTTTGATCTTACAAACTGTCTGATTTGTAAGATCAAAGTAAACACATGTGCTTCTCTAACAGCTGCATCTCAAAATTAGGGACTTTCAATTTGTACAATGGCTGTACAACCTTGCAAAAGCACTGGATGTGGATTATACAGAGGAGAGGAGATGGCCTATATATCAAAGAGTCTGTATAAATCATTCACTTTTGGTAGTGGTTTTCTTTTATATGCACAAACTGAACTGCATGCAACTCTGCTATACAATTGCTGCAATTGAGTGGGATCTAATCGAATATGATAATGTCAAGAAATACGGTAGCATGACCAACAGAGTTCTCAAATCTTGATCAATATGGATGGAAAGAAAATCAGTGTTCTGCTATCTGCATTAAATACCTGCATGTAGATGGACAAACGGAGTGTCAGACTTACTTAGTTGGCACAGTGTGAGGTTGCATGATGGAGTGCTAACCTTCCATGAAGGAATGCTGTTATGTTAGGTGTGGGTGATATTGTCAAGATTCATGCCAATAGCTTGCATGCTCTCTTTAACATGCATATCAGAGGGATATATGGCAATCTGATGTGTGATATTGAGCCTTCCAAAGCAGAGAAAAGGTACTAAGTCCATGTCAGATGCTCTAGAAGAGACTTTACAACATAGTTAAGAGACAACAGTTTCTGTCTTATTGACAGAGCAGGTTCATTTGACTTGACATAAAGACTTTAAATGGTTGATATGCAAAAAGTATCAGATATTATCGCTGATCCTTGGTTGATAGATAGAATCAAACCATTGCAGACTATGCAGAATCACAGACTTGAAACCCATAAAAAATGCATGATAAAGATGAACCAATGAAGATTCCACACCCTATTCAGTAGAAAATAGAGTGAAAGGATATTCAATGCTTTCTTGCACATTTTCCTAATATGAACATGTGCAAGAAATGTCAGCTTTCTGTCAGAGATGAGTCCTAAGAACTTGGCTTTTGATGCTACTATAATAATACTTTTTATTATTATTATTATTACGTGACACCTCCAGGGAGTCCAAAGACTTATCGATGGAGGGCATCCACTCTTCAACTCTATCTCCACCACTCATTCCACCAACTGCAACTACGGCATCTACTGCCCACCACCACCACCACTAGTATTTCCACAGACAATTACAAACATCCATGCCCACAGCAGGATTCAAACCCACAGCCTTTTGGTTGGAGAGCAGATAAGCTAACCACTTGACCAACCAGGCTGGCAACTCAGGATTGTGAAGAGTGTGTTTTTGGCAAAAGTACACACAGACAATTTTTTTTCCAGCTGAAAACCTGAATCCATTACTAAGGAGAACATACAGAGATGATCAGGAGACATGATCAGTTGACTGTTGAAATTGTCTTTCAATTGACATGATGCCATGATAAGCTGATACTTTAGTTGCAGCACATGGGTTTAGATGTCGGGTAAGTCAACTGGATAACAAATTGATTAGTCGACTGGATGACTAATGATTGGCTGTCTGATAGGTATCAGAGAGTGGTGTATGGTGGGACAATATCAAGGAGGCAGAAGGTTACAAGTGGGGTTCCACAGGGCTCAGTACTGAGACCTGTATTGTTTAACCTTTATATCAATGACACTGCCAATGGATTGAAAGGGGATATTCAGTTGTTTGCAGATGATGTGAAAACTGGATAGATGGGCAAATGAATGGGAGTTTCAGTTTAATGCAGCAAGATGTAAAGTTTTGAAGTTTGGGATACATCGATGGGAGACTGCATACTTAATTGGGGAGCTGTACTGGAGGACATAGGGGACACAAGAGATCTGAGAGTGATGACTGTTAGAAAACTGAAATTCAGGGAGCATATTGCAAAGGTAGTGAAGGTATCCCAGAGGATTGCTGCAATACTAAGAAGGATGCTAACCTGCAGAGATAAAAGAGTTATCATTCCTTTGTATAAGACTCTGACCAGACCACACTTAGACTATTGTTCTCAAATTTGGTCCCCATGATTTGAAGGGGATAAATTAATGGGAGAAAGGGTACAGAGGCGGATAATAAAGATGGTTTCAGGACTGTACAATGTTAGTTATGAGGATCAGCTGAGGGAATGTGGACTGCAGAGTTTGGTGGATAGAAGAAGGAGAAGTGATATGATCGAGACTTTTAAACTGTTGAGAGGCAGTTAATTATTATTAGCTGGGGGAGTTCTTTCACTTGGTGGAACAGCGGGTAGGGGCAATGACAAGGGGTCATCCCCGGAAGTTATGAAAGGAAGCTGTGAGAAAAAGCGTGAGGGGTGGTTTATTTGCATGGAGAATGGTTGAACCATGGAATGCATTGCCTGATAGAGTGGTGAGAGCAAGAATGGTCAAGGAGTGGTATGACAGACTTTGTGTTTCCGAGGAAGGTCCTCCCATGATGAGTCTCTTGACTGCATGGAGGCCTGAATAATAATAATAATAATAAATAATTATGGGGAAAGGATACATGTGGAATTGCAAGACTGGTGATAGGAGATAGCTTGGAGCTATAACATGGAATGAGGAGTTGAGTGGTAAGGAAATAAATGCTGCATGGGAACTGACTAAGAAATACATAACAGCATCAATGTGTAAATGTATTCCGAAGGCCAAAAGGCTGAATAAGGTACAAGTAAAATGGATGAATGTGGAGCTTAAGCATGAAATCTGGAAGAAGGTACTTGGGAGGAAGTACAAGATGAATAATAGTAATAATCAGTTACATGAAGAGTATAAAGAACTCAGTTATAAAGTGACTAAGTTAGTAAGGAAAGCAAAAGTGTAGTATGAGCAGAAATTGGCAAATCAGGTTAAGAAAAACCATAGAGAGTTTTTTAGATATGTGGAAAGTAGAAGGAAGAATGATCATGGTAAGATAATGTTAATGGATGAAAGTTGAGGTATTCAGGGATCAATTTATAAGGGTATTTCATCCTGATCAGGGTGGAATCATAAGGAACTTAAGTGTAGAGGGCATAGGAGAGGATAGCTGAATTGTGACTGAGTAGGAGGTATTTGAAGAAATAAATAAACTTGATATCAGTAAGGCAACAGGATTTGATGACACATCACCACGCATCTTATTATTATTATTATTATTACGGATATCTCCATGGAGTCAGTAGACTAATTGCGGGAGACCCAAACTAGCAAAACAATATCTGTCATATCTCTTCTTGATTTCATTTACAGACAAAGAGCTCACAACTAAGTCAGACAATGAATTCCACTCATTCACCACTCTCCAGACAAAAAAACCTTGTTCTGACACCCTTGTTAACAACTCTTCTTTAATTTCCAGGGATGACCTCTTGTTCTTTCATCGCTATCACACAGCGGAAATATTTCCCCTGCATCAATCTTATAAAAACCTTTCAGTAATTTAAATGTTTCTATCATATCCCCTCTTCTCCACCTACCAACCAACCTCTGCAATCCACAAGCTAGCAATCTATCAATGTAGGAAGCATTTTTTACATTACTGACCAACTTGGTCACTCTTCTCTAAACCTTCTCCACAACCTCCTCATCTCCAAGGAATCCAGGTGACCAGACCTGAGCACAGTAATCCAAATGTGGAAGTATCAACGCTTTATAAAGGAGAATAATAACCTCTTTATCTCTGGATGTCAGTGTGTTCCTCAACAACCAAGTAATCCTATGTGCAATCTTGGACACATTAGCAATGTGTCCCCTGAACTTCATCTCACTATTCACCAACACCCCTAAGTCCCTAGCCTCATCAATCTCTTGGAGTACTGTGCCATCAATGTAGTACACAGCTGGTAATCTTTTAATCCCAAAATGCATAACTTTACACTTTTCCACATTGAACTGACATCCATTATCTTTTGTCCATTCTACCAGCTCATTTAAATCATCCTGCAAACTTTCAACATCAGCTTGATTTTTTATTGCGCTACCCAACTTTGAATCATCAGCAAACAACTGAATATCTCCCTGTAAGCCATTTCCTATATCATTTATATACAAATTAAACAACAATGGCCCAAGCACAGAGCCCTGAGGCACACCACTGGTCACCTACTTCATCCTGGACTCGGCTCCTCCATACACCACCTTCTGGTATCTCTCCCTGAGTCATTCTCTTATCCATATCACCAGTTTAGTATCATCCCCATCTGCTCCAATTTGCACAACAGTATTCCATGGGGTATCCTGTCAAAAGTCTTAGCAAAATCCAGAAGTACCACTGTGTAGCCAGTTCCTTTGTCCAACTCAGATGTCATTCTATTATGAAAAGTTAATAGATTGCTAAGGCAGGATCTACGTTTAACAAAACCATGTTGGCCTCTATAGAGTATCATCTCCTGATCCACCCATTCTTGAATTTTGTCTTTAACCAACTTTTCCAATACTTTTACCACTACTCCTGAGATGGTGATTGGTCTGTAATTAACTACCGCAGTTTTAGAGCCACCCTTATGCAAAGGAACCACTTTGCCTAACTTCCACTCCCTAGGGACCATACCAGAGTTCAAACTTAAATTAAATATCCAAGTAAGAGGGGTTGACAATTCATTTGCACATTCATTCAACACCCGAGCTGATATTCCATCTAAGCCTACAGCAGTGTTTGCATTTAAATTTTGCAATATATTAAATACCTCTGATTTCTTAGCTTCATTTCTCACATTAGTTATTGCTACAGGTACAGAGATATCCTCACTTGGGTGATAGACTTTTGAAAAGTGATCACACAGTAACTCGACTATTACATCTGATTTTGTCACCTCAATACCATCAGCACCCACTAAAGTTATCCTTCTGAAGTCATTCTTCCTTTTACTTGCTACATAGTGGAAGAACTCTTTGGGATTACCCTTGATCTCTTTGGCTAAGGTCTTCTCATAATCTGATTTAGCTTTTCTTATTATGCTGGTAACCTTCCTAGCTTGAGCCTTGTACTGATCGCCTTTCTCCTTGTAAATTCTCCATAACATTTTCTTTTTTTGCACATCAAGCTAGATACTACTGCTCATCCATCTAACGCCTGCCTTGTTTGACTTCCTGACCATGGGGTCACAATCTGATATTGCTTTCCTCAGATACCCGCTGATTTTATCCCATGCACTGCTAACATCATTCCCCTGCAATATGTTCTGCAATGGGATGGCTGCAAGCTCACTCCGAAGCTTGTTATATAACTGATAATTAGTTTACAGAATTAACAATGCATATAAAGTATATTAATTAAAGGTAACTTTAATGAATAACTTCTATATTTCGGCAACGTCACGTTGCCATCTTCAGGAACATAAAGATATGGTATGTGCACGCAGGCACTAACAAAAGCAAATGAGGAAGAAAGCAAGAAACTAATATTGTTCCTAAAGTCCTAATGGTGCCCTCTGGCAGGCTAATTTGGTTGTCTTGGCAGTTGGAAGATGGCAACGTGACGTTGCCGAAATATAGAAGTTATTCATTAAAGTTACCTTTAATTAATATACTTTATATGCATTGTTAATTCTGTAAACTAATTACCAGTTATGTATGACCAACGTATAAGCCTTGGTACTAGAAGCTTGTTATAATTGCCTGACCTGTAGTTCCATATACCCCTTCTTAACAGAAAAATCAACAGATTTTGCAACCTCCCAGGTCAATACCACATGATCGCTTTCACCAATCGGAGGTAACGAGGACACCTTACTTATGCATATAACCTCTGAACCAATAACCAGGTTCAACTCTCTCACACCACGTGTCCCTTCAGTTATGTGCTGTTTCAAGTAATTATCTCATAGAAGATTTATGAACTCCATTTCCATTTTGCTACATGATATTTCCTCCTTCCAACTGATATCACCGTAATTAAAATCCCCCATAATAATCACTAAACCTGCACTTGTTGCACTAATTTGCTGATGCATGAATTCAATATCTCCCCCCTGTACTCACTGGCCTATAACAGTATCCAACTGTATATTTGGTTGCATTGGTCACTATTTCACACCAGACTGCCTCAAATGAACTCTCATTCACATGTCTATCATATCGATACACTACTTTCTTTGGCTGCAACACATCAGCTATCATCAACAGCACTCCTCCCTCGTTCTATCTTCTCTATCCTCCCTGAAAATACTGTACCCATCACATTCAATTCCAGTGACCACATCTTCTGCTGACAGCCAAGTTTCACTAATGCCTACAACTTTTGATGAGATTGTACTGACTAATGCCAAAAATTCTTCTCCCTTATTTCGAATGCTTCTTGCATTGGTATACAAAAATTGCAGATTCCCTCTAGATCTTGTACCGGCTTTAGAACTGATATACAAGTCACTAATTTCAATAGTCCCATGCCAATTTTTATCCCCTCTCTTCTGCAATTTATTCTGCATATAAGGATCAATAAATATACAATCAGTGCTAAAGTTTCTCTCTCTTACACTCAACCTTTTCAATATTAGTTTCCCTGCCCAATTACTTCAACTTGTTCAGAAAACAGTAACTTCTTCAATCGCTTATCCTTCCATGTTCAGATGCAGTCCATCTCTAGCATACAACTGCCTTTTTTCCTTCAAACACACTCCAAACATCAACAAATTCCAGACCTCTTTTTTTGCACATTCTTGCAATCATATCATTCATTATCATCGCTCGTCTACTTAACTCGTAATTGTCAAAACGAGGCAGCACACACAATATCCTCCCATTGACACTTTTCCTCTTCACAATATCTAACAATGTTCTTAAATCTTTTCCTACCCGATTTATACCACCACTCAGGTCATTTGTACCCACCATAACGATCATCTTGTCTGCTTCATGCCCTCTCTTTATTGCTAAAGCTACTCTTTCTATTGTCCCACCAGCCAAGGACTCCTCATGCATACCACTCTCCATACCCTTAATCATAGAATCACCATATATCTTACCACTCTTAACTTCTTTCAAGTCCACACAAGCGTCACTCATGGAATAATTTTCTATGTTATTCAGCATGACTCTCCCAGTTTCATTACTCAACGCTCTATTACTTACCCCCCACCCAACTCTCACGACATCTCATTTCTTCTAGGCCACTTGTGGTTTTATTTTGTTGACTCCCAATCACTCCCATATTATTTATTACTGCATCATTCACCAAACACTCACATATACGTAATCCTGTTCTAGCTACTTCAGCTAAAGTAACCCCTATGGTCCTAATTTCTCTGTTTAACACATTAAACTCAGTTTTAACTTCCAATATCTCCTTACTGAGCACTTCCAATTCGTCATACAGAAGATGAAGGTCATTTTTCATTTTCATGAACTCCTGCTGAAGTTCTTCCGCTACTTTCCCAATGTCAGCTTCCATTCCTAAACACTCCAGCCTATCCCGACACTTCTCACATACGTCGACATTTTCATTCTTCTCATTTAGCCAGACCGACCACAGATCCTTCACATTCTTCCGCGCATACATGTAGCAGTTTCCGCAACTTAAGGGAATGTTCCAGGGAATTGGTAGTAGCATTGGCTTGCGTGTTTAATCAACCTTGAAACAACACAGGTTCCAAGGGAGTGGAAGGAGGGTAAAATTGTTGTTAAAATTGCATAAAGATGGTGATAAGGCTGCAGCTTCAAATTATTGGCCAATTTTTATATCTGGAGTTATGGTGAAGGTACTGGAGAGATTAGTGAGAAGTGGGATACAGAAATGGGATAACATTCTCTGTGGTTATCAGTATGTTTGTTAAAGGGAGATCATGTTTCACTAATTTACTTATGTATACTATAACAAGGTGACAAATCCCTTGGACAGGGGAAATGCATGTACAGTCATGTACTTAGATTTTGCAAAAGCTTTTGATAGATTACCACATGACAAGCTGGTAAATAAATTGAAACACGTGGAATTGGATAAGAGACTTCTGAGTTGGATCTGTGACTGGCTGTCAGATATCAGAAAGTTGTATATGGGGGTGCAGTAACCTGAAAGAGGAAGGTCACTAGTGGTGCACCATTGTTTTGGTACACCACTAGTTTTGGGACCATTATCATTCAATTTGTATGTTAATGATGTTGAGATGGGTTTAACTAGTGATATGCAGCTGTTTGCAGATGATGCAAAACTGGGGAGAGCAATTCAGAGTCAAGCAGATGTTATGGCCTTACAAGAGGACTTAAATAAATTGCATAAACGGGCAGATAAATGGAACTTTTAATTTGATGTGGCAAAGTGTAAGCTTTTGACATTTGGTAAGCAACAATGTGATGCAGAGTATACACTTTGTGGGGAAACTTTAAAGGAAGTACAGGAGATGACAGATCTACGATTGATAGTGAACAGGACATGAAATTCAGGGGCCAGATGCAGAGGACCCTGACATGCAGAAATAGAGGTTATGATGCCATTGTATATGGCCCTGATCAGGCCTCATGTGGATTATTGTGCACAAATTTGGTTGTAGGGTTTCATGGTGATGAGGATACATTGGAAAAGGTCCAGAGAAGATTCACAAAGGTGGTGAGTGGTATTTGGAATGTGGAGTACGAGGACAGATTCAGAGAATGCAAATTGCAAATCCTTGTGAATAGGAGGAAGGGGATGGGGAGATATGATTGAGACATATAAGCAAGTCAGGCTTATCAGGTTGACATGGAAGAGGTTTTATTTTAGAATAGAGGAGGATGGAACAAGAGGCCATTGCTGGAAACTGTATAAGGAGGGTGTGAGCAGAGGAGTGAGGAGAAGGTTCTTTGTATGGAGAGTGGTTGGTGAGTGGAATGCATTGCCTGAGTGTGTTGTGGATGTAGAAACATTGAATCAGTTTAAGGCATGGTTGGATGAGCATTGTGTGCAATAGTACATGATGAGCCTCTGACTCTGTGGAGGTCAGATGTTAATAATAATAATTACCCTCATGTTACAAGAGTGACAGTAAATTGTGAAATGATCAACACATAGAGCATTGCATAATTGTACACAATGCTCTATATGTTGTGAGATCATTTCTCACAACATATAGAAGTTAATTCAATCAGTGATTGAATTAACTTTGATAGCAAATAGTGTCATACTTAAGAATGAGCATTGGGTAATATCCTCCTCTTGATTATATGGATGAAATAGCTTACTTCCCGCTTGAACTTGGAAGATTTGGCTAAACAGAAGGACTTGTGTTTTTGCAGAAGAACCTTGATATGATCACTATTTTGGCAAAACCCATGCCAGTTCCACTGTAGAAATTTTCCTACTGTTTTAACTTTATAGATTTCTCTAATTTCCCAGATGCTGAGAGCTTACCTTTGTTACTTTTGAGACAGGCTTATATTTGTCTCTTGATTTAGAGAATTATGGATGGTCATTGTCTAATTCTTCTTCTGGAAATATGTTTAATACAGCTGATGTGTCAGGATTATTTTGTGAGTTTATTTTATATTCTGTGGATACAGAAATATCCATTTTTTTCTATGGGGCGTCTGGGGTTTATCTTTAGGTGAAATCCTTGCATAATTTTCTTGATAAGTGGATTCTCATTGGGGATAATTTTGGAGTTGTTTCAGGTGTAAGATTGTAGGTAGTGTAACTGATGCACTTCACAGAGAAGTACTTGAGATTATAAAGTTCAGGTATGGTGAAATTTTCAGATGATGGAATAAATATATGAGTTTCAGTTGTTATTGATATTATCTTAACTGTTACTTCTCAGCATAAGAGGATTTCAGGATAGGTGTGGTGTTGGTGACTACCTTCCTATTTTCTCAGACACAAGGAATAATTAATACTAATTATTTAAGGGCATATTTTCAGTCTGAATATTACAGACCATCTTCAGTGATGTCAATAGTTAATTACAAGGTAGAATACAAACAATGGATTGATCGAAAAAGTAAGGGCTGTGTGATGTTATGCATAAAAGAAAGCAATGATATCATTGAGGTTAATATTGCAATATTAATTATTCATTAGCTATTTAAAAAAATGTTAAAAGAAACCTCTCATGGCACAAGTATCTCTTAAACAACTACCTTCCTCTTTGCAAGCTGATATGATATATTTTGTTCTGTTTTTATCTTTTGTATTTCTCTTCTCATTCTTCCACCTCTGATACGCACAGGAGCAAGCTGGATGATTTCCGTGATAATTGACAATTTAGTTTTCTTTACAGGGCAAGATTTATTGTCATGCTTTTTACTACCATATCAGACACTGGTGGTGACATTTAATCTCAATGGATTAGGGATGATTAGCCTAACACTCTGCTCTTAATCAACAATCTTAATTTGTGGAGGTAATCACAAATTTTAAATATATAGTGAGGTATTACTACATTTATGTATTGAGTTGATTTTATCCACAAACCTAGACCATCTAGACAAACCTAGAACCTAGAACATTACCCCCTAGACAATCTACATGGTGGAGATATGTTGACGATATCTTCTTTATATGGCAAGACAGCTTAGAAAACTTAAAATCGTTTGTGGATAAAATCAACTCAATACATAACAAGATAAAATTCACTCTGGAAGTGGAAAACAACAACTAACTGCATTTTTTAGACATCTTGATAAAGAAACAATCAAATAGTGTCAAATTATCTATTTACAGAAAGCCCACAGATACTGGAAAATATCTTCATTATACTTCAAGCCATCACAAGACACACAAACTGAGCATTATCCACATGTTGAAATATAGGGCCAGAAAGTTTATATCAGAAGAGGAGGATACACAGACTGAACTCTCACTAATAGCCAACACATTATCACAAAATGGATATCCTCAAAACATCATCAAAAAATATCTATACGGTGACAACCCCAGACAAGAAGAATCACGCTCCCAGCACATTTCTACTGGAGTGATCCCTTTCATCAAGTCAATTTCTTATCAAATAGCCAGAATACTAAGAGCCTACAACATCAGAGTGGTCTTCAAACCAACCACCAGCATCAGACAAGTTTTAGGATCCCCAAAAGATAAGATGCCTTTCTACAAATATCCAGGAGTATATTACATTCCTTGCTCCTGTGGTCTTGCCTGCATCGGACAAACTTCACGGAGTTTAGAAATCAGACAAAAAGAACATGTTGGTGATGTAAACCACAACAGAAGTATCTCTTCCAGCTTAGCACATCATTTCTGTACATCTAACCACACGATAGAGTGGCAAAACAGCTCCATGCCATATCTGGATGACGACTACAGACATTGTTTATTCAAGGAAGCCACAATAGTGTTAATAACCGGTGGAAACCTCAACAGAAATCAGGATGCAATCTTAAACAGTTCGTGGAAAAACCTGATCCTATCTCTAAATCAATCTGAACTACAACTAGCCAGTAATCACATTACATGTTTACAACAAACACGCATGCGTGATAATGAATAAGAACAATAAGTCCTCACTGTCACGCGAACGTGTAACCTTAGTTACTAGTTGGTTTACAACGTTTATTATGTTCCTTTCAATTTGCATTTACTAGTTTTTATGTCTCCGTAAACGCCTTGAAAAAGCCAGACAGTTTGCTGGCGAAACTGGTAGGCTCTAATGTAAGTTTGTTTTGTAAATGGTCAGTAATAAATAACTTAAATATAAAGAGCCAATAGGCTTCATTTCCTTTCAATTTGCATTTACTAGTTTTTATGTCTCTGTAAACGCCTTGAAAAAGCCAGAGAGTTTGCTGGCGAAACTGGTAGGCTCTAATGTAAGTTTGTTTTGTAAATGGTCAGTAATAAATAACTTAAATATAAAGAGCCAATAGGCTTCATTTTGGCAATATAAACATTATTTAAATTCAGAGGATATTAAATTCCACATTCTTTTAAAACCGAATAAGAAACTCAAATATTGGAATCAGAGAGTTTCATGCTGAATATAGTATAGTAAACTATAAAAGTATCGGTGACTACTAGCGTGAGCTAATGCACATAGTACAAACTCAGGTGACTTGTAGCAAAGGTGGTAAAGTTCTGATCGCTATTCTTGGTATTTTCCATAATGTAAAACACATTTCCTAGGAAATGTATGCTGTTATTACATTATGGTGGGAGGTTACTACCCAGACTGGTTTCAGCCTTTATTGAGGCTTCATCAGTGAGTAACTAGACCAAATTAATACCAAATACTATTGGCTCTTTATATTTAAGTAACTTAATGGGTGCACCTTTTTGACAACTCGTATAGCAGAGTATATAAGTTATTTTCGCTATACCCTTTGGTATTAATTTGCTCTAGCTACTCACTGATGAAGCCTCAATAAAGGCTGAAACCGGTCTGGGTAGTGACCTCCCACCATAATGTAATAACAGCATACATTTCCTAGGAAATGTGTTTTACATTATGGAAAATACCAAGAATAGCAACCAGAACTTTACCACCTTTGCTATGAGTCGCCCGAGTTTGCACTACATACTTGGACTACATGCATTAGCTCACGCTAGTAGTCGCCAATACTTTTATAGTTTACTATACTATATTCGGCATGAAACTCTCTGATTCCAATCTTTGAGTTTCTTATTCGGTTTTAAAACAATGTGGGATTTAATATCCCCTTAATTTAAATAAGTAATAAATAAGTTTGTATTTTAGAATACAAACCAGTTAGTGAAAGGATAATGGTTGTCAGATTCAGTACCCAACCATTTAATATCATGACCATTCAAGTATATGTGCCTGCTGCAGAGATTACAAATAAAGACATTGAGAGATTTTACAGAGATCTACAACTAGAAATTGATGAGGTGCCAAAGCAGGATATACTCATCATTGGAGGAGACTGGAATGCAAAGATTGGCAGAAATAACACAGGATGAGAAAAGGTAATGGGAAAATTTGGATATGGAGAAAGAAATGAATGTGGAGAGATGCTTCTGGAATTTGCGACTGATAATGACCTGATGATTTGCAATACCAAATTCTAACAAAAATATTGTCGTAAATGGACATGGCACTCCTTCAGTGGCAGGCATAGGAATATGATCAGCCTCATATTACTAGACCAGAAATGGAGAGCATCAGTTCAACAGTGCAGATCATTTTCCAAGGAGCTGATATTGATTTGGACCACAGCTTAGTGATTGCAAAAAGAGACTAAAACTGAAACAGAAGTACAAAGGAAAGTTCCAAAAAGCTAGAGACATCTCAAGACTAAATGAAGACAGGTTAAGAATAGCATATCAGGGCATACTGGAAACTAAGCTTAAGACCACAAGTGAAAAACAAAATATAAATACAATAGCATAACAGTACTAAAAAAAACATTAGAGGAAGTAATTCCTGAAAGAGAGAAGATCAACAAGAAATGGATAACTCAGAAACCCTGAAATTGGTACAAGATAAAAGAGAACTGAAACTTAAAAGAGATAATTCAGAGGCAGCAGATGAGTTATACTGTCAAAACTGCAATGAAGTACAGAAAACAGCAAGACCTGTTAAAGCCAAATGGCTGAAAGACCAATGCAAAGACATTGAACAGTACTATGGAGAACACAAAACTAGAGGTCTATAAACTTATAAGAAATGTCAATAGGAAGTGGTAAACAAGATCAGTAGCAGTCAACGTCTATCAAGATTCATCGAGGGGAGGTCCCCCCCGAGAAACACAGTCTATCATACCACTCCTTAAGCTCATTAACTGTTCTCGCTCTCACCACTCCATCAGGCAACGCATTCCATGGTTCAACCACCCTCCATGCAAAGAAACCACTCCTCACCCTCTTGCAAACAGCTTCCTTTCGTAACTTCCAGGGATGGCCTCTATCAACTAAATAATACTGCAACAGAAGTAATCAAAGAACTAAAAGCAATCTCTCCACTAGCAGAGATATTTGAAAATGACATCTTGGAAGAGGAGGTGAGTAAGGCTATAAAAATATTTCAAGAACAACAAGAGTCCTGGAAATGACAACATAATAGGTGAGATGCTAAAATATCGGGGGAGAACTGGTTGTAAAAGAAATGCATAAGCTATGTAATAAAATATGGAGATTAGGGTATGCCCCTGAAGAGTGAAAAAAATCGGTCATGGTTGTTCTTTATAAGAAAGGCAGTGCTTTAGAATACACCAATTACAGAACTATTGCACTAATGAGTCATCTTGGCAAAGTCTGATGAAAATACTTACAGATCTTCGTATGATGCCTGAAGGGTCATACGGAGTGACGAGCAAGCTGGATTTCGAAAAGATCAAAGTACAGTGCAACAAATACTGGTACCAAGACTAATAGCAGAGAAAGCTCAAAGAAAGAACAAAAACATATACTGCTGTTTCATGGACTTCAAAAAAGCCTTTGATAATAGTGAACAAAATAGAACTTGGAATCTTATGGCATGGACAATAAATTGATTTGCCCATTGAAAGATATAAACAGTCATGCACAAGCAACAGTAAGGATAGCAGGTGTGACTGGAGATTGGTTTGCCACTAGAAAAGGAGACCTAATATGACCAATGATCTTCATGACTAAACAAACACACATAATAACCACAGTAATAAGTTTTAATAAGTAAATATTTCATCCTAAGTATCATAGGACATCGTCAGTACGGTTAATTCAAACAATACTAGGAATAACATACAGTTAAGGAGCATCATTACAATGGAATCCCAATATGTATGCAGTAGCATGTTATAGAATTAAATTAAAATATAACTGGAGTAAAAAAATTACATTAAAATAAGATAACACATATAAAAAAATTATTTTACACAATTTTGTATGACAATTTCCCATACTTTAGGAACAGCAAGAATGTTATTACGGTTTAGATTTGGTCTGTGAAGTAAGGTTTCAACACTTTCTTTATATAAACGTTCATGTTTATATAAAGATCTATCTAAAAGTTTGGTCTTTTCCCAATGGATCGTATAGTTTGGATTTTCAATTCCATGTTGAGCTATGCCAGATTTCTGTGGTTTGATAAGACGGATATCGTCTTGATGTTCCAAAATGCATTTATGAACAGATCAACCTGAATGTCAATAGTAAGACAATTAACAGGAGCATGGAACCTCATACATGCCAGGTAGCATCAGAGGTGAAAGTTTGGCTTTAGGAGAAAGTAACAAGTTATAGATCTGGTTGATGGGTTTGTAGGTAGTAGCAAGTTTGCATTTCTTCATAATTTTTGAAACATGTTCGGAGTTGCCTTTGACATAAGGTATGGGAATCATATGGGCTTGTTCTTGTCTAGGTTGATGTGTGGGGAAGTGACTGATGATTTTTTGAGTTGTTTTAAGATTGTATCCATTTAGTATGGCTGCATTTTTGATTATTTCCAATTCTTGGTTTAGAGATTCTTCAGAGGAGCAGAATCTGTATGCTCTTGTTACTAATGATTTAATGATGTCATATTTTTGAGATGGATGATGAGAAGAAGAATTGTGAATGTAGCAACCTGAAAATGTTGGCTGCGATAGACAGAAGTGGCGATGGAACAATCTTCTTTTCTTTGGATGTGTAAATCCAGAAAGGAGATACCTGTGGAGATTCTTTTTCTAGTGTAAATGTGATGCAAGGATGAAGAAGGTTTATTTTATCTAGAAACAGGTGTAATTCTTGTTTGGAATGACCCCAGACAGCAAAGATAACATATATAACATTGACGTATCATAGCCAAATTTTTGGTTTGGGTTTAAATGTGAAAATTTTTTCTTCAAGGTATTCTAGAAACAAGTTTGATAAGTTTGGTGATAAGGGAGACCCCATTGCTGTTCCTTCCTCTTGCTTATAAGTTTTTTCTTTCCAAGTGTAGTAACCGGACGTAATAACAAATTTGAATAATTCATCAATATCAGACGGAAATTTTTGAGTTAACAAGTCTACCGTTTCCTTATGGGGAATATTAGTGAGGAGGGAGACAATGTCAAAGCTAATTAGCATGTCAATTTCCAACAGTTGAATGTCTTTTATTTTTGCATGAAACTCTGTGGAATTTTTAATTGATGAGGTTGAGTGGCCTATGTGAGGACAGAGAAGGTTAGATAAAAATCTTGATAACTTGCTGCTAATAGAATCCATGACGGGTCTGAGTAGAACGTTATTCTTGTGAAGCTTAGGTAAGCCGTACATTCTAGGAGGTCTAGCATGGTATGTCCTGAGTTTTTTTATTGTTTCTTCATCTAAGGAAGTAGTTTCATCAAGTAACTTGTTCGGTTTCTTGAGCTGAATAGACTTTCTTGCTATTCCTAAAGTATGAGAAATTGTCATACAAAACTGTGTAAAAATTTTTTTATATATGATATCTTATTTGAATGTAATTTTTTTCTCCTCCAGTTATATTTTAATTTAATTCTATAACATGCTACTGCACGCATAGTGGGATTCCATTGTACTCATACGCCCTAACTGTATGTTATTCCTAGTATTGTTTGAATTCACTGTACTGACGATGTCCTAAGATACTCAGCATGAAATATTTACTTATTAAAACTTATTACTGTGGTTATTACGTGTGTGTGTTTAGTCATGAATACCCACAGGTTTCATTGTATAGTAAAGTCTTATTCCTTCACGGGGAACTGACAGCACAGAAGACCGACTTACTAGGCAAACTTCAATTGAAACAGGGTAAGCTACGTGCCCGTATCTCGTTTTTAAAAAAGTGCAAAATCATCCCAAACTCATAGCCGTTTGCTAAACTAAAGGAAGTTATCAAATCACCATGTGCTCATAAAATCTATCAGAAAGCAAGCCATTCCTTATTGCTTAATCAGTTATGAGTTTCTAAACATGAATTGGAAACAACTAATTTAAACATTTCGGAATTAGAAGCAGAATTGTCAAATACATTAAATCAAGAATTGTTACAAGTGATTATTAGTGTCTCAAAAAATTCAGGGATCAAAGCATTTGATAAAAGTAATATTAATCTACATAAAAAATACCTTAATTTGTTAAATCGATCTAAGAAAAATACCAACAAATTACTAACAAAAAAAATGGTTGTCAACTTATCTAACCGTCCACTAACAGAAGATGAATTAAATGTTCTAGAAAAAGGTCATAACTTTGCCATTTCACCTAAATGCTTTCAATATTTAGATTTTATACACAACATTCAAAGAAACATCGGCCTACTTCGTTTTGAAATAGCCAAAATAATCTATGATGCCAAACCTTCGAACTTAAATATCCCACCATCAGAATGAAAGATCTTACCTCCTTAAAATGTAATAAAAACATAACCATGACCAGAGCTGACAAGGGAAATACTACTGTGGTTCTAGATACCAATTCATATATTACTGAAAAAATGAATTTACTACTTTGAGATCAAAATATATGCCAAACTTGATTATCTTACAAAAAGACAGCTCAAGAAACTGAACAAGTTACTTGATGAAACTACTTCTTTAGATGAAGAAACAATAAAAAAACTCAGGATATACCACGCTAGACCTCCTAGAACACACGGCTTACCTAAGCTTCACAAGAATAACGTTCCACTCAGACCCGTTGTGGATTCTATTAGCAGCTCGACTTAGTTATCAAGATTTTTATCTAACCTTCTCTGTTCTCACATAGACCACTCAACCTCATCAATTAAAAATTCCACAGAGTTTCATGCAAAAATAAAAGACATTCAACGGTTGGAAACTGACATGCTAATTAGTTACGACATTGTCTTCCTCTTCACTAATATTCCCCATAAGGAAACGGTAGACTTGTTAACTCAAAAATTTCCGTCTAATATTGTTGAATTATTCAAATTTGTTATTGCGTCTGGTTACTTCACTTGGAAAGAAAAAATTTACAAGCAAGAGGAAGGAATAGCAATGGGGTCTCCCTTATCACCAAACTTAGCAAACCTGTTTCTAGAATACCTTGAAGAAAAAATTTTCACGTTTAAACCCAAACCAAAAATTTGGCTACGATATGTCGATATTATATATGTTATCTTTGCTGTCTGGGGTCATTCCAAACAAGAATTACACCTGTTTCTAGATAAAATAAACCTTCTTCATCCTCGCATCAAATTTACACTAGAAAAAGAATCTCGACAGGGGTATCTCCTTTCTGGATTTACACATCCAAAGAAAAGAAGATGGTTCCATCTCCACTTCTGTCTATCACAAGCCGACTTTTTCAGGTGCTACATTCGCAATTCTTCTGCTCATCATCGATATCAACAATTTGGCATCATTAAATCATTAGTAACAAGAACACACAGATTCTGCTCCTCTGAAGAATCTCTAAACCAAGAATTGGAAATAATCAAAAATACAGCCATACTAAATGGATGCAATCTTAAAACAACTCAAAAAATCATCAGTCACTTCCCCACACATCAACCTAGACAAGAACAAGCCCATAAGATTCCCATACCTTATGTCAAAGGCATCTCCGAATGTCTTTCAAAAATTATGAAGAAATACAAAATTGCTACTGCCTACAAGCCTATCAACCAGATCTATAACTTGTTACCTTCTCCTAAAGACAAACTCTCACCTCTGATGCTACCTGCCATGTACGAGGTTCCATGCTCCTGTAAATTGTCTTACCATGGACAGACAGGTAAATCTGTTCATAAACGCATTTCGGAACATCAAGATCGTATATCCATCTTATCAAACCACAGAAATCTGACGTTGCTCAACACGGAGTTGAAAACCCAAACCATAGAATCCATTGGGAAAATATATAAACATGAACGTTTATATAAAGAATGTGCTGAAGCCCTACTTCACAGACCAAATCTAAACTGTAATGATGTTCTTGCTATTCCTAAAGTATGGGAAATTGTCATAAAAAATTGTGTAAAATAATTTTTTTATATATGTTATCTTATTTTAATATAATTTTTTTCTCTCCTGTTATATTTTAATTTAATTTTATAACACGCTACTGCACACATATTGGGATTCCATTGTAATCATGCTCCTTAACTGTATGTTATTCCTAGTATTGTTTGAATTAACTGTACTGATGATGTCCTAAGATACTTAGGATGAAATATTTACTTATTAAAACTTATTACTGTGGTTATTATGTGTGTTTGTTTAGTCATGAATTCTCCACAGGTTTTATTGTATAATACAATCATCTTCATCCCACATCTGGGAAGAACACTAGATAAGATTAAAGAAGAAGGTGGAGGCATTTCAATAAATGGCATTAGTAATAAATTTAGTTTAATCCTTTATCCCAGTGTGTGCAAACAAAGTTTACATAAAGGTTTATGGAACACATTACTTACATAACTCGGGGTGTAACTGTGTACTTTGTTTGCACACAATTGGATAAAGGATTAAACTAAATTTATTATAGTCTGACCAAGTGAAAAATAAACCTTCAAATGGCATTAGAATAAACTACCCCTCTGCTTTGCATGTGACATCATCCTGACTGAAGAAGATGCAGCAAGGCTGGAATGGACACTGCAAACACTATATGCAGAAGGAAAAAGATATGGAATAAATGTCAATTTTGAAAAAAATAAAACAATGATATTCAGACAACAGGAGTTACTGAACAAAGTTACCATAGAAGGATTTCAACTGGAAAATGTGGAACACATATCTTGGATGTCACATGATGCATGACTTGGACCTAAGAAAAGAGGTAAAAATTAGAATAGTCAGAGCAACAACTATCTTTAAAGCTATGGACAAAATATGGAAGAGCCAAGTTATAAAGATACCCACTGTATTGTGGAAACCTGTATCTTTAGCAGCATGCTCTATGGATGTGAGACTGATACTCCTGAGAGAATATGAAAGTAGGATATTAGCATTTGAGAGGAAGTGCTATAGAAAGATCTTGAGAATAAGCTGGATCCAGAAAGTGAACAATGAGGAAATATTTAGCCGAATATAACCAAAAGGAAACCTGATCCAGAAAATAATCAAAAGGAAACTACGTCTGTTCAGCCACATATGCAGAATGAGCATTGAGAGGAAATTAAAAATGCTGCTGTTTGGGATGATTGAAGGAAAGAACAAAAGAAGAAGACCAAACAGTTAATGGGGCAATGACATTGTCAAATGGTGCAGAAACTCTATACACAAACTGAGTCATCTTGCACAAAATAGAATTAAATGGAATAATCATATCAAGATGGCATCGGACACCTATGGGAGTTGGACCCATGGTTGTTATTGATTGGTTGAATAACAATGGGAAGGAGGAAATAAGATTGACAGTTCAAGATTGTTTGTTTTGGGGCTTAATGGGGAAAGGACAGCTATCATCATAACAAAAATCATAAATGAAACATTTCTTAGAAGTGTACTGTTTAATAAATAAGTAAGACAACATAAAATCAGTGTAGATAACCAGATGTAAAAGATGCATATAAAACAGATGGTTGACAGAAGGGGATATAACAACAGGAATAGAAGTCGCTGGGTATAGCATTTTTCGTCAGGATAGGAGGGGAAAGCGTGGTGGTGGGGTACTGCTTATGATAAGTGATGACCTATGTCCTCTAAGAGTGAAGAATTTGGAAGGAAGTGAGACAAATGATTTTGAGAGTGTATGGTGTGAGGTAGAGGTAGGCAAGACAGGATATTTAGTGGGGTGTTGCTACAGACCCAGGAGCACAGAGGATGGGGACCAGGAGATGTATAGACAGCTAAGTTTGGCAAGTGCAAGAAGAATGATTGTTATGGGAGATTTTAACTACAGTAGTATAAACTAGGGAGAAGAAGATGCATGTAGCAATAAGGGAATGGAATTTCTAGAATTCTTGAGGGACACATGTCTTAGGCAACATGTAATAGAGGGAACTAGAGGTTCAAGAGTTTTAGATTTGGTTATAGCATCAGAAGAGTTGATAATAACTGAGATGACATCTCTCCCACCAGTTGGAGAGAGTGACTATATGGATTTGACTTGGAAAATGAATAGACATGCAGGAGTATCAAAGAGACGGGAACGTATGTGGAATTATAATGCAGGTGATTATAATAGTCTTAGACGTCAACTTCAGGAAGTTTCATGGAGGGAGGAATTGGAAGGCCGAGATATCACTAGTGCGTGGGAAATTGTGAAAGAATATTTGTTATCAGCAATGGTAAGTTGTATACCACGAGTGAAGAAGAGGACGCAATTTGGAGTAAAGTGGATGACAAACAGTATTAAACAGGAATTGCATGCGAAAAAGAGGCTATGGAAAAGATATAAGGAGACAGGTGAAGAGATGCATGAGGAATATAAGACACAGGTCAGAAGAGTGACTAGTGTGGTAAGGAAAGCGAAACTGGAATATGAGAGGGGATTGGCCCTAAGATCCAAAGAAAATCCTAGGGAATTTTTTAGCTATGTGGCCAGTAGGAGGAGGAGAAATGACTGTGGAAGAATGATATTGTGGGATAAAAATGGGAATAGAGTGACTGATGCAGAGGACATAGTGGAATTGTTCAATGAACACTTTATTGGAGTATTTCATCCTGGAGGAGTCAGTTTTAATGCTAGAGGGATAGGACTGGTTCGAGATCTGGAGGTACAGGAGAAGAGTGTGTTTCAGATACGGAGTACTCTGGATGTCAGTAAAGCTGTGGGACTGGATGGTATTTCACCACGAGTTTTGAGAGAATGTGCTAGGGAATTGACAGTGCCTTTAACGTGGCTTTTCAATGAAAGTCTGGCTTTGGCAAAGGTGCCCAGGGAATGGAAGGAAGGTAAGATAGTGCCAGGTGGTAACAGACTGGAAGTGTCTAATTATAGGCCAGTCTGTGTGTCATCAGTAGTTGTTAAGATCTTGGAGAAAGTAGTGAGAGACCGTATACAGCATTGGGCAGATGAGGGTAATGTTATCTGTGAGAATCAACATGGATTTGTGAAAGGGTGCTCTTGTTTTAGCAATATGCTAGCCTTTTATAATAAAGTTACAAGAACATTAGATGAGGGAAAGGCATATACTGCAATTTTCTTAGACTCGGCGAAGGCATTTGACAGGGTGCCACATGATAAGTTGATATTTAAGTTGCAGCACATGGGTCTGGATGTCAGATTGGTCAACTGGATTCAGGATTGGCTGTCTGATAGGTATCAGAGAGTTGTGTATGGTGGAGCAGTTTCCAGGAGGCAGAGGGTTATAAGTGTGGTCCCACATGGCTCAGTACTAGGACCTATATTGTTTAACCTTTATATCAATGACATAGCCAGTGGATTGCAGGGGGATATTCAGTTGTTTGCGGATAATGTGAAGCTGGGAAGGATTATTAGTAATAGTGCAGATGTGGTAGCCCTGCAAGAGGATTTAAATAAGCTAGATAGATGGGCAAATGAATGGGGATCGATTTAATGCAGCAAAATGTAAGGTCTTGAGGTTTGGGAAACATCGATGGGATGCTGCATACTCTATGGGAGGAGTTATACTGGAGGAGGTAGGGGAGACAACAGATCTGGGGTTGATGATTGATAGAAACCTGAAGTTTAGGGGACATATTGCAAAGGTGGTGAAGGTAACACAGAGGATTGCTGCTATTATGAGAAGGACACTGACCTGCAGAGATAAGAGGGTTATCATTCTGTTGTATAAGTCTCTGATCAGACCACACTTGGACTATTGTTCTCAGATTTGGTCCCCAGGATTTGAAGGGGATAAATTAACTGTGGAAAGGATACAAAGACGGATGACAAAGATGGTTTCAGGACTGTACAAGGATAGTTATGAGGATCGGCTGAGAGAATGTGGACTGCAGAGTTTGGTGGATAGAAGAAGGAGAGGTGATATGATTGAGACTTTTAAACTGTTGAGAGGTGGTTACAGGGTTGACACTGGGGAGTTCTTTCGCTTGGTTGAACAGCGGGAAGGAGTGATGACAAGAGGCCATCCCTGGAAGTTACGAAAGGAAACTGTGAGCAAGAGGGTAAGGAGTGGTTTCTTTGTGTGGAGGGTGGTTGAGCCGTGGAATGCATTGCCTGATGGAGTTATGGGAGCGAGAACGGTCAGTGAGTTTAAAGAGTGGTATGATAGACTTTGTGTTTCTCAGGGGGGGGGACCTCCCCTCAATGAGTCTTGACAGACTTTATGTCTTAGGAAGGACCTCCCTCGAGAGTCTTTTGACTCCTTGGAGGCCTGAATAATAATAATAATAATAATAAAAAGTATTAAAATTCATAAAACATACATAAATCTGAGGTGTTTTTAAAACATATTTAGAATAACAAACTAAAACGTATATATTTTATATAAGCTAGTAATGATTACTACTCTGCAAAAACTTAAAAAAAAACAGTTTGACAATTGATTAGTCTGATTAAATCTTCCTAAGTGTGTAAGGCTTAGACAGATTATAAAAGTGGCTAAAATAATGCTTGTCCTCTTTGTCGAAATGAGGGAAATCGATTAAAATATGAGTAATAGATAGTCCAGAGTCACAAAACTCATACACAGGTATTTCATCCGCCCTCAGAAGGAATGGGTGAGATGACTATGGCATATGCATAGCCAAGCAAGAACAACTTCCTCTGTTAGCACCCTGCACGTGCTATACTGCTATAATTCAATTTCAGAATTAAATTATGGCAGCCTATTAAATTAAATTAGGGTTCATATTATACACCCCGTGTATAATATGAACACTACTTTTTCGAACCCAAAATTAGGAAATCAATATTTTAAATATAAAACAGAACACATCTGATATTTTTCCGGTTTCACTTACTCATTGTGCATAAGACGATCCCCAATTTTTGGTCTAAAAATTTTAGAAAAAAGTATCGTCTTATACACTGAAAAATACAGCAATTTGGTGGAACTTATTATTACTCTCTATGTTCCAAGATAGCTGCCACTAGTTTAGGAGTGTTTTTTTTTGATAATCTTTGTACGGTATGGGCAGATGGTCGATGTTTTAGAAACGAGCTGAGCTCGATGCAGTATCTGCAGCTTCATTTCCTTTAATCCAAACATGACTTAGAAGCCAACAGAAGCATACATCAAAGCTTCCATAACTGAAAGAGAATATGTTGAATTTGAGAGAACACCAGATGTTGATGTAGCCGTAGACTTCTTATTGCCTGTAGAGAACTTTGTGAGTCTGAATATATGATGCACATTTGGTAGCAGTCAAATCTGATGTATTTTAGGGCAAGCTCTATCGCACAGAGCTCTGCTGTAAAGTTTTTATGCTCTAGTGGAATTTGCAGATATAATGTTGTCTGGAAACACTACAAAAAGATCCCACTAGGTCTTCTAATTTTGAACATCTGTGTAGACAGGCACAAAATCAGAGTATTCAGTTCTATAAGCTTTAAAGATCTGCTGATAGATAACAGCAGGGGTAGAAAATTTCAGTAGTCTGCTGAAAGCAAAGCTGCATGCTGGCATGTATGATTGCCATGGTGGTAATAAGTTTGGTGACATCTGAGCTATGTTGGCTACCACTATTTTCAGAGCTTGTAGGAGAGCTTTTATCTGCAAACCAAAGGGTTTTATGACAGTCTGTTGAGTGGTGTAAAGATTCTCCCATTGTGGCCGAAAGATAGTTGGATATGTGGGATGCTCAGGCAGGAATTTTATTTTAGTTACATATAGCAGAGTAGCTGTTGTGTCAAAGCAATGACAGTGGTTCATTTTCCTCACTGTACAGACTAGGAATAGGTAATTGTGAAATGAAGAATACTCTCACTGGCAGAAGCATACACTTGGGACCTGTAGTCAAGTTTTGATCTTATTAATGTCCTATACAAATGAAGCAAAGAACATCTGTCAGCATCCCAGCAGGTGGAAGATAAGGTGAGTAGAATGTTCACTGCTTTACAGCACTTGTCTTGTAAGTGATGTATGTGAGGGAGGAAACTGAGTTTACTGTCATATATCATATATATGAATAGAAATATATACACATTAACACAAGAATAATGTTTAATTTGCCAAATATTTCGGTCTGAATATTACAGACCATCTTCAGTGGCTACATAGGAACAGTTTTTAAAAAAAACAAAGTGGAATACAAACAATTGATCATTCATACATAGAATGAGCCACGTGATATCAAATCATTAAGTATTAGAAGAGTAAACATTTTAAAACATAATTAAAGATATTAATTCAGAAATTCATATAATGATCCTAAATAACATTAGACTGATTAAAAAAAAAATTTAATGTGTTATCCTGATTAAACTTTCCCAAATTTTTGATATAGATATACAGTCATTACGATTCAAGTTAGGACGTTGAAGTAAAGCCTTTCTTTAAATAAACGTTCAAATTTGTAGTCACATCTGTGTAGGAGGAGAGTCTTGGATCAAAGGATGTTGTGGTTTGTTCTAATCCATGCTGAGCTAATCCAGATTTTTCAGGTTTGTTTTGTTGCATTGATGACTGATGCTCTTGAATTCTTTTTTCTATGGAACGTCCAGTTTGTCCAAAGTAAGAAAGATTACAATTACAAGGAACTTGATACACACCAGGTAGAGACAAGGTTGAGCATTTATCTTTAGATGAAGGAAAATGGTTGGATAATTTGTTAATAGGTGTATAAGTGTTTTTCAGAACCAATTTCGAGAATTCTAAAGAAATATGATCTAAAAGCCACTTATACACCTATTAACAAATTATCCAACCATTTTCCTTCATCTAAAGATAAACGCTCAACCTTGTGTCTATCTGGTGTGTTTCCTTGTAAATTGTAATCTTTCTTACTTTGGACAAACTGGACGTTCCATAGAAAAAAGAATTCAAGAGCATCAGTCATCAATTCAACACAACAAACCTGAGAAATCTGGATTAGCTCAGCATGGATTAGAAACAAACCACAATATCCTTTGATCCAAGACTCTCCTCCTATACAGATGTTACTACAAATCTGAATGTTTATTTAAAAAAAGTGTAGAGGCCTTACTTCAACGTCCTAACTTGAATCGTAATGACTGCATATCTATATCAAAAATTTGGGAAAGTTTAATCAGGATAACACATTAATTTTTTATTTTTATTTTTATCAGTCTAATGTTATTTAAGATCATTATATCAATTTCTGAATTAACATCTTTAATTATGTTTTAAAATGTTTACTCTTCTAATATCTAATACTTAACGATATGACATCACGCGGCTCGTTCTATGTATGAATGATCAATTGTTCGTATTTTAAAAACTATTCCTATGTAGCCACTGAAGATGGTCTGTAATATTTAGACTGAAATATTTGGCAAATTAAACATTATTCTTGTGTTAACGTGCATATATTTCTAATCATTATGTCACAAGTATCGTTAAAAAATCAAAAAAACCATATATATGATATGAAAGTAAACTTGAGACTGATATATATCATATATCAGTCCCAAGATCTTAGTTTCCAATGCAAATGAGATTAGTAATTGTTCTAGTATGAGTTCTGGGTCAGGATGAAGACCATGTCTGTGGCAAAAGCACACACAAACTGTCTTCTGCTGTGAAAATCTGAAACTACAGTGGTATCTCGCTAATCCGAACCCTCCAGTAATCTGAACTGCGGTTTGAAAGAAAAGTTTTATTTATTACGTATTATTATTTTGTGTACTATTATTTTTATTTAATAATTATTATTAACTATTATTTATTTTATTATTATTACAGTACAGCATTTTTTTTTTCGTACAGTCGATCATATGGTTATACTGGAGGCTTATTTTGATTTGTGTTTTCACGTTTGCTTTTTTATTCTGTACAGTATCTACTGTATTGTCGGCATGAATCACAAATATACACAAAAAGAGGAAATTCAAAGTGTGCATAATTTGATTAAAAATATAAATCCAGATGTTGAAATTTCACAAACAGATGTTACGGAATGGATTATAGGTAGAACCGAAAGTGAATTCAAAATCAAATCAGATGCTGAAATTATAAATATGACGCTACAGAATGAATTAGAAGTTGATGAAGAACTTGAAGAAAAAAAAGTAAAACATGAAGAGGCAGCTGACAATTTTACTATGTGTATAGAATGTGCTAAGAAGAATGATATGCCATTCCATAAAATTTTGTTGCTAATGCAGCTCCAAGAAGAAGCATTCGAAAAAAGTTTAGCTTCCAAGAAGCAAAAGAAAATCAGTGACTTTTTTACAAAGAAATAAAGACCTTTTTTGTGCGTTATTTTGTGAAACTTTTTTCGTGTTGTGTACAAGAGAGTAATATTTTTTTTACACAAATTAAGTTACACACTGAACTATGCAATTTTATTAAATCAGAATCCTCAACAATATAGCTACATACAAATTAAATTTTTTACTAAAATAAACTTGTGTACTGTATTAATTTTTTTGTTTTACATTACAGTACAGTAGCTTTTTTCTATCAGTTAATTTATTTACAGAATTAAATTGATATACCATTAGAATCTGATTATGTTTGTCTTAAATGCTAGTTATTCTTGTCTCTTGTGGCGAAATTCGCTAATCCGAACAAGCACGGTTTTTATTTGTTCGGATTAGCAAGATACCACAATATTTGCAAGTGCCACTTTGAGAGCTGATCACTGGCTTTACTACAGCTTCTTTCTATGATCCTCATATTGCAGGAGTGACATAAGATGGTAAAGTCATCCTCATATAGGGCATTACTTACTATTGGAGGTAGTTGTTCTGTTTTTGAGTTGACCCTGATTACAAAAAGTGTGACATTTAAAACAGAACTTGTTGGACTCCTTTTCTTGGTTATATGTGTGGGGGAGGGCATTTTCTACTCAGAGTTGGAAGATTCAGTTAGATAAAAAGTTTTTGATAAGAACAGGGAGATTCCCTCCAAAACCAAAATTATATGTCTTTCAGCATTCCAAATCTCCAAACAGTGTCATATGCTTTTCCCATATTGAAGAAAATCAATAATAAATGCTCACATTTTAGGAAAGAATCTCAAATGGATGCCTCCAACCAGACAAGATTATCAGTGATAGAATGGTATTTTCAGAAGCCAGATTGTGTTTTGAAAAAAAAAAAAAAAAAAAAAAGCTGTTTCTCTCCAGAACCCATAAAAGTTGAGAGTTAATTATCATTTTTACCAGAATCTTTCACGAGCGGCTGATCAGAGCAATTGATGATTGTTATTTGGGAAATATGGATTATGGGAATATTAATAATTCTGGAACCCTGACTTACGAAAGGCAATTATGATTGCCTTTTGACAGGTATCTCAAAATATGCAGTGGCCATTGAGACGTAATAATTATTTTGTTGTATTTTAGAACATTATTCTGTAAGTGTACATGATACTTCATTGTGTAGATGGTGACCTATCTCTCGACAAAAATTTTGTTCTACCTAATATGTTCACAACTATAATAATAATAATAATAATAATAATAATAATAATAATAATAATAAGTGTTATAATTATTATGTACATGTCTTTTATTAAACACATACAGATTCCATGCTATGAGGCATCTAGGACAATATATTTTTGCCAGTGAACCATCAGTATTGATTATTATTCATCCATTTAGGATATGTGTATCACTTTGTATTTAACTAAAAACTGCAAAATTCAGATATGAAGGATAAAAAAATACTGGCAAACATGTCCTGATATTAATCACTCCTAAATTCCTATATTTCATGAACACAGTGTTTTTTAGTAACACATGCAAGGTAACTAAAAATATATATATATGTTTTTAATAATGAATTATTTTCCATATTAGTTTTTGTTGATTAAATATAGCTGTGGTTAAATTTTGTACTTTATATGGGCATATTGTTGCTTTTATAGTTTATACTAGTTTTGCTTTCATTTATGAATAACTAACTGTTCTAACATCCTTTGTTTATATTTTTTTCAACTTATATGTTTTTTTTTATAACTAATTTTTTAGGGAACAGCGATTTCAGTAAATTGTGAGTTTTCAGTGAATTATCAGTTTTCGATTAATTGCCTTTTGATAAAATTATTTTTTGATGAATTGTGTTTTACAGGAACTGCCTTTTTGATGAATTGTTTTTTTGATTAACTTCAATGAATTGTTTTTGATAAACTGCCTATTGTTTAATTGTTCATTGATAAATTGTCTTAAAATAAACTGTTTTTGGTGAATTTTCTGCATCAGGGAATAAAGAGAATGAATTTCTTGAGTTCTTAAGGGAGAACAATCTTAGGCAGCATGTAACGGAGAGTACATGAGGGCTAGGATCTGGTTAGATCATGGAAGGATGAAATTGTGAATGGAGTGTCTAATCTTCCTCCGGTTGGAGAGAGAGAGAGAGTGATGATGAAGCGATCACATGGTTACGGCCAGTCACATAAGAACTTCCATAAAGAAGGGATATATGTGGAACTACAAGGCTAGTGATTATGGAAAGATTAGGAGACAACTGGGAGCTATAGCATAGAAAGAGGAGTTGAGTGGAAGGATATAGACACTGTTTGGCCATTCATCAATGGCCACACAGTGTCCATTGATATTTAACAGCAGCAGTGTTTGGGTATATATCCCAAAAGGTGAAAAGACTAAACATGGTAAGAGTATAATGGATGAATGAAGAGATTAAGTGTGAAATATGGAAGAAGAAGACACTATGGAGACAATACAAGATGAATGTTGGTAATGATCAGTTGCATTAAGAGTACAAAAATAGGCCAGAAAAATGACTCAGTTGGTAAAGGCAGCAAAAGTGCAGTATTAGAAGAATAAGTTTGCCAGGCAAGCTAAGAAAATCCTAGGGAGTTCTTTCAGTGTGTGACAAGTAGAAAGAAAATTGACTATGGTGAGGATGATGCTAGTTAATGACATTGGCAGATTATTAACAGTGCAGAGGATATAGTGGAATTGTTCAATTATCAGTTTATTTCATCCTTGTGAAGGAACATCAGGAGAAGCTGGAGTGCAGAATGCATAGCAGAGGAGGGACTCATGATGAATGAGCAGGAAGTATATGAGAAATTAAGTAAACTTGATATTAATAAGGCAATGAGATTTGACAGTATATTGCCACATCTTGAGGGAATGCTCTATGGAATTAAAGACTTCTTTGGCACAACTATTTAACACGAATCTTGCAACAGGGTGAGTCTCAAAGGAAAGGACGGGAAAATTATTCCACTTCACAGAAGGGGAGAGGGATATAAGACTAAGGCTACAAATTATAGGTCAATCTGTGTGTCTGGGATACTTGTTAAGATATCAGAGATGTTAGTGAGGACTAAAATTCAGAAGCGAGTTGATAATAGCAGTATCCTTTATGATAGTCAACTTGGGTTTGTTAAGGGAGGTCATGTTTCAACAATCTGCTTATATATTACAATAAGCTGACAAAACTCACTTGATAAAGGAAATGCATATACAGTGGTGTACTTGGTTTTTCAAAGGTCTTTGATAGACTGCAACACGACAAGCTAGTAGCTGAATTGAAACAGATGGGATAAGATAAGATAACAAATTAATAAGTTGGATAGCTGATTGTCCATCAGACAGGTATCAGCAGGTTGTATATGGAAGAGTATCTCAAAAGAAGAAGATCATTAGAGGAGTGCCATAGCGATTTGCTTTGGGACCATTATTGTTTAACTCATATATTAATGACATTAGGATTAGCTTAACTGGAGATGTGCTGCTATTCGCTGATGATGCAAAGTTGCAAAGGCTATGAACAGTAGAGCAGACATTGGGCCTTGCAGGAAGATATGAATAGACAATATGAGTGGGCTATTGATTGGAGCTATCAGTTTAATGTTGCAAAGTGTTACAAGGTCTTGAAATTTGGTAGACTAGGTTGGGATGCAGAGTATACAACTACAACAATATATGTTATGGAGTAAATGGGTTTATTAACAAAAAAAATATGTTTACACATGATGATATGTACATCCATAACTATTGATAGAATCTTGGTCAAATAAAGCATTAATGGCAGTAGATTATGTGTGCGAAATGGGCATCTTGTCTTTCAAGACAGGTTTCATATTGCATGTGAAGGTTCTCTTTACACATGATGATATGTACATCCATAACTATTGATAGAATCTTGGTCAAATAAAGCATTAATGGCAGTAGATTATGTGTGCGAAATGGGCATCTTGTCTTTCAAGACAGGTTTCATATTGCATGTGAAGGTTCTCTGTCATCTTGGATAAAAATGGTTGGGACATCTGCTAAACATATCATGTAATTTTATCCCTTAGTTCATCAAGGTTTGAAGGTGGGTGATGGTGGAATACCCATTCCTTCAACATACCCCAAACGAAGGTATCAAATGATGTGAGATCAGGAGAACGTGAAGGATACGGGAATTTTGTGAACCTCGAAATGAGCCGCCTGTGGAAGTGTTCTGATAAATAGGTTCTAGAACTACGTGATGTGTGACAAGTTGTTCCATCCTGTTTGAATACCTGCATGAGATGGAATGTTTTTGGAATGACGCATCCTATGCAGATCGTGGGTGAACGGAACCAACACATTCTCGATGTAGCGTTCACTATTCAAGATCATGGTTACACCACCCTCTTCACTGAAGTAGGGCCCAATTATGGCATGGCCAGAAATCGCACACCATGCAGTGAGTTTCTCACTGTGAAGAGGTTTCTCTTGAACATATTCAGGTTTTGAGAAACAAACCAAGAAACCTGTATGTTCATCTGTTTACATGATAGCTTAGATGGAAATGCGCTTCATCCAAGAACCAGACATTATGGAGGAAGGATGGAACTTCATAGACATTGGCCAGCACGTGTGCACAGTATTCCCATTGTGCAGAGTAATCCGTTGCTGTTAAACACTTACCCACCTGAATGATGTACAAAAAGGCACTCAGCTCCTTAAGATTTCTGTGTAGTGACTGTCTCGGTATCCCAAGGTTTACCGTTATTCAGCATTGACTGCTTTACAGAGATTGTAACACTTGCTCCAGCACACGCCCATGATTCTCATTTGTGTTAACAGTTCGTGGTCTCCCCGAATGCCCTTTGTATTGCAGCAGAATGCTCCCGATATGTCGAAAACTCTCAATTAAGGTAATGATGGCACTATTGCTTGGGGCATGCTTATTGAAATGGCGAACAAACTTCTCATAAACATATCATAGGCTTGGACCATTTTGCTCTACCAACTTCGTAGGAATGAAAATAATGCTCAACGATAAACGCCATTTCTTCCAACATCAACACCACTACTACAGCTAAATGTAATGCCATAGACTCTACATGTGCTCTTCTATTAATGTGCATAATTGTTCTATCATATGAAAAATCTCAGTGTTAATGCAATCATAACCCTTCAACAGCTTAAATGTCTCGATCATATCCTCCCCCCTTCCCCCATTTGCCTTCTATTCACCAAACTCTGCACTCCACATGCCCTCAGACTAATGACATCTGAAATGATGTACAACTGACATAAATTTTGTTATCCATCTCTGCACCCTCTCTAAGGTTACTTCATCCCCTTCAAATCTCAGCTCAGACCAGATCTGAGCACAAAAATCCATATGTATTCTGATCAAATGCTTTATACCTAGGACCAGCACACTTTTATCTCTCATGGTCAATGTTCTCCTCAACATTGCTACATTTCTCTGAGATGTTTTCACAACCTTTACAATATGTCTTTGGAACTTTAAATATCTATCTATAATCACCCTGCAAGATCCCTTGCTTCTTCCACTTCTTCCAGTCACTAAATGAGTGTGAAGCATCCCATCTGGATCCCAAATTTTATAACCTTACGTTTAGTTACATTAAATTGACATCCTCGTTCATTTGACCACCACTGCAGCTTATTCAAATTCTCTTAAAGAACTAAAACATCAGCATTATTAGTAATAACCATCCCAAACTTCACATCATCTGAAAGCAACTGAACATCTCCCTGTAATCTTGTGACAGTATCACTATCACTGACATAAAGATTGAACAGTGGTCAAAGGACTGAACCCTGTGGAATAGAATCTGTCATTTGTATCATTATACCACCCACTGTTTTATGTGGAATGGCAGTGCATTCTGTCTGTATTGACATATGGCTGTGAACCATGAACATTTTAATGCAAGGAAACTTAAAAACTAAGAGCAACACAGTTTAGTATGGAAAGATGTATGCTTGATATCACAAGACTGGATTGCAAAAGGAAAACTTGGATAAGAACTCAAACCAAAGTCTGACATTATAGAAAGAGTGAAACATCTGAAGTGGGAATTGGCTGGGCATATTGCTTGAAAACAGACCAACAATGTATGCAATAGAAATACTAGATTGGATTCTGTGGAAGGAGAAATTACCAGAACCCTGGAAAAATAATCATGTTGGATTAATGAAATCATCAGATTTGCAGGGGTGACATTGTAAAAAAAAATTATTGTTATTTTTACACCCTAGTAATAAACTGCTTGTAATTGGGAGGATCTTATCACACTTCACACTGATTACAAAATATTATAATTATTATTATTATGGGTATCTCCATGGAATCAGTAGACTCATCGCAGGAAACCCAAACCATCAAAGCAATATCTCTCATATCTCTTCTTGAATTCATTTACAGATGAAGAACTCACAACTGAGTCAGACAATGCATTCTACTCATTTACCACCCCTCCAGGTGAAAAACCTCATTCTCACACCCTTGTTAACCACACTTTTCCTTAATTTCCAGGGATGATCTCTTGTTCTTCCATCACTATCACACAGCTGAAACATTTCCCCTGCATCAATCTTATAAAAATCTTTAGTAATTTAAATGTTTTTATCATATCCCCCTCTAATCCACCTATCAACCAAGCTCTGCAATCCATAAGCTCTCAATCTATCAATGTAGGGAGCATTTTTTACATCACTCACCAACTTAGTCATTCTCCTCTGAACCCTCTCCACAACCTCCTCATCTCCAAGAAATCCAGGTGACCAGACCTGAGCACAGTAATCCAAATGTGGAAGTATCAATGCTTAATAAAGGGGAATAATAACCTCTTTATCTCTGAATGTCAGTGTGTTCCTCAAGAACCAAGTAATCCTATGTGCAATCTTGGACACCTTAGTAATGTGTCCTCTGAACTTCATCTCCCTAGCTACCAACACCCCTAAGTCCCTAGCCTCATCAATCTCTTGGAGTACCTTTCCATCAATGTAGTACACAGCTGGTAATCTTTTAATCCCAAAATGTATAACTTTACACTTTTCCACATTGAACTGATATTCACTACTTTTTGCCCATTTTGCCAGCTTATTTAAATCATCCTGCAAATTCTCAACATCAGCTTGATTTTTTTATTGCGCTACCCAACTTTGCATCATCAGCAAACAACTGAATATCTCCCTTTAAGCCATTTCCTATATCATTTATGTACAAATTAAACAACAATGGCCCAAGCACAACTGAGGCATTCCACTGGTTACCTGCCTCATCCTGGACTCTGCTCCTCTACACCACCTTCTGGTATCTCTCTCTCTGAGCCATTCTCCTACCCATATCACCAGTTTAGTATCCATCCCCATCTGCTCCAATTGCACAACAGTATTCCATATGGTATCCTGTCAAAAGCCTTAGCAAAATCCAGAAATACCACTGTGTAGCCATTTCCTTTGTCCAACTCAGATGTCATTCTATTATAAAAAGTTAATAATCCAGGTGACTAGACTTGAGCACAGTAATCCAAATGTGGAAGTATCA
The DNA here is from genome assembly GCF_054136105.1 of Typopeltis vanoorti. Classification (NCBI taxonomy): domain Eukaryota; kingdom Metazoa; phylum Arthropoda; class Arachnida; order Uropygi; family Thelyphonidae; genus Typopeltis; species Typopeltis vanoorti. Next base: position 106,555,799 of record NC_143556.1, on the reverse strand, counting down.
ACGCCTTATAAAGGGGAATAATAACCTCTTTATCTCTGGATGCTAGTATGTTCCTCAATAACCAAGTAATCCTATGTGCAATCGTGGACACCTTAGCAATGTGTCCCCTGAACTTCATCTCCCACCAACACCACCAAGTCCCTGTTTTCTGAGCTTGTGTTGTGGTAGCAGACTTAGTACCTTCTAACCAAAAAAAACTGTCTTAAAAAAAAAAAAAAAAACCAAATCCCAGACAGTTTGTTTGATATATTATTATTATTATTATTCAGGCTTCCATCGAGGGGGAGGGTCCCCCCCCCCCCCCAAGAAACACAAAGTCTATCATACCATTCCTTAAACTCATTGACAGTTCTCGCTCTCACCACTCCATCAGGCAATGCATTCCATGGTTCAACCACCCTCCATGCAAAGAAACCACTCCTAACCCTCTTGCTCACAGATTCCTTTCGTAACTTCCAGGGATGGCCTCTTGTCATCACCTCCTTCCTGCTGTTCAACCAAGCAAATATCTGCAAAATAAAAAGAATGATTATGGGAGGGTAATGCTAATGGATGAAATTTTTCCTGTAACTGCTATAGAGAATATATTCAAATAAGTGTATATTCTCTTTATAAGTGTAGCATCATGAGAAGCTTGAATGGTGAAGGAGTGACTGATAGTGAGTGAACAAGAGCTATCGGAAATTAAGCAATAAGGCAGGAAGTCTCAATGATATCAATAGAGTTCTGTCACAGAGTGAGTTCCAAAGGAATGGAAAGCAGACAAAATTGTTATACTTCACAAAAGAAGTAATAAGAGTAAAGCTCAGAATTAACCCAACTTGTGTGTCAGTCAGGAATTGTGGTGAAAATAATGGAAAGTTGGCAAGGGCTAGGATCCAGAAATAGGTTGATAACAGCAGCATTCTCTGTGATGGTCAGCATGAGTTTATTAAAGTGATGCATTTTAGAAATCTGTTTATATATATTACAAGTTAACAAATGCATTGGACAGAGGAGTGCATATAAAGTAGAATATTTGTATTTTGTAAAGAGTTCCTTGATATATTTCTATATGGCAATTTGGTAACCCAACTGGAATGGATCAGGTTAGATAATAGATTAATGAGTCTGAACAAATAGGTAGCAGCAAGTCTATGGAGAAGTAGTATCTAAGAAGAGGAGAATCACTAGTGATATTCCACAGAGGCCTGTTTTTGAAACATCACTGTTATTTGTGCTAATGAATATGATTAATTGAACATGATTATGCACCATTTCTCATGAATAATCTTAAGATGTAGTTCGATGAGCTCTGTAGTTGAAGTGAACACCTCTCACAATAGGTATTTTGACCCCATGATTCCACCAATGTTAATTATAATACCCATGAGATCCAAGCTAAGACATCCTCCAACATACCACCATAATATCCATTTTCATTTTCTGAAGATAAATATATTATCTGAGTACAAATATTAACTATATATATATATATATATATATATATATACACACACACACACACACACACATACTGCTCAACATTATACTATGTTTCATTTTAGTCTAACACTTTCTCTTTCTAGAAAGAAAAGTCTAGAATATTAATTGATGTGTCTTTTGACTCTAGGATATCTGATGTTAATAAGAACCAAATATTACTAAACCAAATTACAAAAAAATTGGTAATTAGGTAATGTATGTTATCTGCATATTTTTAATAATACTTAGTTCCCATGTCACTAAAAACATATCCAAAGGTGGTACTTTACAGTAACTTAAAAATACATTTTCAGTGATTATTATTATTCAAATATTAAACGGAAAAAATTTGGAGACAATGCTGCTCTTCTCTGAAAAATATTACTTACAGTGTTAACAGATTGCTATGCCCAGATGCTGCAAACAGTGCTGCTCTTCAGCGAATTGTTTAAACAAAATTACAGTGGTATAAAGAAAAAAATATATAACTGATACATAAATATATGTATACCAGAAATCAAGTTAAAGACATCAAATGCATAAAAAAATATGTATTTCTCTCTAGTTTTGAAATTTAATTATACTTAGAAATAAATACATAAACAACAAAATCATACAAAATTCTTTAGTTGTTAGGAGAAAATTATAATCAGTGGAAGTTAGTGAAAGATGTAAGCAACTGCACTGCCAACATTAATCCCTATATTATTATTATTTTAAATCAGCAGCATTGATTCCACATTTTCCTTCCCACATTTCTCTTTTAATACAGAAATACCTGAATGATTATCTTCTAAGACATCATCAGATGGCATAAGTTCTGTTGACTGCAATTTGGCTGTTACTTCAACAGACACAGAAGATATATCTTCAGAATGTAACACAATGGTGTGTTCTTTTAGCGGCAATGGCAGAGTAACTTCAGTTTCCGACAAGGTGTGTTCTATGCAAATATTTGTACAACTTAATTTTTCATCATTCCTTATCCTTCTCTGTAATATATCTATATGAGTTAAATGATCTTTGTGAACGTGTGTTCCAAAATCATCACTTTCTCGACTCCCAACCTCTACTTCTAGAGATGACTGTGGATGAAACTCATGTGTGACAACTGCTGAACCACCTGGAAATTCATTGCATGAATCAGTTTCTTTTGTTGTGTGATCTGCATCTTCAGAGATTGGCTCTTTTCGAGTCGGACTAGTAACTGTGTCAACTGATGACTTATGTGGACTAGTTGTTAAGCATTCCATTTTTTCACAAACAGGTTTTATTAAGTTTTCCTCCTTTATCTTACTTAAGTTTGTGATACCATCTGTACAAGATTTGTTAGAAATAGGAAAATTTGTATCTTCTTCATTTTCTTTTGATTCTTCTAATTCTACTTGAACATCAGCATCTTCTTCAGCTGAAGGTGATATATCCTCCTCTATATCAGGAGCTTCATCTTCTGTTCGAACCTCAGCTAGTTCAATTTCGCTCCGTGAAACATAATCAAGTAACTGCATCATTATATCAGTATCACATTTTTCAACTCTTGCTTCATCATCAAATGATTCTACAGTGGGCGAACTTCTTTTCTGGGGCTCGTCTTCTAGAGTTGGAACTCTTTCTTCAAAGATAATTCCATTTTCTAGACCTTCCATATTGAGCTCTCTCATACTATCTTCTTTCAATATTTCACCACTCTGATCTACCCATTCTTCAGTTCTTTTATCTAGTTTTTCTAAATTGGGTGGTAAAGAAACATCTTCTGAGAAAGAAATGGGATGTGTCATTGATTTCAGAAAATCCTCTAATTTTGCATCAGTTCCAGTTCCTCCTTCTTCGAGGAATCTATCTGTAGTGGCTTCCACTTTTATCTGCTTTGGTATTTTTCCAATCAGGTGCTCAGGAGAAACAGAAAACACTTCTTTTGAATATTCTTTGAACTGTGTCACTTCAACTGATTCTACTTTCTCCTTTCCCACTCTGTCTTGTTGTGCTACATAAGCTCTTTGAAATACTAACATAGCATCTGTTTCTTGTTCTTCTGGATATATCACTTTTCCATCAACAGAATCATCAGGAAGCTGGGAAGATTCTTCTATTGCATTGGCAGAATGTGGTGCAATGTGGTGCAAAATGTGACTACTGCTTGGTAGATTTTCTTCTAAAACATCTAATGATTCTTCTCTCTTCTTTTTATCTGCTTCTCCAATTGAAAGTAATTTAGATGCTTGCTTTGTCTCCTGATTTTCTTCACTTGAAGAAATCACTTCTTCAGTCAAAGGCAATGTAATATCCTCTGTACTATATTCAGTTCTATCTTCAAAAGTTACTTCTCTAAGAAAAACACATTCTTTTCCTTGAGCTTCATGACCGTTGAGATCGACTGGCACATCTGTAATCCTTTCAGATAGTTGAAGAAGTGGCACAATTTCTATGTGATTTACCTCCTTAGTTATTCTTTCATGAGTATGTTTGTCGTGTGGGAAACCATCATGTACTTTATGTAGTCTGTTGCCTGCTGTCACCTTTGTATCTACTGCCTCTCCATCTGACATTTGCTGAGTTTCAATAATTTGAGAAGCTGTGAAAGTTTCTTCATTTTCTATGTTCGATATTACTTTTTCTTGACAAGAAAGTGAAATTTCTACATCTTTCTTTTGTGGAATGATTTCTCCTTCTGGTATATTGCTAACTGCCTTTGCTATATCTTTCTTTCCAAAAATTTCACCATCATTATCATCTTCTTCTATAGCAAATACATCAGTTGTTTTTTTCATGTCTGTAATTATAATTTTTTCTGTTCCTTCATCAGTTTCTCTGAAAAGTTTCTCTTTCTTATTTATGTTTTCACTTTCTTTTACAATCTGATTAAACTCAGAATCACTTTTATCATGAGATGGCTTTTCATTATCATCTTTTTGAACTGTTGATTGATCCTCTATCTTGGATATATCTAGTACAGTCTCAACAGTACGGTCTAGTGTTTCATAAAATTCTTTTACAGTTTCTGTAGTTAAAGTAGTTTTTGAGTGAACAAGTTCTTCTTTTTTGGTTTCTAAGTCATCTTTAATTACTGTGCAGCCTTTAAAAAAATCTCCTGATTCAAATTCATCAAGCAAAGTGGCAGATGATTTGTGTATTATATCAACATTCTTTGGGATATTTTTAGATAACTCTGCAACAACTTCCTCTGTTATAGAAAGTTCAGCATTTGCTGAACCTGGCTCCTGAGAAAATTCAGATAAGACAAAAGAACCCAGTCCTGTTTTATCAATTTCTACTCTTTTGACAGAAAAAGCTTCTGCTGTTAATACTTCATTGTCTTTAGTGGAAATCTGTATTTCGGTGGTATCAAGGAGTGGTCCAGGGCTATCTGTTTCGTCCACAAAGCGATGCAATAACAAAATGTTTTGCTCGCTTTCCATATCTTTCTGCTGCACACAAGCATCGTGATCTAAGATTGATTTCTGTCCAAGACTGTTTTTTAAAAGGCCTATTTCAGTGTCATCAGTTTTTTGAGTCTCAAGTATTTGTTTAGAATCAAATGCTAACATTTCAGATTTAATTTCTTTTGAGTCTATTTTTGACATTTGTAAAGTAGAAGAAGCAGCTTGCATTTCGACTATTTTCCATTCTGCATTTTCATTATCTTCCAATGAAGTATATGCAATGTGTTTGTCATCTGTGTCATCCACTTTATGAACTGGGGAGTCCTGAACAGTATCTGGAAGGCATTCTTGCTCAAATGTTTGCATTTCTTTTACCATGGAAACTTTAGTGATTTCAGAATCTAAATTTTGTGCCATAATTTCATTTAGGAAACTAGTGTCTGATTTTTCAGTAATTCTGTGGTCTTCACTTTTGAAAATTATAACATCAACCAATGTATCACTCTTTTCATGCATTAACACATCAGCATCCTTGGTATCTTCATAAACTTTGATGCCATCTGGAGTAATGGTATTTGATTCTTCAATTTCTTTATTCACTTCAAACTTTAATTCTGAAAGTTCTGTTATTTCAAAATCTTGTGGTAATTTAATATTATTTTCACTTGTATAATTTTCAATGATTTCTGCTACTTTTTCATGTTTTTCTGAAAAATCATCCACTTGCAGACTACTCTTTTGCAACATTTCAGAAATTTTCCTTTCATCTAGATCAGCATTTTCAGAAATTTTATGCAATGTAGGAGTTCCTTTTATCTCCTCCAGGATATCAGATTTCTCTATATATTCTTTTCTTAAATCATGTGTATCTGGTTTTCTTATCTTCTCTGGTTCTTTGGCATTTTCTACATTGAAAATGAAATCCTCCTCTGCAGAATCCTGTGAAACAGTTTCTGAAGACTTTCTAAGCTCTTCTGGAATTTTAGAAATATAAGAACTTATTTTAATTAGGCTTACTACATCTGATTTTTCATCACATTCTTCTGCAAATTGTGCAGTTTCTCTTTCATATTCTACAACCATTTCTTTTTCATGTCTTTTTGTAGTTTCAATGCTTTCCATTGAAGCAAAAATTACTTCTTGTTCTGTTTTTTTCTGTTTACTTTCAACAATTGTGTTAGAACTATAAACAAATTCTTCAACAACATCAGAATCTGTTTTGCATTTTTCTGCTTCTTCGAAAGTTATATTCACATTACTGCATGTTAGTGATTCAGTTAAAGAAGTTTCATCCAGAACAGCCTTCTCTTCAGCATCTTTGTTCATATCTAGACTATCACTGCTTTCAGGTATAGAAGAAATGGAATCTTTTCTTTTCAGAACTATTGGGTCTTTTAATGTACTGCTTTCAGGATATTTATTTAAATCTTGAGTTAATTTTGGATCTTCCTTTGCAGATTTGCCAACTTCAGAACCAGCAAGGAAAATAAAATCTTTTCCTTTGGAAACTACACTGTCTCTTGATGCATCACTTTCAGGATATACTTTTGAACCGTCACTTAATTCTTCATCTTTCTCTCTGAATTTTAGGTCATCAGAAGTAGAAGACAGAATGAAACCTTTTCTTTCAGAAATTTCTGACTCTTTGAGTGAATCTCCACCTGAAGATTTTTTTGAACCATCAGTTAATTCTTCACCTGTTTCATTAAGTTTGATATCTACAGAAACAGACTCATCTGACTGTGTAACTTGGGGTAGTTGCAATTCATCTAATTCTAGGTGCTCTTCAACTTGTTCTGTAACTTTAATGGACTGAGGTGAAATAGAAAGTGCTTCATAAACTTCCACCATTTCTGTCAGTTCAGGAACACTGATTTCTGATGCTTGGGTGAGTCCTGCTATTACACTGTCAATTGCTGTTTTTTCAGTAGTACCTGTACTTTCCCTATTATCTTCTCTAACACTTTTAGAAATATATGGTTCTAATAAACTATAAACTTCATTTAAATCAGATGATTCTACTTGCCCACCTTCATCAGTAGTCACATATGATTTTTCTTCTCTTGAAATAATGTTAGGAGCATTAATAATGTCCTGTACTTCTAATGTTTGATCTTCAGAAGATTCACTGCTAACAATTCCTTTTTTAGTTGTTTCTTCCCTTGTAGAATCAATATTTTCTCCCGCAAACACATTTCTAGATTTTAATCTGAGCTCTTCATTTTCTGTAATAGTACTTGTTGAAAGAATTTTGCATTCTTCAAGTATTTTGCTACTTTCAGGGAAAGTAGAAATTGCTTCTTTTATGCTAGCATGCTTTTCAGTAGGTGGTTCTACTGTTTCTAAACTTTCAGTCTCGGATATTTTTGTCGAGTCTTTGTCATATTTAAGAGAACTTGAAATATCGTGTTTGGCTTCTTTTAAGAAAGCAAAAGCAGTATGATCAGAATGATAATGTAATTGAACTGTTTCTTCAGTTCCTTTTTCTTCTGTATCTGTATTTCTCATTTCCTTGATTTCATCATCTGTAACAATATCCCATTTATCATCATCATATGTATGATCTTTCAATGAATCCATCTGTTCAGTCATTGCAATTTTAACTGTTTCATCTTTGCTATTACCTATCATTGCAATCTGTTCACTACATATCTCATAATCTTCATCTCCTTGAATCTGAATATTTTTAAGAGTGCTAATACTACTACTACCCTCATCCCCATCAGGCAATAAAGAAATACTGATCAAATCTGTATTATCTGGTATATCTGTTAGGTAATGTGGAGCTTCCAGTTCATCACTTTCTATTTGTGATAAGTTTTCCTTTAATAAGCTCAGCTTCTCTGTTGTTGGTAGGTAATCAGAAATAATTTCTTTGGGAGGTTTATGTTCAGATTTAAATATCTCTTTCTGTACATCTAGCTTTTCTGTAATCCCTTGATCCATTATCTCATGTTCAGACTGTACCTTATATTGAGCTTCATCAGGTGTTTCCCATATTTCAGTTTTCATTTGTTTTATTTCAAACATATCACTATCAGAAACTTTCTGGCCTAATGGTTCAGTCCCTTTTTCAAAAAATTTTAGCCTGTCTGCAAAGCTCAATGGTTCTTCTAAAACTTTTCCTTGTTCAGTTGTCATGTCATCATGAAACTGTTTTGGAGGGGGTGGAACCTTGGAGGGAGAAGAAAAGGTTACAGTAGATGATGATGAAGAGAGTGAAAGCCGTTGAAAGAAATCTCGTTTTTCAGCAAAACTTAGTTCTGGAGATTCAGGTGACTCTTGGTTTTCAGGAGCATTTCCGCTATCTTCAATACTCTCTCCTTCTTTGCTACCTGGTGTTAAAACAAGGTGTGTTGTAGAGAGCAAACACCTCTGTGAATAAATTTTGTTCTCAAGAAGTATACTTTTGTACGTTAAGCATACATGCAAGTAATAGTTAAATTATAATAATGGGGGGGAAAGGCAGCCAATGCAGCAGCATATAAGGGCCATTCACAAGCACACAAACAGAAATGTAGCTTGGCAGAATATAAATTTGTTAATATACAAAAATTGTTTTTAAAAGCAATTTGTATACTCTGCTAGTTTATAGTGTATGAGTGTCATGCAGATGTCATAATTTGCAACATTTTTGATAAAAATATTTATTAATAGGTTTTTCTTTAGCCTATTCTAATATTGCAACTGAAGTCAACTTTTATGCATGCAATTAGGCAACTTGCAAGGAGTTAGTATATCTTATTACTAATATGAACATACTTACCGGTCAAGGGGTGTTCAGTGTCATGTTCTGCTGTTTTTAAATCTGCTAAATGAAAAACAGAATTCTTGGCTTGCTTCATAATAATACTTGGCACAAATGTACACAATGATAATGTAATTGAGCAGTTTCTTTAGTTTCTTTCTTTTTTGTACCTGTGTTACTCCTATGTGTCAGTAATTTAATTATAAGTAACTTAAAAACTATGAAACAAAGTTCTGTCTATTAGTATTAATGTTAATATTTTTATTTTAAAAAATAAAATTGCTGAAAGTAGTAAATTGTCAGCATCCTTTCTTTTAATGTTACACAGTAATAGCATTCATTTTGGTAAATTATGGAGACTACACACAGAGACAAGCTACATTACATTCAAACAGTATGCCAAAGTGAAAATTATTTGAACAACTGTTAGTCTATTGGCTTGACCTCTTCTTCTTCTTCATCTTCTTCAGCTAGTTGAACTTCTAAGGTTCTTTGCCACATGTACCAACTTCTTCCATCCCTTTCTGTCTTGAGCTCTTTCATTCCAGTTCTGGAATCCCACCTCAGTTAAGTCTTTTTGGATATTATATTCCCGACATATCTGCAGTCTACCTCTGGGTTGCTTTCCATCAGGCTTCATCTTGAATGCTTGTTTAGCCATTCTCTCCAAATGTCCAAGCTATCTCAATCTGCTTGCTTGAATCTCATCAACTAGAAGTGGAGGACTTTAGAGTTCATAGTTATTAGTTATGTATTCTTCTCCACAGACTTTTCTGAGGATTTTATTTTCAAAGATCTGCAATGCTTTTGCATTTTGGTCTGTTATGCTCCATATAAAACACTAAGTCTAATGATTGTTTTGTATATTTCTGTTTTAACTATGCTTGATAGAATTTTGGAAGATAAATGATGTAGTGAATGATAAGATCTATTAGAGACATGGCTTGACCTCTAGTGAGAAAAAAAAAAAATACATGAAAGCTATATCCTATAACTTTTATAACATTGTTGGAGAACAATTCATATTATTTTTTAATATGGCAATAGTGATGACTTAATTAATAATTTAACATAAGTGTTTTTTTATATTAAGACTAAAATCCTAGTGTATTATAGTTATAATTATCATTTATAATTACTATTAGAACAAAAAGTTATGTGAGCAGAATACGTGCCATCCATATTCTTGAGATTTTTAGACCATCATTATTGTTAAGATGGGTCTTTGATCAGAATTTCACAAGCCTCCTTAAATTTGCACTCATACCATGTTCTGGTGTGATATAATGAACCAGTCCCCTCAAGAGCTCACTTTAGTGAATATGCGAGTGGCAAAACTGAGGTACCAGATGCTAGGCCATGCCTCACTTCATGTAATATATATCTCTTATATTACTTGTAGATTGGTCTCAACTCGTCTTTCTTTGCTTTCTTCCCATTGCTATTAGAGTATTTGATCACTTGGGGTGAATCTTTCTTATTTTACTATGTTTTTTTGCCTCGTACAATGGGAATCTGCCTTCTCTCCCAGGTATTTGTCTAACCTAGTAAGCTGAATCCAATCTGCCTGGTCAATGTGAGAATATTGACCAACTTTCCTTCCCCTTTTCCCTCCTGTAAAAAATGGAGCTGATAAGAATTCAGGCCATAGCAGCCATGCCAAAATGGGCATGTTATTTCAAATGTGCTATCTATTTCTCAGACTAATGATAGAATTGACTCAAACCAAATGGGAGGTCCTTTTTGGATAGTACATCTGTGAAGAAAACCGCGATGAGGAAATTGAACATCCTTACCTACTTAGTTACCTATCTACCTACTTATAGTGTCAGAACTGCAAAAGGAGAAGAAAAAGAAGAGCTATGTAAAGCACTGGTGAAAACAAATTGGGATATTACTGGATTTTCTGAACCAAGAACAGAAAAAAAATTACTGAACCAAGCAATTATATTTTACATACTACTGGGAGGAATCGTGGTCAAAGAGTTGGAATTACAATCCATAAAAGTTGAACATTCTTGAAATTACCAGTCTTCCAGAGAATTACAACTCTTAGATTGAAGATCAATAAGTGGCATGATTTAAGTATAATACAAATATATGCACCAGGCATTCAGATGAAAAAAATTAACAATTTCTGAGGATCTCTCTCTCTCCAACACTCTCAGAGATAGTATATATCACTAGAAAATTGTCATGGTCAACTTTAATTATAAAGTAAACAAGCAACAACAGGGAGAAAGTGCTTTAGGTGTGCAAGGTATGGGCCAAAGAAATGAGAGAGGACAAACACTTGTTAAATTTGCAGAAAGCAATATATAGGAAATACTTTCTTTAAAAAAGCAAACTAAATGAAAATGGACCTGGAGATAATCAAATGGAGTTTTTAATGAAATTTTATATATTATGATGAATAACATGAAAATACTAGAAGATGTATCAGTTTTCAACCAGTTATTTATGATAGTGATCATTCTAATGAGATCAAGGATAAAAATAAACGACCAAGAGGGAGCAATTGAAATTGTTAATGGAAAAAAACCCCATACTAGAAGGTGAAGATATAATAAACCATAAAAAATATTTGAGGAAATAATGGAAGGAAAGTTGAAGAAAGAAAGTATGAATGAGAGAATATGAGAAAATAGAGGAAATAGCTGCAACAATAATATAACTATAGAATAACACATATGCCACAGTAAATAACTTTTTTTATTATATAAATATTTCGTATTATGTCTCATAAGACATCATCAGTACAATGATCATACAAAAATAGGAACTGAATTTAAAATAAGCAATAGTGTGCATGCTTAAATTGGAATCAATCTACATACACAGTCGCATGTTCATGAATTAAACCTAATGGGCTGAAAGTAAAAGTGGAAGACTAGTTCGAGGATACATTGTGGTTGGTCGGTGAATTTAGCACGCTTGAAAAATTGTTGATTTTTGTCTGTTTTATTTTGTTTTTAACTGAGAAAATTAGTGTTTTATAGTATATTTGTGTAGATTTTAGTGTATTTGGTATTTTATGACATATTTTTATTGAGATATTCTATTATAAGTTTAAAATGGTGCCAAAAAAGGACAAGGAATGAAATGCTAAAAAACACATCACAGGTGAGAACAAGAAGGTTAGCTCCGCTAATGAAGTTATTGGAGATATGGAGGAGGTTAATGAAAATGAATTAACCTCCAAATAGCAAAATTGAAGCAGATTATCAGAGAGAGAGAGACGATGCGGGAAATGCAAAAAGTCAAGAGGCATTTAAATACGTAGGGAGAAAAAGAAAATTATGCAGGAAAATAAGAAACAACAAAGTAGAGAATTAGATAAGTCTGGAAAAAACAAAAATCAGGTAAGTGACATTGTTCATAAAAAGAAGGTTGTTATTTGGTATGGTGACTCTATAATAAAACATGCTATTGATGAGAGAGTCATAACTTCGAGTTTTCCTGGAGCGAAATTTAAGAATAAAAAGGAAGCAATTCAACAACAGAAAAGAATTGTAAATGAAATTGTAATTGCAGTAGGTACTAACGACTTAACTAGCGATAAGTCTGGTATGAGAGAGAACATGAAAGGGTTGTTGGAAGAGGCAAGAGTGAAGAGTGAGAAAGTGAAAACCATCAGTATTTTACCTCAATATGATAAAAATGAATTGAGACAAATGATTCAATGCATAGGCTGTGTAGAAGGAATGGATGCCAGTTTTTGGATGATGTGTGGAGTGAGTTTAAGGGAAGATTGGATTTGTATAAGAGGAACGGCCTACACCTGAATTATTTGGCATCAGGAGTCTAGAAAAACTAAATAATAAAGGGAGGGATGGTGAGGATGTGAGTGTAAGAACGACAATGTTATATAACTGTGTTAATGATGGGAATGGGCTTTATCGTGGAAATGTTGACGAGGAGAGAATGATTTCGACTTTGTGTTCGTCTGGTTCGGACCCATCAAATATGTGCAAAGATGTCTATATGTATAAGACACTAGAGAAGAATAGAGATCTGCAAGTTGTCCAACTTGCGGATCTCTATTGTGTCATGAAGACTGCAGACAAGAGCATACAAAAGAACATGCACGTAAATTATTATGTCTGTATACGAATGCTAGGAGTATCAGAAACAAAGGGGTAGAGTTTGTTGCCTTAGTCAATATGTTAGGACCTCAGATTGTAGGCAATAGTGAGACCTGACAATCAGAATCACACATACTAACTGGTATTGAGTATGACAAGTACAGTGTTTTTAGGAAGGAGAGCGAGAGGATAGGAGAGGAGGTGGTGTGTTGCTAATGATATCGGATGACTTGAATCCAGTTAGAGTTGAGACCCTTTAATTATCCAGTATTTCATGTGGTAAATGAGTTTGAAGCCATCTGGTGTGAGGTGGAATCTAACATTATTATTATTATTATTATTATCACATTACTCCTCCAGGGAGTCCAAAGACTTATCGAGGGAGGGGCACCTACTCTACAACTCTCTGTCTCCACCACTTCACCAACCACAACTACCTTCATCATCTACACCAATGCCATCTACGGCCAACCACCACCACTAGTATTTTCACAGACAATCACAAACATCCCTGCCCACAGCGGGATTCAAACCCGCAGCCTTTTGGCTGGAGAGCGGATACGCTAACCACTCGGCCAGCCAGGCTGGCATGATCAATTACATAGTGGGGTGTTGTAACAGACCTGGTGGATCGGTTGCCAATGAGGAAGAAATGCATCATGAAATAGAAAAGAGGAGTGGGAAGAGAGTAATCATAGAATGGGAGATTTTAATTATCCAAATTCCAGAGGCGAGTGACTAAGATGATAGCAGGTCTATGGAATGAACCATATGAGAACAGGTTGAAGATTTGTGGGTTGCAGAAACTAATTGATAGGCGAAAAAGGGGAGATATGATTGAGACATTCAAATTGCTAAAAGGATTCTATAGGATTAATTCAGATGATATTTTTGAGATCAGGACTGGTGGTGGGAGAACTAGGGGACACCCATGGAAGCTGGGCAAGAGCGTGGTTAGCAGGGGTGTTAGAGCTGGGTTCTTTACTTTTAGAGTGGTAAATGAGTGGAATAAGCTGCCAGAGTCTGTTGTGGGTGCTATGACAGTGAGCGAGTTCAAGGCAAGGTATGATAGATACTGTGAGAATGTTGAACAGCTGTGTGAACATGATGTTTAGGGCCTCCCTCGATGGGTCTAAGGACTCCTGGAGTAGCCCGTGGTAATAATAATAATAATAATAAAAAATATTGATTAGGTAGCAGTAGAATCTCACAAGAAGAATGAAAATGCATTTAGTGAGTTGTTGCGGGACAACTTCCTCAAGCAGCATGTGACAGAAGGAACTCGATGTCAAAGAGTGTTAGATAGAAGAATAAATAGGATAGGAGTCAAATGGATGTGTAATCATATTAAGCAAGAGATTCGTAAGAAAAGGATGATGTGGAAGGAATACCATGTGCATAAGGATGATGTCTGTTATGAAAGTTATAAGCAGCAGGCTAGAAGGCTAGTTTCAACTGCTGTACGGAAAGCAAAGTCTGAGTATGAAAAGAAATTGGCTCTGCATGCTAAAGACAACCCACAAGAATTCTCTCGATGAAATATGCTGCAAGTAAAAGAAATAATAAATATGAAAGAATAACTCTTCTAAATTCAGATGGCATGAGATTACAGATGCAGAAGAGGTTTTTCAACTAATGAGTGCCTATTTTATGAAAAGCTATCAACCTGGTGTACAGAATATTGAGCTTACTGCTACCTCTTCACTGGATGAAGAAACTCAGGTGTATGAGGAAGTGGTATTAGAGCTGTTGCACAAACTGAATAAGAATTCAGCAATAGGAACTGGTGGGATATGCTGCAGTATGTGTGCTAAAAGAGTGTTCAACTGAACTGGCTTTCCTTTGACCAGGCTGTTTAATATGAGTCTCAGAACATGGAAGATTCCACATGAATGGAAAGAAGGTATGGTAATTCCATTGCACAAGAGTAGTACAAAGACCAATGTATCCAACTATCAACCAATTAGTATCTCAGGAGTGGTGGTGAAGATTTTGGAAAAAGTGGTTAGTACTTGCATTCAGAAATGGGCTGACAGTGAATCTCTACTTTGCAATGAGCAACATGGTTTACTAAGGGAAGGTCATATTTTAGCAACTTGCTCACATTCTATAACAATGTTATCATTGAACTAGACAAGGAGAATGGATACACCATGATACTTTTGGATTTTGCTAAGGCTTTTGACAGAATGCAGCATGGTAGACTGTTGCATAAATTGGAAAATATGGGTTTGGATTATAGAATATTAGAGTGGGTAAGAGGATGGTTGACTGACAGATATCAAAAAGTGGTGAACCAAAAGGATCAGTGCTTGGTCCACTGTTATTCAATCTGTACATTAATGATATTGGGAAGGATTTGACAAGTAGCATTACAACTATTTGCTGATGATCCAAAGATAGGTAGTGTAATCAGGAATGATGATGATATGCAGTACTTGCTGAATGACTTGCCTTATAAGGCAAGGTGCAATTTCAACAATAATATGTTACTAAAATTTTAAGAAAATCATTACTGGCAAACAGAACTTCTGGAGAAAACTTACTTTGTGGGCACTTGATCTAATCAAGAAAAGGGAAGAATTAAGGAAAAGGAGACACATAGTGGCAAAGGCAATATAGAAGTAATGGAATTGCAAAAGTTAGTTAGAAAGAGATTAAAAAATTACATAAAACATAATTTAAGAAAAATTCACTACATAATAGGAAAAAAAAATCTCTGAAATGATCAGTCAAGGGGTTACATGGAAGTTAAAAATGGATTCCAAAATTGAAAAATAAGCAAGAAGTAGTGCACTGCAATACAATAGAATACAACACAACAGAGAAGAAATATTGACATTATGTGGTGTTTTATAGAGTCCTAAACACAGGCAAGGAAACAAATACAAATCCTATATTATATTTAGATGAAGCTAATACAGAACTGCCCATCATGATGAAAATATATAGATAATTCAGGGTGGACAAAGGAACACAGCATGAGAAAGGCAGATGCTCCAAGAGGATGTGAATGCATGTGTACACAAAAAGGGAAGGGGATGACATGGGATCAAGGGAAAACAGTTGGATTTGAAGAAGGTTCTAAGATGAATAAGGAGAAAAAGAAATGTCTTGAGTTAAGCATGGAGAAGTCACATCAAATAAGTGGTATCAGTGGAACTAGCTATAGATTCAGGAATAAGCTGTTGTGTTTGTATACAAATGCTAGAAGTGAAAGAAACAAGGCAAATGAATGATTGCATTAATTGAGTCTGTTCACTCAAAATTGCTGAAATAAGTTAGACATGGTTGGATGAGGACAACATCTTGACAGGAATAGAGATGGAAGGGTTTGTGAGGAGAGAAAGAGTAAAAAGGGAGTGCTACTGATGATAGAGAAAGAGATATTCATACAAAGAGGAGATGAAAGAGGGAAATAGATCCAGTGGTTTTAAGACAGTATGGTGTGAGATATAGGTGAAAAGAATGAAATACTTAGTTGGATGTTGTTATAGACCTGGTAATGTGGATGATAGTGACTACGAAATGTATAATTAAATTAGCCAAATAAATAAGAAAATGGTGATCAGTATGGGTGATTTTAATCATGGCAATATAGACTGGGATGATGAGATAGCAACTGGAAGTAAAGAAAATAAGTTTCTTGAGTTTTTGAGGGACAACTATCTCAGACAGTATGTAAGAGAGGGCACATGAAAAGTGACGGTCTTGGATTTGATCATCTCATCAAATGATGTAATTATAAATGAGATGTCAAATCATCCTCTAGTTGGTGAGAGTGATCATGAAGTGATTATCCGGGTGGTTGCCAGCAGTGTGAGGACCTCTGTGAGAAAAGGGTATATGTGGATCGACAAGGGTGGTGATTATGAGGAGCTCAGGAGACAGCTTGCGGGTGTAGCATGGAATGAGGAGTTAGCTGGAAAAGAGATCACTGCAATTTGGGGGATATTCAAGAACAATCTAGAAGAAGCAATGCCTAAATGTATTCCAAGGGTCAGAAGGTTAAATAAGGTAGGTGGGAAATGGATGCATGAAGAGTTTAAGCATGTGATAGAGAGAAAAAAGGCATTATGGAGAAAGTGGTAATAACCAATTCCATGGGGATTACAAAGACTAGGCAAGGAGGGTGACCTGGTTGGTAAGGGTAGCAAAAGTTCAGTATGAGCAGCAGTTAGCTAATGAAGCCAAAAAAGAATCCTAGGGAGTTCTTTCGATGTAGTACCAGGAAAAAAAAAAGAAAAGAATGGCTATGGAAGAATAACATTGATTGGAGAAAATGGTATAAGGACAACTGCTGGGGAAGATATAGTGGAGATACTTAATGAGTAGTTCACAAAGATTTTTCATTCTTGTGAATGTGACATCATTGAGAGAAGTTGATAATGGGGAGGAGCGACTGACTGTAAGTGAGCAAACTTGATGTTAATAAGGATATGGGACTTGATATTATAACACCACATATTATGAAGGAATGTGCCAGGGAGTTGCATTTGCCTTGACATATTTTTTTAATATGAATCTTGCACTGGGTTGAGTTCCAAAGGAGTGCAAGATCGTGTTGCATCATAAGAGAGGTGATAGAACTCAAGCATCAAATTATAGGCATATCTGTGTGTCAAGTGTTGTGGTTAACTCGTTGGTGAAGGTAGTGAGAACTAGGATCTAGAATTGGGTTGACAACAATGGCATTATTTTTGGTGGACAGCATGGTGGATTTACTTAGGGAGTGTTCATGTTTTAGTAATCTTCTTATTACAATAAGGTGATGGTTTCCTTGGACAGAGGAGAGGGATACGCAGTAATACTCTCACATTTTGCAAAGGCTTTTGATAGATTCTCACATGATAAGTTGATAGTCAAACTAGAGAAGATGGGGTTGGATATTAGATTAGTGCATTGGATTGGAGACTGGCTATCTGATAGGTACCAGCCACTTGTATGAACAAAATAAAAAAGTAAATGGACAGAAAAAAAATCAAATGAACAAGTCCTGAGAGAGAGAGAAAGAGAGAGAGAGAGAGAGAGAGTTAAGTGAAACAAGAAGTCTTAATTGGATCACTCAAAATTAGAAGGGATAAGTGGTATGGACATATACTTCGGCATGATGGACTTATGAAAAGAATAACTGAAGGCAAAATAGAGGGAAAAAGAAGGAGAGGCAGACCAAGGAAAAGCTTTGCTGACCAAGTCAAAGAAAGCACGGGTTTGAGGAGTTATCAGGAGATTAAGAAGAAAGCCAATGACAGAGTGGAATGGAGGAAATTGCTGGTGAGCTACCATCCCAAGACTGATGCAAGGCGTACTGAACCATGAAGGAATTGACATTCCTTCAATTACAATTTGATGAAACATGGGGTTTAACAGGTTTTCAGATATGTTCTTTCTTGTGGTTATATCAGTTGCTTTAATATCATTTTTGTGCTAGGTGTTTATCAGAGCTGTTCACCTCCCCTTGTATTTTGTATAATTGTGAGATATGTACTGTAATGTATATGTCTAAAAAAGAAAGTTATTTAATATATGCATTATTCCAGTGTTTACATATGGAAATGAAACATAGGCAACAACTAACAACAACAAACAGCAGACAGGTTGCATGTAGTCCAGAGCCTTAGAGAGAAGCATGCTCTACATAACAAAAAGAGATGGAATAAGAAATACTAGAATTAGATAGATGACCAGAGCAGAAGATATTGTGCAGCTATTGTGAAGATATTGTAAAGTATGTAAATGGAGATGGGCTAGCGATATTAGTAGACTGCCAGATGTAAGGTGGACAAAATTAAGTGCTGAGTGGATACCAAGGGAATGAAAGGTCAGCAAAGAACAAGATGAAGAAATGATCTACAAAAGTTTGATATGAGATGGACATTGCTAAACACAGACAGAACTGGAAATTAAAGGGAGAGGCCTATATCCAGCAATGGATAGAAAGAGGCTGAAGAAGAAGAAGAAGAAGAATGAAAAGGTGCCTTTCAAATCAGTTCTGTGTAGAGTATCAGGGAATATTCAGAAGGTCCAGATTTATCATAGTTACTAAGTTTAATTGCGTGGAGGGTGGATGAACCGTGGAATGCATTGCCTGATGGAGTGGTGAGAGCGAGAACGGTCAATGAGTTTAAGGAGTGGTATGATAGACTTTGTGTTTCTTAGGGGGGGGGACCTCCCCTCGATGAGTCTTGACAAACTTTATGTTCTTAGGAAGGACCTCCCACGATGAGTCTTGACTCCATGGAGGCCTGAATAATAATAATAATAATAATAATGTATGGTTTATGTTCCTTTTTCTGGATAGGAATTGTACATCCAGTCAGAAGGCAAGTTAACATTTAGTATTGCTTCCATAGAGTCCAAAGATTGATTGCAGGAGATAGAATACTCACAGAGTACAATAACTATCATATCTTGCTTTGAATGTTCAGTGTTGGAGCACTTACCAACTGTTCCGGCAAGGCATTCCATTCACCACCCACCAAGCAAAAAATCTCCTTTTCACCACTTTACTCGCATGATCCTTGTACAGCCTCCAGGGTTCCCCTTGATTCTTACATCACCCATTATCCTATGCAATAATTCTCATGGATCTATGTGGTAGGCTCCTTTCACTAGCTTAAACATATCAATCATATCACCTCTTCTCCTTTTATCTGTAAAGCTCTGAAGACCACATTCCCTCAATGTGTATGATACATCATTCCAGAGTTCTGAGACGGTCTTAGTTATTTACCTCTGCATTCTTTCCAATGTTCCAGATCTGTGCACAGAAATCCAAATGAGACCTAATCAGCACCTTATAGAGTGGAACTATCATCTCCTTATCATTACATGTCAGTGTTCTTTGCATTATAGCACATGTTTTTTGGAGTAATCCTTACTACTTTCATGATGTGTCCCCTGAACTTCAGTTCCCTATTTAATAAGATGCCTAGCTCCTTTGCTTCCTCCACCTCCTGAAGCAAAATTGCTCCAATGTTGTAAACCGCTTTGGATCTTCTCTGGACAAAATGCACAACTTTACACTTAACAATATCACCATTCTTTGGCGCAAAGCACCAACTTATTCAAATCCTCTTATAGCAACAAAAAAATCAGAATTTCCTAACATTACCCTTCCTAATTTAGCATCATCAGCAAACAACTGAATATCTACTTTCACACTGTGAACTATATCATTTACATATAAGTTAAACAGCAGTGGTTCCAGAACAGAATCCTGTGGTGCCATACTTGTCACCTTCTTTTTTTTTGTGGTGGGGGGAGGTGTAAAATTCGATGTTGCCAAAATAAATCATCTAAAAACATAGACTTTTTACAGTAGGAATTCGCCTGAATAATTTTTGTAAAAATGTATATTTTAACCATCTATGTAAAGCCATCTGTATAAAGAGCAAAATAAGCCCAAAGGGGAACTCGCTCATTGTTTAAGAAGGGATGTAGAAATATTGAGGCTAAGAGCACTGCCCAAATTCGCCATGTCTTTTGAAGATTGTGTGCAAGACCCATCGCAGGTGACCTTCAAGGTCAATATTGAAAGGGCGCTGCATGAATCAAAAGGAAAGGCCGGCCCGTAGGCAAGATTAAGGCGGTAAAGGGTGGAAGTATGATTGTCAGCGAATTTTCGAGAAATATAATACAGGATTCTCCAAACTATTAACAAGACTGACTCTCATGTGGACGCTAGGGGTCCCAAAAACTTAATCAAAGGTGCAGGGACTCTGGTGTATAAAAGGGTTGGTTCGAAGATGAGAGAGGCTTACTTTTCTTCATCCTGAGTGATCCATCCACGAGAGATCGAAGACGAGGTGTCGTATTTTCCGGTGAGGAAGACGGAGAGGCCCGTCCAGAGATAGTCGTTCCAGTCACGGCCAAAGATATGAGGCGATAAGTTAAGGAGAAATCTTGCCGTATTGGTCCTGACATCAAGTAAGCATGCGACCTAACCTACGCAGAAATCCTTCGCCGGACAGTTCAAGACGCTGGAAAAAGCCTACCCTATATCCCGCCAGCTGCCACAACTATTCATCGGTGCCTTATAATGCTTCGAGGAGAATTCCAAAACACAGAACGGAGGAGAGAAACCCCACTCAAGTGCCGGAATAAGGAAAGAAGGACGGAAGACACATACAAGATAGAAAGAGACCCATGTGAGTCTATTTTTTTTCATAGTTTGTTTGTGATTTAAGAAAGGATTCCCTATCAAACTGCTAAGTTGTCTGGTTTAGGAGATAGTATTTAGAATGTTAACATTTCTCATAAAAGTGTAAAATAGCTAATGAGTGAAACACGAGCACAGTTAATTTTCCTGGGAGAAAATATTGAGCTATTGAAATTTCTTTGATTGATTATATGTGTACTTATGATTGAATTTTATGATAGAGTATGTTCCTGATGTCATACCATTGGAATGTTTGAAACTCAATGAGGTGGATTGTATAAATATTATTGCCTAGATTACGATTAAGTACTTGAAAGGAATGAGATTCTGAGAGATATATTTGTATACATGTATGTTGTATTTTGATAGACACTAAATTGGGAATGTTAAGCACACCTAATGAATTCATGTTATGTATATAACTTCCTGATAGTTTTAATATAAAGTATGCTGTTTGAAAGCCTAACTAAGTAAGTGTGAGAGAATTCAATAGAAACCAAAGTTGAGTGATTGAGAAAGACTAAGAATTACCTTCCATAAATGAATCTTGTGATTTCATGTGATGTATAATTATTTGATCAGAAATTAAACTTGTTGTTATTGTTGAAAAAAATAGTTGTTCGATTCAATCTTTTTGCAATGCACTGATTCAAAAATAAACTCGGACCTGATAGCGGAACCCTAATGATTAGTAGTGATTTATGAGTAAATTTTGCCATGACTGCACACCTTGGCTGAAATAGGATAAGTGATTAATTGATCTACTAGGGTATAAAATCTTTCTTTTGCCTATAGAGGATTTTCAGAGGCACAGTCTTGAATCAAATAAATATCTGGAGATCCCAGGCAAGAAAAATTATACTTATGGTAGAACAATAAAGGGAAATGATAAAAAACGAATATTAAGTTGAAGAAACATTTAAGATATAAGACTATATATAGTAAAAAAAGACCTCACAGTATTACAATGGTGCAGCTTTGACAGGATAAGATACACAAATAGATAAAGAATTAAAAAGTGGATCAGGATCAGTATCGCAAAAGATCAAATCTAAGTGAATTAACAAGTGTGTGTGTGTGTATATATATATATATATATATATATATATATGGTTAGTGATTAGAACTACTTGAAATTTTATATATAGATATTGTACAAAATTTTCTTTCAAAATGAATGTGGATAATTTAAATTCTGAAGTCACGAACACAATGGGCAATAAAAAGTTCTTTCGAACAATTAATCCTCAACTCGTTATTCCACAAGTCTCAGGGGAAGATCACGATGATGTGCTATCATTTTTTTATATTTGTAGAACAAATTAGGAACATAGGAAACTGGTCGGATTTCCAGCTTCTGATCGTTGTGAGGAACAAAGTAATTGGAAAGGCTAAAAACTACTTATACTCTTTTCCAATTTTGAGAGATACCTTAGAGTATAACAAGTTCAAAGAAGCCCTAATATCCAAGTTCTCCAAGGTCAGAAGTGTGGGTCCGAACCTATGGAGGTTGCAAAGGTGCACCCAAGAAAAAAAGGAGTCCACCATAGACTACTATAACAGATTGCTAACTTTGGCAAACAGCCTTAGCATATCTGCTGAAGACAGGAGCCATCTCGAATGGGTGGTGTTTATGCAGTTTAGAATATTAGTGAGAGAAGAGCTAAGAAAAACGGCATATAAGAAGAAAATTAACAATTTAAGAGAGTGCTATCTAGCAGTAAAGGAAAGAGAGGATGTACTAAGAGAGATCAATCAATCTCCTGACTTCACACCATAAAGAATCGAAAATTCAGTTAAGATCCCCGTTAACAAAATTACTCAACCGAAATGGCAGAAAGGAAGAACTATGTGATATCACACACCTCACAACACACAATTCCACACAGGACTCACATGAAACACTCAATTTAGAACAGGTGAAATATCCATGATAATGAGGGAAATGAAAACACATGGGGAGGAAATCAAGCAGAAAATACTGCAGATAGAAAGAAAAATGAAAGAGAATAAAAAGACAAAAAGGCATAGCAAAGGGGGGAAATTAGAACAAAATTAACGACTAAATTTAAGACTTAAGTCAGTTATCAAAAGTAAGAAAAGAAGGGCATGTACGAATGAAATCAAGCAATATAGGATGCTAAGTGTGTGTGTGTGGGGGGGGATGAATAGGGGGCAGGAAGAATCGCTGACAACCGTAACCAGCCTTATAGAGAATGTGCCTTGTGAGATCCTTTTAGACACAGGAGACCATGTCTCTGTCATCTCATGGCCTTTATTTACTGAGCTTAGGAACCTAATTCCAAACCAAGTCTCGGAGCTCGCCCACCCAATCAAACTGACTGGAGTGGCAAAAACAGAGTTCCACACTACGACAAAGTTAAGCATGGTCATCACTCTGCCTGAAGCCTGACTAAACTTATCTCACGACCTGATTGTTCTCCCAATCACCACGAGCATAACCGACCACGTAATTTTAGGAATTGACTTCCTGAAAAGATACCAATTCATATGCAATTATGCCACATATACTGTGTCTCTATGTGGTGTAGAACTCAGACAAAATCCCGGTCTCAGGGAACAACAGAAAAAAAAAATTCTGGGGTCGAATGCAATGCTGGAAATAAAAACAACAAGGCAAAAGGAGGGAGGTCCCGATTGGAAAGGGGAACTAATGAGGGATGCCACTCGCCATACAACCTGCGAGATTGAACATAAGGAAATTGAAGATTTTCTCCTAGCTGTGTTCCAACAATATGATGGGGTTTTCACGGAAGAAATCACCTCACTATCCTGTATAAATTTAGTGGAGCACACCGTTCATATCACCACGATGAAACCTGTTCACGTAAAACAATACCAAACACCGGTCAAGCAAATGGAGAAGCTACAAACAATGCTGCAAGAGTATGAGGAAGCTGGGATAATAGAGAAGTTGAACTCGCAATGGAATAGCCCATATATATTAGTGCCGAAATCTTATGGCGGTCTCAGGTTTGTTTTAGATCTGAGGGAAGTCAACAAAGTCACTAAGCCGATCAATTTTCCCTTGTGTAAAATAGAAGAGCTATTATTGGGACTTGAAAATGCAAAATACTTCTCGAAGCTCGATTTAAATTCGGGATACTATCAAATTCCGTTAAGGAAAGAGGATAGGAAGTATTTTGCATTCACAATGAAATGGCAGAAATACCAACTGTGTACGCTTCCTCAAGGCACGAGAAACTCTGCCATGTCCTTCCAGTCTCTCATGAATTCTGTCCTAGCGGGTATCCTGGGCAAGGGGATCATCTGTTTTCAGGATGACTTGTTAATTTATTCACAGGACTTACATACATTTATTACATACAGTTACATACAATTATTGACCATAAGTTAATAATATCATCAGTGTTGAAGAGACTGCATCTGGCCAAATTATCATTGAAGTATATTCCAAGCGCCAATTTTTTTTTGAAAGAGAAGTGAATTACCTGGGCCACCAAGTAAGCGAGAATGGTATAATCCCTACCCATAGCAATGTACATGCCATTTTGGAGGCAGAAATCCCAAGAACTGTAAGACAAGTGCGGAGGTACATAGGGATGGTTAACTTCTACAGGAAGTTCATCCCAAATTGTTCCATGCTCATGGAGCCAATTGTCAACTTAACTAAGAAAGGAAGAAAGTTTAAATGGATGAATGAACAGCAAAATGCCTATGACTCATTAAATCTAGCATTAACAAGAACCCCTGTCCTTACTTACCCAAGATTTGGTGAGATATTTTTCCTCTCGGTTGATGCCTCACACCACACCATTGCCGCAGTGTTGGAACAGAAGCATGGGGACGATTCCCGACCCATAGCATTTATCAGTAGGAAACTTTCGTCCTCTGAACTAAACTATTCTGTCATAGAAAAGGAAGCCTTGGCAATAGTATTTGCGTTCAGAAAATTAAGATACCTATTGTTGGGACAACAAATAGTGATAAGATCAGATTGCCAGCCATTGTCTTTCTTATCCTCCATGAAGGATAAAAACCAGAGGATTATTAGGTGGACCTTGGAACTCCAAGAGTACAACATAGACACTCAATACATCCCTGGTAAGAAAAATGTGGTGGCCGATTACTTGTTGAGATCTCTCGACCTAAACAATGGAAGTGATGACAAGGCACTAATTATGATAATCCCCCTCCCCATACACAACGTCAACAACCTGGAGGTTAATAATAATAAAAAACCCCACTTTCAATCTTGGGACAAATCATCTATCATAGCAGCCCAGAGGAGAGACCTCATGTGGGGTATTGTACATAAAAGAATTGAGCCCATGCCCAATAAGCTCTCTTTCTTGAAGACAGTGCACCTGGATGATGATGGGTTACTGCTAACTAAACAGGAGATAAATGGAAGATGGAGAGATATAATACTGGTCCCATCAATCATGATCCTATGGATTTTATATGCATTCCATGACTCTGATTTGGCAGAGCATCAGGGCTTTGAGCAAACGTGGTGACACATTTCAGCCAGATATCTATGGAAGGGAATGAGGGGAGATGTATTAGCTTATGTATCTTCATGCCACATATGTCAAAAGAAGGCCACCTTTAGGGGAAAAGCCGCTGTGCAGCCATTTCCCATCCCAGCCCGGCCTTTCCAGGCCGTGGCAGTAAACATAATCGGGCCCCTGCCCACTATGCAAAAGGGAAATAAGTATATTTTAGTCACAATAGACATGTTTTCCAGATTCCCGGAGGTGGTTGCGTTGAAGGACCAAACCTCAGAGACAGTGGCAAATAAAATCCTGAACTTATTGTGTCGAGATATGGGACACCTCAGACTCTCCTTTCTGACCAAGGGGCAAATTTCACAGCTGAAATGATGCTACAATTATACAATTATGCAAAACGCTACGAATCAAGAAAATATTCACCACCTCATACCACCCACAAGGGAACGGGATGTGTGAGAGGCTCAACAAAACCCTAAAACA
Source organism: Typopeltis vanoorti (assembly GCF_054136105.1). NCBI lineage: Eukaryota > Metazoa > Arthropoda > Arachnida > Uropygi > Thelyphonidae > Typopeltis > Typopeltis vanoorti. The sequence goes on along the minus strand of NC_143556.1, from coordinate 106,529,982 downwards.
TACTTGGCTAAACTTTCTGACACTAGGGTAACAAGTTGGGACACGTATCTGCCACAGACTATTTGCCTGCAGGACTACCATTCATTCGGCGACAAGAGAGCCCCGCTGAAGTCCTCTATGGATTTGAACCTAGTTTCCCATGTGATTTAAGGCATTCTCACATCAACTTTGGTTTTGAAGATATAGATGAATACTTAGATGATTTGGTTGAACGGAATAAAGTAACTTACGAATTGATAGCAGAAGCTAGCAGGAACAGCTCACATAAAACCAGAGCCTATGCGAACAAGCTCAGCATGTATAAAGAATTGATCCCTGGTAACTGGGTACTGTTGGAGCAAAAATCAATTCAGAGAAAGGGGGGTAAGTTCGGGAGAGGTGCGGTAGGCCCCCTATGAGATACTGGAAAAGCTGTCTCCAGTGAATTTCAGAATCCAAGACTTGAAGAACCCAGATAAAATTGCAATTGTACATTCAAATAGACTGAAGTTGTACCACAAAAGGGATGACAGGCTTGTATGGTTGGGTAATTCTTTTATCATCTCTGCCATCAGGGGGAGAGAAGGGTGAGGGCACCCTGTCTTAATCGAAGGAGAGATGATATGTGCACGTCCGAAGAAGATGCAGCACAATATTACCGGTTCATGACACAGGAGGCTCATGGATGCGGAAATCAAACAGTGCAAATCCTCCGGAGAGGGCAATACATCTGGAGAGGTGATGGCTCAGGGAACAAACGCCGTTTTCAGACGAGATACTTCTTGAGATCCAGGAGCACTGTATAAAAACCTTGAGGGGGGATGACAAACCTGAGTATTGTCCACTTCAGAGAGAGAATAACACACAGCACACAGTTAATGTAAAGAAAAAAAGTTTTTCATCCACATTCGTGTTTGAAAAAATTTTTTCACGAAAGGGTGGGCCTGTGTAAAAATTCGATGTTGCCAAAATAAATCATCTAAAAACATAGACTTTTTACAGTAGGAATTCGCCTGAATAATTTTTGTAAAAATGTATATTTTAACCATCTATGTAAAGCCATCTGTATAAAGAGCAAAATAAGCCCAAAGGGGAACTCGCTCATTGTTTAAGAAGGGATATAGAAGCATTGAGACTAAGAGCATCGCCCAAAACACGAGCGCAGTTAATTTTCCTGGGAGAAAATATTGAGCTATTGAAATTTCTTTGATTGATTATATGTGTACTTATGATTGAATTTTATGATAGAGTATGTTCCTGATGTCATACCATTGGAATGTTTGAAACTCAATGAGGTGGATTGTATAAATATTATTGCCTAGATTATGATTAAGTACTAAAAAGGAATGAGATTCTGAGAGATATATTTGTATACATGTATGTTGTATTTTGATAGACACTAAATTGGGAATGTTAAGCGCACCTAATGAATTCATGTTATGTATATAACTTCCTGATAGTTTTAATATAAAGTATGCTGTTTGAAAGCCTAACTAAGTAAGTGTGAGAGAATTCAATAGAAACCAAAGTTGAGTGATTGAGAAAGACTAAGAATTACCTTCCATAAATGAATCTTGTGATTTCATGTGATGTATAATTATTTGATCAGAAATTAAACTTGTTGTTATTGTTGAAAAAAATAGTTGTTCGATTCAATCTTTTTACAATGCACTGATTCAAAAATAAACTCGGACCTGATAGCGGAACCCCAATGATTAGTAGTGATTTATGAGTAAATTTTGCCATGACTGCACACACCTTGGCTGAAATAGGATAAGTGATTAATTGATCTACTAGGGTATAGAATTTTTCTTTTGCCTATAGGGGATTTTCAGAGGCACAGTCTTGAATCAAATAAATATCTGGAGATCCCAGGCAAGAAAAATTATACTTATGGTAGAAAAATAAAGAAGGGAAATGATAGAAAACGAATATTAAGTTGAAGAAACATTTAAGATACAAGAATATATATATATATATATAGAGTAACAAACCTCACAGTATTACAGAGGGACACTTCACTTCCATACACAACTCTTTGGATACTATTAGTCAACCAGCCCTGCAACTAAGCTAACTAACTCTCACCCAATCTCTATCCAGTTTAAATGATAGTTTATCATCAGGTACTCTATTACATGCTTTAGCAAAATCCAAATAAATCACTACATAGGCATCTCCTCTATCAATGATGCTAGTCACTCTATTATAGCATGTAACCAAGTTACTAAAGAATGATCTCTGCCTAACAAACCCATGCTGTTTTCTCAGAAGTCTTGCATTCTCATTAATCCACATTTGTATTCTGTCTCTAACAAGTCCCTCTAATACCTTCACTACTACACTTCATATACACACTAGCCTATAGTTTGACAATAAGGACTTGCGTTCTCCCTTATGCAGTGGCATTATTTTTCCTTCTTCCACTGTTCTGGGGCTGAGCCTGTTTCCTGACTTCTGTTCAACAACCAAGTCAAGGGTACAGCCAGTTGTTTTGCACATTCCCTTAATATACATAGTGATATCCCATCCAATCCCACAGGCTTATAAACATCAATGTTACTTAAAATTCTAAACAATTCCCATTCTTGTACTGTCAGTTGTCTGTCCTCCTTTATATTGCTATTCCACACTGCTCATAGACCTTCTCCCGACATGAAATTATTAGTATTATTATTATTCAGGCCTCCTGAATAATAATAATAATAACTATAATTCAGGCCTCCACACCTCAAGGGCTCACTTTAGTGAGTATGGGCATGGCAAACCCGAGGTACCAGATGCTGGACCATGTCTTACTTCATGTAATATACATCTGTTATATTATTCTGTAGACTGGTCCCTCCACTTATTTCTTCTCTCCTTGTTCCTTCCTCCTGATGCTATTAGAGTATTCAGGGGCTAGGGGTGAATCTTTCCTATCTTGCTAAGTCATTTCGTCTTATGCAGCCACTGAAGGAGGCAAGTTAGCCTCAATAGGTGCCGGTCCCAAGTCCAGATAAATGGCGAGGGTTGATGTCAGGAAGGGCATCCGGTCGTAAAACTTCGCTGCCAGCTCTAGCTATGATATGAGTCAAAGAGAAAATGATATAAGGGCTAGGGCGTACCCCTTAACCGACACGCAGCCACATTACCCTACAGCTGCGAGAAGTGGAAGAGGGCTACCGCATCAAGGGTGGGTGTGAAAAAAAGCGAGCCCAGCAAGTGGAGAGGATGTTGCGAGTGGGAACACTGAATGTTGGAAGCATGACTGGAAGGGGAAGAGAGGTGGCAGACATGATGAGGAAGAAGAAGTTGGACATTTTGTGTGTGTGCAGGAGACAAGGAGGAAGGGGGGGAAAGCAAAGGAACTGGGAGATGGATATAAATTGTTTTACTCTGGAGCGAATAACGAGGGAAGAAATGGTGTAGGAATTGTGGTGTGTGGCAGAATGAAGGGCAAAGTACTGGGAGTGGGTAGAAGGAATGACAGGATCATGCGAATGAAACTGGGTCTTGGAGAAGAGCGGGTGGTCATATTATGTGTATATGCCCCGCAAGTTGGCTGTACAGCAGAAAGATGAGTTCTGGAACGTGTTAAATGAAGAAATGAGGGAACTGGAAGAAAACGAGATGGTGATTGTCGGAGGATACTTGAACGGACACATAGGGAGACAGAATAGAGACTGTGAAAGGGTGCATGGTGGCCACGGAGTGAGAATGATGAACCAGGAAGGAGAGAGGGTTGTGGACTTTGCAGTAGCATTTGATCTGGCAATTGTGAACTCGTTTTTCTACAAGAGGGAAGAACATTTGATAACATTTAGGAGTGATAACAACAGTTCACAAATTGACTACATTTTGATTAGAAGAAAACATCTTAAGGTGTGACAAACTGTAAAGTAATTCCAACAGATAAAGTGGCAGAGCAACACCGACTGCTGTGCACAGATTTTAAAATAAGATCGAAGATAAGAACCTCTGGAAGCCATGGGATGAAGAAAATTAAGTGGTTTCGCTTAAAAGAAGAGAGTGTGAGGAATCGTTTTAGGGAGAGGGTGTTAGAGAAGATTTAGGATGGACTGGAAAGTGTACAAGATTAGTGGAAATATGATTCACAAGTAATCCAGAGCTGTGCAATCAAGGTGCTTGGTGAGACATCTGGAAAGATTAGAGAGCAGAAGGAGGGTTGGTGGTGGAATAATAATGTACAAGTGGCAGTGACAGCTAAGAGGAAGGCAAAGCAGAAGTGGGATGAGTCAAGAGTGGAAGAGGACAGAGAGGTATACAGAGAGAGAAAGCAAGAAGCCAAGAGAGTTGTGGCACAGGCGAAGGCTATGGCATATAAAGATCTGTATGATCAATTAGAAACAAAGGAAGGACAGAGAAAAATTTACCAACTAGCAAAATGTAGAAATAAAGCGGTAAAGGACATCTTACATGTGAGGCAGATCAAAGACGCTGAAGGAAGCGTATTATGGAGGGATGTGGACATAAGAAACAGATGGAGAATATATTTTGAGGGACTTTTGAATGAGGAAAAATGCAAGGACTCACAGAGAAGATGGGCAGCCTTCTGAGGGGATGGTGCAGAACATCAATAGAGTGGAAGTAATGGAGGCCATGAAGAGGATGAGGAATGAAAAATCGGTGGGCCCCGACAGGATTCCAGTGGAGGCATGGAAGGCACTGGGGGAAGATGGAATTGATCTCCTGTGGGACCTGTTCGTGAAAGTTTGCCAACAGGAAAATATACCCGAGGAATGGAGGGAGAGTACTCTTGTCCCCATCTACAAGGGAAAAGGGGATGCACAAGAGTGTAAAAATTACAGAGTAATAAAGTTGATGTCCCACACAATGAAAATCCTAGAAAGGGTTCTTGATGGAAGATTGAGGAAGGAGGTGGAGATTGCAAAGGAACAATTTGGCTTCATGCCTGGTAGATCAACAACAGATGCTATCTTTGGGTTATGGCAGATGATGAAAAAGTTTCGAGAGAAACAACAGGAGCTACATCTGGCATTTATTGATCTGGAGACAGCATACGATAGAGTGCCAAGGCAAGAAGTCTGGAGGGGTCTGAGGGAGAAGAAGGTTGCGGAGAAATATGTCAGGTTGGTGCGGGAGATGTACAGAAATGTGAAGACAAGTGTTTGGACCTGTTTGGAACAGACAGAAAGTTTTCAAGTAACGGTTGGCTTGCATCAAGGGTCTGCATTAAGTCCGTTTCTGTTTAACATTGTGATGGAGGTGATGACGGAGGAGGAGGTGAGAGAAGATGCGCCTTGGACAATGTTGTATGCAGATGACATCTTCCTGTGTGCAGATTCAAGAAAAGAAGCAGAAACTAAACTGGAAAGATGGAGAAAAGTACTAGAAGAGAGAGGTATGAGACTGAGCAGAAGTATGACAGAGTACATGTGTTGCACAGTGGGCGGTGGCCAGGATACAGATCTGGAGCTGGAAGGAAATGTCATCAGGAAGGTGAGGGACTTTAGATACTTAGGTTCAACAGTGGAAGAAGATGGAGTAGCTGAGAAGGAAGTGGGATGCAGGATACAAGCGGGTTGGAGGAACTGGAGAGAGGGATGGCTGGAGTGTTATGAGATAAGAGGGTGCCGATCAATCTGAAAGGCAAAATCTATAGGACAGTAGTGAGGCCAGCTATGATGTACGTTATAGAAACTGTGGAAAAATAACATCAGAAGGATGGAAGTAGCAGAGATGAAAATGCTTAGGTTGATGTGCAGTGCGACCAGAAAGGATCGTCTGAGAAATGACTAGATTATGTGAGGGGAACAGTGAAAGTTACAAACATAGGAGCAAAGATACAGGAGGCAAGGTTGAGATGGTTTGGTCATGTGATGAGGAGGGAGGACGAATATGTGGGAAGCAGGGTCATGCAGATGGATATGCAAGGAAGGAGGAAGCATGGGCAGCCAAACAAAAGATGGAGGGAGCTGGTAGAATAGGACTTGAGGATGAAGAACTTGGATGTGGTGACAGCCCAAGACAGAAGGATGTGGAGGAGACTCATCATCAACAGTGACCCCACTTAAGTGGGAGAAGCTGCAGAAGAAGAAGATTATTATTCAGGCCTACACTGAGTCAAAAGACTCATCGTGGGAGGTCCTTCCTAAGAAACACAAAGTCTATCAAGACTCATCGAGGGGAGGTTCCCCCTCCCTGAGAATCACAAAGTCTATCATACCACTCCTTAAACTCATTGACCGTTCTCGCTCTCAACACTCCATCAGGCAATGCATTCCATGGTTCAACCACCCTCCATGCAAAGAAACCACTCCTCACCCTCTTGCTCACAGTTTCCTTTCGTGACTTCCAGGGATGGCCTCTTGTCATCACTCCTTCCCGCTGTTCAGCCAAGCAAAATAATTCTCCAGTGTCAACCCTGTAACCACCTCTCAACAGTTTAAAAGTCTCAATTATATCACCTCTCCTTCTTCTATCCACCAAACTCTGCAGTCCACATTCCCTCGGCCGATCCTCATAACTATCATTGTACAGTCCTGAAACCATCTTTGTTATCTGCCTTTGTACCCTTCCACAGTTAATTTATTCCCTTCAAATCCTGGGGACCAAATCTGAGAATAATAGTCCAAGTGTGGTCTGATCAGGGTCTTATACAACAGAATGATAACTGTTTTATCTCTGCAGGTCAGTGTCCTTCTCATTATTGCAGCAATCCTCTGTGTTACCTTTGCAATATGTCCCCTAAATTTCAGGTTTCTATCAATCATCAACCCCAGATCTCTTGTCTCCCCTACTTCCTCCAGTATAACTCCTCCCATAGAGTATGCAGTGTCCCATAGATGTTTCTCAAACCTCAAGACCTTACATTTTGCTGCATTAAACCGATACCCCCCTTTCATTTGCCCATCTATCTAGCTTATTCAAATCCTCTTGCAGGGCTGCCGCATCTGCACTATTACTAATAATCCTTCTCAGTTTCGCATCATCTTCAAACAACTGAATATCCCCTTGCAATCCACTGAAAATGTCATTGATATAAAGGTTAAACAATATAGGTCCCAGTACTGAGCCCTGTGGGACTCCACTTGTAACCCTCTGCTTCCTTGAAACTGCTCCGCCATACACAACTCTCTGATACCTATTGGACAGCCAATCCTGAATCCAGTTGACCAATCTGACATTCAGACTCATGTGCTGCAACTTAAATATCAGCTTATCATGTGGCACCCTGTCAAATGCTTTCGCTAAGTCTAAGAAAATGGCAGTATATGCCTTTCCCTCATCTAATGCTCTTGTAACTTTATCATAAAAGGCTAGCATATTTCTAAAACAAGAGTGCCCCTTCACAAATTCATGTTGACTCTCACAGATAACATTACCCTCATCTGCCCAATGCTGTATCTGGTCCTTCACTACTTTCTCCAAGATCTTACTAACTACTGATGACACACAAACTAGTCTATAATTAGACACTTCCAGTCTGCTACCACCCTTATGCAATGGCAGTATCTTACCTTCCTTCCATTCCATGGGCACCTTTCCAGCTGTCAGACTTTCATTGAAAAGCCAGGTCAAAGGCACTGTCGGTTCCCTAGCACATTCTCTCAAAACTAGTGGTGAAATACCATCCAGTCCCACAGCTTTACTGACATCCAGAGTACTCAGTATTTGAAACACACTCTCCTCCTCTACCTCTAAACCTTGAACCTGCCCTATCCCTCTGGCATTAAAACTGACTCCTCCAGTATGAAATACTCCAATAAAGTGTTCATTTAAACTATGTCCGCTGCATCAGTCACTCTATTTCCATTTTTATACCACATTCTTCCACAGTCATTTCTCCTCCTACTGGCCACATATCTAAAAAATTCCCTAGGATTTTCTTTGGATCTTAGGGCTAATCTCCTCTAATTTCAAGTTTCGTCTTCCTTATCATACTAGTCACTCTTCTGGCCTGTGTCCTATACTCTTCATGCATCTTCTCTTCTCCTTATATCTCTTCCACAGCCTCTTTTTCGCATGCAATTCCTGTTCAATATTGTTTGTCATCCACTTTACTCCAAATTGTGTCCTCTTGTTCACTTGTGGTATACAGCTTACCATTGCTGCTAACAAATATTCTTTCATAATTTCCCACGCACTAATGATATCCCGGGCTTCCAATCCCTCCCTCCACGAAACTTCTCCAAGTTGACATCCAAGACTATTATAATCACCTGCCTTATAATTCCACATACGTTCCCGTCTCTTTGATACTCCTGCATGTCTATTCATTTTCCAAGTCAAATCCATATAGTCACTCTCTCCAACTGGTGGGAGAGATGTCATCTCAGTTATTATCAACTCTTCTGATGCTATAACCAAATCTAAAACTCTTGAACCTCTAGTTCCCTCTATTACATGTTGCCTAAGACATGTGTCCCTCAAGAATTCTAGAAATTCCATTCCCTTATTGCTACATGCATCTTCTTCTCCCTAGTTTATACTACTGTAGTTAAAATCTCCCATAACAATCATTCTTCTTGCACTTGCCAAACTCAACTGTCTAAACATTTCCTGGTCCCCACCCTCTGTACTCCTGGGTCTCTAGCAACACCCCACTAAAAATACACTAACAAAATACTCATTAAACACTTCCCATATATCTTCAGCAGATGTGATGCTAGTTCCATCTGCAGCAACTAAATTCAGCCTTCCATATTCACTCTTTCTTCTACTAGCAACATAACTATAGAATTCTGTAGGGCTTTGCTTTGCTGTTTCAGCCAATCTCTTTTCATATGCCAATTTCTCTTTCTTTACTACACCTGTCATCTTCCTAGCTTGCACCTTACACTCCAAACCGATGATGGGCACCCTGTTCTTCATACCTCCTCCATACATCCTCTTTCTCAGAAGTTCTTGCATGATTTCACAAGTCATCCATTTCACTCCTAATTTATTTATCCTCCAAACCTTAGGCATACAATCTAACATTGCCATGAGTTATTTATTCTGGACCAAATCCCAGGCACTACTGATTTCTCTCCCTTTCAACTGATTGAGCCTCTACACATCACCAATTTGTTTCTTTAATTTATTGTAGTCCCCTGCTTTGTAACTGCACGCATACTTATTGTACTACGTAACTTGTACCTGTATAGCCAAATGGTGGCATCTTCTATTATTACTGTGTGAGATGATATTAAATCTAACACTCAAATCCTACATGTTGTCTCAACTATGTGCTACTTAAGATAATTATCCCTGAGAAGTTCAAGAAACTTGATCTCCTTACTCATACATGAGATTTCTTGCTTCTAGTCAATACTCCCATAATTTAACATTAAAGATACCAAGAAATTTTATATTTGGTTTTAATCTTTTTCCCAAGGAAGCAAAACAATGTTTTGCACGTGAAATATATTTCTAGTCTGAGCTAAATGTATATAGAGGCTAATCATTATTATTATTATTATTATTATTATGGGCGACTTCAGGGAGTCCTTAGACTCATCGAGGGAGGCCCTAAACATCATGTCCACACAACTATTCAACATTCTCACAGTATCTATCATACCTTGCCTTGAACTCATTCACTGTCATAGCACCCACAACAGACTCTGGCAGCTTATTCCATTCTAATGACTTCATATCATTTGCCTTAGTGTGTATCCCATAATGCAAAGCATACCCCTTTCCAGATATGTATAATGCAATGCATAATGGGAAGGGCCGCTACCCAGATTGGTTTCGACCTTTATTAAGGTCTCACCAGTGGGGACAACACCCGGGAGAGATACCAAGGTTTTTTATTTTTGTATTTTATTATTTTTTTTATTTTTATGGCTAGATGGGTGAAGCAAGAATGCTTTTCATATTCCCTGTTATCTGTAGAATAAAATGTATGGATGGAGTAATATAGGGCTATAAGCTCTGAGCATGGCAGGAGGATAACAGCAATAGCCGAGCCTCAGTTAAAACTTCATTGGCTACAGCATTGCCATCTGTTACTCTCCCTGGATACCCATTTTAGTTGCCTCGTACGACATGCATGGGCTACAGTGGGATTTTTAAGTAAAGCCACCTCTAAAAATTAAGACGATCCCCCCGGACCACTCCCTACGAGTAGCCAAAAGACTGTCCAACTCAGCTTTGGTTCCACTCAGTGACGGGCTCCCCCACCACTGAGCAAAACCGCTCATATTCCAGGGAAAAGCATCCACCAACAAGGCCCCCTCACGGACCACCCTCCTCAGTGACTCAAAATGCTCTCTCAGGGCAAACCTCCTGAAATCTAAGCCCCCCCCCCACCTCACCAGGAGCAATGCTGATGAAATCCCAGCAGAGTTAATTAAGGCTACAGGTGATGGAGAGATAAGAGTGTTTCATATATTGATTACAAAGATATGGGAGACAGGATCATGGCCTAGAGACTGGAAGAAGTCAGTTTTAATACCACTACATAAGAAGGGAGATATGAAGGATTGCAAGAACTATAAGTTTAATATCTCATGTAAGCAATATTTTATTAAAGATCATTCTAAATAGGAATCAGGCCAAAGTTGAGGAACAAGCAGGTTTTAGGAAAGGTAAGGGTACCAAAGATCAGATCCTATGCCCTAGACAGATCATAGAGAAGTAAAAAGAATTTAGACTTCCCATGGTAAATAATGTGCAAGGACTGGATGATGATAGTTCATGGGAGGTAGATAGTGCTAAAACTGCAAGGGCTGGATGTTGATAGTGCATGGGAGGTGGTTAAGGAGTGTTTGGAGGAGGCAATGGATGACTGTATACCTAAAGTCCGAAAAGTAAATCAAGTAGGGATTAAATGGATGAATAACACCATTAAGCTTGAGCTGCAAAAAAAGAAACAACTGTGGAGGGAATTTAAGGAGAAAGGTGACCTGCAGGCACATGAACGGTATAAAGCATAGGCCAAAAGGGTAACGAGTGTGGTAAGAAAACCAAAAGCGGATTATGAAATAAAATTAGCCATGCAGGGTAAAGAGAATCCCAAACAGTTTTTTCTATATGTTGCAAGTAAAAGAAAAAACGTATATGGCAGAATGATTTTAAAGAATGCCGATGGTAGGGAGGTAACTGAATCAGTTGATATAGTTGAGTTACTGAGTGAGCACTTTGCAAGAATATATCATCCAGGTGGTGACATTGCAGAAATGAATGAACCAATAGATTATACGGGAATTGTGGTGAATGAAGTGGAGGTGAATAGTCTATTACAAAACCTCAATGTCAATACATCTGTGGGATTGGATGGTATGCCAGCTCGTGTCGTACATGAAGCGGCTAAAGAAATGCCAATGCCCTTGACCATTTTGTTTAATTTGAGTCTCAGGTCTGGGTTAGTCCCGAGGGGGGTGGAAAGAGGGGAAAATAGTTACACTGCATAAAGGAGGTTCCAATTAGGAATCGTTGTCAAGATCTTGGAGGAAATATTCAAGAGGAGAATACAGGAATGGATAGATGAAAATGGGATACTGTATGGGGGACAGCATGGTTTTGTGAAGGTGACACAAAAGATCATGCCTCAGTAACTTGCTCACATTTTATAACACAGTGACGGCTGAACTGGATAAGGGTATGGGTTTACAGCGATTTTGCTGGACCTTGCTAAGGCCTTTGACAGGATACCACATGGAATTCTAATCAGTAAACTGCAGCATATGGGGATGGATATACGGTTGGTGAGATGGATAGGAGGGTGGTTGATGGAGAGATATCAGAGAGTGGTTTATTCAGGAGTAGAGTCCAAAAGACGGCCTGTGACTAGTGGTGTGCTGCAGGGTTCTGTTCTTGGACCACTACTGTTTAATTTGCTCATTAATGATATAGGAAAGGATCTGAGAGGAACTGTTCATTTAAATAATAAAGTAACACATAAAAAACCACAGTGAAATCTTTAATTGGTAAAAAGACAGATATTTCGTACTAAAAATAATAGTACATCTTCAGTGTCTGTAACAGTAATAGAATACAGGCAAATGTTTGGTGGATCACCTATTAAAATACAATTGTTACCGCATGCTAGGAAATAATAGTAATAACACATTTAATCTATTAAGATAATGGTTTTTTACATGAGATAAAAGTCTCCCAGATCTTTGAGAGAGACATACAGTCATTTCTATCTAAATTCGGTCGGTGTAAGATAGTTTCACAACTTTCTTTGAATAAGCGTTCATAAGGGAACTGTTCATTTGTTTGCTGATGATTCAAAGTTGGTTAGAGCAATAGTGAATGCACAGGATGGTGAAATTTTGCAGGATGATTTGGATAGTTTGGAGGGCTGGGCTAAGGAGAATGGATATCAATTTAATGTGGCAAAATGTAAGGTTATGAATTTTGGGGTGAAAAGATTAGCAGCAGTATACCACATTGGTGGAACTGTACTCCAGGAGATTGACGAGGCCAGGGATTTGTGAGTGTTGGTGGATAGGGAGTTGAAGTTTAGGGGCACATTGCAAAAGTGGCTAAATCAGCTCATCAAATCACTTGGTTGCTGAAAAATACTTTGACGAGCTGAGACAAACAGGTTATTGTTCCTCTGTATTGAGCCTTGATAAGACCCCACCTAGACTACTGTGCCCAAATTTGTGCGCCAGGGTTTCTTCTTGATAGGGAAGAGGTGGAGAGGATCCAGAGATGAGTGACCGAGATGATAGCAGGTCTATGGAATGAACCTTATGAGAACAGGCGGAAGATTTGTGGGCTGCAGAAATTGGTTGATAGGCGAAAAAGGGATGATATGATTGAGATATTCAAATTATTGAAGGATTTCTATAAGATTCAGAACATATTTTTGAGAATAGGACTGGTGGTGGGAGGACTAGGGCCATCAATGGAAGCTGAGCAAGAGTTTAGCAAGGGTGTTAGAGCTAGGTTTTTTACTTGGAGAGTGGTGAATGAGTGGAATAAGCTGCCAGAGTCTGTTGTGGGTGCCATGACTGTAATAGAGTTCAAGGCAAAGTATGATAGATATACTGTGTGAATGTTGAATAGTTGTTCTTGACATGATGTTAGGGCCTTCCTCGATGAGTCTAAGGACTCCTTGGAGTTACCCGTACTACTACTACTACTACTTCTACTACTACTAATAATAAATGTGTTTCATAGACTCTAATGCCTTTGACTGTGTTTAGCATGCGAAACTGTAGGAAGTAATGAAAAGAATGGATCTCTTGATCTACCATAACAAAGAATTTCCCAGAGTCAATTCTGTAACTAAACCTCGACAGTTAAAATGTCTCAATCATATCATCCCTTTTTCTTCTGTTAACCAAACTCTTCAGTTCATGTACTCAGTCTATCCTCATAACATTTTATTCAATATCAGCTATCACACTGATAGCTAACTTATACAGGGAGCAAGAAGCTATGGTAAGAACAAGTGTTGGATTAACTGATTAGCTTCAGGTTGGAAAGGGAGTTAGGCAAGGATGTCTACCTCCTCCTCACTTGTTGAGTATCTATGCTAAGGATATCATGTAGGTAGTATTGGATGAGCTCAAAACAGTAATTAGGATAGGTGGTAGATTGATCAGTAATCTGAATTATGCTGATGATACAATACTCCTATGTAATGACAAGGAAGAACTAGGACAAATTCTTGACAAAGTTAACGAGATCAGTAAGAACAGAGGACTTTAGCTCAATCCTAACTAGACAAAGATTATGGTTCTCAAGGAAATTGAGACAGGGAAGCTCCTGAGAAACAAGTGTACCTAAATGGAGAAAGAATTGAGGAAGTCAGCAAGTCTGAGTACCTGGGATCCATTATTAATATGAAGAATTGCTGTTCAGAAGATGTCAGAAGAAGATTAGGAATGGCTAAAACAACAGTCAGAGACTTTTCTAAAATCTGGAAGGATGGATCTATCTCCACAGGAACAAAGTTGAGGATTTTGGTTGTAGCTGTTTTTCCAACAGCGACTTATGGATGTGACACTTAAATCCTAAAGAAGTCTGATAGGAAAAGGATAGCTGCTTTTGAATGTGGTTATTCACACTTTGATTCACAGCCTCCAGGGATGTGAATCAAACTGGTAAGCCCCTTTTCCTTGCTCCTTTCTCTTGATCTACCATAACAAAGAATTTCCCAGAGTCAATTCTGTAACTAAACCTCGACAGTTAAAATGTCTCAATCATATCATCCCTTTTTCTTCTGTTAACCAAACTCTTCAGTTCATGTACTCAGTCTATCCTCATAACTAATATTGTGCAGTCTTGATATCATTTTTGTTAACTGTCTTTGAACCATGTCCAAAGTTAATTTATCCCATCCAAATCCTGTTTATCAAATCTTAGCACAATAATCAGGATATAGTCTGATCAGGACTTTATACAATGGAACCACAACTCTTTTTTCTCTACTGGTCAGTGTCCTTCTCAGTATTGCAGTAACCTTCTGAGTTACCTTCATCACCTTTGCTATAAGTCCCCTAAATTTCAAGTTTCTGTCAATCATCACCCAAAGATTTCTTGCCTCTTCCACTTCCTCTAGTACAGTTCCTCCAACAGAGTATACAGCTTCCCATCTATGGATTTCAAACTTCAGGACCTTACGTTTAATAGCATTAAATTGATTCCTATTCATTTGCCTACCTATCCAGCTTATTCAAATCCTCCTGAAGGGCTACAACATTGGTCCTATTACTAATAACCTTTCCCAGCTTCACGTCATTTGTAAACAACTGAATATCTCCCTGCATTCCACTGACAATGTCATTGACACCTCCTTCTGGTGGTGTTTAAACAACATGTGTCCCAATATTAAGTCCTGAGGAGACCCCACTTGTGACCTTCTGCTTCCTTGATACTGCTCCCTCATATATAACTCTCTGATACCTATCAGACAGCCAGTCCCTAATCCAATTCACTAACTTGATATCCAAACTCATATAATGTAACTTGAATATCAGCTTATCTTTGTATCCTGTCCAATGTCTCCGTAAAATCCACAAAACTGGCAGTATATGCCCTCACTGATTGCTCCTGTTACTTTATTATAAAAGTCATTCAGATTACTAAAACATGAGCCCCTTAACAATTCCATGCTGGCTCTCACAGATAACATTACCCTTATGTTCTCAATGCTGTATATAATCTCTCACTAACTTCTACAAAACTACTGATGAATTGATTTGTTGGTCAATTACCCAAGGGTGTAGTTAACTGAGTTGCATGCCTTTCTTTCTAGGATTCAGCTAATAAGCTTACTTATTCAATAACCTGTTAATTGAATAAGCTTACTTATTCAATTAACAGGTTATTGAAGGTTTATTGAAGGTTTGAATTATTTGAAGGTCGGGGAATTGTAATCTTCTGCTTATGAGGGGGGGGGGGGACTGAAAAGTTCTGATAAACACCTAGAACAAAAATGATATTAAAGCAACTGACATAAAGAACATGCATTAAAACCCTTTAATCTCATGTTTCATCAAATTGTAATAATTTGTTCTTTTTCTTTTGGAATATATAAGAAACATGTCACCACAGGTCAATTCCTTCATGGTGATTATCACAACTTTTCAGCACACCCTCATATTATAATTTTATTTGAAAAGTAGGGTGCTGTACTATTCACCATTAATATCATATTTTTAAATTGCAGTAAATTTTAATATTTATTTTACTGACATTAAGAGAATTTTACCTTCTTCTGGTGGTGTTTCATCAGACTTCTGTTTGGATGTTATTGCCATATGAGTTGTCCTGTGTATGATATGATGTGTAGCACCTTCTTCTCCTGATGCACTCCATTCTTTAAAGAATTAATATTATTTAAATATTAACAAATGACAGTATAAAATATATTTTCTTTTATAATTCAAATAGTCCTTAATAATAATAATAATAAAAAATTCTTTATTACAGGGAAATTTAAGGTTCTCCAGAGAGAACATTAAATTCTAAAGGTCCACTTCTGGTTTGCAGAGTTACTGCTATATTTCTTACTAAAATTTCTTACCAATGCTTATCTGGATTACTATGTGTAAATTTAATCAGTTTCAAAGTAGAGAAACAATTCAAGTGAGAGATGAATCTCACTGCTTATTAAGTGTCTTGAAAAAGTTTTTTCATGTTTAGTCTCTAGAGCAAGGTGTCTGGATTATCTAAAGCACAGCCCACTCATGTTAGTAAGGGACTCCAAGTTTAGAATTTGGTATTTTATGTTACTCCCACGACAAAAGGTTGTGGGAGTAACATAAAATAAAGTCATATCATCCTTCAGAAAGTATATAATCAAGGCAGACAGAGAAATATAAAGCAGGCTTTAAATGATTAAAAAAGAATAGAGAGAGACAACATTATTAGGAAAAGGATAGCTGCTTTTGAATGTGGTTATTCACACTTTGATTCACAGCCTCCAGGGATGTGAATCAAACTGGTAAGCCCCTTTTCCTTGCTCCTTTCCCTTGATCTACCATAACAAAGAATTTCCCAGAGTCAATTCTGTAACTAAACCTCGACAGTTAAAATGTCTCAATCATATCATCCCTTTTTCTTCTGTTAGCCAAACTCTTCAGTTCATGTACTCAGTCTATCCTCATTAAATTTTATATATCCTTATTAAAAATAAACCTCTATGGAGTCAACTTACTCATCATGGGAGGTCTCACTCAAAAACCAACACCATATCTATTATAGTGAATAAACCTTAGATGAATTCTTTCTCTCTTTCTCTCTCACACACACACACTGGCAAATTCAACTCATTCATCACTATCCATATAAAAAAATTTGCATAGCTTCCAGGAATTGCCTCTTGTTCTCACCCCCTCCACTCTATGTAGAATAGTTTCAGTATTAATCCTATAAAATCTGTTCACAAACTTAAATATCTCCACTATATTCACCTTTTGTTCTGTCTGTTCATCCACTAAACTCAGAAATTTCTATTCCCTTCTCATAACTAACATTCCTGCCTTAGTCACTAATTTCTGAACTCTCTCAATAATTTGCATATAACAATGAAAAAAAAAAAAAAAACGTGACCAAATATGCACACAGTAAACATACACAGTGTGCCCATTAAGTAATGAGATTGATTTTTTACAGGACTGCCCTTCGAATAAAAGTAACAAACGCATTTATAGTTTTGACTACTAGAGTGTGTTGTAATCGCAGGTGCAACTTTTGAGTCAGGTTACACAGCAGTTTTCATGTGACAGCTGTTGAAGTAAGAGTGTGTGCGTGCGAGTGGAGCATTTCAGAAGTTGCATTATGGAGCAAAGAACTGTGATAAAATTTTACTGTAAATTAGGAAAAACTGCTACAGAAGTGTACCGAGACTTAAAAAACGTTTATGGTGATGATTGTCTGAGCCATGCACAGGTGTTCCACTGGTTTTCGATGTTTGAAGGGAGGAGGGAGTCTCTGAAGGATGAACCACACTGTGGACAGCCAGTTTTTGCATGGAAAAATGAAAATGTGGTGAAAGCTAGGGAAATTGTTGCCCATGACAGGCAAATAATCACTAGGCTACTCACTTGTACAGCTTGGAGTTGGATGTGATGTGTCAGGAAAGAACTGTTCTACAACAACAATTGGTTTCTGTTGCATGACAACGCACCTATGCACTGCCTGTGAAACAGTTTCTGGCTTCTGAGTCGATGTGTGTAATTGAACCACCCCCCCCCATTTGCCAAATTTGGCTCCTGCAGACTTTTTCCTCTTGCCAAAGATGAAGTGTGCCCTGAAAGGTGGAATGCTTCAGCAACAATGAAGACATTCAACGTGGCAGGACCCAGACACTGAAGACTAAAGGAGGCTCCTGTTCAGGACTTCCACCATGCCTTCAATCACCTGATGAAATGATTATTTTGAATCTGTGTAATTGATTTCTAAATATAGTTCTTTATTTTGATATAATAATTGTTGTCGCATTACTTAATGGGCACACTGTATATATGGTCTGATTAATACCTTACACAATGGAACAACCACTTCCTTATCTTTATTTGTTGGTGTCCTTATTACTCTGTAGACAGCAAACTCAACCATAACTGAAGCAAAGTTCCACTAGTACAGTAGATGCTTCTACATTCCCTACCAAACCTCCACTACCAATCAACTACATCAGCACCATCTACCGCCCACCACCACAAGAAGTATCTTTTGTCTGTAAATTGTGTGTGTTCTGAAGGGCCGATTTGTCTGTATGCGGGATGAAAATATAGAATGAATAGCAGGAGTCAAGAACAGAACCATGTAACAAGCTACTGGTTACCTTCATTTTTGTGGGTAAGACAACACATGGTCATTTGGAGTTGAAAAACACAATGAGTGTGAATACATAAGTTAGTTTTCTTCTTTGCAAGTGATGAGATACAACTACATCTAAATGTGCTCAAATTTGGTTGCATAATTTTTTTTTTTGGGGGGGGGTAGTCAAGCAGCAGTGCAGAGGATTCAGAGATAAGTGACCAAAATTGTAACAAGCCTGTGAAATGTTCAATGTGAGGAATGATTGAAGGTTTGTGAGTTTCAAAATGTGATTGATAGATGGAAAAAGAAGAGGAAGAGACAGAAACATTACAGCTACTAAGAGGAATGTATAGAATAGATTCAGGTAGCATTTTTCATTTCACAACAGGATGGGAGAGAGCAAGGCTGGGGGAGGGTTAGCCTTTCAGTATGGATGTCATTAGCAACAATGTCAAAAATAGATTACTTTGTTTGGTAAGTGATAAACAATTGGTGGGTTGCTGGAAATAATTGTAAGTGCACTTCCAGTGAATATGATGAGTCTTGATTCCATGGTGATGCCTAGAAGATAATAACATATGATAATTAGAGGTCATCTGGCATGGTTATTTAACTTTGATATTACATCTACTGGAATGCCAGACAAGCATCACATAGAAACTACTTTGAAATTTACAGGAGCAATGAATATAGTAGCATAAACAACACTTTTTAAACCAGAAGAAGCAAAGCACAGATCTGGTCTCCTGGTTTTTCTGGGAAGTATTGCAAGAAACTCATGAAGCTGGGTATTTGGGATGATTTTGGACAGGAAGAACTTCATGTTCAGCTGATTTAATGTAACGGTAGCCAGTGACCAAAATAGCACAGAAGTCCAATTAAAATGTTGAAAAACACAGTGACAAGTAAGAATAATGAAATTTTATTATTCCTCTTTTCCACATTTATAATACTGTACTTTGTTTATCTGGATTCTGTGGGGATGAACAAGCAGTCAAAAGGATTCAGAGGTAAGTGAACAAGAAGGTGACATGTCTGTGAAATGGTTTCTTGAAGATGTGTAATTTGCAAAATTTGGTTACTGAGGGCACACACAGAGTTGATATGATAAAAACATATGATTACTAAACAAGCTAGCTCTGGTGAAGGAAAGGAATTGTTCGGCTTGCAGATGTACAGAAGTCAACTTGATGGACAAAAGATTATATATATTACCGATAGGTTGCACTTGAATGGATTTGGAGTTAGGTGTCTGAAAAAAAAGAGTTGTCTGTGAGGGTTTAGAAGTGCAAAAATCTAGACCAACTGAGGTAGGAGGTTAAGAGGAGTGTAAACAGCGGTAATATCAGCAAGTACGGGGTGAGAATAGGCATGAACAAAATTGGCAGATATAGTTTCTCATCTCTCAATTTGAACAGGAACGTCATCACAGGATAGAAAAGATGGTTGTCAAGTGCAAGGGATATTGAGATTCATGTACACTAATGCCAGAGGTATAAGAAATAACAATAAGCAGTATTTTGGCATTGGTTATTTGGGAAAAATTATGGACACAGTTAGAGACTTGGTTGATGGTAATAAAGGGACAGAATGTAAGGAATATTCTAATTTCAGGAAAGATAGACAGGATGGGAGGTGCACTGCTAATGACAGCAGAACAACTGCTACCAGAAAAGGCAGAAATTCAGAAGAAAGCAAGAACAGGGAGGTACTGTTCTATTTGAAGGTGCTGTAAGATTGTGGCCAACAAGGTAAAATATACAAATAATAAATTAAAAAAGAACTCACCTTCTGAACTGAAACTACCAACCAACACCGTAGTCAACCTTTCTTCAGTTATTTTGAAGCCTGAAGAACTCGTTGCTCTTTCACATGGCCACAACTCTGCCATTGCTCATAGGAAAATACCGGCCGAGGAATTAATGATCCAAATTGAACGTGAGATTTGCCACTTTCCAAACCACATCGCCAACAATATTAGACCGGAGGTAGCCTATGTTCTCATGAAAGCAAGACAACCAAAAACCAACATATCCAATAGTAAATATAAGTCTCTACAGGAAATGAAGAAAAACAAAGAAATAGTAATCACCAAAGCAGATAAGGGGAATGCCACCATGGTACTCAACCATACTGACTACACAGGTAAGCTTAATGCTTTACTATTAGATCGGGCTACTTACCTCCTTATTGAATACAATCCCACCAACTCACAAATTAGAAAACTCCATAGGTTCCTTAAGAAGGTCACTTCTTGGCCTGTGGACGTTACTAACAAACTAAAACCGTTTAACTCTAGACACCCCGTTTACATGGGCTTCCAAAAAGACATAAACAAAATGTGCCATTACGTCCCATAGTGGATGGCATTGATTCCCCCACATACAAATTAACTAAACATTTAGTCAAAGCACTCACACACTATACTGGCAACACACCATCACACAAAAAACTCAGCCCACTTCGAAGCCAGTGTAGAAAACCTTACACTCCAACGTAGTGACATAATAGTCAGTTTTGACATCTCCTCCTTATTCACAAATGTCCCACTTAAGGAAACCTTAGAGTTAATCCAAGCTAAATTTCCTCCCGATATTTCAGCCCTATTTCAGTTCACAATGAACTCAGGCTATTTCGTTTACCAGGGAAAATTTTCTACAAACAGATAGAGGGGACAGCCATGGGTTCACCACTTTCCCCACCCTTGGCCAACTTCTTTATGGAGACTTTTGAAGAGAAAGCCTTAAACTCTGCCCCACAAAAACCCACCATATGGCTTTGCTATGTTGCTGATGTGTTCACTATTTGGCCACATGGCTTGGATACACTCCTCTCCTTCTTAACACACTTAAACAACCAACAGCCCAGAATCAAGTTCACCCTGGAAAAAGAGGAAAACAATAGCCTCCCTTTCCTAGACACACTAGTCACCTGCCAACTTGATGGAATCTTGGTTTTCTCAGTTTATAGAAAACCCACCCATACAAGCAGATACAGTCACCAACAATCCCCCCCCCCTCACAACAATATGGAGTTATTAAGACACTATTCAACAGGACTAAATTAATCTGTTCAAATGACAAAGCCCTAACCACTGAACTAAATCACATCCTTAACACTTTCTCAGCCAATGGCTATCTCCCCCCCCCAAAAAAAATACTAAAACCAGTAATCCACAACCCCCCTCCCTTTCACAACAAAGATTACTCTAAATCCATCACCATTCCCTACATCCGGGGCACCTCGGAAAAAATTATCAAAATCCTAAAAAAACATGACTTGACCTCTTGTTACAGACCATATAGAAAATTGGCATTCCTTATCTTCTCCACAAAAGACCAACCACTTCCCCTAGACCTACCTGGTATATACCAGGTCCCTGGCAGCTGTAAACTGTCCTACTTTGTCCAAACAGGCAGGACAGCGAATATCAGAATTTCAGAACACAAGGGCTACATCCAGTTTCACCAGTACAGCCACTCTGGGCTTGCAGACCATGCTCTGGATACACGCAACAGAATAAAGTGGAAGAAAGCCACAGTAATACACTGCAGTAAGTTCAAATTTGAAAGACTATTCATGGAATCAGCCTCATCATATCATGGAATATAGAATCAGCCTCGTCCTTAGGAACATGCCAAACCTCAACAAATTTGGATGCATTAGACTGCCCCAAATTTGGAAAACATACATCAGGAGAACTTCAGCCCAATGGCCAAAAATACCTAATATA
Source organism: Typopeltis vanoorti (assembly GCF_054136105.1). Taxonomy (NCBI): domain Eukaryota; kingdom Metazoa; phylum Arthropoda; class Arachnida; order Uropygi; family Thelyphonidae; genus Typopeltis; species Typopeltis vanoorti. The sequence goes on along the minus strand of NC_143556.1, from coordinate 106,508,087 downwards.
ACCCGCTAAGGGGCATCATCAGGACTTTAGGAAAAACGGTAGCTTCCTTGCTTCGTCCTCATTTGCTGTGTGTAGTGCCTGCGTGCACGTGTCTTTATCTTAAGTTTCCATGAAGATGACAACGTGACATTGCCAAAATACTGGAAATATATATTAAAGTTTAATTTAATTTATATTCTAGTATACGTTGTGAATTCCTTAAGTTATTTAATAATCAAGTACTTCTCTTATCATGGAATCACCATACAAAATTTGATCCTTTTACTTCCTCTTTTGCTCTTTTATACACTACTTTCTCTCCCCTTGTATCTTTTCCCCCCTTTTGCTTTTGTATATGTCACATACCAGGCATTTGAACAACCAAACCATTCTTACATCTTGTCCTACAGAGAACTCAATGTAAGCACAATATTTATCTCATTATGATGTAGTCAGTTTTTGTTATTTCATTCTTACTGTATGCACAGTCATTACAGACCAACCATTCACAATTGCATTTTCTGGCATTTTGTCATTCACTTCGTCATTATCATTCTTCTTACTAGACATTACTTTCAATTTCTGTTTATAAATCTTTCCTTCTACAAAGTGAATTCATTCTGCATACACTGCAGTGAATAAAACTGCACATGTTTTAATCACCTGCCATGGTTTTATGCAACAAAAATAAAAGATTTTTAAAGCATATGAACAAGGAAATGGCTACTGCAAGAAAACAAACTAACACTCATAAAAATAATAGTACAGAAAAATGAATTAATTATGATTGAATATTCCTACACAACTTATTTTTTGTGTCCAAAAATTTCAGCAGCTAATAATAATAATTATTGGTTTTAGTAACACACAGATGTCTTTATGGAGTCTGTGCACTCATCATGGGAGGCCCACTAAACATTTTACTAAGCACTAACTATAATTTACACAACAGCTGTCCAACTTCTTTTAAAGTCATTCACTGACAAAGCACTCATGCTGTTTCTGGCAATTCATTCATCACCCTGCAAGCAAAAAGTCTATGTTTTCATTTACTTAATTTCCAGGGATTATCTCTTGTTCTTCTGCTGCTAGTTATGCACTGAAAAAATCTTCTTCATGAATGCTATAATACCCTTTTAGTAATTTATATGTTTCTATTGTATGAAGATACCATATAATATTATTAATAATAATAATATCCCCTCCCATCTGGATTATGTACAGATCCCACCAGATCTGTACATAATCCAGATGGTAGCTATATCAAAGCCTTATATAAAGAGGTATAATAACTTTCTTAACCTCTGAATCATGTGAGCTATTTGAGCCACTTTTCAATATGACTTCTTAAATTCAACTCCAGATTCACCAGCAAACCCCAAATCCTAGGCTCATAAATTTCTTACCATCCAGTTCCATCAGTACAATATACAAATGGTAATATTTTCATCCCCAAATCTTTTCATTCCATAACCTTAAACTATCATATGAAACTGACAGTCATTCTCATTTGTCCATGCTGTAAATCTATCCTACAAGATCACTACATCACCTTTATTAACTATTGCACTACCATGTTTTGCATCATTATCTGCAAACAACTAAAGATTTCCTCTCAGCTCATTTCTCATAGCATTCATAAACAAATTAAATAGAAAACTCAAGTACAGAATGTGGCTAAACCTGTAAAAAGGAATAACATTTCTTTATTTTAGCTTCACCTTGTAATCATGCTGATGTTGTTGTCGAGTCCATTGAAGACCTTCAGAACACATGCAATTTACAGACAAAATATATTGTTGTGGTAGTGGGCGGCGGATGGCACTGATGTAGTTGATTGGTAGTAGAGGTTCGATAGTGGTGGAGACATAGAGTTGTACACTAGGTGTCCTCCCATGATGAGTCTTTGGACTCCTTGGAGGTGTCACGAATAATAATAATAATAATAATAATATGACCGTGGATCTGTAGAACTTTGATGGAGTAGAGCTTTTCTCTAGGGTTATTGTCAATTTTCTGTAGAGCAGTAGCAATTGCTGGACAAGAATAAATAGGGACAGGTGTTAGTTCAACTCCTGGACAGTTTTTGCATGTTTCATAGCTCCTACTAACGTTTGGTTAATACACTGATGGTTACATCTTTATTATTATTATTTTCTTGACCCCTGTGGAGTCACAAGACACATCTCTGGAGGTCAACAGTAGTCAACACAAAGTCTATCATATCACTCCTTAAAATCACCCACAGTCTGCAGATTCACAACCCTCTCAGACAATCAATTTCATGCTCCTACCACTCTTCATGCAAAAGAACCCTACTTCTTAGCCTTTTACTCACCACCTCCTTTTGCAACCTCAAGCGATGGCATCTTGTCCTAGTTCCTTTCCTTTGTTCTACCACATGAAAAATTTCCGCAATGTTAATACCACGATAACCCTTCAACAGCCTAAATGCTTTGATCATATCCCACCCCTCTTTGCCTTCTTTCTACCAAACTCTGCAGTCCACATGCCCTCAATCTATCCTCATAATCAACATTGTACAGTCCTGACATAATTTTTGATATTCATATCTGCACCCTCTCCAAGGTTACTTCATCCCCTTCAAATCTCAGTGACCAGATCTGAGCACAGAAATCAAAATATGTTCTGATCAAAAGCTTTATACAATGGAACCAGCACACTTTTATCTCTAGTGGTCAATCCTCAACATTGTTACGGTTCTCTGAGATGTTTTCACAAGACCTTTGCAATATGTCTTCAGAACTTTAAATCTCTATCCACAATCACCCCTAAGATCCTTTGCTTCCTCCACTTCTTCCAGTATAACTCCACCAGTGAATACGAAGCATCCCATCTGTGGATCCAAAATTTTAAAATCTTACATTTCACACTGCAATATTTGCACTAATAAAAATTGTTATTCTTTATTCTTTCCTTTCTGTGAATATGTGTTTTTAATAATTATGTAAAGTGCATATTAGTCTACACACAATAATTAATTTTTAGCTTGTTCAAGGCCTTATATAAGGGAACCATAACCTCCTAAACTTCTATATGTTTCTTCTACATTAACATGTAGGAGTAAGGAGGTTATGGTTCCCTTGTATAAAGTCCTTGATGAGGCACATTGGTTATTGTATATTTGGTTAACTGGTTTGAAGAAGGTGAGGATATGTTGATGAACGTGCAGAGAAGTCCAACATCAGGTCAATATCTCTAGAAAGTTGGATTTAAAAAACAGACTGAGGGTATGTCATGTGCAGAGACTTGGGCAGGAGAAAGAGCAGTGCACATTTGACAAAGAGCCACAAGTTGATATTAAGTTGCAAAATATGGTTTTTAATCTAAAGTTAGTAGACTGGTTTGTAATGGCTGTCTGATAGATATCAATCAGTCGTGAATGGTGGAGCAGTATCAGGGAGAATGAAGGGTACTTTATTCCATACATCTTTTGAGTTCAAAGATACTCTGAATATAATTATGATAATAAATCCTTTGAATTAATTTTGAATTAAACAGCAGAATAAAACAAAGTGTTCTTTCTTTTCGCTACAGAATTCCTAACTTTAAACACTATTATTCCATTAAAACAAAATAACAAGAATACACATACACATTAATCCTTAAAGAAAAGTACTTTACTGGGGGAAAATCCATTTGGTTCTCTTTTATTTTATCTTGTCCATTTTTTGAAAACTCTTCTCCTGGATACATTTTATTTACATCAATAGCTCTTTTTATTCTACTCAAAACTATACTTGTACTTTTTGAAAATACATTACTTTCATGCAGGCATGTTTCCCTGGCATTCAAAACAATGTGGAAGTGAAAAAAAAAAAAATAAATATATATATATATATATATATATATATGACAGAATGATCATTGACTCGGTTAACATACATAGTTTTATGAAAAAAATTGAATGACTAGAACTGAGATTTAATTAAAAAGGTTTTAATATAAACACACTACTAGTTTCGGCCTGTAACAGCCTTCTTCAGGTGACATTATAAAAGAAAAAACACTAAACATTGAGGGTTAAAAGACTATGAACAACATAGACAGTCTTTATACATAATTAGCATTAAAATTGTAGTTGTATTTGAAGCTGTTCTTTCATTTGTTGCATTGTTGGGAGAGTGCGTGCTTGCTGCATCACGTGAACGCCAATACATGATTACAGCTGAATAACTATCTGGGAGGTTGTAGCTTAAGTTGTTATTTAGATGAACAGGATTGAAGATGATTTCTCTCGATTCCACAATTTTTCTCTCTATTTCGTCACTGCAACGGAAGATGTTTGTAGATTTTTCCCAGCAGACTTTGTGACTTTGGCTATCATCATTAGGATTAGCCGAGAAGAGGATATGACTTGATAACGCACTTGCTCGCTGTCTCTTGTAAGTAATGTCTCTCATGTGTTCTTCCATACGCATTTCTACAGATTTGTCTGTCTGACCGAAATAAGGAATATCGCAGTCACATAATATTTTATATACGCCAGGGTATTTGAGTTGATGATGGCAAGGTTTTGGGTGGCTAATTAAGGAACGGATCTTTGGAAGTGGAGTGAACAAGGTTCTGATATTGTATTTTTTTAGAACTTTTGCTAATTTATGTGAAACAGTACTTATGTAAGGAATAGATATATTGCTTTTGAATCTATTTGTTTCTTCTGAGTGATGTCTGGGAGGATTAAGAAGGAATTTGTTAATGATTTTCTTGGAATATCCATTAACTTCGAAAGAAGTTTTCAGATGGTTTATTTCTGTAAGCAGTTCATTTGGATCATCAAGAAGAGAACGGGCTCTATGTCCCAAGGTGGAAATTATTCCAAGCTTATGAGGAGGGAAATGATGGGATTGATCCATAAAGAGAACACCCCATTACGCCCAATTGTAGAAGGTATCGATTCTCCTACATACAATCTTTCAAAATACCTTGCCAAATACCTCAAAAGTTTTTCAGGGAAATCACCTTCCTTTATCAAGAACACTACAGAATTTGTTACATACATCAAGGATATTACAGTTGATGAAAATGACATCATGGCTAGCTTGGACATAACTTCTTTGTTCACTAATGTCCCAACAGATGAAGTCCTAACATTACTCAAGGACAAGTTATCCAAAAAAATGTTAGCCTTGCTTACACATTGCATCAGCTCCGGTTACTTCAAATTTCAAGATAATATATACAAACAAAATCATGGATTGGCTATGGGTAATCCTTTATCTCCTGTTCTTGCAAATATTTACTTAGAAGATTTTGAAACCGAGGCTATCTCTTCCTTTATTTTAACACCTAAAGTTTGGAAACGTTATGTGGATGATGTCTTCATTGTTTGGAGCCATGGACATGAATCCCTTATGGTTTTCCTCGAACATCTCAATAGCCGACATCAAAGTATTAAGTTTACTGCTGAGCTTGAAACGGATAATTCCTTGCCTTTTCTTGATGTCAAACTGACTCGCTCTTCTGCTGGTAAACTAAAAATATCGATATATAGAAAACCCACACATACCAACAGATATCTGCACAGTCAATCCCATCATTTCCCTCCTCATAAGCTTGGAATAATTTCCACCTTGGGACATAGAGCCCGTTCTCTTCTTGATGATCCAAATGAACTGCTTACAGAAATAAACCATCTGAAAACTTCTTTCGAAGTTAATGGATATTCCAAGAAAATCATTAACAAATTCCTTCTTAATCCTCCCAGACATCACTCAGAAGAAACAAATAGATTCAAAAGCAATATATCTATTCCTTACATAAGTACTGTTTCACATAAATTAGCAAAAGTTCTAAAAAAATACAATATCAGAACCTTGTTCACTCCACTTCCAAAGATCCGTTCCTTAATTAGCCACCCAAAACCTTGCCATCATCAACTCAAATACCCTGGCGTATATAAAATATTATGTGACTGCGATATTCCTTATTTCGGTCAGACAGACAAATCTGTAGAAATGCGTATGGAAGAACACATGAGAGACATTACTTACAAGAGACAGCGAGCAAGTGCGTTATCAAGTCATATCCTCTTCTCGGCTAATCCTAATGATGATAGCCAAAGTCACAAAGTCTGCTGGGAAAAATCTACAAACATCTTCCGTTGCAGTGACGAAATAGAGAGAAAAATTGTGGAATCGAGAGAAATCATCTTCAATCCTGTTCATCTAAATAACAACTTAAGCTACAACCTCCCAGATAGTTATTCAGCTGTAATCATGTATTGGCGTTCACGTGATGCAGCAAGCACGCACTCTCCCAACAATGCAACAAATGAAAGAACAGCTTCAAATACAACTACAATTTTAATGCTAATTATGTATAAAGACTGTCTATGTTGTTCATAGTCTTTTAACCCTCAATGTTTAGTGTTTTTTCTTTTATAATGTCACCTGAAGAAGGCTGTTACAGGCCGAAACTAGTAGTGTGTTTATATTAAAACCTTTTTAATTAAATCTCGGTTCTAGTCATTCAATTTTTTTCATAAAACAATATATATATATATATATTGCTTGTTATTAACAAAGAATTACCATTGTTCAGTCTCCAAAACCAGCTGGATATTTCAATATTATTTATTCTCCTATTAACTTTAAGTTTCAGAAATAAAACTTTGGAGGAAATTTTTATTTCCTCCAAATCCTAATATCTAAAATGATTTCATAATCAAATGTATAACTACATTTATTAGTGGTGTGGACTTAGTTATACGTAAGGATTTTTATGTATATACAGTATGTGTGTGTGGGTCAATGATTGCTATGAATGTGGGATTAAATGTTCTCAGAAAATAAACTGTATAAAGAATGGGCTAATTCATACACAGGTAAGTTATGGGAGGAAAGGAGTATTGCAGTTTATGTATACTGATGCTGAAGTATTAAGAATAAGTGTGGGGAATGTTTGGCATTAGTTAGTACAACTTGGCCAAAAATTATAGGAATTAGTGAGACTTGGTTGACTGAGAATGATATAGTTATAAAGATAGAATGTAAGGGTTATAGTATTTTCAGGGAGGACAGAGGGGAACAGAATGGGGGAGGGATTTTGCTAATGATTGACGAAGAGTTGAAGGCAAAAAGAGTAGAAGTGCCTCAAGATGACAGTATGCAGAGGGCAGTCATTTGAGGCTATTTGGTATGAGATAGAGATCAACAGGATGAAATATGTCATTGGCAAATTTGCATGATGAGTGAAGGTTGAGTAATTATTATGGGGGGGGGTTTAACTATGGGAACATAGACTGAGAGAAGGAATGGCCAAGAGGAAGGAAGGAAATAAAGTTTATACAGTATTAAGAAATAATTACCTGAGCCAGCATGTAATGGAGGGACAAGAGGTTTGAAAGCATTGTAACTAGTCATAGTATCATAGAACATATCAATAACCAATTTGGTCACACTGCTTCCACTTGGGGAAAGTGATCATGTGCCCTTGACCTGGGAGACTGTAAGAAGTGCTGAATTTTCTGTAAAGAAGGAGTATATATGGAATTACAAAGCTGGTGATTATGACAAGGTGAGAAGTCAGCTTTCGGCAGTGCTGTGGCATGAGAATTTGAAGGAGGAAAATGTTGATGGTATGTGTGGGTCAAAGAGTTTTTAAGGAAAGCAGTATCAGACTGTGTACCCAGAGTCAGGAGGAGAAATCAAATAGGAGTAAGATGAATGAATAGTATTATTAAGCAGGAGTTGTAGATAAAGAAAAGGTTGTGGAGGAAGTATAAAGAAAAAGATAATCAGCATGCACATAAGCAGTACAAGGTACAGGCAAGGAGGGTGACCTATATGGTAAGGAAGGGGAAAGCTGATTTTGATTAATTTAGCTTAATGCTAAAACTGCTATAGGGTTAGATGGCATTCCATGTGTTACGAGAAGTGCAAGAGAATTAGCACCTCCTCTAACCAAGCTGTTTAATTTAAGCCTCAGTTCTGGTAAAGTAATTCCACTGCATAAGGGATGCTCCCAGACAGAAGTAGCAAATTATAGACCAATCACTATATCAACAGTAGTGGTTAAGGTTTTAGAGAATTGATAAAAATTAGAATTCAGGACTGGGTGGAAAGAAATTGTATACTTTATAAGGGGAAACATGGTTTTGTAGGTCTTGCCCTTCTCAAAAAAAAGTAGCGTGTAGTAACTTACTTACTTTCTATAATAACATAAGAGTGGAGTTGGATAAAGGTGATACTGCTGGACTTTGAACAGGATTTCACATGGAACTCTGCTGCATAAATTGGAGCAAATGGGAATGGATCCAAAGCCAGTGATTTGGATTAGAGGGTGGCTGATGGACAGATATCAAAAAGTGGTTTATGGAGGAGCTGAGTCCAGGAGAAGGCAGGTGACTAGTGGTGTACCAAAAGCCTTTTAATTTGTAGATTAATGATACTGGAAATAATTTGACAGCAAATATCTGCTTGTTTGCTGATGATGCAAAATTGGGAAGAGTGATAGTCAGTGAAGGTGATGTAGATATCTTGCAGGATGACTTAAATATGCCAGTATGGGCAAAGATAAATGGCTGTCAATTTAACATGGCTAAGTGTAAGATGATGCACTTCGAGAGGATGAAATCACATGCTCTGTACTATATCAACAGAATGGAACTGTAAGAAGCTGATGAGGTGGGGATTATTGTGGACAGAAAACTTAAGTTTAGAGGGCATATTGCAAAAGTGGCCAAAACAGCACATCAAATTACATGGTTTATAATAAATTTAGTTTAATCCTTTATCCAAGTGTGAGCAAACAAAGTTTGCGCCTGAAAGTATCTTCAGGACTGGGTTAAGGTGGTACACACCAGGGCAACTCGTTGCAAAGGTGGAGCAAGCTACCAACACTCCTATCCTAGTATCTCCTATAATGCAAAACACATCTCCTTGCGGATATGTCTATTGTTATGCATTAAGGGAAGGGCCACTACCCAGACCGGTTTCGACCTTTATTGAGGTCTCTTCAGTGGGAGCCAGGCCCAAGTCGAGATATCAGGCAGAAGCATTTGCAGGTCATCTCCACCTATAGGAATTGCCAATTGGTGTGCCACCGTTTTTTTAATAAATTACTCTGGATTTAGAGAAAGATGTTGAAAGTTTATTTTCCACTTGGTTAGAGTATAATAAATTTAGTTTAATCCTTTATCCAAGTGTGAGCAAACAAAGTTTGCGCCTGAAAGTATCTTCAGGATACTTACCGGTCTGGGTAGTGGCCCTTCCCTTAATGCATAACAATAGACATATCCGCAAGGAGATGTGTTTTGCATTATAGGAGATACTAGGATAGGAGTGTTGGTAGCTTGCTCCACCTTTGCAACGAGTTGCCCTGGTGTGTACCACCTTAACCCAGTCCTGAAGATACTTTCAGGCGCAAACTTTGTTTGCTCACACTTGGATAAAGGATTAAACTAAATTTATTATACTCTAACCAAGTGGAAAATAAACTTTCATCATCAAATTACATGGTTGTTGAAGAATATGCTGACAAGCAGGGGTAGAGAAGTTATTGTTCCACTTTATAAGGGATTAATAAGGCTATATCTGGACTACTGCACACCTAGATTCCTTAATGATGAAGAAATGGTGGACAGGATCCAGAGGCAAGTGGCAAAGATTGTTGCAGGTCTTTGGAATGTTTCCTATGAGAACAGATTGAAGGTTTGTGGGCTTCATAAACAAGCTGGTAGGTGTAAGAGAGGAGATATGATAGAATCATATAAGCTATTCAAGGGGGTTTTATAGGATTGATACTGATGACTTTTTTATATACAGTGCAAGAAGGGAGAGGACGAGGGGTCATTCCTGGAAATTGTGTAAGAGTGTGGGTAACAAGGGTGTTAGGACTAGATTTTTGCTTGGAGGGTGTGGAATGCATTGCCAGAGGTGGTTGTGAGTGCTTCTTCTGTGAAAGAGTTTAAGGAGAAGTATGATAGATATTGTGTGAATAATGGTTAGTGTATCAATGTGGGGTCTCCTGCAATGAGTCTTCTGACTACAAGGAGACACTGTTATTATAATAATAATACACATTACTTAAAAAAATAAGACACAATAATATCCCACCTTATAATACTTTGCTTTACGACAATCAACTCATATCGACAATCAACACTTTTCAGTTATGATCTCTGTCAATTTACATGACAATGGCATTCACTCAGGTGACAGTTTTAGTGATATGATGTGACTGTTAATCAACTGATGAACAATATTCACAAACTCAGTTTATTTAAATCAGTGCTTGCTACATCTCTCTGTGTTTTGATGTTTTGCAATTATAAACTGTTTATAACTATTTTGTATTTCACTGTTGTTAATAATGACAAATAAAATTCAAAGGGTGGCACCACTTCCACCGAAAAGAAGAATATGCGTAAACTTCTTAACATTGCATACTAAGATTAAAATTATTAAATTTTATGATGATTGTGCATTGAACACTGAAAGAGGCTATGGGCTAAACTTACCTTGCACTACTGTTAAAAACAAAGCGAAAAGTGCCACACCAGTCAATACTGCAGTTATCCATAAGCATGACAATCTTACTGACAAAATGGAAAAACTTTTAATGATGTAGATTATGATCAAACTGGTTGACATATTTACTTAAGCTAAGCTATAGTTTTATAGCTTAACTTATGAAAAAATATATAATTTTTTCATTAGCAAAATATATATTCTAAATTTTTTGTTTTGTGTATCTGACACAAAACGTGTGTTAGAATCTGTGTGAAAAAAAAAAGTGCTTAAATCACATAAATAAAGCATTTATATGTCATTTAAGCATTTTTTTTATATTACTTCCACACAGAAGGGCAGAGGGATCTATAGCAAACAAATGCCATGTGTGAGCTGACATCTGGAGAAATGTAATTTTTCTTCTTGAACTGCTGGATGTTGTAGTCTTCTGGAAATGCTTCACAGAAGAAGCTGTTCCATGGAATTAAGGTGGATGGAATGAAAAACTACTGAGAGTATCAGGTATCTATAGGAACTTGAGCAACAGCTATAAAGGAAATGTTGAGCAGCTGTTGCTCAAGTTTCTGTACATCTGGCAGAAATGGGAGGCATAATGGATGCTAATTCTGCTGAACAGTTGCTATGGAAAATTGGCTGAAGAGAGTCTGTAAGAGGTGTGTTGTTAATCAACTGAACTGTCCTTTTCTGAACAGCATCAAGAATTTTTAGAGAGGTCTCATTTGTGTGCCCTAAATATGAGAGCAGTATTACAAGGTTGGCTGAATTTGGGAATTATACAGAGTAACTGTTCAGCATCTTGACTGGAAAAGGATGACAAGTTTTTTGGAAGCTGATGATGATGCTGTAGAAGTGATATGATTATGCCAGGAAAGGTTTAAAGCAAGAGTCAGTCTGAGAAGAGAGAGAGAGATGTGGTCTTGACTGTTAAAGATACCAAGCAATTTTAAACCTGGTTTTACTCCATTTTTTCCAAGTAAGCAAACAGACAAAATGTCAGGTTTGCGCCTGCAATTTATGCAAGACTAGCTGATCCCACAGGTAGTGCAAGACCAAGGCAACTCGTGGTAAAGGTGGAGCAAGCTCTGATCACTAATCTTAATATTTACCCTTAATGCCAAAACACATCTCCAAGAAGGGGATGTATGATGTTTTGTATTAAAGGCAAGGGGCCACTACCCAGACCGGTTTCGACCTTTATTGAGGTCTCATCAGTGGGAGCCAGGCTAGAAATACCAAGATTTAGTAATGCAGAGCTTGTAAGTATTTTACCAAAACAAGTTACCATAAGGTGTTATAACCTTATTAAATAAAAATCTCAGGAGGAGATATAGATGTAGAAAGTATTTTTTCCAAGTTAAAAATACTTTCTACACCTTGGTCTTGACTGTTGAGCTGAGCATTATCAAAAGTAAGTGGAGAAGATCTGAAGTCCTTTTTTATTGGAAAACAAGCAAAACTTAACTTTGTAAGCACTGAAGTTGACTAGGCTGTTTTCACCCCAATCAAGGATATTCTAGAGATCAGTGTTCAGAGTACTTATCATTGATGATCTTAAAGCTTGAGCACTGCAAAGCTTGTCATCTTGACCTATGAGTAGAATAAGTGGAGAGTGTTATAATCAGCAAAAATCTATGAGCAGGGTTTGCAGTCAATGAGAGTAGGTCATTTATATAAATCAGGAAGAGAGAGTGGGTGAAATGAGAGCCCTAAGGGACATCAGCCATGAAGAGGAAAATCTGAAGAGAGAACACTATCCATCATTACACACGGGTATCGATCTGAAAGCAAACTGGCAATCCATTTACACAAGGTTGAAGACAGTCCATATGATGGTAATTTGTTGAGAAGCCCTCAATACCAGACCCTGTCAAAAGCCTTGGAGGTGTCAAGTGCAATGTCACAGGTTTCTCCAAACCTTTCCATGGAACGAATCCAGAGGTGCATGCTGTAGGCTATGGGATCACCTGTGGATCCATACACTCACAGATGCGAGACCCTACGAGACCCTACGATAAACTCTAATAATAGAGTAATCAATTCGTATTGTGGGATGAGTTGATTATTATTATTATTACATGTCGGAAAATTAACTTCTCTTTTATGAATATTGTAGTTTATAAAGTGGTAACTATTTTGCTTTTATAGCAGTTCAAAAATTTTACGTATAAAGTACGTGATTTCATGTGTTGGTGACCAATTCATACATCATATTTCTTTCTCCCCTTCAACATGAACTGACTCTTCTTGGCATTGAGCCAAATGAGGTTCTTGTATCTGTGGTGGGACAGTAGATTGGTGAAATCTATACTGGTGGTCACTAATTAGATGGTAGCCACTAATTAGATGATAACCTTCCCAAAGAAGAACTTTGGACAAAACTGAGGTGGGAGCAATAGGTCGATAGTCTGATGGTAGACATTTATCCCCATTTTTAGGAACTGACTATATATAGGCTTGCTTTCATGCTGTAGAACTGATGCTAGCTAAGTACATTTTAGTGTTTAACTATTAAATTACTTAAGGAATTTATAACATATACTGGAATACTAATTATTAATTAAATATTAATTAAAAAAATTTAATAAATACTTCCTATATTTCAGCAATGTCACATTGACATCTTCAATGGGAACATACAACTATGACATGTGCACGCAGGCACTACAAAAGGCAAAATCACTACAAAATTTGCCTTTTGTAGTGCCTGAGTGCACGTGTCAAAGTTGTATGTTCCCATTGAAGATGGCAATGTGACATTGCCGAAATATAGGAAGTATTTATTAAAGTTTCTTTTAATTAATATTCCAGTATACATTGTAAATTCCTTAAATAATTTAACAGTCGTGTTACCAACGTATAAGCCTTTCTACAAGAATTTTAGTGTTTAGTTGATGAAATCAACTAAACGCACCTGTTAGTTCAGGAACACGAAGACAATGGATGGGATTCTATCAGGACTGGCTGCCTTTGTGGCATCCAAGTTATTCATGATTCCTCTGATGTCTTTCTGGCAGAAGGTCGCAGGAGGCATGAGATGCAATGTTCTAAGCAAAGAAAGAGGCAATTTGCTATGATCATGTATGGAGGAGTTGGATGAGAAGAATGAAGCCAGGAATCAGTCTTGTCTTTAGGTGACAATACAATATTATGATTAAGGTGAGCTGGAGGAGGTATCACAGATGAACAAAAGTTGCACCCAACAGCTTTTGGCAAGGGACTAGAAGGTATGACTGCCAGTCGCACAAGCAGCTAGTTTTCTACATTTATTCTTGTTGAATTTAGACTTTGCTCTTTTAATGATAGAAATTAAAATGCAATATCTGTAATATCAGTATTACAGACATTGTGCATGCAACTGTGTAGGCTGTGAAAGAAGCTGGTGCTTTGGTCTCAACACTTGTGACAAGCTCCTTGGCCCACTTCATGGAGAACCATGGTTTTAGATATGGGGTAGGAAATTTAAACAGAGTGAGGAATGAAATCTTCCATTCCAGTATGGATTATTTCTGTAACAAGATCACAACAGTATATGAATATGAAGAATCAAAACAGCAGTCTGACCATGGAAAGAGAAATCATGAGTCCTCCCACTTGGTATTATTGTAATGCCAGAGTACACAAGGCTGTGAATTGCTGAAGGAAGGATGTTCCACCAGAGATGAAACTTGGATGAGATTATGATTTGAATTACCAAGAGGAGCAGTCACTTAAGCTGAGTACTTGGAAGGAGATAAGGGATTCATAGTTTTGGGTGAGTGAAGAGGATTGTCAGGAGATGAATGCTCTGTTTTAAGTCATTGCTCACAGCAAAAATCTCTATCTCTCGTTCATCTTGGAAAAAAAAGGGAACCAATTAGGATTGTGAACATTGGAATTGATTTCTCTGTTTGGAAATTTGGAGTGAATGAAACTGAACTTTGAACATAAGAAGTTAATAAGGGTAGAGTGATTTTCAAAATTGGGAGAATGCAGCAGATGAATGAAACAAAATGTATCCAAGAAATTTTAAGTCACAGGAGGTAAAAAAAGTGAGATTCTAGGTTTGACATGCATTGGGAAGGAATATCAGAACATACAAAGGCACAAGCACCTCCCTTATGGCAGATGAAATCATATAGATTATAATTCGGATAGTTAAGATGCAGCAGGAATTTCAGGTTCAGTCAGGTACAGAACATCATGTTTGGATGACTGAAGGTGAAGATGCATATCATTTAAGTAATAACTTAATGCCATGGATGTTGGTAAAGTGAATATGAATATATATATGACTGCTTAAAACACTTATTAAACAATTACATGCATCTACAAGTTGAAAAAAAGGGCAGTACTTCGCTATATGACAGCTGTCTGGAACCTGATGTGCTGTATGACCGAAGTATGCCTGTACATGTAAATTAAATGTTTTAATATTAAGCAGTATTAAACATTTTTGTTTCCTATTTTTTTTTTTAAATATACAAAATTCAGGTATCGCTAAATTAAAAAAAGAAAGTGAAAAAAATCTAGTATTACTAAATAGCAGACATTTTCCAAAAGAAATGTGAACACCATTTCAAAGAGCTATTTAGTGAAAATATACTGTAAGATGCTTAATCAAAATGAAGGTCTTACATTAATAGTAGCTAAGTTTTTAGCCTTAACTCTTTGGAATATTAACCACGCTACTGGCCAGGACATATATATATGTCCAAGTTGCCATGGATGCGAAGTGCATATTAAAATTGTAATACCATTGATATTACACTGAAATATATGATGGATACAAAGCTTTTGAGGATGTGTATTTGATCCATAATGGCTGGTAAGGTGGTTAAGAGATTTGCATCATTGTATAGCAAAAGATCAGCCTTCTGCCTAGCATCACAAATGCATGACACATGAAATGTCACAAGCAGCAATGAATTAGATGTAATCATTTTAAAAACAACAAATTTTTATTATGTCTTTATTTGCAATTCACTATGAGCAGATTTGTTGATTGATAAATACCAAGTTTTTAACTTGCATACAAATGTTTATTTATACTAGATGTATTTTCTCTATATGTTTCATTGGCTAACATTAGCCACATGTCTATATGGCTAACAGCATCATTGGGAAGTAGTTTAACATAAATAATAATAATAATAATAATAAAAACCTACAAAAAATTAAACAATTTCCAAACAGCAGTTAATATCTATACGTTGAAAAGACTGGAATGATAGTCTAATCAAGAGTCTCTTTTGTTGTGTAAACTCCATATGTGATAGCTGGATAGAACAGGTCTTTAATGCTACACATGCTAATCACGATATCTGGAAGTCATTCCTTGATTTCTATTTAGTGTGTCTTTTGAGCAAATAACTTCGAAGGATTCCTCAAACAACATGTCGAAGTAATTCTCTTCCAAGTAGGGCATGGAGAATGCTTTCCAATTTACTGTGTGATGTTCTTTGAGGATGTGCTCTACAAGTCTGCTTTTTTATTCCCATTTTCAACATCACCTATGTGTTCTTTGTTGCAGATTTCAAAAATTCTTCCAGTCTGGCCTACATACATCCACAAGAGCATGGAATCTTATATACATCCGGATGTTTATAAAATGGTACTTTTTTCTTTAGGGGAGCATAGAAAGCTTCAAACCTGTATGAACAGCCTTCATACAGGTTTGAAGGCTGTTCTGATGTTGACTGCCTTTAATGTTCTGGCTGTTTTTCTTGGTATATTGCCAATGTATGGAACAGATACCATGATTTGTAGTTAATTTCTGGGTTACCATGTGGTGGTTCATCAGAAAATAAAGGATCAACAAAAATATGCATTTTGCCAAAGGGCAGAGGATATATACAAAGTGCAAGTTTTGCTCCTTTGTGAGCCAAAATACAAAAGACTAGATCAGACTAATTCTCAACTGAGCAAAACACATATCACATACAGTATATGCAGGCTAATACAATTTCTCCAGATACATGGAATGTCATAGATAACATACAATCGAAGGTCTCAAGAATAGACAGAAAATGCAAACATAGATTATCAAAAATTTTCAAGCATTTATACAACAGAGTTCACAAAAACGAAACTTTCAGAATTCTAATAAATTTGTATTAAATTTTTCAAACTTTAATCTTACTAATATAGAGGCTTCAGTTTTAAACAAAGACTAATTATGCCATCGCTTTAAGACACATCCTAAAAGTAAACATTATGATCAGTGTTGAAAAAGCTACTAAATTTCTGTTATCTTATGAAGAGGGCATTATTCACAAGGATTATTAATGCTTCAGTTTAATAAAAAAAAAAAGTCACATGCCAAAAAAAAAATAATTTCACAGGTTTAGAAGCTTTGAGATTTTTAAAGAGCCTCCTTAGCTCAGTCAGTATACACAAAGCCCTTTGGTTGGAAAGACCTGGGTTCAATTCCCATCCATGATGTGAGGAACCTTTATCTGGGCTCTTTTCACTAAAAGTGAGTTAGCCAGTCTCATACAGAGGTAGGGGATTTTTTCACCTGGAAACTCGGGTTTTTCATCCCTCAGTCAGCTGAGATTTTTAATGTAACAATGATGAAATCATTGTTACATTAAAAATTGTTATTTGTTAAAATTGTTACATTAAAAATCATTGTTACATTATACTTATTATGGCAGATAAAGGGAATTCAACCACTGTTTTAAATAGTGAAGATTATGACATCAAGATCACCTCCATGTTATCAGACTCTTTCACATATTCAGAAAGGGACCATAATCCCATTTGGTCATCACACTTAAAAATTATCCTAATCTCTAGTACTTTTGAATTTATATAAGACCTTAAAAAACAATGAAATCCAGACACCTGATCACTCTGATATTTGAAGGGGATAAATTAACTGTGGAAAGGGTACAGAGGCAGATAACAAAGATGGTTTCAGGACTGTACAAAGTTAGTTATGAGGATCGGCTGAGGAAATGTGGACTGCAGAGTTTGGTTGATAGAAGAAGGAGAGGTGATATGATTGAGACTTTTAAACTGTTGAGAGGTGGTTACGGGGTTGACACTAGGGAGTTCTTTGGCTTGGTGGAACAGCAGGAAGGAGTGATGATGAAGGCCATCCCTGGAAGTTATGAAAGGAAGCTGTGACGAAGAGGGTGAGGAGTGGTTTCTTTGCATGGAGGGTGGTTGAACTGTGGAATGCATTGCCTGATAGAGTGGTGAGGGTGAGACCGGTCAATAAGTTCAAGGAGTGGTATGATAGACTTTGTGTTTCCTAAGAAGGACCTCCCATGATGATTCTTTTGACTCCATGGAGGCCTGAATAATGATAATAATAATATATGGCATACCCAAAGTTCACAATACAGACATCCCTCTATGTCCAATAGGTGATGGTAGAAGCTCTCCAACATATCTTCTCTCTAAACATTTATCTAAACTCCTAAAGCCACATATAGGACATACACTCTAGAACACTTTGTCCCAATTAAGCAGCTGCCCAAATTATTCGAAATTTTATGGAAAAAGCTAAAATATCACAAAAAGTTAAAAATAGACAAACTTCCAGTATTCCTTTGTTAACCATGTTTTTATTAAAAAAAAAACTAAATGTACACATGTGTCAATATCCCTAAAGAAGTTGATTATAAGTAGGTATCTATCAAAGAAGCATATTTTCCCTAACAATTATTCTGGAGAAATTTATTGAGTGTACCCTGATGTGTTCCCTTTCTAGACTGCAACTAGAAACTTAGATACCCATGCTGAACAAAATCAGCACAGGTATCTAATTCCAGTAAAGGACTGCCTTCTTTGCCATCTTGCATAAAGTAGTGTCGTAATTCAGCAATAAATTTCTTGGCTTTCTGGTTAGTCACTCACTCATGTTCACATGTATCATCCTCATTACTTTCCTTGTCTTCTGGGATCTTTAGCCAGCAAAGGTTGGTCGATTGGAAGAGCCTCTGCTACTAATGACTCAGTTAAGTAAGTTTGAGCACAGTTAGTAGTTGGAAGGGGATCCAATCGTTCGATGCTGTTGGCACACTCTCCCTCGATGAGTCTTTGGACTCTCTGGAGGTGTCAAATAATAATAATAATTCAGGTGTCTTGTTGCAATTTGCTCAAAAACTATATCCTCACAATCTTCACTTTCATTGTAACATTGAAGGCTATTTTTAATGCATTAAAAATCTTGTGATGTGTTGCAGTTCCAAAATGATTTCATTTTCATTATCAGTCATATTTGGCATTTCCTGGTCTGAATTCTTAAAACCACAATGAGCAAAGTAGTTTTGAACTGTTTTGATACTTATTTCTCATCAACTGTCTGCAACAAATTGTACTGCCAGTAAAATCATAATCTTTGCACTGATTTCTTTGGCCGTTGAAGATGACGTCAGTAGATTTTCTTCAATTGTTTCAAGGATGTAATGTAACAACCCTCTGCAATACAATTCTTCAAATTTTTTATGATTCCTATGTCCAGTGGCTGTACCAGGGACATGGTGTTAGCAGGAAGAAATTCAAGTTGAATGTTTTTCAAACAATTTAATTGAGGATGTTGCACAGTTGTCCAGAAGCAGAAGAATTTTTCTTGAATTTTGTAGAAATTCTGCATCCCAATTCATTAGCCGTTCCTGAAAAATAATAACAGAAGTCATCCATACATTCTTGTTGACATAATACAGAGCTAGAAAACTGTCCTTTATTAGCCCTTTAAAGCATCGACACTTGGCACTTTTTCTAATAACCAACAGCTTCTGTTTGTCACTTCCTAATAAGTTACAGCAGCACTCATTCATTACTTTTTTGAATCTGATAGCACCAGAAGTTTATAGCTCAGGGAACTGCCTGGTGTGGCATGGTAAAACAGACCTATTTTGTCAACATCATAAATTTCATCAGGATTAAACTTCTGCAGCAATTTGAGTCATTTAGTTGATTTCCACTGTTCAGCACTTGCAGTAAAGTATTGTCCTTCTCACCATGTGCCTTTTTAAATTTTATTTCATGTCAGGTTTTCCATTGCAATAACGAGTGCTTTTTTTTTCGTGGTACACAGTACTGGCACCTTTTTTTCTTAAGTTTTTAAAAATTGCGATTTCGTGACAGCAAAATGTATTATAAGTATTCCGGTGGATGGTACTGTGTTCACGAAATGAATTTTCAGTTTTGATTACTCGTAAGTTGGTACCCTGCTTTTCTGTTTCATAGGTTGATATGCAACTGGAAACAGGAAGTTGTGTTCACTTCCAATTGCTTCCAATATCAGTTTATCAGTTCTCTATTTACTCTGCAACAGGCAAGTGTTCACGTAAGTTTTGAATTAATCTAAGTTAAATCAGTGCAATCATTGTTCAAAATGAGTAAAATAAGCAATTACTTTATGCCAATGAGTAAAAAAAGGAAGGCTGAAGAAGCAGAAATTGCTTTTAGAGTTTCGTGGACAAACTTTATGTCACTTATCCTGCTTCACCTAAGAATGCTAGGGAATTACAGGAATGTGCAGCGACTCTAGAACTTCAACTTCTTAAAATTGGCAGCATTTTAAGCACTCACATTTTAAGCATGAGACCGGAACAGGCCACTTGGCCTAAATTCCATGTTAGGAAGAAGAAGAAGAAGACATTTTAAGCATTTTAAGATCTAGCTTTTGCACTGTTTCTGCAGTTCGGCAAGAATTTGAAACCCTTGTCCATCACTTTCTGGAGGCAAACGAAAACAGCAGAAGAAGCAAAACAGATCACTTTCTTCATGAGGACCTTTTAAGAAAAATAATGTCATGCGAGTTTTCTTGATTTGGGCTTTATGTGTGATGCTCTCAAAGAACTTAGTGAACTAAGGTTAGATTTACAAGAGAGAAATTATAAATATTCCGGTAGATGGACTGTGTTCACAAATTGAACTCAATATTGAATTCAACACACAGGAAGATAAAGAATACAGTTCAACATTTTGAAGAAAGAATTGAAAATCCTGGTCCATACTACACTATTTCTCTTCGAAGTCAGAAGAATATGAAGTTCAAAGGGATTAAGCTCCACAAAAATGAAAGGCACAGTCTTGCAATAAGTTCATCTGCTTTATATAAAAGTCTGAAAGAAGCTGTTGGGAAGTGTCTGCTTGAAGGCGATGATACTGATTTGCCTGAATGTGCAAAGATTTTAGATTCCAATTATTGGCCAGAAAATCCTGGGAAGCATTTGACATTCGGTGAAGCTGAAATGAGAAAGTTAGCACGCAAATTTCGCTTAAATGAAAGAGAAGCAGTTCGTAGTTTCTGTGAATATCTTCAAGAAAATAAAGTCCCAGACATACTACTTCCTCTAAAGCACACTTTGGAAACAATTGCAATATCTTCCAGTTAATGTGACAGGAGTTTTTCTTAGATGAATCTTATAGTAACTTCATCTAGGTCATCTCTGCTTGTACGCATAACTTCTGTACTGATGTTGGATAGTAGGACCTCCTCTCACTCAGTTCAACCCTAGCAAATATGTGGACTTATGGCTGCTCCGAGGTCGTCATTCTGCAGTTAATACCAAAAGCAAGAAGCGATCTAGAGACGATGAGGGTATATCAGAGGATATGTTAAAAGTGCGGAAGTTGCTGTAATAATACCTTCATGGTACCGGCACCTTTTTCTCCCGAAAAAAAGCACTGCCAATAACGAACCATCTGTAGTTTTAAAGCTCACATGGCTCAGCTTTCTTGCTAACTTTTCTGATTTCATTTTTAACATTTCACCATTTATACACATGCCTCGTCCAGTTACAACTGAGAGCCATGGATTAAGAACCTCCTCAACATCTGCATCCTTACTTTCTCGCTTCAATTTTTGGAATTTCCCTGTTGTCCATTGCATGATGTCCATTCTTCTTGCAATTTGTCCTGCTGGCCTAACAAACATGCGATTGTAGATTTTGGAACACCAGTTAGCTTATTATTTTGTCAAGTAAGTCGATTTTATCTACTAATGTTAGATTTTTCCTTGGTACCTTGATAGAGGCTTTATTTTTTTCACTTTTTATGTTTATTACACTTTTTACTAAGGAATTAAGACCCACCTGTTTTATTCAAAAGTATGCTACCTAGCAGTCACTGTAGGTAGAATCGTTACACTGTCAAAATATGTGTGTCCTCTCTACTGTGTATCACTTTGCTGACTGACAGCAACACTCTCTATGTAAGTTGCTATGTGTGTAGCATCTGCAGTCACTATCCCGTTAAAGCGGCAAGGTGGCCCAAATAAGCAAAGCAACTTTAGGTTATATTTTTGATTTGTTTCTGTTCTTCAGTATTTGTCCCAAATAAATGACTGTCCTGCTTAACTGATGCCCCAATTAACCCTAATCTGCTGTATATAATCTTGAATGGGTTTACCTCTCTCTCTCTCTCCCCTACCGTACATGGAAAAAATTTGAAATGTCAGTTATAGAACAGGTGACCATAAAATCCTATGTATGGTGGAGATGTGTGGATGACATCTTTATCATCCGGAAACACACCTGGAAAGACTTGGAAGATTTTCTATATTTTCTGAATAATCGACATCTGAAAATAAAAATCACATTAGAAGCAGAAAAGAACAGAAAATTATCATTTCCACACATTCTTGTGAACGAAAACATTGCTGGAGCTTTATCATTAGACGTCTATTGGAAACAAACCCACAGAGGCAGGTATCTACAAGCAAGCTCATTCCATCTCTGTCAACAAAAATTAGGTATAATCAAAACCTAGAAAAACAGAGCATTAAACATTCTAAAAAGTGATGACATCAAACAAAAACAAGCACTTCAAATCCTATTTCATCAGTTCCTTCAAAATGGATATTTGAAAAAGGTACAGAAGAAACTTTTATTTTCTGATGAACCATCCTGTGATAACAAAGAAATTAATTACAAGGGTATGGTACTTTTTTTTTTTTTTTTTTTTTTTATGTTGGGCCCATACATGAGAGTTCCACATTTTTGTCTAATTATAGGCCAGTTTGCATGTCATCAGTAGTTGTTAAGATCATGGAGAAAGTAGTGAGGGACCGTATACAGTATTAGGCAGATGAGGGTGGTGTTATCCGTGAGAGTCATCATGGATTTGTGAAGGGGCACTCTTGTTTTAGCAATATGCTAGCCTTTTATAATAAATTACAAGAGCATTAGATGAGGGAAAGGCATATACTGCCATTTTCTTAGACTTAACGAAGGCATTTGACAGGGTGCCACATGATAAGCTGATATTTAAGTTGCAGCACATTGGTCTGGATGTCAGATTGGTCAACTGGATTCAGGATTGGCTGTCTGATAGTATCAGGGAGTTGTGTGTGGTAGGACAGTTTCAAGGAGACAAAGGGTTACAAGTGGGGTCCCACAGGGCTTAGTACTGGGACCTATATTGTTTAACCTTTATATCAATGACATTGTCAGTGGATTGCAAGTGGATATTCAGTTGTTTGCAGATGATGCAAAGCTGGGAAGGATTATTAGTAATAGTGCAGATGTGGTAGCCCTGCAAGAGGATTTGAATAAGCTAGATAGATGAGCAAATGAATGGGGTATCAGTTTAATGCAGCAAAATATATGGTCTTGAGGTTTGGGAAACATCGATGGGATGCTGCATACTCTATGGGAGGAGTTATACTGGAGAAAGTAGGGGAGACAAGAGATCTGGGGTTAATGAATGATAGAAACCTAAAATTTAGGGGACATATTGCAAAGGTGGTGAAGGTAACACAGAGGATTGCTGCAATAATGAGAAGGACACTGACCTGCAAAGATAAAACAGTTAT
The DNA here is from genome assembly GCF_054136105.1 of Typopeltis vanoorti. NCBI lineage: Eukaryota > Metazoa > Arthropoda > Arachnida > Uropygi > Thelyphonidae > Typopeltis > Typopeltis vanoorti. The sequence goes on along the minus strand of NC_143556.1, from coordinate 106,484,858 downwards.
CATTGTATAAGTCTGTATAAGTTCCGTTGTATAAGTCTCTGATCATATCACACTTAGACTATTGTTCTCATATTTGGTCCCCAGGATTTGAAGGGGATAAATTAACTGTGGAAAGGATACAAAGACGGATGACAAAGATGGTTTCAGGACTGTACCATGTTAGTTATGAGGATTGGCTGAGGGAATGTGAACTGCAGAGTTTGGTGGATAGAAGAAGGAGAGGTGATATGATTGAGACTTTTAAACTGTTGAGAGGTGGTTACAGGGTTGACACTGGGGAGTTCTTTCACTTGGTTGAACAACGGAAAGGAGTGATGACAAGAGGCCATCTCTGGAAGTTACGAATGGAAACTGTTTGCAAGAGGGTGAGGAGTGTTTCTTTGAATGGAGGGTGGTTGAACCATGAAATGCATTGCCTGATGTAGTGGTGATAGTGGGAACAGTCAATGAGTTTAAGGAGTGGTATGATAGACTTAGTGATTCTCGGGGGGGGGGGGGGACCTCCCCTCGATGAGTCTTGATAGACTTTGTGTTTCTTAGGAAGAACCTCCCACGATGAGTCTTTTGACTGCATGGAGGCCTGAGTTCATTTCACTTAAACCTTGGTATTATCCAGGTCTGCCTACTCACTGATGAAACCTCAATAAAGGTCGAAACCGATCTGGGTAGTGACCTCTCCTCATAATGTAAAACAGTAATACATCTCCTAGGAGCTGCATTTTACATTATGAGAAAATATTAAGGATAGTGATAGAATTTACTTCACCTTTGCTCAGAGTTGCCCTAGTGTTGTACTACCCAGGTGTTGATTTACGCTTGGACTCGCTGATAGTTCTTTGGCATGAAACTCTTCGATTTCAATCTCCGAGTTTCGCATCTGGCTTTAAAATAATGAGGGATTTATTATCCCCTTAACTTAATAATAATAATAATAATGAGAGGTTGGTAGATCAGGTTGGTACTGTATATGGGTTGGGAAAGAAGGTGCTTGTTCACATTGGATTTGAATGAACGTATATTGTATTCCTTAGGGAACACATCAAGGGGAAAATTGTTCCATAGTATAGCAGTTGCAGGGAAGGAGGAGGAGATGAAGAAACTTGTTCTGTGGGTTTCAAGGTGCACTGTGTAGAGATGTTGAGCAGCAGCTGCATGTGTTCCAATGAGCTTAGTACTTAGTGCGGGAATTATTGATGCTATTTCGGATGAACATTTTCCATGGAAATATTTGTAGAAAACACATAGTGCAGAGACCGATTGTCTGTGTGAAAGTGGGGGGAGTGAGTTGGTAAGAAATGGGTCATTAATAAGTCTGATTGCTCTTGCTCTCCTCTGTACTGAGTCAAGCATTTTGAGGCCCCACCCCATATGTGGGAGCAGCAGTATTCGAAGGTTGGGTGGATTTGTGATCTGTATAAGGTTAACAGCTGTTCAGGGGTGAAGTAACGTCTTGAGCGAAAGAGAAATCCTAGTTTTTTTAGAAACTGAGGATGCAATGGTTGTTAGGTGTTTATGCCAGGAGAGGCTTGATGTCAGAATAATTTTAAGAAGTTAAATTGCAGATTGGCTGTAAATCTGGGTGTTGTCAAAAATAACACTGGGAGAAAATCATTATTTTTTGTGAGAAATGAGACAGTACTGGGTTTCATTTGCATTGAAATTGACTAAGTTATCTGAGTTCCATTGGAGGATGGTTTTGAGGTCTGAATTGAGGGCAGTGGTGGTTGCTGTTCTGAAGGTGTGGAGTGAGAGTTGTGTGAAGTAAGGTTTATCAAAAGAAAGGGAGGAATGAAATGTGCTGTTGTCTGCAAAGCTGTGTATTGGGTTGGAGGTATGCTGAAGTAGGTCATTGATATATAGTAGGAAGAGGGTTGGTGAGAGGACAGAACCTTGAGGAACCCTGGCATTGGTTGAATGGCGAGAGGATAAGGAGTCATCCACCACCACACATAGTGTGCATCTAGATAGAAAGCTGGCAATCCAACTATAGAGGTCTTGAGATAGACCAAACGATAGCAGCTTGCTTAGTAAGCCCTTGTGCCAGACTCGGTCAAACGCCTTGGAGATATCAAGTCCAACTGCTTGAGATTTTCCAAACTTCTCCATGGCATTTGTCCAGAGATGTGTGATATATGTGTGAGCAGATCTCCTGTTGATCGGCAGCGATGGAATCCATACTGGCAGTCGTTTATTACACTGGTAGCTTCAAGGTAGTGTAGGAGTTGGGAATTGATGATTTTTTCCATTACTTTAGACAGGACTGAGGTGAGCGAGATGGGGTAGTAGTTGGATGGCAGTGACTTGTCGCCCTTCTTAGGCCAAACAGACGTAGTTTGCTTTTGATTATTTTCTCGATCAGGTTTTCTTTTGGTTGTATTCGTCTGTAGATTTCCTCATTGTTCACTTTCTGTATCCAGCTTATTCTCAATATCTTTCTATAGCAGTTCCTCTCAAATGCCAATATCCTCCTTTCAGATTCTCTCAGGAGTACCCAGGCCTCACATCCATAGAGCATGATGCTGAAGATACAGGTTTCTACAATGCGCAGTTTACTTTGCATCTTTATAGCTCAGCTCTTCCATATTTTGTCCATGGCTTTTAAAATAGTTGTTGCTCTGGCTATTCTAATTTTTATCTCTTTTTTTGGGGTACAAGTCATGCGTCATGTGGCATCCAAGATATGTGAAGTGTTCCACATTTTCCAGTTGAAATTTGTCTATCATAACTCTGCTCAGTAACTCCTGTTGTCCGAATATCAGGTGGTAGTGGACACTATTAAGGTTGGAATTTAGGCCACAGATGTTAGTGAAGTGGATTTGTAGCGTTTTGTGAGTCATATGTTTGACCGCAGGGGTCTTGCATATTTCCTATGCAGTGCCTGCATACTGGTCACTATGGTAGCTGCTAGTGGTATCACTTGGCTTTTGCACCAATTTAGCTTGTCTGTAGTCATCATTTTGCTGTTTTCTGCAAGTTGTCTTCAAAGTTGGCGTCATTGTTCTCTTTGTGCAAATCATAAATCTGGTTGAGCATGTATGCATATTGCAAGACAAGTATCTTTGAACTTGTTGTTGATTGCTGTTATTAGTTTTGATGTGCTTGTCGGCATGTCGCAAGTCACTTTTACGAGGCGTGGAAAGTTCGTTCCATCCTTTCTTTTATTTATGGGTGAGAAAAAAGATGGCACCTGACGATATTTTTAGGATCGATGTCGCATTCATCTGCTAATTTGATGATGTCTTCTTTCAGTGCTTTTCCATTTTCTTTTGGAAAGTTCAAAATGACAGCATTGAATTTTTTGATTTTGGCTGCCATCGAGTTGTGCACCATTGATGTGATTATTTCACGGAGTTCATTCGCGGAAATGAGTGAACTTGCTTTGTGCTGCTGATCATCAGTTGATCTGTTTGATATGTTGGCAATGCATCAAGAAAAATAACCAAAATATTGACTTATAAAGGTATTTACACCAGTAAATACTACCTTATAAAGCTTTCTACACCCCACTAAAGACAGAGTCCCATTTTATAAACATCCGGGTATATACAAGATTCCGTAGGTAAGATTAGGAGAAGTTTCGAAAACTGCAACAAAGAAATATATGTGATGGTGAAAAAATGGCAAGGAAAAAGCAGACTAATAGCGCACATCCTCAAAGAATATTATTATTATTAAGTGACAACTCCAGGGATTCCAAAGACTCATCGAGGGAGAGTGTGCCAACAGCAATGAATGAATGAACCCTTTCCAAGTACTAACCATGCTCAAACTTGCTTAAATTTTTTTTGCTTGAGCCATTAGTAGCAAAGGCTCTACCAATCAACCAACCTTTGCTGCTGGCTAACACATATGAAGTTTACACAACCATGGAGAGACTGCACGTAATGATTATTATGATCTAATCATTACAATCTCTATCTAATGATTAGATAGAGACTGTAATGATTAGACTATCATTACAGTCATTTCAACTTACAGATATTAACTACTGTTGGAAATTATTTAAGTTTTTGTAGTTTTTTTTATTTATGTTAAACTACCTCCTGATGATGATGCTAGCCATATAGAGAGTGAATTCTGCAGAGGACATTTGTATATGAGTTAAAAAAGAGGTATTTATCAATCTTTATTATGTCTATTATATGTTTATTGAGTGCAATTTGATTGGGTAACCCTATGTATTTATTCACCTTCCAGGTTATTTGTTGTAAGAAAAATATGCATTCGTCACATTAAAAAAAAAATAATAATAAACAAAGAACGAATATCTTTTAGTTCTTCTTCTTCTTATTATTATTATTACCCAACTCCATGGAGTCAAAGACTCGTCTAGGACAGCGCTTCCCAAACTGTGGGGCGCAGCCCCCTTGGGGCCGTAGGTTTTGTTGAGGGGGGACCGTGAAATAATGAAAACAAATTGAAAATCTTTTAAGACTAAGTAGATAGCTTAGAAAATCTTTTAAGACTAAGTAGAAAGCTATTCAATACGCTGCAGTTATATGGGGCCAATGGGGCATTATATCAAGCAATACTTAGTCTTTATTTGAGTTGTAAGTCAGCAGTTAGAATTGAAGGAAGTACAGGAAGATGGTTTAATGTTAAATCTGGTGTGAGACAAGGATGTACATTATCCCCTCTGTTATTCATTATCTATATGGATCACATTATGAAGGAAAGTGGTATTAAACATGATATCAAAATTGGAGATGTTAATGTCAGCTCTTTGTTTTATGCGGATGATGTTATACTTCTAAATAAATCCGCTACAAGTCTGCAAGATTCTCTGACTAAATAGAATAGCTGTTGTAGTAGATATGGTATGAAGGTCAGCAATAAAAAGACAAAGACAATGAAAATAGGCAGAATCATTGAAAATGTCAACTGTGTTGTGAATGGAGAACCTGTGGAACAAGTAAAACATTTCAGCTACTTAGGCACGATTTTTACTGAAGATGGTAAATTAAATATGGAAATATACAACAGAATCAGCAAAGGCTGGTATGGTGGGAAGTCAATTGAATAAATTCATATGGAATAAGAGAGAAATTAGTCGGGACACTAAATTAGCTGTATACAAGACAGTGTTCAAACCAGTTTTAACTTATGGATCTGAGAGCTGGGTCAGAAGTAAAACACTTGACCAAAGATTAGAGACCGCAGATATGAGAGTCCTGAGAAAGATTAGAGGCGTGAACAAATGGCATCAATGGCAATATCATATTAAAAATGAGGATATTAGGAAAGACCTTGACATTGTCTGCATCCAGGAATGCGTTAGCTAATCTCAGGTGGTATGGTCATTTAAACAGAATGGGCGAGGAAAGATTAGCAAAACAAGTGTTCTCTGCCAGGTTGGCAGGAAAACAACCCAGAGGAAGACCAAGATATAGGTGGATTGATATGGTACAAAGTGCCTTAGACGATAGAAATATAAGATCTGATAATGTTGGAGTCTTGACAAGTAACAGACTGATTTGGAGGAAAATTGTAGATAGGAAGTTAATAATGATATAATTTTTTCATGTAGTACTATCATATCCTGTACACCCCTTGTGGGTACATGGCAGGAATTTGATGATAATGATGATGATGACTAAGTAGATTTTTTTAATCTTAATAGAAAGGTATTTAATTTTTATTATTTATTTTTTTGTTATTTTTTATATTTTAATGGGAAAAAAATCACACATTGGTGCTTGTTCACAAATTTCGCTTCCTGCGTATTAGTAAATATATGCTTATTCATATAAGTTTCATTTCAAAGCAGAAATCAAAGAATTGCAGTTTCAAATATTTCACTCACCTGATATTGACTTTTTGTGTAGTAGTATTGAAACACATCCATCACATTAAATTGTTATTAAACTTCTTTTATGTTTTTAATTCTTTCTTTATTACTAATCGTTTTATGTTTCATGTGCTTGTACTGCAAATGTACAATAACAATATATCTATCTATATAAAAATATGAGATAATGTGCCATGTCAATTGTGTATGTAAGATGCTAAAAATGTAATATTTGCATTTGATTTTTGCAATATTCGCTGTGTATGTTTTGTATTGAATATAAATACAATAAATATTATAATAATATATGTCTATATTATCGAGGGGGGGCCGTGAAATGTTGAAATTTTTCCAAAGGGGGCCCTGACATCCAGAAGTTTGGGAAGCACTAGTCTAGGAGGTCCTTTTATCATACACACAGCTCATCATACCAGGCTTTAAACACGCTCAAATTCTCTGCAGACACCACACTCTCAGGCAAGTCATTCCAATCATTCACAACTCTGTATGAAAAAAAACCTGCTTCTCACTCCCCTACTCACATCCTCTTTATACAGTTTCCAGGGAAAACCTCTGGTTCTCCCCTGATCTCTCACTATTTTCTGTAGACCCTCTCCAGCATTGATCATATAACAATCCCTTACTAACTTGTAAGTCTCTATCATATCTGCCTTCTTCCTCCTGTCCACCAGACTCTGCAAGTTGCATCTTCTGAATCTTTCCTCATATTCCACATTCCAGAGGTTAGAAACTACCTTAGTCAGTCACCTCTGGACCCCTTTCCAACATCATTTTGTCCTTCTGAAAACCAGCTGACCAATTCTGGGCCTATCCAAAGCCTTATACAACGGAACAAGAACCTCCCAATTTCTACAAGTCAGTATCCTCCGCATCATTCCCAGAAGCTTTTGTGTTGTCTTCACAATTTTGGCTATGTGTCTAATAAATTTCAGATCCTTATCCACTATCAACCCCAGATCTGTTATTTCCTCCACTTCTGACAATATATCTTCACCAAGCAGAAATTCTGCATCCCATTTTTGTTTTCCAAATTTTAAAACCTTACATTTTGCAACATTGAATTCACATCCCCATTCCCAATCACTCAATTTATTCAAGTCTTCTTGTAAGGCCACAACATCTTCTCTACTATTCATGGTTCATCCAAACTTTGGACAAACAAAATCTGCAAACAACCGAATGGAAGAACGACGGTACATTGCGCCCTTCGATTGGAATAGGCCTAAGTTCGATTCTCGTCGCGACGGGAGGAATCTTTATCTGGTCGATTTCAATCGAAGGCGAGTTAGCCGATCTCATACGGAGGTAGCAGGGTTTTTTCTCCTGGAAACTCGGGTTTTTCATCCCGCATACATACAAATCGGCCCTTCAGAACACACGCAATTTACAGACAAAAAATTACTAGTTGTGGTGGTGTTGGAGGTGGGCGGTAGATGGCGTTGATGGAGATGATTCGTAGTAGAGGTTAGGTGTAGAGACAGTTGTAGGTGTCCTCCCGCGATGAGTCTTCGGACTCCTTGGAGGTATCAGGAATAATAATAATAATAATAATCTCCATCCAAATCTTCACCAATATCATTAATATACAGGTTAAACAGTAATAGCCCTAAAACAGACCCCTCAGACACACTACTAGTAACTTTCCTTTTCCTGGATATCTCTCCCCCATACACAACTTGTTGATACCTATCAAATAGCCAGTCTCCAATCCAATGGGGCAATCTAATATCCATCCACATCTGCTCTAGTTTGACTATCAACTTATGATGCGGTAATCTATCAAAAGTCTTTTAAGTATATTACTGTGAATCCTTCGCCTCTGTCCATGGAAGCAGTTACCTTATTGTAATAAGTAAGTATATTACTAAAACATGACCTCCCTTTAGCAAATCCATGCTGTCCATCAAAGATAATACTGTTGTCATCCCAATTCTGGATCCTAATTCTCACAATCTTCTCCAACAACTTAGAACTGACACACAGATAGGCCTATAGTTTGATGCTTGAGTTCTATCACCTCCTTTATGAAGTAGCACAATCTTGCCCTGCTTCCACTCCTTAGGAACTTGACTGAGTGCAAGACTAGTATTAAAAAAATATGTCAAGGCTGGCATCAACTCCCTGGCACATTCCTTCAGAATATGTGGTGATATATTATCACGTCCCACAGCCTTATTTACATCTAGTTTGCTCAACTCACCATACACCTCTTGCTCACTTACAGTCAGTCACTCCTCCCCATCATCAACTACTCTCAATCTCTCCATGAAGTCACATTCACATGAATGAAAGACCTTTATGTACTGCTCATTAAGTATCTCCGCTATATTTTCCACAACAGCTGTCCTTATACCATTTTCTCCAATCAGTGTCATCCTTCCATAATCATTCTTTTTTTTTTTTTTTTGCTGGGTACATATTGAAAGAACTCCATAGGATTCTCTTTGGCTTCATTAGCTAACTGCTGCTCAAACCAAGTCATCTCACTTGCCTGGTTTTTGTAATCCTCATGGAGTTGGTTATCACCACTTCTCTTATGCTGCCTCCATAATGCCCCATGTTTTCTTCAGTCATTAATTTACCACTATCATCAACCACTAGTAATAATAATATTATTATTATTAATACGGGTATCTCCATTGGAGTCAGTAGACTCATCGCAGGAGACCCAAACTAGTAAAACGATATCTATCATATCTCTTCTTGAATTCATTTATAGATGAAGAACTCACAACTGAGTCTGGCAATTAATTCCACTCATTCACCACCCTCCAGGCAAAAAACTTCATTCTCACAGCCTTGATAACCACACTTTTCTTTAATTTCCAGGGATGACCTCTTGTTCTTCCATCACTATCACACAGCTGAAACATTTCCCCTGCATCAATCTTATAAAACCTTTTAGTAATTTAAATGTTTCTATCATATCCCCTCTTCTCTGCCTATCAACCAACTTCTGCAATTCACAATCTCTCAATCTATCAATGTAGGAAGCATTTTTTACATCACTCACCAACCTAGTCACTCTCCTCTGAACCCTCTCCACAACCTCCTCATCACCAAGGAATCCAGGTGACCAGACCTGCGCACAGTAATCCAAATGTGGAAGTATCAATGCTTTATAAAGGGGAATAATAACCTCTTTATCTCTAGATGTTAGTGCGTTCCTCAATAACCACATAATCCTATGTGTAATATTGGGTACCTTAGCAATGTGTCCCCTGAACTTCATCTCCCTATCCACCAACACCCCTCAGTCCATTCTTTATCTCTAGATGTTAGTGTGTTCCTCAATAACCACATGTAATCCTATGTGTAATATTGGGCACCTTAGCAATGTGTCCTCTGAACTTCATCTCCCTATTCACCAACACCTCTAAGTCCCTAGCCTCATCAATCTCTTGGGGTACCATTCCATCAATGTAGTACACAGCCTGTAATCTTTTAATCCCAAAATGCATGACCTTACACTTTTCCACGTTGAACTGACATCCATTACCCTTTGCCCATTTTGCCAACTTATTTAAATCATCCTGCAAACTCTCAACAGCAGCTTGATTTCTTATTGTGCTACCCGACTTTGCATCATCAGCACAACTGAATATCTCCCTTCAAGCCATTTCCTATATCATTTATGTACAAATAAACAACAATGGCCCAAGCACAGAGCCCTGAGACACACCAATGGTCACCTGCATCATGCTGGACTCTGTTCCTCCATACACCACCTTCTGGTATCTCTCCCTGAGCCATTCTCTTATCCATATCACCAGTTTAGTATCCATTCCCATCTGCTCCAATTTCTATAACAGTGTTCCATGAGGTATCCTGTCAAAAGCCTTAACAAAATCCAGAAGCACCACTGTGTAGCCATTTTCATACTCCCATACTTCCATAATCATCTTTCCTCTTGTTTGTCATACAGCAGAACAACTCCCTTGAACTTCTTTTGTTCTAATTTTCCAATATTCTTTCATACTGCATTTGGTATGTTGTTATGCAGTTTCTCTTTTCCTGACTGTTCCTCTTTCCATGCAAGCATATAGTCATACATGACTCTTTTTGATTAACTCTTCAGTCAAAATAGAGTCTTGATTAGCCAATTCTTGTCAAAAACTTGTACCATTTTACCTCAATCACAATTATATCCTTATTACCTTTCACTTACCTAAACATTTTGCAGTATTATCCTTTAGAATGTCCATTTAAAATGTTTCACAATGATTACTGCTTTTACTTGAGAGCTACCCGACTTTGCATCATCAGCACAACTGAATATATTCCCTCAAGCCATTTCCTATATCATTTATGTACAAATAAACAACAATGGCCCAATTTCCTGACTGTTCCTCTTTCCATGCAAGCATATAGTCCTACATGACTCTTTTTGATTAACTCTTTAGTCAAAATAGAGTCTTGATTAGCCAATTCTTGTCAAAAACTTGTACCATTTTACCTCAATCACAATTATATCCTTATTACCTTTCACTTACCTAAACATTTTGCAGTTATTATCCTTTAGAATGTCCATTTAAAATGTTCCACAATGATTACTGCTTTTACTTGAGAGCTACCCGACTTTGCATCATCAGCACAACTGAATATATTCCCTCAAGCCATTTCCTATATCATTTATGTACAAATAAACAACAATGGCCCAATTTCCTGACTGTTCCTCTTTCCATGCAAGCATATAGTCCTACATGACTCTTTTTGATTAACTCTTTAGTCAAAATAGAGTCTTGATTAGCCAATTCTTGTCAAAAACTTGTACCATTTTACCTCAATCACAATTATATCCTTATTACCTTTCACTTACCTAAACATTTTGCAGTTATTATCCTTTAGAATGTCCATTTAAAATGTTCCACAATGATTACTGCTTTTACTTGAGAGCATCCAAAGTATCAGCTGAAATGATGAAGTATCCACTACAATGTTAATAAGAAACAAGGGATGATTTCACATCAAATCTGAGGCCCTCATTAATCCATCATGACACGACACGCTTGTATCTACCAGTAATATGCAATATTTCACAAACAATGTTAATAAGAAACAAGGGATGATTTCACATCAAATCTGAGGCCCTCATTAATCCATCATGACACACTTGTATCTACCAGTAATATACAGTATTTCACAAACCAGCAGCCTGTGTGACAGGGATTGCATGCTTTCTATTCTTTGAACATTTTCAAATATTCTTCACTAGAAATGTTAGCTGTTATTACTTTGCTTGTAGTTTTTTTAATTTATTCATGCTATTTCCTGATGAAGTGAAAGAAAGAAAGAATGAGTATGATAATTAAGGCACTGGACATGAGGAAGAAACAAGCAAGAGAGTTAATTGTGATTGTAGGGACGAATGATCTAACTGGACATCAGGAGGAGGTGAGGACAAATATCAGGAGACTATTGAGAAGAGTGAAAGATAGTGTAGTAGGAAAGGTTGTCAGTGTGTTACCCAGGTATGATGATAATGAGTTGCGATGGAGAGCCAAAATCATGAATGGTATGTTGGTGGAGCTGTGTGAGGAGAAGGGAGTGGAGTTTGTGGATGTATGGCATGTGTTTGAGGGAAGAATGAAATTATACAGGCGTGATGGGATGCATTTAAATGGCTTTGGAGTGAATGTGCTGGAGAAAGTGTTGCTGGATGAAAGTATAGTGTATGATGCGTGACAGAGATCAGAAGGAAGAGATGAAGAGAAAAATCAGGAGAGTGGTACTGAAAAGATGGCAGTGCTAGAGGTGAGGGAGGAAGAGAGAACGGGAATACAAGAGGAACAGGGAAACGGGGGGAGCTCGGGTGGACAGGGAGACATGGCATAGAGGGAGTGAGTGTTGGGGGGTGCTGGTGAGTGTGTGTGTGTGTGTGTGAAGATGGAGTGCATTGTGGTGTGGATGGAGGTGAAAACTGGGGAGGTATATGTGGTAAATGGTGATAAAGGAGATTTGGCAGGTGTGGTGGGGAGATTGCAACCAACATATGGCTTGGATAGGACCTAAAAATGAAATGTTGTGTTTATTTACAAATGCCAGAAGTATCAGAAATAAAGGGGATGAAATGGTTTCAGTGATTGAGTTTATTCGTCCCCAAATCATTGGAATATGTGAAACATGGTTGAATGAAGATGATATAGTAACAGGAATAGAAATGGAAGGGTACAGTATTTTTCGTGAGGATAGAAAGGGCAGGAAGGGGGGGGGGAAGTGCTGCTGATGATAGTAGGAGAATTAAGTCCACATAAGGTAGACATGAAAGGGGAAATAGTGGCAATGGTTATGAGGCAATGTGGTGTAACGTGAAGGTTGAGAGGAAGACATATTTAGTTGGATGTTGCTATAGGCCTGGAAATGTGGAAGGTGGTGATGAAGAAATGTATAAACAACTTGGATTAGTGAACAAAGGAAGGGTAATTATTATGGGTGATTTTAATTATGGTAGTATAGATTGAAATGAAGATTAGAATGAAAAGATACATTTGAGAATAAAAAAAAAAAAAAAAAAAAAAAAAAAAAAAACAGCTAACGCCTTTTTATTCCCGTATACGGGAGTAGGCGAGGCCATTTAGCCCTATCTAACTTTTGGAGACTGAGTGGGCAGTTCAATCTCCACTGGTACCCAATCAGAGACAGATGGCCCAAGGCTATCACTAATTAAGCGGTACGCAGTGAAGAGAGACGGCTCAAATGTGCCGCCATCTCGTGGTCCCTAACCCTAACACAATATATTTAATGTCTGAAAAATAATGTGGGTTCTACGGTCGATTTTCTTGAGTTTACAGGACGAAAAACCCGAGTTTCCGGGAGGAAAAACCTGCTTGCCCGTGCCAGAGATCGACTAACTCGGGAACCGGTCGAAAAAAGGCTTAGAAAAATTTCCTCTAGTCGCCGACTAGACTCGAAACCAAGCCTTCCTTCGTGCGGCCAAGCGCGGTGGTGTGCAAACGCCACATCCACTGAGCTACACAGGTTTCGAGTTTCGAGTTCTTGAGAGATAACTATCTCAGGTAGCATGTAAAAAAAAGGCACGCGAGGATCAAGAGTTCTAGATCTCATCATTTCATTAGAGGATGTAATGGTTAGAGGGGTTTCACATTTTCCTCCAGTTGGTGAAAGTGATCATGAAGTAATCACCTGTGCTAGTCATATGCAGGCTTTTGTGAGGAAAGGATATATGTGGAATTATAAGGCTGGTGATTATGACATGCTTAGGAGACAACTTAGAGCTATAACATGAAACGAGGAGTTGAGCGGTAAGGAAATAAATGCTGCATGGGAACTTACAAAGAAATACATAACAGCATCAATGTACGAATATATCCCAAAGGCCAAAAGGCTGAATGAGGTTGGTATAAAATGGATCAATGTGGAGCTTAAGCATGAAATCTGGAAAAAGAAAGTCCTTTGGAGTAAGTACAAGATCAATAATGTTAATCAGTCACATGAAGAATATAAAGAACAAGCCAGGAGAGTGACTCAGTTAGTAAGGAAAACAAAAGTTGAGTATGAGCAGAAATTGGCAAATCAGGCTAAGAAAAACCCTAGAGAGTTTTTTTTTAGTTATGTAGCAAGTAGAAGGAAGAATGATCATGGAAGGATGAAGTTAAGGGATGAAAGTGGTAGAATGGTAACTGCTGCAGAAGACATTGCTGAGTTATTCAGTGATCAATTTATAAGTGTGTTTCATCCTGATCAGGATGGAATCATAAGGAACTTAAGTGTAGAGGACACAGGAGAGGATAGCTTAATTGTGAGTGAGCAGGGGGTATTTGAGGAAATAAATAACCTTGATGTTAATAAGGCGATAAGATTTGATGAAATATCACCATGCATCTTAAGGGAATGTTCCAGGGAACTGGCAGTAGCATTGGCATGCCTGTTTAACAAGAGTTTTGCAACAGCACAGGTTCCAAGAGAGAGTGGAAGGAGGTTAAAATTGTTCCACTGCATAAAGGCAGTGATAAGGCTGTAGCTTCAAATTACAGGCCGATCTGTATATCTGGAGTTGTGGCGAAGGTCCTGGAGAGATTGGTGAGAAGTAGGATACAGAAATGGGTTGGTAACAGTGGTATTCTCTGTGGTTATCAGCACGGGTTTGGTAAGGGGAAATCATGTTTCACTAACTTACTTATGTATTATAGCAAGGTGACAAATAGCTTGGACAAAGGAGATGCATATACAGTGGTGTACTTGGATTTTGCAAAGGTTTTTGATAGACTGCCACATGACAAGCTGTTAATTAAATTGAAAGAGATGGGATTGGATAACAGACTTCTGTGTTGGATCAGTGACTAGCTGTCAGATAGGTATCAGAAAGTGTAAGGTTTTGAGATTTGGTAAGCAACAATGGGATGCAAAGTATACACTTGGTGGGGAAACTTTGACTGAAGTAGAGGAGATGAGAGACAAGGACCTGAAATTCAGGGGGTCACATTGCACAAGTTGTGAAGACATCACATCGAATAATGGCAATGATGCGGAGAACCCTGACATGCAGAAATAGAGAGGTTATGATTCCATTGTATAAGGCCTTGATCAGGCCTCATATGGATTATTGTGCACAGATTTGGTCACTGGGTTTTCATGGTGACGAGGATATGTTGGAAAGGGTACAAAGAAGATTCACAAAGGTGGTCAGTGGTCTTTGGAATGTGGAGTACAAGAACAAATTGAGGGAATGTAAGTTGCAGAGCCTCGTGAATAGGAGGAAGAGGGGGAATATGATTGAGACACATAAACTGGTCAGGGGTTGTTATCAGGTAGACATGGAAGAGATTTTTCATAGAAGTGGAGAAGGAAGTAGAACAAGAGGCCATTGCTGGAGGCTGTAAGCAAAGGAGTGAGAAGCAGGTTCTTTGCATGGAGGGTGGCTGGTGAGCGGAATGCATTGCCTGAGTGTGTTGTGGATATGGACACACTGAATCAGTTTAAGACGTGATGGATGAGCATTGTATGCAATACCTCCCACGATGAGTCTCTGACTGCATGGAGGCCGGGTGTTGATAATAATAATAATAAAGCATTTTTCATGAAACTAGTCAAATTAAAACAATTTCTTTTTGACTTTTGGCTTAATACTGGAAATGGTGATTCTAATGTCACCTTTTACATTTTCAAGCTTCTCAAACATTATATTAGATATCTTGTCCTATTTATCTCAACCTCAGAAGACTGAAGCAACTAAAGATCATCAGTTACATGTATTTTATCTGTTCAAGTATATGTATTTTCTTTTGTTTGATATGGCAGAAAAGGTTTTAGCCCTTATATGGAGCCATTTAACATGAAATGGCAATTCACGAGCTAGCTACAGTGTTCTAGAATTCTGCATACTGTTGGAAATGGTTTATGTGTGTCTCTTCTAGTAAGTCTTGAAATCATAAGGTCAGCTGATAATTAATTTACAGACATTGTCATAAAATTGTTGATTATTTTAAATAAGCATCAAAAAAAAAATGTAGTGTTATGGCCATGAAACCTAAATTTATTTAGCTTATATGTGCATAAACATCTATGAATATAAAAATATATTAAAAAATTAAACGTGAAAGCAGAACAGTTTTTATGGTGCACAGCAGGTACCAGCAAAGCATCATAATTTATTTATTTATTTTAAAAGTGCACTTACTAGACATTTATAATATGCAACATGCACCAAAATATTTTCATGCACATTCGTCATTGTTAATATATTAACTGTGCAGAGCACTTCAAAAAAATATGCTATAAAATAATTTCATCATATATTTCTTAAATCACCGAGATAAAATTAAAAGCTTAGATTGATATTCTTACCTTCAGTTACTGTATGAGGAGTTTCAGCACACTTTAGAGTGGTAACAGTCTTTCGTTTTGATGTTTGTGATGGCTGGGGATATGATAACTCTCTTCTGTCAGTAACAACCATTGCTTCAGAAACCATAATTAGTTTGTCTTCATCTGTTGCTTGTGAGTCTGGCCTCTTAACACTCCAGTCAGATTCTGGATCAGTAATTAGAGTTTCATTACTAAATAAATATTGCTCAGACATAGAGCTTGTAATATACTTTTCCTGTTCAACTTCACTGAAAATTTTATCTACTGCTGCAGAAAATGATTCAATATCAGAAAGGGAAGGTGGCTGTATGATAATTTCACCAAATGGTACTGGTGTCTTATTGATTACTTTTATATTTTCCAATGGTATTTTTGAAACATTAGATTTAGTATAATTTATGATGGGAACAGATTTATTTCTAGAAAAGTCTTTGATGACAGTCTCTTCTGTTTGCATTAGCTCTTCTATATTATCCGTGTTTTCTTCCCTTTGAATTTCTTTTGGAATGATTATATCATCAGGATCAAAAAATAATGAATCTTTTACATTAACAGAAACATCCAATTCATTATTATACACTTTTTGAGCTGTTTCGGATAACAGTGGACTGATCTCTTCTCCTGATGACAAACTTTCTTTTTGATCAGAGAGAATGCCAATCTGTTTCAAATGTTTTGAACCATACATATTTCCTTGGATACTTTCACATGTACCTTTTTCTAGAGAAGTAATTCCACATATATTTGCATTTATGTGTTCATCCACATACCCTTCATCAGTCAGTGATGTGATATTAGATGATTCTTTTAAAGTGATGACATCTATTGGTATTTGTGCTTGATCATTAATTTCTTCTGTTTTTGCATTATAGAAATCACATGAGGAAAATGGTATTGCAAACTGATTTAATTCTAGTTTATTTTCCTTAACAGAAAGCTCTTTTGAAATTTTATTATAATCTAAAATTGGAAAAACTGGAATCCTATTTAATGCCAAACTTGGATCTTGTTTTGTACCTTCTAAATTTATTACATTTTTAGCATTTACAGCATTGAACTCTGTTATGGTAAAGTATTTACTTTCTTTTATACTTGGACATAACACCATTGAAGATGTCCTCTTATGACTACTATGAAAACTGTCATTTTGGACAACATCTTCACATAATATTGGAGCTTGAAGTACATTCATCATGTCTTTGTCTCTTATAGTTTCATTTGTACTTTTCATCTTAAGTTTATCAGGTAGATGATGTATGGACTGTTCATTTTCATATTTTTCAAACGCTGGTACAGAAGTTTCACATACACTAGGCATAATATTGATATGGGTATCATCTGATAAACCATTAATTTCTGTATCATGTTTACAGAAAGAATTCTGTATACAAAAATGTGATGACAATTCAGATGAATTTCTTATCAGAGAAGTTTCATATTCTCTAGATGTTTCATTATTGCACAGAATACAAGAAGAAGAAACAGATCCAAGATCAGAATTGGCATCTGATATATGGTAAAAAGGGAAATATTTTTTACCATCTTCAAAACATGATATAGTTTTCTGCAATCCAGGAAACTGACTAGTTTTCGGAACAGGAAATTTTTTGCATATTTTACTGTTCGAACTCTCTGTTGTGTTTTGAGTGTCTTGATGCCCAAGAGTATTAGATATATTCGTACAATTAAATTCAGTATTATCTTTTTCTGAAGGTAATAAATGACCACTTTCTGAAGAAGAATGAAAGTCATGTAATTTCTTTTTTTTGTCATAAAGGAATTCTAGTTCAAAATTTGCACTAGACAGAGGAATAAAAGAAATACTGTGTGTCAACTGGTTTGCTACATTAAATGGTGAATGTATTTGGACATCAATTTCTCTTTCCTTAAATTCAGTGGTATCAGTAATTGTTTGCATAAGTGATTTTTTTGAATCCAGTGTATCTCTCAACTGTACTATTTGTGAATGTATACCTTTTATCATTTCTGATACTTCAGTTAATGACAATGATTCTGACAAAGCCATAGTTGAAGATACACATTCAGCTAAATTTGAACCTGAATGACGATATTCTGATGATAATTCATTATTATGAAAAACATGTAATGTTTTGTCTAGCCCACTGTATTCAGTTTTTTTGAAAGAATCATCCAAAGCTACTAATGAATCAGAAAAGTGTTTTTTTATATACAATGAATATTCCTTATTTTCACTTTCATTCATCTTATCTGATAGAATCTTTTGAGAGATTTCTGAATTTTTTAAGTTGTTAAGTTTCAGATCGTTCTTAACAATATGAAAACATACTCCTTGTTTTTTGGGTTCATAATGTATACTTGACTGCTGTTTAACATCTGTATTCCTTTCACAATTAAACATTTGTGTTTCCTGAATAGGAAACACTTCCTGTGCTACTTCTAGACTTGTCAGTTTATCTTTCAGTTTCAGTACTTTATTTTTATGAACTTCTTGAATTTTTACTTTATTTAATTTTTCATCTTCAACAGTGTCATTTCTCATTTTATAATCTTTTAATAAAGATGAAGTATACAAATGTAAGGAGTCATCTGGTAATTCCTCTATATGAAAATCTGGAATGTCACCAGCACCTTTGTGCTTCATACAGTTTTCATTTTCAACCACCAATATGGGATCAAAGTCATTATCATCTATTTCGATTGTTGGAGTCTCAAGTGTACCTATATCTTGACCATTAGACTTAATTTCAATTTCAGAAAATTGACCTGCACTTGAAAATTGTAATGAAACCAAACTATCTACAGGACTTGTAAAAGTAGATACAGTATTGATAATAGTTGTTTGAGTAAAAGAATCTTCTTTTGGAAATGAGATTTCAGCAGCAGAATCAGCTGGACTTACACCAGTTGATTTAGTGTCAGGATAAAAAGGGCTACAAGCTGTATCTGTAGTAACAGGAGATTCGGTACCAACTCCTGTGTCCAACATATATTCAGATATGGGACTTGTGGCAATTTCAGATGTTTCACTCATAATTAAGTTTTCCATAACTCCATCTGTATAACTAATAGCAGCTTCATTTCCCCACATTAAAACTTCTGGTGCTTGAAAAACTGGCACCAAGAATTCTGTCTGCACGATAGGAATAGCTGTGTTCTGATTAACTTCGTTAAAAGAGTAACGTGTAAAACCATTAACAACAGGCGATTCCTTTTCAAAATGGTCTACTGTATTAGATTTTAAATGATTTGAAATAAATGACTCGCTCTCTGATTGCATTAGTCTTTTCTTGGTACTCAGCAGTGTAAGATCAGGAAGTTCCTCTGATGATGATTTTGATTCCATATTCCTCTGCAAGTCTCCTATAACATATGAACTATTAGAATAGCGAGAATAAGGCATATCAGGCTTTTGCATAGCTGGTGCATCATATGTCTTAATTAAACATTCCATTCCATCTCTGTGGATAGTACCAGGAAGTACTGCAAAAACAGCTATAGGACTTATGCTTTTGTCATCAGGTTGGAATGATGATGAGTAATTAATTGTTGACAACAAATCTTCAGTAATGAAGACTGGATCAATTTCTTTCTTTATTCGTGTAGAAGGTGATGTAATGTTTTTTGATTCTATCAATGAAATTTCTTGTGTATCTTCTTGTTTATAATTTACAGGTGAAGAAAAATTTGGTTTCTTATTCATATCATTGCTCATAACTTCCATGGTATCTGAAGCAGAAATTAAAGATGTAGTTTGTTCCTCAAGGCTGGTTGTAACTGCAGCAGAAATAACTGCTGTTGGTTCTGGCTGGCAGTGCACAGAAGGAGGCTGAAGTAGTAACTTGAATTTCTTTTCACTGTCTGAAAGTGTGTTCATAGGAAAGGCAAGTGTGTTATTCAGACATCCTACAAGGATGCCACCAAAATATCAAGCACACACAGGCCTCATTCAGTCAAACATACAGCGGGAATCAGTGGGAATGCACATAGTTCATATTTTTTGTATTTAGAATAAATAGGGTTAAATATCAGTATTTATAATTTAATTTTGCGAGTTTGGATTTTGCTGTGCATATCATTCAACTTATTAAGCTCTCAGATGTATACTGTGATTGTGTTTCATAAGTAAATAAATAAATAAATAAACAAACAAATAAATAATGGAAACAAAGTCAAAATAATATCAATGCTTATGTATCATATTCTTTATACGTTACTGTCATAATACATATGTTTATAAAAAATATACATACTTTTCTTTTAATGATTTTTATTATTCATTATTTCTAGTACTTATAATATTATTCTATATTACAATTTAATTACCTAATATTATGGTAAATGTGTTACTTAAAATTAATACGATTTTTTAAGAACTATGTGATTTCTTTGAGTTAATATATATATATATAGAATGTTCACGTGAATGCATAAACATGCAGAACATTTGGAACAATTAGAAATAATTTTTAAAAAATAACATCAGTCTCTTTTGTATAACTGTATAACAGTTGTCATCTTTGTTAGTCCTCACTGTTTTGTCTACTAGTTTGTTTATTTACACCTGAAGAAATCCTGTGCAATTGGGATGAAATGTCGTGTTACTAGGTAAATTAATGTTATCAACTTATTCCAGTGTTTTGCCTTATAAACTTTAATCAAATATATATATATATATATAAAGTGGTGCATATGTATACATATATATGCATCCTTTTTTTTAAATTCATTTTTGTTATTAAAATAAAAGGGTCCAATTTCAAAAATATGGTATATATAATAAGCAACAGAAACAATCCTAATAGCTTTAAAGTTCCTCTATAAATGTATGGTGATAAAATTGCATAGTTTTGAAATCTGTATCAAATTCTTTGTGCAAGAATTTTTTCTCAAACAATTACAACAAATATATTGTTTATAAATTTCAACAGTAAATAAAACAATATAAACAATTTTGAAAAGTAATAACATTGAGCCTCTAGGATACTGGTTCCTGTGTGTGTGTGTGTGTGTGTGTGTGTGTGTGTGTGTGTGTGTGTGTGTGTGTGTGTGTGTGTGTGTGTGTGTGTGTGTGTGTGTGTGTGTGTGTGCTCTGCACTATTTGAATGTTCAGAAAAGAAAGAAATACCTCAGCCAACAATCAAATAGGCTGTGTATTATGTAGAACCCAACTGCAAGAAACTGATGAATCTAAGGATTTAGAGTAATGGTGGAAAGAGAGAGAGAGTTGCAGTTCAAAGAAAATATCACAAAAGTGAGAAAAATACCTCAAAGAATCATGTGATGAAACAATGAGCAGCAGGGATAAGGAAGTCATTATTCCCCATTATAGGGCTTTCATATGATCACATCTTGAAGGATTAAGTCGCACATGTTACATGTTTCTTGGAGATGTAGGAGTAGCTGAGAGAATTCATACGGTACAATTAAGAGGGTACAACCATGAGCTTACCATTATTCCTTCCCCCACATTGCTAACTTTTATATGGAAGCTTTTGAGCAATGTTTTCTAGATTCCTTTACTTTAAAACCCAAACTCTGACTTAGGTATGTTTACAATATTTTTGTTATTTGGCCCCATGGCCATCAGGCTTTAGACACCCTCCTTAGCTACCTGAATCAACAACACAACACATACAATTCACAACTGAAATTGAAAGTAAGAATTCACTTCCATTAAGGATATACTTGTCACACATCACTCTTCCGGCAGTCATTTTACTTTACTGTTTACTGTAAGCATGCACATACTGGACAATATATACACATAAACTCTTACCACTACTCGGCACAAAAATTAGTTGTCAGATGTCATTAACACACACTAAAATACAGGGCTGTAAAGATTTGCTCCAGTGAGCAAAACACAAGCATGAATTAAAAATTATCAGCAATACTTTCTTCCTAAAAATGACTATAGCAAAAATGCTATCAACAAAATTCTTCTCAAGACTGCATGCACCTAATACTAAAAATAGATCACAATTAAACTGTAGCCATTCCATACATTAAAGGGATAACATAAAATAAACAGAATACTACACAAATAATTAAAAAACTTATTCAACTCCTCCAAGGATCTCCTTCCCCCCTGAAGTATACTGAGTGCACCTGCACTCAATGTACTCCAGGAAAGGAAGGAAACTGCATAACTGAATGCACAGTTCCTATTTGGAAAAAGGAACATAAACAATACATTAAATTTAATAACAATGGAAGATCTGGCCTTTCTTATCATGATCTGGATACTTTACATAGAACTGACTGGAAAGCCACCTGAATTACATCACACCAAAACTTGGTATGAGTGCAAATTTAAGAAGGCTTTTGAAATTCTAATCAACTACCCTAATCTTAACAATAATAATAATAATTATTATTACAATTTATTAATATTAAATGCAAAAACAAAAGAATGCAGTAACGACTTAAAAAACAGTTAAACAAATTGAAGAGCACGCGTGACATCAAACGCATAAAGCATGAAGACTTAGTCATTGTTATTAAGTTGCGTTTTATAATTTTTCACGTAATTTAATTCTGCTAAACTTAATGAATTTAATAGGTTTTCCCAAATGTCTTTTAATATTATTCCCTGGTTTCTACTAAGGTTATTTTCTGTCCGTAGGACTACTGCAGCTTCTTTAAAGGCTCTACATCTGTAATCCTCTTCGATATATATATCATGGAGCTGTTGTCCCAATCTATTGAATGGTTTGAAGTTGAGAAATGATGTGCTAACCCTGAGGTGTCTGTTCTATTATTATTGACATCTCCGACATGTTCCTTCTTTCGGATCTCTAGGCTTCATGAAGTTTGGCCACTGTAAGTCAGTCCACATGTACATGGTATACTGTAAACACCTGCATATTTGTAGAAAGCAATGCTATCCTTAGGGGATCTTAATAACTGTCGTGTAGTTATGGCAGGTTTAAAAACAACTCTGATGTTAAAAGGCTTCATAATTCTTGCTATTTTGGTGGAGATTGAGCCTGCATAGGATATTACGATGATGATACGTACTGTGCCACCAGAGGTTATTGTTGGAGGTTGTTTCTATAGAGAATTTTATTAATTATATTTTGAGGATAACCATTAAGTGATAGAGTGTTTGATATAAGGGAAAGCTCAGCACGTACTTTTTTTCTTTTGTGATGATATTTTTAACTCTGTTTTTTAGCATATGTATGATGCTAAGTTTCTGTGCATAGTGATGATTGGATGTAAAATGGAGATAACGTCCAGTATCTGTAGGTTTACGATAGATTATAAGTTTGATTTTTCCATTATCTTGTTTTTTAACTAGTACATCCAAAAAGGGTAATTGATGGTTATTTTCCAATTCTAATATGAATTTAATTTTATGATGGAAAGAGTTTATTTTTTGGAGGAACTCATGTAAGGTATCTTCCTTGTCTTTCCAGATAATGAACACATCATCAACATACCTCCACCAGACTGATGGTTTTGGATTTATTTTTGCTAGGATATCATTTTCTAATTTTTCCATGAACAGATCTGCACACAGTGGAGACGGGGGACTGCCCATGGCTAAGCCTTCTAGTTGTTGATATACTACGTTGTTTACTTTAAAGTAGCTGGACTTGAGGCAGTGGCAGAAGAGCTGCGTAATATCATTTGGAAAGAGATCTTTTATAATCTCAATGACTTCTTCAACTGGTACATTTGTGAACAAAGAGACCACATCCACACTTGTCAGTATGTCTGTGTTGGACATATTAATGTTATTAAGTTTTTCAAAGAAGTGTTGAGAATTCTTTATATATGAAGCTGATTTCCTTATCTTCTCTTTTAATAGGCTAGCAAAGTGTTTGGCTAGTAGGTATGTAGGAGAGTATCTGCCATCTACGATCAGGCAGAGCGGAACCTCATCTTTATGTACACCATATAGGCGCAGTGTCAATGGATGTAAAGATTTTAATTTTCTTTGTAAATCTTGAGGCCATCTATTCATATTGCGAAACAAAAAATTGGTCTCGTGGTTTTTCTTGGTTGGATCTTTCTCTAATATTTGATATGTAGACTGATCAGATAGAAAAGTCCCGATCTTTGCCTGCCTTAATTGCAATAATGTCTTTGTTTTGTTTTAAGTTCAAAATTGCTTTCTTTGTGGAGAGTGTAATATTCTGTTTCGGCAGTTTTTGCTGTAGAGAAGATGATTGTACTTTTGAATCTTATTTCGTTTGCTATTGTCTCTGAGAGTAGAGAAAAACCTTTCTCAATATTACATATAAAGTCTATTTTGGGGATATGATTAGGAGCAATAGAAAAGTTAAAACCTTTTTTTTTTTAATTTCTGATTCTTGTTTTGAAAGACTGTAGTCCGAAAGGTTAAAAATAACTTTATCTCCATTTTACATCCAATCATCACTATGGACAGAAACTTAACATTATACATATGCTAAAAAACAGAGTTAAAAATATCATCACAGAAGAAAAAGACGTATGTGCTGAGCTTTCCCTTATATCAAAAACTCTATCACTTAATGGTTATCCTCAAAATATAATTAATAAAATTCTCTACAGAAACAACCTCCAACAACAAGAACCTCTGGCGACATAGTACGTATCATCCATCGTAATACCCTATGCAGGCTCAGTCTCCACCAAAATAGCAAGAATTATGAAGCCTTTTAACATCAGAGTTGTTTTTAAACCTACCATAACTACACGACAGTTATTAAGATCCCCCTAAGGATAGAATCGCTTTCTACAAATATGCAGGTGTTTACAGCATACCATGTATGTGTGGACTGACTTACATCGGCCAAACTTCACGAAACCTAGAAATCTGAAAGAAGGAACATGTTGGAGATGTCAATAATAATAGAACAGACGCCTCAGGGTTAGCACATGATTTTTCTCAACTTCAAACCATTCAATAGAAACCAGGGAATAATATTAAAAGACATTTGGGAAAATCTATTAAATTCATTAAGTTTAGCAGAATTAAATTACGCAAAAAATTATAAAACGCGACTTAATAACAATGACTAATTCTTCAAGCTTTATGCATTTGATGTCACGCATGCTCTCTAATTACAATTTATTATTATTATTAACACCAGACCTCCATGGAGTCAAAAGAATCATCACAGGAAGCACACACACTATTACACACAAAGACCATCAAAACTGTGCTTTAAACTCATTCAAATTATCTACTTTCATCACGCATCAGGCAACACAGTCTGCTCACCAACTACTCTCTATGCAAAGAACACATTCATAAATGACTGGTTTCTTATGCATCTGCTCACACACCCTCTTTATACAGGTACCAGGGATGTCCCCTTGTTCTGACCCCTTCCACCATTCTATGAAAAATTGCTTCCACATTAACCTGGTAACCCTTTACCAATTTAAATGTATCAATCAATGCCCTTCTCTCCTCCTCCTATTCACAAGGCTTTGCAAATTGCATTCCCTCAATCTGTCTTAATATCTCACATCCCAAAGGCCAGTTATTACTTTTGATCAGTCTTCATTGGACCCTTTCCATTATATCCTGATTACCATGAAAACCACTGGACAAAATCTGTGCAAACTAATGCACATGAGGCCTGATCAAGGACTTATAGAATGGAACCAGAACTCCTTTATTTCTGCATGTTAAGGTCCTCTGCATCATTTTCATTATTCAATGTGACAACTTCACAACTTGTGCAACATGACCTCTGAATTTCAGAACCTTGTCCACCACCACTCCAAGGTCTCTTGTCTCCTCAACTTCCTCCAAGTATACTTTGCATCCCATTATTGCCTACCAAATTTTAGAACTGCATATTTGGAAACATTGAAATGGCACTTCCATACCATTGTCCACTCATACAATCTATTCAAATCCTCCTGTAAGGCCACAGAATCTGCTTGATTCCTCATCACTCTCCACAGTTGCATCATCTGCAAAACCAGTTAAACCCATCCCAATATCATTAATATACAAATTAAATAACAATAGTCCCCAAACCACTTTGGAACACCATTAGTGACTTTCCTCTTCTCGGATACTATAACTGCCGCTACACAATGTGTTGACACACATATGAGAACCCATTGCATATCAAACTCACTAATCTACCATCCAATCCCATCTGCTTCAGTTTAGTTACCAACTTGTGTTGTGGCAATTTATTAAATGCCTTTTGGAAATATAAGTACAGCACTGTGTATGCATTTCTCTTGTCCAACACATTCATCACCTTGTTATAGTACATAAGCAATTTGGTAAAACATGACCTTCCTTTAACAAACCTATACTGAGAAGTACAAAGAATACCACTATTACCAACCCACTTTTGTATCCTAGATCTCACAAACCTGTCAAATATCTAGAACCCCAGATATGCAGATCGGCCTATAATTTGTAGCTTTTTATCACAACCTTTGTGAAGTGGAACAGTTTCACTTTCCTTCCACTCCTTTGAGACTTGTGCTATTACAACTCTTGTTAAGCAGGTAGAATAAGGCTGATGCTATCTCCTTTTAACATTCACTGAAGACAAGAGGTGATATGTTCTATTGCCTTATTGACATCTAGCTTACTTAACTCCTCATACACACCTCTTGCTCATCCACCATTTCTCTCATTCATTTCATTCTCTACATTTGAACTTCTGATTCCACACTGAGGATGAAAACTCTGATGAAATGCTCACTGAATGCCTGAACTATGTCCTCAGCAGCAGTTACTAATCTCCCACTTCCATCCATTAACATCATCTTAGTATAATAAATTTTCTTTCTACTTATCACATATCAAAAACACTCCTGAGGATTTTTCTTGGTGTGATTTGATAGTTTCTGCTCGTACTACACTTTTGTAGCCCTTACCAACTGAGTCACTTCTGTTGCCTGCTCTTTATACTTTTCTTGCAACTGATTATTACCATTATTCATTTCATGCTATCTCCAAAGTACCATCTTCTTCTTCTTCCAGATTTCACATTTAATCCCCTCATTTATCCATTTTCCACCTACCTTATTTAGCTTTTGACTTTTGGGATATTCACACATTGATGCTGTTAAATATTTCTTTGTCACCATTCCATCAGCCTTGTAATTCCACATAAATATTTTTTTCACAAGAAGTCTTCATATGGTTAGCCAGAACTCAGGTAATCACTTCATGATCACTCTTAGCAACTGGAGGGAAGTTCAAAACCCACTAACAATTACATCCTTTGATGAAATGACTCCCGATCCTTGTGTGCCCTCCTTTACACACTGCTTGTGATAGTTGTCTCGCTCAGGAACTTGAGAAATTCATTTTCCTTATTCCTAAAGGCTATCTCTTCATTCCAGTCTATACCACCATAATTAAAATAATCACCCATAAAATTAATAATCATCCTTCCCTTGTTCACTAATCCAAGTTGCTTACACATTTCTTCCTCATTTCCCTGCACATTCCCTGGCCTACAGCAACATCCAACTAAATATCCCTTCCTGTCAACCTCCACTTCACACCACACTGCCACTATTTCCCTCTTGCATAACTACCTTATGTGGATGAATTTCCCTGCAATCATAAGCAGGACTCCCCTCCCTTCTTGTCCTTTCTATTTTTGCAAAAAACACTGTACCTTTTCATTTCTATTCCTTCAGGATATCATCTTCAATTCAACCATGTTTCACTCATTTCAATGATTTTGGGGTGAATAAACTTAATCAGTGAAACAATTTCATTTCCCTTATTTCTGATACTCCTGGCATGTGCACAATTTCCCCACCATTCTTGCCCAATCACTGCTTACACCATATATCCACTCAAGTTCAACATCCTCATTCACATTCCGATCCTTTCCATTCCTATGCTGATCTCTTTATCTCTCACATTACTACTATTCTCATTGGTGAGCACTTCATTCTCTTCCATTCCACATAATGATAGTCTAAAAATCTCAAGAACATGGGATTCTATCCACATAGCTTCAGAAAGTTATATATGAGGGTGTGGTATCCCGAAAGAGAAAGGTCAGTAGTGGTGTGCCGCAGGGGTCAGTTTTGGAGGTGTTGTTGTTCATTTTGTATGTTAATGATATTGGGATGGGTAACTAGAGATATGCAGCTGTTTGCAGATCATGCAAAACTGGGGAGGAGCAATGAAGAGTCAAGCAGATGTTATGGCCTTACAAGAGGACTTGAATAGCTTGCAGAATGGGCAGGTAAGTGGAATTGAAAACCAATGTTACAAAGTATAAGGTTTTGAGATTTGGTAAGCAACAATGGGATACAAAGTATAAACTTGGTGGGGGAAACTTTAAAGGAAGTAGATGAGATGAGAGATCTGGGAGTGATGGTGGACAAGGATCTGAAATTCAGGGACCGCATTGCACAAGTTGTGAAGATGTCACATCAGATAATTTCAATGATGCAGAGTACCTTGACATGCAGAGATAAAATCTGTGCACAGTAATCCATATGAGGCCTTGATCAGGCCTCATATGGATTACTATGCACAGATCTGGTCACTGGGTTTTCATGGTGATGAGGATATGTTGGAAAGGGTTCAGAGAAGATTCTTTGGAATGTGAAGCACGAGGACAGAATGAGATAATGTAAATTGCAGAGCCTCGTGAATAGGAGGAAGGGGGGGGGATGTGATTGAGACATATAAGCTAGTCAGGGATTGTTATCAAGTTGACATGGAAGAGATTTTTCATAGAATGGGAGAGGGATGGGTAGAACAAGAGGCCATCGCTGGAAACTGAATAAGGAGGGTGTGAGCAGAGGAGGGAATAAAAGGTTCTTTGCATGGAGAGTGGTTGGTGAGTGGAATGCATTGCCTGAGTGTGTTGTGAATGTAGACGCACTGAATCAGTTTAAAGCACGGTTGGATGAGCATTGCATGCAATAATGTGTATCTCCCATGATGAGTCTCTGACTTCATGGAGGTTAGATGTTAGTAATAATAATAATAATAACCTTTTGTTCTAAGAGGTCATTATAAATTATATATATATATATATATGAAAAAGCTTTAATGACTGATACCGAGAGATGACATGATATATTTGAAAAGATACTACTAGTACACTAGTTTCGTTGAATTGATCAACATCTTCAGGTATCACAATCAAAGAAGAATATAAAGAATTACAGAGACTTAAAATTGTAATAACAGAACAAGTACAAAAAGACAGTAGCGTGTTTGAAAACAAAATGCAAGCTTGAGTTCCAAACAAACGTATACTACGTGCTGTCGCGAGTGTGCCAGTACTGAACAGAGGCAACGTATGCGTCAGAGAGAGAGAGATTGAAACTCAGGTTGTTGCTGTTGATATGAGAAGAATCTAGAGAAATCTGATGCACACGTTGCCTCTGTTCAGTACTGGTGCACTTGCGACAGCGCGTAGTATATGTTTGTTTGGAACTCAAGCTCGCATTTTGTTTTCAAATACGCTAGTCTTTTTGCACTTGTTCTGTTATTACAATTTTAAGTCTGTAATTCTTTATATACTTCTCTGATTGTGATACCTAAAGATGTTGATCAATTCAACGAAACTAGTGTACTAGTAGTATCTTTTCAAATATATCATGTCATCTTTTTATCTCTTGGTATCAGTCATTAAAGCTTTTTCATAATATTCCGAGTAAAAATGAATTCTGGAAAAAAAAAAAAAAATATATATATATATATATATATATTTGGAGTACACACACACACACACATATATATGTGTGTGTGTGTGTGTGTGTGTGTGTGTGTGTGTGTGTGTACTCCAAATGATGACATTTTGTCCAAATGAAAATGGTAACTGGTTTGTGGGTTATAAAGTTTGGCTGACAGGCAAAAAAGAGGTGATGAAACAGAAACACAAGTTACTAAAGTTTTTTTAATTTTTTTTTTATAGTAAATGAAATCACTCCGTATGTGATGGGATAAGGAGTCACCCACCCCAAAAGAAAAAGTATAAGAATATAGTTAACAAGGGCATAAGTGATTTAAAAACTTTCTTTTAGAGTAGTGAATGAGTTTATTAGTAATGAATGATGTTAAATGAAAGTAATGAACGTGAAGTAAATATTATGTGAAAAGCGAAGGCAGTGGAGAGCATAAGTACGAGAACAGTATTGTAGAGAAGGTTGAACTACAGAATATGAGTGCAGAGAAAATGATTGTGAATACAGAAGACACCAAAAACTACTATGAAAGATTGCCGGCAAAGGTTGGTCGATTGGTAGAGCCTCTGCTACTAATGGCTCAGTTAAGTAAGTTTGAGCACGGTTAGTAGTCGGAAGGGGACCAATCGTTTGATGCTGTTGGCACACTCTCCCTCGATGAGTCTTTGGACTCCCTGGAGGTGCCAAATAATAATAATAATAATAGTGCAATTACCAAAACACAAGAGTTGAAGCATGAGATGATTAAGATGAGAAATTAGATGAGGCATATTCAAAATTAGATGAGATGATTAAGGATTATGAATGGAAGAGTGTGAGAAAGAAAATTAAAGATAATGGGGAAAAAAAAGAGCATGTGACTTGAGAATGGCTCTGTATGAAGACTATTATAAAATTTATAGCAACAGATGAGAGAGAGCTCACAAGGTTTATTTTTAGTAAACATGAGAGGAGGCTAGTGGTGGCAAGTACAAATGATTTGGTTAAGCACAGTGAGGATGGATATCAGGAAATTATTGAGGAGAGTGAAAGACACCAGAGTAGTAGAAAGGGTAGTTTGTATGTTGCCCAGATATGATAAATTGAGGCAAGCAAAAATCAAGAATGATATGCTAGTAGAGCTGTGGGAAGAGAAAGTGCAATTTGTTGATGTGTGGAATATGTTTGAGAAACATATCCTGTCTTGTCAAGTGTTATCTCCATCCAGGAGGTGGACTATTATGGATCTCTCCTGAGATCCATAATGTGCAGTAAAAAGCTAAGATGATGAGACTCTAATCTCTTCCAGCTCAAACCTGAGTTTCTAGGAGAAAAACCCCCTCCACCTCCATATGAGACTGGCTAACTCACCTTTTGATTGAAAGCACTGGATAAAGATTCCTCTTGTCATAGATGGGATTTGAACCTGGTTTTTTCAAACTAGAGGACTCGTCTATACCGACTGAGCTATGGAGGCTCCTTAGAAACATATGGAATTGTATAAAAGAGATGGTTTGCATTTATATGGATTATGGTGTGAATCAGTTAATTCTTCAGTGAATCAGTCAGAGACTGTTGCTAGAAGGAAGTATAATGAGTGATGTGAACAAAGGATTACAGGAAATCAAAGATGATGTGAATATAAAGGAGAACAGAATAGGGGAGAGTGAAGTATTTGTGAATAGAGAGAGTAATGTGGACAGGGAAATGGGAAGGGTGGGGTGGTTTGAGAGACACAGTCTAAGGAGGGAGGATTCTGTAAACAGTGATGAATGCATATGGGTGAATGGTTAGCATAGGAATGGAATAGCCTTGGATTTATGAGTAGTAGTTGAGTCTGGGAGGAAAGTAATGTTCAGGATGGAAGGAGGTCTTCTCAAAACAGTAATAGAAGGTAAAGTGTTCCTGGAAAAAGAGGAACGGGATAGACCATCAGTGAGATGGTTGTTGGATCTTCAGAGAGTCGAAGACTCCAGAAAAGCATACAATAGAACCACATGATGAGGACGAGTGTGCCATATCACTCAGCATTTGAGTGACCATACAGCATCTGTTGATGTCCAATGAACAGATGGATGGAATGTTCATGATAATACTGAGGTATTACCAAGAATTATGTAATACTCAAGGCTTGAGCTTAACAAATACTCGCTCCCACTCACATGTGGTGAGTAGATTTTGTTAGCTGGGCAACAGCACACTTGACAAAATAGATTATTTATATAATAAAAAAAAAATCTATATTATTTTTTTAAAGAAAATACAGATGGAGGAACACTAATCACTTGATAGAGCGCCTACTGACTTATTGAGACATACCATTAAAAAAAATGGGAGGGTATTGTGTGCATTTTTTCTGTGTGGCAAGTAGGGCTTTGCATAATTTGTAGAGCCTTGGTAAGTGATTAGAATGAAGAAACAGCATCACAGAATAAGGAGAATGTATTTCTTGGGTTATTAAGAAGAAACTATCTTTTGTAATATATACTGGAGGGCACAAGAAGGTGGAGAGTCTTACATATAATCATATCATCAGGCGATGCAGCTGAAAACAGTGTCTCATCTTCCTCCATTTGCAAGAGTGACTATGAGATCACCTCGATTGTAACTAATTGTATGAGACCTTCTGTGAAGAATGGTTGTATGTGAAAAACTTAGGAGACTACTGGGAACTATTATAAAGTTGAAAAGGCTATATAAGGTAGAAGTAAAATGGATGAAAGCATTAAACAAGAAATCTGAAAAAGATGGCACTACAGAGATGAATATTGGTATAATCAGTTGCAAGAAGAGTATAAAGAGCAGGCCAGGAAAGTTACTCGGCTGGTAAAGATAGCATAAATGCAGTATGAGCAAAAATTAGCTAATCAAACAAAGAAAAACCAAATCAGTTCTTTCAATATGTAGAAAGTATAAGAAATAAACAATGGAAGGATGATGTTAGTGGATAACAATGGTAGATTGGTAACTGCAGTGAAGGATATAGCTGAGGTCTTCAGTGACCAGTTTATCAGAGTATTTCATTTTTATGAATACAATATTGAGAACTTTGAGTGTATGGAATATGGTGGAGGAGATATTCATTAAGTGAGCAGAAGGTGCATGAGGAGAGGTTGTTAAATTTGATGTTATTAAGTCAGTAGGAATTGATAATATCATTGCTTTTCTTAAAGTGATGCTCCAGGGAATTAACAGTACTAGTTGCATGCCTGCTTAACATGAGTCCTGCAACAGTGAAAATCCCACAGGAGTCGAAAGAGTGTAAAATTATTCCACTTCACGAAGGCATGGGGAAAGATAAAACTCGGGAGAAAAATTATAGACTTGTCTGTGTGCCTGAGGTTGTGGTTAAGATGTTGGAGTGGTTGTTGAGGATTCAGAAGTGGTAATAATAGTATTTTCTCTGATGGAAAACATAGGTTTGTTAAGGGGATGTCATGTTTCAGCAATGTGCTTAGGCACTACAACAAGGTTACCAATTCTCTGGACAAGGGAAACCATATATACGAAGTTGGTCTGAAAAGTTCTCAGCCTCGACCATAGATGGCAACATTATCGGCGAGATTTTTTTTTCTAAGTTGGTACATCTGTCATAAGCATCCATATGAAATTGCAAGTCACTCTATCAAGTAGTTTGTTTCATACAGCTGTCTGAAGCAAAAGTGTTGTCTGTATCCCTTGAAATGGATAAAACTGAGTATCATGAGGTTATAAAATTCTTTGTAAAAGAA
Organism: Typopeltis vanoorti; assembly: GCF_054136105.1. Classification (NCBI taxonomy): domain Eukaryota; kingdom Metazoa; phylum Arthropoda; class Arachnida; order Uropygi; family Thelyphonidae; genus Typopeltis; species Typopeltis vanoorti. The sequence continues at coordinate 106,451,888 of NC_143556.1, read as the reverse complement.
GGTTTAATGCCAAAAGAAATTCATTTGAAGTTCATAAAAGTTTATGGGCACTCTTCTCCTTCGTTTTCGACAATTAAGAAATGGGCTGACAAGTTTCAACGTGGCCGTACCAGCCTTGAAGATGATCCATGTGAAGGATGTCCAAAAAGTATAACAACGCCAGAGATCATTGATCAAGTACACGATATGGTATTGGATGACTGGCGAGTCAAAGTGAGTGAAATTGCTGAGACTATAGGCATTTCAAAAGAACATGTAGGATACATTTTACATGAAGAATTGCAAATGAAAAAGCCTTGCACAAGATGGGTGCTGCGCTTGCTCACAGCAGATCAAAAATGCACTCGCATGAAAATCTCTGAACAGTGCTTGGAGCATTTTAACAAGAATAAAACTGATTTTGTGCATTATACTCAGTCAATTTATTACTATGGATGAGACTTGGATTCACCATTACACACCAGAATCCAAACAGCAGTCAAAACAGTGGACAGAAATCGGTTGTTCAGCACCAAAGAAGACAAAGTCGATTCCATCAGCAGGAAAGGTCATGGCATCGGTGTTTTGGGATGCAAAAGGCATTTTGTTTATTAATTATCTTGAAAAAGATAAAGCAATAACCGTGGAATATTATTCCGATCTTTTAACCAGACTAGATGAAAACATTCGTGAGAAAAGACTCGGTTTTCAGAAGAAAAAATCATCTTTCATCAGGACAATGCACCTTCCCACAAAGGTGTTTTGGCAATGGGAAAATTAAGGGATCTGCACTATGAATTGTGGAGCATCCACCCTATTCCCCAGATTTGGCTCCTTCTGACTTCTATCTCTTCCCAAAACTAAAACTCTTCCTCACTTTCCAGCATTTTTCTTTGAATCAAGAGGTGATTGCAGCTGTAGAGGTGTATTTTGCAGATCTTACTGAGAACCACTACAGGGACGGGACAATGGCGCTGGAGCATCGCTGGAATGAATGTATTAGTCATAATTGAGATTATGTTGAAAAATAAAAATAATTTTGAAATTATAAATCCGTTTTTTCATCGTTAGGCCGAGAACTTTTCAGACCACCCTCATATATATACATAGTAGTGTAGTTGGTTTTTTCAAATGCCTTTTGACTGTTTTTGATATTGTTATCATTTATCTTGTATGTTAATTGCATAGGGCATTACTGGTGATGTGAAACTGTTTTCAGATTATGAAAAGTTGGGAAGAACTGTGAGGAGTAGAGTGGATATTGTAGCTTTATAAAAAGATCTGAATAGACATTGCAAGTGGGCAAGTGAGTGGAACTACCAGTTTAATGTTGCAAAGTGTATGGTCACAAAATTTGTTTGGCAATGATTGTATTCACAGTATAGGATTAATGGGAAAATTTTGTAGGAGGTGGATGAGATGAGATGAGAGATCTGGTAATGGTGATTGATGCAGATATGAAGTTTAGGATAAGAGTTTGGATCTGCTGCAATGAGTCTTTTGACTACATGTAAGCCAGATGATAATGATAACAGTAATTTGCTTTGTCGGCCTCTATGCTATACATGATCAAAAGATCTGGAATGTCAAGGGCAATAGCATGTATCTCTGAACCTTTCCATGGTATGTGTCTAGTAGTGGGTAATGTAGGATGAGAAATCAGCATGGATCCAGATTGAGAGAATTCATACTAGTGGTTTCTTAACTGTTAGTCCTCTAAGTAGCAGAGAAGTTGATGCTGATGACTTTTTCCATTATTTTGGAGAGGAGTGAAGTGATGTCAATTGGTCAGTAGTTTGATATTGACTTTTATCTTCCTTTTTTTTTTCTAAATATGTTGGATGTGTGTTTGCTTCTGCACATTGGGATAAGTACCAACTGAGTATAATTTTTTTTGAATATTGTATAGGCATTAGCTCTGTAGCACAATGTTTTAGTACAGATTAGATGCCAATGGGGCCAGAATACTTTTTTTAGAGTCACTGCTTAGTATTCGGAAGTTTTTTAGTATTCTTCTGTCTGTTTCCCAAAAGACCACAGGAGGGATATGGGGTTTAATTTCTGGTATAGTAGGAGGCAATTTGCCTTAGTCACCTACATAGCCATTGGAAGAGAAGAATGATTTGAAGGAAATAGTCAAAGTGCAGCTGAACAGAAGTTGTGTCCATTGGCCCTGGAGCAAAAGGAACAGCTTTGTGGACAGGAGAAGGTAAGTCTTTTGCAATTGGTCATTATGAAGTTAGATTTGGATTTACTGATGCTGTTCTGCATTTATTGTATGCTTCAGCATAGGATAACTAAGAGGTTGAGGTTCTTTTGAAAATCACATGCAGTAAGCTAAGTTTTATTCATCAATTGCTTTGGTACACTTTTTGTTGAATGAAGTCTTGGAAAATAGATGAGAATTTTTGGTAGAATGGGGAATGGATTACTTCATGCCAGTGAGGATAATGTATGACTTGCTCAGAGCAGCTGTTTGGTTAAGCAGAGTGGAAGCAATAGTCTGACCATGGAAATGAAGAGTAGAATACAGAGGTCATCACACATCAAACCTTTGTATTGCCAAAAGACACAAAGTTAAGAATGAGTGGGTGGCAGTTGTTCTGTGTGAGGGGAAAACTTGCACAAGATAGCAATCTGAGTTACTTGAGAGGAGAGGTGACCGCTACAGTATACCAGTAGGTTGAGATATTGGGTATTGTGAGAGTGGAGAGGATTATCAGCAATCTGGGTTGTCAGATGTGTGAATTGCATTAGGTCAGCTTATAACATAGCTTCTGCATCTTGTCTCCAGCTTGGTTAGTGGTGTTGGAAGAAAGAAGCAATTAAAAACAGAGTTATGGACATCACATATGAAGATGACTTCACTATTTGGGTAGTTGGAAAAAAAAGTCAAGCTTCATGGACAGGAAGGTGAAGAGATCAGATTGATTTTCAAAATTTGGTGAGTAGTAAATACAACAGATCAATTGCTGAATGTGGCGAGGAAAATACCAAAGGAGAACAAAAACAGGGGAATCTCACTTATTCTCTCTCTCTCTTTGGCAATCAATGTTGGATCTCAGAAAGGTGCAGGTGTCATCCTCGTGGTAAAAGGAATGATGCAGTGCTTAATTTGTACAGGAAAGACAAACTATGGTTGTTGTAGATGCCAGTTGGATTTTTGTCTAGAGCAATGTCTTGTATTGGTCACTGGAAGTGATGGTGTATATATCATTTATATTGGCACTTATGATATGGATGTTAGTAAGTGAATATGAAAGGTGATTTTTTTTTTTTTAAGGATGATTATGGCATGTTTGTTGTCATTGTGTTTGTTTGTTGTAGATGTTTCATTTTTGGTTCAGAGTTGGGTGAAAGGATAGAGTAGGGACATGCTGGTAGTGAGAGAAGATAGTCTCTTGGAAATAACTGTTTACTATATATAGAGAGAGTGACTAGGCTTCATGTCATAATGTGGCCTTGAGAGTGCTTCCTACATACCACTACTCTGCCAGGTTGTATGTGGACAGAGAGTATTTGGAAGTGGGATTATGGGTCAGCTGATGGGAAACCACCTGACTTGTTATTGACAGGCCTGGACATATACTGCAGGTTAGGCCTGACAGGACTAACCTACAGCATCATTGTTTTTACTGATGTTCCCTCAGAATAGAGGTAATTTGGGTCTCTCAGTTAAAAGGTATCACTAACACTTCATGGAGAAGAGGGGAGGGACAGAAACCAGAATCCCTGCTCTTGAGGCCATACATGGCATTCACCACTTCAGGTCTCCAGTGAGCAGGGTGATGGTATTTCACTGGGAGAGAGATGAGAACAAAATTTTTTTTACAGGCATGCATGGTATTACAAATGATAACACTTTGGAAATGTAAGGATGTATTGTTTTTTTTTGGGAGATATTGAGATAAATCAGTTTGAAGTTTCTTTGTTATTTCATCCATTATTAGTCATCTTTATGATACAAGAGCATTAAATTTAAAGTATTTATTTTATCAAACAGAAGTTTGAAACTGGATTCAGTATAACATGAAAAACAACAGTCAGTTATATGAGTAACATAAACAAGCTAAGAAGGTTTCTCAGTTGGTAAGGCAATTAACATTTCAGAATGAGTGAGTAGAAGTTCACTCATAAGAAGAAAAATTCTATAAGAGTTCTTTGGATAAGTGGCTAAAACAAGAAAGAATGATTATGGCAGGTAATGTTGGTTGATAAAAATGTTAGACTGGTAACAAGCAGATAGAATTAAGTTGAGATATTTAATGAGCAATTCATTAAGACATTTCTAGTAAGTGTAATTTCATGCAGTGCTTGAATGTTGAGACAATGGTAGTAAGTAAACTCCATGATAAAGGAGCAATGAGACTTGAATATATACACTGCTTAAGGGAATGTTGTAGCAAGTTAACAGTTTGAGATAGATATTTGTTAAACAAGAGCCTTATAACAAAGCAATTGTTATAAGGCTTTGTGAAATGTGTCATTTCACAAAGAATTTTGTGAAATGACACAAAATGTCATTTCACATTTTGTGAAATGTGAAATGATACATTTCACAAAAAAAAAAAAAAAAAAAAAAAAAGGTGACATCACAGGCTTTCCGTTAGAGATTAGTATCTGGAGTTGTGCTTAAGGTGTTGAAGAGGTTGGCAAAAGTTAAGACCCAGAATTTTCTGTGATGGTCAGCATGGGTTTGTTAAAGAAAGATTGCATTTTATCAATCTACTTATGTGTTAAATTAGGGTGACAAATGCATTGGATAAGAGAGAGAGAGAGAGAGAGAGAGGTATATATAACAGTATATTTAAAATTTTTGAATGTCTTTGATACACTGACTAGTTTTGGGATATGTGAGGTGAATAACAATCAGTGATTTGGATGGAAAAATGGTTACACAATTAGTCACAGATGAAATCACAAAGTTGCTTTTGTAAAAAAATATAAAGGTCACCTTCTACCCAATCAGGAAGATCTCTAATCACATGAAACCTCTCTTAAGCCTCCACATCTGCCACTTAAAAAACCAGGTGTATCCAAGATCAATTGTAGTTGTGGTTCACACTAAGCAGAACAGACATGAAGAACTGGAGAGGTATGTCAATCAGAACACTTCAAGGATGTTGAAAATGAAAGAAGACACAAATCAGGACTGGCAGCACATACAAAAATGTTTTTTCTCAAGAGCATTCAAAGAATCTGCTGAAATGATCAAGTATCCTCTGCAGTGCAACAAGAAACAAATAATGATTTTGATTTTACATCAAATTTGGTCTTCATTAATTCATCACGACACAATCATATCTACCAGCAGTATACAGTAATCTACAAATAAGCAACCAGCATAATAGCAAATACATGTTCTCCATTGTTATTTATATTCAAATATTTTCACCAGCATTGTTAATTTTTATTACTTCTTTTCTAGTTTTGCATGAAACTAGTTGAGCAAATAATAAAAAATTTTATTATTATATGTCATACTTGATTTTTGTGGAAAATTATCAGAAAACATATTCTGAGAAAAATGGCTGTTAAAATGGATATTAATAAGGCAATAGGGCTAGACAGTATATTGCCATGTGTCTTGAGGGAATGTTCTATGAAATTAATGGAACCTTTGGCGCACCTGCTTATCATGAGTCTTGCAACAGGACGAGAATAACTTTCCCACCTTCCATTCCTTTGAGAATAACTATGTTATTCTCAAAGAAATGGAAGGTGGGAAAAATTGTTCCATTTCACAAAGGAGATAAGACTGAGGCTACAATTTTTTTTATTATTATTATTATTACATAACACCTCCAGGAAGGGGCTGCTTAAGGGTCAAAGCTACATAGCTGAGAGGAGACCTCCACATAGCCTTTAAAGGAATGCAGAGAACCGACCAGGGCTTCTGACCTAATGTCCAATTCTCACTTTCTCATGGTGCACCCTGTTGGGTATCTACCTGGATACTGAATGAACGACAATGGCTGACAATTTGGGATTTAGCCGACAAAATTGTATTCTTATTGGCTTAAACCAAAATACAAAATGATGGTACAACATGACAAAATTTCATGCTGGCTGGGGCGTCGTCCGGTTAAACACGGCCCCCATTGTATTCGCCAGGGAACCAGGGTGAACAGCGAAAAGTCAGCTACTGGAACAAATCTGAAAATACACCCCAACCTAACATCACCAGAGTTCAAGATCGGTACTATCAACATAAGAAGCCTGAATGGCAAAGAAATAGAGCTAGCTGAGGAATCAGATAAGTACCAGATCAACATAATAGGGGTGAATGAAACAAAAAAGACAAAAACTGTGAGATCTTTCTGAGCAATAAATACAAAATGTTATATTCAGGCAATAACAATCAAGGAAAAGAAGGTGTAACCATAGCATTCGACACTAAATACAAGGCTAATCTTTTTGAATGGCAGGCAGTCTCAAGTAGAGTGATGTGGGCAAATATGAGAATGGAGAACTAGACAATGAGACTTATTTGTGCTTATGGTCCCACAGAAGGTTCTACTAAGGTAGAAGTGGAGGAATTTTTTGATGCTTTAGAGAAAGCAACTGACACAATGAAAAAGCAAAAGTTGGTCTTTGTTGGGGATCTAATTAGCAGAGTAGGAAATGACTGTCAGACATACAAAAATATTTTGGGAAAATTTGGAGAAAAGAGCAAAGCTAATAATAATGGCAAATACCTGTTGGATTTCTGCTAAGGACATGGACTGGTTATTACTAACACCATGTTCCAACAAAAAAATGTGCACAAATTCACATGGAGAGAAGAGGAGAGGAATAAGAAAAGTCTTATTAACTATGTTATTGTCAATAGTGATGTTTTCTCCCTGGTGCAGGACACCAGAGTGTATAGACGATTTGAAATTGGAAGTGATCACTTTTAGTCTTGAGCAGGATAAAATTGAATTTCATATTAAAAAGAATAACATGTAAAAAAGTTTTAAAGTGAATAAAAGTTGAGCAGCTCTCAGATGTGAACTGTAGACTAAAATATACAAAAATTATTGAAGAACAAATGAAAGAGTTTGAGAACAGCAACCAAACCTTGGAGATTCAGTGGCAAACCTTGAAGAAAACACTGATTGATTCAGTCAGAGAGGCATATGGTGAGGTTGTCTGCAAGGATATAAAAATCAGAACTCCATGGTGGACACAGGAAGTTAAAGAGGCAGTGAAGGAAAAGAAGAAAGCATAAAAGTTCCTGGCAAATAAGTCAGCTTGTGCTCTTAGAGAATACAGAGACAAATGTAAGAAAGCTAAACACCGTGTAAAACTAGCTAACTTACCAAAATCATGGGAAGACTTTGGCAAGAACATAGAAAATAAATATCAAGAAGGTGGTAAGATATTATGGAGGTTGTTAAAGAAGCTTAGAAATGGAGGAAAGAGTGCTGTAAAAGGAGTCAGAGATAATAAAGGTGACATGAAAACGGGAGAAAAAGATATCCTTGAAGTATGGAGTAATTACTTCGAAAAATTGTTAAATGAAACAAGCAGTGATAGCACAGTGGTAAAAAACACTCAACAGGCATACAGTCAGGAATACATATCCATACTTTAAGTAGAAAAAGCCATCAAAGGCTTGAAGTGTGGAAAGGCAGCAGTAGATGATGTTTGACCAGAAATGCTAAATATGGTGGTATAAATGTCTTACAGTGGCTGCACTGCATGGTTCAGAAAGCCTGGACAGAGGATGAATTCCCAATGATTGGAGTAGAGCTCTCATAGTACCTATATATAAAAAGGGAAATAAAACTGCATATGAGAATTACAGAGGTATTTCCCTACTGAGTGTTCTGGCAAGATTTATGCACACATACTTGAGAAAACAGTTGAGAAGGATTGTGGAAGAAAAGCTTGGTGAAGAACAAGCTGGATTCAGGCCAAATAGGGCTGTCAGGATCAGATTTTCACTTTATGACAAATAGTTGAGAAATCATGGGAATATAACAAAGATGTATATTTAAGTTTTGTCGATCTGGAAAAGGCATATGACAAGGTGCCAAGAGAGAAACTATTCAATATGCTACAGTTATATGGTGTCAATGGGGCATTATATCAAGCAATACTTATTCTTTATTTGAGTTGTAAGTCAGCAGTTAGAATTGAAGGAAGTATAGGAAGATGGTTTAATATTAAATCTGGTGTGAGACAAGGATGTACATTATCCTCTCTGTTATTCATTATCTATATGGATCACATTATGAAGGAAAGTGGTATTAAACATGATATCAAAATTGGAGATGTTAATGTTCGCTCTTTGCTTTATGCGGATGATGTTATACTTCTAAATAAATCCGCTACAAGTCTGCAAGATTCCCTGACTAAATTGAATAACTGTTGTAATAGATTGGTATGAAGGTCAGCATTAAAAAGACAAAGACAATGAAAGTAAACAAAAACATTAAAAATATCAACTGCATTATGAATGAAGAACCTATAGAACAAGTAAAACATTTCAGCTACTTAGGCAAGATTTTTAGTGAAGATGGTAAATTAAATATGGAAATAGATAACAGAATCATCAAAGCTGGTATGGCAGGAAGTCAATTGAATAAATTCATATGGAATAAGAGAGAAATTAATCGGAACACTAAATTACCTGTATACAAGACAGTGTTCAAACCAGTTTTAACTTATGGATCAGAGCTGGATCAGAAGTAAAACACTTGACCAAAGACTAGACACCGCAGATATGAGAGTCCTGAGAAAGATTAGAGGCGTGAACAGATGGCATCAATGACAATATCATATTAAAAATGAGGATATTAGGAAAGAACTTGACATTGAGAAAAATTGAGAGAATGCAGTTTTCAAGGCCTTGTGAATAGAAGAAGAAGAGGGGGTATAATTGAGATATATAAGTTAGTGAGGGAGTTGTTATCAGATTAACATGTAGAAGATATTTCCTTAAGTAGAGGGGGCAAGGATAGAATTAGAGGCCATCCATGGAAGCTGTATATAAGGAGGGTGTGAGCAGGGAAGTGAGAATCAGGTTCTTTGCATGGAGAGTGATTTGTGAGTGGAATGCATTGCTTGAACTGTGGTGAGTGTGGAAACTGTGAATGAGTTTAAGGCATGGATTGATGATCTTTTTTGCATAGGAGTAGCCCTCTTGCAATGGAGTCCTTTGACTTCATGAAGATCAGATATTAATAATAATAAAGAGGTATCAACAATTGCCAGACTGGTTGGCTGAATGGCTAACGTATACACTTTCCAACCAACAGGCTGTGTGTTCAAATCTTACCATGGTACGGATGTCTTTAGGTAAAAGATGAATTTCATTGCCTGGTGTGAGACCACTGCCCTGCTTATTGGAGACTGAAGTGGCATGAAAAAGTCTCATGTTCGGTCTCTAGAGGTGGGCTTTCCAGACCAAGTAAAAAAACAACAGCAGCAGAAATAGAAAAAAATTCTTAACCCACCCACAGTATGAATGTGGTTTAGGTTTCTAACTAAACTTTTCATGGATGGTAGCTGCATAAAAAAAGAAAAAATACCAGCGTGTGTAGGCTGTGGTTTGTTTGGATTTATGTAACTAAGGCTAAGGTATGAGGTTAGTGTATTATGTCTGTAAAGTGCATGTGATCTGGTCAGTTTCCTGTTTTGCAGAATGAAAAACCTGAGTTTCTGGGAGCATGTATTGGATGAAGGAAATGGCATCTCAGAAAAAGAAAGTTACCTGTGGTTTGCTATAGTGTCTGTTTTGGAACTTGGGCAAATTTTATAGCTTTAAGGAGAATTTGATCAGATTGTCTGAGAAGGCAAGTGAATTAGTCTACCAGTCACAATGTTGCAAAGGGTCAGGTTTTGAAATTTGGGTGGCAGTGGTGAAATGCAGAATGCACAGTACATAATTCATAGGAATATCTTCGAGTAGATAAGGACCTGGTAGGGACCACATTCCTAGAGCTTTAAAAATATCAAAGGATTATAGCAGTAAGAAGGAGGATACTGAACATGGAGGAGATTTTATGTTTCCTGTATTAACCCTAGACCTAGTTGCTTATGGATTACTGAGGATAGATTTGCTGGTTTGAAGATGGAACAGGTCCATTGTAAAGGAGCAATGGTAGTGTGACATCTCTGAAATGATGTGTATGAGGAGAGGCAGAGAGTGTGACTAGGGAGACTTTTTCCATGGAGAGTAATTGCCGAGTGAAATGCATCAAGTGAAAGTGTGCAAGTGCAAAAAAGTGATTTAAGGCATGGTTCAATGAACACTGTGTGAGTCAAATGCCAACTAAGCCATGATGAAAAATTAATAATAATATTTTACTTAAAGTAAGATATTAAAATATTTATTCTATTTTCAGCCAAATATATTGAAATTATAAAGTTTCAAAAGTGAGAGAGGGATCAAGAAGGTACAGCTTGTGGCATCATAGTTGCCCAGGAACTGCACTGCTTAAAAGATTTTGGACTTTTCCCAGAAGCTCATATTTGTCTATTGTTGATGCATGAGATTGTTTCACATAAATCACAACAACTGTTTCAAACTATTTAGTTCTCCTCAGAGACCATATAGAAACAATATAAAAGTGACAAAAAGCCCATGTCTTTCCATTACCGAAACATTACAGAAATCCCATGTTTGAAAAGTGCATCTTACATAAGAGAACTCATAGTCAGTTCTTAAGTCATAAACATTGATGTAAACAGTAAGATGAAAAAAAAAAAATATATATATCAGTCAGGTAATCAAAAGTAAACAGTTATATGCAGTTCAAGACTTTTCTATTGAACAATTTTTAAATTGTTCAATAGAAAATTATTTGATCAGGTCATGCATGACAGTCTGGGTGAAACAACATAAAAATATTATAAAATCTCAGTTACAACATTAAAAATAAACTTCTTTTTTTTAATCCAACCCACCCAGAAAGGTACAGTTAAGAACAGTCATTCCAAATTAGTTATGCAAATTGTATGAAAATAAATCCAACAATTCAGCAAACATTGCACCAGATAAGCAGGCAAGCAGATATTTAATGAAGTTAGTTAGGTAATTTTCAATTACAAAATCATATATATATATGTGTATATATATATATATATTCTATTATTATTATTATTATTATTGTTCCGGGAAACTCCAAGGAGTCGACAGACTCATCGAGGGAGGCCCTATTAACTTAGTTCAGTCAGATCAAATATGAAAGACAAATATATATTACTTGTCTTGTATTGAATCAGTAAATTCAGATGCAATGCACAAAGTTCTGCAGTACATTATTGGTCTTGCATTTGACAAGAATTCTGCTCACCAATATAATCTGTCTGTCATGCACTCTCTCTTATACATGTCATCAGGAAGACTGATTTAAAATCAGGTATAAGATAAGGATGCATATTATATTATTATTATTATTATTTGACACCTCCAGGCAGTCCAAAGACTCATCAAGGGAGAGTGTGCCAACAGCATCGAACGATTAACCCCTTCCAACTACTAATCGTGCTCAAACTTGCTTAACTTTTTGCATGAGCCATTAGTAGCAGAGGCTCTACCAATCGACCAACCTCCAACAGCATTATTTTTATCATTTTTATGGATCAAATTATGAAAGAAATGACATTAAACATTATGAATGCCATTGGAAACAGTATGCAATGTGTTTATTCTCTGACAAATTTATCTATGTGAGGGATGAAAAACTTTAAGATTAATTAACTCACTTTCAGCTAAAAAAAGTTCACATTAAAGATTCCTCTTGTCACAAAGTTGATGTTATAGTCTTCAATTAATCCAGTACAAAAATGATAATCATAATAATATTTTAATTCAAGATCTGTAACACTGGTTCAAGGAAAGGTATGATTGGTAATATTCATGCAATACCTATTTACCTCTTGTTGAACTCATTCACTGATGAAGCACTTATAGCTACCTCTGGCAACCCATTCCACCCATTTGACATCATCCAAGCACAAAATCAAGTCCTAACCACATTATTTTTATACAATTTTCATGGTCTACTCCCTTATCAAAATCACCAGCATCATATCCATTCCCAATAATAATAATTATTATTAAATAACACCTCCACGGATTCCAAGGACTCGTGGAAATGTTACTTAAGAATAATTAAAGTGCAAGGAGAACCACTCAACTCACTGTTAGTCCTCTGTCTATCACTAATAGTATTTTTGTCTGTTAATTCTATGTATTCTCTGACAAATTTATCTGTGTGAAGGATGAAAAACTTTGATAGGATTGGGGAATTTACCTTCAGCTGAAAAATGTAAAGATTCTTCTTGTTATGAAGAATTGAACTCAGGTCTTTTTTCACCATTCTTCCAAATGTGCTACAGCGTTGTTATAATCGTGGTAACAAATCATGGTAATAAGAAAATAAGCAACAACAACAACAACAACAACAAAAAAGACAACTATGAAAATAAGAAGGAACATCAATTTCCCATTACATGGGAAGTGGCCAAACAGGCAGTATTTTGAGTTACTGAGAATTATGTGGAACTACAGAGCAGGTGATTTTAACAAGGTCAGAAGATAGCAGGAGCATCCATAGCTCAGTCAGTATAAACGAAGCCCTTTGGACAGAAAGTCCTGGGTGCGATTCCCGTCAGTGATGTGAGAAATCTTTATCTGGTTTCTTTTGACTAAAGGTGAGTTAGCCGGTCTCATACAGAGGTAGGGGGTTTTTCACCTGGAAACTTGGGTTTTTCCTCCTTCCAAACAGGTACACCAGCCCCATGAACACACATGGATTACAGTTTCTTAAAATCTAAAAATCTTCTTTCAAATTCATTTTCTAATAACTTAATTTGATTGGCATATTCTGAAATTTTCAATTTCGGCGATTTTTGTAATAATGATTGACAACATTCAAAATGGGATAAATTTTCTTTTTGAATTTGTTTTTGCCAAAGTAATAATTTCTGTTTGAAAATGTTAATATTGTCAAATAACATGGTAACTACTTGATGTTTGCCTTGTAGCTTAAGATTAAGTTGACTAAGGTGACCTGTAATGTCAACTGAAAAAGCCAGGTCCTTTATCCATTGATAATTTTTTAATATTTCACATTCATAATTTTTCAATTCTAAAAAAATGGTAATTTTGTCCAGCAATGTCCCAGCCATATGTTGGTCCTTAGCCTGGATAAAAATTTGGGGGTTGAGGAAAGCAATGGTGAACTACCCTGTAAAAATCTCACCAGGAATACTTTGTGGGCAATGCCTACAAAGTCACCTATGGTTGGAAACGACTGAAAGGGAAAATCAGAAGAAGGTAGTTGAAGCAGTACTATGCCAAAGAAACAAGAAGAATCTTCAAGGGCATGATAGCAGTGCAAGATGGTCAAGTGTGTTTTACCATCTTACACTGCTAACATCATTCCCTTGAAGATTAGAAGTGTAAGATGGTCAAGTGTGTTTGAAGGAAGCAAATCACACAGTGTATACCCAGGATCATAAATCAGGAGTTTGCTGGAGTAGGACTGTTAAGCAGAGGTTAAGAAAAAGTTTTTGTGGAATCTCCATATATAAGGAGAACAGCAATCAGCAAGCAATGAACAAAGAAGACAGAAGAAGGTATGGCAATAAAGGCAAAATCAGATTAAGAGAGGAATGTAACCAAGCAGGCCAAAGGAAATAGCAAGAGTACTTTTGCTACATGGTTCCTTTTCTGCTTTAATGAAAATGGAAGGATGGCTTTAATGAGTGCATGGTAGAGAGAGAGAGAGAGAGCGAGAGAGAACAAAAGCTTATGAAATAGTACCTTAACTATTTCATAAGCTTTTGTTCTCTCTTTATATATATATATATATATATATATATATATATATATATATATATATATATATATACACATCACCTTTGCAAAGTGATCACTTTGCAAAGGTGATGGAGATATGCAGTGCACTATTGCCAAAGAGTCCAAACAGTTCACTGAATTACAAGGATGTTAAAGAACACACTAACAGGCAGGCAAGGAGGTTATTACACCTCATTATAAGGTTCTGATACAGTGGTGACATCTGGAGTTGCACAGATCTCATCAGATGGGTTCGTTGGGATGAGAAAATGGAGGGGATGTTTAGTTTTCAGGCAGAAAACAGGGGATATAATAGAAACATGTAAATTACTTAAAGGATTTTATAGGATTGATGAAGGTGAAAATTTTCAATAAATGATAACAGAGGAGAAAACAACAAGTTATCAATAGAAATTGAAGACCTGATCAGATTTTTTTGTTGGAGATTAGTGAATGCATGGAATAGATTGCCAAAGTCAGTTGTGAGTGTTTTCTCATTATGAGTTCAGGGAGAACCATGATAGGTACTGTGTGAATAATGGGGAAGTGTGAGTCTTTCATGATGAGCCTCTGTATATTCCATAGAGGTACCCAAAACATAATCATAATAGCAGGGTGTCAGTTGAATACATTTATATGGAATAAGAGTGAAATTTGTGAAAACACAAAACTATCAGTATATAAGAGAGTCTTCAAAGCAATTTTAACTTATGGATCTGAAAGCTGGGGTTATAAAAATAAAGCAACTGATAAGAGACCACAGATATGATATGCATGAAAAGAATTAAGGAGAGAACAGATAGTATCTGTTGCAGAAGTGGTTAGCATATCTGCTCTCCAGCCAAAAGGCTGCAGGTTTGAATCCCACGTGGGCATGGATGTTTGTCTGTGAAATTACTAGTGGTGGTGGTGGTTGGTGGTAGATGGCGATGAAGGTAGATATGATTGGTGGAGATGGAGTGTTGTGGAGTAGGTACCCTCCCTCGATGATTCTTTGGACTCCCTGGAATTGTTATGTAATAATAATAATAATAAATAAAAGATATTAGAAAGGAACATGACATTGTTAGAATTTTAGAATGTGTTAAACTAAACTAAGATGGGGGATTAATAATAAAACAGAAAAACAAGTGTTTGATGCCAGTATGGCATAACAAAAAGACTTATATAAGGCAGATGGTTTGCATTTGAATGGATTTGGAATAGGTGTCTTGAAAAAATATTGTCCAGTGAGAATTCACGTGCAGAACTGAGAGGAAAGTAGTGTTTTGTAGAGGCAGGAAAGGCAGACAGTGTAGGTATAGACAATCCCAGACAAGAGTGAGTGGGAGAATGATCACATGATGCTGAATGTAGCTTTTTTATTATTATTATTATTACCCCAAGACCTCATGGAGTCAAAGACTCATCTGGGAGGTCCTTTTATCTCACACACACACACACACACACACACACACACACACACACACACACACACACACACACACACACACATTGTACCGTGCCTTGAACACATTCAAACTCCTTGCAGACACCACACCCTCAGGCAAGGCATTCCAATCATTTACAACTCTGCACGAGAAAAACCTGCCTCTCACTCCCCTACTCACACCTTCTTTATACAGTTTCCAGGGATGACCTCTGGTTCTCCCCCGATCTCCCACTATTTTCTGTAGAACTTCTCCAGCATTTGATCCTATAACAACCCCTTACCAACTTGTAGGTCTCTATCATATCTCCCTCTTCTTCCTGTCCACCAGACTCTGCAAATTGCATCTTCTCAATCTTTCCTCACACTCAACATTCCAAAGGTCAGAAACTACCTTAGTCAGTCACCTTTGGACCCTTTCCAACATCTCTTCATCCTTCTGAAAACCAGGTGACCAAATCTGAGCACAATAATCCATGTGTGGCCTAATCAAAGCCTTATACAAAAGAACAAGAATCTCCCTACTTCTACACGTCAATTTCCCCTGCATCATTCCCAGAAGCCTTTGTGTTGTCTTCACAATTTTGGCTATGTGTCCCCTAAATTTCAGATCCTTATCCACTATCACCCCAAGATCTCTTATTTCTTCCACCTCCAACAATATATCCTCACCAAGCATAAATTCTACATCCCATCTTTGTTTTCCAAATTTTAAAACCTTACATTTTGCAACATTGAACTCACACCCCCATTTGCTTGCCCAATCACTCAATTTATTCAAGTCTTCTTGCAAGGCCACAACATCTTCACTACTCTTTATGGTTCTTCCCAACTTTGCATCATCTGCAAACAACTGAATATCTCCATCCAAATCTTCGCCAATATCATTAATATACAAGTTAAATAGTAATGGCCCTAAAACAGATCCCTGAGGCACTCCACTAGTGACTTTCCTTTTCCTGGATATTGCTCCCCCGTACACAACTTGTTGATACCTATCAGATAGCCAGTCTCCAATCCAATGCACTAATCTAATATCCAACATTATCTGCTCTAGTTTGACTATCAATTTATCATGAGCTACTTTATCAAATGCCTTTGGGAAATCTAAGTATATTACTGTGTATCCTTCTCCTCTGTCCAAGGAAGTAGTCACTTTATTGTAATAAGCAGGTAGATTACTAAAACATGACCTCCGTTTAGCAAACCCATGCTGTCTATCAAAGATAATACCAATGTTGTCAACCCAACTCTGGATCCTAGTTCTCACAAGCTTCTCCAACAACTTAACCACAACACCTGACACACAAATAGGCCTATAATTGATGCTTGAGTTCGATTACCTCCTTTGGATAAACACAGGACCTGAGGGAGGTAGGGGAGGGTACTTCAGTTTATGTACACTTGTGCCAGATGTATTTACAATAAGGGAAAGGAGTTTCTTGATTAGTTCTTCTTGGTCAAAAGTTACAAGCATTAGTGAGAGTTAGCTGATGGGGATGATATAGTTAGGATGGGATGCAATGGATATAGTATCTTTAGAGAGGACATAATACAGGAAGAGGTTTTGCTAATTACAGCAGAAGAATTGAAGCAAAAAAGAGTAAATGCATCAGGAGGACAAAGATGCAGAGGACAGCTCATTTGAGGCTATATGGTGTGAGATACAGGCCAACAAAATGAAATATACAATTAGTTGCTGCTATAGGCTGGGGTGCACAAGAGGAATATAAAGGCAAATTAGTAAATTAGCAAAAGAAGTGGAGGATGAGTAATTATTATGGACTTCATAGATTGGAAGGTAGAACTCTCACAGGAAGGGAAGACAATTGAATTTATACAGCTTGATAACAGAATTACCCAAGAGAACATACAATCGCAAAATGAATATTATCCTCCGCGATTGCGCTACCTACATCCCGCTAGAACATGACACCACAAAAACAAAAGTTAAAAAATTAAAAATCTTACTTAAAAAAGTATCTTCCTGGCCCCCCCGACATCACGAAAAAACTTAAACCTTTCCGCTCCCATCCTCTCCGAATTTACAGCTTACCAAAAATCTACAAACCCAATTCCCCACTCAGACCTATAGTAGATGCCACCAATGCACCTTGCTACAGACTGTCTAAACAGCTGGCCAACTCTCTGACCCTCCTCACTGGAAGGTCCACTTCCTATATAAAAAACTCAACCCACTTTAAAGCCCTCATAGAAAATTTAACCTTGAATAAAGCAGACATATTGGTAAGCTTTGATATCTCCTCTTTGTTTACTAATATTCCCTTAAATGACACCTTATCTCTCTAACAAAAAGTTTTCCCTTCTGACATCTTAGATCTCTTTTCCTTTGCCATTAACTCTGGGTATTTTTCTTGGAAGAACAAAATCTACAAGCAGATAGAGGGAACTGCCATGGGTTCCCCCCCTTGCTAATTTCTATATGGAAGATTTTGAAAAATGAGCCATAGACTCAGCCCCACTCAAACCTTCTCTCTGGCTAAGATATGTAGATGATGTGTTCTCTATTTGGCCTCATGGCCCAGACACATTAGACTCCTTCCTCAGTCATCTCAATAGCCTACATCCAAGAATCCAGTTTACTATGGAAAAGGAAAAGAACAATTGTTTACCCTTCCTAGACACCTTAGTCACACGCCTGCCTAATGATACACTTGCCTTCACTGTATACAGAAAACCCACACACACAGGCAGATACATTCACAAACTCTCACACCACCACCCCTCTCAACAATATGGCATTATTAAAACTCTTACCAAGACAGCCCACAATCTTTGTTCCAGTGGAACCGCCCTCACTACTGAGCTTAACTACATACACAACACTTTCCTTTCCAATGGCTACAGCGATCACAGTATCAAAAAAATAATTAGTTCCTCTCCCATTCCCGGTCCTTCTCGTCAACAAGAATTTAAAAATGCCATCACCATACCCTACATCCGTGGCACATCCGAAAAAATAGCCAAGATTCTAAAAAAGTACAACCTACACACAGCATATAAACCCCACTGCAAACTTGCTACCCTTATCCGTTCTACAAAAGATCAGCTCCCTCCTCTCTCTCTCTGCCTGGAGTTTACAAAGTACCCTGTTCTTGTAAGCTGGCGTACTTTGGACAGACAGGCAGATCAGCATCCATCCGCCTAGAGGAACACAAGTCTTACATCTGTAAACACAACTATGGTCATTCAGGCTTGGCTGACCATGTCTTGGACACCACCCACAGAGTATCATGGAAGAAACCACCAAGCTCCATCACAGCAAATTCAAGAAAGAGAGACTATTCTTAGAAGCAGCAGCAGCTCTTAGAAATCAACCAAATCTTAATAAATACGGTTGCATTAAACTTCCGAAAATTTGGGAAACACTCATCACCAGAGATCCTACTTTATATTACAGGCCACCTACAACCGCCCTTAGAGGGTGCTCCACCTAGATAGGACTTTAGTGTCATATCATACAATACTAAGCCCAACGTTGTTGGGCTTAGTATTGTATGATATTTGTGTTATGTTACATTAGTTATTTTTGTAATCCCCGTAGATGTCCTAGTGACTAGGACGAAATATAGGAAGTATTAAATTCTTTTTAATCCTTTCTGAGTGTTGTAAAAAATCCATTAAACCTCCAACATTATGTCTTCACAGCACTTAAGCCTCTATACATGAATGCTATGGCAGAATTTGGAGAAGAAGATGTTAGTTGTGCATGAGAGATGGCCAAGGGATGATTGAAGAAAGCAGTATCAGAATGTATACCCAGAGTCAGAAGGATCAATCAGGTAGGAGTTGGAGAGCATTATTAAGCAAAAGTTGCAGAAAAAAAAGTTCCGGAGAGTACACGGAGAGAAAGGTAATCAGCAAAACAATGAGCAGTACAAACCACAGGTGAGATGGGTGATCTATATGGAAATGAAGGCAAAAACTAATTATTATAATAAGCAAGATTAAAGGAAATCTTAAAAAGTTCTTCACTATAAGTATGAAAGAAAGAATAACTATGGAAGAATGGCTTTAATGAGTGCTGATGGTAGGGAGGTAACAAAAGCAATTAAATAGTTGAGTTGCTGAGTGATCATATTGCAAGGCTGTACATCCAGGTGGAGATAGTGCCAGATGTGATGCTGATTGACATGAGAATGGACGTAGATGAACTGGAGGCGCTTGTGATATTGTATAACCATAATCTGATGTTTTAATACTAGACAAACACATATGGAATTTATTAAAATCTCCAATTTATTTCATCCAATATTACATGAACATTGTCAAGGAGGAAGGATAAGATCTGTTGACTACATTCAAAATAATGTAAAGTAACGACAAAAAAGCAACTTCTCAAGAAAGGAATTTGAAGGTCTGCAAGAAATTACCAACAACAGAATAGTAATTACCATAGTGGATAAGGGAAATTCCACTCTGGTTTTAAACCAATTAGATTACAAAGGTAAGCTTCCTTACTTTGAGATCGCTCAACCTACCTTCCTGTAGACTATGATCCACCAATACACACTTCATAGGCTCCTTAAAAAAAAGTCACCTCTTGGCTGGTGGAAGTCACAAACTAAAACCATATAATTCTACAACCTCACCCCTGGAATATACTACCAAAAATTCATAAGCAAAGTGTGCCATTACATCCCATTGTAGATGGCGCTGATTCACCCACATACAAATTAGCCAAAAATTTATCCAAAGTGCTCACACAGTATAGTATACTGGCAACACACCTTCAAAAATAAAAAACTCAGTCCACTTTAAAGCCAGTATAGAAAACCTCATACTCCAACACACTGACATAATGGTCAGTTTTGATGTATCCACTTTATTCACTATGCCTCACTCAAATATACCTTAGACCTCATCCAAGCCATATTTCCTTCCAATATCTCAGTCCTGTTTCAGTTCACCTTAACCTCATGTTTGGAAAGGAAAATTCTACAAACAGAGAGAGAGAAAGCCTTAAATTCTGCCCCATATAAATCCACTGTCTGGCTATGCTACTTAGATGATGTTTCTACATTTTGCCACACAGCCTGGATATGCTCCACATTTTCTTAACATATCTAAATAATCAACATCCCAGGATCCAGTTTAAGGAAAACAACAACAACAGTCTCCCATTCCTAGACACTGATTACACGCTAGCCTGATGGATCCCTGGCATTCTCCATTTACAAAACACCCACACATACAGGTAAATACATTTACAAGCAGTCACACCACCCCACCTCCCAACAATATGGGATTATAAAAACCCTATATAACAGGGCAAAATTAATCAGTTTTGATAACAGTGCCCTAACTATTGAACTTTACCATATTTTCAACGTTTTATTTGCCAATGACTAAAATCCCCCCCCCTCCCAAAAAAAAGTTAAAACTCTGTAACTGCAACACCCCTCCATTTCCCCTTCAGAGTAAAGATTACTCAAGGTCTATCACCATTCCATATATCTGGAGCATATCCAAAAAATTAATCAAAATCCTAAGGAAATACAACCTCACAGACTACATAAAAAATTGGCATCTGCCAAAGACCAGCCACATTATCTAGACCTACCAGGTTCCATGCAGTTGCAAACTGTCCTACTACGTCCAAACAGGCAGGACAGTCAATATCAGAATTTCTGAACACAAAGAGTACATTTGGTTTCACAATACAGCAACTCAGAACTTTCTGACCAGGCTTTGGGCACCCACCTCAGAATATGGTTGAAGAAGGCCACTCTATTACACTGCAGCAAATATGAGACGCTGTTTGTATTTGCTGCAGTGTAATATCGAATCTAACTCAGTTCTGAAAAACTTTCCAAACCTCAACAAATTTGGTTGATTTTGATGAAGCTAAGTTGATCTGTTTAAGGCACCATAATGATATCCTTATTACATCATATGTGTATACTAAAGATGATAACTTTGATTTGAAGGTAGAAACATCAGGTGATTATTGTGGTTTATATTAAACTGAAGTTTTTACTATAACGCAGCAGCTGTCTCCATAATTTTTTAAAAAATGAGTGCTGATCATCATGTAACTATGAAAGAAATCAATCTCTTAATGGCTTTAATGAAATATTGGGTTAATTTAGAAGATAAAATGTATGTGTTACATCCTGGGATATGATCTGTGTGTGTGCAAACTGGATTTTCTGGTGTCTATATATTTTGAAATTACAGTTCAACTTGACAGGGTTCTATGCACATCATCATCATCATCATCCGTATCAAGGATTTAGGCCTAGTATGGCCTGTTCCGGCCATAGAAATCATCGTTGAATTGTTTAAGAGGACGTCCTGGTTTTCTTTTTCCTAATGGCTTGTACTTTAAGGCTTGTTTTGGTAATCTTTCTGTTTTCATTCTTTGAACGTGTTCCATCCATCTATGTTTATATTTTTTAATTTTTTCAATTACTGGTTCTTGGTTTAATTCTTTCATAATATCTTTGTTTCTTTTGTGATCAAATAGGGTATACTTTGCAGTTTTTCTCATAAACTTCATTTCTGCTGTTGTTAATCTTTGTTTGTCTTTTTGTTTTATTGTCCAGATTTCGCTTCCATACATTAAGACCGGTAGGGCTAATGTATTGTATACTTTTAGCCTGGTTTGTTTTTGAACTAGGTTTGGTTTAAATATAGAGTTAATTACTCCTGTTATTTTTAAATATTTTGCAATTTTTATGTTTATATTTTTTTCAATTTCATAAGTGATCATACATCCTAGGTAGTTAAATGAATTCACCTGTTCTAAGATCTTGTTATCTAATACTATTTTAGTTCTTGCTGGATCTTGTCCTTTAAAGGCCATAGTTTTTGATTTTTCCATTGATATTATCATACCATAATCTTTGGATATCTCATTTAGATTTAAAATAGCATTCTGTAAGTTATCTTCAGAATTTGTAATTATTATTTGGTCGTCTGCAAAGAGGAGAGTGTTTAAGTTAACTGTAGGTGAAAGTTTAATTCCTTGATGTAAATTTTTACTCCATTTTATTATTATTTCATTTAAGTAGATATTAAAAAGAGTTGCTGAGAGGGGACATCCCTGTCGGACCCCTTGGTTTATCTCTCTTGTATATGATAGCTCATGATTTAATCTTATTTGTATTTGATTATTTTCATGTATACTTGTGACAGCTTTTAGTATATTATTTGGTATTTGTCTTTCTTTTAATATGTTAAATAATATGTTTCTTTTAACTTTGTCAAATGCTTTTTCAAAGTCAATAAATGCAATATGTGTTTCTAAATTATATTCTCTTCTTTTCTCTATTATTAATTTTAGGCAGAAGGCTGGGTCTATACATGATCGTCCTTTTCTAAATCCATTTTGTACCTCTAGAATAAAGTTTTCGGAATATTTCATTAGTTTGTTATTTAAGATTCTGCTGTATATTTTGTAACATGAATTTAGTATACTGATACCTCTATAGTTTTTAGGGTCATCTCTATTACCTTTCTTAAAGATAGGAATCACAATTGCTTTTTTCCATTCTATTGGGGGGATACCAGTTGAGTAAATTTTATTTAAAAATAATAAGAGTCTTCCTTTGAATCTTGTTCCTGCGTATTTATATAGTTCTGAACCTAGGTTATCTTCTCCAGGTGATTTTCCGTTTCTTGTTTCTTTCAGGCTGATTTATAATTCTTCTTCAGTCATTTCCTTTTCATTTTCTTTAATTGTTTGCCAGTTGTCTTTTTTAAAATATTTGTCTGTCCACAGTTCTGTGTAGTAATTTAGAAATTCTTCTAATTTCAATTCAGTGTTTAATTTTATGTTTTCTTTGGTATCTGCATTTAGGTGTTTCAAAATCTTATATACATTGGGTCTTATTTTATATAAATCATGTTCTAAATTAGAAACAAATTTATTCCATGATTCTCTATGTCTTTTACTGACTTCTCTTTTAGCTATGGCTCTTATTCTTTTATATTCTATTTCATCTTCTAATCTTTTAGAAGATATTTAGAAGATTAGAAGACTTTTAGAAGATATTTAGAATAATTTAGAAGATAAAATGTATGTGTTACATCCTGGGATATGATCTGTGCAAACTGGATTTTCTGTGTCTATATATTTTGAAATTACAGTTCAACTTGACAGGGTTCTATGCACAAAAGTATATAAATATATCATCCCCAAGCACACTATCATTCATACATTCTTTTGTACCTGCAATTTTGCTAGCTTTCATTCCTGTAGTCTCTTTCACATTCTTCACACTCTTTTATTTTCTTTCTCACCTTTCTAGGAGAGCGAGTAAATACAAGAAAATATTATTCATAAATATTTTCTTGCTCAACTGCTAAGTACTGTAGAACATTAGGTTTCCATTGATATATAGAAGTAAAAAAAATCATTTTCTACAATCTTAAAAATATGCATCTATTTATTCTCTTCTAGCATAGAGACTACTGTCTATTTAAAATTACGATGTGCAAAAATTCTTGATTAGAACTTAACTGCCTGAACAATCACTATGTCAAAACAAATGGGATAACATATGCTGTCAGATGTTCGAGCATATGTGGGAAGTGAATTTTTTTTTTATATTAGCAAGTCAATATGGTGAAAGTTTTTGTTAAGTTCTAGTTGTCCACATAAAGTGGCCTCAATGGTACTATTATTATCATTATCATTAGGCCTCCATGCAGGCAAGAGACTCATGGCAGTAGGTCCCATTTTCACTTACACATCTCATCATACCTTCACTTAAATGCATCCACTGTCTCTGCTCTCACCATACTTTCAGGCAATGCATTCCGATCGCCCACCACTCTCCATGCAAAAAACCTACTCCTTACCTCCTCCTTATACAGCTGATAGGGATGGCCTCTTTTTCTACCCCCCCCCCAGCTCCAGACATTCTATGAAAAATCTCATTCACATTAATCTGATAATTTGCCCTTACCAACTTATATGTCTTGATCATATCACCCCCCCCCCCACTTCCTTCTATTCGGTAGGCTTTGCAATATGCATTCTCTCCAGGGGCGGCTCGTGCATAGGCACTGTGGAACTGCAGCGCCCCCAGTTTTTCTAGATATATAAATATATTTATTAATTTATTTATATTTGCTTGTAATATTTAATTTTATCATCAACAATCCTATACAATTCTCTTATTTGGTATAAAAAATTAATAAAAATCCATCTTGTAGCACTTAGGAGGGTGGAGGATGCTAGCAGCACTGTGTTTATGACAGTGTCATATTGCTATGCGTGCAAGCATATGCATGTCATAGTGAGATGCAAGCTATTAGCGTAATGAGGCACTGTCCGTGGTGCAGTTCCACTTTTGTTTATATGCAGTTTGCGCCAGTAGTAGAGTGTTCGTAGTGCTTATCATGTTTACTCCGTCTCTTTAAATATTTGGACATTACAATTAAAGACATAACATTTGTTATAGTTTTTATTTTAGAACATTATTGGGGTTATTGACAATTATGACCTCAGAAATGCAAGGTATTCTTTCACTAAACATTTAGCAGCTGCTAAATTATTTAACAAGGATAAATTAGCTAATTTTAAGAATAAGTTGCCTACTGAAGAAATAAAATTGACCACTGAAGCATATCCCATGATCAACAAAGAAAAACTTGAAACTGAACTTCGAGTATTCTACAGTAAACCCGACATGCATGATTATTGTAAATTAATTGAGTTTTAAGTAATTTTGAATTATACCAAACTGTATAATTTTATCGATAATAAACAATATTTTTTCATGTTTATTTTTTTTTAAATTTTTACCATAATTTTGATATTTTATCCAAACACGTATACACTATACTTACAGTGTGTATGTATATTTCGAAAGTTGCAGCATCCCCATGATTTCAAGCCATGAGCTGCCACTGATTCTCTCAATCTGTTCTCACATTCCAGAAATCCAAAACCAGCTGAGTTAATTATCTCTTAGACTTCTCCAACAACTTAGCATAATCTTGAAACCAGGCAACCAAATCTGTGCACAATAATCCATATGGGACCAAAGCCTGATACCACTGAATCAAAACATACTTATTTCTACATGTCAGTGTTCTGTGTATCATGGGATACTAAGGCAATGTGAAGCCATTAGCTTCTGTATATAAGTAGCATTAGCTGTGAAGTGCTATTTATTTTCACAGTATTAATGACAACACAGAATCATAAGAAAATAATAATTATTAGCTTATTTGCTGATATTTTGCTGGTATTATATCCAGCTTCAGAGCATAAAAATAGTTTGTCACAGTATGTGAAACAACAACAGTTTGGTATAATAGTGGAATTAGTTTAAAAAAATGTAACAGACAACACAAGCAGCTAAAATCCGACTTGCCATACCAATGCTGCTGGATGTATTTTTTCTTCACCGGCAGATGTCAACAGTTCTTCCTGTCTGTCCATAATAAGCCTGGTCACAAAAACAGGTCACCACTTCATAAACTCCTGGATGTGATAAAGAAGAGAGTTTGTCCTTAGGTGAAAGTTGCCAATTTGACATAAGGTTTAAATATGGTGTGTAGCTGATATTTATTGAGAACTTTAGATTTCTTTTCAGAAGTGCCTGGAATGCCTGGCTTGAGAGTGGCTGTATTAATAACTAGCTTTGACTTGAATTCACAGCAAGCTTGAATGTATGGGATGGTAACATTCTGCTGCAGTCTTGTGTGGTAGGCAATGGAGGGGATTTCTGGGGAGCATTTAGATGTCAACAGTTTTCTATCCTATGGAGATTATAGCGATTGGCTAAGAAGGTGTGACATAAGTGAGTGAGTTTAGCAGTAAGAACTTTGTCATTAGAACAAATAGCTCTAGCTCTGTGAGTTAGTGTTTTTAGGATATCATACTGTTGAGCTGGATGATTGTGTGACTGTCTGTGCAAATATCTCTCTGTATTTGTGGGCTTTCTATAAACAGAAAAAGATAAGGAACCATCTGGAAGCCATGTGATTAGTATAGCCAGGAAGTGCAGACAGTCATTAGCTTCCTGTTCCATTGTGAAATGGATTTTAAAGTGTTGGCTATTTAAATGCACTAAAAATGTATCCAATAAGTCTGGACCATGTGTCCAAATAGCAAACACATTATCAACATAGTGTAGCCCAGGGTTCCCCAACCTTTTTGTTTCCTAGAGCATATTCAAAATACCGGTAGGGCAACGGGCGCCATCTATTTTTTCAAGCAAATTTTTTGAATTCTTTTGTTAAATGAATACATACAAAGTTTACATTATAAATTTTGTATGTATTCATTTAACAATACATATTTTATTACTTAAAATATGTATCGTTAACAATACATATTTTATTACTTAAAAGATTACATTATATAAAAATTTAAATATATATATATAAGTTAGTGTGATCTTTGGCATTGCATTTCATTGGCCAGTGCTTCATAATTAGGAGAATATGATGATATTCTAGTTCTTAAACTGGAATGAACAACTTTGAATGCACATCTACTTTACATTGTATGCATTTAATACTCGTCATGTGTCATTAGCGCATGCGTCATATAGCATGCCATGAATTGTTGCTTGATTATTTCAAACTATACGGCGGGCACACACAAATTGGTCGGTGGGCGCCATGGTGCCCACAGGCCTAGGGTTGGGAACCCCTGGTGTAGCCAAACCACTGGTTTGAGAATGGCTGTATTCATAGTAGCTTTTCCAAGTGTTCTATGAAGAAATAACCTACATGTACTGCAAATTTAATTAGTTCAAATATATCAGGAGGAAAATGTGACTTTAGTACATCAGGAAGAACTGTTGACATCTATCTTGGTGAACATAAAAAATGCATCCGACACTTTCGTTATGGCAAGTTGGCTCTAACAGATCATACCTTGGATACCCCTTCACACAGGATCAGATGAAAGAAAACAAAAGTGCTACAAAGAAGTCAAAAGAAGTCAGAGAGATTGTTTTTAGAATCAACAGCAGCTTTAAAACAAGATCCAAACCTCAACAAGTCTGGTTATATAATTTTACCAAAAATCTGGGAAACAGTCATTTTAAGATCTAATTAATATATGTTTTCTCTCTTTTTTTCAACATAGATGGTGTCTAATTAGGACTTTAGCTGTTTGTGTTGTCTGCTACAATTTTTTAACCTAATCCCACTGTTATACCAAATTGTTGTTGTTTCACATATTGTGACAAACTATTTTTATGCTCTGAAGATGCTGGATATAATACCAGTGAAATATCAGCAAATAAGCTAATAATTATTATTTTCTTATGATTCTGTGTTGTCATCAATACCGTGAAAATAAATAACACTTCATAGCTAATGCTACTTATATACAGAGGCTAATGGCTTCACATTGCCTTAGTATCCCATAATGCAAAGTGAGCATGTATAATGCTATGCATTATGGGAAGAGCCACTACTCACACTAGTTTTGACCTTTATTGAAGTCTCATCAGTGGAAGCCAAACCAGAAGAGATACCAAGGTTGAAATAATCAGAAGTCATATATATATATCCCATATACAAGTAGTGAAAAGGTGCCATACATCTTATCATTAAAATACTCTGGATTAGAGCTTGCTGTATAAAAATTTTTCAGCTGAAAAACTTTCACTTGAAATAACTTTTCGCAGTGCCTTTTTTTTTTTTTTTTTCCTAGATCGCATGCTTCACTTCTTTGGTCATCCATTTTACAACTACCTTATTTAATTTCCTGACGTTTGGGATACACTCACTTTCTCTGTCAGATAGTTCCTGAGTAAGGACCAGGCAGCACTGATTTCTTTGGTTAGAATGTTAATACAGACTGGAATGAATAGATGCCATAAATGATTTTAAATTATCTCTCTCTCTCCTTTATTTTTTTCCCCCCATTATGAATTAAACTGTTAACCTATAAATTATGAATATACACTATCATCAGGTCTTATTTTTAAATCTAAAATACATTTAAATTATTGTTGGTGTTATAAATATATTTCAATTCAGTATTACTTGTCTTTAGGCAACATTTAATTTATGTGAAAGGCATATATATAAATTTGTGTCAAAATTCTCAATTTTAAATAGTCTACTTTTGATGTATCATATATTTTATAAATTTTATGAAAGTTATTCTAATAAGTAAAAAGTAGATGTTGGTGTCGCACTGATTTGATCGTCGGCTTGTCAAGAGCTCCGGAACAGATTAGTAGTATTTTGTGTTAACATTGGCAATTTTACTAGAATTTTAAGTAGTATTGTTTGATTTTTGTTTCTTGGTGTGTCTGTGCAATTTTTGTGTGTTTTCTGTTATTTTAAGTATTATTTGTAAGATAAGATAGCGTACATATGGCGCCAATAAAGAAAAAAATGGCGGCCAGGTCGCCATGTTTGTTTAAGAGTTTTGATGTAAACGAATTTATGCAATGTACTGTCTATGAGATGTATGCTTTGGGAAGAGTGGTGAGAGTCTGGTTAGAGGGTGATAGTGGAGTTTATATGTGCAGAAAGTGTAAGGAGAATAAGGATCTCAAGCGTGTTTTGGGTGGCGAGAGTGATATCATTAACGATAGCCAGAATGTAGAAAATGGCGGTGTGATAGAGAATTGCGTGGTAGTGCCAGATAGGTGTGAGAGCGTCGTTGAAAGTGTAAATGAAGGTAGAAATACAGAACGAATGGATGATTTGATTGATAATGAAAATGGTGAGATAAATGCGAGTAGTGAAATTGTGCATTTGAACGGTGCGATACACAGAGCGAAAAGGCAACTGGAGCGTATCAAAAATGTGTGCTGAATGTACTGACTAATAACCAGCGTAAGTCTGTGACGACAAATAATAGAATGTTCGTAAACATCAGTAAAATGAAGGAGCGAGTGCTGTATGGGGATTTGCTATTAAGAGGTGTGATAGTTGAGAGTTTGACGAAGTCGTACCAGCCGGGTGCGAACATAAAGGACGTCAGCGAATCTATTCAAGTGCAAAAACAGAGGGTGAAAGAGATGATAATCGTGGCAGGAACAAATGATTTGAAAGAGGACAAAATGGAAATGATAGAGGATGTGAGGGAATTACTTGAGGTAGCAAAAGAGAAGAGTGAGAGAGTTAGGATGGTGAGTATTTTACTGCGGTATGACAGAGAAGTGTTTAGAAGGAGGGCCATAATTGCCAATGACTTTATGTGTAGGTTATGCATGGAGAGTGGTGTTGAATTTGTAGATGTGTGGAATGAGTTCGATGGGCGAAAGGACTTATATAAGATGGATGGGTTACATTTGAATGGAGTTGGTGTACGGAGGCTTGAAAAAGTGTTGATGAATGATGTGGAAGTGGATGTACAGACTCAGGGAAACTAGATTTATTAAGGGGGGGGGAGTAGATATGCAGACTTTAGGGAGGAAGTTGAGTGTATGAATGAGTTATGAATTATGCCCGAGCAAGTACGAAGGACAAGAAATCAGAAAGGGATAGTTAGTATAAGGCATCAAAGTAGGGATGGGACAAATGGGCTTCTGCAATTCATGTACACTAATGCCAGGAGTATTAGGAACAAGAAGGAAGAGTTTTTGGCCTTGGTTGGCACTTCCAGACCACAGGTTGTTGGTATTAGTGAAATGACTGACAGAAGATGATAAAGCTAGTGGGATTGAATGCGACGGGTATAGCGTGTTCAGGAGTGACAGGGTGAATAAAAAAGGGGGGGGGAGTGTTATTGATGCGTTGTAGCTGATGAGTGTTATTAGCTGATGAGTTGTAGCCAAGGAGTATAAAAGTTGAACTGCAGGATAGAGAAAAGAGCACATTTGAGGCTGTTTGGTGTGAGATAGAATCTAGCAGAACAAAATATACAATTGGGTGCTGCTATAGACCAGGTGATGGAATCGATGGTGGGGATAGTATGCACAGGCAAATAGAAGAAATGAGTGGAAGGAGGGTAATTATTATGGGTTATTTCGATTATGGTAACATTGACTGGAAAGAGAGGGCACACACGGGAGGAAGGAATTGGATTTTATGCGGTTATTAAGGGACAACTATCTGCAGCAGCATGTAGTGGAAAATACCAGGGGGCAGAGTGCTTGACCTAGTAATTGCAACTGAGAATGTGGCTGTAACGAACATGACCATGTTGCCACCAATTGGTGAGAGTGACCATAAGGTCATGACTTGGGAGGTGGCTAAAGGAGTGGAATTTACAATTAAGACAGGGTACATGTGGAATGACAAGGCTGGTAAGTATGACAAGCTTAGGTGTGTGCTTGGCTCAGTGCCATGGCATGTAAAACTGCAAGGGCTGGATGTTGATAGTGCATGGGAGGTGGTTAAGAAGTGTTTGCAGGAGGCAATGGTTGACTGTATACCAAGAGTCCGAATAATAAATCAAGCAGGAGTTAAATGGATGAATAACACTATTAAGCTTGAGCTGCAAAAAAAGAAACAATTGTGGAAGGAATTTAAGGAGAAAGGTGACCAGCAGGCACAGGAACAGTATAAAGCTCAGGCCAGGATGGTAACAAGGGTGGTAAGAAAAGCAAAAGCGGATTACGAAAGAAAATTGGCCATGCAGGCTAAAGAGAATCCCAAACAGTTTTTTCAATATGTTGCAAGTAAAAGGAAAAATGTTCATGGTAGAATGATCTTAAAAAATGATGAGGGTAGGGAGGTAACCGAATCAGTCGATATAGTGGAATTACTGAGCGAGCACTTTGCAAGAGTATATCATCCAGGTGGTGACATTGCAGGAATGGAAGAACCAACAGCTTATACTGGAATTGTGATGAATGAAGTAGAGGTAACTAGTCTATTACAGAACCTCAATGTCAATACATCTGTGGGATTGGGTGGTATACCAGCTCGTGTTGTATGTGAAGCAGCTAAAGAATTGTCAGTGCCCTTGACCATTTTGTTTAATTTGAGCTTCGGGTCTGGGTCAGTCCCAAGGGGGTGGAAAGAGGGGAAAATAGTTCCGCTGCATAAAGGTGGTTCCAAGGCTGCTGCTGAAAATTACCGGCCAATCAGCATAACAGGAATCATTATCAAAGTCTTGGAGAAAATAGTCAAGAGGAAAATACAAGATTGGATAGAAGAAAATGGGATGCTGTATCGGGGACAGCATGGTTTTGTGAAGGGTGGGTCATGCCTCAGTAAATTGCTCACGTATTATAACACAGTGACGGCTGAACTGGATAAGGGTAATGAGTTTACAGTGATTCTACTGGACCTTGCTAAGGCCTCTGACAGGATATCACATGGAATTCTAATCAGTAAACTGCAGCATGTGAGAATGGATAAGGATTGGTGAGATGGATAGGAGGGTGGTTGATGGAGAGATATCAGAGAGTGGTTTATTCAGGAGTAGAGTCCACAAGACAGCCTGTGACTAGTGGTGTGCCACAAGGATGTGTTCTTGGACCACTGCTGTTTAATTTGTTCATTAATGATATAGGAAAGGATCTGAGAGGGACAGTTCATTTGTTTGCGGATGATGCAAAGTTGGGTAGGGCAATAGTGAATGCAGATGACGTCAAAATTTTGCAAGATGATTTGGATAGATTGGAGGTCTGGGCTAAGGTGAATAAATGTCAATTTAATGTGGCAAAATGTAAGGTTATACATTTTGGGGGGAAAAGATTAGCAGCAGATTACTACATTGGTGGAACTGTACTCCAGGAAATTGATGAGGCACGAGATTTAGGAGTGTTGGTGGATAAGGAGTTGAAGTTTAGGGGGCACATTGCAAAAGTGGCCAAATCGGCTCATCAAATCACTTGGTTGCTGAAGAATACATTGACAAGCAGAGACAAGTAGGTTATTGTTCCTCTGTATCGAGCCTTGATAAGACCCCGTCTCGACTACTGTGCCCAGATTTGGTCACCTAGGTTTCTTCTTGATGGGGAGGAGGTGGATATGATCCAGAGGCGAGTGACCAAGATGATAGCAGGTCTGTGGAATGAACCGTATGAGAACAGGTTGAGGATTTGTGGGTTGCAAAAATTGGTTGATAGGCAGAGGAGGGGAGATATGATTGAGACATTCAAATTACTGAAGGGTTTCTATAAAATTAATTCAGAAGATATTTTTGAGAACAGGGCTGGTTGTGGGAGGACTAGGGGACATCCATGGAAACTGGGCAAAAGTGTGGTTAGTAAAGGTGTTAGAGCTGAGTTCTTTACTTTTAGAGTGGTGAATGAGTGGAATGCGTTCCCAGAGTCTGTGGTGGATGCTGTGACAGTGAATGAGTTTAAGGCGAGGTATGATAGATACTGTATGAATGTCGAATAGTGTGATGAATATGATTTGGGGCCTCCCTCGATGAGTCTAATGACTCCCTGGAGTTGCTCGTAATAATAATAATAATAATAATAATTATATACTAATGTCAGTTACAAAAAAATAGATTTTATATTAGAATAGCAAATTAATTAATCAGACAAATTATACTAAAGTATAATTAAAATTTCTAGCCTCTGATTATGATTATTTCAATATAACATTATACTTTGCATTATGATGAAAAATTTTCCGTGCTTTTTTTCCCCTTATAAACAAATTATATTAAGAGGAAGAACAGTTCTGCAGAATGAAATTGTTAATACAATCATTAAAGAATATTTTAAAAAATCCAAATGAGAGATTTGTATCAGTAATTCTATGCAAAATGCCTTTTAAACACAAAGAAACAAACAGAATGAATAACAAATGAAACATAAATACATACAAACATAAAATTTACAAAATAAAACTACAGTTTAATAAAATTTCTGTAACATTATAGGAGTGCAACAGTGTTACATTCAATTAATATGCAGTTAAAAGGGAGTGCAAAGCATAACACTTAGAAGAGGTATATACATTGACACAGACAATCACAACCTTGCTAAATTCATTCATACTGGTGGCATGAAACAAAAATTCTCAAAAAATATACAAGCAATGACAGGACAATTCTTATTTATATACAAAGATATATATATATATATATATATAATGTATATACAAACACATAGAAGAACATATACAGATAGAGATATACAGTATGTATAAGCTATGTATAAGGTTATTTTTTTTAATGTATGTGTAGAATGGTAATTCTAGTGGTAAGACTTATACGTTGGTTAGACATAACTGGTAATTAATTTACCAATGTGACATTGTTGAAATATAGAAGTGATTCATTAAAGTTATCTTTAATTAATTTACTTTATATGCGTTGTTAATTCCGTAAATTAATTACCAGTAGAATGGTAATGTTGCAAAGTACACAGTTGCAAAGTTGCAAAAGATAAGGAACCATCTGGAAGCCATGTGATTAGTATAGCCAGGAAGGGCAGACAGCCATTAGCTTCCTGTTCCATTGTGTAATGAATTTTAGAGTGTGAAGTGGATTTTAAAGCACTTCATTTATCTCTACATTGCAAAGTACACAGAGATATATATTTCTCATTTAAAAGTAGTCTGAAATACTTGCTTTATATTTTGTATTCACTCCTATACAAGAAAAAAAGAAAAGTTACTAATGACTATTCACATATCATACATTAAAAATACACCCTTAACAATGTGATTCTATGATATTAAAAGAGTCAAGCTGTGTTACTGTAATAACCTATACTAATTTACAGTACTTGTTAATGTATAATAATGTGTTGAAGTTTCAATCAATAATAAATAAAAGCGTTCAGTGAAGACCTCATGCATCTCCAGATAGAATAAACAAGTAGTCCAAAGCAGACTCAGGTAGAAAAATAGATAATTTTTGCATCTAGATTACAAACCACAGATTCTAATTACAGTCTTATCATTATAAGTAGAATTATACAGTAAACTGGGATTCATGTAATGGTAAACAAGGACTTTCACATATCTTAAAAGGAATGGAGAGAAACTAACCAGAACTATTATAACTTATTGTTTTCCTTATTATTATTATTATTACTATTATATTCAACAAAAACAACAATAATAACAAGGAGAAGGAGCAAGCACAAGGGGATATCCACTGTTTGTACTTTTACCATCCTCTTGGGCAATGCATTCCATGCTTCTACCACTCACCATGCAAAATAGCTTACTTCTTACCTTCTTATTCATTATGCTCCTTTGCAACTTCCAGGGAGATGGCCCCTTGTCCTTGCTCCTTCCCCTTGTTCTACCATATGGGAAATCTCCCTAGTGCCAATTCAATAATAACTTCCCAACAGCTTAAATGCCACCCTTCATCTTCAATCTACCAAA
Organism: Typopeltis vanoorti; assembly: GCF_054136105.1. Classification (NCBI taxonomy): domain Eukaryota; kingdom Metazoa; phylum Arthropoda; class Arachnida; order Uropygi; family Thelyphonidae; genus Typopeltis; species Typopeltis vanoorti. Next base: position 106,417,470 of record NC_143556.1, on the reverse strand, counting down.
CTCTGTAGTTTGCATGTCTTCATTCTATCCCCATAATCTACATTCAATCATATCATTTTTGTTATCTTTCTCTGCACCAATCTACAAGGTTACTTCATCCTCTTGATGAGATCTGAGCACACAAATCTAGATGTGGTCTGATTATTTTATACAAATGAAAAATAAAAATGAAAGCTTTATACAATGGGTCATCACCCTTTCATCGCTTATGGTCAATGTTCTCAATATTACAGCAATTTTTTGTGTTATCTTCACCACCTTTGCGAGATGTCTTCTGAACTTCAACGTTCTATCTACAATTACAAGATACCTTACTTCCTCCACTTCTTCCAGTATAACTCCACCAAGTTAGTATGAAACATTCCATTTGTGGATCCCAAATTTTAAAACTTTACATATAGTTTTTTTAAACTTATATACACGCTCATCTGCTCATGTTTCAAGCTTATTTAAGTCTTTGTGAAGAGAGCCAAAACATTAGCACTCTTACTAATAACCCTCCTCTAGCTTCAAATCTTCTATAAACATGAGAACATTTGCCTGTAATCCAGGGAAAATATCACTAATATAAAGATAGAAGTGTAATGGTTGCAGCACTGAACTCATAAAAATTGTAACTTCCTACTCATACCCCCCCCCCCATATACAACTCTTCAGTATCTTTCAGAAAGCCAGTTACCAGTCCACTTCACTAGTCTGATATCCAAACTCATATATATATTCCAACTTTAAAATCAACTTGTCATGTGGCACCACAAATACCTTTGCAAAATCCAAAAAAAGACTGTACACTTTCGCTTCATCCAATGATCTTGTTGCTCTATAGTAAAACGCAACCATATTACTAAAACAAGAGCGTTCCTTAACAAATTCATGCGAGCCTGCATAAACAGTATTGCTGCTCTCTTCTACCCAATTCTGTATATCAGTTCTTACCAATTTCTCCAAAATCTTAAAAAATCACAGAAGAAATACAAACTACTCATTTTGATACCTCCATTTTACCACCACCCTTAAGCAATGGTCAATTATTTCTAATTTTATCCTCCTTCCACTCTTCAGGAACATACCCCATTGTAAAACTTTTATTAAACAGTCAGGTTAATGCCACAATCAGTTCCACAGTACATACCTTAAACCATGCAGTGAAATTCCACATGGTGTAGATATTAATTCCACCAGTCTCTCCACCATGCCTTACTGACATTTAGTGTATTCAGTATTTAAATAAATCGATTTAATTCACTTCAAATGCTTCATTCCTCATTATCCCTCTAGGAATCTAGAGGGATGTTTGACCAAGTGTGGAATCTAGTCTCTCAAGCAAAAATATTGAATAGGGTGGTCAATTCAGAAAGTAAAGGTGGAGGACTAACCAAAAGTTATAGGCATTAGTGAGACTTGGATGTAGTAACAGAGACTGACTGTGAAGGGTTTAGTATTTACAGGGAAGATAGAAAAGATAGCATGGGGGAAGGACTACTGCTGATGATACCAGATGAATTACAGCCAAAAAGAATAGGATGGCTGTTGATTTAAAACAATCTGGTGTGAAATTAAGGCCAGTAAGACAAAATATACAGTTGGTTGTTGCTATAGGCCAGGGAGTTCCACAGATGATTGGGAAGATATGCATCACCAAATTAGTACAATAAGTACAGGTCAAGTGATTATTAAGGGGGGGGGGGAGAGACTTCAATTATGTGGTGCTGGTGTCCTTGTTGAATGTGGCAGTCATGTTTAGTTAGGCTAGAAAACATGTTTTTAAATTTAAATACAGTGTGGCTTTTTGTCTCAAATTGTGCTGCGGTTGTGCTTCGGTTAGATACAAGTGTCCTTCAGTGGTGTTATTGTTGAAAGTTTATTTTTCACTTGGTTAGAGTATAATAAATTTAGTTTAATCCTTTATCCAAGTGTGAGCAAACAAAGTTTGCGCCTGAAAGTATCTTCAGGACTGGGTTAAGGTGGTACAACACCACGGCAACTCGTTGCAAAGGTGGAGCAAGCTACCAACACTCCTATCTCAGTATCTCCTATAATGCAAAACACATCTCCTTGCGGATATGTCTAATGTTATGCATTAAGGGAAGGACCACTACCCAGACTAGATTCAACCTTTATTGAGGTCTCTTCAGTGGGAGCCAGGCCCAAGTGGAGATATCAGGCAGAAGCATTAGCAGGTCATCTCTACCTATAGGAGTTGCCAAATGGTGTGCCACCTTTTTAATAAATTACTCTGGATTCAGAGAAAGATGTTGAAAGTTTATTTATTTTTTCACTTGGTTAGAATATAATAAATTTAGTTTAATCCTTTATCCAAGTGTGAGCAAAGGAGTCGTCCTGGTGTTGCACCACCTTACCCCAGTCCTGAAGATACTTTCAGGTGCAAACTTTGTTTGCTCACACTTGGATAAAGGATTAAACTAAATTTATTATACTCTAACCAAGTGAAAAATAAACTTTCAACATCTTTCTCTAAATCCAGAGTAAATTATTAAAAAAGGGTGGCACACCAATTGGCAATTCCTATAGGTAGAGATGACCTGCTAATGCTTCTGCCTGATATCTCCACTTGGGCCTGGCTCCCACTGAAGAGACCTCAATAAAGGTCGAAACTAGTCTGGGTAGTGGTCCTTCCCTTAATGCATAACATTAGACATATCCACAAGGAGATGTGTTTTGCATTATAGGAGATACTGAGATAGGAGTGTTGGTAGCTTGCTCCACCTTTGCAACGAGTTGCCGTGGTGTTGTTCCACCTTAACCCAGTCCTGAAGATACTTTCAGGCGCAAACTTTGTTTGCTCACACTTGGATAAAGGATTAAACTAAATTTATTATACTCTAACCAAGTGAAAAATAAACTTTCAACATCTTTCTCTAAATCCAGAATAAATTATTAAAAAAGGGTGGCACACCAATTGGCAATTCCTATAGGTAGAGATGACCTGCTAATGCTTCTGCCTGATATCTCCACTTGGGCCTGGCTCCCACTGAAGAGACCTCAATAAAGGTCGAAACTAGTCTGGGTAGTGGTCCTTCCCTTAATGCATAACATTAGACATATCCGCAAGGAGATGTGTTTTGCATTATAGGAGATACTGAGATAGGAGTGTTGGTAGCTTGCTCCACCTTTGCAACGAGTTGCCGTGGTGTTGTACCACCTTAACCCAGTCCTGAAGATACTTTCAGGCACAAACTTTGTTTGCTCACACTTGGATAAAGGATTAAACTAAATTTATTATACTCTAACCAAGTGAAAAATAAACTTTCAACATCTTTCTCTAAATCCAGAGTAAATTATTAAAAAAGGGTGGCACACCAACTGGCAATTCCTATAGGTAGAGATGACCTGCTAATGCTTCTGCCTGATATCTCCACTTGGGCCTGGCTCCCACTGAAGAGACCTCAATAAAGGTCGAAACTAGTCTGGGTAGTGGTCCTTCCCTTAATGCATAACATTAGACATATCCGCAAGGAGATGTGTTTTGCATTATAGGAGATACTGAGATAGGAGTGTTGGTATCTTGCTCCACCTTTGCAACGAGTTGCCGTGGTGTTGTACCACCTTAACCCAGTCCTGGATAAAGGATTAAACTAAATTTATTATAGTGGTGTTATTGTTTGGAACTGTGTTGTATATATTGTGTTTTCGCTGCCGTATGTTTCACTACTTCAACGTGTAAAGATGGCGTCCAACAAAAAAGTACATCAGCGGCACGCAGGACTTCTACTTCTACATGAAATGCTGACTCAGTGTTAGATTTTTCGCAATGGATGCGTTGGGAAACTGCTACATGTATGCGCCGAAGAATGTGAAGGATCTGTGATCGGTCTGGCTAAATGAGAAGACTGAAAATATTGACGTATGTGAGAAGTGTGGGGATAGGCTGGAGCGTTTAGGAATGGAAGCAGACATTGGGACCATAGCAGAACTTCGGTGGAGTTCATGAAAATGAAAAATGACCTTCATCTTCTGCATGAGGAATTGGAAGTGCTCAGTAAAGAGATACTTGGAAGTTAATACTGAGTTTAATGTGTTAAACAGAGAAATTAAGACTATAGAGATTACTTTTAGCTGAAGTAACTAGAACAGGATTACGTATGGGTGAGTCTTTGGTGAATGATGCAGTAATAAATAGTATGGGAGTCAACAAAATAAAACCACAAGAGGTCTAGAAGAAACGAGATGTTGTGAGATTGGGGGGGGGGGGGGTAAGTAAAAAAGCAGTGAAACTCTGCTGGGAGAGTTTCAATGCTCTTTGAAACTGGGAGAGTAATGCTGAATAGCGTAGAAAATGAGTCCATGAGTGACACTTGTGTGGACTTGAATGAAGTTAAGAGTGGCAAGATATACGGTGAGTCTATGATTAAGGGTATGGAGAGAGGTATGCCTGAGGAGTGCTTGGCTGGTGGGACAACAGAAAGAGTGGCTTTAGCAATAAAGAAAGGGCATGATGCAGACAAAATGATAGTTATGGTGGGTACAAATGACCTGAGTGGTGGTATAAATTGGGTAGCAAAAGATTTAAGAACATTGTTAGATATTGTGAAGAGGAAACGTGTCAATGGGAGGATAGCGTGTGTGTGCTGCCTTGTTTTGACAATTACGAGTTAAGTAGACGAGCGATGATAATGAATGATATGATTGCAAGAATGTGCACAAAAAGAGGTCTGGAATTTGTTGATGTCTGGAGTCAGTTTGAAGGAAAAAGACAGTTGTATGCTAGCGATGGGCTGCATCTGAACATGGAAGGACATAAGCGATTGAAGAAGTTACTGTTTTCTGAACGAGTTGAAGTAATTGGGCAGGGAAACTAATATTGAAAAGGTGGAGTGTAACAGAGAGAAACTTTAGCAGTGATTGTATATTTATTGATCCTTATTTGCAGAATAAATGGCAGAAGAGAGGGGATAAAAATTGGCATGGGACTACTGAAATTAGTGACTTATATATCAGTTCTAAAGCCGGTACAAGATCTAGAGGGAATCTGCAATTTTTGTATACCAATGCAAGAAGCATTCGAAATAAGAGAGAAGAATTTTTGGCATTAGTGCAATCTCACCAAAAGTTGTAAGTATTAGTGAAACTTGGCTGTCAGCAGAAGATATGGTTACTGGAATTGAATGTGATGGGTACAGTATTTTCAGGGATGATAGAGAAGATAGAACAGGGGGGAGGAGTACTGTTGATGATAGCTGATGTGTTGCAGCCAAAGAAAGTAGTATATCAAGATGATAGACACATGAATGAGAGTTCATTTGAGGCGGTCTGGTGAGAAATAGTGACCAACACAACCAAATATACAGTTGGATGCTGCTATAGGCCAGAGAGTATGGGGGGGGGGATATTGAATTCATGCATCAGCAAATTAGTGCAACAAGTGCAGGTTTAGTGATTATTATGGGGGATTTTAATTACGGTGATATCAATTGGAAGGAGGAAATATCACATAGCAAAAAGGAAATGGAGTTCACACATCTTCTACGAGATGATTACTTGAAACAGCACATAACTGAAGGGACATGTGGTGTGAGAGTGTTGGCCCTGGTTATTGGTTCAGAGGATATATGCATAAGTAAGGTGTCCTCGTTACCTCCAATTGGTGAAAGCGATCATGTGGTATTGACTTGGGAGGTTGCAAAATCCGTGGATTTTTCTGTTAAGAAAGGATATATACGGAACTACAGGTTAGACAATTATAACAAGCTTCGGAGTGAGCTTGCAGTCATCCCATGGCAGAAACATATTGCAGGGGAAAGATGTTAGCGGTGCATGGGATAAAATCAGCGGGTATCTGAGGAAAGCAATATCAGATTGTGACCCCATGGTCAGGAAGTCAAACAAGGCAGGCGTTAGATGGATGAGCAGTAGTATCTAGCTTGATGTGCAAAAAAAGAAAATGTTATGGAGAATTTAAAAGGAGAAAGGTGATCAGTACAAGGCTCAAGCTAGGAAGGTTACCAGCATAGTAAGAAAAGCTAAATCAGATTATGAGAAGACCTTAGCCAAAGAGATCAAGGGTAATCTCAAAGAGTTCTTCCACTATGTAGCAAGTAAAAGGAAGAATGACTTCGGAAGGATAACTTTAGTGGGTGCTGATGGTATTGAGGTGACAAAATCAGATGTAATAGTCGAGTTACTGAGTGATCACTTTTCAAAAGTCTATCACCCAAGTGAGGATATCTCTGTGCCTGTAGCAATAACTAATGTGAGAATTGAAGCAAAGAAATCAGAGTTATTTAATATATTGCAAAATTTAAATGCAAACACTGCTGTAGGTTTAGATGGAATATCAGCTCGGGGTTGCATGAATGTGCAAAGGAATTGTCAACTGCTCTTACTTGGATATTTAACTTAACTTTGAACTCTGGTATGGTCCCTAGGGAGTGGAAGGAAGGCAAAGTGGTTCCTTCATAAGGGTGGTTCTAAAACTGCGGTAGTTAATTACAGATCAATCACCATCTCAGGAGTAGTGGTAAAAGTATTGGAAAAGTTGGTTAAAGACAAAATTCAAGAATGGGTGGATAAGGATATGATACTTTATAGAGGCCAACATGGTTTTGTTAAGGGTAGATCCTGCCTTAACAATCTATTAACTTTTCATAATAGAATGACATCTGAGTTGGGCAAAGGAACTGGCTACACAGTGATACTTCTGGAATTTGCTAAGGCTTTTGACAGGATACCCCATGGAACACTGTTACGCAAATTGGAGCAGATGGGAATGGATACTAAATTGGTGATATGGATAGGAGAATGACTCAGGGAGAGATAAGAGAAGGTGGTGTATGGAGGAGCCGAGTCCAGGATGAGGCAAGTGACCAGTGGTGTGCCTCAGGGTTCTGTGCTCGGGCCATTGTTGTTTAATTTGTATATAAATGATATATGAAATGGCTTAAAGGGAGATATTGTTTGCATCATCAGCAAACATCAGTTGTTTGCTGATGATGCAAAGTTGGGTAGCGCAATAAAAAATCAAGCTGATGTTGAAAGTTTGCAAGATGATTTAAATAAGCTGGTAGAATGGGCAAAAGGTAATGGATGTCAGTTCACTGTGGAAAAGTGTAAAGTTATGCATTTTGGAATTAAAAGAATACCAGCTGTGTACTACATTGATGGAACAGTACTCCACGAGATTGATGAGGCTAGGGACTTAGGGATGTTGGTAGATAGGGAGATGAAGTTCAGGGGACACATTGCTAATGTGTCCAAGATTGCACATAGGATTACTTGGTTGTTGAGGAACACACTGACATCCAGAGATAAAGAGGTTATTATTCCCCTTTATAAAGCATTGATACTTCCACGTTTGGATTACTGTGCTCAGGTCTGGTCACCTGGATTCCTTGGAGATGAGGAGGCTGTGGAGAGGGTTCAGAGAAGAGTGACTAAGTTGGTGAGTGATGTAAAAAATGTTCCCTACATTGATAGATTGAGAGCTTGTGGATTGCAGAGGTTGGTTGATAAATGGAAAAGAGGGAATATGATAGAAACATTTAAATTACTGAAAGGTTTTTATAGGATTGATGCAGGGGAAATGTTTCCGCTGTGTGATAGTGATGGAAGAAGAAGAGGTCATCCCTGGAAATTAAAGAAGAATATGGTTAACAATGGTGTGAGAACAAGGTTTTTTGCCTGGAGGTGGTGAATGAGTGGAATTCATTGCCTGACTTAGTTGTGAGCTCTTCGTCTGTAAATGAATTCAAGAAGAGATATGACAGATATTGTTTTGTTAGTTTGGGTCTCCCGTGATGAGTCTACTGACTCCATGGAGATACCCGTAATAATAATAACTATGGAGATATTGACTAGAAGGAAGAAAGATCACTTGACAGGAAGGAAAGAGAATTTACACAACTGCTAAGAGATAATTACTTAAGGTAGCATGTGATGGACGGGAGCAGGGGTGGAAGAGAATTGGACCTGGTCATAGGATCAAAAGAGCTCTCCATAACCGAGGTGACCACATTGCCTCCAAGTGACCATGTGGTCTTGACTTGGAAGATTGTAAAACATGAGGAATATTCTACCTAGAAGGGGTATATGTGAAACTACAAGGCAGGTGATTATGATAAGCTTAGGAAGAAGCTTAAATCTGTGCCATAAAACACTGCAGGATAAGGATGTTAGTAGTGCATGGGATATAGTTAAGTGTAATCTAGAGGAAGCATTAAATTGTATACCTAGGGTAAGGAGGGTTAATCAGGTAGGAGTTAGATGGACAAGTAATATCATTAAGCATGTGCTGCAGAAGAAGAAAATGCTGTTGAAGGTATATAAAGAGAAAGGTAACCAGCAAACTCATGAACAGTACAAGGGTCAGGTAAGAAAGGTGACCAGCATGGCAAGGAAGGCAAAATCGGATTATGAGAAGAATCTGGGCAAGCAGGCCAAAGGAAATCCCAAAGAGTTCTTTCATTATGTGGCAAGTAAGAGGAAGAATGACTTTGGAAGATTAACCTTAATGAGTGATGATGGTCACAAGGAGACATAAGCGGATAAAACAGTTGAGTTACTGATGATATAACCCTGTAAAGTGTTCATCACTTTGCAAGGGTATATCATCCTAGTAAGCTTACTGCTTTAACTTATGTGATGCACACTGATGTGGGAACAGAGGTGGATGAATTGGGGGTTCTTAGGATATTGCAAAATCTCAATGTAAATACAGCTGTGGGATTAGATGGAATATCATCTAGGGTTTGGCAAGAATATGCAAGGGAACTAGCAATGCCTTTGACTAGGCTCTTTAATTTAAATCTGAACTCTGGTAGAGTTCTGAGGGAGTGGAAAGAGGACAAAATTCCCTTGTATAAGGGGGGTTCTAAGACTGCAGTAGCAAATTATACACCAATCAGTATCTCAGGCATGGTAGTAAAAATACTAGAAAAATTGGTCAGAAAGAGAATTCAAGAATGGGTAGATAAAAATATGATACTACATGAAGGTCAACATGGCTTTGTGAAGGGTTGGTCATGCCTTGGTTCACTAACTTTTTATAATAGAGTAACAGCTGAGTTGGATAAAGGAAATGACGACACAATGATTTTGCAAAGGCATTTGACAGAATATCACATGGAACTCTGTTACACAAATTAGAGCAAATGGGGATGAATATGACACTAGTTAAGTGGATAAGAGGGTGGCTGCTGGACAGATATCAAAAAGGGTATATGGAGGGACAGAATCGAAGCAAAAACAGGTGACTAGTGGTTTGCCGCAAGGTTCAGTACCATGACCATTGCTGTTTAATTTGTAATAAATGATATAGGAAATAACCTGAAAGAAATAATAACTAATATTTAAGGAATTGACAGCGTATATTGGAAATATAGATTAAATAAACTTTAATATACACTTTCCGATATTTCGGCGAACGTTACGTTGCCATCTTCTTGGGAACTTACTAAAAAGACACGTGCACACAAGTACTAATACAACAAATGAGACTGAGGCTAGGATGCTAGCGTCTTCCTAAAGTCCTGATGGTGCCCCCTGGTGGGCTATATTGGTAGTTCTTGGCCTTTGGGCTGAAGTTCTTTTGATAAAAGTTTCCCAAATTTGGGGCAGTTTCATGCATCCAAATTTGTTGAGGTTTGGCATGTTCCTAAGGGCCGAGGCTGATTCCATGAATAGTCTTTCATACTTGAACTTGCTGCGGTGTATTACTGTGGCTTTCTTCCATCTTATTCTGTGGCGAGTATCCAGAGCGTGGTCTGCAAGCCCAGAGTGGCTGTACTGGTGAAATCGGATGTAATCCTTGTGTTCTGAGATTCTGATATTTGCTGTCCTGCCTGTTTGGCCAAAGTAGGACAGTTTACAGCTGCAAGGGACCTGGTATACACCAGGTAGGTCTAGGGGAAGTGGTTGGTCTTTGGTGGAGCGGATAAGGGATGCCAGTTTTCTATGTGGTCTGTAACAAGTGGTCAAGTCATGTTTTTTTAAGATTTTATTGATTTTTTCTGAGGTGCCTCTGATGTAGGGAATAGTGATGGATTTAGAGTAATCTTTTTTGTGAGGGGGAGGGGGTGGTGGGTTGTGGATAACTGGGTTAAGTATTTTTTGGATTTTTTGGAGGGGGTAGCCGTTGGCTGAGAAAGTGTCACGGATGTGATTTAGTTCAGAGGTTAGGGCTTGATCATTAGAACAGATTATTTTTGCCCTGTTGAATAATGTTTTAATAACTCCATATTGTTGTGAGGGGGGATGGTGGGATTGTTGGTGAATGTATCTGCCTGTATGGGTGGGTTTTCTATAAACTGAGAAAACCAAGGTTCCATCAGGTTGGCGGGTGACTAGTGTGTCTAGGAAGGGGAGGTTATTGTTTTCCTCTTTTTCCAGGGTGAATTTGATTCTAGGGTGTTGGTTGTTCAAGTGTGTTAGGAAGGAGAGGAGTGAATCCAGGCCATGTGGCCAAATAGCGAAAACATCATCAACATAGCGAAGCCATATGGTAGGTTTTTGTGGGGCTGAGTTTAAGGCTTTCTCTTCAAACATCTCCATGAAAAAGTTGGCCAAGGGTGGGGAAAGTGGTGAACCCATGGCTGTCCCCTCTATCTGTTTGTAGAATTTTTCCTGCCAAACGAAATAGCCTGAGTTCATTGTAAACTGAAATAGGGCTGAGATATCGGGAGGAAATTTAGCTTGGATTAGCTCTAAGGTTTCTTTGAGAGGGACATTCGTGAATAGGGAGGAGACATCAAAACTGACCATTATGTCATTGTGTTGGAGTGTAAGGTTTTCTATACTGGCTTTGAAGTGGGCTGAGTTTTTTATGTGTGATGGTGTATTGCCAGTATAGTGTGAGAGCGCTTTGGCTAAATGCTTGGCTAGTTTGTAAGTGGGGGAATCAATGCCATCCACTATGGGACGTAATGGCACATTTTCTTTGTGTATTTTTGGGAGCCAATATATGCGGGGGGGTCTAGAGTTATAGGGTTTTAGTCTGTTGGTAATCTCCACAGGCCAAGAAGTGACCTTCTTAAGGAGCCTATGGAGTTTTCTAATTTGTGAGCTGGTGGGATTGTAATCAATGGGGAGGTAAGTGGAGCGATCTAATAATAAAGCCTTGAGCTTACCTGTGTAGTCTTTAAGATTGAGTACCACAGTGGCGTTCCCCTTATCCGCTTTGGTGATCACTATTTTTTTGTTTCTCTTCAATTCTTGTAGTGCCTTGTATTCACTAATGGATATGTTGGATTTTGGAGGTTTTGCTTTATTGAGAACACAGGCTACATCCAATCTAATGTCGTTGGCGATGTGGGTTGGAAGTTGGCGGATCCCGCGTTCAATTTGAATCATTAATTCCTCGGCCGGTAATTTCCTAGGAGCAATGGCGAAGTTGTGACCACGTGACAGAGCGTGGATTGCTTCTGGCTTTAAGGTAGCTGACGATAGGTTAACAACAGTGTTGGTTTGTAGTTTCGACGCCGAGTTCTTTGTTAATTTATCAAACTTGTTGATATGTCGGCTTCGTACTCGTTCAAATTCTTTTTTAGCTGCCATACACGAGACGTCATGTAGGACTGACCAAGGCTCGTGATTCAGCGTATGTGAAAGCTCGTTTTCCAGCGTTGCTATCGCGCTGTTTATATCGGCTAGGGAACCGCGTGTAGCGGTAATTTGTTCCCGAAGTAATGCCTGGCTAGCGCGGTTGTAAATACGGAGAGCTTTCTGTGAGATGAAGCGGTGTTTGAATTTAACACAGTTCGGGATGACATGATTATCCCGGCAGCGTTTTAGGAATGCCAGACGGTTAAGTTGTCTGGATAATTTCAGCCTCAGTTTGTCGTAATGGCGGGACTTGCGTGCGAAGAGATCTCCGTGGATGATCATTATTCTTGTTGAGAGGCTTATACGCTGGTTAGACATAATAACTAATATTTAAGGAATTGACAGCGTATATTGGAAATATAGATTAAATAAACTTTAATATACACTTTCCGATATTTCGGCGAACGTTACGTTGCCATCTTCTTGGGAACTTACTAAAAAGACACGTGCACACAAGTACTAATACAACAAATGAGACTGAGGCTAGGATGCTGGCGTCTTCCTAAAGTCCTGATGGTGCCCCCTGGTGGGCTATATTGGTAGTTCTTGACCTTTGGGCTGAAGTTCTTTTGATAAAAGTTTCCCAAATTTGGGGCAGTTTCATGCATCCAAATTTGTTGAGGTTTGGCATGTTCCTAAGGGCCGAGGCTGATTCCATGAATAGTCTTTCATACTTGAACTTGCTGCGGTGTATTACTGTGGCTTTCTTCCATCTTATTCTGTGGCGAGTATCCAGAGCGTGGTCTGCAAGCCCAGAGTGGCTGTACTGGTGAAATCGGATGTAATCCTTGTGTTCTGAGATTCTGATATTTGCTGTCCTGCCTGTTTGGCCAAAGTAGGACAGTTTACAGCTGCAAGGGACCTGGTATACACCAGGTAGGTCTAGGGGAAGTGGTTGGTCTTTGGTGGAGCGGATAAGGGATGCCAGTTTTCTATGTGGTCTGTAACAAGTGGTCAAGTCATGTTTTTTTAAGATTTTATTGATTTTTTCTGAGGTGCCTCTGATGTAGGGAATAGTGATGGATTTAGAGTAATCTTTTTTGTGAGGGGGAGGGGGTGGTGGGTTGTGGATAACTGGGTTAAGTATTTTTTGGATTTTTTGGAGGGGGTAGCCGTTGGCTGAGAAAGTGTCACGGATGTGATTTAGTTCAGAGGTTAGGGCTTGATCATTAGAACAGATTATTTTTGCCCTGTTGACTGTCCTACTTTGGCCAAACAGGCAGGACAGCAAATATCAGAATCTCAGAACACAAGGATTACATCCGATTTCACCAGTACAGCCACTCTGGGCTTGCAGACCACACTCTGGATACTCGCCACAGAATAAGATGGAAGAAAGCCACAGTAATACACCGCAGCAAGTTCAAGTATGAAAGACTATTCATGGAATCAGCCTCGGCCCTTAGGAACATGCCAAACCTCAACAAATTTGGATGCATGAAACTGCCCCAAATTTGGGAAACTTTTATCAAAAGAACTTCAGCCCAAAGGCCAAGAAGAACTACCAATATAGCCCGCCAGGGGGCACCATCAGGACTTTAGGAAGACGCTAGCGTCCTAGCCTCAGTCTCATTTGTTGTATTAGTACTTGTGTGCACGTGTCTTTTTAGTAAGTTCCCAAGAAGATGGCAACGTAACGTTCGCCGAAATATCGGAAAGTGTATATTAAAGTTTATTTAATCTATATTTCCAATATACGCTGTCAATTCCTTAAATATTAGTTATTATGTCTAACCAGCGTATAAGCCTCTCAACAAGAATAATGATCATCCACGGAGATCTCTTCGCACGCAAGTCCCGCCATTACGGCAAACTGAGGCTGAAATTATCCAGACAACTTAACCGTCTGGCATTCCTAAAACGCTGCCAGGATAATCATGTCATCCCGAACTGTGTTAAATTCAAACACCGCTTCATCTCACAGAAAGCTCTCCGTATTTACAACCGCGCTAGCCAGGCATTACTTCGGGAACAAATTACCGCTACACGCGGTTCCCTAGCCGATATAAACAGCGCGATAGCAACGCTGGAAAACGAGCTTTCACATACGCTGAATCACGAGCCTTGGTCAGTCCTACATGACGTCTCGTGTATGGCAGCTAAAAAAGAATTTGAACGAGTACGAAGCCGACATATCAACAAGTTTGATAAATTAACAAAGAACTCGGCGTCGAAACTACAAACCAACACTGTTGTTAACCTATCGTCAGCTACCTTAAAGCCAGAAGCAATCCACGCTCTGTCACGTGGTCACAACTTCGCCATTGCTCCTAGGAAATTACCGGCCGAGGAATTAATGATTCAAATTGAACGCGGGATCCGCCAACTTCCAACCCACATCGCCAACGACATTAGATTGGATGTAGCCTGTGTTCTCAATAAAGCAAAACCTCCAAAATCCAACATATCCATTAGTGAATACAAGGCACTACAAGAATTGAAGAGAAACAAAAAAATAGTGATCACCAAAGCGGATAAGGGGAACGCCACTGTGGTACTCAATCTTAAAGACTACACAGGTAAGCTCAAGGCTTTATTATTAGATCGCTCCACTTACCTCCCCATTGATTACAATCCCACCAGCTCACAAATTAGAAAACTCCATAGGCTCCTTAAGAAGGTCACTTCTTGGCCTGTGGAGATTACCAACAGACTAAAACCCTATAACTCTAGACCCCCCCGCATATATTGGCTCCCAAAAATACACAAAGAAAATGTGCCATTACGTCCCATAGTGGATGGCATTGATTCCCCCACTTACAAACTAGCCAAGCATTTAGCCAAAGCGCTCTCACACTATACTGGCAATACACCATCACACATAAAAAACTCAGCCCACTTCAAAGCCAGTATAGAAAACCTTACACTCCAACACAATGACATAATGGTCAGTTTTGATGTCTCCTCCCTATTCACGAATGTCCCTCTCAAAGAAACCTTAGAGCTAATCCAAGCTAAATTTCCTCCCGATATCTCAGCCCTATTTCAGTTTACAATGAACTCAGGCTATTTCGTTTGGCAGGAAAAATTCTACAAACAGATAGAGGGGACAGCCATGGGTTCACCACTTTCCCCACCCTTGGCCAACTTTTTCATGGAGATGTTTGAAGAGAAAGCCTTAAACTCAGCCCCACAAAAACCTACCATATGGCTTCGCTATGTTGATGATGTTTTCGCTATTTGGCCACATGGCCTGGATTCACTCCTCTCCTTCCTAACACACTTGAACAACCAACACCCTAGAATCAAATTCACCCTGGAAAAAGAGGAAAACAATAACCTCCCCTTCCTAGACACACTAGTCACCCGCCAACCTGATGGAACCTTGGTTTTCTCAGTTTATAGAAAACCCACCCATACAGGCAGATACATTCACCAACAATCCCCCCCCCCCTCACAACAATATGGAGTTATTAAAACATTATTCAACAGGGCAAAAATAATCTGTTCTAATGATCAAGCCCTAACCTCTGAACTAAATCACATCCGTGACACTTTCTCAGCCAACGGCTACCCCCTCCAAAAAATCCAAAAAATACTTAACCCAGTTATCCACAACCCACCACCCCCTCCCCCTCACAAAAAAGATTACTCTAAATTCATCACTATTCCCTACATCAGAGGCACCTCAGAAAAAATCAATAAAATCTTAAAAAAACATGACTTGACCACTTGTTACAGACCACATAGAAAACTGGCATCCCTTATCCGCTCCACCAAAGACCAACCACTTCCCCTAGACCTACCTGGTGTATACCAGGTCCCTTGCAGCTGTAAACTGTCCTACTTTGGCCAAACAGGCAGGACAGCAAATATCAGAATCTCAGAACACAAGGATTACATCTGATTTCACCAGTACAGCCACTCTGGGCTTGCAGACCACGCTCTGGATACTCGCCACAGAATAAGATGGAAGAAAGCCACAGTAATACACCGCAGCAAGTTCAAGTATGAAAGACTATTCATGGAATCAGCCTCGGCCCTTAGGAACATGCCAAACCTCAACAAATTTGGATGCATGAAACTGCCCCAAATTTGGGAAACTTTTATCAAAAGAACTTCAGCCCAAAGGCCAAGAAGAACTACCAATATAGCCCGCCAGGGGGCACCATCAGGACTTTAGGAAGACGCTAGCGTCCTAGCCTCAGTCTCATTTGTTGTATTAGTACTTGTGTGCACGTGTCTTTTTAGTAAGTTCCCAAGAAGATGGCAACGTAACGTTCGCCGAAATATCGGAAAGTGTATATTAAAGTTTATTTAATCTATATTTCCAATATACGCTGTCAATTCCTTAAATATTAGTTATTATGTCTAACCAGCGTATAAGCTTCTCAACAAGAACCTGAAAGAAAATATTCAGTTGTTTGCTGATGATTTGAAATTAGGTAGAGTGATAGTTAAAGTGATGTGGAGAGCTTGCAGGATGATTTAAATAGACTGTCAGTATGGAGAAAAGACAACGGATGTCAGTTTAATGCGTTAAAATGTAAAGTTATGCATTTTGGGATAATCAGATTACAAGCTGTGTATCACACAGCACTGTACTCCAGGAAATAGATGAAGATAGAGATTTAGGGTGGTGTAGACAAAGAGTTAAAGTTTAGATTACATATTGCTAAGGTAGCCCATAAGATTACTTGGCTTTTGAAGGCCTTGATATGCTGAAATCTGTGTCTAGATTGCTGTTCTGAAATCTGGTCCCCTAAGTTTCTTTGGAAAGGATTCAGAGGCGAGTGACCAAGATGATTAGTGGCCTACGGAATATTCCCTATGAGGATAGACTGAAGGTGTGTGGATTGCAGTTGGTTGATAGGAGAGAAACATTTAAATGGCTTAAAGAGTTTTATACGATAGATGCAGAGACTTGGCTAGAGGGACCAGAACATGGGATAATCCCTGGAAGTTGAATAAAAGTGTGGTTAATAAGGGTGCGAGGACTAGATTTTTTGCTGGGAGAGTTGTGAATGAGTGGAATAGTTATTCGCCAGAGTCAGTTATGTCTGTTAATGGGTTCGAGGAGAGATACAATAGGTTGTGTGGAGAGATTGGGTCTCCCTCAATGAGTCTTCATACTTCATGGAAGTGCCCATATAATAATAATAATAATAATAAATGAAGCCTTCCTTACCAGGTTTACAAATGCTGTTGTTGACAGTAATTTTTTCCCATGCACTACTGACCTCTCTCTTCCTTCATATTTTCTAGGTCTATGATAGTTGCCTGCTTTATAATTCCACATAAATTCCTTCTGTCTCGATACTTCTACACAGCTCTTCATCCTTCATGTCAGGACTACATGATCAATCTCAACAATACTTTCCAGCAGTATGACATCTCAGATCCTTTGATGTTATAACTGAGTCCTAAACTCTCGTTCCTGGTGTTTATTCCCTCCATTACATGCATGCTCCTAAGACAGTTGTTCCTTAAGAAGTCCAAAAATTCAGTTCCCTTAGTTCTGTTTCTTCAGCCCAGTTTATATCAGTATATTGAAGTCCCCTATAATGATCACTTGCTTTGCACATGCTAAACTAATTTGTCTAGCCTAAACATTTCCTGCTCATCATTATCTATTTCCTGGTCTATAGCAACATCATGCTAAATATCTTGTCCTATAAACTTTTCTTCATATCATATACTACATTCATATCATATATACATGTCATTTCTGTTCTGATTCTCTAAGCTGAGAGGGAACAATTCATCATGACCAAAACTTCCTGGTCTATAGCAACATCATGCTAAATATCTTGTCCTATAAACTTTTCTTCATATCATATATATATGTCATTTCTGTTCTGATTCTCTAAGCTGAGAGGGAACAATTCATCACGACCAAAACTTCATCACTGTGTTTACCTTTTCTGTACTGCCAAAATATGCTATACCCTTTGATTTCTATCCATGTCAGAACATCTTCCTCAGTTAAGCTGCTAGTTTTAATGATACCAACAATCTTTGCAGAGACTGATTCAATGCCACACTCATTCCCTTTATTTTCAGTGTGCTCCTGGAATTTGTATACAAAAAAACTAGTATATTGCCAGTGTTCATATGCCATTATTATTTTCCACATCCTCCATCTGGCTCTGCAATACAGTATACACTCTCTCATTTTTCAAGTCGCTATCCCCACATGAAGCCATCTCTGCTATGTTCCAACCTTGAAATTCTGGTTTCCCTGCTCTGACACAACCATTTGTCCAGAAAACAACACTCTCTCCATATTCCCATGAAGTATCCTTCTGTGTTCAAATGTAACATGTCTTGCATACAGTTCCCTTTTATTCTGAAATGTACTCCATGCATTTACATATTCTAAACCTCTCATCTTATACATTTTCATCTTGCTTAATTACAAATACCACTCTCTATATTTTCTCCTGTCAAGCTATTATGCTCATCTTTAATCATTGAACCTCTGTGGATGATACTCAACTTCATTTATTCTTCTCTCACTGTACTCCATGAACTTTTCTGCTTCCAATCTTTCTCTCTCACTTTCCCCCTCCTTCCTCATATCTCTCTATCCCTTGATTCCACACTCAATAGATTTTCTTCAGTTTCCTCTCTTTCCATATCTCTCTCATACCCACTCTCATTATTCTCACACTAGTCAACTTTTCCATCCCTCCAAACCTCATCATTTACCTTTCACAACTTCATTCTTCATGCCTTCTATCTCATTTCTCAACAGTTGTTTCTCTTTTTTACACATTCTGCTTTCATTTGACATTCACTTACACAATTCTGACTATCAGACAAAACATTGACCTCTGCCACAGTGCCCTAAATCCATCAATACCTGTTTCATCATATTCTCTGCACCCAATAAACATGTTACTGGTATCCACAGGTTGGCGCTCACTCATTTCTAAAGCACTGTCTCTTCACTAGTTCTTTCCCATCTCATTCCACTTTTTTTGTAATCTCCCTCTGTATTAAATCATTTCACTAACTTAAACATGTCCCTTACATCACCCTTTGTCTGCCTATTCACCAAACTCGGCAAGTTAAATTCCGTCTTCTTCCCATAACTAATATTCCTGAATTTTGATATTATCTTGGTCACATGTCTGCTCAACTGTGATGTGGAAACACTGGTGAGATCCAATTTTCTCATATTACAAAAAACTAGATGCCAAACATGAGAAAAATAGTCCATATGAGATCTGATAAATTCTTTATATAGTTGGCATGACCACCTTCTTATTCTTACTTGTCATTGTACTCCTTATCATAGCAATAAATGAACGTGTAGCCTTTGTAACACTTTCATTGTACCCTCTATACTTCATTGCAGTCAATCATTACCTGCAGATGTTGAATCTCATCTACTTCTCAAAGCACAGTTCCACCAACACAGTGCATAGACATATAATATCTGAACTCCAAAGTGCAACACCTTGCACTTATCAATACTAAAACTACAACACCACTCATGTGTCTAAGGTAAAAAAGCCTATTCAAATTTCCTGAAAGGATTAATATCAGTCAGCATCACTCCTTATAATCCTCCACAACTTTGAGTCATCAGCAAATGACTGGAGATTTCCAATCAGTGAACATGAAATATCATTAACAAATAAGATAAACAGGGAACCCAAGAACAGAACCATGTGCTACAGTGCTGGTAACCTTCCTTTTTTAAGACACTGCCCCATTATGCATGAATTGCTGGTACCATTCACAGAGGAAATATCTAATTCATAAATCCAAACAATCCATTCCCATCTTTCACAGCTTGTACACCAACCTGCAATGTGGTAATCTGTCCAAAATCCTGATACTGTCTTCATCACTTGTCTCTAGGAAGTTATTGAAAATTCCCAAGAATATCATTGTATATGAATCTCACTTTTCCAATACATTTGGCACCTTATCATACAAAAGACTGATAAAACTAAACTTATCTTTCACAATCCATCATAGAGAGTCCTATGTCCATCTACCTGACCCTGTATCCTATTTCTAACTAATCCCTTCAATATCTTGACTCCAACTACAGATATAGAGTGGTTTATATTTAGAAACTTGTACTGGAATCCTGCTTGTTGAGTTGGAGCATTTTGCATTCTTTTCTCTACTTAGGAAACATTTCCTACTGCAAGACTTTCATTAAATAACCAGGCAAAGGCATAGCTAACTCTTTCACACCCTCCTTCTAAATACAGTAATATTATTATGCATGCATGCTCCTGCAAGTAATTCAAGGACTCATCAAGGAAAGGCTATTTTAGGCACTCATACTTAAGTACCTATAAAATATGCTCTGAACATATTCTCAAGATGCACCGACATCATCTACCAGTAGTTCCTTTCTATACAATTACCATGAAAAGAATCTGGAACTCCCATGCTTCCCAGCCACAACTTTAGTTAGTTTCCAAGAATGACCCTGAGTTCTGCCTACCCCAGCCATAAGTGGCAATATTTTAATTATATCTTATACTGTGAGTATCCTTTACTAACTGGCATGTTTCAATCATATCTTCTTTCATCCTTTAATTTAGAAGACAACAATCCTTGATTCTGTCTTCACATGTACAATTCCATAGGCCAGATCATCCTGGTCACCATAAACATGGTCACCTGCTTCTGGATTAATTATTTCAACTATCTACCCAGCTCTTTGAAATTCAAGTGACCATATCTGAATATAGTAGTCAAGATTCTGTCTCATCAAAGTCTTGTAATGTGGGAGAATAACTTCTCTTTTTCAAGTTGGTGTTCTCTTTAACAGTACAATTATCTGATATGATGACATAACTACCTTAGCTATGCTGTCCAATACAACTTCCAAGTCTCTAGCTTCATGGAATACACCTCCTAATCATAAAATTACAATAATCAAAGAAAATGTATTGAATGATTTGGTAATTATTACTAAATATATGTAGTTTGTAGATTATATAACCATGTAAACACATAAAAATGTAATATAAGAAAAATATAAGAAACTGTTATTTGAAAATATTCACAAAATTAGCATAATTTTTAATGTGGTTCAAAATATTACAATATTCCAAATTATTCTGATTGGTTTTGAGGAGAGCATAGAAACAGCATATATTTCTGTGAGACCAACTCACATGTGAGGAATCATTTGCACGTGGATTTCAGTTAATCATTTGCTAAACATGAATCAAATGAGTGCATATTGGAAGCTGAGAAGTTTCATATGATGCATACACAAAGAAGGCCAAACTCAACAGTTTATAGCTAAGGAATTGAAATGTTTTCAAGCAAGCATGAGTAGAATATTGAGACAGAATTCTAATAACCAGAGTTTTCATAATAATCACTGCAATAGCATTTGAAAGATAATAACTACATCAAGAGAGAAACAGAGAGAGAGATGAGAGAGAAGACTGAATTAAACTGCTTCTAAAGTGTAAGGTATTTTCACAGGAGATGGAAATAATTAAGTGTAATTAAGGAAATAATAATGTGTCTAAATCTACAACATTAAGACGACTTCACAAATTGGGCTTTAAATCACTTGTGCCTGAGATGAAGCCAGTTATGGCTTCTAAGCAAAAGGCAGCTAGAGTGTGATGGTGTAAGCAAAGACTGTTGTGGGATCAACAGGACCGGAAAAAAGGTATTTTTTAGTGATGAAAGTATGTTTTGTGTGTCCCATGGTCATCAAGGGATATATGTTTGGCATCTTAAGCAAGAAGCAATTGATAAAAATGGATGAAACATTCAGTGAAATTTGCAACCTCTGTGATGGTATGGGCTTGTATCACAGAAGAGGATCCAGATAGGCTGTGTATTGTGTACGAAAGAGTCAATTCCAAAGCATACCCAAGAAATTCTTCAGCACCTTATGTTATTAGCATTGGAAGATTTATGTGATGGTGATTTCCTTTTTCAGCAAGATTCAGCTTCTTGTCACACTTCCAAGACCACTACTAGATGGCTCAAAGAAAGGCAAATCAATTCCTTGGCTGGCAAAATCACCAGATTTAAACCTCATTGAAAATAAGTAGGGAATTATGAAGAAACATCTTTTGCCCCAAGAGACAAAAATGAACTTGTTCCTAGTCTGCAAACCAGATGGGCATGTTTTGATAAAAAAGATTGTGAACCACTAGTAAATAATATGCCTAACTATTTACGAATGGTCATAAAAGCTAAGGGGAATGCAACAGAGTACTAATTATCATGTTGTTTCCCTTTGACTATAATTTTTGTGCATTTATTTTTGCATTAATCTAATATTTTGAAACCACATTAAAAATTATTCTAATTTTGTGAATGTTTTCAAATAACAGTTTTATTATAACTTATATTACATTTTTATGTATTTACATGACTATATAATCTACGAAGTATGTAGATTTAGATGATGCTTCATATTCGGTAATAATTATTTTCTAAGCAATAAATTAGAATTGCAAAACTGGAGGAAGTAGCGGAGACAAGAGATCTGGGTTTGATGATTGATAGAAACCTGAAATTTAAGGGACATATTGCAAAGGTGGTGAAGGTAACACAGAGGATTGCTGCAATTATGAGAAGGACACTGACCTGCAGAGATAAAAGGGTTATCATTCCATTGTATAAGTCTCTGATCAGACCACACTTAGACTATTGTTCTCAGATTTGGTCCCCAGGATTTGAAGGAGATAAATTAACTGTGGAAAGGGTACAAAGACGGATGACAAAGATGGTTTCAGGACTGTACTATTTTGGCTACAAGGATCGGCTGAGGGAATGTGGACTGCAGAGTTTTGTGGATAGAAGAAGGAGCGGTGATATGATTGAGACTTTTCAACTGTTAAGAGGTGGTTACAGGGTTGACACTGGGGAGTCCTTTCGCTTGGTTGAACAGTGGGAGGGAGTGATGACAAGAAGCCATCCCTGAAAGTTACGAAAGGAAACTCTGAGCAAGAGGGTGAGGAGTGGTTTCTTTGCATGGAGGAGTGGTTGAACCGTGGAATGCATTGCCTGATGGAGTGGTGAGAGCGAGAACAGTCAATGAGTTTAAGGAGTGGTATGATAGACTTTGTGTTTATTGGGGGGGGGGGGGACCTCCCCTCGATGTCTTGACAGACTTTATGTTCTTAGGAAGGACCTTCCATGATATGTCTTTTGACTCCATGGAGGCCTGAATAATAATAATAATAATAATAATAATAAACATTCGACACATTTTCTTTGATTATTCCAATTTTCTGATTCAGAGAAGAGGGGAGATATGATAGAGACCTACAAGTTAATAAGGGGTTGTTATAGGATCAATGTTGGAGAGATTCTACAGAAAACAGTGGAAAATCAGGGGAAAACCAGAGGTCATCCCTGGAAACTGTATAAAGAGGGTGTGAGCACGGGAGTGAGAAACAGGTTTTTTGCATGCAAAGCTGTGAATGATCGGAATGCCTTGCATGAGAGTGTGGTGTCAGCAGAGAATTTGAGTGTGTTTAAAGCTTGGCATGATGAGCTGTGCGTATGATAATAGGACCTCCTAGATGAGTCTTTGACTCCATGGGGTCTTGGGTGGCGATAATAATAATACTATAACAACAGTTTCATATCTTCTTTCATAGTGTTACAATTCATCCATATTTTCTCTCATAGCATAATTTATTGATATCTTATCTTATACCATAATCATCCATTCTCACAACCTTATTATCATGTATCCCAGTCAGAATGCTTGATAAACCTGTGATTTTTTCACCTTGTAATCCCTATTATAATAATAAAGAGAAGCCTTCCACACCTCTCAAACATGTAATATGCATGAAAGAGAGTTGAATGTATGCACAAGTTCATGAAAATAATAAGGTAGAAGAACATTTCTGTGGGGCATTTAAAAGTAATTGCATTACTGCTAGGTATGCATGGAGGGCTTATAAGACATTGATGCTTGTAAGCGCACTTGTGCACGTGCATGCACACAATACTGCTTTTCTGGAAAGATTTTACACTTTACACCAGGATGAGAGAGAGAGAGAGAGAGAGAGAGAGAGAGAGAGAGAGTATTACACCAAATCCCGTCACAATTCACCTGAAGGAAATATTTCAATTATATTGTATATTACACTGATGGGTTATCAAAAAAATGTTTTAAAAGTAATTGACAATAATGGATGTGCAGTACAATATCTAATTGCAAGATTTTCAAAAAGCTTCAGAAGCTAAGGTCATGGAAGTCATATTGCTGGCCTTCAAATTATGATAACATTAAAAGATGAAGAAATTATAAATTGCTTCTAAAATATAATTTGAAGCTTTGAAATTGTCCATCGATATTGCTACAAATTTTTGATAACAATCAAAATTACATTTTGATAAATGGAAAGGATGTTGGGGTGGAGGGGGCATGCATTGTCATTGAAGATTTGCTTCTTTTATTTTTAGCTCATGACAACCTTGAGCAAGTGAGCAATAAACAGAAAAAAACAATCTGTTTTCGATTCTTTCCTTTATAAAGGTATTTACAATAGGATATTATTATTATTATTATTACTATTATTATTATTATTATTATTATGCAACACCTCCAAGGAGTTCAAGGATTCATTTCAGGAGGTCACCCTACTCTACTCTGCTCAATGCCATCAACCACCAATCATCACCAACAACAGCATTTTTTGTCTGTAAACTGAATGTTCTCATGGCTGATTTGCCTGTATGGGATGAAAAACCTGAGTTTTTGTGAGGAAAAAACCCCTCTGCCACGATATGAGATTGTCTAATTCACCTTCAACTGAAAAAAGTCCATATAAAGATTCTTCTCATCATGACGAGAATCGAAGCCAGGTCTTTTCCAATCAAAAGGCACAACATTCTGCTATTCTTCCAACTGTGGGGGCGGAAGAATAGCAGACCATAATTTCGCACTTTGTGTATTCTTAAAATGTTTTAAAATGTATGCATTGTAAGTATAGTAAAATATGAAATTAATCATTTTACAAAACACATTTTTTAAATGAAAATTATCTCCCCCTCCTCAATGAAATAATACTTAATCAAACTAATGTTTTGGCATATCCGTAAGAAATATCCCTAATGTGATAAGAAAAAAAAATTTAATTAAATATATATATATATATATATATATATATATATATATATACAATCCGCCAGTTTTGATCCTTATTACAAAATTTTTTTACAAGTGTTATTTTCAATGTATCCTATTTCTCCTGAAGCAGATAAATATGGCAATATGTAATGTTCCTCATTTAGCAATAAAATATACAATCTAATAAAAACAGGCTTAGTAACCTGTACCTTTAATGATAACTTTAAGTATAGCACCTTAATACATTTATCTGATCAGAAAATGTGGAATACCCAATACCTGATAAAATGGATTAGAATTAAGCTCTAAATTATCAGCTGTTCTTATATTAGGGATAAGCAATTTAACAAGCAGCTCAGCTTATTAGTTCTCACATTTGGCAATTAAAATCAGAATACAATTTGATAAAAACAATTCCTGTTTCTGTGATATTTTTAATTACTGTTATGATAAAAGCATTTTGTATTATGAACATGAGAAAAATAATGCATTGTTCATGTATTTGTTTTAAAACCAGCAAACCAGCCTGTCTAACAGACAATACATGTGTGTCTGTGTTCTGTAACAATAGCTACACAACTTCATGTATATTTAATGCATATGCTCATTAGAAACACCCAAATTTCATGATGATATTGTGATTTCTTCAGTGAAGAGAGAAATACTAAGAAAAACAATACAATAAGGAGATAGGTGAACCAAAAAAGTTATACAGTTATAGATATTAAACTGAGCTGCATAGCTAGAGGGACCACAGTGTCAAAGCAAGATGTTAAACATCCTACTGGTGCTTTGGATTTTTGTTTCAGGAAATTATTTTTTATTTATTTATTTTTTTTTTTATGCTGATGTCATATTTCTTCAAGTTTTGAAAAAGTCACATCTGGACTACTGTATGTAGATCTGGTCTAGTCACATGGATGAGGATATGCCGAAGAGGATCTGGTGACCAAGATTGTGGCAGGTCTATAGAATGCTCCTTATTAAAATTTAAATTGAAATCAAAGATTTTTTTCAGTGCATGGCAAAAAGGGAGAGAACAAGGTGCAACTCCTGGAAATTGTGTACAAGAGCTGATGTCTCAGCAATATATTCACTTGGATGATAGAACTTTGCAAAACATTCAATAACTCAACTATTTTGTCTGCTTTTGTCACATATACTCAATGGATGTGGTTTCAATAAGTAATCAATGCTGACATCAATTTGATAGGTGCAATCATGAAGCAGTGACTTGGGAGGTGGTAATGCAGTGAAAAGTTAATATCAAGAGGGGGAAGAGTATTATTTTTATTAATTTGACCTCCATGGAGTCAAAGACTCATCGTGGGAGGTACACACTATTGCACACACTGGTTATCCAACCGTGCCTTAAACCGATTCAACGTGTCTTGCATTCACAACACACTCAGGCAATACATTCCACTCTCCATGCATTGACAGAAGGTCACTCCTCTCCATGCAGAGGAGTGACCTTCTCGTCACTCCTACTTACATAATTTCTAGTGATGGCCTCTTGTTCTACCCCCCCCCCCTCCATTCTATGAAAAATCTCTTCCATTTCAACCTGATAACAACCCCTACTAGCTTATATGTATCAATCATATCCTCCTCCTTTTCCTCCTATTCATAAGGCTTTGCAACTTACATTCTCTCAATCTCTCCCCCATACTCAACATTCCAAAGGCCACTGACCACTGTGCCTTTGTGAATCTTCTCTGGACCCTTTAAAACTTATCCTTGTCAAAACGAAAATCCAGCAACCAAATCTGTGCACAATAATCCATATGAGGCCTGATCAAGGCATTATATAATGATATCATAACTTCTTTATTTCTGCATGTCAGGATCCTTCGCATCATTGCCATTATCCAAAGTGACGTCTTCACAACTTATGCAATGTAGCACCTGAATTTCAGTCCTTGTCCGGCACCATTCTTAGATCTCTAATCTCCTCTACTTCCTTTAAAGTTTCCCCATGAAATGTATACTTTGCATCCCATTGTTGCTTATCAAATCTCAAAACCTTACACTTTGCAGCATTGAACTAAATGTTCCACTTACCTGCCCATTCACGCAATCTATTCTTGTAAAGCCATAACATCTGCTTGATTTTGCATTGCTCTCCCCAATTTTACTTCATCTGCAAACAGCTGTATATCACTTGTTAAGCCCATCCCAATATCATTAACATACAAATTGAACAATTATGGTCTCAAAACTGATCCCTGCAGTACACCACTAGTGACCTTCCTCTTTCTGGATATTTCACTCCTATATGCAACTTTCTGATACCTATCTAACACCCAGTCACTGATCCAACTCAGAAGACTGTTATCCAATCCCATCTGTTTCAATTTATTTAACAGCTTGTTGTGTGGCAGTCTATCAAAAGCTTTTGCAAAATCCAGTACACCACTGTATATGCATCAATCTAACAGATAAGCTTAAATGTTGACGGTTATTCATGACTTATTTTTAATGGAAGTATTAACAACACCAAAAGAACTATTTTATAAAAGGATGTTTTATTAACTTGCTTATATTTTGTTGAATTTCCAATTCAAAATGTATGCAGATTACTTTACATGGGGAGGAAAAATCTACAAACAGATTAATGGTATTGCTATGGAGTTCTCCCCCCTCTCCTCCCCTTTAGCAAACTTTTACATAAGTACTTACTACAGCTACATATAAGCCATTAATATGATTATGCTCAATGCCGGTTTTATCATTAGGCAAACCTAGGCATCGCCTAGGGGTGATTATTTATTTTTATAAATATCCACATGTGTAGGTGTAGGTGTGCTTGTGTGAGTATGACAAAATATATATAGAGAGAGACAATGTATAGGGATGCATAAATTTTCTTTGCCTAGGGGCATTAGATACTCTCGGACCGGCCCTAATTATGCTTGATGATGTGTTCCATTTGGCCCCTGGAAAAGACAATTTGGATGCATTTGTCACCTACCTAAACAGCCAACACTCCAAAATCCACTTCACAATAGAAAAATAATCTAATAACTGTTTGCCATTTCTTGACATTTTAATCACCCACCTATCAGATGTATCACTGTCTTTTTCCATTCACAGAAAGCCAACACACACAACAAGATATCTATATAAACAATCATATCATCATCATCCAGTCCAACAGTATGGCATTTTAAAAACACTTCCACACACAGAGCCAGAGCCATTTGTTCTAATGATACAGCTCTGTCCACGGAACTTAAATATCTGTGCCATACTTTCTTGGCCAATGGCTACAATTCTTCCTGCTCCTCTTCTTCTTCCTTCATGTATTAGGCCTAGCGCCCTTATTGATTCAAAACTGGAAATCCCACGGAATAGACTGGTCAGTCCTTATTCCCAGAGTGTCCTATGTCTGTAGATGCATGTGTTCACAGGGCTGGTTTACCTGTTCTGGGGGATGAAAAACTCGAGTTTCCAGGAAGGGAAAAAAACCCATACCTCCATATGAGACCTACTAACTCACCTTTTGTCGAAAGAAACCAGATAGCGGTTCCTCGCATCATGGATGGGAATCTAATCCAGGTCTTTCTGACCAAAGGGCTTTGTCTATGCCAACTGAGCTACGGAGGCTCTATACAATTCCTGCAAAATAGATGAAATACTACATAGCCCCATTACTTCTTCCTCCTCTAAAACACAGGAATACAACATTATCATTTCTATACTCTATGTCAGAGGTACATCAGCAAAGATAGCCAAAGTACTAATGAAACATGGCCTTTGCACTACATTCAAACCTCATGTTAAATTAGCAACTCTGATCCATTCACCTAAGGATAAACTTCACACCCTGGATTATGAAGTTCCTTGTGACTGTGACTTGGCCTACTATGGGCATACAGGAAGATCTGTTAACATCCACCTGGAAGAACATAAAAAATACATTCGCTACTATTATTATGGCAAGTCAGGACTGGCAGACCATGCTTTGGACACTCCTTCACACACGATTAGATGGAAGAAAACTAATGTGCTATTTAGAAGTCATTACAGATCTAAAAGATTATTTTCTGAGTCAGCCATGGCTATGAAGAATTTTCCAAACCTGAATATGGTTGCATTAATTTGCAAAAAATTTGGTAGACTGTTATCTTAAGAGCAACTCCCACATAGCTGTAATTTTATTTATTTCATTTTTTACAATATTAGACGGTGCCAAAATAGGACTTTACATCTCTTGTCTGTTACAATTGTATTGTTTCACTTACTGTCACGTATAAATGCTGTATTGTGTTCTGATGATGCTGATTGGAAATTCAGCGAAATATAAGCAAGTTAATAAAACATCCTTTTATAAAATAGTTTGTTTGGTGTTGTCAATACCATTAAAAATAATTGTGTATGCATCTCCTCTCTCCAAGGTACCTTGTTGTACATAAGAAAGCTAGTAAAACATGATCTCCCTTTAACAAATCCATGCTGATAACCACAGAAAATACTGCTGTTATGAATGCATTTCTGTATCCTACTTCTCACCAATCTCTCTCTCTCTCTCTAGTACCTCCACCACAACTCCAGATATACAGACTGGCCTATAATTTGAAGCCACAACCTTATCACCACCTTTATGCAGTGGAACAATTTTATCTCCTTTCCACTCCCTTGGAACCTGTGCTGCTGTAAGACTCTTATTAAACAGGCATGCTAATGCTACTGCCAATTCCCTGGAACATTCCATTAAGAAGCATGATGATATGTCATCAAATCCTAACACCTTATTGACATTTATTTATTTCCTCAAATACCCCCTGCTCACTCACAATTAAGTCATCCTTTCGTATGTTCTCTACATTAAGTTCCTCATGATTCCATCCTGATCAGGATGAAACACCCATATAAATTGATCACTGAATACCTCAACAAGGTTTTCTGCAGCAGTTACCATTCTACCACTTTCATCCATTAACATCATCTTACCATGATCATTCTTCCTTCTACTTGCCACATATCTAAAAAACTCTCTAGGATTTTTCTTCATCTGATTTGCCAATTTCTGCTCATACTGCATGTTCTGAAATTTAGCAAAGGCATTTGATAGATGGGCTCATAACATGTTTGGTGTAGAATTAGGAAGATGGGAAAAGTCAATAGATTGGTCCGATGGATATGAGATGGGCTCTCTGAACAATAATATCCAACAAATTGTGTAATATTTGTTAAAGGTGTATATCCTGAAAAAGAATGGCAACTGGCAGTGTGTGCCATGGGAGGGGGATTCTGTTCTTGTGCCCCTACTGTTTGACTTCTTTGTTAATGGTATTATTTAACATGGACCGACAAAGGATAGAAACTTCTGAACAAGGAGAATTAGAATTAGAGTAGAAAACAATGCGAGTCTAAAAGGAGTGAGAAGAGAGTTGCAGATAAGACAAAATAAATTAATAAACCTTAAAGATGAAAATGGAGTACTAATTAAAGAAATAGATCATAAGAACATAATCAGTTTATGCCAAATTATATGATGATTCCAAGACTTAAACCAATATGTAAACAAAAGTGCAATAGCTTAAATGGAAAAAGGAAGAAATATGCATTAAGGTTTTAAAAGAAGTTCAATCTGCCATAGGTAGCATGAGTTAATGCTACCTACAGCATTAGCTACCTAATGCAGAGCTCATTATGAATTTTATCTAAACAAGTTGCCACAAGGTGCTTTAACCTTATAAAATTCTGTAAAATTCATAATGAGCTCTGCATTACTTCAACCTTAGCATTTTCTGGTCTGGCTCCCACTGATGAGACCTCAATAAAGGTCGAAACCAGTATGGGTAGTGACCATTGCCTTTAATGTTTAGTATCATACATCTCCGCAAGGAGATGTGCTTTACATTAAGGGAAAAATACTAAGGAAAGTGATCAGAGCTGTACCCACCTTTACCACGAGTTGCCTCGGCTGGCACTACCAAGAATTGCCTTAGACTTGCACTAAGTGCAGGTGCAAACTTGACTTTCTTGTCTGTTTGCTTACTTGGAAATAGGATTAAAAACCAAGTTTATTTATATAAAATTACTTGGTATCTTGAATACATATATATATATATACACTCAACAAACTGAAACAGACACAGATATTTCAATAAAAAATTAATGCAATTGAACACTTATGATCAATCGCATTACTTTTTAACAAAAAGTAATGTGTACATAAAACAAAGAATCAAAAATGAGAATATGTCAGTTACACATGAATAAAGTAGAGGAGCAAGATCTAAACTGGTCTGGAGTCCTTATGATGATTTTTTTTATGTTTACAAACAATAAATGAGGTGAGCTGTGTGAAAAAGAACAATTTCCTAACAATTAAGCCCATCAGAATTAATCAGATTTGGTCAATGGAGAAAGGTTTTGCACCTTACTTTTACACAATTGCTCCACTAGAAAACACATTTATGTAGTTTATTCCAAAGAATTCTAAGTTTGTACTAGATGGCATGTTCACCAAGTCCACATTGTTCTGACTTGCTGAACTTATTATAGCTTAGAAGTAGCACATGATGAACCGCTGGTTTGGCTGAAGTATGACAGACCAAAGGTGCAGGGAGTCTAAGAGACATCAATAGTAATGTATAGGTGAATTTTAATATTCGCAGAACAGAAATGAAGTAAATGAATTAACTGGGCAAAAAACCAATATGAGATTAACGGACTTAGTAATTCATAAGTTCGTTTCGATATTTCTAACATGCAGGATGGAGACATGGTTGACAATTTGTGGGAAGACTGATGAAATCTCATAACTCTTAAAGGTGTTATTGAGTAGTAAAGCTGTTACACAATGTGTTTTGATAAAAATGTATTCCTCATTAACATTATGATGCCTCAGTAGAGCATAATAAGTGAGCTCACTGGATAAGAGTGTTAATGTGAGTTAATTTGATAATTGTTTCATAAAAGGAAGAATCAAAAATAAGAATATGTCAGTCACATGTGAATAGAGTAGCAAGATGTACACTGTTCTGAAGTTAAGACCAGGCCAGTAGAGTGTTAATTGTATCAGATTTTTTGACTAGGCGAGTGGTGCAACTAGGCATAGATGTTCCAGTGGAAAAAAAGATTCCAGTGTGAGTTTTCTTTCAAAAGACAGAAACTGAAGGCTTTCATCTGGCTGACAAAGAATAAGCAGGTCTAGAAAGAAAATGACAACCTGGTTGGCTGAGTGGTTAACATATCTGCTCTCCAGCCAAGAGGCTGCAGGTTCAAATCCAACCACAGGTATGAACAATCGTGCTCTGTGTAGAAAGGGCATCTGCAAACCTACCACTTCTAGCAGAAGACTTCAATTCCAAAATTCTATGAGGTACAGGAGTGACCATAAGGAATCCAGTGACATCAAATGTGAATAACTAAGGAGAGGAATAACAAAGGAAATGCATTAGACATTTTCAGTTTTTCAAGTACACTGTATACATTTACGATGAAGATACAGTCATTGTCCAAACTAATCCCTAAATAACTCAAGGATAGGAGAAAGAGGACTACCTGTGAAAGTACTTCTATTTGTTGTGAAATTTGTTCTGACATGTGAAGTAGACTGATTGAATGAAAATTTTTCTTTAAAACTGATATTGTTTTTGATTAAGGATTTCCCTGTAAAGAATTTCAGTAAATTAGAGAGGTGCTTTGTAGCAATTCATTTATAGCTAAGCATTCAATGACTGTTCTAACAGAAAACATCTGCTTTGTGGATTTAGAGGATGCCATCCAATCTAGGAGCACAGCCATGATAGGTTTAAGTTAAGGTTTAAGCCATGATAGGTATAAGTCCAACCGCTCTCTCAGGCAATGTATTCCAAGGTTCAATCACCCTGCACGCAAAGAAACTACTCCTCACCCTTTTGCGCAGAGTCTCCTTTCGCAACTTGTGGGGATAGCCCCCTTGTCATCGCTCCTTCCTGCCGTTCCACCAAGTGAAAGAACTCTCCAATATCTACCCTGTAAATACCTCTAAACAGTTTAAAAGTCTCGAACATATCACCTCTCCTTCTTCTACCCACCAAACTCTGCAGTCCACATTCCCTCAGTTGATCCTCATAACTCATATTGAACAGTCCTGAAACCATCTTTGTTATCTGCCTCTGTACCCTTTCCACAGTCAATTTATCCCCTTCAAATCCTGGGAACCAAATCTGAGAACAATTGTCTAAGTGTGGTCTGATCAGGGTCTTATACAATGGAATAATAACTCTTTTATCTCTACAGGTCGGCATCCTTCTCAGTATTAAAGCAATCCTCTGAGTTACCCTCACCACCTCTGCAACATGCTCCCTGAATTTCAGTTTTCTATCAATCATCACCTCCAGATCTCGTCTCCCCCTACCTCCTCCAGTACAGCTCCTCCAATCGGATATGCATCCTCCCATCGATGGATCCCAAACCTCAAGACTATACATTTTGCTGCATTAAACCGAAACCTCATTCATTTGCCCATCTGTCTAGTTTATTCAAATCCTCTTACAGGGCTGCCACATCTGCACTATTATTGATAACCCTTCCCAGCTTCACATCATCTGCAAACAATTGAATGTCCTCTTGCAATCCATTGACAATATCATTGATATAAAGTCCTTCATGACTTATTTTTCACGGTATTAACAACACCACAACCACTTTTATCACGAAGATGTTTTATTAACGCTTATATTTCGCTGATTTTCAACTCAGCATCATCAGAATACAACACACTTGTAAATGCAACAGTGAGTGAGTGAAACAATATAATTGCAAAAGACAAAAGATCTAAAGTCCCATTTTTGGCACCTTCTAACGAAAAAAAAAAAAACAGCAGTTATCCAGGAGTTTTTCTTAGGATAACCGTCTCCCAAATTTTTGGCAAATTAATGCAACCATATTTGTTAAAGTTGGGAGAATTCTTCAAAGCCATTGCTGACTCAAAAAATAATCTTTCAGATCTATAACGACTCCTAAATAGCACATTCGTTTTCCTCCATCTAATCCTGTGTGAAGGAATGTCCAAAGCGTGGTCTGCCAGTCCCGACCTGCCATAGTAATAGTAGCGAATGTATCTTTCATGTTCTTCCAGGCGGATGTTCACTGATCTTCCTGTTTGCCCATAATAGGCCAAGTCACAGTCACACGGAACTTCATACACTCCTGGGTGTGCTAAAGGGTGAAGTTTATCCTTCGGTGAGCGGATCAGAGTTGCTAGCTTGACCTGAGGTTTGAAAGTGGTGCGAAGGCCATGTTTCAACAATACTTTGGCTATCTTTTCTGATGTACCTCGGATATAGGGAATAGAAATGGTCACGTTGTATTCTTGTGTATTAGGGGAGGGCAGAGTAATGGGCCTATGTAGTATTTTATCTATTTTGTAGGGATTGTAGCCATTGGCTAAGAACGTATGGTGCAGGTATTGGAGTTCAGTGGTCAGAGCTGTATCGTTAGAACAAATGGCCCTGGCTCTGTGTGTAAGTGTTTTTAAAATGCCGTACTGTTGGACTGGATGATAATGTGATTGTTTATGTAGGCATCTTCCTGTGTGTGTGTGTGTGTGTGTAGGCTTTCTGTAAATAGAAGAAGATAGTGATCCATCTAAAAGGCGAGTGACTAATGTGTTCAAGAAATGGTAAACAGTTATTTGATTCTTTTTCTACTGTGAAGTGAATTTTGGGATGTTGGCTGTTTAGGTAGGTGACAAAAGCATCCAAAGTGTCTTGTCCATGGAGCCAGATGGCAAACACATCATCTACATAGCGTAACCACACTTGTGGCTTGTATTATGTAGCTGTGGTAAGTACTTTGTTTTCAAAGTGTTCCATGTACAAATTTGCTGACGGGGGAGAGAGGGGCGAACCCATAGCAGTACCATTAATCTGTTTGTAGAAATTCCCTCCTCCCCACATGTAAAGTAACCTGCATTCATGGTAAATTGAAATAATTCAAAAATATCTGGGGGAAATTCCTGGATAACTGCTGGTTTTTTGTTTTTTTTTTCGTTAGTGGGCGCCAAAAATAGGACTTTAGATCTTTTGTCTTTTGCAATTATATTGTTTCACTCATTCACTGTCACATTTACAAGTGTGTTGTGCTCTGAAGATGCTGAGTTGAAAATCAGCAAAATATAAGCATTAATAAAACATCTTTGTGATAAACGTGGTTGTGGTGTTGTTAATACCGTGAAAAATAAGTCACGAATAACCATCAACACCTAAGCTTATCTGTTAGATTCATTGATATAAAGTACTAAGCGCTGTGGAACTCCGCTTGTAACCTTCTGCTTCCTTGATATTGCCCCACCATACACAACTCCCTGAAACCTATCAGTCAGCCAATCCTGAAACCATTTGACTAACCCGACATTTAAACCCATGTACTGCAACTTAAATATCAGCTTATCGTGTGGCAACCTATCAAACACCTTTGCAAAATCCAATAAAATGGCAGTATATGCCTTTCCCCTAATCAACAGCTCTTGTCACTTTATTATAAAAGGCAATCATATTACCAAAGCAAGAGCATCCGTTAACAAATCCATGTTGATTCTCACAGATAACATTACCCTCATCTGTCCAACGCTGTATATAGTTCCTCAATATTTTCCCCAAGACCTTAACAACTACTAAAAACACACAAACAGGCCTATAATTAGGCACTTCCAGTCTGCTACTACCCTTATGCAGCGGCACTATCTTCTCTTCCTTCCATTCCCTTGGTACCTTTCCTGCAGCCAGACCTTTATTGAAAAGCTAGTTCAACGGAGCTGTCAGTTCTTTAGCACATTCTCTCAAAACCTGTGGTGAAATACCATCCAGTCCAACAGCTTTACTGGTATCCAGAGTACTCAGTATTTGGAACACACTCTCCTCTTGCACCTCTAAACCCTGAACCTGCCCTATCCTGCTAGTATTAAAACCTCCTCCAGGATGAAATACTCCAATACAGTGCTAATTGAACAACTCCACTATGTCCTCTGCATCAGTAACTCTATTTACATTTATATCTTGCAATGACATTCTTCCACAATCGTTTCTCTGCCTACTGGCCACATAGCAAAAAATTCCCTAGGATTTTCTTTGGAACTTATGCCTACCTCTTCTCATATTCCAGTTTTCCCTTCCTCACCATTCTGGTCACTCTCCTGCATCTTATATTCTTCATGTATCTGTCCTCCCTCCCCCCCTCTCCTTATATCTCTTCCATAATCTCTTTTTCAACTGCAGTTCCTGTTTGATATCGTTTGTCATCCACTTTGCACCAAATTGTGTCCGCTTTTTCACCCGTGAAATACAGCTTACTATTGCTGCTAACAAATATTCTTTAACAATTTCCCAGGCACTAACGATATCCTGGCCTTCCAATTCTGCCCTCCATGGAACTACGCCTAGTTGATACCTAAGACTATTATAATCACCCACCTTATAATTCCACATACATTCCCTTTTCTTTGATACACCTGCATGTCTGTTCGTCTTCCACGTCAAAACCACATGGTCACTCTCTCCAACTGGTGGGAGAGATGTCATCTCACTTATTATCAGCTCTTTTGATGCTATGACCAAATCCAAAACATCTTTGTGATAAAAGTGGTTGTGGTGTTGTTAATACTGTGAAAAATAAGTCATGAATAACCATCAACACCTAAGCTTATTTGTTAGATTCATTGATATAAAGTACTGAGCCCTGTGGAACTCCACTTGTAACCTTCTGCTTCCTTGATATTGCCCCACCATACACAACTCTCTGATACCTATCAGTCAGCCAATCCTGAAACCATTTGACTAACCAGACATTTAAACCCTTGAACCTCTTGTTCCCTCTATTACATGATGCCGAAGACATTTGTCCCTCAAGAATTCCAGAAATTCTATCCCCTTCTTGCACTTGCCAAGCTCAACTGCCTAAACATCTCCTGGTCTCCACCCTCTGTGCTCCCAGGTTTATAGTAACACCCCACTAAATATCCTGTCTTGGCCACTTCTACTTCACACCATATGCTTTCAAAACCATTTGTGTCACTGCCTTCCAAAGCATCCACTCTTAGAGGACATGAGTCATCACTTATCATAACCAGTACTCCACCACCATGTTTTCCTTTCCTATCCTGCCAAAAAATGCTGTACCCTGCCACTTCAATTCTGGTTATTATACCATCCTCCGTCAACCATGTCTCAGAGATCCCAATAATCTTTGGCCAAGTTGATCCTCTCAGAGCCACCAATTCATCTCCTTTATTTCGGATACTCCTGGCATTAGTATAGAGTATAAAAATGTCACTGCTTCTATACCTATCATTGTCCCCTCTCGATCCCCCCTGCTCAATGTTACCTGATGTCGTCCCCCTTCCCCCAAACACACATCCCACAAGAGGTCACCCCTGCTACCATCCAACCTGGGAATTCTAGTTTCCCTGCATTCTGAACTGACTCGTTCAGAAAACAGCAATCTTTACAGATACCTTCGTCCTTCCTCATTCAAATGTAAGCACTCTCCAGCATACAGTTCCCTTCGATCCTCAAACGCCCTCCAAGCATCCACATATTCCAATCCTCTCTTCTCACACATTCTGGCTATTATGCGATTCAGTATTGCTGCTCTTCTGCTCAGCTCGTTACTATCATACCTGGGCAACACACATGCACACAATCTTCCCTCTCTGCGTTTTCTTTTCACAACTTCAAGCAAGAATCTCAGATCTCTCGCCGCTCAATTTACACTGCCTCTCAAGTCATTCGTGCTAACCATCACAATCATTTCATCCATCCTTTCACCCCTGTTAATTGCCATAGCCACATTTTCTATCATCCCTCCAGGCAAACACACCTCTGGCATTCTATCTTGCACACCAGAGAACATCGAGTCTCCATACATCACACCTCTAACTACTCTGTGCCTTGATTGCTCACCTGCATCCCTCACTCTCTCTCCTCTAACCCTTTTCTCTGTGTTCCCCTACTTACCTGCTGTCTTCGCATCACTCTGTCCTTGGTTCCATCACTCCTTCGCATTCTTCTCATTTCCTCTCTCTGACTGTTTCCATTCTCCTCTATCATTACCATAACTCTCTCTCACTCCCTCTCTTCTACTGTTTCCATTCTCTCCTCGTCTATCATTCCATACATCTCTCTCATTCCCTCTCCTCTACTGCTCCTATTCTCTCTTCTAGCATTCCCATACCTCTCTCTTATTCCCTCTTTCCTACTGTTTCCATTTTCTCCTCTTATATCATTCCAAAAACTCTCTCTCTCTCCCCTACTCTGATTCGCCTTGCATTTATCTCTTCCATTCTCCTAATCTCATCTTTCATACTTCTCATGTCATTCACAAGACATTCTACCTCCTCTTTCAGCTCATCTCTCTCTCTCTGCAAGTAAGTCACTCTTCATCGAAATTCATTCTCCCAAACAAAACCATCTCCAAAACTTTCACAGTCACTCACGCCTTCCACACTATCGACTATTATTTTCTCATTCATATTTTTTTCTTCATTCTCTCCTATCACACTACTCATCTTCCGATATTCATTATTTTTATTGTTTTGGAATAGCAAGAAATCAGGACCTTTGGATAAGGCATTTATCTTTTCAGGAGTAAGCGGTCAGCAAAAAATACCAACGATGATTTGATCAGGATCTCCAAAAGAAAACATGAGGGAAGATAGTTAATTAGAAGATTAAATTTCAGTTATTACTTATACTGAATTATCACCACTTCACAATTTGATTGGATATTGGATGGGTATAGAAACAATGGCATTTTTATACTTTATACTAATGCCAGGAGTATTCGGAATAAGGGAGAGGAATCGTGGCACTGATAGCATCAGCCTGGCCAAAGATTATTGGGATCTCCGAGACATCGTTGACAGAAGAGGATATAATAACAGGAATAGAAGTTGCTGGGCACAGCATTTTTCAGCAGAATAGGAAGGGAAAGCGTGGTGGTGGAGTACTGCTTATGATAAGTGAAGACCTATGTCCTCTCAGAGTGGAGGCTTTAAAAGGCTGTGACACTAATGATTTTGAAAGCATATGGTGTGCGGTGGAGGTGGGCAAGACAGGATATTTAGTGGGGTGCTGCTACAGATCAAGAAGCACAGAGAGTGAGGACCAGGAGATGTTGAGACAGTTGAGCATGGAAAGTGCAAAAAGAATGATTGTTATGGAAGATTTTAACTACAGCAGTATAAATTGGGGAATGGAAGATGCATGTAGCAATAAGGGAAAGGAATTTCTAGAATTCTTGAGGGAAAAATGTCTTAGGCAACATGTAACAGAGGAAACAAGAGGTTCAAGAGTTTTGGATTTGGTTACAGCATTAGAAGAGTTGATAATAACTGAGATGACCTCTCTCCCACCAATTGGAGAGAGTGACCATATGGTTTTGACCTGGAAAATGAATAGACATGCAGGAGTATCAAAGAGAAGGGAAATGTATATGGAATTATAAAGCAGGTGATTATAATAGTCTTAGACATCAATTTGGAGAAGTTTCGTGGAGGGAGGAATTCGAAGGCCAGGATATCATTAGTGCTTGGGAAATTGTGAAGGAATATTTGTTAGCAGCAATGGAAAGCTGTATTCCACAAGTGAAGAAGAGGACAAAATTTGAAGTAAAGTGGATGACAAACAATATTAAACAGGAACTGTATGTGAAAAAGAGACCATGGAAAAGATATAAGGAGACAGGTGAAGAGATGAGAAGATGCATGAAGAATATAAGATACAGGCCAGGAGAGTGACTGGTATGGTAAGAAAGGCGAAACTGGAATATGAGAAAATCGCCCTTAAATCAAAGGAAAATCCTAGGGAATTTTTTAGCTATGTGGCCAGTAGGAGGAGAAATGACTGTGGAATAATGACATTATGGGATAAAAATGGGAATATAGTGACTGATGCAGAGGACATTGTGAAATTGTTCAATGAACACTTTGTTGGAGTATTTCATCCTGGAGGAGTCAATTTGAATACTAGAGGGATAGGTCAGGTTTGAGGTTTAAAGGTGCAGGAAGAGAGTGTGTTCCAAATACTGAGTACTCTGGATGTCAGTAAAGCTGTGGGACTGGATGGTATTTCACCACGAGTTTGGAGAGAATGTGCTAGGGAACTGCCAGTGCCTTTGGCCTGGCTTTTCAATGAAAGTCTGGCTGCTGGAAAGGTGCCCAGGGAATGGAAGGAAGGTAAGATAGTGCCAGGTGGTAACAGACTGGAAGTGTCTAATTATAGGCCAGTTTGTGTGGCATCAGTAGTTAGTAAGATCTTGGAGAAAGTAGTGAGGGACTGTATACAGCATTGGGCAGATGAGGGTAATGTTATCTGTGAGAGTCAACATAGATTTGTGAAAGGGCGTTCTTATTTTAGCAATATGCTAGTGTTTTATAATAAAGTTACAAGAACATTAGATGAGGGAAAGGCATATGCTGCAATTTTCTTAGACTTAGCGAAGGCATTGACAGAGTGCCACATGATAAGCTGATATTCAAGTTGCAGCACATGGGTCTGGATGTCAGATTGGTCAACTGGATTCAGGATTGGCTGTTCAATAGGTATCAGAGAGTTGTGTATGGTGGAGCAATATCAATGAGGCAGAAGGTTACAAGTGGGGTTGCACAGGGCTCAGTACTGGGACCTATGTTGTTTAACCTTTATATCAATGATATTGTCAGTGGATTGCGGGGGGGGGATGTTCATTTATTTGCAGATGATGTGAAGTGTTATTAGTAACAGTGCAGATGTAGCAGCCCTGCAAGAGGTTTTGAATAAGCTAGATAAATGGGCAAATGAATGGGGGGGGGCCATCGGTTTAATGCAGCAAAATGTAAGGTCTTCAGGTTTGGGAAACATAGATGGGATGCTGCATACTCTATGGGAGGAGTTATACTGGAGGAAGTAGGGGAGACAAGAGATCTGGATGATTGATAGAAATCTGAAATTCAAGGGACATATTGCAAAGGTGGTGAAGGTAACATGGAGGACTGCTGCAATAATGAGAAGGAGATGCTGACCTGCAGAGATAAAAGAGTTATCATTCTGTTGTATAAGACCCTGATCAGACCACACTTAGACTATTGTTCTCAGATCTGGTCCCCAGGATTTGAAGGAGATAAATTAACTGTGGAAAGGGTACAGAGGCGAATAACAAAGATGGTTTCAGGACTGTATAATGTTAGTTATGAGGATCGGCTGAAGGAGTGTGGACTGCATAGTGTGATGGATAGAAGGAGAGGTGATATGATTGAGACTTTTAAACTGTTGGGAGGTGGTTACAGGGTTGACACTGGGGAGTTCTTTTGCTTGGTTGAACAGCGGGAGGGAGTCATGACAAGGGGCCATCCCTGGATGTTACAAAAGGAAACTGTGAGCAAGAGGGTGAGGAGTGGTTTCTTTGCATGGAGGGTGGTTGAACCATGGAATGCACTGCCTGATGGAATGGTGGGAGTGAGAACAGTCAATGCTTTTAAGGAGTGGTATGATAGACTTTGTGCATCCTAGGAGGGACTTCCCTCGATGAGTCTTGATAGACTTGCGTTTCTTAGAAAGGACCTCCTGCGAAGAGTCTTTTGACTCCATGGGAGCCTGAATAATAATAATAACATTTATAGAGGCCAGGGTCATTGATTAAGCTGATGTAAAAGTAGAGACTTGTAAATACAGTGAGATACAGTGGACTTTGAGAGATCAAAAAGTTCTTTAATTTTACAGGAGGTAAGAATTACCTAAGTTGCTCTACACCTCTTAAGGAATATAAGTTGACTAATGTATTTAACCTGTTTCTTATAGTTTACTAAAGATATTGCATTGCTGTGAAATATATTCTCTGTAAAGTTCAGAAATATCTAAAAATTTTATCCTAAGTAAATTTAAATAAAAATTAATACAACATAACACTGACATTAGAAGTGCAAAGCATAAATCCTTTGTCCAAGTATCAAGGGTATCTTCAGTCTAAATTCAAAAATTAATCAAGTTACAACCAACATAACTGAAGAATCAATAATGAGAATGTGTTAATTGCAAGTGAATAAAGTAGAGTAGAATGGAAAACTGCTTTAGAAACCTAAAATGTTTTATATGCTTTTTAAAAAGGAAAAAAACAAAAACAAACTAAGATACGCTGTGCAAAGAAGAACAATCTACCATATAGGGATAATAAATTAAGCTCATCAGATCTATTCATAGATTGAGGCAAAAGGAGTTGTACAAGAACTCCTCCTCAAGCAGTTTAAAAATTGTATCCTTGCTGAGCTTGAGTATTTTTGAGTGTGCTTTTGCATTAAAAGAATCCCTGTTGACACTTTTAAATATGTTTGAATTTTATGGGAATGAAGTGACATCTACTGTGAATGGGTCTGTCTATTATGAATGACTGTATGGGTCTGTTTTAAGGCCATGACTATTTATATTGCACATTCATGTTATTGTGACAGGTACAGTTTGAGATATGTAGTCACTTGCACACGATGCAAAGTTGGAACAAAACTATGAGGAGTTACAAAATATGCTTCTTACAGGATGACTGAACAGTCTGTATGGATAGGTAAATAAGTAGAGTTACAAGTTCAATTGCAAAATGTAAGGTTTGAAATTTGGTAGGCAAGTTTTCCACTAATTGTATCTCTGTATCCAATATATACAGAGATACAATTGATATACAATTAGTGAGAAAGTTCATAATATGTGGAGCAGATGAGAAATCTGGGATTGGTAGTGGACAAGAGCCTTAAATCTGGTGGTCAGATTGCTATAACTGCAATATCAGAAAGGATTATAGCAACAGTGAGAAGGACCTTGACATCATACAAAGAGATTTTATTGTATAAGGACTTTCAAATTTTTTTAAATTAAAAAAGCCGCCATATATGGATTTCTGTATGCACATCTGGTTGCTTGTTTTCAAAGTGATGCAGATATCTAGAGGAGACTGACTAATGCAGTGTTGGGTCTCTGGAATATGGAATATTAAGATGGATTACAGGAATGCAATTTGCAGAGCCTTGAGAAGAAAAATGGAATGGGTATGATTGAGACATATAAGTTGGTGGGTTGTTACCCAAATTAATGAGAACGAGATTTTCTATAGAATGGAGGAAGCAGAAGTAGAAGAAGAAACTATCCTTGAACATCTGTGTATATAATATAAAGAGTGTGTGAGCAAGGGAGTGGAGAGCTGGGCAAGTTCTCTGCATGGAGAGTGGTTGATACCTGAGAATGTGGTGGGGGTAGAAATAGCCAATGAGTTTAATGTGCAATTTGGTATCTATGTGTGTGAGGACATTCCATAAGTAACTGTAGACTTCGACTCCATTGAAGTCTACAATTAATAATTATAATGAATTTATTATGAAAAAAGTTTAAAACAAACAACTCAATAAAAAAAAACAGCATTCATTCAATTTTATCAAAATAGATTAATGAATTAATTTCCACTGGAAATTCTCCAGAGTCAAGATATATATTCTTTTTTTTTTTAAATAAAAAAAGTAATCAATAGTTCTTTGAACATAACAGATAATCCGAAGTGAATAAAAAACTATGACTGACCTTTATCTTCAGAATGCTCCTCTGTGACTTCTTCAGGCTCTGCTGTAGTACTGGAGACAGTAGCTGTTGTTGGTTCTGACTTCTCATCATATGGGAGACTTGAAACTGAAACTTGACTTGTATCCATTTCTCCTGATAACCATGTTTCTGATTCAGTTAATTTAGTTGCTTCCCTAATTTCTTGAGGTATATCTTCCATTTCTGAAAATTATTCAAGATCCATTGAAGAAGCATATATGCACTAGAAATAGCATAATATAACTTGAAAGGTATTCAATATAAATGGAGCAAAGCACATCTGTTCACCCTCAAAGAGGTGAAAAGCTAATACATGAGGTAAAAATGCTTTCTGCTTCTTCGAGGAGAATGTTGACAGATCTACCAATAGGTTACGATAATTTGCA
The DNA here is from genome assembly GCF_054136105.1 of Typopeltis vanoorti. NCBI lineage: Eukaryota > Metazoa > Arthropoda > Arachnida > Uropygi > Thelyphonidae > Typopeltis > Typopeltis vanoorti. Next base: position 106,373,938 of record NC_143556.1, on the reverse strand, counting down.
TGCAGAAGAAACATTATACATGCCAGGATGCTCAAGAGGATGAAGCCAGTCCTTTGAAGAACAGATGAAGGTTGCTAGCTTGATGTGTGATTTGAAAGTGGGATGGAGATTGTATTTGTATATAATCTCTGCCTGGGATGTTTTCTAGAAACGTGATCAATATAGTAATACATATGATAAAGAGCCAAGAGGCTATTTTTCTGGCAGCATAAATTAAGTTAAGGGGATAATAAATCCCTCATTATTTCAAAGCCGGATACAAAACTCGGAGAATGAAATCTAAGAGTTTCATGCTGAAGAACTATCAGCAAGTCCAAGCGTAAGTCAACACCTGAGTATTACAACACTAGGGCAACTCGGAGCAAAGGTGGAGCAAGATCCGTCACTGTCCTTAATATTTTCTCATAATGTAAAACGCAGCTCCTAGGAGATGTATTACTGTTTCACATTATGAGGAGAGGTCACTACCCATACCGGTTTCGACCTTTATTGAGGTCTCATCAGTGAGTAGGCAGACCTGGAATACCAAGGTTTAAGTGAACCGAACTTATATATACCCCTACTAACGAATTGCCAGGAAATAGACAACAGAATTAGCAAGCTGGTATGGCAGGAAGTCAACTGAATAATGCATATGGAATAAGAGAGAATTCAGTCAAACACTAAACTAGCTATATATAAGACAGTGTTCAAACCAATTTTAAGTTATGCATTTAGCAGCTGGGTAGAAATAAATTATTTGATCAAATACTAGAGATTACAGAGTATGGGAGTTCTGAGAAAGATTAGGGGAGTGAACAGACTGCATCAATGGCAGTACCATGTTAAAATTAGGGTATTAGGAAAGTACTCAACATTGTTAGCATTCAGGTATATGGCTTAGCAGAGCAAATCTCAGGTGATATGTCACTTAAATAGAATGGGAGAGAAGAAAGTCATCAAAGCAAGTGTTATTTTCCAAGTTGGAAGGAAAAAGATCCAGAGGAAGACAAAGATCTAGGTGGGCTGATACAGTAAGAGGTGCCTTATAAGTCAGACATATAAGATCTGATAATATTGGAGTCTTGAGAGAAGATAACAGATTAATTTGGATGAAAATTGTTGTTAAAAAGTTAGTAACAATGTAACCTTTTCATAATTTGAGCTGTGCAGAAGAAAGTGATTTTTAATCGGTGAATAGTCCGCTTTTTTCCCCGTTTTTCTACGTTTTTGAGTGCTAAATTGTTTCTCTGAATACGAGTGTACTTCAGTGGTTGTTTTTTGGAAGTTAGTTGCTGTCGCGATATAATATATTTTGGTACCGTCGGAATCGAACGCGTAACGGTGGAAGACAAAACGAAGCTAAGTTACTGTATTTAGTTATATTTCATTTTATTTAATTATATTTAGTACTTAAATGTTCTGATGTTTGTACTTTTTTCCCTCTTATTTATTAATTGAATAATTATTAAAGATTACGCTACTCGGCAGTAAGGAATGATGGTGGATTCAGTAGCAGTCGCAAGTGGCGTAACGCCAAGTCCTCCGCCATTTAAGAACTCAATTATTAGCAATATCATAAGGGACTTTGTGGCATGCAGTACTTGCGGCATGTATGCTTCTCGTGAATTACGTATGTGGCTTGTTAAAGAGAGTGGAGAGCGTATGTGTGCAAAATGCAGGCAGTTGGAGGAAATAAGTACATTAGATATATTGATATCCGACTTTGTTGCTCCAGGAACGGGGAACGAATGTAGGAAGACAAGTAGTATGATAGCAGAGAATGAGAAAATAATAGTTGATAGTGTGGAAGGTGTGAGTGACTGTGGAAGGTTAGGAGATGGTTTTGTTTGGGAGAGTGAATTTAGATTAAGAGTGACTGACCTGCAGAGGGAGATTGATGAGTTGAAAGAGGAGGTGGAATGTCTTGTGAATGAGAGCAGAAGTATGAAAGATAAGATTAAGAGAATGGAAGAGATAAATGCAAGGCGAATCAGAGTAGGAGAGAGAGAGAATTTAGGGAGTATGAGTGAGGGGTATGGGGGTGCTAGAAGAGGAGAGAATGGAAACAGTAGAAGAGAGGTATGGGAATGCTAGCAGACGAGAGGATGGAAACAGTAGGAGAGACGGAATGAGAGAGAGATATGGAAGTGCTAGAAGAGGAGAGAATGGAAACGGTAGGAGAGATGGAATGAGAGAGAGAGGTATGGGAATGCTAGAAGACGAGCGGATGGAAACAGTAGTAGGAGAGAGAGAATGAGAGAGGGATATGGAAGTGCTAGAAGTGGAGAAAATGGAAACAGTAGGAGAGAGGGAATGAGAGAGATGTATGGGAGTGCTAGAAGAGGAGAGAATGGAAACAGTAGAAGAGAGAGGTATGGGAATGAAAGAAGAGGAGAGAATGGAAACAATAGGAGCGAGGGAATGGTAAGAGGTATAATGTATGGCGACTCAATGATCCGTGGTGTTCAAGATAGGATGCGTGAGGAGTGTTTGCCAGGAGGAACAATAGAAAGGGTGGCTATGGCAATTAAGAGAGGTGAAAGGGTGGATGAGATGATTGTGATGGTAGGAACGAATGACTTGAGTGGTAATGTAAGTCGGGCAGCGAGAGATATGAGATTTTTGCTTGAGACTGTACGGAAGAAGACAGAGAGAGGAAAAATAGTATGCGTGTTGCCTAGGTATGATAATGATGAGCTGAGCAGAAGAGCGGTGATATTGAATTGGCATAATAGCGAGAATGTGTGACAAGAGAGGACTGGTATATGTGGATGCCTGGAGTGTGTTTGAGGAAAGAGAAGAGTTGTATGCGAGAGACCGTTTACATCTGAATGAGGAAGGACGTAGGCATCTGGAGAGATTGCTGTTCTGAACGAGTAAGTGTGTCCCAGGGAGGATGAGAGCAGGGGTGGCCTCTTGTGGGAATGGATACTTGGGAGAAGGGAGACAATGTCAGGTAACACTGAGCCCAGTGGAGTCCAGAAGAGATAATGCTGGGTATAGAAACAATGGCATTTATATGCTGTATACTAATGCCAGGAGTATCCGGAATAAGGGAGAGGAATTGGTGGCGCAGATAGCATCAGCCTGGCCAAAAATTATTGCGATCACTGAGACATGGTTGACAAAAGGGGATATAACAACAGGAATAGAAGTCGATGGGTATAGCATTTTTCGTCAGGATAGGAGGGGAAAGTGTGGTGGTGGGGTACTGCTTATGATAAGTGATGACCTATGTCCTCTAAGAGTGGAGAATTTGGAAGGAAGTGAGACAAATGATTTTGAGAGCATATGGTGTGAGGTAGAGGTAGGCAAGACAGGATATTTAGTGGGGTGTTGCTACAGGCCCAGGAGCACAGAGGATGGGGACCAGGAGATGTTTAGACAGCTAAGTTTGGCAAGTGCAAGAAGAATGATTGTTATGGGAGATTTTAACTACAGTAGTATAAATTGGAGAGAGGAACATGCATGTAGCAATAGGGGAATGGAATTTCTAGAATTCTTGAGGGACAAATGTCTTAGGCAACATGTAACAGAGGGAACAAGAGGTTCAAAAATTTTGGATTTGGTTATAGCATCAGAAGAGTTGATAATAACTGAGTTGACGTCTCTCCCACCAGTTGGAGAGAGTGACCATATGGTGTTGACTTGGAAAATGAATAGACATGCAGGGAACTAAGAGACGGGAACTTATGTGGAATTATAAGGCAGGTGATTATAATAGTCTTAGACGTCAACTTCGGGAAGTTTCATGGAGGGAGGAATTGGAAGGCCCGGATATCACCAGTGCGTGGGAAATTGTGAAAGAATATTTGTTATCAGCAATGGTAAGTTGTATACCACGAGTGAAGAAGAGGATGCAATTTGGAGTAAAGTGGATGAGAAACAATATTAAACAGGAATTGCATGCGAAAAAGAGACCATGGAAGAGATATAAGGAGATAGGTGAAGAGATGCATGAGGAATATAAGACACAGGCCAGAAGAGTGACTAGTGTGGTAAGGAAAGCGAAACTGGAATATGAGAGGAGATTGGCCCTAAGATCCAAAGAAAATCCTAGGGAATTTTTTAGCTATGTGGCCAGTAGGAGGAGAAATGACTGTGGAAGAATGATATTGTGGGATAAAAATGGGAATAGAGTGACTGATGCAGAGGACATAGTGGAATTGTTCAATGAACACTTTATTGGAGTATTTCATCCTAGAGGAGTCAGTTTTAATGCTAGAGGGATAGGACTGGTACGAGGTCTGGAGGTACAGGAGGAGAGTGTGTTTCAGATACTGAGTACTCTGGATGTCAGTAAAGCTGTGGGATGGGACTGGATGGTATTTCGCCACGAGTTTTGAGAGAATGTGCTAGGGAATTGACAGTACCTTTAACGTGGCTTTTCAATGAAAGTCTGGCTTTGGCAAAGGTACCCAGGGAATGGAAGGAAGGTAAGATAGTGCCATTGCATAAAGGTGGTAACAGACTGGAAGTGTCTAATTATAGGCCAGTCTGTGTGTCATCAGTAGTTGTTAAGATCTTGGAGAAAGTAGTGATGGACCGTGTACAGCATTGGGCAGATGAGGGTAATGTTATCTGTGAGAATCAACATGGATTTGTAAAAGGACGCTCTTGTTTTAGCAATATGCTAGCCTTTTATAATAAAGTTACAAGAATATTAGATGAGGGAAAGGCATATACTGCAATTTTCTTAGACTTGGCAAAGGCATTTGACAGGGTGCCACATGATAAGCTGATATTTAAGTTGCAGCACATGGGTCTGGATGTCAGATTGGTCAACTGGATTCAGGATTGGCTGTCTGATAGGTATCAGAGAGTTGTGTATGGTGGAGCAGTTTCCAGGAGGCAGAGGGTTACAAGTGGGGTCCCACAGGGCTCAGTACTAGGACCTATATTGTTTAACCTTTATATCAATGACATAGCTAGTGGATTGCAGGGGGATATTCAGTTGTTTGCAGATGATGCGAAGCTGGGAAGGATTATTAGTAATAGTGCAGATGTGGTAGCCCTGCAAGAGGATTTAAATAAGCTAGATAGATGGGCAAATGAATGGAGGTATCAGTTTAATGCAGCAAAATGTAAGGTCTTGAGGTTTGGGAAACATCGATGGGATGCTGCATACTCTATGGGAGGAGTTATACTGGAGGAAGTAGGGGAGACAAGAGATCTGGGGTTGATGATTGATAGAAACCTGAAGTTTAGGGGACATATTGCAAAGGTGGTGAAGGTAACACAGAGGATTGCTGCAATTATGAGAAGGACACTGACCTGCAGAGATAAAAGGGTTATCATTCCATTGTATAAGTCTCTGATCAGACCACACTTAGACTATTGTTCTCAGATTTGGTCCCCAGGATTTGAAGGGGATAAATTAACTGTGGAAAGGATACAAAGACGGATGACAAAGATGGTTTCAGGACTGTACAAGGATAGTTATGAGGATCGGCTGAGAGAATGTGGACTGCAGAGTTTGGTGGATAGAAGAAGGAGAGGTGATATGATTGAGACTTTTAAACTGTTGAGAGGTGGTTACAGGGTTGATACTGGAGAGTTCTTTCGCTTGGTTGATCAGCAGGAAGGAGTGATGACAAGAGGCCATCCCTGGAAGTTACGAAAGGAAACTGTGAGCAAGAGGGTAAGGAGTGGTTTCTTTGTGTGGAGGGTGGTTGAGCCGTGGAATGCATTGCCTGATGGAGTGGTGGGAGCGAGAACGGTCAGTGAGTTTAAAGAGTGGTATGATAGACTTTGTGTTTCTCAGGGGGGGACCTCCCCTCAGTGAGTCTTGACAGACTTTATGTCTTAGGAAGGACCTCCCTCGATGAGTCTTTTGACTCCTTGGAGGCCTGAATAATAATAATAATAATAATAATAATATCCTGCTCCCCCACCCCCAACTGGGGGTACATGTCACCAATTTGATGATGGTTTTTAAACTTTCATTTGCTGTGGTTTTTATTTATTTATTCATATGACATTCCCCTATTCCTTAGGATGGTTGAGTCCTTCTAATGAGGGATTAAGTATGTACTTTATGACTGTAAATCCATGTGTGTGTGTATTCACAGGCCAGTTTGCCTGTTCTGAGGGATGAAAGACCTGAGTTTCCAGTTGAAAAAACCCTTTACTCTCCATATGAGACAGCTAACTCACCTTTAGTTGAAAGCGATTAGATAAAGGTTCCTCACATCATAGAACAGAATCGAACCCAGGTCTTTCCAACAAAGGGCTTCGTCTATACCGAGCTACGGAGGCGCTCATTTACTGTGGTGAAGCATAGCTATTCCCCTCCCCGCCCTTCCCCATTTCATTATTATGTACAAGGTATCTAAGGCACAGTAAGCTACACCTGACTGACCATAATTGTGGTGGTGGATGCATTTCTCCTGTTATTCAAGGCAGACCTCCCTGTTTGTTCATAGTGTCACAAGTTGCAAGAAGCGCTGAACACACCTGGATAGGGAGGGGTAGAAGTTGATCCTTATCAGAGAGAATAAGGGCAGCCAACTTCATATGTTGCTTATTATATATTATAAATGGCAAGAAATTATATTCTTGTTTTAATTCCTTTACAAAAGTGTATGCAAATAAAGTTTGCACACGAACTATCTTCTATTAGTCTACTTCTCTGTAGAGGATGTCATATCATATCAATCAATTTCCTCAGTACCCCCATTCATATCGATTGTCTCAGTATACTATTCACATCAATTGTCTCAGCATCTCATTTATATAAATTGCTCAGAACCCTATTATGCAAAGCATACTTCCTTTTTGATATGTAAATTGCTATGCATTATGGGAAAGGTCACTCTTCAGACCTGTTTCGATCTTTAATAAAGTGAAAAAGTAAAGCCGTGCTCATCATATGCCTAGAGTAGTTGGTATAGGGTGCAAGAGAGCGTGATAGCATTAGGTTCTCTTGCACCCTATACCAAGAGAGCCTGATAGTATGAAATAAAAGACAGATAGATAGTATGAAAGATAGAGAAAAGGCCTCAGCTCTTTTATATCATCAGTTTTCCTTTTTCGCCAGTCTCATGCAGATGAACAACCAAAAGACCAATTGAAACTAAAGCGCAAAGATGACTGATACCCAGGTGGTTAACCTTATATTATGAGTTAACATGGTCTTATGGTCAGCTGCAGCTGACCATAAGACCCCACTGAACAAAAAGATGGAACCATTTAAAAAATCTCTCATATTAAAAATAGACAGAATTTTAACTTCTCCTGGTGAATATTGCATAATGTGGGTAGTCTACACCACCTAGCCAAAAATTAGATATCTCCTATAATGCTTCTCTCTAAATACAAAAATCGTCTGACTGAACAATAAAATTTCCACAATACAATATTATAAACCATTTGTATGTCATATTGCTGGTTTACAAATCCATGTTCTTTGTAACCTTCCATAAATGGTATTTTAACACGTTCGCTGCCACACTCCTCGGGTATAGTTTGTTACCGCATGCCAAGCACTTTCACTTCTTCAAGGTCAGTATGAGTAATCTCGTAGCTGGCTTATTAGACAGAATTTTGTTTCATATGCTAACTACGAGTAATCTCGTATCACGCCACCTATATATTACATGTGCTGACAACTGTGTAACTTGAGTTCAGAGCCAGTGATGTTCAGCATTCAGTGCAGTAAGGTTTATTGCATCTAGTCTCTAAAAATCTTCAATTATGCCATGGCCAGTAAAAGAAAGCTTACTGATGAAGAATTAGAAGCTTACACTAATATGAGCAATGATGAATGGACAGAATTATTTGGTTCCGATTCCAAAGATGATTATAATCATACAGACGACTCTAGCAGTCGTCTGTATGAAAAAAAAGTATTGCCCGACAAAGCCATGCAGAGTATGTACATGAAACAAACAACAACGGGAAACACGTTATTATTGTGATGTGTGTCAGGATAAACCACCATTGCGCATGGAAAATTGTTTTAAAGTGTACCATTCATAATTTGATTTACAAATTATGGGTTATACTATGGATTAACTCTTGCTTGGCATAGGAGGTCGTTAATTAACATATGAGTATATTCGTAGTTGGCTTGTGAGGCTCATATATAATATACTATACTTGTGCTGAAATTATTTTCCTTCTACCAAGCCTCCAGACGTGCTCTCCACTTTACTCACAAGCCAAGGATCATCCAAATTAAGGTGCTTATACTACAGGTTAACTCGTGCTTGGCATAGGAGGTCAGTAATCTACATACGAGTATATTCATAGTTGGCTTGTGAGGCTCATATACCAACTACGAGTATACTCATAGTTGGCAGTGAACGTGTTAATTCATTAATTATAAAAATCACAATTCTCTTCCCATTGCCGTTAGGTGGTGGGTACTGCAAAAAAATAACCTGTTCTGTTATAAATAATGGAATGTCCAACACATTACATAATCTGTTTCCAAATACGCAGGACAAGAGGGCAGCTGTAAAATGCATGTTCTACTGTTTCCAATCGGTAACAAATATCACAGATTGGATCTGTGATGTTCAAGTACCTCCATTTCATGGTATTCACCGAAAGGCAGCAAATATGCAATTCTCTAAGCAAGATCCTGTAATAACTTTCCAAAAATTCGATATTTCCTATAATGCTTCTTTCTAAATACAAAAATCGTCTGACTGAACAATAAAATTTCCACAATACAATATTATAAACCATTTGTATGTCATATTGCTGGTTTACAAATCCATGTTCTTTGTAACCTTCCATAAATGGTATTTTAACACGTTCGCTGCCACACTCCTCGAGCATAGTTTGCTACCGCATGCCACGCACTTTCACTTCTTCAAGATCAGTACAAGTAATCTTGTTGCTGGCTTATTAGACAGAATTTGTTTCATATGCTAACTACGAGTAATCTCGTATCACCCCCACCTATATATTACATGCGCTGACGACTGTGTAACTTGAGTTCAGAGCCAGTGAAGTTTGGCATTCAGTGCAGTAAGGTTTATTGCATCTAGTCTCTAAAAACCTTCAATTATGCCATGGCCAGTAAAAGAAAGCTTACTGATGAAGAATTAGAAGCTTATACTAATATGAGCAATGATGAATGGAAAGAATTATTTGGTTCCGATTCCAAAGATGATTATAATCATACAGACGACTCTAGCAGTCTAAGATTAATAAGACTAAATAAAACTTCCAATAGATTTCCCTCTCTCTCACGAGCAAAGTTTCTTTTATCAATGTTTACTTTAACAGTCGTGGTTTGTAAGTAACTGATATGTGCTTTTATTGCCTTAAATTATTTTCCCGCTCACAAGTCCGATTTATTTAAGAACAGTGCAGTCGTAAAATAAAAGATCAGGCACTCTTTTAACAAATAATTAAAACACATTTATTTACAAATTATACATGAATTAAACAATAGGGAGATTGCTTTCTCTATCCATTTATAAAATCTTTAGCATAAATTAGAACCTTTTTACTTTAACACTAATTAACTTCTTTAACTCACAATCTTATTTACTCTCCGCTTACAAATTCAACTTATTAAACTTCTAGTTTACTTGCAAAGAGGTTAGCTAACTCTCTGTTAAGTTATCTTTACAATTTTTATATCAACTTCCAACATGCCAATCGATTCTCTTAATGACACTTCTTACTGCTATTAACCAATTTCTTAAAAGTCTTTCTATAACACACTATAAGAGGAATTGTACAAAAGTATGGACCTTACAAAGGCTCTGTATTGCACATTCAGTCAAAAGTCTTGCACAAAACATTCTAAGGCAATTCTTTCATCTCAGACCTTGAGCTTCCTCAGGAATGTCTGGCTTTAGTAATATCTCAATGGGAAAATAGTGGGCTATGGACTGTGACCTGCAGTACTCATACAGCTCCGGCAAAAGGTTGCTCTTCCACAGTGAAAAGAAAAACTTTAGAGAGAAGCTGTTTCGGGTAATTTACATCGCCTTTTCTCCTCTGCATTGGCTCACCGAAAATGCCTGGACAACTGCCGTCTCCAATAGCTCGAATTGCCACCTTCAAGAAACTGAAACTGCCATGAACTCTCAACCGGGATTCCTTTCTCTGGCGTCTGGAAGCCTTTCCTTTTTCGGCAACGTCTGAAAGCCCTCTCTCTCTCTCTCTGGCCTGGAAGCTCCTCTTTCTGGCAACGATTGGAACCAGGAAGCCCCTTATGCTTGGCTCAGTCCCTTTTATTTTGCGATCTCGCGACCTTGCACTAAGGGTAGTAAATCCCAAAGAATTCGGCATGATTCTTTTATCTTCTTTTAAGTTTAACCTGCTCTTTGTTCTCATCCGTGCAATCTTTCGATCGTATTTTGCTGGGCACAGAAACTTGTCTCTAAAACTAGCAGACCTCGTTGATACTTTGCTTCTCCTTTCGGGGCCGCAGAAACTTCTCTAAACCTAGCGGCACTCTTAGATACTATCTTTAAAGGTGTTAGCACAGTAAGCAACTCTTATATACAAAACTAGTAAACAACTTTTCCTGCGCTCTTATACATAACTATATACATATACAAAGTTCCCCTGGGAAAGCATTGCCTTTGTTCTGATGTTAAAACAGTAAATACATTCACTTTTCACAGGGTTAACTACATTAATATTTTGCAATAGAAACAAAAAAGGTTATTTACAGTTCTCATGGGACTTGACCTATGTAAAAAATCGATGTAAAGTTCTTTGATAATTTTAAGCTACATCGAGTTTTTACAATCCCTCCTGTTAGAGTATCCTTGGAACTTCAATAGGTTATGAAACAAACTGTTGTTACCACTGCAGAACTTCACACCAAAACACATTAAAGATTTCTTTATACTAAATTTTACTTTTTTAATTGAAAGAATGTCAATACCAGAATGTTGTAGTATACGGGAACAATCTCAGTTTTTGGACCTTTATAATCATTTACTCCAAACAGGGGAAGATGAAAACCCAGGTAGTACCAGATAAGGCCTGCACATGTGTGATTGGTCTGCAACATTTTATGGATTTTTGAAGCTGTATTGCAAAATAGCAGAATTTTAAGACTAGATGCACAAATCTTCCATGCTTCTTTGATAGTTGAAGAAATTCTTTTATAACTTCTTTATATCAGCTCAACCAAAAAAAATTACACAGGCTTACTATATAATTGCTTTTCTTCAGCTTCTGTGATGTCTGTAATATTTATTATGTACAACTGAGCAGGGAAGATTATGGTTTTGAGTACTTTTGGGAATTTACATACAAGAACATTGAAACCTGGAGAAAAGGAAAGTGGCCCAATTTTACAGTCTTCTAAGGTTTAAATGTTTTTGTATATAAGTTCTTGAACTGGTAATATTGGATAAGTGGAGAAGGGAATTCCAAGTATAATGAGGGCTGTCTCTTAGAGGTTAGTCCCAAAGGAATGCTTCCAAGATCCCACTTTCTGAAAACATTTAATTTTGTCTTGTCTGCATTAGCAGTCAATCCACTGATCTTACTGAATTTTTCCAAAATGCCAAAAAAGATGTATATGGAATTATTATCTACAATATAATCCCACTACATCATCAACGTATCCTAATACCTTATTTTTCTTCATATTTGAAGGAACTGTTATTCCTCACACAGCACATGTATTGTCGACTTCCTGTAAGAAAGGTTCAACAACCAATGCAAAGAGCAATGGACTAAGAGGGCAACCTTACTTAACTCCTTTTTGAATATTGAATGCCTGACAGGAATCCATTAACTAGGAGGTGAGTAGCTGAGAGTCATTACCGTTATTAAAGGAGCATATAGGCTCCTTTAATAATGGTAGCAGCTTTTTACCCACAGTCTTTTTCATATTAATTAAGCGGAGTAGATCACATAGTAGAAACAAATTAAATTCTATTACTTAGCATGGAACTCAATACACCTGTATGCTTTTAAGTATGTTTCTCATTCCCACACCAATTTTCTGGAGGATGTGGAACAGAAACGCATGCCAGACATTATCAAATGCTTGAGTAAGTTCTACTAATTGGACTGCCATTAGATGCTTTTTCATATTAACTAAGTGGAGTAGATCACGTAGTAGAAACAAATTAAATTCTATTACTTAGCATGGAACTCCATACACCTGTGTGCTTTTAAGTATGTATCTCATTCCCACTTTGAGCCTGTTATTGATAATGCAGAAAAATAGCTTGTAATCAGTATTAGATAGAGAAATAGGTCTTCAGCTACTGATTAAGGTATGATCTCTATTAGATTTTGGAATGAGGATGGTGTGGCTTGCTACAAATTCACCTGGTATGTGTCCTGAGGAGGGAAAAGAATTAAACAGTATAACTATAATGGGAAAAATAAAATCCCAGGCCTTGCAGTAAAGTTCTATCCCTAGACCATCAGGTCCTGGGAATTTTCTTGTCTGGCATTCTTTATAGGCTGTGGTATATGCTGTAATGGGTCTATCAAGCTCATCTTTCATATGAACAGGAAAGCCATTAATGTTCCAGTAGTTATAATTTCCCACAGTACTATTGTCTTCAAACAGATTTCTGTAGTGTTTTTGAAAGGAGTTAAGGATTTCCGGAGTAGTGGACATGTCTTCACCATCAATGGAGATTTAAGTCCTTTCTTCATGGAATTTAGTGAATTGTCTATTGAAGAATGCAGCTGAAGGGCTATCTGCTAAGTGCTGCTGTATTCTTATTTCAAAATTTCTTTCTTCTACTTGTTTCTGCCTTTCCTCTTCTATTTCTACGATAATGTTTCTAACGATGTTGCTACATTCTATACCAATGTGTTGGTTTGCTGCGAACTAGCTTTTCTCTTTATACAGGTCTTTCAACTTTTTTATTTTGAGGAAAGTCTGTTCCTTTCCCCATATTCTGTTTTACTGTTTATTTGAATTTTAACCACATATTCCAATTACAGGTAACATTATTCCAATCTGAACAGAGGATCTGGAATTTGGCTGAAAAGATCAATAGAAAATTTGGTTGAAGTCACCATTGTCCAGAACTGATCTCTACTTGTTCCATGCAGTAGAACTTAAGTAGAACTGGATTATGATCTGACATAACCGATGTCAAGATGTTTCCTCTGCATTATCTTATTAATAAGGGAAGAAGAGATATAAATTCGATCAAGACTGTACCAATAGCTGGATTCATGCACAATGCAAGCATGGAGATTAGGATTGTGGATCATCAATATGTCTACAAGTAGAGCATTGTTGAGACATGTTTTTAACTGTGCATATCTCACTTTCCACTCCTGGTGTGTCCTCCTGTTTTATCTAATTTGGGGTTTTCACTACAATTCCAATCTCCATCTACTATGATATGGTGGGCACCATATAAACAGGGCCGCAATTCCTGGAAGAATTTTCATTTAACTGTTCCATTGGATGAAGCATAAATATTTATAAACCTTATTACACAGTCTATTGTCAAGATTCTCCCTTCTACATCCCTTTGGATATTACAGAATGATCCAAGGAAAGGGGGGGGGCAAGAATTCCTACTCCAGCCGTGTGAAATCTTCTAAAGCTCCAATAAGAAAGAAGTGGATATCAATCTTTTAAAGTTTTTAAATCTTTATATCTGCAGAAGCATGTTTCTTAGAGAAGCAAAAACCTGATATTATGGTGTAGCATAAGTTTCCAAAAAACTTCTTGTTTAATTGCCTGTGGAATCCTGGTATATTTAATGAGGCAATTCAGAAAGGAAGTGCAATGATTATTGAAGTGTTACTGGTAAGTCTTTAGCTTCTTGATTTTGGATGAACCTGATAAGGTCTTCAACCTATGAAGGAGAAATTGTGTAGCCTGCTTCTTGTAAACTGTTTTCCAGTTTTTTCCAGTTGTTTCCATTATTTCAATTTCATGCCTATCATTCTTGATTTGGAAGCTAGCTATTTTCTTTTCATGTAGATGACAATCATACTGAGAAAACTTTGAATCAGTAAATTATATTATTATTTTTTCTTTAATTGTATCTCTTGCTTTTCCCTTACTAGCATGAGCTGGTTCTTCATTGTCCATAAACTCATCTCAGCGTGAAGAGACTTCATTTGACGATCTGCAATCTTCTCCATCTTTCCATTTTTTATTATTTCTTCTTCTTATAGATTTATTTTTTTAATGCATCTTTTAATATATTTTTGTTCATCCCAATTTTTTTTTTTGTTAATTCATCTTTTCTTTTTGATGATCTTGTCTGCATATTCAGTTCTTACAGTTGGCTTACTTGTTTTTCTGTTTCTTCTCTGGTTTCTCCTTCTAGAATAGTTTCATGTGTTTGCATTTCATCTTTTATCTCTGTTCACTTGTTATACTAGGTTCATTATTGGTAATTTCAACTGATGTTGTTCCATCCATATTTGACTGGGAAAGTGGCTGCTGCAGTTCTGGAATTTTGGGGCAAATTTCTGGCTGATTTGGTCACACACTTTTTGTGTGCGACCGAATCAGCCAGAAATCAACCAGCACTTTCTTGTGATTTTAACAAGTAAAATCACAAGAAAGCACTGTCATTACTAGATTGAATTGGAAGATCTGAGAACTCTGCTTTATGCTTCTCTGATATATATGCTATTCTACTTAGGTCTATTGATGCTCTCACTCTTTCAGCAAAAATTCTGAAACATTTAAATTTGGGATAGTGCCACCCAAGCGATTGTACGAACCACAACGCATGCACTAAGTCTGTACTGTGGGATATTTTACCATAACAGAGTTGTACCAATGTTAAAAAATTTTGGTATAGGCATGTTTATATCCATTGTGAAGGTGACCTCACCAGAAAACCAGTTTGGATCCTCAGCTGATAAACCCTTTCACATGTTACTGATTTTACCCTATTTTGAGAATGTCTGTATAAGAACTTCATTGCTGTTCTCTATATATTCCATTGGAAATCTTTTAATTTTTACTGTTTTAATCTGGCTCCACACCATTATAGAAATTACTGTGCTACTTTTGAATGTAAAACCTTGTAATAGTTTATCCCTTATTTCCAAGTCTTTATCTACAATTAAATATTTCCCTCCACCATACAGCATGAAAGAATAAATCTTACTAGCACCAACTATTTCTTTTAAAACCTTAGTTACCCATCATGCTTCTTCACATCCTGGAATTTCAATTCCTAGAGTCCGGACCATTGGAGCAATTGGTACCATTATTTCAGAGGAGTGAAAGAATAAGAATAAAACCTCTGCATTTGATTATAAGACCTTTTAATCATTAAGACTGAGAATTAAATAATATTGTGATATAGAAACAATTCTAGGGCATTAGCAAATGCTATATTTGAGCTACTATAAAACGGCAGCCATGATACTGCCAAAAGTAATCCTGTAATGCAGATATAAACTGCTCTACCAGCAATCTTAATATTTACTTTAAAAAAACCAGTTCTAGTGGGGGGGGGGTGAAACCATCACTAGCTACAATAAAATAAAATCAAAGTGAAAAATGAAGTACTTATCTTGCTGAAATCCGAGATATCATCAGTGGGAACCAGACTCAGAAAGACAGCAGGGCTAAATTAATGCCAGTCATATATTTTATGTATACATGTAGGAAAAAGGGTGTATCACCATATTATGGTAAAACCTGATTAATAATCAATGCAGAAATGTGTGATGTATTTGCATCACAGCAAACACATCACTAAATACTCGTAGATGCTAAATGCACCACTTGCAGAATCACAATCATCACTAAACATCTTTAAGAACAGTAATAATACACCTGCAAATCTAAACTTTATATAGCTTTTTTTTTTTTTTTTTACTAACAAATGCATTTTCATAACTTAGCTGTGTTGATTTTGAAAATAAACTTTTTATTTATTGCTGATAACATTCCCCCCCCCCCTGCCACACACACACACACACACACACACACACACACACACACACACACACACACACACACACACACACACACACACACACACACGCAACACATCCACTTTAATTTTATGTAAGTGCAGCTGAGTCATTTTCATACCTACCAACCAGTACAAATCAGCTATAACCTTCATGTTCCATTTCTCGTGCCATTTTCACTTCTTTGATATCTGATGAAATCTTTCTCCTTGATCTTTACTAAAACTACTGAAATTTTCAGAGAAATAAGTTATTATTAATTGAACAGCTCCAAAGAGTCTATGGCCCCATCAAAAAGTGTTCCCCTTCTCCAACCAACATGCATGTATTACACCTCTTCTTGATTTGATGCATTGAAAATGCACCACTCCCAGTTGTTCATCATATGACATGAGATAAAAACCTAGACCTCATACCTTCTTCAAATACTCTCTGTTATAAGAAATGACCTTATACTGCATCCTAACTGTATGAATTTACTGAACATATTGTTAACAATATTTTAGTAACAGACATATGTTATTAAAATCCAATTCATGCTTCTTTTTCAATATTATTATTATAATTATAATTATTATCATTATCCAAAGATCCCACGGAGCTAAAAATTCATCTAGGAGATCCAATTGTTGTTCACGCAGCTCAGTATACTTGCCTCAGTATACTTGCCATTCAAATTCTCTGCAGACACCAAACTCTACATACAAAAAACTTGCTTCTAACTGCCTTGTGTACACCCATCTTACACAGCTACCAGGGATGACCTCTTGTTCTCCTCGAGTCTCCCACCATTCTATAAAAAACCTCTTCAATGTTAAACTTATAAGCCTCTACATATCACCCCTATTCCTCCAATCCCCTAGACTCTGTAAATTGCATCATCTCAACATTTCCTCATATGAAACATTCTGGAGATCAGAAATCACCTTAGTCAACTGCCCACGGACCATTTCCAACATCTCTTTGTCCTTTTAAAAATCAGGTGAACAAATCTGTGCACAGTAGTCCTTATGTAGCCTAATCAAGGCCTTATACAATGGAACAAGAACCTCCACAACTCAGTTACTTCCACAACTCAGTGTCCTCTGCATCATTCCCAGAATTCTTTGTGTTGTCCTCACAAATTTGGCAATAAGTCCTCTAAAGTTTAGATCCTTATCCACTATCACCACCAAGATCTCTTATTTCCTCCACCTCCAACAATATATCCTCATTAAGCGTAAATTCTACATACTATCTTTCTTTCCAAATTTTAAAACCTTACATTTTGCAACATCTAACTGGCATCCCCGTGCCTATTCACTCAATCTATTCAAGTCTTCTTGTAAAGCAACATCATTTGCTCTACTCCTCATAGCTTATCCCAACTTTGCATCTGCAAACAACTGAATCTTCCCCAATATTATAAACATACAAGTAAAACAACAATGGCCCTAAAACAGAATCCTGAGACACACAAATAGTGACTTTCTTCTTCTGGGATAATGCTCCCCCATAGACAACTTGTTGATACCTATCAGACAGCCAATCTCCAATCCAATGCACTAGTGTAATATCCAACTCCATCCACTCTAGTTTGACTATTTTTTATAATTGCTTTAGTATCCCATAATTAAAAGCACATATCCTTAGTGACACAATTAATGCTAAGACTTATGGGAAGGGCCACTACCCACACCACTATCCATGGAACTGATTATTACCACTCCTCTTATGTTGCCTACATAATGCCTTTTTCCTCTGTATTGCATGCTTAATCGCTTCATTCATCCATTTCATACCTACCTTATTAACCCTCTGACCCTTGGAAAATATTTAGATATTGCTTCTACTACATCATTCTTTGAATATTACCCAAACAGCACTGATTTCCTTTCCAGCCAACTCCTCATTCCATGTTACAACTACCAGCTGTTTCCTCAGCTTCTCATAATCACCAGCCTTGTAGTTCCACATATATCCTTTCCTCAATGCGGTCCACACACTGCTGGCAACCACCTCGGTAATCACTTCATGGTCATTCTCACCAACTGGAGGGTGATTTGACACCCCATTTATAACAACATCCTCTGATGAGATGATCAAATACAAGACCTTCAATCCCCGTGTGCCCTTTGTTACATACTGCCTTCAGTAGTTGTCCCTCAGAAACTTGAGATACTCATTTTCTTTACTTCCAGTTGCTTTCTCATCATCCCAGTCTATAATGCCATAATTAAAATCACCCATAACGATCACCCTTTTCTTATTTGCTGCTAATTTGATTTTAGATTTCATGGTCACGACCATTCATATTACCAGGTCTGTAACAATATCCAACTATGTATTTCATTCTATTCACCTCACCTCTATCTCACACCATAAAACCACTGTACTATTTCCGTCTTGCATCTCTATCTTGTATGGACATAACTCTTTCTCTATCATCAATAGCACTGCATTCAAATTGAAACAAACTATTTGATTTTTAAGACCATGGATTTAATAAACATTTATACTATTATTTAATAGTATAAATAATTGATTTAATATCTGAGGTTTCCCTTATATCAAAAACTCTATCGCAAAATGGTTATCCTCAAAATATGATCAATAAAATTCTCTATAGAAACAACCTTCAGCAACAACCTCAGACAACCCATACGTATCTTCTATTGTCATACCCTATGCTGGATCAGTCTCTGCCAAAATAGCAAGAATCATGAGACCTTTTAACATCAGAGTTGTTTTTAAACCTACCACAACTACAAGACAGTTATTAAGATCCACTAAGGATAGCGTCGTTTTCTACAAATATGCAGGTGTTTATAGCATACCATGTACGTGTGGACTTAACTACATAGGTCAAACTTCAAGAAGCCTAGAAATTCGAAAGAAGGAACATGTCGGAGATGTCAATCATAACAGAACAGAACAGATACCTCAGGGTTAGCACATCATTTCTCAACTTCAAACCATTCAATAGATTGGGATAACAGTTCCATGCCACATATCGAAGAGGAGTTTAGATGTAGAACCTTTAAAGAAGCTGCAGTAGACCTACGAACAGGAAATAATCTCAACAGAAATCAGGGAATGATATTAAAAGACATGTGGAAAAATCTGTTAAATTCATTAAGTTTAACAGAACTAAATTATGCGAAAAATTATAAAACGCAACTTAATAACAATAACTAAGTCTTCATGCCTAATGTGTGTGATGTCACACGTGCACTCCAATTGTCTAACTGTTTTTAAACCATTACTTCATTCTTTGTTATTTTTTTGGCATTTAACACTAGGATTACCTTCCTAGTCTTGACAAAACTAGACAGTTGCAGCTAGCGAAACTGGTAGATGATTTGTATATATGTTTATTAAATCCATGGTCTTAAAAATCAAATAGTTTGTTTCAATTTTAATGAAAAGGACCAAATAACTTTCAGCACTGCATTCACTTTTTACCCTTTCTATCTTCATGAAACAGATCATACCCTTCCATCTATTTTCCTGTCAGGATGTTATCCTCATCCATCCATGCCTCACTTATTCCAACAATTTTTGGGTGAAGAGATTTAATTAATGCAACCATTTCATTTGTTTTGTTTTTTACTTCTAGCATTTATATACAAATACAACAGCTCATTCCCTAATCTATAACAAGTTTCACTGATATCACTTAATAGATGTGACTTCTTCATACTTAACTCAAGCCATCTTAGAACCCTCTTCAAACCCAACTGTTTCCTCTTGATACCAGATCATCCCATTCCTATCCTGTCTACACATGCATTCACATCCTCTCGGAGCAGCCACCTTTCTCACGCTGTGTTCCCTTGTCCACCCTGAGCCTTACTGTTTCCCTGTCCATCTTGCACACCCATTCTCTCATCCTCTATACTCATGCTTCTTCAAATCCAACAGTTTCCTCTTGATCTCAGGTCATCCCATTCCTTTCCTGTCTGCACATGCATTCACATCCTTAATGCAACCATTTCATTTGCTTTGTTTCTTACTTCTAGCATTTATATACAAATACAACACCTCATTCCCTAATCTATAACAAGTTTCACTGATATCACTTAGCAGATGTGACTTCTTCATACTTAAGTCAAGCCATTTCTTTTTCTTCTTATTCATCTTAGAACTTTCTTCAAATCCAACTGTTTCCTCTTGATACCAGGTCATCCCATTCCTATCCTGTCTACACATGCATTCACATCCTCTTGGAGCATCCACCTTTCTCACACTGTATTCCCCTGTCCACCCAGCCTTACTGTTTCCCTGTCCATCTTGCACACCCATTCTCTCATCCTCTATACTCATGCCTCTTCAAATCCAACGGTTTCCTCTTGATCCCAGGTCATCCCATTGCTTTCCTGTCTACACATGCATTCACATCCTTAATGCAACCATTTCATTTGCTTTGTTTCTTACTTCTAGCATTTATATACAAATACAACAGCTCATTCCCTAATACAAGTTTCACTGATATCACTTAGCAGATGTGACTTCTTCATACTTAAGTCAAGCCATTTCTTTTTCTTCTTATTCATCTTAGAACTTTCTTCAAATCCAACTCTTTTCCCTTGATCACAGGTCATGCCCTTCCCTTTTTTGTGTGTACAAACACACATTTATTACATCCTCTTAAGCATCAAACTTCCTGATGCTGTGTTCCCCTGTCCTCCCTGAGTCTCCCAGTTTCCCTGTTTGTTTTGCACACTTGTTCTCTCATTCTCTATACTCATGTTACCCACTTATTCATTCATAAACACTACTTCAAGCTCTCCTCTCTTAATCTCCTACTCTTTCACATCAGTTCTTACTTGATCAGATTCATTCTTTGCATTCATTTCTCTACCTTCCAGCAGCAGCAGTCTCTCCAAATGACCCACACCAGAATCATTCAAATGCAGTGCATCACTCTTATACAGTTCAAGCCATCCTTCAAACTCATTCCACACATTAATAAACTGCACTCCTTTCTCTTCACACATTTCCGCTAATATATCATTCACAATCTTCGCTTGCCACCTCATTTTATCACTGTCATACCTGGGCACAGAGGCATAGCTAGGGGAGGGCGAAGGGGGCGGTCCGCCCCGGGAGGCACTTTGAATCTTTTTGAACTTTTGCAGTTAATTCTAAAATATAGTCTCGAGAACTTATTTCCAAATATTGTAATACTACTGCGAATTTTCCTCACAAGTGCTGTAAGTTTTGCTTATCGTGAGAGGAGTTTTTCTAAATAAAATTGATTAAGAATTACCTACATTACTATGAAATAGACTTCGCAATGTGATTTTGCTAACAGAAAAGCAAGAGAAATAACATTTTAGAATGTTGAAATTAAAGTTTTACTTCAAAAATAAGCACGGTGTTTTAATTTATTTCCCTATACGTCGTTTTGACTTTTTGTAGTATTTTTGGTGTGAATTGAGAGGGGCAGCAAAAGCTCTAGCTACACCACTGCCTGGGCAAGTTAAGTCATTATGTCCGTATTACTACTACCAACTCTTTTTGTTTGCTTACTTCTCATATCGAACGCTTTAATCACTCTATTCATTTTACCTCCAGGAAAACAAACCTTGTGCATCTTCTCATTTACCACACCTCTAATAATCGAATCCCCATACAACGCCACTTGCGGGTCTTTTGTTACCTCTTTCATACTGACATCATTTTATTTTCATCTTCACTCTTTCATACAAATCTTGAATGCTCTTCATTTCACTCTGCATCTGTTTCATCTCTTGCCTCATATTAACTAACTCAAGTTTAAAATCTTGTGTCTTTTTTTGCTCTTGTTCAATCTTTCAAGTTTATCACCAGCTGTACATGTTTGTTCACCATCAACACCATTCACCAACTTACCATTAATTGCACTCTGTTTTCAACTTGCACTACATTCGTATTGCTTTCATCGTTCTTGCCATCAATTGTTAAGTTAATCAGATTACTTGTTTGCTTTTTCAAAACATTTTTACCAATTTTTTGGTGCTCTTTTACACTGTCCCTCTTTGTTATCAGATGAGCACTCATCCTTTTCACTGCATTCTTGCTACTAACACTTTTAGTTACCAATATGTTACTGCACATCAAGTCCTCATTCAGATCACAATTCACACACAGCCTTAAATTCCTGTAAAGACAATGCCACCGCCATCTTTCCTTGACTGGTTACTATACTCCACTCTAAGTTTAATGATTTTGTAAACAAACTTAAAGTAGTCCAAACACTAGAAACATTGCAAGCACAACAACTCTTGCTTATTTACAATTAATTATTCCAAAAAAACTTATCTGAAATGGGAACCTTCTTTACACAAAACCTTCATGCAAAATGGCACCTGGGGAGCCTTTAATCTTTATTGTTCTTTCAAACTCTTCATCCTAAGACAATTTCCTTATAAGGAAACCCACAAAAATCTTATCTTTAAGTTTTGTTTCTAAGAGAGCAGGGCATTTAACTTATAAATACCAAAACAATTCAAAAAAGATAGCCATTGGTGTCTTTTTTGAATGCTGACATATTTTGCTGTTTCATTTCCACATAGAGATTTGCACAACTAGGTTGGTGTGACCTGGCAACATACAAAGTAGAAATTCTTGCTTTTTTATATCTGACATTATTAATCAGAAGTCCATGAATTTTTTAAGTCACTTTCAAGTGAACTGAATGACAATATGAACAGATGCATATAAGTGACTAATATGAAGAACTCATTTTAGATTTCTGCCTATCAATATGATGAATGAAAATGACATTTTGTGAAAATCTATGCAACAGCAAAAAAATGGATACAGCTTTCAGAATCAGCATATAAGTATAACAATAGTGGCAAAATATTTAAAACATTTAACACTATAGTAGGTATATTCAACATTCCAATTCTGCCACTCGGAAACTGTAGCGTAGCCACCCCACTTCCCATGCCAAAACTCCGCTGGTTCTTCAAACTCCTGATTCTGAAATCCAACCATCACTATAGTTATATTCAGTCACTTGGATTCTCTGTGGACACAGTTCAGAAAAAGACATTATTATTATTATTATTATTCAGGCCTCCATAGAGTCAAAAGACTCATCGTGGGAGGTCCTTCCTAAGAACATAAAATCTGTCAAGACTCATCGAGGGGAGGTCCCCCCCCTAGAATCAAAGTCTATCATACCACTCCTTAAACTCATTGAATGTTCTCGCCCTCACCACTCTATCAGGCAATGCATTCCACGGCTCAACCATGCAAAGAAACCACTCCTCACCCTCTTGCTCACAGTTTCCTTTCGTAACTTCCAGGGATGGCCCCTTGTCATCACTCCTTCCCGCTGTTCAACCAAGTGAAAGAACTCTCAGAGTCAACCCTGTAACCACCTCTCAACAGTTTAAAAGTCTCAATTATATCACCTTTCCTTCTTCTATTAACCAAACTCTGCAGTCCACATTCCCTCAGCTGATTCTCATAACTATTCTTGTACAGTCCTGAGACCATCTTTGTCATCCGTCTTTGTATCCTTTCACAGTTAATTTATCCCCTTCAAATCCTGGGGACCAAATCTGAGAACAATAATCCAAGTGTGGTCTGATCAGAGACTTATACAACGGAATGATAACCCTCTTATCTCTGCAAGTCAGTGTCCTTCTCATAATTGCAGCAATCCTCTGTGTTACCATCACCACCTTTGCAATATGTCCCCTAAACTTCAGGTGTCCATCAATCATCAACCCCAGATCTCTTGTCTCCCCAACTTCCTCCAGTATAACTCCTCCCATTGAGTATGCAGCATCGCTTCGATTTTTCCCAAACCTCAAGACCTTATATTTTGCTGCATTAAATCGATCCCCATTCATTTTCCCATCTATCTAGCTTATTTAAATCCTCTTGCAGGGCTACCACATCTGCACTATTACTAATAATCCTTCCCAGCTTCGCATCATCCGCAAACAACTGAATATCCCCTTGCAATCCACTGGCAATGTCATTGATATAAAGGTTAAACAATATAGGTCCTAGTACTGAGCCCTGTGGGACCCCACTTGTAACCCTCTGTCTCCTTGAAACTGCTCCACCATACACAACTCTCTGATACCTATCAGACAGCCAATCCTGAATCCAGTTGACCAATCTGACATCCAGACCCATGTGTTGCAACTTAAATATCACTTTATCATGTGGCACCCTGTCAAATGCCTTTGCTAAGTCTAAGAAAATTGCAGTATATGCCTTTCCCCTCATCTAATGTTCTTGTAACTTTATTATAAAAGGCTAGCATATTGCTAAAACAAGAGCACCCTTTCACAAATCCATGTTGACTCTCACAGATAACATTACCTCATCTGCCCAGTGTTGTATACGGTCCCTCACTACTTTCTCCAAGATCTTAACAACTACTGATGACACACATACTGGTCTATAATTAGACACTTCCAGTCTGTTACCACCTTTATGCAATGGCACTATCTTACCTTCCTTCCATTCCCTGGGCACCTTTGCTGAAGCCAGACTTTTATTGAAAAGCCAGGTTAAAGGCACTGACAGTTCCCTAGCACATTCTCTCAAAACTCGTGGTGAAATACCATCCAGTCCCAAAGCTTTATTGACATCCAGAGTACTCAGTATTTGGAACAAACTCTCTTCCTGCACCTTTAAACCTCAAACCTGACCTATCCCTCTAGTATTCAAATTGACTCCTCCAGGATGAAATAGTCCAACAAAGTGTTCATTGAACAATTCCACAATGTCCTCTGCATCAGTCACTATATTCCCATTTTTATCCCATAATGTCATTCTTCCACAGTCATTTCTCCTCCTACTGGCCACATAGCTAAAAAATTCCCTAGGATTTTCTTTGGATCTTAGGGCCAATCTCCTCTCATATTCTTTCGCTTTCCTTACCACACTAGTCACTCTTCTGGCCTGTGTCTTATATTCTTCACGCATCCTTTCTTCACCTGTCTCCTTATATCTCTTCCATAGCCTCTTTTTCACATGCAATTCCTGTTTAATATTGTTTGTCATCCACTTTATTCCAAATTGTGTCCTCTTCTTCACCCGTGGTATACAACTTACCATTGCTGCTAACAAATATTCTTTCACAATTTCCCACACACTAACGATATCCCAGCCTTCCAATTCCTCCCTCCATGAAACTTCCTGAAGTTGACGTCTAAGACTATTATACACCTGCATTATAATTCCACATAAGTTCCCATCTCTTTGATACTCCTGCATGTCTATTCATTTTCCAAGTCAAAACCATATGATCACTCTCTCCATCTGGTGGGAGAGATGTCATCTCAGTTATTATCAACTCTTCTGATGCTATAACCAAATCCAAAACTCTTGAACCTCTTGTTCCCTCTGTTACATGTTGCCTAAGACATTTGTCCCTCAAGAATTCTAGAAATTCCATTCCACAATTGCTACATGCATCTTCCTCTCTCCAATTTATACTACTGTAGTTAAAATCTCCCAAATATTACAAAAGGAAAGAAAAAACAATATTTCTCTAGATACTCTTTTGGGCTAATTGTTTCAAATTTATTATACAAAACCAAATGAATACATAACCAAAGAAGAGGAATGGTAGTACAAGGCATGTTAAAAAAAAGATTGAACACAATTATAGTTCATTTGATTGAACAAGATTGCTCATTTTACAATATTTTAAGCACCGTCTCCCTTCAAAGTAGTCCACTCTACTGGCGATTCACCATTCCCAATGTTTCTTCCATTGGTGGAATGCACTTTCTGTGATGGTGTGCAGTTATCTTATCACATTTTCCTGAATCTCCTCTATGATTTGGAAATGATGTCCTTTCAAAGTGGTTTTTGGTTTGGGAAACAGGAAAAAGTCTGCTGGGGCTAAGTCCAGAGAATAGGGTTGATGGGACACAACAGATGTCTGATGTTTTGCACATAACTGTGGATGAAGAGTGATGTGTGAGCGAGTGCTTTGTCATGGTGCAACATCCAAGTCTGGTTTTCTCACATTTCAGGCCTCTTTTTGAGCACAGCTTCCCTCAAATGGGCTAAAACTTCCTGGCACAACTCTTTGTTTACCATTTGACCACATGGTACAAATTCTAATGGCTAATGCCTTTAAAAACCATACCTTGATCTGCTTAACCAAACATATACCTTGAAGTATATGTTTGGTTAAGCAATTGAAATGTCTCTAAAATTTTGTCCAAGATTGTAGCAAAATTTCTCATACACACATTGTTCTTCAAGCTCTTTCATTGTTACTCTGTCACAAATCCAATGAACAGCTTGTGCATGTGTTCACTTCAGCAAATATAACTCAACGACTAATGCTAAAGTTTGTTGTCAAAACCTGCCACTAGGTGTGCTCAGTAGCTGCAGCGCATGCTCTGTGCCAGCTGGGGGGGGGGGTAATTAAAAAGTTTGGTCTTTTGGAACACACCTCGTATATCTAAAGTAGAGAACAAAACCACACACTATCAGCTTAGTGGTATACCAAATTAACAGTGAAAAGTTAGTGAAAGAAATGACTCATTCTAGTGAGGTTACTGCTTTAACCTATATGACAGACACTAATGTGGGAACCGAGGTGGATGAATTGGAGGTTCTTAGGATATTGCAAAATCTCAATTTAAATACAGCTGTCAGATTAGATGGGATATCATCTAGGGTTTTACGAGAATGTGCAAGGGAACTGGCAATGCCTTTGACTAAGCTGTTTAATTTAAGTCTCAACTCTGATAAAGTTTTGAGGGAGTGGAAAGAGTGCAAATAATTCCCTTGCATAAGGGAGGTTCTAAGACTGCAGTAGCAAATTATAGACCAATCAGTATCTCAGGCATGGTAGTAAAAATACTAGAAAAATTGGTCAAAAAGAGAATTCGAGAATGGGTAGAATGGGTCATCATGGCTTTGTGAAGGATCGGTCATGCCTTAGTCATTAGATATTATAAATTTTTATAACAGAGTAACAGCTGAGTTGGATAAAGGAAATGATTACACAATGATTTTGCAAAGGCATTTGACAGAATATCACTGGTTATGCAAATTAGAACAAATGGGGATAGATATGAGACTGGTTTAGTGGATAAGAGGGTGGCCTGGACAGATATCAAAAAGTGGTATATGGAGGGCAGAATCAAGGTGAAAACAGGTGACTAGTGGTGTGCCACAAGGTTCAGTGCTGGGACTATTGCTGTTTAATTTGTACATAAATGATATAGGGAATAACCTGAAAGGAAATATTCAGTTGTTTACTGATGATCTGAAATTAAGTAGAGTAATAGTTAATCAAGGTGATGTGGAGAGCTTGCAGGATGATTTGAATAGACTGTCAGTGTGGTCAAAAGACAATGGGTATCAGTTTAATGTGGAGAAATGTAAAGTTATGCATTTTGGGATAAACAGATTACAAGCTGCGTATCACATTGATAGCACCATACTCCAGGAAATAGATGAAGATAGAGATTTAGGGGTGGTAGACAGAGAGCTAAAGTTTAGAGGACATATTGCTAAAGTAACACATAAAATTACTTGGATAGTGAAGAACACATTATCAAGTAGAGATAAGAAAGTTTTAATTCCTCTTTATAAGGCCTTGATATGCCCATATTTATATTACTGTACCCAAGTCTGGTCCCCCTTGGTTTCTTGGGGGTGCGAGAGCAATGGAAAAGATTCACAGTCGAATGACCAAGATGGTGAGTGGCCTGTGAAATGTTCTCTATGAGGATAGATTGAGGGTGTGTGGAATGCAGAAGTTGGTTGATAGGAGAAAAAGAGGGAATATGATAGAAACATTTATGTTGCTTAAAGAGTTTTATACGATAGATGCAGAGGAAATGTTTTAGCACTTGGCTAGAGGGACTAGAACAAAGGGTCATCCCTGGAAATTGAATAAAGATGTGGTTAGTAGGGGTCTGCAACCCATTCCACTCATTCACAACTCTCCAAGCAAAATATCTAGTTTTGCTTGGAGAGTTGTGAATGAGTGGAATGGGTTGCCAGAGTGTTGTGAGTGATTTGTCTCTTGATGGGTTCAAGGAGAGGTATGATAGATTATGTGGATAGATTGGGTCTCCTGTGATGAGTCTTCAGACTCCATGGAGGTACCTGTATAATAATAATAATAATAATAACTAGATAGTCCAAGATTGAATGAATGTGAAGATAAAGTGCAGTTCCCAATGATGTGCAATGAACAGACAGAACAGTCAAACTAGTTATCCCTCTATAAAAGACAGAGGATGGGATTTCAAATAGAAAACTGTCTGACTCCAAACAAAATTCCCTTGAATTTCAAGAAAACTGGTTTAAATTATCTAAAAACTGTTGATAACACAGAGATATTTTTCCTTTTATATGAAAGTCATGGAAACTATACTGG
Organism: Typopeltis vanoorti; assembly: GCF_054136105.1. Classification (NCBI taxonomy): domain Eukaryota; kingdom Metazoa; phylum Arthropoda; class Arachnida; order Uropygi; family Thelyphonidae; genus Typopeltis; species Typopeltis vanoorti. The sequence goes on along the minus strand of NC_143556.1, from coordinate 106,345,743 downwards.
TAAATATTAATAAGGAATTAAGTTTTCAGATAATATTTCATATCATCTGAAATTACCTTATCTGAACTTGAATTTTCTATTTATAATATTTCAGAAAGAACTGAAATAAGAGTTAAAGCTGTTGAAAATACTGTTAAAATTAAGAAATAAGCAAACTTAATCTAACCTTTTATGACCAATGTTTTTGTTTTCACAATTATCACTTTCTTCAGGCCATTTTCAGGACCTGCTTTTCCTTCTATATGGTCTTCAATTAGCTTCATTTCATCTACAGGAATCTCTCTTGCAGAGTCTTGAAAACCAGATAAACCACAAAGATTAAAAGTATGATTTAAAAACAAACATTTCTACAATTCTTTAATAATTTAAATGACTTTATATTAATTTTTTTTAAAAAAAAGTAAACATTTCAGCATTACTTTTTGACATAAGACTTTTTTCTTTTTTTTTTTTAATATTTGTCAGATCGATTCCACAAACACTCGGCCATAATACTTTTACCTTGTGTTTTTGTGTATATATTGTATATGTTCCACATATATATCCATTCTTTGAAAAAGTCAATTAAAATTAGTAATACAAACAAGATATCAGGAAGCTGGAGTATTTCACTTTATTGTGAGTACTTTATTGGAGTATTTCATCCTGGAGGAGGTTTTCTGCAGTTAACTCCATTACCACAGGCAGTGATATGTCATCAAGTTCTATTGTCTTACTGATATGAAGTTTACTTAATTCCTCACATGCTCTTGCTCACTTGCCATCAGTCACTTTCCATTCTCTCTGTCTACACTCAAGATCATCTTTATGCATGATCTTTGAGCATAAATACCCTAATAAAATGCCCTTGAATACTCCAACTGTATTCTCTGCTGCAGTCATCCCTGCATTTTCATCCACTAACATCATTCTCAAATAATCTTTCTTTCTTCTATAATAAATTTAGTTTAATCCTATATCCCAGTGAGAGCAAACAAAGTTTGCGCCTGAAAATATCTTCAGAACTGAATATAGTGTTGTACTATCTTACCTGGGTAAGTAGTGCAATACCAGGCCAACTCGTAGCAAAGGTGGTGCAAGTCTAACCTAGTGAAAAATAAACTTTCAATTTCTTTCTTCTACTTGCCACTTATTGAAAGAACTTACTTTAGAATTTTACTAAAGTAAAGATAACAGCAGAAGGCTAACTTCTGCTGCTATCCTTACCAACCAAGTTATCTTACTGGTCTATTCTTCATACAACTAAGTATTACTATTATCCATTTTGCTACCTCATACAGTGTTCTGTTCTTCCAGAACACACGTTTAATCTCTTCGTGCATCCATCTTACACAAGCCTAATTTAATCTTTTGTTCCTTGGAATATATTCAGACAATGCTGATGCAGACAAACAGATGCTGGATAGGGTCCAGAGGTGAATAACTAAGGTAGTTTCTGACTCTGGAATGTCGAATATGAGGAAAGATTGAGAAGATGCAATTTACAGAGTTGGGGAGATATGATAGAGACCTACAAGTCAGTAAGGGGTTGTTATAGGATCAATGTTGGAGAGGTTCTACAGAAAACAGTGGCAGATCAGAGGGAAAAACCAGAGGTCATCCCTGCAAACTGTATAAAGAGGGTGTGAGCAGGGGAGTGAGAAGAAGGTTTTTTGTGTGCAGAGTTGGGAATGATTGGAATGCCTTGCCTGAGAGTGTGGTGTCTGCAGAGAATTTGAGCGTGTTTAAAGTGCAGTATGATGAGCTGTGTGTATGATAAAAGGACCTCCTAGATGAGTCTTTGACTCCATGGGGTCATGGGTAGTAGTAGTAATAATAATAATAATAAACTAGCCCTTCTCTGTATCCAACCAGCAGTTATATCCATTCTGCTTAATTCCTCATTCCATGCATAATGCTAGATACAAAATGAATAACGGAAAACTCACATACAAAGATTATTTAATAGTATAATTTTCGCCTGTGTGTCACAGGCATCTTCAGTACATTTTAAGCTCAAAATTAAACAATAACTGAAAATTCCAAAAAGTGCCACCTAAGTAGCTGGTGTAAGATAACTAAAAAGGTCAATAAATTTCCTAACTCTTCTTCTTTTTCTTCTGCAGCTTCTCCCACTTAAGTGGGGTCACTGTTGATGAGTCTCCTCCACATCCTCCTGTCTTGGGCTGTCACAACATCCAAGTTCTTCATCCTCAAGTCCTCTTCTACCAGCTCCCCCCATCTCTTCTTTAGCCGCCCACGCTTCCTCCTTCCTTGCACATCCATCTGCATGACCCTTCTTCCACATATTTCGTCCTCCCTCCTCATCACATGACCAAACCATCTCAACCTTGCCTCCTGTATCTTCGCTCCTAAGTTCGTAACTTTCACAGTTCCCCTCACATAGTCATTTCTCAGACGATCCTTTTTGGTCACACCGCACATCCACCTAAGCATTCTTATCTCTGCTACTTTCATCCTGCTGATGTTATTTTTCCTCAGGGCCCCAGTTTCTATAACATACGTCATAGCTGGCCTCACTACTGTCCTATAGATTTTGCCTTTCAGATTGATCAGCACCCTCTTATCGCATAACACTCCAGCCATCTCCTTCCAGTTCCTCCAACCTGCTTGTATCCTGCATCCCACTTCCTTCTCAGCTCCTCCATCTTCTTCCACTGTTGAACCTAAGTATCTAAAGTCCCTCACCTTCCTGATGACATTTCCTTCCAGCTCCAGATCTGTTTCCTGACCGCCGCCCACCGTGCAACACATATACTCTGTCTTACTTCTGCTCAGTCTCATACCTCTCTTCCAGTACTTTTCTCCATCTTTCCAGTTTAGTTCCCACTTCTTCTCTTGAATCTGCACACAGCAAGATGTCATCTGCATACAACATTGTCCAAGGTGCATTTTCTCTCACCTCCTCCGTCACCACCTCCATCACAATGTTAAACAGAAACGGACTTAATGCTGACCCTTGATGCAAGCCAACTGTTACTTGAAAACTTTCTGTCTGTCCCAGACAGGTCTGAACACTTGTCTTCACATTTCTGTACATCTCCCGCACCAACCTGACATATTTCTCCGGAACCTTCTTCTCCCTCAGACACCTCCAGACTTCTTACCTTGGCACTCTATCGTATGCTTTCTCCAGATCAATAAATGCCAGATGTAGCTCCCGTTGTTTCTCTCGAAACTTTTTCATCATCTGCTGTAATCCAAAGATTGCATCTGTTGTTGATCTACCAGGCATGAAGCCAAATTGTTCCTTTGCAATATCCACCTCCTTCCTCAATCTACCATCAAGAACCCTTTCTAGGATTTTCATTGTGTGGGACATCAACTTTATTCCTCTGTAATTTTTACAGTCTTGTGATCCTCTTTACCCTAGATGGAGACAAGAGTACTCTTCCTTCATTCCTCGGGTATATTTTCTTCTTGGCAAACTTTCACAAACAGGTCCCACAGCAGGTCAATTCCCTCTTCAACCAGTGCCTTCCATGCCTCCACTGGAATCCTGTTGGGGCCCACCGATTTTCCATTCCTCATCCTCTTCATGGTCTCCATCACTTCCACTCTACTGATGTTCTGCACCATCCCTTCAAAAGGCTGCCCATCTTCTCTGTGAGTCCTTGCATTTTCCTCATTTAAAAGTCCCTCAAAGTATATTCTCCATCTGTTTCTTATGTCCACATCCCTCCATAATACTCTTCCTTCAGCGTCTTTGATCTGCCTCACATGTAAGATGTCCTTTGTTGCTTTATTTCTACATTTCGCTAGTTGGTAAATTTTTCTCTGTCCTTCCTTTGTTTCTAATTGATCATACAGATCTTGATATGCCATGGCCTTTGCCTGTGCCACAACCCTCTTGGCTTCTTGCTTTCTCTTTCTGTACACCTCTCTGTCCTCTTCCACTCTTAATAAATTTCCTAACAAAAAAAAAAAAATGTATACAATAAAAAGTTAGGAAAGATTAGCTGATTTATAAAGTAGTACTATCTCCCATAAAGGGGATAGATGTAAGCCGTCGGATCTGTTTAAGTTAGGAGAATGAAGTAAAGTTTCACATGTTTCTTTATAAAGGCATTCCATGAGGAACCGACTTTTGTGAAGGACTCTTGTCTTTCTCCAATGAACTCTGTTTAGTGAAGATGGCATGTTCTGCAAGTCCAGACTTTTCAGGTTTAAAGTATTCAATATAAGATTGGTGTTCTTCTAGCCAAATAGAGGCAGATCTTCCTGGTTTTTTTTTTTTTTTTTTTTGTTAGGAAATTTATTGACCTCTTTAGTTATCTTACACTAGTTACTTAGGTGGCGCTTTTTGGAATTGTCAGTTATTGTTTAATTTTGAGCTTAAAATGTACTGAAGATGCCTGTGACACACAGGCGAAAATTATACTATTAAATAATCTTTATACGTGAGTTTTCCGTTATTAATTTTGTATCTATATGTCTACTCACGGTATACCTCTTTTAAAACTTATGCATAATGCTAGGTCAGCTGTCTTCTGAGCTTTTCATAAGCATCAGCTTATTTCCATCCACTGATAAACTCATGGTCATTCTCCCCAACCAGAGGAAGATTAGTCACTCAATTCACAATCACATCCTCTTGTGATATGATCAGATCTAAAACTCCCAACTGTTGTGTACTTTCCATTATATATTGCCTAAGATAGTCATCCCAGAAGAACTGAAGAAATTTGTTTGCCTTATTTTCTGATTCTGTCTCTTAATTCCAATCTATATCAGTATAATCAAAATACCCATGATGACCACCCTTCTCTTGCTAACTGTAACAATTTGCTTATATATTTCTTTGTGCGCATCCTCCTGATTCCCTGATCATATTACTGAAGTAATATCCATCCATCCAATTCTCATCCATCGATGGGCAAGTCCCCTGATTAGAGGTTTTTAGGCAATTTAATGCAACCAGCTTGCCATTCCCCTGTTGCATCCCTCTAAGGGTAAGTATTTTGTGTTTACAGATATATGTGTCTGCAGGATGAAAAACCAGAGTTTCCAGGAGTGAAAACCCTACCACCTCCATATGAGACTGGCTAAACTCACCTTCAGCTGTTGAAAAGACATGATAAAAGTTCTTTGCATCCTAGATGGAACCCAAATATTTTCAAATGAAAGGCTTTCTTTGTCAATACCACTGAGCGACAGAGGCTCTTTTAGTTAACGTGTAACTAAATATCTCTTCCTATCGGTCTCCACAGAAAGATTACCAAAACAAGTAATAAATTACAAACTATTAGGAAAAAGAATACCAGAATGTCCTCTAAAAAGATTCAACGATGATTCCTAAGGAAAGAACAGGCCACTCTAGGCCTAAATCCTTGAAAAACGTGATGATGATGATGATCAGTTTCCACATTTGTCTCCCTTTTTACATTTAAAAGAGCTTGTAATATTTTCTCATTATAAAGTACATTTTTTGAGCGTATAATGGTTGGGTTCAAGGATATCCAGTAAAAAAAAAAAGACATGCTGTTAGAAAGCTCCTGAAATTTCTGTGATTTTGGTTGATTTATTGAGTGTTTTCTTAGATTTAATGGTGTATTTTAAGTGTATTATTGTAGTTTTCTCAGTGATTATTGTGCTGCAGCATTTTATAGCATAACTGTAGAAATATTATTAGTTTTTATTATTCGTAAGAATGGTGCTGAAAACTCATAACAGGGCAGTGTCTAAAGCTCAAGTTGTTACTACTGAGGAGAGTGTTTGTCCTGATGAACAAAAGTGCTGCTGGAGCGATGATAATAATTTATCTAAGGATAAGCTGACATTAGAAATATCTCAATTAAAATTAATTATTAGAAAAAGCGGAAAAACGTTTAACTAAACATAGAGAGGATAAGAAAAAGATCAGAACAGGAAGGAAAGCACTGAACTTGGTAATCACAATATTAATAACACAAGGTACATCAGTTAAAATCTAAGAAAAAAGTGGTGATATGGTATATTATGGTATGGTGATTCCTTCTTAGAATATGCACTTGCCGAGGGAGCCACCACGTCTAGGTTCACAGGGATGAAAATTAAAGATACGACAAACGTAATTGAAAAACAAAAAACAACAACAAAAAAAAAGTAAAAGAAATGGTAGTTCTGGTAGGTACTAATAACTTAATCTGCAACAGATATAGTATGAGAGAAGATATGAAAGGTCTGTTGGAAGAAGCGAGAAAGAAATGTGAGAGAGTAAAAATTGTAGGTTTGCTATCCAGATATGATAGTGCCGAGTTATGAAGGAGGGCGATGATAGCAAATGATTTCAAGTGTAGGCTGTGTAGAAGAAATGGATGTGAGTTTTTAGATGTGTAGAGTGAGTTTGATGGCAGAAAAGACTTCTATAAGAAGGATGGCCCTGCACTTGAATTCATTTGGCATCAGGAGCCTGGAAAATTACTTCTTGGTATTAGACCTAATGCACAGTCAGGGAAGCTAAATCATCAAGGGAGGAATGGAAAAAATGTGTGTGAATGTTCAGCTATGGTAAAACGTGATAAAGATATGAATATCTTTGAACATGGTTATGTATGTCGCAAAGGGGTGTCTGGAGAGAGAAACGTTCTACACAAGGCCAAATAGATTGTATATCTAATTATAAGAATAGACTATGTGGTAATTTATTATGTCTATACACAAATGCCAGGAGGATCAGAAACAAAGGTGTTGAGATTGTTGCCAGGGCCAGCCTTTTCTATAAAGGGGCCCAGGTGCAAGAAACCTTTTGGGGCCCTAAAATAGTTTTCAAAGGTAAAAATAAAAGGATTCGAAATAAACGTATTGTAAAACCTCTTACCTGCAAATGATTTTGGCACAGGAAAACAAACAAACAAAAAAAAAAAACGCATTCGAAATATCCCGGGTGCCCCCTGAAATTTTGTTTTCCCAGATGAGTTTTTGACTCCATGAGGTCTTGGGGTAATAATAATAACAGGTTAACATAACGTTTATTGAACACAAAACAAAAGTATTAAATAATTAAAATAAATAAATATTTAACACAAACAAAAGCAACCTGGCTCACCAACTAGTGCACAAAAACTATTTACAATTATTTATTGTTTAAAGTAATAAAAAAAATTAATTTAAGCACATAAAAAAATAAATAGGTTTACTATTTAGGGGCCTAGGTTTACTAACACGTATATTGCTTAATATGTATTTATTTAAATATGTGATTTTTTTTTTGTTATATCATTAATCATTTCCGAAAAATTACAATTTTTGGCAATTTCTTTTTCGATACTTAATATAGCAAGTGCATTTAAGTGTTCTTCGCACATACTTGACCGAAGATAATTCTTTATCAATTTTAATTTGTTAAAAGAACACTCTGCACTTGTTATAGTAACTGGTAACGTAAAGAAAATTTTCAACACAGTTAGCACATTTGGAAATAGTTCATTATCATTATAACTATTATTTAATATATATTGCAATATGTCTTGCACGTTATTTACGTTTTTTTTTGTCCAAGATCAATTCTCGTAACAAATCAATTTCCTGGATTAAGTCTTCATTTACATCTTTACTATGATATTTTACAAAATCCCTTGAGCGGTTTTCTAGTTCATTTTTTTGTAATGTTTTTATATCAGTGATTAATTTAAAATAAGAAATAACATTGGGTATATTTTTAAATCTCTCATCTATTTGTACAATAACAGTATCAATCACAACGTTGAAAAAGTGACATCTAAATTCCTCTACTGGGTTTAGTAAAACTTCATATTGTGCTAGTTCAGAAAATAATCTTTTTCTTTTTCGAATTCTTTTTTCAGGGAAGTCTTCGGAAATATTCAAGTTTCATGCTATCATTTTTGCATTGTCTAAAAATGTGTTAAATTCTGATCTTAAATTTTTGATTTCATTTTTAATTTTATTCACTAAATTAAAAGCAGAGTCAAGAACAATTGTTTTTGCTTGAAATAGTTTGTTGATACTATTAATTTTTGACAATATTGTAAACCACACCGACAAGTTTAAAATAAATGGCATTTCTTGTAATGAATCTAGTAGACTTTTAACTTCGGATACTGCAGTGTTATCGTTAATTGCACCAATAAATTCTTCTAAGGCATTATAAGTTTATTCAAACTGTGTATACACTGCTTTGACTGCGTCTATTTTGGCTTCCCATCGAGTATCACATAATGGTTTAAGCGTAATATTTAAATCTTTTGTATAATTTCCCACCTTTTTGTAGATGCAGAAAATATGCAGTATAAACATTGCAATATTCCGAAAATTTTTTTTACAATATATACTACTGGAAGCAGCATCACAAATTATTAAATTAAAAGAATGTGATAAGCAAGGTACATAAATTGCATGAGGGTTTAAACTAATTATTCTAGATTGTAGGCCTTTATATGTTCCCTTCATATTGCTACTGTTATCGTATTCTTGCCCTCTACAATTCATAATATCTAAATCAAGCTCACCTATTCTTTTTAAAAGCGAATTCTAGTCCTTCACCAGTCACATCAGTTACTTCAATAAATCCTATAAATGACTAATTTATAATTAATTTTTTGTCTGCAAAATTTACATATCTAATAATTACTGAAGTTTGTTCCTTGTGAGAAATATCAGGAGTACAATCCATTTGGATACTGTACTATATGGCTGCTTTTATATTGTCTTTAATTTTATTAAGGACTTCATTACCTAATGCAGCAATAATTTCCTCTTGAAATATATGCGCCAAATGATGCACAATTCTTTTTTTCATATTTTTAATTCTGTTTACATGATCCATTAGCGCAGGATCTCGAATTACAGATGAGTTTTCTCCATTTATTAAAACCATATATAAATCGTGCTGATTGATCTTTTCCTCTTCTTTTGGAAAATAATACACAACAAAAGCAAAATACTGAGTCTTGAGCTTTTGAGTAAACTAACCAGCTGCGAAGCTGAGTTTCACCATTTGGCATTTTTTTTAAATAGTACGATGTAGAAAATGATCTACCTTCAACATTATTAATGAGCATGTCTTGATGATGTTGTTTAGGTCCGGTTTTAACACGAAACAATCTAAATTTATCAGTTATAATATTTGGCCACAAACCGGGATCATTTATATTCACTTGATCACCATCGTTATTTGCTGTATCCAATACGTTTATATAATCAGGTGCTTCTTTTTCAACGAATCCCACAGTTTCCACATTTTCGTTGAAAAGTTGTGTAGCTTGTTTGGAGTTTTCTTTTTCAGTTGAAGTTTGAATCGCAACTGCTGAAGTCGTAGCAATTTTGTTGTCAGATTTATTTTGTAGCCATGAAAACAAATCTACTAGCAAAATCTCAAAAAGTTACTTTTTGAGATTTTGCTTTTGTTCTTTTTTCTTTTCTGCTGATTTCCTTTTTTGACACCCAGAGGGATACTTTCTTGGCATGGACATTATGGGTTAGGCTTTGCTTGTCGAAAAAGTAAATAATATTAAATATTTTTATCCCATGAATTAACAAAAAGTTAAATATGTACATACTTTTTACAATATTACAAAATTTCAGAAACACTCAAGGAATGTGTTTATTTTTTTCGTTTATTTACTTCAGTACATCTGTTTCACCTTTATCTATCACTATTAACTGAGTTGAAATTAAAGTAGTTGAGATCTAATCACGTGCAGACAACACTTCTTAATCCTGAATATTGATAATACATTTCACATAGCCTTAAAAATAACTTACTGTATTTACAGGAATATAACTGGTCCTCGCACATAACTCGCACCCCTGATTTTACTTTGCAAAAAAAAGAGAAGTTGAAAAGTTTCGCGTAACCTCGCACAAAAAAAAAAGTTTAATCATGTTCACCTCATGGCAATAGTGACTCGCTTCCCATGGCAAACCATGCGCCTCCCTACTAGCCAATATGTTTGCAGACGCAAATAAAAGCAGGTCGTTTTATTGTATCACTGAACAAGGTACAAACATTTGCAGTCTATGTAATATATATATTTCTCACAAATAGTACAATTAGAGACAGCTGGGATAAAAATGGCACCAACTAATGAATCTCATGTCCCTTCCCCCCAAAACTATGCTATTCAGCTGCAAGCAAAACTATATGCTGCACACTGGCAAACACTAAAAACTGGATGTGTGGGAGTCTGTCCCCCCCCTCCCCAGCTCAAATGCAGAGCAACAATAAAAATCAACAGAAAGCGTTAAAATTCGTAAACATGTTAAAGCTAGGAAATATATAGTGAATACTGTTATGGCACTTTCAGATATTGAATTTGGTTGAAGAGAATTAGCATTTCAATTCAAAAATTGTCTGCTGACTTTTATCTTTGAACTCGCGTGATCTTTTGTTAATACCACACCAATCATATGCACATATCTTTACTGGCCTAGTACCATAGCTGTCTGTTCATTAGTCATTTGTGAAGGATTGTTCATTAAGTATCTCAAGTCTTGTAAATTACTACTAATTTTTGCTTGAAGTAATGGGAAAGCAGATGGTGCTATTTGGGTAGGATGCACACAAGGAAACTGCTCTCTAGGCAGGAAATAGCAACTGCAATATATGCGGGGATTTTACAAAAAAAACTGAAAACTTTAGTTTCCGAAAATCAATGTAAAGGATATTTGCTTTTATATCTAATAAGTTAAGCATATTAATTGACAATAAATACTTCCAATCCATATTTTAATGACTTACGATTTAATAAAATCCAAATCCAAATACACTTTAGAAAATAGATACATTCTTTACGAAAAACATGAAAAGATATATCAAATGATGATAAAGGAGTCATGTCACGTCTGGATGCCTGACGAATAATGCAACAACTGAACTGGACAAAACTTGTACATCAGTATATTCTGGAGATATTGATGGCTTGGAAATAGGATGTTTGTTTCTAATTTTCTTATTACTTATTATTATGAAACAGTTGGTAGAGTTTAATTAATTATTGCATTTTTATCTGGTATAGCTGTACTTAATAAAATTGTATTATATTAAGTTAAAATATGTGTCAGCAAAGATGTTTGAAATGTATTTTTTTATTTAATTATTTTTTAAGATGAGCCCTGGGTTGCGTGCCGGAAAAAAGTCATGGCGTGCCACGTTTGGCAGGCATGTTAAGGGTTGTCACCCCTGCTCTAGACTAACCATATATAAAGAATATAATAAATATTTTTTCAACTGTTTCGATAACAAGCCAAATGATATAAATGTGTAACAGATTAGAAAAAAAACTAATGATGAATCAGGCATTTTAGCATTTAAGGGTAAAAACGAAATCATGCTTGTTAAATTTTGTACATTGCATAAATGCATCAAAAGGGTTAAGCAAAAACCTTAATATAATAGAGAAACACAGAAATGTTATTATTACCGGGGCCCCTAAAATCCTGTCAATGAAATCCCTTAAGTTATAAGCAAAATTAGAAGAAGAAAAAAATAAAAATAAAATAAAAAATACGTTTCCGCAAATGTTTACCGACTGTGCAGTGCCCGCTGCTGAGAAGCAGCCACCACAGTATAAGCAATAAACTGAATAAAGCAATCACCTTGCCATGCATGTTATTGTTTTATTTTTAAGAATTTGAATTATACTATGATAGGGAAATGTAACAGTTTTGTTATTTTTATATTTTATTTATTTTAGTTGTAAGTATAATTGTTAAAAACTAATTGTTAATTAAGTAATAAAAATTACTAAGTGAACATAAATAAAAGAATCGTTAACAAATAAAATTGTGTCTCAGGTGAGACCAAAAAAGTGCTGCCCGGGACGGACCCTCCCCCTTGCTATGCCACTGGTATAAAGTGATAATCACATTATTTTAAATACTGTATACTAATCAAATTTAAAAATAAGCTAAAATAATAATAACTACATAAAACATATTATAATAAAGTTTAAATAAGAGCGTTTAGTTCATGATCGTTTCGGGGCCCGGTTCATTACACCCACCGCACCCCCCCGAGATGGCCGGCTTTATTGTTGCTTTATTGAATCTGATGTGGCCTAAGATTGTTGGTTAGTGAAACCTGGCTATCAGAATCAGATATGGTAATTGGCATTGAGAGTAATGGATATATATACTATTTTGAGAGTAATGGATATATAGAGATATACTATTTTTAGGAATGACAGAAGAGATAGGAGAGGTGGGGGAGTATTACTAATGATATCAGATGACATAACAATGTTCCATATAGGGGTGAGTTTGAGTCTGTCTGGTGTGAAGTGGAGGCTAACAAAATGAAATATATGGTGGGATGTTTCTACAGACCTGGCGCTCAGTTGCAGGGGATGAAGAAATGCATTGAAATTCATATCTTTATCGCTAATTTAGCCATATGGGTACCAAATGGGTGATCATTATGGGTGACTTTAATTTTCCAAACATTGATTGGGTAGATGAGAAATCTTTTGATAAGAAAAAAGAGGAATTTATTGAATTGTTGCAAGACAACTTTCTCAAGTAGCAAGTGAAAGAAGGACTTGAAGTCAAAGAGTATTGAATTTGCTCATAGCGTCAGGAGGGGTCTCAGCTAACAATATGGCTATTTCACCACTAGCTGGTGATAGTGATCATGCTGTGCTTTCTTGAGAAGTATCTAATTGTACTGATGCTCTGATTGGAACAGGTTACAAGTTGAACTACAAAATGGAAATTATGATCAACTTATGAGAGTACTATGTTTGGTCTCATGGTATCAGTTACTAATTGGGAAAATATCAGCAATGCATGGAAATCATTGAAAAAAATGCTTAAATAAGGCGGTACCTGAATGTATCCATAGCATTCGAAGAATAAATAAGTTGGGAGTAAAATGGATGTCCAAACTTATTAAGCAAGAAATCCATAAGAAGAAGATGATGTAGAAATAATATCATCAGAATAAGAGTGAGAGGAGTTATGAAATATACGTAGGCTGTCCGATAAGTTATAAGACTATATTTATACAGAAAACAGATTACCTTTAATCGTCATCATTTACATGGTCTTTTTCGAAGTAACTACCTACACGATGCATTTGTCCCAACATTGCGCCCACTTCTTAAACACATGTGAAAGTCCGTTTTGTGAGAGTTCTTTCAAAACTGCCTCCACAGCTTTTACACATGCTTTGTTGCTTTCGAAATGGCGGCCTCTTAGTGGTTTCTTGCGCTGAGGAAACAGCCAGAAATTGCACAGTGCGAGATCAGGACTGTATGGAGGGTGTGGTAGGATATCTATGTTGTTTTTCTGCAAAATGTCCACTACACAACCAGCAATATGTGGCCTTGCATTATCGTAGTGCAATAAGAAGTCATTCTTCAGCAATGGACGCTTCCTTTTGACGTGCTGTACCATTGTCCGTAAAACATCCGTATAGTATGAGCCATCTACAGTATTCCCGGGTTCTACAGCATGTTGGTAAACAATGCCTTCATAGTCAAAAAACATTATGGTCATAACTTTACCAACCGATTTTACAGTTTTTGCTTTCTTGGGGGTAGGCAAAGACGGATGCTTCCATTCACTACTTTGTTGTTTCATTGTAGGGTCATAGTGATACAACCAAGCTTCATCTGCTGTAATGATGCATTTTAAGAAGTTGTTGCCTTATTGTTTCCAGTCTTTCTTTCCATTCTGTGCACATATCCACTCGATGCTGCATTTGCTCCGGTGTCAAGAGTTTGGGAATCCATCGGGCGCAAACACGTTTCAGTCCCAAATGTTCAGCCATGATTGAGTGAACACTTCCCACAGAAATATTCAGGACAAAATGCAGCTGGCGTACTGTAATTCTGCAATCCTCCTTGATGATAATCGCTGCTGTGTTGATCATTGTCTCTGTGATGGACGTTCAAGGTCTTCCCTCAGGTTCAAGATCTTCCACATTTTGCCTTCCTTCCTTAAAAGTTTTATGCCAGTGAAAAACACTTGCCCTCGACATTGCTTCATCGTGGAAAGCTTCGCGCATCATGTTAAAAGTGTCCGATGCCGATTTTTGCAAATGCACACAAAATTTAATCATATAACGCTGTTCCAAGGACGCTTCCATTTCGACGACTGGTCGCAGCTCGTAGGCGTGCCGAAACAAGCTTGCGTTTAGTTACATGACACTCTAGCACATCAGCCAGTATATGCCATCTATCAAACCTCTTTTGTTAATACAGACAGCAACATTTCTTTATTCCACAGAAATTAATATTGTGATGAGTGGTTTTGCGACAGTAAAATTAGTCTTATTACTTATTGAAGAGCCCTCGTATAAAGCTCAGGCCAGAAAAGTAATGAGTATTGTACAGAAAACTAAATCGGAGTATGAAAAGAAATTGGTCATGCAAGCTAAAGGCAATCCAAAAGAATTTTAATGTTATGGCACAAGCAAAAGAAAGAATGAATGTGAAAGAATAACTTTATTGAATGCATATGGTTATCTAGTGTAGGAAGCTAATCAGTTGTTCAATTAATCAGTGCACACTTTGATAAGATATATCAACCAAGTATATGTAACATGGTGCACAGTTCTACTACTACATTAGATGAAGAGTTAAAGGTTCATGAAAATGAGGTCGAAGAGTTGTTGCATAACCTGGATAAGAATTTATCAATAGGGTCAGATGGAATATTAGCTGTTTACTAAAGGAATGTTCAGCTGAATTGGGTCAGCCTTTCACATGTTTATATAACTTGAGTCTCAGCTCAGGAATGCTACAATAGGAATGGAAGGAATGTATCATAGTTCCATTGTACAAAGGTGGTGCAAAAGCTGATGTGTGTCTAACTACCGAACTATCAGTATCTCTGGTGTGGTAGTGAAGATTTTAGAAAAGCAAGTAAGAAATCGCATAGAGAAATGGACAGACAAACAACCTATATACTCTGCAAGGAGCAGCATGGGTTTACTAAAAAGAAGGTCATGTTTTAGCAATTTGCTCATATTTTATAACAATGTTCCGGCTGAGTTGGATAAAGGGAATGGATACACTATGATGATGTTGAATTTTGCTAAGGCATTTGATAGGATACCACACGAAAGGCTGTTGCATAAACTGGAGAATATGGGATTGGAATATAAATTTTTGGCTTGGATTGTGGATGGTTGACAGACAGATATCAGAAAGGTGTATATAGTGAATGTGAATCTGCCAGATGTAAGGTGACTTTTGGTTCTCCCCTGATCTCCCACGGTTTTCTGTAGAATCTCTCCAACATTGATCCTATAATAACCCCTTACTAACTTTTCACTATCTTACTAACAAACCTATCATATCTCCCCTTACTAAGGGGAGATATGATAGGTTTCTATCATATCTCCCCTTTTCCTCCTATCCACCAGACTCTGCAAATTCCATCTTCTCAATCTTTCTTCATATTCAACATTCCAGAGGTCAGAAACTACCTTAGTCAGTTGCCTCTGGATACTTTCCAACATCTCTTCATCCTTTTGAAATTAGGACATGCAAAAATGGCTGTCAATTTAATGTTAGTAAGTGTAAAGTTATGCACTTTGGCATAATGAGATTTCCAGCAACATATTATATTAGCAGGGTTATGTTACAAGAGGGATGATATGGTAAGGCCTATAAACTTTTAAATAGGTATTCTAGGATGTCGTCTGATGGGGTTATGTTAAAAGAGACTGAGATGGCAAGGCATCTTGGCATAGTGGTGGATAAAACTTGAAGTTCAAAGGTCACATAGCAAAAGTTGCAAATACAAAATGGAAGATAATTGCAATGTTGAAGTGAATCTTGTCACCTAAGGATAAGGAGGAAGTCATTTTGCCTCTTTATAAGGCTTTGATAAGATTCACACTGTTTGCACTCACAGCCAGGGCCGCACCGTGTGGTTGTGCAGACTGTGCCCTACACAAGGGTGCTTGAAAATGAGGGATGCCACACCATGCGAAATAATAAAATATATATATATAAATTTTCTTATTCTTGAATTATATTGTACTATATAAATTACACAATTACAAATTATAGTTAATAAATTAAAAATAAAATTTAAAATCAGTCAAATTATTATGAATTCTTAATAATCTAACAATATTTTTAACTTAATACATTACCATTGACTTGAAACAATTATAATTTGTTTCAAGTGAAATGTTATTAATATTACCACAGATTTAATTTCACAGAGGAAGCATCGACTCAGTGAAAATCGGATAAATTTGTAAAATAAATCTACATTTATCCTAACAGTTATACAGTTAAAAGCATATCTCCAAATTATCTTTGTTATGTAATAATATTTCTTTTTATATTAAAATAAAAGTAATTTTTGTTTATATATATATATATATATATATATATATTCTGTTGTATTTATATATTAATGGAATAAACATTTTTGAAAATTTTTATTATTAAAAATTCCTTATTAATGAATTTTAGTGATTACAATGTCCACTATTGTTAAATAAAATTTATTTTTATGTATGCATATAAACTGTTTTTACTTTTAACAAAGTAAAATTTTTGCAAAAATTTTTCATGGAAATTTATTTTATGGGGGTACTGAAAAAGTTTTGCATAAGGGCACCTCCTACCCACAGCATGACACTGCTCACAGCATCCAATGGCAATCCATTCCAGTCATGCACCACCCAATGAGAGAAAAATCTAACCCTTAAACCACTTTTTAGCGGGATTCATTCTCAGCTTCCAAGGATGCCCTCCTGTCCTTTCCCCCACCCTCCATAAATCAAAAATTCCATCAATTGAAGTCCTGTATAATGCTTTCAGAAGTTTGTAAGTCTCAATCATATCACACTTCTTTCTTGTGTTTGCTAGTGTCTCCAAAATCTCAATTTGTCTTCATAATCAGTACTCCACAATCTTGATATCATTTTTAACACTCTCCTTTGCACTCTCTCTCTCTCCACTATATCAGAATCACAATGGAAACCAGCAGACCAGATCCGTGCACAATAGTCCAAGTGAGGTCTTATCAAGGCCTTGTAAGGAGGCAAAATGACATCCTTATCTTTACATGCGAACGTTCATTTCAGTATAGCAATTATCTTTTGAGTTGTATTTGCAATCTTTGCTACATGGACCCTGAACTACAACTTTCTATCTACTAACACTCCAAGATCCCTAGCCTCATTAGTTTCTTCTAGCATAATCTGACCAATATAATACCACACTGGACACCTAATCATGTGAATCATGTGAAGTGAATGACTACATTTACCGACATCCATTTTCCCATGCCCACAATTCCAACCTATTCAAATCATTCTGCAAGTAATGCACATCAGCAGCATTCCAGATTACCCTACCTATCTTTGCCTCAACAGCAAATAGCTGTATGTCGCTTGTCAAATCCTTACTAATATCATTAATGTACAAATCGAACAACAGTGGACCAGGCACTGATCCTTGTGGTACACCACTGGTTACCTTAAATCTTGCAGACTCACATCCCTCATATACCACTTTTTGATATCTGTCAGTCAGCTGCCCTCTTACCCACATTAATATTTAACCCAAACCCATATTCTTGAATTTATGCAACAGTCTACCATGCTGTATTCTGTCAAAAGCCTTAGCAAAATCCAAAAGTTCATGGTGTATCCATTCCCCTTGTCTAGTTCAATTGTAACATTGTTATAGAATGTGAGCAAGTTGCTAAAACATGGCCTTCCCTTAGTAAACCCATGAGTAAAAGTGTCAACCCATTTCTGAATATTCACCACCACTCCTGAGATACTAATTGGTCGATAGTTGGATATGCCGGTCTTTGCCCCACCCTTATGCAATGGAATTACCATACATTCTTTCCATTCCAGTGGAATCTTCCCTGTTCTGAGACTCATATTAAACAGCCTGGTCAAAGGAATAGCCAGTTCAGCTGAACATTCTTTTAGCACACATGCTGATATCCTATCAGTCCCTATTGCTGAATTCTTATTCAGTTTGTGCAACAACTCTAATACCTCTTCCTCATACACCTGAGTTTCTTCATCGAGTGAAGTGGTAGTGAGCTCAATGTCATGACACCAGGTTGATAGCTTTTTAACAAAATGAGCACTCATTAGTTGAACAACCTCTTCTGCATCTGTATTTAGAAGAGTTATTCTTTCTTTTACTTGCAGCATATCAAGAGAATTCTTGTGGGTTGTCTTTAGCACACAGAGTCAGTTTCTTTTCATACTAAGACTTTGCTTTCTGTACATCAGTTGTAACTATTCTAGTCTGCTGCTTATAATTTTCATAATGGATATCATCCTTATGCACACAGCATTCCTTCCACATCATCCATTTCTAATGAATCTCTTACTTAATAAGATTACACATCCATTTGACTCCTACCATATTTATTCTTCGAACTCTTGGGACACATTCTGATATTGCATCACTTAAGTATTGTTTAAATGCTTCCCATCCAGCAGCCGATTCTATTCCGCTGTACTCAGTATACTCCTCAGTTCAGCAAGTAATCTTTTCTGAATGGAGCATTCATAAGCTTAGTCACTTCCCTAGTGAGTACCGCATGATCACTGTCACCAACCAAGGGCAGAATAGTTACGCCTTTAACTGAAACACCCATGACACTACAATCAAATCTAACACACTTTGACCTCAAGTTCCTTCTGTCACATGCTTCTTGAGGAAGTTGTCCGCAACAGCTCAATAAATGCATTTTCATTCTTCTCATGATATTCTACTGCTACGACTTTAATTATCCAAATCAATATTTGGATAATTAAAGTCGCCCATGATGATTACTCTTTTCGTGCTCATCTTTTCTATTTGGTGATGCATTTTTTCATCACTATCAACTGATCCACCAGGTCTGTAACAACACCCCACTATGTAATTGATCTTGTTAGATTCCACCTCATACCAGATGGCTTCAAACTCACTGCCACATGAAAAATTGTTACTAGTATTACAGTCATAAGTCTCAACTCTAACTGGATTCAAGTCATCCGATATTATTAGCAGCACATCCCCTCCTCTCCTTCCTAAAAATAGTGTATCCTCGACTTTTTATTGTGTGCAGATTTGGTCTCCTGGATTCCAAGGGGATAAAGAAGCTGTGGAAAGGGTGCAAAGAAGAGTTACAAAGATTATATCTGGATTATGGGATTTAGATTATAAGGAGAGATTGCAAGTATGTGGATTACAGACTCTGGTTAACAGGAGAACGAGAGGTGATATGATAGAGGTCCATAAACATTTAAATGATTGTTATAGGATATCGTCCAATGAAAATTTTCATTATATGGAAGGTGGGGGAGAGAACATAGGGCATCCATGGAATTTAAGTTTGTTCACAGTCAAGAAAGGAGTAAGAGCTAGGTTTTTCTCTCAGAGAGCAGTGAGTAAGTGAGTGGAATAGTTTCCCTTTAGGGGTAGTGAGTGCATCTAGTGCAAATGAATTTAAGGGAAGATATGACAGCTGATTTGGGTGATTTATAGCTTCCCTCAAGGAGTCATTGACTTCATGGGGGGGGGGTCTCAGATAATAATAATAATAATAATAATAATAACAACAATAATTTGTCTAGAATGCGAAAATGAATACACTGAGTAAGTGTTTGTTAAATATATTAGTCTAGTTATATGTAATGTATTCTCATTTCTTCATATTTAAGAAAACACATATATTAAGATGAGGATTTCTTTTAGAATAATATATACCTTCTAGTTCATCTGGTGATGGTGGTGGAGTTTTAGCCTCTTTTAAAAAATTATCTGCACCTGTGGTTTAACAAGAAAAAAAAAGTTATTATATATATATATATATATATATATATATATATATCAAACTATCTTTTGAATATATATATATTCAAACCCCTCTTCCTTCTCTCCACCAGAGTCTGGTGGAGAGAAGGAAGAGGGGAAGATATGATAGAGACCTACAAGTTGGTAAGGGGTTGTTATAAGATCAATGGTGGAGAAGTTCTACAGAGAATAGTGGGAGATCAGGGGAGAACCAGAGGTCATCCCTGGAAACTGTATAAAGAGGGTGTGAGTAGGGGGGTGAGAGGCAGGTTTTTTTTTTGTGCAGAGTTGCGAATGATTGGAATGCCTTGTCTGAGAGTGTGGTGTCTGCAAGGAGTTTGAGTGTGTTTAAGACACGGTATGATGAGATGTGTGTGTGTGATAAAAGGACCTCCCAGATGAGTCTTTGACTCCATGAGGTCTTGTTTAATAATAATATTAATAATAATAATAATATATATATTTGGCTTTCCTGTATAAAAACTGATTTATCTATATGATATATTTCTTTATTTAATATATTCTTTTTATATTGTCTGTTATATGCAAACATCAGTGTTCTGTGATATAAATTAACGATTTCAATATTAATGTTATAATATATATTATGCACCTTTTCATTACATATGGTTATAAGAATTAGTCAAACAGTTGCTAATACCTGCTATTATATATACAAACTCTGAATGGAAATTGACACAAACAGTAATTTGTACTTTCATTTTTTTGTAATTCACATTTCTAGAGAAAATCATTAATACAGAATATTTTGGACTGGTTTTGATTGCTTACCAATGGCGCTAAAACAACTTAAACCATAAGGCACTTGTGAGAATGTGTCAGTTGAATATGTGTTTGTGTGCTCTCTCAGATGGAACTCAGAATATGCTTCAAAATGTGTGATGTAATGGCAGATAAGACTGAAAGAGAGACTAAATGTGACATGATTGAGAGTGAAAGAGAGTAAAAGTACTGAATGAAAGAATAGTATGACTAATGTAAGGAATGAAAACTTATTAATGACCCATCTCTTACCAACTCTCCTCCCACTTTCACACAGATGTTTGGTTTCTACAATATGCGTATTGTATAAATATTTCTATGGCAAATGTTCATTTGAAATAGCATCAATAATTCCCCCACTTAGTACTAAGCAGCTGCTGCTCAACATCTCATCGCAGTACACCTTGAAACCCATAGAACATTTCATTTCCTCTTCCTTTATCGTGAACATTCTTCCCCTTGATGTGTTTCCCAAGGAATACAATATACAGGCTTTTAAATCAAATTTCTTCTTTCTCAACCCACTACCCATATATGGTACTATAGGTTGATTAACCAACCTCTCGTGTATGAACTCAACATAAAACAAAAAATAAATAAATACATAAATAAAAAAGAAAAAGAACTCTCCATGCAAAAAATATACCCACCCCACTCTCACCTTATATAGCTTCCAGGGATGGTGTCTCATTCTCTGCATCTTCAGGTAATCTATGAAAGGTCTCATCCACATTAATCTGATTGAGACACAGTATGTTCATAAGGGGTATCGTGTCTTAATCAGGTCTCCCTCTTTTCTTTCTATCCACTAGGCTCTGTACTTTGTAGTCTCTCAATCTGTCCTCATATATTCCACATTCCAGAGACCAGAAACTGACTTACGAATTGTCTCTGAATCATCTCCAACATCTCATCATTGTTTTGAAAATCTGTTGACCAAATTTGTGCACAGTAATCCACATGTAGCCTGATCAAAGCCTTGTACAATGGAATCAAAACATCCTATACTCCTATATATATATATTTATACGTTCAAAGAATGAAAACAGAAAGATTACCAAAACAAGCCTTAAAGTACAAGCCATTAGAAAAAAGAAAACCAGGATGTCCTCTTAAATTGATTTCTTAGAAGAAATCAATTTAAGAGGATTAATCGATGACTTCTAAGGCCAGAACAGGCCTAAATCCTTGATATGCATGATGTGATGATGATGATATATATATATATATTTAGATGCTTCAATGTTTATTACTATTCTCTTCTTTTAATGAATACCTGATGAAGGCTGTTATAAGCTGAAACTAGGCTTATGAAGTTTTTTATGAGTATTATTCTCATAAAAAACTTTATAAGTTACCACGGTTTTTAAGTCATTAAATCTATATTTTTTTAAAAATGTATCACAACAACCGAGTAGAAGTCCATAATTATATATATATACAGGGTGTTCGGGATAAATTTGACAGTTTCGTAAGGAAAAAGAAAATCTTCTTTGTATCTATTAAATTTAATGAATTGACAAAAAAACATTACAGGCAGAGTTAATTACAATACTATCAACAAGATTTACTCAAAATAACCACCATTAGCATCGATCACAGCTTCAATTCTGCTTCGGAACCTCGAACAAGCTGATGCTACAGTCTCCCTGGGAAGGGCCGCAAAAACTGTTTTAATTTTATCCATTAACTGGGCTTTTGTATTACTGGAAGTGCGATTGGTGTCTTTTTCAACTGCGCCCCATACAAAATAATCCATGGGGTTAAGGTCTGGGGAGTTTGGAGGCCAAACATTTGGACTGGTGAAGTCGTAGAAATTTTCAGACAACCATTTTTGACTTTTCCCAGAGGTGTGGCAAGGGGCCGAATCCTGCTGCCATACATACGGCCTACCATTGGCTGCCCTTGTTATCCAGGGCTTGACTACAGTTAGCAACTCCACGAACAAAGCCCGAATTCCAATGCCAGGGTTCTTCAACACCTGTTCCTGCAGATTTGCGAGGAATTCTGCTGTACGAACGCAATCAGATCGTCTGCTAGGGATCTTTCTTCTTGCTACATCCTCGTAGTCACCATTGCAAGTCTCTAGTTCATGCCTGATTGTTTTTACTGTATTCAGGGAGCATTGGGCAGCAGTCGTAATATCCTTATTTTGATGGCGGGCACGAATCATCATGATACAAGTTATTCTCTTCCATGATTCAGGTGGGTTCCAGCTATCCATCCTTTCTGACATCTTGTATATGAATGAAGAAGGGTCCAAACTTTTAAATGAAGAGAAGTGTGTGTTAATACATGTAACTTACGGAAAAATATAATTAATTATAAATATGTCAAATTTATCCCGAACACCCTGTATATATATATATCAGTGTTCTCTACATTATTCCCATATTCACTGTGTTGTCCTAGCAATTTTAGCAATATGTTCATGAAATTTTAAGTCCCTATCCACCATTATCCCCAGACCTTTCATATTCTTCCCTCCTCTAAAATATCCCCATCAATCCTATTATATTCTGCATCTCAATTTGATTCCCAAATTTTAAAACCTTACACTTTGCTACATTAAACTGACACACACACACACACACACACACACACACACACACACACACACACACACACACACACACACACACACACACACACACACACACACACACACTCACAATCCCATTCAGACAGTCTATTTAGATCCTCTTGCAAGGCTACAACATCTGCTCTACTTCTCATAACTCTCCCCCATCTTTGAATGAATAATCATCTGCAAACAACTGTATATAATCAATTAAGCCCTTTTCAATGTCATTTATGTATAAATTACACAACAATGGCCCCAAAATACACCTTTGGGGTACACCACTAGTGACTTTCATCTTCTGGGATATCACACTCCCCCATAAACAACCTGCAGATACCCATCAGACAGTCAATCTCCAATCCAAGGCACTAACTACTATCACTAACTATCCATCACCATCTGTTCCAGTTTACTTACCAGTTTGTCATCTGGCAATCTATCAAAAACCTTTGCAAAATCAAGATATACTACTGTATATGCATCCCTCTTGTCCAACGTATTCGTTACCTTGTTCTATTTCTAAGCAGATTGCTAAAACGCACTCTTCCATTAGCAAACCCATGCTGTGCATTAAAGGGAATTCTGAGAATTAAAGAGTATACTGTATATTGTACAATGCAATATACAATATACAATTGTATATTGTATATCATCAATTAAGCCCTTTTCAATGTCATTTATGTATAAATTACACAATACAATTATACAATATACAATTGTATATTGTATTCCAATCCAAATTAGTAATGTAAATTATTCTTTTGTTCACATACTCTTCTTTATCCAATGCTTCAACCAGCCTGCTCATTCTACCTTCCAGAAAACTGTCCATGTGCACCTTTTCACTCACTGAATACATTGCCACTCTCAAATTATTTCATATTTCTTTCAAATCTTTCATCCTGTTCTTTCTCACATTCTCATGAAAATGTATAATTCTCCTCAGTTCATTCCTCATATGTTTAATCTCTTGCTTTCATGTGTTCAATTAGGATGATGAAGTTCAATTAGGAACTTCAGCTAACCTAAGACTCATGTTAAAAATGAGTCTTAGGTTTGCAATATTCACAATGAGAAGATGAATATTGCAAGTCTCCTGCCATGCTATGATAGAAGTGAATTGAAGAGAAGGGTGTCGATAACAAATAAATCAGTATGCAGGTTGTGCAGAAGGAATGATATAGAATTTGAGGACTTATTGTCTGAGCTTGATGAAAGGAAGGGTATGCACAATACTGATGGATTACACATAAATGGTTTTGGTATCGGGTGCTGGAAAGAATTTTGTTTACCAAACATGCTAAAGCAAAAATCTGGGAAAACTTTAAGCAATTAGGGTGGATCAGGTAAATGTGTGACGGTACCCATGATGCAATGAAGTATTTAATAGGGAAGAAAAGGGGGTCAGGAGCCAAAAGAGATGCTGCAGATTCTATATACTAATGCCAGAAGTATTAGGAACAACAGGGAAGAGTTTGTGACACTGGTTACAAACCAGTGCAACCTTGCCAAAAGTCATAGGCATCAGTAAGACTTGGTTAACAGTAGATGATGTTGTTATAAAGATAGAATGTGAAGAGTTTAGTATATTCAGGGAAGACAGAGTTGATATGATGGGGAAAGGTGTACTGCAATTCAGCAGATAAATTGCAGCCAAGAAGAACAGGAGTTAGGCAAGTCAGTGGGTGTTCACTGGAAGCAGTCTGGCATCAGATCAAGGTGAATAAGACAAAATATACAGTTGGTTGCTGGATAGGCCAGAGGATCCCAGGTATGATTTGGAAGACATGCATTAGCAAATTACTACAATGTGTCAGGTCGAGTGATTATTATTGGGAACTTCAACTATGAAGATATAGACTGGAAGGAAGAAGATCATATGGCAGGAAGAAAACAGAATTTATGCACCTGCTAAGATATAATTACTTAAGGCAGCATGTGATGGAGGGATCTAGGGGTGGGAGAGATGAGAGACCTGGTCGGAGGATGAGAAGAGCTATCCATAACCAAGGTGACCACATTGCCTTCAATTAGTGAAAGTGACCATGCATTTTTGATGAGCAATTGTAAAAGATGAAGATTATTCTATCAAGAAGGGGTATATGTGGAACTAAAAGGCAAGTGATTATGACAAGCTTAGGAAGGAGCTTTAAATCTGTACCATGGCATAAAACACTGCAGTGTAAGAATGTTAGTAGTGCATGGGATATAGTTAAGGGTCATCTAGAGGAAGCAATATTAAATTGTATACCTGGGGTATACAATTTGTGGAAGGAGTCAGATGGATGAGTAATATCATTAAGCATGAGATGAAGAAGAAAATACTGTAGGGGGTATATGAGGCGAAAGCTGAACAATACAAGAGGTCAGGCAAGAAAAGTGACCAGCATTGTAAGGATGGCAAAACCATATGATAAGAAGAAACCAGGTGGAGAGGGCCATAGGAAATTCCAAACAGTTCTTCGATTACATGGCAAGGAGAAGAATGATTATGGTAGAATAACCTTAATGAGTGCTAATAGTGATGAGGAGCAGAAGCAGATAAAATAGGTGAATTATTGACTGACTATTTTACAAGGATATATATAATCCAAGTAAGGATGCTGTGACATATGTGACAGACATTGATGTGGGAACAGACTGGATGAAATGGACATAGTTATTGTAGGAAGTTTTTTACCTTGGGTATATACTATGTTAAAGATACCAAGCAATTTTATAAGCTAGGTTTTAATCCATTTACCCAAGTAAGCAAACAGACAAGTAAGTCAAGTTTGCACCTGAACACAGTTCAGGTCTGAGGCAACTCTTAGTAAAGGTGGAGTAAGCTCTGATCACTTTCCTTAGTATTTCTCCTGTCTTACGCTCACATTCTTTCACATCGCTTCCCACTTGATCAGTTTCATTCTCTGCACTCACTTCTCTACCTTCCAGCAGCAGTCTCTTCAAGCGACTCACACCAAAACCCACTCAAATGCAGTCCATCGCTCCTATACAGTTTGCTTCATCCTTCAAACTCATTCCACACATTTACAAAATGCACTCCTTTCTCCTCACACATTTCTGCTAACATATCATTCATACTCCTTGCTCTCTGTCTCATCTCATCTCACTACTGTCATACCTTGGCAACACACTTACTACCTTTCCTACCACACTATTCTCTTTTATCCATCTCAACAACCTCCTAATATCCAATCTGATATGTTCTTTGTTCGCAGTAAGTCATTTGTACCTGTCACAACTACCAACTCTTTTGCTATCTTACTTCTCATATCTACTGCCTCAATCACTCTACTCGTTCTACCTCCAGTAAAACATACTTTGTGCAGCCTCTTGTCCAGCACACCTTTAATAACCGAATCGCCACACAATACCACTCGTGAGTCTTTCATTACCTCTTTTATACCAGCATTATTTGTTTTCATCATTTTCACTCTTCCATACATAGCTCGAATTCTCTTAACTTTATTCTGCATCCATCTTGACTCATCTTAACCAACTCAACTTTCTAATCTTGCATCACATTTTTGCTGTCATTCATTCTTTCAAATTTTCGAACCTTGAGTCACACTTTTGCTCTCTTTCATTCTCTCAATTTTGTTGCCAGCTATACACACTTGGTCACAGTCAATGCCACTTGCCACCTTATCTTTAACTGCACTTTGTTTTTTAACTTCCGCCAAATTCGCATCTCTTTCTTCTTTCTTACCTTTGATTGTTAAGTTTTTCAGATCATTCATTTTCTTTTTAAAAATTTTTTAACATTTTTTTGCTGCTCTTTTACACCGTCCTTTTCATCAGACGAGTACTTATCCTCTTCACGGCATTCTTGCTACTACCACTTTCCATTATCAACATATTAGCATTCATCAAGTCCTTATTCAGCTCACACTTTGCACACATCCTATTTCCATCCACCTTAAATAGCCACAATTTATCAATATAATCAAACAAGTACATATAGCACACCTTACATTTCACAAAATGATTGAAATCGAAGTTGAATTTCTGCATGGACAAAGCTGCCACCATCTTTCCTACCTTGCCTAGTTGGGATATTGCAGAATCTCATTGTAAAGGCAGCTTTGGGATTAGATGAGTTATTTGCTCATGTTTTGCAAGAATGTGCAACTGGTAATGCCTTTAACTAGGCTCAAACTCTTTATGTCTCAGTTCTGGTAGAGTCTCAACTGTGTGAAAAGATGACCAAATAACTCCTTTGCACATAAGGTAAGTTCCAAGACAGCAGTAGCAAATTATAGACCAATCAGCATCTCCACAGTAGTACTGGAAAAATTAGTCAAAAAAGAGAATTCAAGAATGAGTGGATAATATATATGGGTTGTATTATTATTATTATTATTCAGACCTCCATGGAGTCAAAAGAGTCATCGTGGGAGGTCCTTCCTAAGAACATAAAGTCTATCAAGGCTCATCGAGGGTAGGTCCCCCCCTAAGAAACACAAAGTCTATCATACCTTTCTTTAAACTCACTGACCGTTCTCGCTCCCACCACTCCATCAGGCAATGCATGCCACGGTTCAACCTTCCTCCATGCAAAGAAACCACTCCTTGCCCTCTTGCTCACAGTTTCCTTTCGTAACTTCCAGGGATGGCCTCTTGTCATCACTGCTTCCCGCTGTTCAACCAAGCGAAAGAACTCCCCAGTGTCAACCCTGTAACCACCTCTCAACAGTTTAAAAGTCTCAATCATATCACCTCTCCTTCTTCTATCCACCAAACTCTGCAGCCCACATTCCCTCAGTCGATCCTCATAACTATCCTTGTACAGTCCTGAAACCATCTTTGTCATCCGTCTTTGTATCCTTTCCACGGTTAATTTATCCCCTTCAAATCCTAGGGACCAAATCTGAGAACAATAGTACAAGTGTGGTCTGATCCAACACTTATACAACGGAATGATAACCCTCTTATCTCTGCAGGTCAGTGTCCTTCTCATAATTGCAGCAATCCTCTGTGTTACCATCACCACCTTTACAATATGTCCCCTAAACTTCAGGTTTCTATCAATCATCAACCCCAGATCTTTTGTCTCCCCTACTTCCTCCAGTATAACTCCTCCCATAGAGTATGCAGCATCGCATCGATGTTTCCCAAACCTCAAGACCTTATATTTTGCTGCATTAAACTGATACTCCCATTCATTTGCCCATTTATCTAGCTTATTTAAATCCTCTTGCAGGGCTACCACATCTGCACTATTACTAATAATCCTTCCCAGCTTCACATCACCCGCAAACAACTGAATATCCCCTTGCAATCCACTGGCAATGTCATTAATATAAAGGTTAAACAATATAGGTCCTAGTACTGAGCCCTGTGGGACCCCACTTGTAACCCTCTGCCTCCTTGAAACTGCTCCACCATACACAACTCTCTGATACCTATCAGACAGCCAATCCTGAATCCAGTTGACCAATCTGACATCCAGACCCATGTGCTGCAACTTAAATATCAGCTTATCATGTGTCACCCTGTCAAATGCCTTCGCTAAGTCTAAGAAAATTGCAGTACATGCCTTTCCCTCATCTAATACTCTTGTAACTTAATAATAAAAGGCTAGCATATTGCTAAAACAAGAGCGCCCTTTCACAAATCCATGCTGACTCTCACAGATAACATTACCCTCATCTGCCCAATGCTGTATACAGTCCCTCACTACTTTCTCCAAGATCTTACTAACTACTGATGCCACACAAACTGGCCTATAATTAGACACTTCCAGTCTGCTACTGCCCTTATGCAATGGCACTATCTTACCTTCCTTCCATTCCATGGGCACCTTTCCAGCAGCCAGACTTTCGTTGAAAAGCCAGGTCAAAGGCACTGGCAGTTCCCTAGCACATTCTCTCCAAACTCGTGGTGAAATACCATCCAGTCCCACAGTTTTACTGACATCCAGCGTACTCAGTATTTGGAACACACTCTCCTCCTGCACCTCTAAACCTCAAACCTGACCTATCCCTCTAGTATTCAAATTGACTCCTCCAGGATGAAATACTCCAACAAAGTGTTCATTGAACAATTCCACAATGTCCTCTGCATCAGTCACTATATTCCTATTTTTATCCCATAATGTCATTCTTCCACAGTCATTTCTCCTCCTACTGGCCATATATCTAAAAAATTACCTAGGATTTTCCTTCGATTTAAGGGCCAATCTTTTCTCATGTTCCAGTTTCGCCTTTCTTACCATACTAGTCACTCTCCTGGCCTGTGTCTTATATTCTTCGTGCATCTTCTCTTCTCTTCACCTGTCTCCTTATATCTCTTCCATAGCCTCTTTTTTGCATGCAATTCCTGTTTAATATTGTTTGTCATCCACTTTACTCCAAATTGTGTCCTCTTCTTCACTCATAGTATACAACTTACCATTGCTGCTAACAAATATTCTTTTATAATTTCCCACGCACTAATGATATCCCAGCCTTCCAATTCCTCCCTCCATGAAACTTCCCGAAGTTGATGTCTAAGACTATTATAATCACCTGCATTATAATTCCACATAAGTTCCTGTCTCTTTGATATTCCTGCATGTCTATTCATTTTCTAAGTCAAAACCATATGGTCACTCTCTCCAACTGGTGGGAGAGATGTCAACTCAGTTATTATCAACTCTTCTGATGCTATAACCAAATCCAAAACTCTTGAACCTCTTGTTCCCTCTGTTACATGTTGCCTAAGACATTTGTCCCTCAAGAATTCTAGAAATTCCATTCCCCTATTGCTACATGCATCTTCCTCTCTCCAATATTTATACTACTGTAGTTAAAATCTCCCATAACAATCATTCTTCTTGCACTTGCCGAACTTAGCTGTCTAGCCATCTCCTGGTCCCCATCCTCTGTGCTCCTGGGTCTGTAGCAACACCCCACTAAATATCCTGTCTTGCCTACCTCTACCTCACACCATACGCTCTCAAAATCATTTGTCTCACTTACTTCCAAAGCCTCCACTCTTAGAGGACATAGGTCACCACTTATCATAAGCAGTACCACCACCACCATGCTTTCCCTCCTATCCTGACGAAAAATGCTATACCCAGTGACTTCTATTCCTAGTTATATCCCCTTCTGTCAACCACATCTCCTATTAATGAAGTATTAGGTGGAAGAAAAACCACTTAAGTTAGAACACAGGTTTTAAGTTTGTCGAGATTATTGGGATGGCCTTTAGGATTATCAAGTAACAATAATGCTTCTGGTCTGTTTTGGCTTTTCATAATAGTTCTTCACAGATAGGCAATGGACAAATATGAGAGATGTACCAATTTTGAAAAATGCATCATGATTCAAGTTTTTTGTTATGGACACTAAAATTCATTTTAGTGTCCATGATGTCTTAGAGTGATACCTTTTCCATTTCTACTAACAAAGAAATGACTGATCTTTTCCAGCCTTGAAGCTGAATGGTTTTCTATGTGAAAGATAAAAGTAAAGGAACACACTCTTTTCCAGAAAAGGTCCATTTCATTTACAGAAAAAACAGGTTCAGGAGGATAACTGCTTCGCTCAACGATAGCTTTAAGAGTTGCAGGATGTTCTTGATCTGACTTTGTATCTAAATTAGCTGCTTCTCCAGTGATATGTATGCTGTGTCAGTTATTTCTGATGTTTCTAACATTTCTTCATGAATGTTGCCTTTTCATTAGTATAAATGCTGGCCTGGTTGGCCGGCATTTATAATATGGATGTTTGTGATTGTCTGTGGAAATACTAGTGGTGGCCGGTAGATGGCACTGGTGTAGTTGCAGTTAACTGTAGTTGGTGGATTGAGTGGTGGAGGCAGAGGGAGATGTAGAGTAGGTGCCCTCCCTCGATGAGTCTCAGGATTCCCTGGAGGTGTCTCGTAATAATAATAATAATAATAAATTTAATTAAGGGCATGTCACATTGAGTTTGATCCTCCACCCAAACATAAGATTTTTTTCCATTCTTCAAGAATATGGCATCTTGAAAATTGCCTTTTTTGCTAAAAATTTTGAGATCATAGTTACAGAACATCTTTTTTGTCTGAATTTTTCATAATTGTTCTTATAGCAGACATTGTTAAGTTTAAAAAAGAATGCATATCTACATGATATTCAGTTGCTTCTAACATTTGCAATTTTAATTTTTTTAGCATTTATTATTATTTATATGGGTACCCATGGAGTGAAAAGACTGATTGCGGGAGATCCACACTATCTATTAGCACAATACCTATCTTACATTTACTTAAACATATATACTGTTGGGGGCACTCAAAACCACCTCTGGTAATCCATTCCATTCATAGTGTGTTCTAATCATGTAGTGTTTTAAAATTTAGCCTAATTTATCTTTTGCTTTAATTAGAGAGTAGGAATGTGATGTATATAAAACACCAGGTGGGGGGGGGGGGGTGGGAAGCATGATCTATTAAAGCAAGGGATGAAAGACATACGAGGGACATGAAAGTTGTTAAGACAGTACAGTTGCAGTGCTAGTCCTAGTGATGAAATTCACTCTATTTTCAAAATGAATAGATTTTTCAGCAGCATAATGCAAGCCACCATGTAAGTTTCTGCTATATGTGAGTTTATATTGAACTGAACATATCCAGTTAATTAAGAACAACAAGAAGAGTTTAATTAAGGGGAACTTTCAAATGATTTTATGTATAAATTATTAATAGGAAAATGAAATTGGTAAATACACTGTTTTCCCTTTTCACTTATAGAACTAGTTAAAATACCAAGGTTTTCTGTTTCTCTCTCTCTCTTACTCACTCACAGAGCTAACAAATGTCTGGTGAAGATTTTGAATAACAGTTTCAATGTATCATCTAATGATACATTTATAAACCAACCATGACATATATTTATGTCAACCAAAACACGGATGCAAAGTGTCCATTAAAATTGCAATATCATTGAATTCCATGGAAATAACCACGATATGAAGTGTAAGATATCTGATATATTTCATCCACATGGACATTTCACTGGCTTAAGCTAACGATCTCCTCTAATAGAAAGTTCTTGACAGTATCTGTTTTTAAATTGTATATAAAAAAGTTACTTTTAATTTTTTTTAAATTTATTTATTTTTAACGGAAGATCAGATCTGGTCTCTAAATTGTTAAATGCAGATGGCAGGTATTTAGAAAGTTTATAAGTAGGACAATAAATAGTATCCATGATATGGTGCAGTTAGAGTCCAAGTTTGTGGAATTTGGAAGCCTGTATGCATGTGGAAGTGGGGAAAAATCTTAGTCATTATTTCAGTTGGACAGCTTGTGTTATTTTGAGGTTATATTTTGATGAAAACTGCCTCATTTCTATTATATATTGACTTATTGATTTATTAATTGATTTTGTTATTGTAGAAGGGCTTGCAATTTTTAAGCAGTGCTGATATTGTGCCTAATATTGTCAGCTTCTTACTCTAGCACTTACTGTTGGATATGAAAATATGCTTCATATTCAACAGAGTACTGTTGAATATGAAAATGTGCTTCTTTATCATCATGCAACTGATAACTGCCTTTGTATTTGTATCCACAATGCCTCCTTCCTGATTGCTCATTTTATTCTTTTAACCAATGGCACTTCTTCAGATATTGTTGCTGTTAAATGTTTCTTTACTACTTCTCAGGCAAAAATTATCTTTTTTTACTAAATTCTTTGTTCCATGCTATTGTAAAAATTGTCTCCTGAATTATTATTATTATTATAATTTTTGACACCTCCAAGGAGTCCAAAGGCTCATTGAAGGAGGGCAACTACTCTACAACTATCTGTCTCCACTACACTCAATCCACCAACACCATCTACTGCCCACTACCACCACTAGTATTTTCACAGACAATTACAACAAACATCCATGCCCAGAGGGGGATTTGAACCCAC
The DNA here is from genome assembly GCF_054136105.1 of Typopeltis vanoorti. Lineage (NCBI taxonomy): Eukaryota > Metazoa > Arthropoda > Arachnida > Uropygi > Thelyphonidae > Typopeltis > Typopeltis vanoorti. The sequence goes on along the minus strand of NC_143556.1, from coordinate 106,312,763 downwards.
AACCTGACTGGTTGGCAGAGTGATTAGCGTATCCACTTCGCAGCCTAAAGGCTGCAGGTTTGAATCCCAACATGGGCATGGATGTTTGTGATTATCTGTGAAAATGGTGGTGGTGGTCAGCGTTAGATGGCGTTGGTGTAGATGATGAAGGTAGTTGCAGTTAGTGGAGTGGTGGAGACAGAGAGTTGTAGAGTAGGTGCCTCCTTCGATCAGTATTTGGATTCCCTGGGGGTGATCATCATCATCATTATCATCAAATTCCTGACATTTACCCTCAAGGGGTGTAAAGGATATGATAGCACTACATGAAAAATTTACATCATTACTAACTTCCTATTTACAATTTTCCTCCAAATCAATCTATTACCTGTCAAGGCTTCAACATTGTCAGATCTTATATTTCTATCTTCTAAGGCACTTTTTACCATATCAACCCATCTATATTCTTGATCTCCTCTAGGTCGTTTTCCTGCCAACCTGCAGAGAACACTTGTTTTGCTAATCTTTCCTTTCCCATTCTGTTTAAGTGACCATGCCACTTGAGATTAGCTCTGCTAACACATTCCTGGATGCTAACAATGTCAAGTTGTTTCCGAATATCCTCATTTTAAATATGACATTGCCATTGATGCCATCTATTCACATCTCTAATCTTTCTCAGGGCTCTCATATCTGCGGTCTCTAATCTTTGGTTAAGTGGTTTACTTCTGACCCAGCTCTCAGATACATAAGTTAAAATTGGCTTGAATACCGTTGTGTACAGCTAATTTAGTGTTTTGGCTAATTTCTCTCTTATTTCATACTAATTTATTCAATTGACTTTCTACCATACCAGCTTTGTTGATTCTGTTGTCTATTTCCATATTTAATTAACCATTGCCAGCAAAGGTTGGTCGACTGATAGAGCCTCTGCTACTAATGGCTTGCAAAATGTTAAGCAAGTTTGAGCACGGTTAGTGGTTGGAAGGGATCAATCATTCGATGCTGTTGGCACACTCTCCCTCGATGAGTCTTTGGACTCCCTGGAGATGTCATATAATAATAATAATAATAATCTTCACTAAAAATCGTGCTCAAGTAGCTGAAATGTTTTACTTGTTCTATAGGTTCTTCATTCACAAATGCAGTTGATAATTTCAATGTTTTTGTCTACTTTCATTGTCTTTGTCTTTTTAATGCTGACCTTCATACCAATCTATTACAACAGTTATTCACTTTAGTCAGGGAATCTTGCAGACTTGCAGCAGTATTTAGAAGTATAACATCATCCGCATAAAGCAAAGAGCTGACATTAACATCTCCAATTTTGATATCAGATTTAATACCACTTTCCTTTATAATGTGATCCACATAGATAATGAATAATTGAGGAGATAATGAACATCCTTGTCTGACACCAGATTTAACATTAAACCATCTTCCTATACTTCTTTCAGTTCTAAATGCTGACTTACAACTCAAATAAAGAATAAGTATTGCTTGATATAATGCTCCGCTGACACCATACAACTGTAGCATTTTGAATAGCTTCTCTCTTGGCACCTTGTCATATGCCTTTTGCAGATCTACAGATCTTTGTTATATTCCCATGATTTCTCAAAATTTGTCGTAAAGTGAAAATCTGATCCTAACAGTCTCTATTTGGCCTAAATCCAGCTTGTTCTTCACCAAGCTTCTCTTTCACAATCGTTCTCAATCGTTTTTCAAGAATACTGGCATAACTCTTAACAGGAACACTTAGTAGAGAAATACCTCTGTAATTCTCACATTGAGTTTTATTTCCCTTTTTATATATGGGTACTATGAGAGGCTCTACTCCAATCATCTGGAATTCATCCTCTGTCTAGGCCCTCTGAACTATACAGTGAAGCCATTGTAAGACTTTTATACCTCCATACTTGAGCATTTCTGGTTGAATATCATTTACTCCAGCTGCCTTTCCACATTTCAGATTTTTGATGGCTTTTTCTACTTCAAGTATGGATATGATTCCACACTGTTAGTCTAGTAGCTGTGTGCTGTGTGCTTCGCAACCATATGCGTGGGGGAAGGAGTGTCCTTGGTTCGATTACGGTCGGTGACGTGAGGAGCTGAAGGATCTTCCTCAGCCATAGCTAAGTTAGCCGGTCTTGGGCGTGAAGAGTAGGGTTTTTTTCCCGAGTTTATCCTTTTCATCCCGCAAAGAAGGCAAACTGGCCTCGAGAACTCAACACTACAGGACATAAGATACACCGGGGTGTAGGGCTGACCACCTTTTCCTGTGAATGGTTTGAGGTCCGATTATTAATAAACCCTAGACACCGCAAGGTAAAAGAGGGTATAAAGAAGATGAGATGATGAGGATGGATATGCATTCCTGATTGCATGCCTGGTCAGTGTTTTTTTTTATCACTGTGAGTCATCACTGCTAGTTTCATTTAGCAATTTTTCAAAGTAATCACTCCATACTTCAAGGATATCTTTTTCTCCAGTTTTCATATCACCTTTATCATCTCTAATTCCTTTTACAGCACTCTTTCCTCCATTTTTGAACTTCTTCAACAACCTCCATAATAACAACCTCCAACCTCCTTACCACCTTCTTGATATTTATTTTCTATGTTCTTGCCAAAGTCCTCCCATGACTTTGGTAAGTTAGCTAGTTTTACACAGTGTTTAGCTTTCTTACATTTGTCTCTGCATTCTCTAAGAGCACAAGCTGACTTATTTGCCAGGAACTTTTGATATACTTTCTTCTTTTCCTTCACTGCCTGTTTAACTTCCTGTATCGACCAAGGAGTTCTGATTTTTCTATCCTTGCAGACAATCTCACCACATGCTTCTCTGGCTGAATCAACCAATGTTTTCTTCAGAGCTTGCCAATGAATGTCCAAGGTTTGATTCCTGTTCTTAAACTCTTTCATTTTTTCTTGACTAATGTTTGTATATTTCAGCCTACAGTTCACATCTGATAGCTGCTCAACTTTTATTTGCTTTAAAATTTCTTACATGTTCTTCTTTTCAATATGAAATTCAATTTTATCCTGCTCAAGACTAAATGGTGATCACTTCCAATTTCAAATCCTCTGTACACTCTAGTGTCCTGCACCAAGGAGAAAACATCACTATCAACAAGAACATAGTCAAAGAGATGTAGGAAGTTTTTTAACTTGGGTATACTATGTTAACGATACCAAGCAATTTTATAAGCTAGGTTTTAATCCTTTTTTCCAAGTGAAGCAAACAGACAAATAAGTCAAGTTTGCGCCTGAACGTAGTTCAAGTCTGAGACAACTCACAGTAAAGGTGGTGTAAGCTCTGGTCACTTCCCTTAGTATTTCCCCCTAATGCAAAGCACATTCCCTTGCGGAGATACATCTCCACAAGGGGATGTGCTTTCACTTAGAAAAAGGATTAAAACCTAGCTTATAAAACATAGTGCCTCAGACTTGAACTACGTTCAGGTGCAAATTTCACTTATTTGTCTGTTTTACTTGGAAAAAAATGATTAAAACCTAGCTTATAAAACTGCTTGGTATCTTTAACATAGTATACCTAAGTTAAAAACTTTCTACATTTTACTCCACCTTTACTACGAGTTGCCTCAGACTTGAACTATGTTCAGGCACAAACTTGACTTATTTGTCTGTTTGCTTCACTTGGAAAAAAGGATTAAAACCTTGCTTATAAAATTTCTTGGTATCTTTAACATGGTATACCCAAGTTAAAAAATTTTCTACATCTTACTCTCATCCAGAGATTTTTATTTAATAAGGTCAAAGCACCTTGTGGCAACTTGTTTAGGTAAATGAGAGAGAGATATGGAAGTGCTAGAAGAGGAGAGAATGGAAACGGTAGGAGAGATGGAATGAGAGAGAGGTATGGGAATGCTAGAAGACGAGCGGATGGAAACAGTAGTAGGAGAGACAGAATGAGAGAGGGATATGGAAGTGTTAGAAGTGGAGAAAATGGAAACAGTAGGAGAGAGGGAATGAGAGAGATGTATGGGAGTGCTAGAAGAGGAGAGAATGGAAACAGTAGAAGAGAGAGGTATGGGAATGAAAGAAGAGGAGAGAATGGAAACAATAGGAGCGAGGGAATGGTAAGAGGTATAATGTATGGCGACTCAATGATCCGTGGTGTTCAAGATAGGATGCGTGAGGAGTGTTTGCCAGGAGGAACAATAGAAAGGGTGGCTATGGCAATTAAGAGAGGTGAAAGGGTGGATGAGATGATTGTGATGGTAGGAACGAATGACTTGAGTGGTAATGTAAGTCGGGCAGCGAGAGATATGATATTTTTGCTTGAGACTGTACGGAAGAAGACAGAGAGAGGAAAAATAGTGTGCGTGTTGCCTAGGTATGATAATGATGAGCTGAGCAGAAGAGCAGTGATATTGAATGGCATAATAGCGAGAATGTGTGACAAGAGAGGACTGGTATATGTGGATGCTTGGAGTGCGTTTGAGGAAAGAGAGGAGTTGTATGCGAGAGACCGTTTACATTTGAATGAGGAAGGGGTTAGGCATCTGGAGAGATTGCTGTTCTGAACGAGTCAGTGTGTCCCAGGGAGGATGATAGCAGGAGTGGCCTCTTGTGGGAATGGATACTTGGGAGAAGGGAGACAATGTCAGGTAACACTGAGCCCAGTGGAGTCTAGAAGGGATACGACTGGGTATAGAAACAATGGCATTTATATGCTGTATACTAATGCCAGGAGTATCCGGAATAAGGGAGAGGAATTGGTGGCGCAGATAGCATCAGCCTGGCCAAAAATTATTGCGATCACTGAGACGTGGTTGACAGAAGAGGATATAAAAACAGGTATTGAAGTCGCTGGGTATAGCATTTTTCGTCAGGATAGGAGGGGAAAGCGTGGTGGTGGGGTGCTGCTTATGATAAGTGATGACCTATGTCCTCTAAGAGTGGAGAATTTGGAAGGAAGTGAGACAAATGATTTTGAGAGCGTATGGTGTGAGGTAGAGGTAGGCAAGACAGGATATTTAGTGGGGTGTTGCTACAGACCCAGGAGCACAGAGGATGGGGACCAGGAGATGTTTAGACAGCTAAGTTTGGCAAGTGCAAGAAGAATGATTGTTATGGGAGATTTTAACTTCAGTAGTATAAATTGGAGAGAGGAACATGCATGTAACAATAGGGGAATGGAATTTCTAGAATTCTTGAGGGACAAATGTCTTAGGCAACATGTAACAGAGGGAACAAGAGGTTCAAAAATTTTGGATTTGGTTATAGCATCAGAAGAGTTGATAATAACTGAGTTGACGTCTCTCCCACCAGTTGGAGAGAGTGACCATATGGTGTTGACATGGAAAATGAATAGACATGCAGGAGTATCAAAGAGACGGGAACTTATGTGGAATTATAAGGCAGGTGATTATAATAGTCTTAGACGTCAACTTCGGGAAGTTTCATGGAGGGAGAAATTGGACGGCCGGGATATCACCAGTGCGTGGGAAATTGTGAAAGAATATTTGTTATCAGCAATGGTAAGTTGTATACCACGAGTGAAGAAGAGGGCGCAATTTGGAGTAAAGTGGATGACAAACAACATTAAACAGGAACTGCATGCGAAAAAGAGGCTATGGAAGAGATATAAGGAGACAGGTGAAGAGAGGATGGGTGAAGAATATAAGACACAGGCCAGAATAGTGACTCGTGTGGTAAGGAAAGCGAAACTGGAATATGAGAGGAGATTGGCCCTAAGATCCAAAGAAAATCCTAGGGAATTTTTTAGCTATGTGGCCAGTAGGAGGAGAAATGACTGTGGAAGAATGATATTGTGGGATAAAAATGGGAATAGAGTGACTGATGCAGAGGAAATAGTGGAATTGTTCAATGAACACTTTATTGGAGTATTTCATCCTAGAGGAGTCAGTTTTAATGCTAGAGGGATAGGACTGGTACGAGGTCTGGAGGTACAGGAGGAGAGTGTGTTTCAGATACTGAGTACTCTGGATGTCAGTAAAGCTGTGGGACTGGATGGTATTTCGCCAAGAGTTTTGAGAGAATGTGCTAGCGAATTGACAATACCTTTAACGTGGCTTTACAATGAAAGTCTGGCTTTGGCAAAGGTGCCCAGGGAATGGAAGGAAGGTAAGATAGTGCCATTGCATAAGGGTGGTAACAGACTGGAAGTGTCTAATTATAGACCAGTCTGTGTGTCATCAGTAGTTGTTAAGATCTTGGAGAAAGTAGTGAGGGACCGTGTACAGCATTGGGCAGATGAGGGTAATGTTATCTGTGAGAATCAACATGGATTTGTGAAAGGACGCTCTTGTTTTAGCAATATGCTAGCCTTTTATAATAAAGTTACAAGAGCATTAGATGAGGGAAAGGCATATACTGCAATTTTCTTAGACTTGGCGAAGGCATTTGACAGGGTGCCACATGATAAGCTGATATTTAAGTTGCAGCACATGGGTCTGGATGTCAGATTGGTCAACTGGATTCAGGATTGGCTGTCTGATAGGTATCAGAGAGTTGTGTATGGTGGAGCAGTTTCCAGGAGGCAGAGGGTTACAAGTGGGGTCCCACAGGGCTCAGTACTAGGACCTATATTGTTTAACCTTTATATCAATGACATAGCCAGTGGATTGCAGGGGGATATTCAGTTGTTTGCGGATGATGCGAAGCTGGGAAGGATTATTAGTAATAGCGCAGATGTGGTAGCCCTGCAAGAGGATTTAAATAAGCTAGATAGATGGGCAAATGAATGGGGGTGTCAGTTTAATGCAGCAAAATGTAAGGTCTTGAGGTTTGGGAAACATCGATGGGATGCTGCATACTCTATGGGAGGAGTTATGCTGGAGGAAGTAGGGGAGACAAGAGATCTGGGGTTGATGATTGATAGAAACCTGAAGTTTAGGGGACATATTGCAAAGGTGGTGAAGGTAACACAGAGGATTGCTGCTATTATGAGAAGGACACTGACCTGCAGAGATAAGAGGGTTATCATTCCGTTGTATAAGTCTCTGATCAGACCACACTTGGACTATTGTTCTCAGATTTGGTCCCCAGGATTTGAAGGGGATAAATTAACTGTGGAAAGGATACAAAGACGGATGACAAAGATGGTTTCAGGACTGTACAATGATAGTTATGAGGATCGGCTGAGAGAATGTGGACTGCAGAGTTTGGCGGATAGAAGAAGGAGAGGTGATATGATTGAGACTTTTAAACTGTTGAGAGGTGGTTACAGGGTTGACACTGGGGAGTTCTTTCGCTTGGTTGATCAGCGGGAAGGAGTGATGACAAGAGGCCATCCCTGGAAGTTACGAAAGGAAACTGTGAGCAAGAGGGTAAGGAGTGGTTTCTTTGTGTGGAGGGTGGTTGAGCCGTGGAATGCATTGCCTGATGGAGTGGTGGGAGCGAGAACGGTCAGTGACTTTAAAGAGTGGTATGATAAACTTTGTGTTTCTCAGGGGGGGACCTCCCCTCGATGAGTCTTGACAGTATTTGTCTTAGGAAGGACCTCCCTCGATGAGTCTTTTGACTCCTTGGAGGCCTGAATAATAATAATAATAATAATAATAATAATAATAATAATAATAATAATAATAATAAAATCTATAAGCTCTGCATCACTTCAACCTTGGCATTTATGGGTCTGGCTTCCATTGACGAGACCTCAATAAAGGTCGAAACCAGTCTGGGTAGTGGCCCATGCCTTTAATGCATAGCATCATACATCTCTGCAAGGGGATGTGCTAAGGAAAGTGATCGGAACTTACTCCACCTTTACTACGAGTTGCATCAGACTTGAACTACGTTTAGGCGTAAACTTGACTTATTTGTCTGTTTGCTTCACTTGAAAAAAAGGATTAAAACCTAGCTTATAAAATTGCTTAGTATCTTTAATATAGTAACGAGACTTTTCTTATTCCTTGCAACTTCTCTCCATGTGAATTTGTGGACATTTTTATGTTGGAACATGGTGTTAGTAATAACCAGTCCATGTCCTGAGCAGAAATCCAACAAGTATTTGCTATTATTATTAGCTTTGCTCTTTTCTCCAAATTTTCTAAAAATATTTTTGTATGTCTGACAATCATTTCCTACTCTGCTATTCAGATCCCTAACAAGGACCAACTTTTCATTTTCATTGTGTCTGTTGCGTTCTCTAAATCCTCAAAAAATTCCTCCACTTCTACCTTAGCAGAACCTTCTGTGAGATCATAGGCACAAATAAGTCTCATTGTCCAGTTCCCCATTCTGATATTTGCCCACATCACTCTACTTAAAATTCCCTGCCATTCAAAAAGATTAACCTTGTATTTAGTCGAAAGTTTTTAGTGTTGAATACCATGGCTATTCCTTCTTTTCCTTGATTGTCATTGCCTGAATATAACATTTTGTATTTATTGCTCAGAAAGATCTCACCAGTTTTTGCCTTTTTTGTTTCAGTCACCCCTATTATATCGATCAGGTATTATCCATTTCCTCAGGCTAGTTCCATTTTTTTGCCATTCAGGCTTCTTATGTTGATAGTACCGATCTTGAACTCTGGTGGTATTGAGTTGGGGTGTGTGTTAGGGTTTGTTCCAATAGCTGACTTTTTCCTGTTTGCCCTGGTTCCCTGGCGACAACAACGGGGGGCTTGTTTAACCAGGCGATGCTCCAGCTGGAATGAAATTCTGTCATGTTGTACCATCATTTAATATTGTGGTTTAAGCCAATAAGAATATAATTTGGTCGGCTAAATCCCAAATTGCCAGCCTATCCTCATTCATATCCAGGTAGATACCTAACAGGGTGCACCAAGAGAAGGTAAGGATTGGACATTAGGTCAGAAGCCCTGGTCAGTTCTCCACTTTCCTTTAAAGGCAATGTGGAGGTCTCCTCTCAGTTATATAGCTTTGACCCTTATGCACCCCCCCCCCCCGCCCCCGAGGTGTTACATAATAATAATAATAATAGTAATAATAACCTTTTGGCTGGAGAGTGGATATGCTAACCACTCAGCCAACCAGACTGGCTTATGTATTATGTACAAACCACTAGGATATAATGGGAATTGTCACGATATATACTAGTGGTTTATACATAATTATATTTCTCATACAACAGCTAGGTTGCATTAGGAATACAAGGCCTGGGATCTGCATATGACTAGTAATAGTAAGGAAAGAAAAAGTAGAACAAGAGGAGACTAGCTGCAATCTAAGAAGAATACCAAGGAATTTTTTTGCTATGTGGCCAGTAGGAGGGAAAATCAGCGAAGACTGATTACCATGATGGATGAAGAAGGGATTTGGGTAACCAAGGCAGACAACATGCTTTGATTTTCATAACTTAAGGAACAAAGAAAAAAATTGTGATAATCCAGAGGAAAAGAGAAAAACATCTGAAAGTCAGGTACATTATGTAAAAAGCGATGCTGAGTCTAGTTATTGATTACAAATAAGTGCTGCTGTCAGTAATATATGAAAATGAGCACCATCATAAAAGCGGGCATTTTAGAGTGGTTTTCCATTTCTAATGTGTAGAATGAGACCAAGGCATATTGTGATAACAAAATCTTGGATATGGCTGCAAGATATTATTTAATCAATGAATTCAGGTGGTAAGCTATTGTAGGACTAGAGGCAGAACCAAAGTCAGGCAGAGATAACCAGATGGTTGCATGTGAGTCATGTCATTCTGTGGTCCAGAAATTAGTTCCAGAATGTGGAACTAATTTCAATTGTCACAAATAGCACCTTGGAGATACAGTGAAGGAAGGCCACAGGCTACAACAGCAGTGAGTGACTGCCATCTCCAATTATCTCTTTGCCAAAACAAGAGTACTACCCTGAATCAGCTATGATATGAGTTTGTGTCGGCTACAGGAGGACTGGTATCTGCTTCCACTGTGCACAGAGAAATTAACAAAGATTACACAGTCCAATACAATGTTTGCTGACTTTTATATGAGACTTGTTTTTTTACTAATTTGGGTGCGATGATTTCAAATATCAAACCCATTTTTCTCTATCACATCAGGTTTTTCCTCTATAGCATTTTCTTTTTGCTAATTTGTAAGTTTTTGATCATTTTAAGGAGGCAGTACTATTTAGAGGATCAAAAAAATCGATTTTTTAATATTATTTTCTGAAAGTATGTACTTTTAAAAATCTGTTCCTAACTTTTTATCAAGAAATTCAAAAAATTCCCGAAGATATAGCCCATTATTCAAAGCGGTGCACAGATCGGAATCGGAGCGCTCACCACTCTCGCTTGTTAGTAAACGAATAAATGCGTAAGAACCTGCAACAGCACGTACTGGCGCTTTGAATACAAGAGAGGCCGATAATTAGATACATAACTACTTAACAATATTCATTAAAAATTACAAGAATATTTATTAAAAAATAACAATTTTACTTACACATGAGTTTCAGGGAATAAATTTTTGCTTGTAGCAATTTTCTGCTGTGTGTTCTGTTTTGACAATCCCTTTGAATACTCCAACAGTAGTCGGCCATCATGTGAGAATCCCATCTTCCTTGGTACCGATCTTCCATAGTTTTTAAGTCTTGATGAAATCTTTCGCCTTGTTCATCGCTTACAGCACCTAAATTCTCGGGAAATCTATCAAGATGACTGTATAGGAAATGAAGCTTTATGCTCATGTTGCAACCTAGGCGCTGGAAATTTTCAAGCATTGTTTCCATTAGATCTTTGTAATTGCACGCTTTTTTGTTTCCACGAAAATTATTCGCAACCATTGTAAATGAAGTTCAGGCCTCTTTCTCAATTTCGTTCATAGAATTGATGAAATTTGGGTCTCTCATTAAAGTTCTAATTTGCGGTCCATCAAATACAATGGCTTTAATTTTATCATAACTAAGTCATGGAAATTTTTCACATATGTATTGGAAACAGTCACCTTGTAAATCTAAAGCTTTTACATACTGCTTAATAAGACCTAGTTTGATGTGTAGAGGTGGAAAAATGAATTTTTCTCTGTCAATTAAAGGTTGATTTATAACATGTTCTCCAAGATTTAAGGATATGCTAAGAGGCCAATGTTTCTGATTCCGGTGTTGGTTTCTAGCTCGACTATCCCAGAAGCATAGAAAACATGGAAACTTTGTATATCCTCTTTGAAAGCCAAGTAAAAAGTTCACCATTTTAAGATCCACACAGATGATCCAGTTATGGTCTGTATATTTTAATAACTTCAGAACCTTTTTAATGTCCTCATATGTTTGCTTTAAGTGGACTGAATAGCCAATAGGAATTGAGCCATATACATTCCCATTGTGTAGTAAGACACACTTGAGACCTGCTTGAACTGTTGATAAATAAACGCTACTCATTTGGATGATATTGTACAACACTCATTTCAGTTAGTAAACCTGACACATTGTTACAGTAAACAAACCCACACTCGTGTTTAAAATATTGTACAAGATTACTTTCCCTGCTAAGATAAAAAGTTATCTTCGTATCTTCGTTTTTTTTCATTTAATCTTGAAGCTAACAATTCCGATGATTCCTTTGATAGGCCCAAATCTCTTACTAAGTCATTCAATTCCGCTTGAGTAAAACGTTGCGGTCCAGAACTAGAAATTAAATTTTCATTGTCTAAATCAACATCCGGGTCTTGCTCCTCAAGAACATCTGGCATATCTCGATCATGCTCGTTCTCAAGTAAAGGAAGTCCTTTATAAATTGGCACTGCTATTTCATCGGAATGAGCAACTGGCCGAATTGCTGAGTCGAGATTTGGATACACATTTTTTTTCTTATTCTTCTTATTATAACCAGAAGTCTGAACTAAACAAAAATAGCAATCATCTACGTGATTTTTCGGTTCATGCCAAATCATTGGAATGCCAAAAGCAAATTTTTGGCGTTTTCCCTTGCTCCACTGTTGTAAATTTTCTACACATGACTTACACACTTTATTTGGAGCCCATGAATTGTCCTGATCTGCAAGTTTTACGTCAAGGTATGCAAAGTACACTTTCTTAACAAAATCAGTGATATTTGTCCTTTGACTGGGAACAGTAAAGCTGCCACAAATGTAGCAGAAGGAATCTACACTATTGACACATTTTCAAGTAGTAGACATGATGTATTTTCTTCACTGCCGACTAACATGCAATTAACAAGACAAAAAAAAACAGAGACTTTATTGAAACGCTCATCATACTTTCACGATCGATTAATGATTGACTGATTTCGATCGTTCTTTGTCCGTTATGACGCATATAGCATTCATTTGTTTTAGGCAGTTGTCATTGCCTACTTTTCATCACCTAAATGTATTAGGTCGGTTATCGGCCTCTCTCGCATTCAAAGTGCCAGTATGTGCTGTTGCAGGTTCTTACGCATTTATTCGTTTACTAACAAGCGAGAGCGGTGAGCGCTCCGATTCTGATCTGCACACCGCTTTGAATAATAGGCTATATCTTCGGGAATTTTTTTAATTTCTTGATAAAAAGTTAGGAACAGATTTTTAAAAGTACATACTTTCAGAAAATAATATTAAAAAATTGATTTTTTTGATCCTCTAAATAGTACTGCCTCTTTAAAACTATCAAAAACTTACAAATTAGCAAAAAAAAATTCCATAGAGGAAAAACCTAATGTGATAGAGAAAAATGGGTTTGATATTTGAAATCAGCACACCCAAATTAGTAAAAAACAAGTGTCAGATCATAATCAGCAGAAAAATGTTTTTTTTTGTTGGCCAGTGTTATCTATGTATGCTATACAACCAGTAGTCTACATGCCTCATCCTTATGCTATAGGAGAGAATGTTTGAAATGGACTAGGCCACATGTCAACTGGACCCAAGACCAGTAGGTTCAGTAATGTGTAACAGATGGGTCCCAATTTGCTCTACAAAGTGATATGATACTAGGCAAACTCAGATCTGGAGAGAACCAGGGACACATTATCATCCCTCTAATATCCATGGATGGAACAATTATGGTGAAAGTAATGTGGTAAGGCATGTCGTTGGTTGGATAACTGAACTGTGCATGTGCTTCCTGTATAAGTGGCAGCATTCATGGTTCCTGTTGCAGAACCATGAATGCTGCCACTTATACAGACAAGATCCTGGACCTCTATATTTCTCCATGTGCAGGTATGATAGGGGATACATTTAGCCTATAAGACAATAATGCTTGTCCTCATCTAACTTACAAACAATATCTTGAAGAAGAGACTATCATACATATGGACTGGCCAGCCAGGTCTGATGATCTTAATCTAACGGAGCATGTAAATTCTCTCAATTCCCCCTAATCAAAATAATAAGGAACTTAGAAGAGCTTTGCAGAGGAAATGGTTGTTATTGCCATCTGAGCTCCTGAACATCATTATAAACAGTATGAAACATTATTCTTTACTGAGGCATATTGACAATCTCCTTTTGACCTTTTTTCCCCCTTTTTCATGCATCTATCTGTTGCTGGATTAAACTATTTATTTACAATTTTTGTGGATGTTTCTTTCACATCTCATATCATACTGCTTTTCACCAAATTATATAAAATTTCATTATCCAATTCTTGAATTATCATAATTTTTCTCTTTGTTATTTAATTTATGGAAACCAATATAGCTGAGCTATTTAATGATTACTTTATACATCCTACCTATCCTGGTAAAACAAGCTTTATTCCTAGAAGGAAAAGGAGGGGTGGAGAGAAAGATAAACTAGCAGGATTACATGGAATTTTGACAGGTATTTTAAAGGAATATGAACTCTTGCAATGAGGAAATTCTTGGAGAGTGGTAGAAGGGTAAGCTAGAACCATTGCATAAGAATGCTGCTAGAATTAGAATAGAGGTATCAAACTAAAGGCAACGGTGTACTTCTGTATTTATTAAGATTTTGAAAACATTGGTAAGAATTTGTACATACAAGGGTGGTCTGAAAAGTTCTCGGCCTCGACCATGGCAACACTATCGGCACGATTTATTTTTTCTAAGTTGGTACATCTGTCATAAGCATCAATGTGAAATTGCAAGTCATTCTATCAAGTAGTTTGTTTTATATAGCTGTCTGAAGCAAAAGTGTTGTCTGTATCCCTTGAAATGGATAAAGTTAAGTATCGCTGCGGTTATAAAATTCTTTGTAAAAGAAGGTTTAACGCAAAAGAAATTCCTTCGAAGTTCATAAAAGGCAATTAAGAAATGGGCTGCCGAATTTAAACAAGGTCAAAGATGATCCACATAAAGGCTTGATTGCAGGGAGATGGTTGACCAACAAGTTGTGTACATAAGTGCAAGTGTCTCAAAAAACGAAGGTGATGAGTAGTGCACTGCAGGGTTCTGTCCTTGGATCGCTGTTGTTTAATTTACATACCAATGATATAGTTCATGGTGTAAAATGACATATTCAGTTGTTTGCTCATGATACTAAAGTAAGAAGAGCAATGTCAGAAAGTTCTAACATGTTACAAGACAATTTGAAGAAGTTGGTGGTTTGGATTGAAGAATGGGGATGTCATTTCAATGTTACTAATATAAACTTATAGAGTTTGGAATGAGGTTTACCATATTAGAAGAACTTTGCTTCAAGAGTTATGGGAGGCATTTCTGGGAATCTTAGTGAATAGGGAACTAAGTTCAGGGTACACATTGTGAAAGCTGTAAATGTTACCCAGATGATTGCTGTAGGAATGCAAATAACTCTGAAGTGCATGGATAAGGAGATGACAGTTTCACTTTATAAGGCACTAATTAGGCCTTATTTGGATTTCTATGTACAGATCTGGTCACTTGACTATATTGATGATAGGAAACAGTGGAGAGCATGTAGCAGCAAATTACTATGATTCTCTCAGGACTCTGAATTATTGAGTATGAGGATAGATTGAGAGAATGTGGTCTTAAGAGCCTGGCAGATAGGAGTAGAAGTGGATGATATGATTGAGACATTTAAGTCGGTGAAAGAAGCCTATCAAATGGATAATGGGTGAGGCAAGAATGAGAGGTTATCCCTGAAAATTGTACAAAGATCATGCGACTAAGGGAGTAAAAAGAGTGTGGTGGTGGATACTCTAACACTGAATCTATTCAAAGCAGGTATAATAATTATTGCAATCTGTGAATGTTTAATCTTCCACTATAAATCTTCGCACTCCATGGAGGCTTGGAAGTAATACTAATATTAAAAAAAAAAAAAGATAGCAAATCCATGCTGGACTGCATAAATATTCTTGCCTTCATCTATCCAATTCTACAAGGGTGGTCTGAAAAGCTCTTGGCCTAACAATGAAAAAACGAATTTATAATTTCAAAATTATTTTTATTTTTCCAAATAATCTCCCTTAAGACTAATACATTTATTCCATTTATTCCAGCAATGCTCCAGTGTCATTATCCCATCCATGTAGTAAGATCTCTGAGTAAGATCTCCAAAATACTCCTCTACAGCTGCAATCACCTCTTGATTCGAAGAAAAACACTGACCAGCGAGGAAGAGTTTTAGTTTTTGGAAGAGATAGAAGTCAGAGGGAGCCAAATCTGGGGACTAAGGCAGATGTTCCAACAATTATCCCTTAATCCCTTAGATCCCTTAATTTTCCCATTGCCAAAACACCTTTGTGGGCAGGTGCATTGTCCTGATGAAAGATTAAGATTATTTTCTTCTGCAAACTGAGTCTTTACTCACAAATTTCTTCATCTAGTCTGGTTAAAAGATTGGAATAATATTCCCCGGTTATTGTTTTACCCTTTTCAAGATAATTAATAAACAAAATATCTTTAGCATCCCAAAATACTGATGCCATGACCTTTCCAGGACTGCTCTTGTTATCATTCAGGAATGAGAGGTGTGATTGAAGTCTGATTAGCGGAATAATGAATTACTGACCATTTAAAACTATGTACAGGTAACCCTCGTACAACGCGGATGTTAGGTTCTACAAAAATGCCGAGTTATATAAATCGTGTTATGCGAGTCTCAGATCACATAGAAAAAGTAGGGTTATGTTCCGAAATCGTTTTTTTTTTAAATTATATAAACAACAATGACATATCCAACAAAAAATATATTTTTATTTAATTCAGGTAATTCATGTAAGTTAAGAAAACATATAAACTATGAAACAAATACATAGTATAAAAACATAAAAATTACAAATTGTACTTAAACTTCATTGCACATAATGCATAAATATTTTAGGCAAAATAAAATAGTGCATATTTTAATCTTTCATAGTATGAGGATTTGAGCATTGGTTAATAAACACTGGTTTTGTCATGTAATCACCTGCTGCATTACTACAAAACAGTAGAATAATTCTATCTTTGGAAACTTTGAATCCAGGAGCTGACTTTCATTTTTCGAAATATAGGTGCGTTTTTTCATTTTTTTCCAATATAACCCGGATTCATCCACATTGAACACCTGGTCTGCACTATAAATGTTTATAAACTTTGAGAGTTTTTTGTTTAATAAGGTTTCCATCCATGGGAATTTTCTTTTGAGGTGCAATCTTCTATCGAAATCATTACAGATTTCTCCATTTTTCCATTAGAATATCGCGTACACGAGCAACATGCTTTGCACTTAGTGTTGACCCAGCAATAAACACTTTTTCAGATTTTATGTTCATTTTGTTTGATTGTTTGAATTGTTGATTCATTTCAATTCAAAGTCCCTGCAAAAACTCCTGGTTTTTCTCAATTTTTCAACCAATCCAAGATTTTGAATATTTTTCTTCGAGAGAAATTAATTTTCTTTTCAATGTTGATTTTCCCTTTCATTGCAGTTTATGGCCATTACTATAAAAATAATTTTTTACACAAAAAAGCAAGCATTACATATTGTATGTAACTCACCAGAAAATATAGTGCTCAGCTTGAGATGAACATACTTATGATTTTTAATGCAGTTTCCTGGCAGAAACGAGGACAATTTTCAACAATAAACATTTTATAAAGTAACAATTGAGATGCATACATGCTAAAGGGTATTTCCACTAATATAAATTCGCTACTTATAATTACATGCGGGATACAGGCAGACACGAATTTAACGAAGATAAAATTTGATTTTTAAGTCGCGCAGTGAAAAACATGTGAAAAGATAAAAGGTTACTACAATTTGTAGACCATGTTTTTATCAGAACCGTGTTGTATAAGTACCACATTCAACAAGGGTTACTACAATTTTAGACAGCATTATATCGAAATTGCGTTGTATAAGTACCACGTTATACAATGGTTACCTGGATTTAGAAATTTCTGTACATTTAATCAAATAAAACATTTATTTTACAAACGATATTCTATCATTTTCAATTTAGCTACTTGAATACAAATTCTACCCTACAGTTCTTCTTTATGAACTGGTCAATAACATCATCGTAAAAAGTTGGTTGTAACTTAATTTTCCCAAGCAACACGCACACTTGTAAAGGCTGGCTGAAGCTCACTGGCTAGAGCTACTTTGACTGCGTATGGCCCGTGTTTAGGCAACAGGGTGAGATGACGTGAAGGAAGCGAAAATGGCTATGCGCGCGCATGAAATCACAGTGCTGAAGCGAGGACCTGGATGCTCCCACAACCGAGCAAGCCAAGGTAGCTTGACTAGCGTAGACCTTCGATACACAACGTAAAGCTCAATTATTGGTGCGCAAGCTTAAAACGTCTTCTGTCTACAAAAATAAAAGTCTAAATGGAATGCTTATAAATGCATGCATTTAGATTTAAAGGTCCAGTGGCGAATGGAGAATTCGCTACTGGACCTTTCCTGCTGATGTAACCGACTTTGTCTTCTTTGGTGCTGAACAACTGGCTTCTGTCCACTGTTTTGATTGCTGTTTGGATTCTGGTGTGTAATGATGAATCCAAGTCTCATCCATAGAAATAAATCGATGCACAAAATCAGTTTTATTCTTGTTAAAACACTCCAAGCACTGTTCAGAGGTTTTCATGAGAGTGCATTTTTGATCTGATGTGAGCAAGCACGGCACCCATCTTGTGCAAAACTTTTTCATTTGCAATTCTTCATTCAAAATATATCCTAAACATTCTTTTGAAATGCCTATAGTCTCAGCAGTTTCACACACTTTGACTTGCCGGTCATCCAATACCATATTGTGCACTTCATCAATGATTTCTGGTGTTGTTACACTTTTTGGATATCCTTCATGTGGATCATCTTTGGTCATGTTTAAACTCGACAGCCCATTTCTTGATTGTCTTTTATGAACTTCGAATGAATTTCTTTTGCAGTTAAACCTTTTACAAAGAATTTTATAACTGCACGATACTCAACTTTATCCATTCCAAGGGATACAGACAACACTTTTGCTTCAGACAGCTGTATAAAACAAACTACTTGATAGAATGACTTGCAATTTCACATGGATGCTTATGACAGATGTACCAACTTAGAAAAAATAAATCGTTCCAATAGTTTTGCCATCTATGGTCGAGGTCAAGAACTTTTCAGACCACCCTTGTATGTACAAATTCTTATGAATGTTTTCAAAATCTTAACTACTTCTTCTGTAGTTGTTAAGTTGTTGTTGTTGCACTCTTGCCTTTAGTTTGATACCTCTATTCTAATTCTATCAGCACCCTTATGCAATGGCTCTAGCTTACCCTTCTACCACTCTCCAAGAATTTCCTCATTGCAAGAGTTACACATTCAGAAAAAAAATCTTGCTGATAGTGTTGCCATCTATAGTCGAGGCCGAGAACGTTTCAGACCACCCCCATAAGAGTGTGGAAAGTAGATTTTTTATATAGAGAATTGTCAGTGAATGGAACACACCACCAGAATATGTTGTTAATGCAAGGAATGTTAAGAATTTTAAGATTTGGTATAATAAATATGTTGTTAATTAAATTAACCTCCCACAATGAATCTGCCAACTTAATGGATTGCATAATAATAATAATAATAATTGATAATATGATGCATCCTGTTGCTTTGTAAGTGTGTATATTCAAAAAAAGATGTCATTAAAAGAATTATTTTAATACATGTTCAAATGTGTGGGCCAGTAAAAATGACTTCAGTTTTTGCATCACTTTCTGAGGAGTTGTCTCAAGACCAAGTTTCTCTTTTCAGTGAATATTTGAAAACAAAGCATTTTGTGGCCTCTTTTCTTCCAGCATCCTTTAAGCTATGTTCATAACTGCTCAAATCTATGGACCAGTAAAAATGAATTAGTTAATTTTTATATCACTTCTTGAAAAGTTGTCCTTTAAAATACTGAAAACCATCTCTACTTTTACTTAAAGCTTTGACAAAATTCTTGATCAACTCAGCTTAATGTATCAGGTCATTCCAAACTTAATGTCATTTTTAGCATTAAGTTTTGAAAGGATATAAAAGATAAATCACTTGCTAATTTAATCAAGTATGTATTCACCATTCTGCTTTTTTTTGCAAATGACGTAGTTCTGCTTAGCTCTGCCACAGATGACCTACAGCGGACCCTGGATAGATTTGTAGCTGTTTGTGCAGATACTGGGATGAAGATCAGTGAGGCCAAAACGGAAACATTTAATGTTTCAAGACAACCATCCCAGTGCACTCTACATCTGAGTGGAGTCCCACTGAGGCAGGTGGAGAAGTTTAAATACCTCGGGTCCATATTCACGAGTGATGGAAAGTGGGACGTAGAGCTAGATACTCGAATTGGAACAGCAAGTGGAATAATGCGGGAGCTTGGCCATTCGGTAGTATTGAAGTGGGAGTTAAGCCAGAAGACAAAGCTGGCTATCTTCAATACAATCTATGTCCCCATCCTCATTTATGGTCATGAGAGCTGGGTAATGCCGAAAAAATGCAGACACGAATCCTCGTGGTTGAGATGAGGTTCCTTCAAGGGGTTGCGGGGCTGACGAGAATCGATAGGGTCAGAAGCTCTGCAATTCGGGAAACCCTCAATACTCAACTGCTGCTTCGTTGTGTTGAGAGATCACAGTTACAATGGTACAGGCCTGGTCAGAATGCCACAAGAGAGGCTCCCTCAGCAGGTCCTCTTTGCCAAGCCAGAGGGTGGAAGGCCACAAGGAAGGCCAAGGACTTGCTGGATACATCTGCGAGTCCCACCAAAACACCTGAGCTTGGTGGCAGAGGATTGTGACCATTAGAAGTCCCTATTGCAACTGCTTTCCCCCCCTCCCACACCCAATTAGGAAAGGTAGGTCTTGAAGATGGATGGATGTATTCTCCATTTGAATCAACAATGCTCTCCCAATGTTGTGAAAGCTTCATAATGCCATTTCTATAGAATTCAGGAGGTTTGGAGGCAAAGAAGTTGCATAGGCTCAATTTTAGTGACTCTGAATGTATCGTATTGCTTTCCATTAATGAAATGTTGCAAATTTCGAATAAGCGGTAATCTGAAAGTGTAAGATCAGGAGAATAAGGGAGGATGTGGAAGCTTTTCCCAGTCAAGTCCCTCAATTTTGTACAAGCGATTCTTGCACTATGAGGGTGTGCACTATCATGGTGAAAAATAACACCCTTTGGAATGACTAGAGAATACCTCTTGAAAAGTTTTTCATTCAGATGTGATTGTTTGGTTTTGTGGCAGAGCTCGAAGTGTATAATACCAGCCATATCCCACCAAACACCTAACAAAACCTTCTAAGGGAGACGGTCTTGTTCTGAGGTTCAGTGTGTTCCACTGAATGAACCAACAGCACTTAACATTCTTGTAAAGTGTCCACTTTTCATCACCAGTAACGGCATGACTCAAAGACGGAGTTTGAACCTCTCAAAAATAAAGAGCGGTGCAGATGCTGACATGCTCTCTTCGATTGTTGTTTGCCAGTTCGTTAGGAGCCCACTTGCCGAACTTAGACACTGTTCCAAGTTCTTGCAAATGGTGATGGATGGTTGGTGACAATGAATTAAGATCTTTTGCTAATTCTTCACCAGTTGTATTGGCATTTCTTGCAGTAGTAGCTTCCAGCATATCATTATGAGAAAGACAGGGCACCCAGAGAGAGGGGAGTCTTTCAAGCTAAGGTCCCCTTGTTAAAATTTTTGGAACCATAGCTAGAACTTTCGCACATTCAAAACATTATTGCCATACACTTCTTGCACATTTTTTACAGTGTTAGCAGCATTATTGCCATTTTTGAACTTATAAAGCATGATGTGCCTAGTACACTTTTCAGTGACCTAAAGACAAGCTTTCTACACTAATCTTTCTAGGCGTCTTCCAAGATCCCTTGCTCTTGTGGTTTGTGTTACTTTGGGCAGTATAGCAGATACTACTCAAATATCTGCAGCTGCCTACTGTGAGGAACATAAATCATATATCCACTATTCTGAACCTGTACAGTCTAATATAATTGAACATGCCTTCTTGATTAAACATAAAGTTCTTTGGAAGGAAACTAAACTTTTACATAAAAGTAGAATCCTTGTAAAGAGGTTATACAAGGAGAGCTGCAAGGACTTTTTCTACTGACCAACCTGGAATATATCTGATGGCCTTCAGTTATCTTCTTTATGGGAAATATTATAGTACAAATCTAAGTAAATTCCTCATTATTATTATTGCACCCTCCATGGACTCAGAAAGGTCGTTGTAGGAGGTTCATTCAACTGACAACATATTTATCATACAGAATCTTAAAATCCTTAATACTCCTTGCATTAACAACACATTGTGGTAATGCATTCCATTCACTGACAATTTTCCATGTAAAAAATCTGCTCCTCGCACCCTCCTCTTCACCACACTCTTACATAACCTCCAGGGACGAGCTCTGGTTTTTTCCAGTCTTTCCTCTACTCTTTTTTCTAATCTCATATGGATTAATCAGATAAAATCCCCTCACTAACTTAAATGTCTCTATCATATCACCTCTTTTCTTTTTTTAAAAGAGGTATACTGTGAGCAGACATATCGATACAAAATTAATAACGCAAAACTCACGTACAAAAATTATTTAATAGTATCATTTTCACCTGTGTGTCACAGGAATCTTCAGTACATTTTAAGCTCAAATTAAACAATAATTGACAATTCAAAAAAGCACCACCTAAGTAGCTGGTGTAAGATAACTAAAAAGGTCAATAAATTTCCTCTTGTGGATTATCTTATTTTGGACAAACAGGAAGATCTGCCTCTATTCGGCTAGAAGAACACCAATCTTATATTGAATACTTTAAACCTGAAAAGTCTGGACTTGCAGAACATGCCATCTTCACTAGACATAGAGTTCATTGGAGAAAGACAAGAGTCCTTCACAAAAGTCGGTTCCTCATGGAACGCCTTTATAAAGAAACATGTGAAACTTTACTTCATTCTCCTAACTTAAACAGATCCGACGGCTTATGTCTATCCCCTTTATGGGAGATAGTACTTTATAAATCAGCTAATCTTTGATAACTTTTTATTGTATACATTTTTTTTTTGTTAGGAAATTTATTGACCTTTTCAGTTATCTTACACCAGCTACTTAGGTGGTGCTTTTTTTTGAATTGTCAGTTATTATATAATTTGAGCTTAAAATGTACTGAAGATGCCTGTGACACACAGGCGAAAATTATACAATTAAATAATCTTTGTACGTGAGTTTTCCGTTATTAATTTTGTATCGATCACCTCTTTTCCTCCTATCCATCAAACTCTGCAATCCACATTTTTTAAACCTCTCTCTATAGCAAGCATTGGAGGTGTCACGAATAATAATAATAATTATATTAATTTTTAAAAATTTTATTTTAATTTATATTTTTCTAAAATTAGGAATATAATGACAGTCTGTCTTATACTGTTGCGATGCTTTTAAAATGAATTCTTTTATTGCATTTTATTTTGTGTTCCATCATTAATGTACCAAAGATGCCTTTGGTATTTAGGCGAAAATTTTACTTCTAATAAATTTACTATCACATAAGTTTCAGTTTATTTTTACATACCTATACTGAAGCATTGACAGGGCTGCAGAATTTTCCCTATGAGGATTGGTTGTGTGGGTTGCAAAGTTTAGTTAATAGACAGAAAAGAGGGGGGAGCATTATAGATACTTGAAATTATTAAAGAGGTTGTATAAGACGTCACAAAGGAAATTTTTCAGTGCATGAGATATTGCATTGAGATACTTGTGTAATAATAATAATAATAAAGTTTAGAAATTTGCTAACAGAATCAAAGGATTTTCATCATGACTAATTTAATGCATGTCAATATTCTCACCCTTTCCTCATCAATAATAACATTTGGATTGAAATTTACCCATTTCATATAACAGAATAAGTGTTTAAGTACTTATTCAAATGAGAGAAAGTGAAATGTTCATTTCCAGTAGCTTTAAACATAAGGAATGAACTTCACTAATTGTGTTGACACTAGTTAACCCACCTCTACACTCATCATTTCTCTAAAAAATAACAGTCAGCATTAATCATAGTAGCTTCAATATAGATTATACAGATGTAAAATAAATAATAGTCATGTTGTTTCTACTTGAATTTCTATAGATGATTTTTTTTATTATTCTATAAATACTCATAATTCATTACCATTGTTTCAAATGCTGAATATAACTTTTTATATTGGAGTAAGCTAAATTAAAATAATACAATGTGTAATTTAATCGAAGAAATATCATGTCTTTGTGAATCAAATATCTTAAAAACTACATCTGAATCCTCTTTTGACAGGATTCAGAGCAGATCGTTTTGGACCTTTGGAATGTTCCATATGAGGATACAATTGAAGATATGAGACTGCAAAAATTGGCAGACAGAACGAAAAGAGGTCATATGATAGAAACATTCAAGCTACTAAAAGTGGTATATAGAATGGAGATTAGGTAAATTTTTCAGTATATGGCAAATAGTGATAAAAAAGAGGTAATTATTAGAAGCTGGGTAAAGTTTCAGTAGGGAAGGAAGGATGCAAGATCTACATTTTTTACTAGGAGGATTGTGAACGAGTGGATTGGGTTGCTTGAGGAGCTTGTCAGTGAATCAGTTTAAGAGAGGTATGATGTGTACTCTGTGAATAATGGTTAGCTTCTGCCTTCCATGGTGAAATTTTGGATGCACTGTGGGAGGTATGATAGTTTATTTATCATACCTCCCACAGTGAAGTATATGGGTAAACCTCCTATGATGAGTCTTGACTCTACGGAGATGCCTATTAACAAAAATAATAATAATCATAATATTAACATTATTAGGTACTGATATGTAGCAGTCAAGGTTTTTGTAAAGTTAATTCAAATTTACTTCTCGTTATATTGTATCTGTTTAAATGCAAGCACAAGTACTGAGTTTTCTTTCTTTTAAGGTTACATGGTAGTCAGCATTCATAGTGAAGAATTTATGGAGACACAAACACACGTGTTGGAGTAATTACTTTACTTTACTTATAATTAAGAAAATAACTCTGGAAAGCATACTTATGTACAGAACACAAGCTCCATTACACTACACAAATGAAGGATAAATCTAAATGCTTTGTTAATCATTTTCCCTAACTTAACCATTGATTGAAAAAATTATAATTAAAAAATCATAATAATAGTAAAATATATGCAGAAATATAAATTAACAAAATAAAAATCATTTTACACACACAAACACACAAATGTTAAAGATACCAAGAAATTTTACTTTTTTCAATAGATAATGCATGTGTTATCTATACAAAAAAAGTCTAAATTCGTTAAAAATGAACATGAGCGGTACGCATTAGAAAGGTATGAGAGGTAAATCAAATGTAATAACAAACCTAAGGTAGAAGAATTACTTAATATTTGTTGAACATTACACTATTCAAATCCAAAAAATTCTTTATCAGACTCAATATTGAAAGAATCAATTGCGATAAAAATTTCGTTTTGTATTTCTTCAGCTTCATAATCATTGTCACCAGACACCACTGCATTCCCTTGTGCTTTACAAACGAAACAAACGAAATTTAGGTACTTTTGCTTCCCAGTTGCATGGCAAATTTTGTCCAACACTAGTGGAGGAGTGCACACTTAAATTGTTTCTCTTCGTAAATCCAAAAACCCAAGATGGGTAGGCCTCGAAATCCTTTATATTATCGTTTTGCGCAATTCTTTTTGATTCCTGTAACGGACAGTAGATATTCTCATACCTTTATTTCTTTCATTAACAACCTAATCAAACAGTTTTTTTCCTATGGTTGGCCACAAGCACCTTCTAAACCTCATAGCGTATTTCCTCGTATGTAAACATTTCAGGACTGTTTCAGCCTTTCACCATTCACGAACACTAGTTTCTCCAACACTGAACAATCTACCAGCTTCACGATTCCCTTTTTCCTTTGCTACTTCTACTACTTCAAGCTTGAACTGTGCTGTGTAGGATTTTCTCCAAGAAGCACTTCTGTCTTCCATGGGTAATTCAGATCTAATAACAAAATATAAACAAATAATGATTTACTTTATGAAATATTTTAAAACAGGATGTAGGGAATAATTGACCACTGCTACTAGTAATGCAACCCAGTCATGCTTAGTGAAAACTTGACATGCCGGTCCCAAGCCCAGATAAATGGGGAGGGTTGAGCACAGGGCTAGCAACCCAGTCTCAGAAAAAAACCTTTGCTATGCAAACTGAAACCTTCCAAAATGTGATACCAGATGAAGAAAATAGACCATGAACATGAGGCACCTTTGTGAAAGCCCTTCTGTGGAAGCAGAGATGTGGAAGAAAGTGATAGACACCTTACCAAAAGACAAGCTTAGACTGGAACATTGGAATGTTAGAACCATGTTCAAAACTGGGAAGACATACCAAGTCTCGAGAATTCTAGAAAAATACAGACTAGAAATAATAGGATTAAGTGAAACGAGATGAATAGGAACTGGACAAATTAAACTCTGGTCACTATTTAATCTACTCTGGAACCAAATTATGAATGACTACACAAAGGGAGTTGCACTAATGATGACAAAGAAAGCTCATGGTGCACTAATGGAGTGGAACCCGATATCCGAAAGAATACTAAGCGCTAGATTTAAAGCTGGCAAGCAGAACATCACAATAATTGCTATATATGCACCAACAAATGATGAGATCCAGGAAGAAAAGGATAATTTTTATAACATGCTAAGAAGTATAGAAACAACAAATAAAAAATATATGCAGCTTATAATTGCAGATTTTAATGCTAAGGTTGGAAATGATACGAATAAAGAAACTGTTATGGGAAAGTATGCAGAAGGAAAAATAAATGAAAACGGAGAGTCACTTATAGACTTTTGTATGTTTAATCAGCTTGTAATAGGAGGGAGTATCTTCCCACATAAAAAAATACACAAGTGGACATGGATAGCACCAGATAGAAAGACAAAGAACCAAATAGACTATGTACTTATATCAAAGGAATTGGAGGAAATCACTCCTGGATGTCAGAGTTAAAAGAGGAGCTGAGGTATATTCAGATCACTTTCTCCTAACAGCTACCATGAAAGTAAAAATATTTAAAAATAAACAAATAAATAAACTTTGTTTTTTTAAAAAAATAAACAAACAGTGTACAATAGGAAGATGTTTAGAATTGAAAAATTCTAAACATCTAAAAAAATAAACAAACAGTGTACAATAGGAAAATGTTTAGAATTGAAAAACTCAAAAACAAAGAGATTAGAAATAAATTTATAACAACTCTACAGGACAAATGTGATAAACTCGAAAAAAGAGAAGGAGATAACATAGAGAGAAAATACACTAAGATTAAAGACATACTAATATGCACATCAGAAAAGATATTGAGATTTCGAACTAATACAGACAAGGAATGGATATCAGAAAACACCAAATTAAAAATAGAGGAGAGAGAGACAGAATAAAAGAGAAACTGTTACAGATTGGCAAAAATGTTGAACAAGAACAATTAGAAAGATATAGAGCAATTAACAAAGAAATAAAAAGAAGTGCAAGAAATGATAAAAGAAAACACATAGAGAATCTAGCACAAGAGGCAGAGGATGCTGCATATATAAATGATACTAGAAAGTTGTATGATATTACAAGGAAATTAAGTGGAAAAAGAAACAAATGGATAGTTCCTATATATAATAAAGAAGGAAAACTATTATTAAATGAAAAAGAAACAGATAAATAGATTTGTGGAATTCTTCTCAGAGAAATTTCAAGAAATGACTGATGGTGACCAGAGCCTAGAATTAAATGAACAAAATGCATCATTAGATATAAATTTGAATGAAATAACAAAAATAGAAATTCTTCTTATTATTATTATTCAGGCCTCCATGGAGTCAAAAGACCATTGTGGAAGGTCCTTCCTAAGAAACACAAAGTCTATCAAGACTCGTCGAGGGGAGGTTCTCCCCTAAGAAACACAAACTCTATCATACCACTCCTTAAACTCATTGACCGTTCTTGCTCTCACCACTCCATCAGGCAATGCATTCCATGGTTCAACCACCTTCCATGCAAAGAAACCACTCCTCACCCTCTTGCAAACAGTTTCCTTTCGTAACTTCCAGGGATGGCCTCTTGTCATCAATCCTTCCCGTTGTTCAACCAAGCAAAAGAACTCCCCAGTGTCAACCCTGTAACCACCTCTCAACAGTTTAAAAGTCTCAATCATATCACCTCTCCTTCTTCTATCCACCAAACTCTGCAATCCACATTCCCTCAGCCGATCCTCATAACTATCATTGTACAGTCCTGAAACCATCTTTGTTATCCGCCTTTGTACCCTTTCCACAGTTAATTTGTCCTCTTCAAATCCTGGGGACCAAATCTGAAAACAATAGTCCAAGTGTGGTCTGATCAGGGTCTTATACAGCAGAATGATAACTGTTTTATCTCTGCAGGTCAGCATCCTTCTCATTATTGCAGCAATCCTCCGTGTTACCTTCACCACCTTTGCAATATGTCCCCTAAATTTCAGGTTTCTATCAATCATCAACCCCAGGTCTCTTGTCTCCCCTATTACAAAAGCAATAACTCAGATCAAAATAGGTAAAGCACCGGGGGGCAGACAACATACCAGGTGATATACTAAAAGCAAATCCAAAACTTATAGCAGAGATATTATATCCCTTACTAAATGAGATATGGCAGAAAGAAGAGTGGCCTAAGGAATGGAATACTGGATTACTGGTTAAATTATCCAAAAAAAGGGAACCTATCTGAATGCAAAAATTGGAAAGGTATAACATTGCTGAGTGTTATAAGTAAACTATTAGCAAAGATAATACTAGAAAGAATCAAAATAGAAATAGAAAAACAACTAAGACCAGAACAGGTAGGATTTAAATCTAATAGATCATGCACCGAACACATTGCTACATTACGAATTATCATAGAACAATCATTGGTAGGGCAGACAAGCTTATACTTAAATTTTATCGATTTTGAACACGCTTTCGACAGTATAAACAGATCTTCCCTATGCAAATTACTTAGAAATTATGGACTCCCAGAAAAAATAATAAGAATAACTTAAAAAATGTATGAAGATTTTGAAATTAAAGTAATACATGGAAATACCCTCTCAGAACCATTTAAAACAAAGACAGGAGTAAGGCAAGGGTTGTATAATCTCCCCTACTATGTTTTTAATTGTCATAGACTGGGCGATGAGAAAAGTATCTCATGGAAATACAGGATTACAATGGTTACTTCAAAACCAACTCCACGATCTAGATTTTGCAGATGATATCTGCTTACTTTCACAGAAGCACCAACATATAGAACAAAAAATAACAACACTTGCAGAAACAGCTGAAAAAGTTGGTCTTACGATAAATAAAAATAAAACAATGTTGATGAAAATAAATGCAAAGCAAAATAAACAAATAACAATAGAAGAATTGCCACTTAAAGAAGTAGAACAATTTATATACCTTGGTTCAATAGTATCAATAAAAGGAGGAACTATTGAAGATATAAACAGAAGGAAACAGCTGGCTTATTCAACTTTCAACCAACTTAGAAATATCTGGAAAAACAAGAATTTGTCCTATAAAAACTAAAATGAGAATATTTAACTGAAATGTAAAGGCAATACTAATGTAGGGATCAGAAACATGGATGCTAAACAAAAAGATAGTTAACAATGTACAGATCTTTCTGAACAAGTGTTTAAGAATGATAATGGGAATATATTGGCCAAAACAAATATCAAACGAAGAACTATGGCAGAGAACAAACCAGAAACCCGTGTTGCAACAGATACGTGAAAGGAAATGGAGATAGTTGGGGCACGTGTTGAGGAAAGAAGATAAAATAATAGTAAAACAGGCTCTAGATTGGAACCCACAGGGTAAACAAAGATGAGGAAGGCCAAGAGAAACATTGAAAAGAACAACACTGAAAAAAATAACAAATATTAATAACAAACTGGAACCAAATAAAAGCAGAAGCAAAAAACCAAGTCCAGTGGAAAATGGTGGTGGAAGACCTATGCTCCCAGGTGGTGTGAAGAGGATTAAACTAAACTTAAAAAAAAAAAAAAAAAAAAAAAAGAACTAGTAACGCACGTGCTTTTTTTTTTTTTTTAAAGAATTCCTCCATCTTCTGTCTGTACTTCCTAACTCTACCGCTAGTTGGAGCATGCGCATTATCTATACATCAAAAGGAGTGATGTATAAATACATTAGGTGTGTGTGTTATCTATTAAAAGATACGGTACTTGGTTTTAATCCTTTTTTTTCCCAAGTAAGCAAACAAGCAAGCAAGCCAAGCTTGCGCTTGAAATATTTTCAGGTCTGAGGCAACTCATGGTAAAGGTGGCATAAGCTCTGATCACTTGCCTAAGTATCCCATAATATGTTGTTTGCTTACTTGGAAAGAAGGATTAAAACCGAGTATATAAAATTTCTTGGTATCTTTACCATATAGTACACTCAAGATAAAAAACTTTCTACATCTTTCTCTCATCCTGAGATTTTTATTTAATAAGGTTAAAGCACCTTGTGACAACTCGTATAGGTAAATATAAGTTCTGCATTACTTCAACCTTGGTATCACCACCTCTGGGTCAGTCTCCCACCAATGTGTTTTTGTGCAGAAGTGGTTACTTTCCCTGGGAGGGATATGAGCTTTGCTCTCAGGTTTCTTCCGAATCCAGTTCCCGGTGAGTGGAGCTTAGATTTCAGGGGAGATTTGCTCTGAGAGAGCATTTTGAGTCTCCAAGGAAGGTGTTTTTCGGCATGGCCCATTAGAGGGCCTTGTCGGTGGATGCTTTTCCCTGGAATATGAGTGGTTATGCTTGGTCTGGTGAGCCTGTCACTAAGTGGAGCCAATGCTGAGCTGGACGATCTCTCAGTCACTTGTAGGGATTGCCTAATTTTTAGAGACCTTAGAGATTTTTAGAGGATTGACTAGTGATCTGGGGGATTGCCTAATTTTTAGAGACCACTTTACTTATGCATTGTGCAGAAGTGGTTACTTTTCCTGAGATGTGAGAGGCTCAGCTTGGGGGTAGGTTTTTGCCAGTCTCTGAGTGGGGCCGCTGCTGAGATTATGGCTCTGCTTGGTGGTGGGGTGAGCCTGTCACTGAGTGGAGCCACCGCTGAGTTGGACGGTTCACTCGTAGGGAATGGTCTGGGGGCTGCCTAATTTTTAGAGAGGTCTTTACTTAACACCTCGATAAAGGTCGAAATTGGTCTGGGTAGTGACTCTTCCCATAATACATAGCATTACACATGTCCGTAAGGATATGTGCTTTGTATTATAGGATACTTAGGCAAGTGATCAGATCTTATGCCACCTTTACCACGAGTTGCCTCAGACCTGAAAATACTTAATGCACAAACTTGGCTTGTTTGCATATATAAACAATACTTGATAAACAACTAAACCAAGCTTACATAAAAATATGTATAGTAACAGAAACAAAGAAAAAACAAAAAGATACAAAAGAAACAAACAACTATATACAAATCTACAGTGGGGTAAAAAAAGAAGAAAGAGCAAAAGCAGGTATAATGATTATGGTACATAAATCCCTAAAGAACAATATTGTATATTACAACTATTTGAATGAAAGACTAATAGAAATTAGACTCAAGACATTAAGAGGCCACATAACAATAATTGGTGCATATGCAACAGAAGAGGGAAAAGAAGAAGACAGTAATATATTTTATAAAGAATTACAGAATGCCATAGATAAAACAAACAAAACTGACTATTTACTGCTAGCAGGAGATTTAAATGCCAGAATAGGAAACAAAAAATACAAAACAAACATAGGTAAATTTGGCGAAGATACATGTAATCAAAATGGTCCCAGATTGCGCGATTTTGTCATTTATAATAATATGAGAATAATGAATTCAATGTTTAAACACAAGGAAATACATAAATATACTTGGTCAGCCAGAGGATACAAATCAGTAATCGACTACGTTATCACAAATTTTAAATTAGCGGAGTTAATTTTAGACGTAAGAGCATATCGAGGCTTTGAATTAAACTCTGATCATTATATGGTATCAGCAAAAATTCGTTTTAAACCAAAGTGGCTAAAAACACATAGAATTGAAAATTCTTACCAGCCAAGCTACAAAATTTCTTCATTACAGGATCCTCAAGTTAGACTACAATATCAAAAATGCACAAACTTAAAAACAGAAACCACACATGAATCAAGGGACATAGAAGATGAATGGGAAAATTTGAAACAAATTCTCACAAAAGCAGCAACAGAAACCTTAGGAATAAAGCACAAATGGATTAGAAAAAGAGGACTATGAGACTGGAACAAAGAAATAGAAAATATAATAAAAACCAAAAAGGACAGTTACCAGAAATGGCTAAATTCCAAAACAATAGAAGCAGAAATAGAGTATAAAAGAAATAGTGCAATTGCAAAACGAGAAGTAAGGAAAAAACATAGAGAAAGATGGAACAATTTCGTAACAGAACTAGAAAAGGATTTATTTAAGCCACAACCCAAAACCTATAAAGTAATAAAATACATGAATAAAGAAATAAAAGAAAAGATAAAAATCCAAACAATAGATTTAGAAAAATGGGTGACCTATTTCCAAAATCTCTGGACAGATGAGAACAATGAATTAAAATTTTATAAGACAAAGAATGACCTAATAGAAAATATCACAATGTTAGAACTGAAAAATATAATAAAGAAGATGAAAAATAGGAAAACGCCAGGAGAAGACAATATAAATATAGAACTCTACAAAAATGCAGGTGAAAAATTTAATGAAAGACTTTTGAAATTTTTTAATATGGTTTGGATGTCCGGAAAAACCCCTAACTCTTGGAAAAAAGCACTGGTCATCCCAATCTATAAAAAAGGAAATAAAGACAATTTATAGGGGAATTAGCCTGCTGAATACAGGATAT
The DNA here is from genome assembly GCF_054136105.1 of Typopeltis vanoorti. Lineage (NCBI taxonomy): Eukaryota > Metazoa > Arthropoda > Arachnida > Uropygi > Thelyphonidae > Typopeltis > Typopeltis vanoorti. The sequence goes on along the minus strand of NC_143556.1, from coordinate 106,280,498 downwards.
AAAATATATGCAGGAATATTAAAAGAGAAACTAAGCAGCATTGTAGAAAACAAATTACTAGAAGAACAAAATGGCTTCCGAAAAGGCCGATCCTGCATAGATCCAATTTTTACTTTAAAATTATTAATAGAAAAGAGAAGAGAATTTCAAAAAGAAACACATGTGGCGTTTATTGATTATGAAAAAGCTTTTGACAAAATTAGTCGACAAAAATTGTTTAAAATATTAACCAATTTAAACATACCAAACCAACTTTTACAATCTGTTCAAGAAATATATACAGGAAATAAAATAGCAGTTAAATTAGAACACACCTCAGAATGGAAAGATATATCAAGAGGAGTACGACAAGGATGTACCCTCTCACCTCTGCTTTTCAATATATATATAAATGAAATATTAACAATCTGGAAACAGCATAACCCATTTGGTATACAAATGACCCCGCAAATGAAGATAGATACACTACTATTTGCAGATGATCAAATAGTATTAGCTACATCAGAAGATGACTTACAAAGATCATTAAAATCATTAAATGATATCTGAAAGCAATATAATATGACAATATCCAAAGAAAAAACAAAAATAATGGCATTCAAAGGAGAAAACCCAATAAGAAGTAAAATAGTGATAGATAATAAAATACTAGAACAAGTAAACACTTTCAGGTACTTGGGATGTGATCTATCATACGAAGAAGAAAAAGACATAGACACTAAAATATCAAACTTTGTCAAAGTAAATGGCATAATAAACAGTATATTTAAGCCATCCTTGGTACAAAAATACACTAGAATCAGACTATATAATGTCTTGTCAAAACCAACTCTACTATATGGAAGCGAAACATGGACCATGAAAAGGAAAGATGAAAAACGAATTCAAACAGCAGAAATGAAGTTCCTCAGAAAAACAGCTGGATATACCAAGTGGGACCACAAAACAAATGAAGAAATCTTACAATCCCTAAAAATCAAACCAATTAATTACTATATAAGACAGTATAAACAAAAATGGTTAGAACATTTAAATCGAATGGACAACAGCAGACTACCAAAAATATTATACAGATACAAAATAAGTGGAATAAGAAGAATCGGAAGACCAAGAAAGAGATGGCATGAGACCGGAACAGGCCACATGGCCTATATTCCATGTTAGGAAGAAGAAGAAGAAGAACAAATCCTAAATAAATTAAAACAAAGCTTTATAGTGGAACTACATTAAACAAAAGCTTTTGATAGACTGCCACACCATAAGCTGGTAAATACATTGAAAAGACAGGATTGGATAACAGACTTTTGAGTTGGATCAGTGACTGGCTGTCAGATAGGTATCAGAAATTTTTATATGGGGGTGAAGTATCCAGAAAGAGGAAAGTTACTAGGGGTCACTTTTGGGACTATTGTTGTTCAATTTGTATGTTAATGATATTGGGATGGATTTAACTAGTGATATGCAGCTGTTTGCAGATTATGTAAAATTGGGGAGAGCAATGCAACATCAAGCAGATCTTATGGCCTTAGAAGGAGGACTTGCATAGATTGCATGAATGGGCAGGTAAGTGGAACTATCGGTTCAATGCTGCAAAGTATAAGGTTTTGAGATTTGGTAAGCAATGATGGGATGTGAAGTATATACTTGGTGGGCAAACTTTAAAGGAAGTAGAGGAGATGAGAGATCTAGGAGTGTTGGTGGACAAGGACCTGAAATTCAGGGACCACATTGCACAAGTTGTGAAGATGTCAAATCAGATAATGGCAATGATACGGAGGACCCTGACATGCAGAAATAGAGAGGTTATGATGCCATCGTATGAGGCCTTGATCAGGTCTCACAGATTTTTGTGCATAGATTTGGTCACTGGGTTTTCATGGTGACGAGAATATGTTGGAAAGGGTCCAGAGAAGATTCACAAAGGTGGGTGGTCTTTGGAAAGTGGAGTATGTGGGCAGATTGAGAGAATATAAGTTGCAAAGCCTACTCACCTACATTGCCTGAGGGTGTTGTGAATGTAGATAGACACATTGAATCAGTTTAAAGCACAGTTGGATGTGTAATGTGTGTACTTCCCACAATCTGTCTCTAACTCCATGGAGGTCAGATGTTAATAATAATAATAAACACATCTCTAAAGTTCTCTTATATTACAGTTTCTTGTATTGGGGTTCTGGATGCTATATAGAAGGTATGGCCATGGGCTCACCAATCCTCCCACCACTCCATAGCCAACTTTTACATGGAAGACTGACAATGAGCTCTAAAGTCAGCAAGCCTAAAGCACAAGGATCTGGCTTAGATATATTGATGATATTTTTGCCATTTAGCCCCATGTCTGAAAAACATTAAATACATTCCTAAGCCACCTGAATAAACAGCACAAACATATCCAATTTACCATTGAAATTGAAAACAATAACTCTCTTCCGTCTCTAGACACACATGTCACACTTCTTCCTTGGACTGCCTTTCATTCATAGTCTACCACAAACCTACACACACACACACACACACAGGCTACTATCCAACATAAAAACTAGGGATCATCAGCAGCCTCAAACATAGAACCCTAACAATTTTCTCCGGAGAGCAGGTGCTGAACCAAGAATATGAAGTTATTAGCCAAATGCTTATAAAAAATGACTACAACAAAAAACAGTACACAAGATCCTCCACAATAATACCATTAAAAGCAAAAAATGATTACAAGAATGCCATAGCCATCCCATATATTAGGTGAATATCAGAAAAAATAGATAGAACACTATATAAATACAACATTAAGGCAACCTTCAAACCTCCTGACAACAGGCCTGTCAGACCATGCACTTCAAACATGTCACAGAATCAAATGGAAAAGCATCAAGTCCCTACACGACACTAAAACCTGATTTGAAAGAAAGTTCAAAGAAGCTTGTGAGATGCTGAAACATGATCCAAATATTAACAAAAATTATGGATCAACAATTCCAAGAATCTGGAGGACCCATCTTCAATCTATATAGCATCCAGAACATGATGCAGAACCTCCACACAAGAAAACAATAATATAACCGTAATGAATTCAATGTTGCAAAATGTAAGGTTTTAAAATTTGGAAAACAAAGATGGGATGCAGAATTTATGCTTGGTGAGGATATATTGTCGGAGGTGGAGGAAATAAGAAATCTGGGGGTGATGGTGGATAAGGATCTGAAATTTAGAGGACACATAGCCAAAATTGTGAAGACAATACAAAGGCTTCTGGGAATGATGCAGGGGACACTGACTTGTAGAAGTAGGGAGGTTCTTTCCATTGTATAAGGCTTTGATTAGGTCATGCATGAATTATTGTGTCCAGATTTGGTCACCTGGTTTTCAAAAGGACGAAGAGATGTTGGAAAGGTTCCAGAGGCGACTGATTAAGGTAGTTTCTAACCTCTGGAATGTCGAGTATGAGGAAAGATTGAGAAGATGCAACTTTCAGAGTCTGATGCACAGGAGGAAGAGGAGAGATATGATAGAGACCTACAAGTTAGTAAGGTGTTGTTATAGGATCAGTGCTGGAGAGGTTCTGCAGAAAATAGTGGGAGATCACGGGAGAACCAAAGGTCATCCCTGGAAACTGTATAAAGAGGGTGTGAGTAGGGGAGTGAGAAGAAGGTTTTTTTTTCATGCAGAGTTGTGAATGATTGGAATGCCTTGCCTGAGAATGTGGTGTCTGCAGAGAATTTGAGTATGTTTAAGGTGTGGTATGATGAGCTGTGTGTATGATAGAAGGGCCTCCCAGATGAGTCTTTGACTCCATGGGGTCTTGGGTAATAATAATAATAATAATAACAAGAGGACTTTAGAGGTGTGTTTAATGTGGTTCCCCTATAAAACTTTATTTTTATTTATTTAGTTTTTTTTTTTTTTTAATATCTGTATATTAGTAGATGAAAAATTATTTTATTTTGTTAATTTATATTTCTATATATTTTTTATCTATTATTATTATTTTATTTATTTATTTATTTTTAATTATGATTTTTTTTCCACCAGAGGTCAGGCTAGGGCAAATGCAACAAACATTTAGATTTATCTTAATTTTGTGTAGTGTAATATAGCTTGTCTTCTGTACATATATGTTTTCCTGATAATGACCTCAATATACAGGTCAAAATGTCGAGGGTTATTTTCTTAATTATACGTAAAGTAATTACTCCAACAGGTGTGTTTGTGAACTCTTCACTATGAAGTACTGAGTTTTGGCAGATGTGATTATTAATTGTGTAATAAAAGACTTAAGAAAAGTGTTGGTGTCAAGTGATGTAAAACAACAAAATTACATGATAATCACAGTAATAGCTTTAATGAAAGTAATATTTCTGAAAATAACACAACATCATCAGTGTGTAGAAACAACAAGCAAATCAAACAACAAGAATACAAGGTACACACAACAATCTGTTTACCAATTAAAAATGGTTGCTACAAATTAGAAATTAATATTAATAAATAATATTAGAACTATTTTTGATGTTTACATAAAATTAGAATTATATGAAGAGCCAAAGGCTTCAATTCGGCGACATGAACTTATTTAAGTTAAGGGAATTATATCCCATATTGTTTCTTAGCCAAATAAGAAACTCAAAGAGTTTCATGCCGAATATAGAAACTATATAAAGTTTGGCGATTCCGAACTTTATATATTCATTATATATATATATACATCCTAATAAATTACTAATTTATTAGAACACTTTCTTGGCAATTCTCATAAAAGGGATATAAGTTCTGTTCACTACAAACTTGGTATTAACTAGGTCTACCTACTCACTGATGACACCTCAAAAAAGGTTGAAACCGGTCTGGGTAGTGACCTTCTCTCATAATGTTGAACAATAATACAGCTTCTAGGAGCTAAGTTCACATTATGGGTAAATATCAAGAATAGTGATTGGAGCTTGCTCCACCCTTTCTATGAGTTGCCTCAGCTTGCACTACCTAAGGGATCAGGTGCTGCACTATCCAGGTATTTGCTTACGCTTGGAATCACCGAACTTTATATAGTTTCTATATTCGGCATAAAACTCTTTGAGTTTCTTATTCGGCTAAGAAACAATATGGGATATAATTCTCTTAACTTAAATAAGTTCATGTCGCCGAATTGAAGCCTTTGGCTCTTCATATAATTAGTAATTTATTAGGACACCTTCTTGGCAATTCTCATAAAAGGGATGTAAGTTCTGTTTGCTACAAACTTGGTATTAACTAGGTCTACCTACTCACTGATGAGACCTCAAAAAAGGTTGAAACTGGTCTGGAACTACCTAAGGGATCAGGTGCTGCACTATCCAGGTATTTGCTTACGCTTAGAATCGCCGAACTTTATATAGTTTCTATATTCGGCATGAAACTCTTTGAGTTTCTTATTCGGCTAAGAAACAATATGGGATATAATTCCCTTAACTTAAATAAAATTAGAATCTCCCAACCTTTTTTTTGGGGGGGGGGTCATTCTATTTTAGGTTAGGCTGACGTAAAAGGGCTTCACAAATTTCTTTTAAGATGTGTTCACATTTAAAACTGTTTCTATGGAGAAAACAAACTTGATCCCACAAGATACTGAATTTATTATCAATATTATGCTGTGCAAGACTAGACTTTTGAGGTTTCATGTATCTAATGTAATACTGATGTTCATCGATTCTTTTTTTTGTTTATTTTCACAGAATGGAGTGTCTGCCCAAAGTATGTCAAATTACATTCACAAGGGATCTGGTATACACTAGCTAAAGAAAGAAGCAACAGTTGTGGTTATTGTGCAGTTTTGTTGTTTTATAGTTATGCCACAGGTACCCTGAAAGATCAGGCAAATGATATGATTTCTGTACAAACTGTGTGCCAGTATATTAGTTACAGTTCATTCCTTTCCTTGTCCAATCCATTGAACGATATTTTAAAAAGGTAAATTTTGAGCCTTCAGTCGGTATAAACGAAGAACTTGGTTTGGAAAGACCTGGTTCGAAATCTTTCTAGGATGCAAAAAATCTTTATCAGGGCATTTTATCAACTGAAGGTAAATTAGCCAGTCTCATACAGAAGTGGCAGGGGTTTCTCCTCCTGCAAGAAGGCAAACTAGCAGCATGAACACAAATATCTATAGACATAAAATACTTATTTATCCTTAGAGGGATGCAGCAGAGGAATGATACACCAGCTACATTAAATTGTATAAAACCTCTAGTCAAGGGGCTCAACCTGTCTTGGACAGAAGAGACTTGGATGGATGAAAGTAAATTTTATGCTATTACCTTCATATATATATATATATATATAAACTCCTGGGGTATACAACCTACAAGGCACATCCCTTCAGATGCTGATGAGGGAACCTCCTGACAGGGAATTTATTTCCTGTTAGGGCTGTCCAACTATAACAAATAAGGAGTCATGGACCACTTACTTATTTCCTGTTAGAGCTGTCCAACTATAACAAATAAGGAGTCATGGACCACATAGATCCAGTGCCCTTGGGTATAGCTGGGTAATCACATTTCTGGGGGATTTACATTCAGTTGGGGATTGGGCAATTGGGATGATAACCATGCCTGAAAAAACTACTTGATAAGGAACCTGAAAAGAAAAGCTTCAAACTGGGCAGATCACACAGTATGACTCAAGAAACAAATATTGGATTATAATTTTGGAAATGGAATACAAGAACATTATATAAAGACAGGCATGTACTTAAATCACTCACATCAGAAATTCAATGATACAAATTAAAATTAATGAATATACAACAAAAAGATGGATCTGAACAGAAATTCAAAATTTTGGAAAATTTACAATTTTTTTTCAAGTGGAAAAGAATCAGAGGAAACATGAATTCGGTGTAGCATTTATAGTAGATAGATACATTTAACAGAATGTTTTATATTTTAACCTGTGAATGAAAGATTATGTGCAATAAGAATCAGAAGAATTTAAAAAAAAAAAAATTGTATTATAAATGATGACTCTCCAATAGAAGAAAAGCAAGATATGAAAAAATGGGATTTCTTTTCCAAAATGGAGAGAGATGGTGCTGAATATGATTCAGCACCATCTTCTTCACTAGGTAACAGTTTAACATACTCTCTCTCTCTCTCTAGATGTTTCTATCTTGGGATCTCCTTAACCAAGTGGAGAGCGAAGAATTAGTCCATTTTCTAATATTATCTATTCAGTTGATTATAGGTTACCACTGTTTTTTTTTTATTTTATTTTTATTATTATTTTTTTTTACCAGAGGTTAAGCCCTCTAGTGATATTTTAGGTAAGCTATCTTATCTAGCTATGTAGCCCAGCCACTGGAGCTGTTTCTGACATATATTAGTGTAGTGGCATAGCTAGATCTTTTGCCGCCCAGGGCGGTTCCTGAGTTTGCCGCACCTCTCAAAACACACCAAAAATACTACAAATAGTCAGCTTTTCTGTTAGCAAAATCGATGACATTGTCGAAGTCTATTTCACCACTCAGTTGCTTCTATAGACAGTATAGCAAGATTTCGTAACCCAAGGTACTCATTGTAGATTTTAGATAATTTTTAATCAATTTTAATTTAGAAAAATTCCTCTCCCAACTAGCAACACTTACAGCAATTGTGAAGAAAATTCGCGGTAGTATTACAATATTTGGAATTAAGTTCTCGAGACTGTATCTTAGAACGAAAGTTCATGGGGAGCATCCTTCCACGTCTCTGTTTCATCTTGCATAGCAGCAAACATAATAAAACTCTTAAGTATTTTTCTCACAATGAGGACTTTTCCTTATTAATGTCATCATGATCATGATTTAGTTGACATTCGTATTTATCATTCAAAAGATTCGATGGAGTAAGGAAGACATTTTTCAGCAAGAACATGAAGCTGTTGAAATGACATGGTGACTTCTTGGATCACTCTGTACAGTGAAAAAACATTTCTCTCCTCAACTCAGTTTCATATCACAATTCAGCATCTCATGATTCTTCACCTGCCATCAGTTTCTTCTTTCTACACCAACGATCCATGACTATCCCCAGATCATCAGAAATTTCTTTGACGTAAGCTACTGAATTGTTAACTAATTCATCCCTATTTTCATTTAAAATTGCTTTTAAAGCCTCGAGGTTTATGTCACATTGTAGTATATTCAATCCTTTGGTTTGGAGGTAGACTGGTGTGTCGTTAATTTCTAGAAGGATAGATTCCCACTGGCCAAGAAAGCACAGGAAGGAAAACGATTGTAACGCAACAAGCAGCACGCCAGCATCTGACCTGGTAACTATTTTCTTCTTCACTAGTTAAATGTTCTACAGCACTTAAGATTTGGATTAATTTTTTTTACAACACTCATCACAGAATCTCCCTGTATACTCCACCGAGTTTCTACTACACGTTTGACACACTCTGACCAGTAACTGAAGTCAAAATATCCAAGCGATAAGTTGAGGAAGAACAAAACATGAACAAACGCTCCACAGTTCCAAAAAAGGTAATAACAGCAACAGAAGCTGCATGTACACCTGCCAAACTCAGCGAGTGATTTGTACATGCGATAAATTCTGCTTTTCCATTAATTTCCTTGGTGCATCTCTGAACGCTAGTATGTTGACCAGCCATCACAGCAGTATTATCATATGCTTGTCCTCTACAATTCTGAATATCAATTCCATCGTTTTCTAATATTTGCAAAATCATAGTTGAAATATTCTCTGCGTTTTACCTTTTGTTTCAATGAAATCAACAAATGATTCCACAACCATTACTTTATTTCCATCGATCATTGATTGACAGTATTTAGCCTTACGGCTGTTTGGGGGTAGTTATATATGAAACCATCTAGGGAAATGATTATGAGCAAAGTGTTTCTCGTTGCCTTCCTTGCTGTACTATATCCTATGACTGTAGCCTGTGTGTTCACGGGGCCGGTTTGCCTGCTTGTGGGATGAAAAACCCCAGATAAACTGGTGGGAAAATACCTGCTGTCCATGCCAAAGACCAGCTAACTTGGCTATGGCTGAGGAAGATCCTTAAGCTCCTCACGTCGTCCACGGGAATTGAACCGAGGACACTCCTTCCCCAGGCATATGGTTGCGAAGCACGTAGCCACCAGGCTAACCGTGAGGACCCATCGATCATAACGTAGCGTAAAACTTGGCTAGTTCGATCCTTATGAGAAATATCAGGGGTGCTGTCGACTATCATAGAAAAATACTTTGCTTCTTTTACTTGCTTGATAACTTTATTTCTTACTTTTTCTCCCAAAATTTCTATAAACTCGTCCTGAATTGTTCTTAATTGCCGTGCCATGCGTTTTGTTGTTTTATTTTTAAGAATTTGAATTATAGTATGATACTGAAATGTAACAGTTTTGTTATATTTATATTTTATTTATTTTAGTAGTAAGTATAGTTGTTAAAAACTAATTATTAATTAAGTAATAAAAATTACTATGTTAGCATAATAAAAGAATCCTTAAACTTGTGGACAGACTTATGTGTTCGTCGAACATGTTGTTTATTATTTTAACGGTATAATAGAACACAGAAACTAAGTAAATAATTAATTTATTAACTTGATGCTGATATTTCGCTGGTATTATAACCAGCATCTTCAGAGCACAAAAACACTGTTTGTCACAATACGCGAGACTAAAACAACATGGTGTACTTAAACAAAATTGTAGCAGCAACACAAAGACTAAAGTCCTGATTTTGGCGCCCTCTATCTGAAAAAAAAAAAAAAAAAACTGTCATATATTACTAGAGTCCTAGAAAAGTGCTAGTTTTTTCTTAATATGACTGTCTCCCAGATCTTCGGCAAGTTAATACAGCCATATTTGTTGAGATTTGGAGTGTGTTTTAGGGCTTCTGTCGCCTCTAAGAACAATCTCTCTGATTTATACAGGTTTCTGTGTAGTACTTTTGTGTTTTTCCAGTTGATCCTGTGTGCAGGGGTATCCAGAGCATGGTCTGCTAGGCCCGACTTCCAATAATGATAATTCCGGACGTATCGTTTATGTTCGCTGATGCGGATATTCACAGTTCTTCCTGTTTGACCATAGTAGGCTTGATTGCATGAGCAGGGTACTTGGTAGACTCCTGGATGTGATAAAGGAGGAATGCTGTCCTTGGGTGAGCGGATGAGGGTGGCTAATTTGCTACATGGTCTGAATGTAGTGCGTAGTTTATGTTTATTGAGAATTCTTGAGATCTTTTCAGATATGCCTTTAATGTAAGGGATGGTGACTGTTTTGTTGTAGTTCTCTGTGGTGGATGGTGAGAGGGGTTTCTTAGGAGTGTTTAGTATTTTGTTTATTTTATGTGGATTGTAGCCGTTAGCCAAGAAGGTGTGCCGTAAGTGAGTCAGTTCAGCAGTAAGAGCCTTGTCATTGGAACAGATTGCTCTCGCTCTATGGGTTAGCGTTTTTAATATGCCATATTGTTGAGAAGGATGATGGTGTGATTGTTTGTGTAAGTATCTGCCTGTATGTGTGGGTTTTCTAAAAACTGAAAATGATAAGGAACCATCTGGGAGACGTGTGATGAGTGTATCCAGGAAGGGCAGACAGTTGTTGGCTTCCAGTTCCATAGTAAAGTGGATTTTTGGATGTTGGCTATTTAAATGTGCTAAGAATGTTTTCAATGTCTCAGGGCCATGTGGCGAAATAGCAAGCACATCATCAACATAGCGTAGCCAAAGTGTTGGTTTGAGAGTGGCTGTATTGATTGCTTGTTTTTCCAGGTGTTCTATGTAAAAGTTGGCTAGGGGGGGGACGGGGGGAGCCCATGGCTGTCCCATCAATTTGTTTGTATATTTTCCATTTCCATGTGAAATATCCTGCATGTATTGTGAATTTGAATAGTTCAAATATATCAGGGGAGAAGTGTGACTTCAGTAGATTGAGGGTTTCTATTAGTGGTACATTTGTGAATAGTGAAGTGATGTCAAAGCTTACTATTAAGTCTGAGCTTTTTAGGGTAAGGTGTTGTAAGATGCTTTTTAGGTGTGCTGAATTTTTGACAAAGGAGGGAGAATTGTTAGTGAGAGTGGCTAGTAGCTTCGCTAAATGTCTAGCCAGTTTGTATGTGGGACTATTTATACTGTCCACAATTGGGTGTAGGGGTATGCCTGGTTTGTGAATTTTTAGTGATCCATAGATCCTCGGTGTTTTAACATGGAAGGGTTTGAGTTTGTTAACTGTGTCTTTGGGCCAGGAAGTGACTTTTTTTTAATAATTTTTGTGCCTTATTCTTTTGTGTGTTGGTGGGATTGCGATCTATAATTTTGTATGTTGACTGATCTTGTAATAGTGTGTGCATTTTGTTTTCATATTCAGTTGTGTCCATCACCACGGTTGCATTTCCTTTGTCTGCTTTTGTTATGGTAATCTGGCTGTTGTTGTGTAGCTCTTTTATAGCAATGAATTCCTTATGTGGGATATTATTTTTGGGAGGCTTGGACTTGATCAGGATGTTGGCCACATCTAAATGTATGTTGTTAGCTATTGTTGGAGGCAGGTCGTATATTCCTCGTTCGATGGACGCCATTATTTCGGCTTTTGGAACTTGCTTGGGAGTTATGGCAAAGTTGTACCCTCGACTTAAAGCAGTCGTGGCCTTTGCTTAAGGTGAGTGACGATAGATTCACGACGACGAGGTCTTGTTGTAATTGCGGTCGTTGTATGCGGTCGTGAAGGATTCTTCACGGAGACGATATTGTACGCAAGACACGACAATATGGTAAGTGGAAGTTGAAATTGGCAAGGCAACTAAACAGGTTAGCCTTCTTAAAGAGGTGCCGAGACACCAAATTAATACCGAACTGTTTTAAAATCAAAAACAAGTTCCACTCGGCCAAAGCCCAATGCATCTATAAACGAGCGAGTGTAGTGCTGTTACAGGAACAGATTAACACCACTCGCCGGGAATTAGCACAAGCAAATACAACCATCAGCGCATTACGAGAATCACTGCATAATATTCTAAATACGGAACTTTGGCAGATCTTAGAGAACATCACCGACGCAACGGCAAAAAAAGAATTCGACAGAGTCAAAAACCGGCACCAAAATAAGTTCGAAAATCTACAACAATGGAACACCATACAACGACCGCAATTACAACAAGACCTCGTCGTCGTGAATCTATCGTCACTCACCTTAAGCAAAGAGGCCACGACTGCTTTAAGTCGAGGGCACAACTTTGCCATAACTCCCAAGCAAGTTCCAAAAGCCGAAATAATGGCATCCACGAACTAGGAATATACGACCTGCCTCCAACAATAGCTAACAACATACGTTTAGATGTGGCCAACATCCTAATCAAGTCCAAGCCTCCCAAAAATAATATCCCACATAAGGAATTCATTGCTATAAAAGAGCTACACAACAACAGCCAGATTACCATAACAAAAGCAGACAAAGGAAATGCAACCGTGGTGATGGACACAACTGAATATGAAAACAAAATGCACACACTATTACAAGATCAGTCAACATACAAAATTATAGATCGCAATCCCACCAACACACAAAAGAATAAGGCACAAAAATTATTAAAAAAAAGTCACTTCCTGGCCCAAAGACACAGTTAACAAACTCAAACCCTTCCATGTTAAAACACCGAGGATCTATGGATCACTAAAAATTCACAAACTAGGCACACCCCTATGCCCAATTGTGGACAGTATAAATAGTCCCACATACAAACTGGCTAGACATTTAGCGAAGCTACTAGCCACTCTCACTAACAATTCTCCCTCCTTTGTCAAAAATTCAGCACACCTAAAAAGCATCTTACAACACCTTACCCTAAAAAGCTCAGACTTAATAGTAAGCTTTGACATCACTTCACTATTCACAAATGTACCACTAATAGAAACCCTCAATCTACTGAAGTCACACTTCCCACATGATATATTTGAACTATTCAAATTCACAATACATGCAGGATATTTCACATGGAAAGGGAAAATATACAAACAAATTGATGGGACAGCCATGGGCTCCCCCCGTCCCCCCCCCCCCCAGCCAACTTTTACATAGAACACCTGGAAAAACAAGCAATCAATACAGCCACTCTCAAACCAACACTTTGGCTATGCTATGTTGATGATGTGCTTGCTATTTCGCCACATGGCCCTGAGACATTGACTATTCTTAGAATATATTCTGAGACTATTCTTAGCACATTTAAATAGCCAACATCCAAAAATCCACTTTACTATGGAACTGGAAGCCAACAACTGTCTGCCCTTCCTGGATACACTCATCACACGTCTCCCAGATGGTTCCTTATCATTTTCAGTTTTTAGAAAACCCACACATACAGGCAGATACTTACACAAACAATCACACCATCATCCTTCTCAACAATATGGCATATTAAAAACGCTAACCCATAGAGCGAGAGCAATCTGTTCCAATGACAAGGCTCTTACTGCTGAATTGACTCACTTACGCCACACCTTCTTGGCCAACGGCTACAATCCACATAAAATAAACAACATACTAAACACTCCTAAGAAACCCCTCCCACCATCCACCGCAGAGAACTACAACAAAACAGTCACCATCCCTTACATTAAAGGCACATCCGAAAAGATCTCAAGAATTCTCAATAAACATAAACTACGCACTACATTCAGACCATGTAGCAAATTAGCCACCCTCATCCGCTCACCCAAGGACAGCATTCCTCCTTTATCACATCCAGGAGTCTACCAAGTACCCTGCTCATGCAATCAAGCCTACTATGGTCAAACAGGAAGAACTGTGAATATCCGCATCAGCGAACATAAACGATACGTCCGGAATTATCATTATTGGAAGTCGGGCCTAGCAGACCATGCTCTGGATACCCCTGCACACAGGATCAACTGGAAAAACACAAAAGTACTACACAGAAACCTGTATAAATCAGAGAGATTGTTCTTAGAGGCGACAGAAGCCCTAAAACACACTCCAAATCTCAACAAATATGGCTGTATTAACTTGCCGAAGATCTGGGAGACAGTCATATTAAGAAAAAACTAGCACTTTTCTAGGACTCTAGTAATATATGACAGTTTTTTTTTTTTTTTTTTTCTGATAGAGGGCGCCAAAATCAGGACTTTAGTCTTTGTGTTGCTGCTACAATTTTGTTTAAGTACACCATGTTGTTTTAGTCTCGCGTATTGTGACAAACAGTGTTTTTGTGCTCTGAAGATGCTGGTTATAATACCAGCGAAATATCAGCATCAAGTTAATAAATTAATTATTTACTTAGTTTCTGTGTTCTATTATACCGTTAAAATAATAAACAACATAATAAAAGAATCGTCGAAAAATAAAATTGTGGCTCACGTGAAAACCCCCAAAAAGTGCCGCCTGGAGCAGACCACTCCCCCTAGCTACACCACTGTATTAGTGATGATATTTTCCTGTGTTCCAGCTTCAGTTGCTTTAGCAATTCATGCTTTAAAATCATATAAAGATTGGCCATCTCTTGTCTGTGTTGGTGAATCTTTCTACTTCTTCCAATTTTTCATCATTAATTGAAATTTTCATAGGCTTATTACCTGAAGACATTGTTTTTGATTTGGAAATATTCATTTTTAATCCATAATCACTACGTGCCTTAGAAACACTGTCTGTTAATTCTTGTCTATTAGGTGATTGTCATCAACAAATTTGTAATTATTGATTTTTTTTTAAACAAATTGTAATTCCAATACCACTGTTTTCCAAGGCGAAGTTTATCATATATCATATATTAATAAAGGTTAAAAGGCACTGGCAAAAGTATGCAGCCTAGATGTACCCCTCTTTTCATTTTGAAAGGCTTGCTGTAATTGGCATTGATTTCTATTAACATTTCTAAGGGATGGTCAAGAGTTTTAATTAGGTACTATTTTATTGAAGGCCAGTATATCTATTAAATTGTGATATTAAATTTCATTATGTTCAATATAATAAAATGATCTTGCCTTGGTCACTCTTCTCTGGATCCTCTCCAATGTTTCCACGTCACACTGAAAATTAGGTGACCAAATCAAAACACAATAGTCAAGTATGGTCTGACCAGTGCTTTATTCAGTAGCACAACCATATCCTTATCTGTAAGTGTTAGAGATACTTTGTCTCATAGCACTACTCTCCACTATCACTCCCTCGACTCTCATCTATTTCTTAAAGTACAGCACCATCATCATAGTACACAGCCTTATATTTCTGTACTTCAAAATGCAACACCCTGCTTTATTAATATTAACCTTTAATTAGTTGCACCTTTTTTGTTACCTAATTAGTTGCATGGGATCTATTTGACCCCAAAATTAAAGTTATGACATTTCTTTAATTTGTCAATATTTCTCTTGAAATGTTTTTATTCATTATAAAGGTTGATTATAGTGAGTAAAATGAAATAACCAAATCATTAATATTGCTTTATATTAATTATTAACATTTTTATTCGTCTTAATTTTTTATACAATTATTGCATCTTACTGAAGAATACTCATTGCAACAATAACTCAAGACATTTAGCTTTATTTTATTTTATGATCCTTTGATCTCGGACATATTACACAGCTGCCCAGGAATTATCCAAAAAAAAAAAAATTTCAAAATGCCAGAAATCACTCCTTATTCCACAACTGATTCCGCTGACAGCCGGCATGTGACTGATTCAGCATGGGGGCAGCAAGAAACTCAGCTACTCGAAATTGCAGCAAAAATCTGCCATTGGTTTTGTCAGAAATTGAACTTGAATGACAGCTGGGACCAAATCAACTCCATGCGACTAATTAAAAGTGAAAACTATAGCCCTACTCCTTTGTTCAAATGTCAAAAGTCCATTCAAATCTTCCTGAATTATTATTATTCAGGCCTCCATGGGGTCAAAAGACTCATCGTGGGAGGTCCTTCCTAAGAAACACAAAGTCTATCAAGACTCATCGAGGGAAGATCCGCTCCCCCCCCTCCCGGGAAACACAAAGTCTGTCATACCACTCCTTAAAGTCATTGACCGTTCTCGCTCTCAAAACTCAATCAGGCAATGCATTCCATGGTTCAACCACCCTCCATGCAAAGAAACCACTCCTCACCCTCTTGCAGTTTCCTTTCGTAACTTCCAGGGATGGCCTCTTGTCATCACTCCTTCCCGCTGTTCAACCAAGCAAAAGAACTCCCCAGTGTCAACCCTGTAACCACCTCTCAACAGTTTAAAATTCTCAATCATATCACCTCTCCTTCTATCCACCAAACTCCACATTCCCTCAGTCGATCCTCATAATTAACATGGCACAGTCCTGAAACCATCTTTGTCATCCGCCTTTGTACCCTTTCCACAGTTAATTTATCCCCTTCAAATCCTGGGGACCAAATCTGAGAACAATAGTCCAAGTGTGGTCTGATCAGACTTATACAACGGAATGATAACCCTCTTATCTCTGCAGGTCAGTGTCCTTCTCATAATTGCAGCAATCCTCTGTGTTACCTTCACCACCTTTGCAATATGTCCCCTAAACTTCAGGTGTCCATCAATCATCAACCCCAGATCTCGTCTCCCCTACTTCCTCCAGTATAATTCCTCTCATAGAGTATGCAGCATCCCATCGATGTTTCCCAAACCTCAAGACCTTACATTTTGCTCCATTAAACTGACATCCCCATTCATTTGCCCATCCATCTAGCTTATTTAAATCCTCTTGCTGGGTTACCACATCTGCACTATTACTAATAATCCTTCCCAGCTTCGCATCATCCGCAAACAACTGAATATCCCCTTGCAATCCACTGGCAATGTCATGATATAAAGGTTAAACAATATAGGTCCTAGTACTGAGCCCTGTGGAACCCCACTTGTAACCCTCTGCCTCCTTGAAACTGCTCCACCATACACAACTCTCTGATACCTATTGGACAGCCAATCCTGAATCCAGTTGACCAATCTGACATCCAGACCCATGTTCTGCAACTTGAATCTCAGCTTATCATGTGGCACCCTGTCAAATGCCTTTGCTAAGTCTAGGAAAATGGCAGTATATGCCTTTTCCCCTTATCTAATGCTCTTGTAACTTTATTATAAAATGCTAGCATATTGCTAAAACTAGAGCGCCCTTTCACAAATCCATGTTGACCCTCACAGATAACACCACCCTCATCTGTCCAATGCTGTATACGGTCCGTCACTACTTTCTCCAAGATCTTAACAATTACTGATGACACGGAAACTCGCCTATAATTAGACACTTCCAGTCTGCTCCCACCCTTATGCAATATCTTACCTTCCTTCCATTCCATGGGCACCTTTCCCGCAGCCAGACTTTCATTGAAAATCCAGGTCAAAGGCACTGTCAGTTCCCTAGCATTTATCGTATCACATCCTCTTCATTTACCTCAATTATGATATGTGTCTCTCACTTCTCTGTCATATTAGCAACTGCAAAATCTGCACCTGGGTGATACACCTTTGCAGAATGATCACTCAGCAATTCAACTATTTCTTTTGCTTCCTTCACCTTCCTGCCATAAGAATTGTTTATGAGTATACTGATCAACTTTTTTTTTTCTCTCTCTCTCTTTTTTTTTTTTTCAGCTCTGCTTTATATTTTTACTAATTAACTTAATTCCCACTTAGTTTAGCCTCGTCACCCTTGGGTATATAGGCTGATACTACTACTACTCTTCTCCAACAATCTCTGACCACTTCCCATGCACTACTGACATTATTTCCAAAAAGTTTCGCAAGTCATTGAACTGCTCCAATATTACTCCTAAGTCTGTCATAATTACCAGACTTATAGTTTGACAGGGCACCTTTTTCTTGATAGAGAATTTCACATGTTTGGCAAATTTCCAGAACAAGACTGCATGGTCACCACCCCAATTGGAGGCAGAGTGTTTACCTTGATTATGGATATATCTTCAAATGCTATTATCACATCCAACACTCTCAAACACCATGTCCACTCTATTACATGTTGTCTCATGTAATATCCCTTAGTAACTGTATGAATTCCACTTCCATCTTGCCACGCTCCTTTCCTACCTTCAATGTTCCCATAGCTAATGTCTCCAATAATAATTGTTTGAAATATCCTCATTGTGCTAATCTGTCAACACATGGCATCTACATATTCTTGTGGACATCCCTGGTCTAGCAGCACCCGACACCGTATTTTGTCCTATTCATCACTATCTTGAGCTAGACAGCGTCAAATGAACTATCTCCCTCAGACATAAAATCCTCTTCAACCTCTAATTTTCTTGGTCGTCATTCTTTAGCTATCATCAGCAATATCCCATTTCTTGTCCTGTTCCCTCTATCCTCCCTGAAAATACAATACCCTTTACATTCTATCTCTGTAACTATATCAATTTTCAGTCAACCAGGTCTCACTGATGCCTATAATTTTTGGCCAAGTCAAGCTGACAATGCCAAAAACTCATCACCGTTATTCCAGATACTTTTTGCGTTCATGTACGTGCATTTCAAAATCCCTTTGTACTCATAGTTACCCTTGTGTAATGCCATTACCAACCCATTCAAATTGGAAACCTGTGAAATCCCATTCGACATTGCATAATCATTACTGTACACATGCTCATTTATCACAGGAGTGATGAGACACATGCTAGATTTCATCGTCCCTAATATTTTTAGTTTCCCTGGTTTTGCACTACCACACTCTCACTAAATAACACTTTCTCCAAACATCTAACTCCAAAACCATTTAAATGTTGTCTGTTGGGCATATATATAAGTCCTTTTGTCCATCAAATTCACTCCATACATCAATAATCTGCACACCAATTCTCCTACAGAATCTTCTCATTGTCGACTCATTAGCAATCATGACCTTTCTTCTCAACTCTGTTGTCTCCATATTGAGGCAGTAGACTCACAATAGTCACTTCCTTACTCTTCATTTTTGCTTCTTTCAGCAAGTCGTTCATATCTTCTTTCACTGCATATTTCTACCCTTTCAAATTGTTTATTTGAGATATAACAATCATTTCTTTCACTTCTCCTTTCTGCAAACTAACAGCTTCACTAACATCCTTGATTTTCACACCTCTGAAATATGCTTCCATCACTTGTCCATAGGTATCTCTTATCACTGAATCCCCATACAAAACCCTCATCATTATTTCCAGTTTCTAGCACTTTCATACTTTCTGAATTCACATTTTCTTTCATTTCTCACCTTCAGTATCTTTCTCCATTCTGTCCTGTGGAGGATGCAATGTAAACATGCTATTTCGTTCCTTATCATCACTTCATCAAACACATTACTTTCTGGCATTTCTTTCATGCTCTCATGCCGTTCACTACTTCTGATTTAGCCAGACGACTTTCTCTATCATTCCTTACATTGTTAACATTAGTTGATTCATTTTCTAGTTTTCTGCATGACTCACATATCTTGCAGTGGCATATGAATACGTTTATGACAAATTCTGGATTCTTTCTCTCTTTCTTACCACAACTCATTCACTCTTTGCAATGAATACACAGCATACACAGTACATCATACAAAATCCCACATGCTAAACTTGGTGAAAAAGGAAAAAACCTTAGTTGCCCTTTTCCTTGTAGTACACATCAGCGCCACATGGCAAGACAATATACCATATTAAATTTCACAAATGCACACACAGGTTAAAACATTACAGGTTAAAATAAGACATAACCAAAAATAATTACTTAATTTACTAATATTCTCTAAAATAAAAGACTTTTCTGTAAAAGACATGCAACACAGCCAGTTTTCATCCTTTCCAATCAAAATCTTGCCATTTTCACCCTCAATTGACAAATTTGTGTTATTGAAGGATTTTGTTATTCTCCTTATCATTTGGAAGGTGCTTCTAGGGTTGTTTCTCTGTAGTTCTTCTTCACATTTTTCCACATTTAATCAGTTTTAATTGTTTTCTTATTATTTTGTTTAGTTCTTTATATTTTCCCCTGCAATTGTTATATTTCTTTATAGTGGATTTTAAGGATCTCCTTTGATCACATAATTATAAAATGTCTTGCATAATCCAGGGTTTGATTATTCTGCAAGATTTTCCTATTATGATATGCAAATTATTTTCCAAAGCTTCTAAAAAAGCTTTGGAAAATAGTTTGCATTCATTATCAATACTTATGAATTCTTACAGGAAGGTATTCAAGGAATTAAATATTGTTCTCTGATGTGAAGTGATTCAAACTTCTCAACACTATATCTTTTTTTTTTTTTTTTTTTTTTATGTTTTAATTTTAGATTCTAGGTAGGA
Source organism: Typopeltis vanoorti (assembly GCF_054136105.1). Taxonomy (NCBI): domain Eukaryota; kingdom Metazoa; phylum Arthropoda; class Arachnida; order Uropygi; family Thelyphonidae; genus Typopeltis; species Typopeltis vanoorti. Next base: position 106,260,232 of record NC_143556.1, on the reverse strand, counting down.
ATGACCATGTTGTGGCAACTGCAATATTGGCTCCTTGGAAAGATATAATCCTAGCGGGTTAACTGATGTTTTATCTGTTGTCTGAACAAGTATATAATCGATTAAATTGTGTGCAGATCCAGGTGAAGCCATGTCCACTTTCTTCATGGCTTATGAGAATATAAAGTATTAGTAATTGTTAAATTATTCTAAATGGCGAAAATCAATAAGTTTATCCTCTGTCATTTGTTTCTTCAAAACCAAATGCATCACATTTGGTTTTGAAGTGGATGAGAAAATTCCTTTCAGTATCTGTACTTCTATATCAATTTTTGCATTCCAGTCTCCTTGGACAGCAAGATAGTTTTTATTTGGAATTTGTTTTATCACTGAGTTAATTTGCCTGCAGAGGTCATTAATACACTCTTCATCACATAACATTGCAGGTGCATGGACCTGTATTATTGATACAGTTTGGGTTTCCTTTCAGTTTGATAAGAGCAATTCTGCTATTTATAGATTTAAAATCCATCACATATCTTTTAACAGTTTTATGAATCAAAAACCCAACTTCTTCTTCTCCTCCTCCTCATTGTGTTCCTGAATAAAGCAAAGGCCTCACTTGTAAGCACCATCTAATGATACATAAAAATATTATTAGGGATTTCAATGACAAAGTCAGACAGGAAAATGTTTATAAAGGAATAATCTGAAAGCACAGTCTACATACACACTCTAACGATAACAAACAGAAACTGATAGATTTGCTATAAGTAAAAATATGGTTATATCCTCTATATGGTTTCCTCATAAAGACATCCATAAAAGGACATGGATATCCCAATGTTATGATATTTAACCAAATCGATCATATGCTTATAGATAAAAGATCAGCATCAGGTATTATGGATGTAAGATCATATGAAAGAGCTTGCTGTGATTCAGATCATTATCTGGTCAAAAATTAAATATAGGTCCAGAATTTTCAGTGAAGAAACAAGAAAGATATGAAAGAGAAATGAAACAGAATATTTTGAAGTAGACACATGATTGGAAGAAAAAAAAAAAAATCAGAAGTTGAAATAAATGGAAATTAAAACCTAATTCCAGAAAAAAATTAGAGAATAAAATAGAGACTAAAAAAAAGATACAGAAGAGGAATAGCAAGAAGAGTTGGATGTGCATGAAACAATGGATTCTGAATAATGCTGAAAAAGCTCTGGGATACAAAAATAAGCATAAGAAAAGGGATGGGTTTGGTGAAGATAAAAGCATACAAAGAATTTACTGCAAAGCCAACTAGGATTAAAGAAGGAAAATATAAGGAACTGAGACAAGAAGCAGATAAAATCTGTAGACGGAAGAAAAGACAAGCCCTTGATGAAATCAAATGAAATGAAATGCACAATAAAACAAGAAATGAAGAACAAGTTCAATCTCAGTCAAGCTTATAATACAGTTAAACAAATTAAAGTTGGATATAAGCCTGGGATAGATGAACAAAGAAACACATTAATAAATAGAGGGGGGGGGAATAGAGAGAATATTTCCATCGATTGCCATCAATATGAATTATTACACAGAGATTACACAGAGTTTGAAGACTTACTGTGTGATGTCATTAACCATTATCTCACAATTCCAACTGTACATCACCTAAAACTTGTTGAGTGAACACTGCTGTTTTAAGGATACTTGTGACATAAGACTGAATGATATATGCACGTAAACATAAGAAAGATATTTAATTAACCAAATATTTTGGATTGGAAATAGCAGACCATCCTCAGTGGTATTACAAGAACAGTTTTAAAAAAATACAAGCTAGAATACTAACAATAGATCGTTAAAAATAGAACATGCCGCATGATGTTATATCACTAAGTATGAAACAGAATATTTTGAAGTAGACACATGATTGGAAGAAAAAAAAAAATCTGGGAAAGTCTAATCAAATTTACTCATTAATTTTTATTTTCCAATCATGTCTCTACTTCAAAATATTCTGTTTCATACTTAGTGATATAACATCATGTGGCATGTTCTATTTTTAACGATCTATTGTTAGTATTCCACCTTGTATTTTTTTTAAAACTGTTCTTGTAGTGCCACTGAAGATGGTCTGCTATTTCCAGACCGAAATATTTGGTTAATTAAATATCTTTCTTGTGTTTACGTGCTTATATTATTCAGACTTGATGGACACCCCTTGAGGATACATAGCAGGAAACTGATGATGGTGATGATGAGTATGTTTGATGCCAGTTGTGTAATCTAAATATGTCATTTATTGTTTTTATTATGAAGGTTTTCCATTAAGTAAGGTAGCACATTTTTTTTCTTAAAAATGGTGAAAGGGAATGAGATAAAACACAGATAAACTCATTAATAACAAAAGACTGCATTGAAAAATTTAATCCTTTATCCCAGTGAAAGCAAACAAAGTTTGCACCTGAAAATATCTTCAGGACTGAATATAGTGTTGTACTATCTTACCTGGGTAAGTAGTACAACACCAGGCAACTCGTAGTAAACGTGGAGCAAGCTACCAATACTCCTATCCCAGTATCTCCCATAATGCAAAACACATCCCTTTGCGGATATGTATAATGTTATGCATTAAGGGATTGGCCACTACCCAGACTAGTTTCGACCTTTATTTAGGTCTCTTCAGTGGGAGCCAGGCCCAGAGTTGGAGATACCAGGCAGAAGTAGTAGCAAGGTTCTCTAAATCCAAAGTAATTTATTAAAAAAAAGGTGGCAAACCTTTTGGCAACTCTTATAGGTAAAGAAGACCTTGCTTCTGCCTGGTATCTCCAACTCTAGGCCTGGCTCCCACTGAAGAGACCTCAATAAAGGTCAAAACTAGTCTGGGTAGTGGCCAATCCCTTAATGCATAACATTATACATATCCGCAAGGAGATGTGTTTTGCTTTATGGGAGATACTGGGATAGCAGTGTTGGTAGCTTGCTCCACCTTTGCTACGAGTTGCCTGGTGTTGTACTACTTACCCAGGTAAGATAGTACAACACTAGATTCACTCCTGAAGATATTTTCAGGTGCAAACTTTGTTTGCTCTCACTGAGATAAAGGATTACACTAAATTTACCATAGTCTAACCTAGTGAAAAATAAACTTTCAACACCTTTCTCTAAATCCAGGGTAATTTATTAAAAAAAAAGGTGGCAAACCTTTTGGCAATTCCTATAGGTAAAGATGACCTTGCTACTGCTTCTGCCTGGTATCTCTAACTCTGGGCCTGGCTCTCACTGAAGAGACCTCAATAAAGGTCGAAACTAGTCTGGATAGTGGCCAATCCCTTAATGCATAACATTATACATATCCGCAAGGAGATGTGTTTTGCATTATGGGAGATATTGGGATAGGAGTGTTGGTAGCTTGCTCCACCTTTGCTATGAGTTGCCTGGTGTTGTAGTACTTACCCAGGTATGATAATACAACACTATATTCAGTCCTGAAGATATTTTCAGGTGCAAACTTTGTTTGCTCTCACTGAAATAAAGGATTAAACTAAATTTATCATAGTCTAACCTAGTAAGAAATAAACTTTCAAAAGACTGCATTGCATTTCCAGACCGAAATATTTGGTTAATTAAATATCTTTCTTGTGTTTACATGCATATATCATTGAGTGAAAAAACTAATCCAGTAACTCATTCCACATACTGAATTGCTAGTCTTCACACTTTTACACAACTTCTAAGTCAACCTAGAACACACAGAAAGAAAATAGATGAGAAAGAGTGCAATTTTTTACATATATAAATTTATGAGAAAGAACACGGTGGTCAACTTCTAAAGTTAACTACCAAGTTCTTTCCTATGACGTTATGTATTGAAGATCTTTAGTATGTGCTCCATTAAATTCCTTATCATATCCTTCTATTGTGCCCAGCAACTGAACTTTGTAACCAGAAACCTTCAGTCTGCACTCTTCAGACTTATCACTGTTTTGGTCACTCAATTTGAATGACCAAAACTCAATTGTGAGGAGTGGTTTCTTTGCGTGGAGGGTGGTTGAACCGTGGAATGCATTGCCTGATGGAGTGGTGAGAGGGAGAACGGTCAATGAGTTTAAAGAGTGGTATGATAGACTTTGTGTTTCTTAGGGGGAACCTCCCCTCGATGAGTCTTGACAGATTTTATGTTCTTAGGAAGGACCTCCCACGATGAATCTTTTGACTCCATGGAGGCCTGAATAATAATAATAATAAATTTTCAATCCTTTCTACCACTTCTGTATCCAAATAAATCGATAACCAAATCTGTGTGCAATAATTCAGATGTGATTTTATCAAAGCTTTGTTAAAAGGAATAATAACTTCCTTGTCTCCACTTGTCATCATGTTTCTTAAGATATCTAAGTGATAATTTGAACATTCTACACATTTCTACTAGACATTATTATTGTTATTATTATTATTCAGGCCTCCATGGAGTCAAAAGACTCATCATGGGAGGTCCTTTCTAAGAAACACAGGTCTATCAAGACTCATCGAGGGAGGACCCTCCTAAGAAACACAAAGTCTATCATACCATTCCTTAAACGCATTGACCGTTCTCACTCCCACCACTCCATCAGGCAATGCATTCCATGGTTCAACCACCCTCCATGCAAAGAAACCACTCCTCACCCTCTTGCAAACAGTTTCCTTTCGTAACTTCCAGGGGTGGCCCCTTGTCATGACTCCTTCCCGCTGTTCAACCAAGCGAAAGAACTCCCCAGTATCAACCCTGTAACCACCTCTCAACAGTTTAAAAGTCTCAATCATATCACCTCTCCTTCTTCTATCTGCCAAACTCTGCAGTCCACACTCCCTCAGCCGATCCTCATAACTAACATTGTACAGTCCTGAAACCATCTTTGTTATCTGCCTCTGTACCCTTTCCACAGTTAATTTATCCACTTCAAATCCTGGGGACCAGATCTGAGAACAATAGTCTAAGTGTAGTCTGATCAGAGTCTTATACAACGTAATGATAACCCTTTTATCTCTGCAGTCAGTGTCCTTCTCATTATTGCAGCAATCCTCTGTGTTACCTTCACTACCTTTGCAATATGTCTCCTAAATTTTAGGTTTCTATCAATCATCAACCATAGATCTCTTGTCTCCCCTACTTCCTCCAGTTTAACTCCTCCCATAGGGTATGCAGTGTCCCATCGATCTGTCCCAAACCTGAGGACCTTACATTTTGCTGCATTAAACCGATACCCCCATTCATTTGCCCATCTATTCTTGCTTATTCAAATCCTATACTCTGAATTTCAACGCTATGGTCATCATAACTCCCACATTCCTAGGCTTTTCAAATTTCTTGCAAATGTGTTCCATCTGAATAACACAACTGCAGAACACTGGTAGTCTGTCTAGTATGTTCAATAGTGAAAGTAGGGCAGATAATTCTACGATAGGCTCCAAAACACAGGTTGAAAATCAGAGTGTTGAAAATCAAAGTGGTATTAGAAATTAGTAGTTAAGGTATTAAAAAAAGTTGGTTAGGGCAATTTGAAAATGGCTGAAAGGACTGTGATATTCTATATAGTGGCCACATGGCTTTGAGTAAAGAAGAGCCTAGCTTTAGTAATACATTTCACTTTATATAATAATGTGATAGCAGAGTTCGATAAAGTGTTACTGCTGGACTTTGCAATTCAGCAGCTGAAGTAGCCTCCTATAACAACTCATTAGCCCTCATGGAGATGCCTATTTAATAATATATTTTTAAATTTTTGATGTCATAATAGAGATGCTAGATTAATAATAATACATGCCAGTGAGATGCCAAATGTTAGGGAGGATGATCTGGTTTGAGGCTATTTGGTGAAAAGACATGTTTTTAGGAAAGAAAGATCGATGATTTTGTTAATTTATTGAGCATTTTCAGTATACTATTGTAGTTTTTAGTCTATTTATTGTACTACAGCATTTCATAACATAACTGTATAAATATTATTAGTTTTTACTACTCTTCACAAAACTCGTCATAACAAGGCAGTGTCAAGCTAAACTTAAAGTTGTTACTTCCAAGGAGAATGTTTGTCTCGATGAATAAAAGTGTTGCTGCAGTGATGATGATAATTTACTTGAGGATAAACTGACTTGGGAAATATCCAGATTAAAGGAAATTATTAGAAAATCAACCAGAGAATTACAAAAAGTGGAAAATGTTTAACAAAACTTAGACAGGATAAGAAAAAAGGATCAGAACAAGAAGAAACAAGAAAGTGCTGAACCTTTGGCAATCAAAATATTAATAAGAACAAGGTAAATCAATTAAAATCTAACAAAAAAGAGCTAATATGGTATGGTGATTCAATCTAAAAATTTGCACTTACTGAGAAATTCACTATTTTCAGCTTCCAAGCGGTGAAAATTAAAGATATGACAAACGTAATTGAAAAATACAAAAGAAAAATAAAAGAGATGGTAATTCCGGTAAGTACTAAAAATTTAAGAAGCAACTAATATATTATGAGAGAAGATATGAAAGGTCTGTTGAAAGAAGTGAAAAAGAAATAAGAGAGAGTAAAAATTGTAGCTTTGCTACCCAGATATGGACAGGGACACATGAAATAGGGAGAGTGAATGTTGAAAGTGGCAGTGAACGTGTGTATGAAGATGGAGTATATTGTGATCTGAGTGGGAAAGTTGAGACTGAGCAGATATATGTGATAAAGGTGATTGGGCAGGTATAGTGGGGAAATCACAACTAACAAGTGACTTGGGTAGGACTGGTTATAGATATAAAAATAAATTACTATATTTGTTTAAAAATGCTGGAAGTATCAGAAATAAGGGAGATGAAATGGTTTCACTGACTGAGTTTATTCACCCCAAAATCAATAGAATAAGTGAAACATGGTTGAATGAGAATGATATTCTGACAAGAATGGAAATGGAAGGATACAGGATTTGTCGCAAGAACAAAAAGGACAAGAAGGGAGGGAAAGTGCTGCTGATGATATCAGGGGAATTATGTCCACATAAGGAAGACATGAAAGAAACATTTGGAATGGTTATGATGCAGTGTGGTGTAATGCAGAGGTTGACAGACATATTTAGTTGGATGTTTCCATAGGCCAGAAACGCGGAGAGTGGTGATGCAGAAATGTATAAAAAACTTGAATTAGTGAACAAATTACTATGGGTGATTTTAATTATGGCAGTATAGAGTGAAATGAAGAGAGAGTATTTAGGATTAAGGAAAATTCATTTCTTGAGTTCTTGACAGATAACAATTTCAGGCAGCATGTAAAAGAGGGAATGAAAAGATCAAGAATTTTAGATCTGATCATTTCATCAGAAAATGTAATTGTGAACAGGGTTAACACTTTCCTCCAGTTGGAGAGAGTGAACATGAAGTGATCACCTGGGTTGTGGGTAGACTTATGCAGACTTTTGTGAGGAAAGGATATATGTGAAATTATAAGACTTGTGATTATGACAAGCTTCGGAGACAGTTTGGAATTAAAACATGGAATGAGGAGTTTAGTGGTAAGGAAATAAATGCTGCATGGGAACTGACAAAGAAATGCATAACAGCATCAATGAGTGAATGTATTCCGAAGGGCAAAAAGCTGAATAAGGTAAGGTGCAAAATGGATGAATGTGGCACTTAACCACCTTACCGGCCATTATGGATCAAATATGCATCCTCATACGCTTCGTATCCATCATATATTTCAATGTAATATGAATGGTATTACAATTTTAATAAGCACTTCGCATCCATAGTAACTTGGATGTATATATATGTCCTGGCCAGTAGCATGGTTAAGCATGAAATCTGGAAAAAGAAGGAACTTTGGAGGAAGTACAAGATGAATAATGGTAATAGTCAGTTACATGAAGAGTATAACGAACAAGCCAGGAGACTGACTCAGTTAGTAAGGAAAACAAAAGTGTGGTATGAGCAGAAATTGGCAAATCAGGTGAAGAAAAACTCTCGAGAGTTTTTAGGTACGTGGCAAATGGAAGGAAGAATGATCATGGTAAGATGTTAATGGATGAAAGTGGTAGAATAGTAACTGCTGCAGAAGACATTGTTGCGGGTATTCACTGGTCAATTTATAAGGGTATTTCATCACTGATCAGGGTGGAATCATGAGCAACTTAATTGTAGAGGACACAGAAGAAGATGGCTTAATTGTGAGTGAGCAGGATGTATTTGAGGAAATAATAACCTTGATAGCAATACGGCGATAGGATTTGATGATGACATATCACCACGCATCTTAAGGGAATGTTCTAGGGAATTGGCAGCAGCATTGGCATGCCTGTTTAATAAAAGTCTTGCAACAGCCCAGGTTCCAAGGGAGTGGAAGGAGGGTAAAATTGTTCCACTGCATAAAGGTGGTGATAAGGTTGTAGCTTCAAATTATAGTCCAGTCTGTATATCTGGAGTTGTGTTGAAGGTACTGGAAAGATTGGTGAGAGGTAGGATACAGAAAATACTGATAACAGCAGTATCCTCTGTGGTTATCAGCTTGGATTTATTAAGGGGGACCATGTTTCACTAACTTATATAGTAAGTTAGTGAAACATGGTCCTATAATATAGGACCATGATGAACTATAATAAGGTGATGAATACCTTGGACAGGGGAGATGCAAATACAGTGGTGTACTTGGAATTTGCAAATGCTTTTGGTAGACTGATACACAACAAGCTGATAAATAAATTGAAACAGATGGGATTGAATAACAAACTTCTGAGATGGATCAGTGACTGGCTGTCCAATAGACAGAAAGTTGTATATGGGGATGCAGTATCACGGGAAAAGGAAGGTGTACCACAGGAGTCAGTTTTTGACCATTGTTGTTCAATTTTTATGGTAATGATATTGGGATGGGTTTAACTAGTGATATGCAGATGATGCAAAACTGGGGAGAGCAATGAAGAGTCAAGCAGATGTTATGGCCTTACAAGAGGCCTTAAATAGATTGCATGCATGGGCAGATAAGTGAAACCATCAGTTCAATGATGTAAGGTTTTGAAATTTATTAAGCAAATCTCAAAGTTATGATGCCATTGGGATTCAAGTATACATTTGGTGGGGAAACTTTAAAGGAAGTAGAGGAGATGAGAGATCTAGGAGTGATGGTGGACAAGGACCTGAAATTCAGAGGCCACGTTGCACAAGTTGTGAAGAAGTCACATCGGATAATGGCAGTGATGCAGAGGATCCAGACATGCAGAAATAGAGAAGTTATGATATTATTGTATAAAGCCTTGATCAGACCTCATATGGATTATTGTACACAGATTTGGTCACTGGGTTTTCATTATGACGAGGATATGTTGAAAGGGTCCAAAGAAGATTCATAAAGGTGGTCAGTGGTCTTTGGAATGTTGAGTATGAGGACAGATTGAGAGAATTTAAGTTGCAAAGCCTTGTGAATAGGAGGAAGAGTGGGAGATGGATATGATTGAAACATATAAGCTAGTCAGGGGCTGTTATCAGGCTGACATGGAAGAGATTTTACATAGAATGGGAGAAGTCAGTAGAACAAGATGCTATCACTGCAAAATGTATAAGGAGGGTGTGAGCAGAGGAGTGAAAAGCACATTCTGTGTATGGAGAGTGGTTGGTGACTGGAATACATTGTGTGAGTGTGTTGTGATTGTAGACACTGAAGCAATCTGACCTCCCATGATGAGTCTCTGACTCCATGAAGGTTAGATGTTAATAATAACAATAATAATAATAATAATAATAATAATATGACAGTACCGGGTTAAGAAGGAGGGTAATGATAGCAAATGATTCCATGTGTAGGCTGTGTAGAAGAAAATAATGTGAGTTTTTAGATATATGGTGTGTGTTTGATGGCAGAAAAGACTTGTATATATAAGTAGGACAGCCAGCATCTGAATTCATTTGGTATGACTTCTAGAAGGAGATTGGCAACCACATCATAGAACTTTTTTCTTTCTTTTGCTGTTCTGGAACATTTATGGTAATTCAAGACAGTCCAATTCTTAATGTCTTCAAACCACATTCTCCTGGGTCTATCTCTCCATCTTTTTCTGTCTGGTTTCCCTTCTAATATTAATTTCTGAATATCTTCTTATCTAGTTAGATGTCCAAAATATTTAAGTTTTCATTTTTGCTTTCATTAAAACATCTTTGTTTTTCATTTTCTTTATCCATGATATTCTCAACATTCTCCTGATGGTCCACATTTTTAAAGCTTCTAATTTTTTCTCTGCTTCTTTATTTAGTCCAAGTTTCACTGTTGTATAAATTTCAGTAAGGAAATATCGTGAGTAGACATATTACTAACTATTATAATAACGGAATTAACTCACGTAAATTATTCTTTATTCATAGAATTTTCACCTGAGTATCACAGGCATCATCAGTACAGGTACAAGGCTAATTAAACGATAACTGATATATTCACAAAGTGCCACCTAAGTAGCTAAGGTTAAATTTCCTAAATTTATTTAATTATTATTATTATTATTTATTTATTTTTTATTTATTTTTAATTATTTAAATTTAATTATAATAATTTAATTAAAAAAAATTTTTTTTTATATATATAAAAATATATATATGTATATACAATTATATGTTAGGAAAGATTTGCTGCTTTATAAAGTACTATCTCCCACAAGGGGGAAAGACGTAGACCATCGGATCTGTTTAGGTTAGGGGAGTGAAGTAATGTTTCACATGTTTCTTTGTATAGCAGTTCCATTAGGAACCAACTTTTGTGAATGACTTTTGTCTTGTTCCACTTAACTCTATGTCTGGTGATGATGGCATGTTCTGCAATTCCAGACTGTTCGGGTTCAAGGTACTGAATGTACGACTGGTGTTCTTCTAACCGACCTGAGCAGATCTTCCTGTTTGTCCGAAATATGATAATCCACACGAGCAGGGAATCTGGTAGACACCTGGATAGCTGAGATGTGGGAGCTTGTCCTTTGGAGACATTAGGAATATGGAGATTTTTCTGATGGGTCGAAAAGCCACACAGATATTTAGTGGTTTTAGCACCTTAGCTATGCGTTCACTAACCCCGTGTACGTAGGGGATAGGTATACATGTAGGTTCTTCTGTACTTGAAGAGGATGCTGGAGCATGACTACATAAATCTCTTTTTATGAACGACTTCTTATAGCCATTGGAAATGAATGAGGGATTAATATACTGTAATTCTTTTTGTAAAAGTTCTTCTGAAGAACAAAAGGAGTTGGTTCTATGAACTAGTGTTTTTATAGTACCTGCCTTTTGGCTGGGATGGTGATGTGATTCAGTGTGAATGTACTGGCCTGTATGAATCTCTTTCCTAAAGACCGTGAATTGTAGATAATCATCTGGTTGGCGAAGAATCAAGAAGTCTAGAAAGGCCAACTGCTTATTTACTTCTACTTCTAGGGCGAACTTCATCCAAGGATCCAGTTCACCCTAGAAGTAGAAGTGAGCACTTTGCAAGAATATATCATCTAGGTGGTGACATAGCAAAAATGAATGAACCAGTAGAGTATATGGGAATTGTGGTGAATGAAGTGGAGGTGAGTAGCCTATTGCATAACCTCAATGTCAATACATCTGTGGGATTGGATGGCATACCAGCTCGTGTCGTACGAGCAGTGGCTAAAGAATTGTCAGTACCCTTGACCGTTTTGTTTAATTTGAGTCTTGGGTCTTGGTTAGTCCCGAGGGGGTGGAAAGAGGGGGAAATAGTTCCACTGCATAAAGGTGGTTCCAAGACTGCTGTTGTAAATTACTGACCGATCAGCATATCAGGAATCGTTGTCAAGGTCTTGGAGAAAATAGTCAAGAGAAAAATACAGGATTGGATATATGAAAATGGGATAGCATAGTTTTGTGAAGAGTAAATCATGCCTCAGTAACTTGCTCACGTTTTATAACACAGTGACGGCTGAACTGGATAAGGGTAATGGGTTTACAGTGATTCTACTGGACCTTGCCAAGGCCTTTGACAGGATACCACATGGAACCCTAATCAGTAAACTGGAGCAGATGGGGATGGATATAGGGTTGGTGAGATGGATAGGAGGGTGGATGATAGAGAGATACCAGAGAGTAGTTTATTCAAGAGTTGAGTCTAAAAGACGGCTTGTGACCAGTGGTGTGCTGCAGAGCTCTGTTCTTGGACCACTACTTTTCAATTTGTTCATCAATGATATAGGAAAGGATCTGAGAGGAAGTGTTCACTTGTTTGCTGATGATGCAAAGTTGGGTAGAGCAATTATGAGTGCACAGGATGTCAAAATTTTACAGGATGATTTGGATAGTTTGGAGGACTGGGCTAGGAAAAATGGATGTCAATTTAATGTGGCAAAGTGTAAGGTTATGCATTTTGGGGTGAAAAGAATACCAGCAGTATATCACATTGGTGGAACCATACTCCGGGAGATTGATGAGGCCAGGGATTTGGGAGTGTTGGTGGATAGGGAATTGAAGTTTAGGGGGCACATTGCAAAAGTGGCTAAATCAGCTCATCAAATCTCTTGGCTTCTGAAAAATACTTTAACATGCAGAGACAAACAAGTTATTGTTCTTCTGTATCGAGCCTTGAAGACCCCATCTGGACTACTGTGCCCAGTTATGGGTGCCAGGGTTTCTTCATGATGGGGAGGAAGTGGAGAGGATCCAGAGACAAGTGACCAAGATGATAGCAGGTCTGTGGAATGAACCTTATGAGAATAGGTTGAAGATTTGTGGGTTGCAAAAATTGGTCGATAGCCGGAAAAGGGGTGATATGATTGAGACATTCAAATTACTGAAGGGTTTCTATAAGATTAATCCAGAAGATATTTTTGAAAATAGGACTGGTGGTGGTGGGACTAGGGGCCATGCATGGAAGCTGGGCAAGAATGTGGTTAACAAGGGTGTTAGAGCTAGGTTTTTTTACTTGGAGAGTGGTGAATGAGTGGAATAAGCTGCTAGAGTCTGTTGTAGGTGCTACGACCATGAATGAGTTCAAGGCAAGGTATGATAAATACTGTGAATGTCCAATAGTTGTTCTTGACATGATGTTAGGGCCTCCCTCGATGAGTTTGTCGACTCCTTGGAGGAGTTGCCTGGAATAATAATAATAAAAATAATTTCAGAAGGCATATTGCAAAAGTTGTTAAAATAGTTCAAAGGATTACTTGTATGTTGAAAAACACGCTAACAAGTAAAGATAGGGAAGTTACTATCTCTTGACTACTGTGCAGAGATTTGGTGTTGTGTGGGTTACAAAGTTTAGTTGATAGGTGGGAAAAGAGCGGACATGATTGCAAATTTTAAGATATTAAAGGTGTTTTATAAAATTTATGCAAAGAAATTTTTCAATATATGACAAACAGAGAACAATGGGCCATCCATGGAAGATGTATAAGAGCATGGTTAGTAAGGGTGTGCAGACCAGATTTTTTGTGTGGAGAGTGGTGAGTGAGTGGAATGGATTTCCAGAATTGGTTGTGAGTTCCTTCAATAGATTGAAGGAGAGGTATGATTTGTGTGTACACTGGTAAATTTGGGTCTCCTATGATGAGTCTCTGGATTCCATGTAGATGCCTTAAAATAATAATAATATTGTAAGTGGTTTCTGATAAGAACTCCAGTTTTGTAGCTTATACTAAAGCATGAACCATATACAAAACAATCATCAACCATTCCCATTTTAAATTTTAAAAGGGCCAACAGTAGAAATCTTGCTGAGAGATATATATTTAAAAATATAGTTCACCTTTTAGCATCATTCTTTTCCTTCAACTCCTGCACAGATGAGCAAGGCAAATAACTTTCTGTCATATCAAAAACAGTGATCCATATGATTCATGTGGTCTTTCAGCAAAAAAGACATCAAAAGACTCTGAAATAATTTAGATCCAAAATGTTTACTGGTGTTTACGGTATCTCTCCTGTTATACTCAGAATTTGTGCTCAAGAACTAACACCCATCCTAAATTGGCTCTACATTGTTCTGTACTCAGCTGACATCTTTTCCACATGGAAGCAAGATTATATTCATGCCTCTTCTCCCCCCCCCCCTAAATGCTATAAATGTCTGTCAACAAACTACTGACCCACTGCAATTGCTTCAGTCCTCTCAAAAAATAACGTCCATGCAGGTTCATGGCTGATGTCTTAGCCTACATCACCCATCCTGTATGTGTGTGATGCTGTGAAAAGGTTTTGAAAAAACAAGTGTTGTAGCTACTGACATTTTCTGAACATCTGATTGAGTCTGGCAGTGAACTCTGTTCAGTAAATTGATATCCTTTGATTTACCTTACATCCTCTGCAACTGGATAGCCAACATCCTCTCTGATTGATCACTGCAGATGACAGTAGATGGGTTCCTTCCTTTGAACTTCTATTCCAATGGCAGGAGTGCCTCCAGACTCCGTTCTATCACCTACTTTGACTACTATCTCAAATAGTCTTAGTTTTCATGTCTTTTTTACTTGTACTTTCATGGATGCTGCTCCACTGAACTGGCATCCATCATTTCCCATTAAACTCCTTAAAATATGAGCAGCAGTAAATTCCAAACCCCTTTTCCTTTTGAACTTTTATGCCATCTGCCTCTGTACCCTAGAACAGCCTTTCTTGAAAAGTATCCCCAAACAACTAAAATCTCCAGCTTTTCACAAAAAATGTCAGTAAGATCCTTTATTCCAAAACCTTGACTACAGTCAAGGTTTGGGAATAATTACATACTGTAACTTCTTCCATTGTTAGAAGGAATGAAGGAGTAAATATATAATAGATTAATCTGATATTTCTCTGGGAGCGAAAGCGAAATTTTGTCCATAGGTAGCTTTTGATGTAAAATTGAAGAAAAATTAAAAACCAGGAAATTTTTCTATGTAATTAGCACCAAAAAAAAAAATCAAACTGGGAATTTTAAACTACTTTTGCCTTACTTCATAGCAGTACATGTTGAAGTAACTCATTTGTTCCAGAATGATACCTTATTTATTCTGGAATAAATTAAAATAGCTTCTGTGTTCACTGGAGGAAGAGAACAGAGAAGAGAAAGAACACAATGATTCTAGCCTTTGATTAATTTATCTTTACCAGCTAAGACAAATGATTTTGTTGCATGGGCTTGTTCTGCTGGATGATTATGGATCGCCAATCATACCATGAGTAATGCTCTTTCACACAGTGTTCCTCAAACGCTATGACTATTAATTATTCAAAAAGAATATTAATAGGTTTCTCATCCCTTAAGCACTGTGGCATGCACACGTCACAAATATGCAATAAGTTCTGAAACCTGTCACGGATGAGATTGATTTTAAAAAAAAAAAAGTGGGGTGGGGGAGAAATAATGGTTAATAGGTTTGTGAGATAATGTTTAAATGGACACTATGGCTTAATGGACACTATGGCTTACTGTATATCATTTTACAGAGAAAATGGACATGACTATAACTGGTTCCGAGGTTTTAAAAAAATTCAACTCAGTAACAAATGTTACACAAATCAATGGAGACTGGCACTAGAGTCGCCGTAGCACGTGGCGGGAAATTTGAGCTGTGCTGAAGAGTGTGCTTTTTAATCGGTGAATAGTCCGTTTTCTATGTTTTTGTAGTGCTAAGTGTTTTCTGGAATACGAGTGTCCTTCAGTAGTTGTTTTTTGAAGTTAGTTGTTGTCGCGATATTGTGTATTTTGGTTACTGAGAAGAAGGGGTCGGAATCAAATGCATAGCGATGGAAGACAATAAAGGATAAGTTTTCATTATTAGTTATTTCATTTATATCTAGTGTACTTAAATGTTCTGTTTGTAATTGTTTTACATTTTTATAGTTATACTCCGTATTACTTATTTAGCATTTATTTTTTTTGACACTAATTAGCGACACTATTTTGAATAATGGCGGCAGTTAAAATTAGAAATGGCATATCGCCAAGTCCCCCCTTCCATTTAAGGACTCCATTTTGCGCAATATTATACAGGATTTTGTAGCATGCGAGACTTTCGGAATGCATGCGTCCCAGTAGTTGTATATGTGGCAGGAGAGAGAAGGGGGAAAACGTATATGCGCAAAATACAGGCAATGGGAGGAACTTGGAGATTTAGAAATGACCATAACTGACCTCGTTGAGTCAGAGACGGGAGTTCTCCACGTAGAGAGATGACTGGTATGATAGAGGGCGAAAGAAGTATGAATAAAAAAATAACAGTGGGGAGTATGGAAAGGTTGAATGATTCTGAAGTTTTAGGAGATGGCCTCAATTGGGAGGGAGGTGAATGGCAAATAAGAGTGGCTGACTTACAGAGAGAGAGAGATAGATGAGCTGAAAGAGCAGGTGGAATGTCCAAGAAATGAAATGAGAAGTGTGAAAGATGAGATTAGGTGGTTGGAAGAGACGAATGCAAAGCAAATCAGAGGAGGAGTGAGAGAGAGAGTTATGGGAGAAGATGAGAGAATAGGAACAATAGTAGAGGAGAGAGAATGAGAGAGTTATTGAAATGGTAGGAGAAGAGAGAATAGGAACAGTATAAGAGATGGAATGAGAGAGTTATGGAAGTGATAGAAGAGGAGAGAATGGGAACAGTAGAAGAGAGGGAATGAGAGAGAGTTGTATGAATTTTATAGAAGAGGTGAGAATAGGATAAGTGGAAGAGAGACAGAATGAGTGTCAGATATAGGAATGATAGAAGAGAAAAGAATGGAAACAGCAGGAGAGAGGGAATGAGAGGAATGCAAGGGAGCACAGGGACTAGGGATAAAGTGATGTCAGGAAGGCAGGGGAGCACAGAGAGTGTTATAGGAGAGAGAGAGAGAATGAGGGATGCATGTGAGCCGAGGAACAGGGAGGTAAGAGGTGTCATGTATGGGGACTCAATGAGCCACGGTGTTCAAGATAGGATGCGTGAGGAGTGTTTGCCAGGAGGAACAAGAGAAAGTGTGGCTATGGCAATTAAGAGAGGTGATAGGGCAGAAGAGATGATCATGATGGTAAGAACAAATGACTCAAGTGGTAATGTAAGTAGGGCAGCGAGAAATATGAGATTCTTGCTTGAGGGTATATGAAAGAAGACACAGAGGGGAAAGATAGTATGTGTGTTGCGTAGGTATGATAATGACGAGCTGAGCAGAAGAGCGGTGATATTGAATGGCATAATAGCAAGACTGTGTCAGAAGAGAGGATTGGAATATGTGGATGCTTGGAGTGCGTTTGAGAACAGAGAGGAATTGTATGCAAGAGACCGCTTGCATTTGAATGAGGAAGGATGTAGGAATCTGGAGAGATTGCTGTTCTGAATGAGTCAGTGTGTTCCAGGGTGGATAGAAGCAGGGGTGGCCTCTTGCGGGAATGGGTACTTGGCAGAAGGGGAATGACATCAGGTAACGCTGAGCCCAGTGGAGTCTAGAGGGGATAATGCTGGGTATAGAAACAATGGCATTTTTATGCTTTATACTAATGCCAGGAGTATTCGGAATAAGGGAGAGGAATTGATGGTACTGATAGCATCAGCCTGGCCAAGGATTTTTGGGATCACCGAGACATGGTTAACAGAAGAGAATATAATAACAGTAATAGAAGTTGCTGGGTACAGTATTTTTCAGCAGGATAGGGATGGAAAGCGTGGTGGTGGAGTACTGCTTATGATAAGTGACGATCTATGTCCTCTAAGAGTGGAGGCTTTGGAAGGCTGTGACACTAATGATTTTGAAAGCATATGGTGTGAGGTAGAGGTGGGCAAGACAGAATATTTAGTGGGGTGTTGCTACAGACCAAGGAGCACAGAGGGTGGATACCAGGAGATGTTGAGACAGTTGAGCATGGCAAGTGCAAAGAAGAATGATTGTTATGGGAGATTTTAACTACAGAAGTATAAATTGTGGAGAGGAAGATGCATGTAGCAACAAGGGAATGGAATTTCTAGAATTCTTGAGTGACAAATGTCTTAGGCAACATGTAGCAGAGGGAACAAGAGGTTCAAGAGTTTTGGATTTGGTTATAGCATCAGAAGAGTTGATAATAACTGAGATGACATCTCTCCTGCCAGTTGGAGATTGTGACCATGTGGTTTTGACTTGGAAAATGAATAGACATGCAGGAGCATCAAAGAGATGGGAACATATGTGGAATTATAAAGCATTTGATTATAATAGTCTTAGACGTCAACTTGGAGAAGTTTCGTGGAGGGAGGAATTGGAAGGCTGGGATATCATTAGTGCTTGGGAAATTGTGAAGGAATATTTGTTAGCAGCAGTGCTTTTTTTTCTGGTGGTACGCAGTACCGGCACCTTTTTTCTTAAGTTTTTAAAAATTTGCGATATATTGACAGCAAAAAGGTGAGTTAGCCGATCTCATATGGAGGTAGCAGGGTTTTTTCTTCCGGAAACTCGGGTTTTTCATCCCGCATACAGACAAATCGGCCCTTCAGAACACACGCAATTTACAGACAAAAAATACTAGTTGCGGTGGTGTTGGAGGTGGGTGGTAGATGGCGTTGATGGAGATGATTGTAGTAGAGGTTAGGTGTAGAGACAATTGTAGGTGTCCTCCCACGATGAGTCTTCGGACTCCTTGGAGGTATCAGGAATAATAATAATAATAAAATGTATTATAAATATTCCGGTAGATAGTACTGTGTTCACGAACTGAATTTTCAGTTTTGATTACTCATAAGTTGGTAACCTTATTTCGTCTTTCATAGATTGATATGCAACCAGAAACAGGAAGTTGTGTTCACTTCGGATTGCTTCCAATATCAGTTTGTCAGTTCTATATTCATTCTGCAACAGGCAGGTGTTCACGTGAGTTTTGAATTAATCTAAGTTAAATCAGTGCAATCATTGTTCAAAATGAGTACAGTAAGAAGTTACTTTATGCAAATGAGTAAAAAAAAGAAAGGCTGAAGAAGCAGAAATTGTTGAATCTACTTGTGATCCTGTAAAACAGAAAACTAGCACTGAAAATACACTTGGTGAAGAGGATCACAAAACCAAGACCGAAGATCCACGTGGTCAAAAGGAAGCAGATTCTGATAATGATTGGGCCGAATGTTGGACACTTTTGCGCTAAAATGGCTTCTGCGAGAGAAACGAGTGGCTGTATGTTAAGAATAAAATGTTGGGCTGTAAAATGTGTCGTGATGTAGGAAGTCTTCCGTTGATAAACACATGGGAACGAAAATTTCAGCAGAGTGGGCAAATGATAAAATCAGTCATACTGGAGAATCTCGCAAACAACAGTTAATGTCATTAAGATTTACGATCATAAGGAGAGTGTAGCACATAAAGCATGCAAAAAATAAAATCTGAAACAAAAAACGAAACATTAGAGAAAGTTTTCCTAAATACTTTGTCTCATAATAAAGACGTAACAGGAAAAGTCTTTCACTTACAAAGTTGCAAGGAGAAATCAACCATTTAACAACTTTGAAGACGAAATAAATTTACAGGAACTTAATGGCCTAGACATGAGATATATTCTTCATTCTGAAAATGCTTGCATTAACATTGTGAGCCATATTGCAAATGAAATGAGAAAAACATTAATAGACAATATAGTGATCTCCAAGAACAAAATATCATTACTTGTTGATGAATCAACAGCTTGATTATTTTTGTTCATGTAGTTCTTCATGAACTTTCAGCTCCTGTGAGTCTTTTCCTAGATTGGATCGAATTATCAAATGTAACTGCTAGAGGAATTCTAAACTCTTTAATTAGTCTTCTTGAATGTTTAGGATTATCTAAAGATTACTTAAAGGAGTGTTTATTGTCTGTAACTTGTGATGGTGCAGCTGTGTTGTTTGATGTGTGTAATGGTATAAGGAGGCTAATGCAAGAGAAGTTTCCTAGTGTTATTTTCTGGCATTGTGCTAGCCATCGATTTGAATTGTCTGTTAGTGACACAGTGAACAATGTGGCAGGAATGAATCGCTTTAAGAGTTTCATGGTCAAACTTTATGTGGCTTATTATGCTTTACCTAAGAATGCTAGGGAACTACAGGAATGTGCAGTGACTGTAGAACTTCAACTTCTTAAAATTGGCAGAATTTTAAGCACTCGCTGGGGTGCATCTAGCTTTCACTGTTTCTGCAGTGTGACAAGACTTTGAAGCCCCCGTCCATCACTTTCTGGAGACAAAAGAAGACAGCAGAAGAAACAAAACAGATCACTTTCTTTATGAGGGCCTTTTAAGAAAAATAACGTCCTGCAAGTTTGTTCTTAATTTGTGCCTTATGTGTGATGCTCTCCAAGAACTTAGTTCACTAAGTCTAGATTTACAAGATAGAAATATTGACTTGTACAAAGCAGACAGGAAGATAAAGGATACAGTTCAAATTTCTGAAGAAAGAATTGAAAATCCTGGTCAGTACTACAGTATTTCTCTTCAAAGTCAGAAGAACATGATGTTCAAAGGGATTGAGCTCCGCAAAAATGAAAGACACAATCCTGAAATAAGTTCATCTGCTTTCTATAAAAGTCTGAAAGAAGCTGTTGGAAAGCATCTGCTTGAAGGAGATGATGCTGATTTGCATGAATGTACTAAGATTTTAGATTCCAAGTATTGGCCAGAAAATCCAGAAGCATCTGATATTTGGTGAAGCTGAAATTAAAAAGTTAGCATGCAAATTTCGTTTAAATGAAAGAGAACCAGATCATGGTTTCTGTGAATATCTTCAAGGAAATAAAGTCCCGGACATACTTCCTCTAAAGCACACTTTGGGCACAATTGCAATATCTTCCAGTGAAGGGGGTTTTTCTCAGATGAATCTTGTAGTAACTTCATCTAGATCATCTCTACTTGTACGGACAACTTCTGCTCTGATGTTCATCAGGATACTAGGACCTCCTCTCACTCAATTGAACCCTAGCAAATATGTGGACCCATGGCTACTCTGTGGTCGTCATTCTGCAGTTGATACCAAAAGCAAGAATCTATCTAGAGATGATTAGGGTATATCGGAGGATATATTAAAAGTGTGGAAGTTGCTGTAATAACATCTTCATTGTAAGTACCGGCACATTTTTTTTCAGAAAAAAAGCACTGGTTAGCATAAATGGAAAGCTGTATTCCATGAGTGAAGAAGAGGCTATGGAAGAGATATAAGGAGACAGATGAAGAGACGATGCATGAAGAATATAAGACACAGGTCAGGAGAGTGACTACTATGGTAAGGAAGGCGAAACTGGAATATCAGAAAAGATTGGCACTTAGATCCAAGGAAAATCCTGGGGAATTTTTTAGTTATGTGGCCAGTAGGAGGAGAAATGACTGTGGAAGAATGACATTGTGGGATAAAAATGGGAATAGAGTGACTGATGCAGAGGATATAGTGGAATTGTTCAATGAACACTTTATTGGATTATTTCATCCTGGAGGAGTTAATTTGAATACTAGAGGGATAGGGCAGGTTTGAGGTTTAGAGGTGCAGGAGGAGAGTGTGTTCCAAATACTGAGTACGCTGGATGTCAGTAAAACTGTGGGACTGGATGGTATTTCACCACGAGTTTGGAGAGAATGTGCTAGGGAACTGACAGTGCCTTTCACCTGGCTTTTCAATGAAAGTCTGGCTGAGGGAAAGGTGCCCATGGAATGGAATGAAGGTAAGATAGTGCCATTGCATAAGGGTGGTAGCAGACTGGAAGTCTCTAATTATAGGCCAGTTTGTATGTCATCAGTAGTTAGTAAGACCTTGTAGAAAGTAGTGAGGGACTGTATACAGCATTGGGCAGATGAGGGTAATGTTATCTGTGAGAGTCAACATGGATTTGTGAAGGGGCACTCATGTTTTAGCAATATGCTAGCCTTTTATAATAAAGTTACAAGAGCATTAGATGAGGGAAAGACATATACTGCCATTTTCCTAGACTTAGCAAAGGCATTTGACAGGGTGCCACATGATAAGCTGAGATTCAAGTTGCAGCACATGGGTCTGGATGTCAGATTGGTCAACTGGATTCAGGATTGGTTGTCCAATAGGTATCAGAGAGTTGTGTATGGTGGAGCAATATCAAAGAGGCAGAAGGTTACAAGTGGGGTTCCACAGGGCTCAGTACTGGGACCTATATTGTTTAACCTTTATATTAATGACATTGCCAGTGGATTGCAAGGGGATATTCAGTTGTTTGCAGATGATGTGAAGCTAGGAAGGGTTATTAGTAATAGTGCAGATGTGGTAGCCCTGCAAGAGGATTTGAATAAACTAGATAGATGGGGAAAAATTTGAATAAGCTGGAGGGATTGGGAAAACAATGCATGAACAATATAAAACTAAGGCCAGGAAAGAGACGAGCACAGTAATGAAAACAGAACTTGAATATGAAAAGAGATTAACTCTAGTAGAGATTGAACTACCCACTCAGTGTACACAAAAGCTAGATAGGGTTTAAAGGCCTCGCCTACTCCCTATAAGGGAACAAAAATGCGTTATCTTATTTATATATATTATATTATAGATAGATGGGCAAATGAATGTGGGTATCGGTTTAATGCAGCAATATGTAAGGTCTTGAGGTTTGGGACACATCGATGGGACACTGCATACTCTATGGGAGGAGTTAAACTGGAGGAAGTAGGGGAGACAAGAGATATTGGTTGATGATTGATAGAAATTTAGGAGACATATTGCAAAGGTAGTGAAGGTAACACAGAAGAGGACTGCTGCAATAATGAGAAGGACACTGATCTGCAGAGATAAAAGTGTTATCATTTCGTTGTATAAGATTTCGATCAGACCACACTTAGACTATTGTTCTCAGATCTGGTCCCAGTATTTGAAGGGGATAAATTAACTATGGAAAGGGTACAGAGGCAGATAACAAAGATAGTTTCAGGACTGTACAATGTTAGTTATGAGGACCAGCTGAGGGAGTGTGGACTGCAGAGTTTGATGGATAGAAGAAGGAGAGGTGATATGATTGAGACTTTTAAACTGTTGAAAGGTGGTTACAGGGTTGACACTGGGGAGTTCTTTCACTTGGCTGAACAGCAGGAAGGAGTCATGACAAGGGGCCATTCCTGGAAGTTACGAAAGGAAACTGTGAGAAAGAGGGTGAGAAATGGTTTGTTTGCATGGAGGGTGGCTGAACCATGGAATGCATTGCCTGATGGAGTGGTGGGAGCGAGAGCGATCAATGCTTTTAAGGAGTGGTATGATACTTTGTGTTTCCCACGAAGGACCTTCCTCGATGAGTCTTGATAGACTTGTTTCTTAGAAAGGACCTCCCATGATGAGTCTTTTGACTCCATGGAGGCCTGAATAATAATAATAATAATAATAATAATGTTTTTCTTATTCTAATTTCAGTGTTTCAAATGATAATAAATGAAATGGTTGGTGGGAGATCTGAAGTTAATGCCTGAAGTTGATGAAAAACACTGATTTGTGTAACATTTGTTGCTGAAATGACATCCCAGGTCCTGGTTGGAGAAAGTGACCATATGGCGTTAACTTGGGGAAATGAACAGGTGGGCAAAAGTATCTAGGAGAAAAGAACATATATGGAATTATTAGAGGAGTGTGTGTGTGTGTGTGTGGGAAGGATAGCGAGTGTGTTACCCAACTATGATAATGCAGAGCTGAGGAGAAAAGCATCCATAATGATTAGCATAATAGTGAGAACATATCAAAGAGAGGCTTGGATTATGTGGATTTAAAACAGAGCAGTATAAATTTGAAATGGTAAACAGCATGTAGTAGTACTAAGGGAATGGAAGTGATGACATTTTGAAGGACAAATGCCTTAAGCAACAAGTAGTAGAAGGAACACAAGGTTCAAGAGTTTTGGATTTGGTCACATCATCGGAGGATCCGATTGTAACTGAGATGACATCTCAGGCCGTGGTTGGAGAGAGTGACCATGTAGTCTTAACTTGGGGAATGAACAGACAGGCAGAAATAAGTATCTAGGAGAAAGGAACATATGTGGAGGCAGGTATTTAAAATAATCTTAGAAATCAGTGGCAATTCTGTGGAAGGAAAAATTGGAAGGGCGAGATATCACCAGTGCATGGGAATTAGAAGAAATGTCAACAAACAATATCAAGTAGAAACCACAGACGAAGAAAGAGTTATGGAAGTATAAGGAGAGGGTTGTGGAAAACAATGCATGAACAGTATAAAACTCAGGCCAAGAAAGAGACTAGCACAGTAATGAAAACAGAACTTGAATATGAAAAGAGATTAACTCTGAAATCCAAAGGAGTTCTTTCGCTATGCAACCAATAGGAGGAGAAATGACTGTGAAAGAATGACATTGTTAGACAAAACTGGGAGCAGAGCAACTGATGCAGAAGATATAGTGGGCTTGTTTAATGATCACTTTATTTGGGTATTTCATTCTGGAAATGTAAATTTTACTGCTACAGGTATGGAGAAGGTTTAAGTTTTAGAAGTACATGAGGAGAGTGTGTTTTAAATGCTAAATACACTGGGTGTCGATGAAGCTGGAACTAGATAGGATTTTGCCACCTGTTTTGAGAGAATGTGTAAAGAACCGAGAGTTCTGCTAACTTGAGTTTTCAATGAGAGTCTAGTTATGGGAAAGGTACCCCAAGGAGTGGAAAGAGGGTAAGATAGTGCCATTGCATAAGGGGGAATAGTAGAATGACAGTGTCAAACTATAGAGCAGTTTTTATTTCATAAGTAGCTGCTAAGGTCTTGGAAAAATCGGTGAGAGATTATATACAGAATTGGGTAGATGAGGGTAATGTTATCTGTGAAAGTCAGCATGCTTGTTAAGGTACGCTTATGTTTTAGTAATCGAATTGCCTTTTATAATAAAGTAATAAAGTAAAAAGAGCAGTTGAGAGAAAAGCATATACTGCTTTTTTTTTTTTTTTGTTTTTTACAAAAGCATTTGACAGGGTGCTACATAACAGGCTGATATTTAAGTTACAGGTTTTAGGTTTAAATGTCAGGACAGTGAATTAGATTGAGGATTTCTGCCCGATAGATATCAGAGAGTTGTTACAAGTGGGCTCCATGAGGCTCAGTACTGGGTTGATTTATTTTTATATCAATGACACTGTCCATGGAATGCAGGGGAATATTCAGTTGTTTGTTGATGATGTGAAGTTTGGAAAGGTTATTAGTAATTGTGCAGATGTGGTAGCACTTCAAAGAGGATTTGAATAAGCTGGATGTTGGGCAAGTGAATGAGGTTTGGGATACATCAATGGGAGGCTGCATACTCTGTTGGAAGAACTGTACTAGAGAAGTGTAGTAGGCAAGGTACCTTGGGGTTGTAATTGATTGAAACTTGAAGTTCAGGGGATATACTGCAAAGTAGTGAAGGTAACTAACTCAGAGGATTGCTGCAATATTAAGAAGAATACTGACCAGAAGAGTTATGATTCTATTGTATAAAGCCCTGACTTGATTATTTTGCTCAGCTGTGGTCACAGGGATTTGAAAGGTAAAAGTTAGCCTTGGAAAGGGCACAAAGACAGATAACAAAAATGATATCATGACTGTATCATGTTGGTAATGAGAACAGGCTGAGAACATGTGAATTGCAAAGTTCACATGTTCTCATGTTTTTTTCGCATGGAGGGTTTTTGGACTGTGGAATGCATTGCCTGTTAGGGTAGTTAGATCATGAACATTGAATGAATTTAATGAGTGATATGATAGACTGTATGCTGTCTAAGATGGGCCTCTCACATTGAGTCTTGTGACTCCATGGAGGTCCTGAATAATAATAAAATAAGATTATTTAAATTAACGGGATATTAAATCCCACATTGTTTTAAAACCGAATAAGAAACTCAAAGATCAGAATCAAAACGTTTCATGCCGAATATAGTTATTATAAACGTATCGGCGACTACTAGTGTAAGCTAAAGCACATAGTTCAAGTACGTAGTACAAACTAGGGCAACTCGTTGCAAAGGTGGAGAAAGTTCTGATCGTTATTCTTAGTATTTTCCATAATGTAAAACCCATCTCCTAGGAGATGTATGATGTTATACATTATGGTGGGAGGTCACTACCCAGACCAGTTTTGATCTTTATTCAGATCTCATCAGTGAGTAGCTAGACCAAAGTATAATACTAAGGGTATAGCGAAAAGAACTTATATACTCTGCTATATGAGTTGTCAAAAAGGTGCACCCATAAATTATTTAAAGTAAAGAGCCAATAGGCTTCATTTCGGCGATGTAAAACATGATTTAAATTAAGGGGATATTAAATCCCACACTGTTTAAAAACTGAATAAGAAACTCAAAGATCGGAATCAAAGACTTTCATGCCGAATATAGTTACTATAAATGTATCGGCGACTACTAGCGTAAGCTAAAGCATGTAGTTCAAGTACGTAGTACAAACTAGGGCAACTCGTTGCAAAGGTGGAGAAAGTTCTGATCGCTATTCTAGTATTTTCCATAATGTAAAACCCATCTCCTAGGAGATGTATGATGTTATACATTATGGTGGGAGGTCACTACCCAGACCGGTTTCGATCTTTATTGAGATCTCATCAGTGAGTAGCTAGACCAAAGTATAATACTAAGGGTATAGCGAAAATCGGTCTGGGTAGTGACTTCCCACCATAATGTATAACATCATACATCTCCTAGGAGATGGGTTTTACATTATGGAAAATACTAAGACTAGCAATCAGAACTTTCTCCACCTTTGCAATGAGTTGCCCTAGTTTGTACTATGTACTTGAACTACATGCTTTAGCTTACGCTAGTAGTTGCCGATACGTTTATAGTAACTATATTCAGCATGAAACTCTTTGATTCCGATCTTTGAGTTTCTTATTTGGTTTTAAAACAATGTGGGATTTAATATCCCCTTAATTTAAATCATGTTTTACATCGCCGAAATGAAGCCTATTGGCTCTTTACTTTAAATAAAATAAGATTAATCTATACTTCAAATTATATTTCTTTCATTAATTTTACTGCAATAATTTTGATAAATAGAAGTGATGAATGAATCTATGAACCAAAAAAAAAAAAAAAATAATAATAATAATAATAAAATAAATAAATAAAAAGACTTATTGGTAATGCTGTTTTAAGAATATATTAAGACAAATATAAAGAAATAAACTTGGTAATGCACAACTCAAAATTAATAATCATATTGATACATTAGCAAAGAAAAAAATTTAAATTAAAAAAAAAAATAATAATAATAATATATTTCATGAAGTTTTTGTATGCAATTAATTTTTTAGAAACTGAGAACATTTTTGCAAAATAACTTTCAAAAACTAATATAAGCTATCTTCAAAAAAACACTAGTATACCTGCCATACAAAGTGGTGCACTAGGAGTTATTGGCACAGCAGCTTGTTCAAGCACCTGAGTAGTCTGGTCCCATAGATTTTCTTGAAGTTTAGATGCTTGAGCCATATCTTCCGACATTATAGCCTCCATTTTGCTTGAAGTATGATCTTTCAAAAGAGGAAATTCTTGAATATAATTTTTATCTATGCTTTCAAATGAAATATCAAAGCACTCATATTTCTCTTTATCAACTTTTTTACTTGTTGAATCCATAAACATTGCTTCATTGGTACTTTCCATAATCTGTGAAATATCTTTTTTTTCTTTGTCCATTTTGTTTTTCTGTTTTGTTGTATCAGATCTTTCTACATTCTGCTGAGAAATTACTTCAGTTATGGATTTTTCAATTCTCTCTACTTCTACCAACAAGTTTTCTGGAGAAATATGATTTTGTCTTATTTTGGACTGCATTTCACTATTGTCTGTGGCAAATATTTCTTGGTCAAAGGATTTTAATATTTTTTTATCTATTTTTGGGTGTGATTCATCCTTTTGGATTAGGTATTCCTTTTTCAACTGCACATATATATCTTTTTCTTCTTCTTCTAAAGTTTGATCCTCTGTATGGGAAACCAAATTACAATTTTGTCTATGAGAAGGTTCTTTTTCCAACACTTGCTCCATAATCTGATCTGGCAATACAGAACTCCATGCTTTGATATAATTTTTTGCTTCATCATTTTTTGTTTCTTCATCTTCATTTAGATCATCATTATGTGAAACAGCAGGAAACTTCATAGTTCCTTTTTCATTTTCTTGCATTTCTTCTGATATAATATACTCTGCAGCATTTTCTTTATATGGCTCAGATACCATCGCACCCCCTGTCACTTTTTTCTCACTGATAATATTATTTTGAGTTCCTGAATGATCAGAAATATCACTATTTTCAATTTGTACAATGGTCCTCCATTCTGTGTCCTGTACCTCATTTTTTTCATCCTGCAAAGGTTTCATTTTAGCTGCATCACGAATCACTCCTGAGAACTTGTGATTATTCTCTGCATTTATATTTACAATGTGATCATTGAGTGATAGAGTCATATCAATTATTGGAAATTTTTCTGGAATGACAATGCTATGATTCTCTTCATTTGCAACAATGCTATCTTTTTTTTCATTTTTCTCACTTTCCATAGGAAATAAAACAGATTCTTTCTGTTCTCTTAGGAGCATTACACTTCCTATTTTTATATTATCAGCATCTACTTCTGAAGGATTCAGAATGTGACCTTGTTTTATATTTCTTTGATTATGTTCTTTAAAAGTTTCTGGCATCTCTTTCTGAACCATGATTTTTTCCGGAGTAATACCACACACAGTATTTTTTTTTTCTTTTTCATTTGATTTTTGTTTACTCATTTCCACTTGGTGATGTTCTTTATTAATATTATTTTTTTCGTTATGTACTTCTTTTTCCAAAACCTCATCAATAGTTTTGTCTGTTGGAGTAGTAAAAGAAAAACATTTTTTACTCTGTAGATATTCTATATCTGATTTAGGTTTCTCCTCTGCCTTCAACTCAGTTGCTAATTGTTCTATTTTCAAGTTATGAGGTGGTACTGCATGATTTTTATTAGCTTGTATTTCTTGGATATACTCTTCACCTTTCATTTCTTCCCTTTGTTTTAAAAAAATATCTCCTATTTCATTTTGACAAACAATCTCACTTAGTTCAGGTATTTTATGTTCTGATTTTAGTTCAAATTCCAGTTCTCTATTAGAGTCTGAAAGTATACATATTTTTTCAACTTCTGACTTTAATATCATTTCATCATTAATACTTTTGTCCTTTGTTACCTCATCTTTAAATTCAAATTCTTCTAATTTCATCTGATCTGTGTCAGTCTTTTCTATCGTATCTTTATATTCCCCAGGAATTGCTTCTTTTATTATATTCTGTTCAAAAATTTGTTCTCTTATTTCATTTTCTTCATTTATAAAATGCTTAACTTCAAAGTCATGCATTTTTATTATATGCTTTAATGCTAATTCTTGAAATTTCTCCTCATTTATATTTTTTTCCTGTGCATTTACCTGCGATAGTAACTTGTCTTCAGTTTCTCCTTTTTCTTTTATTCTTAGATCTTTGGTAAGTGTATTTTTTTCAGTAAGCTCCTTGGGCATTTTTATTTCAGAAATATTTGCTATTTGTTCTGTTTTTTCAGAAATGTTTATATTTGGATCTGGATGTTCATTAATATCTTTCATTTTATTTTCCAAATCCATTTTTGACCTATTTTTTTCATCTTCAAAAGTCAAAAATGATGAGTCATATTCACATGATACTGCAGTTTGTCTTATATTAAAATCATTTAGATTTCCAGTTATTTCTTTTTGAAGATGGACCTGCTTTTCTAAGCAGTGAGTATTATATAGATTCACAGATAAATTATGATTTTCCCATTCCTGCACCTCTGATGTTAATTTTTTGTCCATTAATGCACTTTCTTTATCAACTATAGTATTCCAGGAAGTATCATTCTTGTTTTCTTTACCATGTTTTTTAAAGTTTTCTTGAGTATCCAAGTTTCCAATATTTTCTTTCTGAATGACTTCCATTTCCTTTCCTTGTTCCCTAATGTCTGTTTGTTCTGATAAGGACAACTGATCACTCAAAGCCATTACCATTTGTTCATTTGATTTTATCACTTGTTCTTGTAATTCTGGCTCTGTTACTTTCTGCTTAGTTGTAAAAGAAGTCTGTGTTATAGTGCTCACAGTTTCAAAATCAGGTAATGGCTCTGTTCTGTCACTTTTATTTTGCTGCTTATAATTGGATAGTTCACATGTAGTTTTTTCCTTTGTAGTTATCTGGTGAGTTGTTGATAGGTCTTCATGTGAATCACCTGATGTTTCTGACTTCAAAGTTATTATATCTGCAGTGAGATCATAAAATTCAGTATGATCATTGTCTAACTGGGATAATTCTGTGCTTATCTTATCGCTGACTGTAGAGCATTCAGGAATGTTATCAGATTTAATCTGGCCCAGTTGTTCTATGCTGAAACTATCAAAATGCTTAAATTCAGATCTTTCTTCTGAAATATGCTCTAGAGGGATATTATTTTTTAACTGATAACTGGATATTTCACTAATATTATTCTTTAATTTATGTTCAGAATCTAAATACTGTACAGAAGAAACAGATATATGTTTTTGCTTCTTTTCTGCTGATGATTTTTCCTCTTGCATATTTTGCACCCTTCTACTTGTCTGCAGTTGGTCTACCTTCACTTCATTTTTAAGGGTCTCAAATTCTAAAAATGAAATGCAAAAAAAAAAAATAATAATAATAATAAAATAAAATAAAATAAAATAAAACAAAGCAAGAAAGGAAAAAAAATAGCAGAAAGTACATATGGCATAATGCACAATGTATGTGTTGAATACTGGCATGCTGAATGCATTTAAAATAAAATCTATTCTTTAAGAAGTGATCTATTTTTAAAATATGATGCCAATAAAAATAAGCAAACCCAGAAAAGAGAGTGAGAGAGAGAGAAAGAGAGAGAGAGAGAGAGAGAGGTTTCAATGTTACTATGCATCATTAAGAATCTAATGCAATATTAACTAAAAATAAGAGAAGCTGTATCAAAATATTATTTATTTATTTATTTATTTATTTTAATGCTAATCCCACCCATAACACATAGTAAACCAAGAATACATTTAGAAATGTAGGTGGGTTATGGGCTAGCTTATTTAAAAGCAGTGATCTGTAAACCAAATATGGTCTTTTTTTCAATGTTTATGCATAATTTGTATGTATTTCATAAGAAGAATGTGTCTCACACTGAGTAGTGAAAGGCAATCAACATCAAATGTGCAGATATTAATAAGCTGAACATACAGTATAAGCTGGATTAATATATGAATATTTACTTTTCAATACAATTTGATTATTTAGAAATAAAAATAAGAACGACAATCGTAATTACTTGACCAAAAGAGATAATGCAAACTGGAAAAGAATTAATGCTTAGAAGTAGCAAGACATATCATAAATTGCATACAAATCATACATTAAGATGTGTCATCTTGGAGTTACTTTTTTTGTATCAGGTGAAAAAATGTGAACAAAGCAAATAATTTATGTCCATTGCCTAAGAGAATTTAGATTATTATGACTACCTACTATAAAAGAAAATGCTGACCAGAAAAAATGGTAAGGTGATGATTTGGATTACTGCACAAAGATTAGAGATCATAGAAATATGATGCTCCATAGTACTGTGAAGGATGAGGATGGGTCATACTTTAGTACTTTGCTCATTTTTTTTATTATTAATTAATTAATTTATTTATTTATTTATTCTTATCACAAAAGGAATACAGAACAACTACAGGTCAATGTCCAGTCTGGAAAGCCAATCCAAGTCCTCATCCGTCACCTTCTGGATGTCCCGTAGGCCACCACCGTGACATTGGCACCTTGGGCAGTCATTCACAATATGAGTAATCATCTGAGCCATGGGAGAACAATTACAATAAGGGTGGTCTAACAGCTCCCATTTATGTAGTAGGTAGCCACATCTGCCCTGGTTAGTTTCTGATCCTGTTGATTGATGACTAAATCTTCCTAGGAAGAGCAAAACCAGGCTGCAGAGCACAGGGATCTTCTACCAGGAAGACATTTGTTGTGAGATTGTTGGACCAGTATTCTCTCCACATGTCAGGTGTTGATGGTAGGGAAGCTGAAGAGAGTTTGTCCATGAACCAGAGAGGCTTTCTAGATTTTAGGCAAAGACTAGGTGGATTTATGAGAGTCTAGTGCAGGGGCAGGAGTGGACTGCTCATTGCTTTATTAAATTCTTTAATCGAGGCTTGTCTTCTCCATATGTTTGGTGGAGCAATGTCAGATAGGACAGGCAGCCAGGAGAGAGGGGTGGTTCTCACTGACTCACTAATTGTGCGCATGGTAGAGTTTAGCTGAGTGTCTATAATGTTAGTGTGTGCACTTCTTTCCCAGATAGGGGCACAATATTCTGCTGCAGAGAATGCAAGGGCTAGTGCAGACGATCTTAGGACTTCTGCACCACAACCACGGGTTGTTCCAGCAAGCCTTGAAATTATATTGTTTCTAGTTTTAATTTTGTTGGACAGGTTGGTGATGTGCCTTTTATAGGTTAGGCTTGTGTCCAGGCTCACTCCAAAGTATTTCGGGTGAGGCTCGTGTTCTACCATTTTTCCACAGAAAGAAAGGTTGAGGTGTCAATTCGTCTCTGCATTGTTCAGGTGAAATACTGTGGACACAGTTTTTGTTGGATCTGGCTTCAAGTACCACTACTTGAAGTACTCTTCCAGGATGTTCAGGTCTCTGTTCAAGGTTGATTCCAGGTTGGCAAAGGAGGTAGATTGATGTAGGATCGCTAGGTCATCAGCGTACATATACTTGCTTGAGCTGGTATGTGGTAAGTCATACACGCATATGCTAAAAAGTAAAGGGGATAACATACAGCCCTATGGGAGACTGTTGTGAATGAATCTGGACCTGCTCTTTTTTTTTCTGCCAATATGGACCAGATCTTTCTGTTGGAGAGAATGGATCCAAAAAGCTGGAAAGTTTTTTTGCACCTTATAATATGCACCTTTAAGTTTCTTCTGTCTGCTTCAATTTGTATTGTCAGGGCCAGGACCTGGTCACAGCAACTTCTTCCTGGCCTGAAGCCAGCTTGTTCAATCGGGAGTGCTCTTTCGATGAGTGGTGAAATTCTTTTAAGGAGAATTCTTTCAAAGAGCTTAAAGGTGGAGCAAAGCAAGCAAGGAGATAGGTCACAGATTTTTCACATCGTTTGGATCTTTCCCTGGTTTGGGCATGACAATTATTTTGGCTTCCACCACAGATTTGGAAATTTACCAGTCATTATAATTCCTGAGAAAAGAGTGGCCAGCCATGTTTGGCCTTGTTGACTGAGATGTTTTAGAAACTCAGGGAGGATACCATCCACTCCTGCAGCCTTTTTATTATCAATAAAGAGACAGTTCAGTTGGATAAAGAAATGGCTACACATGATATGCTGCTGGTATATGCACTGGCATTTGATAGAATTTTACAATGAACTCTGTTATGCTACTTCAAATGGATATGAAGTAGTTATATAGGGTCACTAATGGACAGATCCAAGTACATGGAGAAGTATTTATTATTATCAATCAGACCTCTGAGTCAAAAGACCTATTGTGGGAGGTTCCACTGTCATACACATTATTATTATTATTATTATTATTATTATTATTATTATTATTATTATTACTCTACAGGTTAAAAGACATAGTTCCCATATGCCTAAAAACACTAATATACAAAGTACTATGCCAAAATATACTAAGATATGCTATAACAATGTATGCTTTCTGTGCCCCCTACAAATTAAATAGATTAATGTCGCTACAGTACAAAATGATAAAACTGATCTTTTGGGAACAAAGAGAAAATAACGACCTTATATACATTGCAATGTCAGAACACAAAATACTGACAGCAAAACATTTATGTCACTATGCAGCTTTGCTGAAACATTATTTCGATGCCAGCTACAGGACAGTCAGAAATACATACCGTATAACAAGACCTCAGACTACTAATTATATCACATATAAATACAATAATCACTACGGAAAGGCCACGCGAAACTTCTACATCCCAGACATGATAAACAAATTACCTTTTGAATACAGAAACCTTACAAACTACAATAGCCTGAAAAGAGCTCTAAGGACATACTATGAACAAGAAACATGCACCCAAAATACCATACAAACTTAATGAAACACAATATATTCGTTCAGGCTTCCAGTTCAGCAATACATCAATACATTCCAAGTTATTGTGTGCGTGCGTGCATGTGTGTGAGTGCGCGTGCACACACGAATTTCTCAATCATAGATTTCTTAGCTTCCCAACACAGGAAAAAAAAAAAAAAACAATAAATAATAACCAACTGGTGTCATCCTCAG
The DNA here is from genome assembly GCF_054136105.1 of Typopeltis vanoorti. Lineage (NCBI taxonomy): Eukaryota > Metazoa > Arthropoda > Arachnida > Uropygi > Thelyphonidae > Typopeltis > Typopeltis vanoorti. Next base: position 106,226,012 of record NC_143556.1, on the reverse strand, counting down.
ATAAGCTTACATATAAGCTTCGAGGATGACAGCAGAGAAATTAGTTCTCACCCAAGATGTATCATATGTAACCAAGTGCATGTAATGTACATATTACATGAAAAGTAAAGTAAAGTATGTAATGTATGTATTATATGTAAACAAATGTATGTAAAGTAAGTATCATATGTATACAAATGTAAGTAATGTATCATATGTAAACAAATGTAAGTAATGTATCATATGTAATCAAATGTATGTAATAATTGTAACAAAAGTACGCAATATAGAGTGATTATATCCATTGATATTGTATATATAGAGTGTAAAATTAAAATTGCAAAGAAACATCTGTAATAATCATCATTATGAATATAATAATAATATATGTTGTAAACAGTTATTGTTATTATTATTATTTAAAAAAAAACATTAAGTACGAGAAAGTATTTGTTATGTATAATTGTCTTCATATAATGTATGTAATTTATCTGAGAAATTAAAAAAAAAAAATATATATATATATATGTATATATTACGGTAAAAAAAAAAAATATTCAGGCCTCCATGGAGTCAAGAGACTCATCATGGGAAGACCTTCCTAGTAAACTTAGTCTATCATACCACTGCTTGAACTCATTTACCATTCTTGCTCTCATAGTTTATTATACTGTGATTCTACACATAGTTTATCATACTGTGCCTTAAATGCAGACACCATCACAACACTCACCACTCTCCATGAAAAATCTACTCCTCTCCTCACACCTTCCTTATGCAGTTATCAAGGATTGCCTCTTGTACTCCATCCTGTCTCCCTCTATTCTAGGAAACTCACCATCTGGAATCTCTCTATACAAACTGCATTTCCACAAACTTTCTTCATACTCAACATTCCACAAACAAGAAAATATCATAGTCAATCATCTCTGAACCCTTTCTAATACCTCTTGAAAACCAGGTAATGAAATCTGTGTACAGTAATCTATATAAAGTCTGATCAAAGCCTTTTACAACTAAGCCATATGAGCATCCACATTTGATAACAGCTAATCAAATTGCTCACCAGCTGCTGATGAATGGAAAATTCCCTAAAAAGCACACAAAAAATAAGATACTTAGAACCACAAGTGAGGAACAAAATGTGATTAACTCAGATTTCACCATCACTGAATTCAACGCTGCTATAAACCTATTAAAACCTAGAAAATCTGCATGCCTTGATGATGTCTATAATGAGCAGATTAAACATTTTGGAACCAGGACTAAAGAGTGGTTATTAAACCTATACAACACTTGCCGCAGAACACTAAGGATACCAACTTCTGGAGGCATGTCAAAGTGGTGGCCTTTCTGAAACCAGGGAAAAACTCCAACAGAAGCAAAACATTACAGACCTATATCACTACTCAGCACCCTCTTTAAACTCTATGAACGATTAATTTTGAATAGGCTACAACCCTTAATCGAACCCCATCTTATTGCTGAGCAGGCTGGTTTTAGACCAGGCAAATCCTGCACATCACAAATTCTCAACCTCACTCAATATATAGAAAATGGTTATGAGCAAAAACTAGCCATAGGAGCAGTCTTTGTAGACCTAACTGCAGCATATGATACCATAAACCATCTCACACTCAGAACTAAAATATACAGAATAACTAGAGACTATCACCTTGTCCTCCTGATCCAATCATTCTCGGAAAACAGACGCTTTTACATGGACCTGGGGGATAGGAAGAGCCGCTTGCAAATCCAAAAAAATGGCCTCCCCAGGGAAGTATTATCACCATTACTTTTCAACATCGATGTCAATGACCTCCCCATCTTTCCAGGAACTAGAAATTTTATCTATGCTGATGACCTTGCCATAGCTACTCAATCAAAAAATTTCATGTCCATTGAAACTACTCTATCACTTACCTTAAATAGTCTAACCACATACTATACCAGTAATCAACTAAAACCAAACCCCTTGAAAACCCAGACTGGCTTTTTCCACCTTAATAATAAGGAAGCTAACAAGAAGCTATAGATTTCTTGGGAAGGCTGTAATATAGAACATTCCTGGAACCCAGTCTACCTCACTGTGACTCTTGATCGCACCCTCTCATATAAAACACACATAGAAAAAAACAAAGGCAAAAGTGAATGCAAGAAACAATACACTAAGAAAACTTACCTCCTCCAAATGGGGTGCAGACCCCTAGCACAATGAGATCTTCTGCCTTGGCCCTTTGCTATTCTTCTGCTGAATACACCTGCCCAGTATGGTCTAGATCCTGCAATGCTGAAAAACTTGATCCAGCATTGAATGAAAGCTGCCACTTAATTACAGGATGCCTGAAATCAACATCACTAAAAGACCTATATACTTTGGCTGGTATTGTACCCCCCTTCAATTCGAAGATCTGCCTTCTCAGCTGACGAAAGAAGCAGACAAATGAATGATGAATGACACCCACTATTCGGCCAGACCACAGTGCCCCAAAGACTAAGATCCAGACATAGCTTCCTGGCAACTGTTGAACTACCTAAAAACCTCCCAGAGACAAAACTTCAACAATGGCTTGCACTATATCCTGAAAATAATACTGGTATTCCAACAGCTAAACATCTTCCACATGGTGCCCACTTGGACTGGAATACTTGGAAAAGCCTCAACAGACTTCGAATGACAGGATGCTGCAAACAAAACCTCATCAAATGGGGCATCTTAATGGCCTAGACAATTGTGAGTGTGGGATAACCCAGTCCATGCAACACCTTGCACAAAAGAGGACCTTATATCCTGCACAGAAAGAGCAGTTGATCGTGCAAGATACTGAAGGAACATCTGACCATATTTATTGTATATAAGTTATGTATAGTTTCTTTTTTTCATATTTAATTATTATTCCCTGTATAATTCACCTACCAAATCTAAGCTGATCTCATTGTAATGTATCCTAATTTGTTGTAAATCATGTTGTACCACTTACTTACTACTGTACCACTTGTGTTTGGATAAGAAATAAATAAATAAACAATCTGGAATACTCAATCATATCTCCTCTCTTACTGCTCCTATCCTACTGGATAGGAGCGGTAAGAGAGGAGATATGAACGACTATCCAAACTGCATTTCCACAAACAAGAAAATATCTTAGTCAATCATCTCTGAATCCTTTCCAATACCTCTTGAAAACCAGGTAATCAAATCTGTGTACAGTAATCTATATACAGTCTGATCAAAGCCTTATACAATGGAGCCATAATGTGCTTCAATGCATAAATGTTGCATCACTGCCATAATCTGTTGTCCTCAAAAATTTTAGTAAAAAGTACTTGAAATTTCAGGTTATTACTTACCATCACCCCCAGATTTCTTATTTCCAATCTCTAAGATAACTCAACCAATTGTATACTCTACATCCCATCTTTGTATCCCACATTTCAAAACCTTACACTTCACAGCACTGAACTAGAAACCGAACTTACTCAACCATCTACTCAGTCTATTCCAGTCCTCTTACAAAGCTGTGGTATCAGTTCTATTCCTCATAGTTCTTGAATAGATTGCATGAATGGGCAGGTAAGTGGAACTATAAGTTCAATGTTGCAAAGTGTAAGGTTTTGAAATTTGGTAAGCAAGGATAGGATGCAAAGTATACACTTGGTGGGAAACTTTAAAGCAAGTAGAGGAGATCAGATATCTGGGAGAGGTGGTGGACAAGGACTTGGAATTCTGGGGCCACAACTTGTGAAGATGTCACATCGGATAATGGTAATGATGCAGAGGACTCTGACATGCAGAAATAAAGAGGTTACGATGTTATCGACTAAATCTGTGCACAATAATTCATATGAGACCTTGATCAGGCCTCATATGAATTATTGTGCACAGATTTAGTCGATGGATTTTCATGGTGATGAGGATATGTTAGAAAGGATCCAGTCCTAATACAGTCTTTAGAATGTGGAGTATCAAGACAAACTGAGAGAATGTAAACTGCAGAGCCTTGTGAATAGGAGGAGGGGGGGGGCATGATTCAGACATATAAGCTAGTCAGGGATTGTTATCAGGTTGACATGAAAGAGATTTTTTTCCTAGAATGGGAGAGGGGAATAGAACAAGAGGCATCCCTGGAAACTGTATAAGGAGAGTGTGAGCAGAGAAAATCTTTACATGGAGAGCAGTTGGTGAATGGAATGCATTGCTTGAGTGTGTTGTGAATGTAGACACAATGATTTGGTTTAAGGCACAGTTAGATGAGCTTTGGATGTGATAGTGTGTACTTCCCACAATGAGTATGTGACTCCATGAAGGTCAGATAATAATAATAATAATTCCCACAGTCTTATTAACATCTAACCCAAGCAATACTTCATACATCTGAACAATCTTTAATTCTCAGCTTTAATTCTCCTAATACTTGCCTCCTTTCTATATGTTGCACAACATTGTTCACACCAGTATGATATTATTATTATTATTATTATTATTTGGTAACCTTCAGTGGAGCCAACAGACTCATTGTGGGAGGACCACTCAACCAGCAACATGCCCATCATAACGAGCTTTGAAGTTATTTACACTACCTGCACTCAGGCAATGCATTCTATTCCGCTCACTAACAACATGTAAAAATCTACTCCTCACACACTCTTCTTCAACACATCTTTATACAACTTCCAGGGATGACCTCTCAATCTTAACTATATACACTGAAGAATTGTTCATTAATTAAATAATTCCAATATATCATTTGTTATGGTTACTTTGTAACCATAACTATCCACCAGTGTTAACCTGGAATAATTATTTTTCCTCTTGCTTGCCACAAAGCAGAAAAATTCCATTTAAATAGGTTTGACCTGACTGGCCAATCTCCTCTCATATTCTACTTTTTTTTTTTTTAACCATGCTTGTCACTTTTTTGGCCTGCAGTTTATATTCTTCATGCATATTTTCACTACAAACTGTCTCATACCTCCTCCATAACAACTACGTTTGCTGCACTGCTTGCTTGATTTCACTGGTCATCCATCTCACTCCTACTTTATTTATTCACTTAACTCTTGATATGCAGTTAAGTATTGTTCATAACAGATAATGCCTTATTAATTTCCATGCACTGTGAGCATCTTTTCTGCACAAATCATCAACTCGGTGAATTGATGTTAGTTGACTATGGAGCTTCTCATAATCACCCCTCTTAAATTTCTGCATATATGCTTTATCTTTTCCTGTTTGAATACCTTCCAAACCAATATTTCATTCACAAGCACATCCTGTGAAGATATTATTATTATTGCACCCACAATAGGGTTGGCAGACTCATCGAGGAGGTTCATTCAACTGACAACATATTTGTCATATCAAATCTTAAAATCATTATGACTCCTTGCATTAACAACACATTCTGGTAGTGTGTTCCATTCCTGACAATTCTCCATGTAAAAAATCTACTCACTCTTACATAACTTCCAGGGATGAACACCTTCTACTCTTTTTATAATCCCATCTGGATGAATCGAATAAAATCCTCTCAATAAATTAAATGTCTCTATCACAGCACCTCTTTTCCTCTATCCACCAAACTCTGCAATCCCAATTCCTTAACCTCATAGCCAGTATTCCCAAATCCTGATAATGTCTTAGTTGCCTATCTCTGGACCCTCTCTAATGTTTCCAAGTCACATTGAAAACCAGGTGAACAAATATGAGCAGTAGTCTTAGTCCTCACCAATGGCACAATCATTTCCTTATCCCTACATGTTAGAGTACTTCTTATCATAGCAGCACTATAGTGTGCAGACTTCAACAACTGCAATATGCCCTCTAAACTTCAGTGTACTGTCAACCATCACTCCCCAATCTTGAATCTCATCCAATTCCTGAAGTACAGCACTATCAATACAGTATACAGCCTTATATTTCTGCACTACAAAATGCAACACCTTGCACTATCAATATTAAAACTACAACCCTGCTCCTTTGTCCAAGCCAAAAGTCTATTCAAATAACCTGAAGGAAATTAATATCAACAGAACTACTTATAATTCTCCTGAAATTTGTATCATCAGCAAACAACTGACGATCCCCAGTCAGTTCACATGGTATATCATTTACAAACAAGTTAAATAGCAGGGGCCCAAGAACAGAACCTCAGGGCATGGCATTAATTACCTCTTTTTTTGAGCCACTGCTCCATTATACACAACTTGCTGGTATCATTCAGACAGCCAATTATTAGGAACAGTAGTTCTGTAGAGTTTCTGTGGAATAACTATTATTTTAAGCAGCATGTGATGGTGGAAGCAACATGAGGTTTGTAGGTGTTTGATTTGAACTTTGCAAAAGTGTTTGATAGATTACTGTATTATAAGTTGGCGTACAAGTTGCAGAGAATTGGAATAGATAGTATATAGGTTAGATGGATCAAAGATGAGCTCTCTGAATGATATGAGCAGGTTGCGCATGATGAAGCAGTGTGTCAAAAAAAAAGGAGGGTAACCAGTGGTGGGTCCCATGGTTCTGTTCTTGCAGCCCCTGTTGTTTAACTTGTTTGTAAATGATATATCATGGGGACTGACTGGGCTCTTGTTTGCTCGTCAGTTGTTTGCTGATGATGTAAAGTTGGGAAGAATTATAAGTAGCACTGCTGATGTTAATTCCCTTCAGGAAGATACGTATAGATAGACTTTTTACATGGACAAAGGAGTGGGGTTGCAGTTTTAATATCAATTTGTGCAAGGTGTTGCATTTTGGAGAGCAGAAATATAAGGCTGTGTACTATATCTATGGTGGTGTATATATGGGCATATTGCTAGTGTTGCAAAGGGTGTATAAAACTCGATTGTAGCTTAAAAATATCAAAGCGGTTTAAATCTATTTTTACAGAGGTCAAGTGTCATGAGAACTGTTACAAAAATAACCTTGTTTGTCTCTATGTATTTTATATTAAAGATTAATGTAAATAACCCTATGGGAATTGATTGTATTTACTGTTTTAACTAAAGCTTATAGAATGACAAAACCAAAGGCAATGCTTTGCCATCGGAAGTTTTGTATAATAGCTATGTATAAGAGCACAAGAAAGTTGTTTACGAAAAAGTGTGTGAGAAAGTTGTTTGTAAGCTCTGCGCATGAACACATTCAAAGCTAGTATCAAAGAGGTCTGCTAGTTTTAGAGAAGTTTCCGCTGCCCGACAAGACAAGGAAAAAAGAGCACACGGAGGAGAAAAAAAGAACGGGCTGGCTTTAACAAAAGGATCAAGGAGAAATGCCGATTTCTTCAGGGTTTACAACCCTTGGTGCAAGGTTCAAGAAGGCGAAAATAAAAGAGGACTGAGCTGAACATCATTGGCAGTTTCTGGCAGAGAACTAGGGGAGTTATCAACAGAGGAGAGTCCAGGTCCAGTTGCTGAGAGAGGGGAGTTTAGGTCCACTTGCCGAGAGAGAAGAGGCAAGGTCCAGTTGCTGAAAGAGGAGAGCCGAGATCTAGTTGCCGAGAGAACAGAGACGAAGCGCTGTTACCGAAGAGAGTCAGAGAAAAATTGAGAGAATAGCCAATGACAAGTGCCGGTCGGATGTCCTAGTGCTGCAGGAAGTCAACGGAAGCCAAAAGCCGCAGAATGATCTTCAAGCCCGAATGCTGAAACTTCTTGCCTGAACTTTTGAGCACTGGGAAGATTGCAGTCCAAGACCCGCTGATATTCCGACGTAATGCCCCCTGAAACAAGGCTCTCCGGACATAAACCTAAGGCCTGTGATGAAAGAAAAACCTTAGAGACTTTGATCCAGAACTTTTGGATGGTGTCGTGACAAAGAGTCTTTGTAGGTGTATTACTTCCTTTAATGTACATTCTTTTTGTAATCTAGAAGATATGTCATAGATGGACTGATAAGAAATAGTAAATAAGAAATATCTATAAGAGAGTCCTCAGAATTGTTGTTAACTGGAATATAAATTGTAAGATAACTTGCCATAGCTAGTTAATCTCTTTATGAGTAAATTAGTCTCGGCAATTTAGTTTTCTTAAGCAGAGAAGTAACAGAGTAAATATTATTATTATTATTACCCCAAGACCTCATGGAGTCAAAGACTCATCTGGGAGGTCCTTTTATCACACACACACATCTCATCATACCATGTCTTAAATGCACTCAAACTCCTCGCAGACACCTCACTCTCAGGCAAGGCATTCCAATCATTCACAACTTTGGACGAAAAAAACCTGCCTCTCACTCCCCTACCCACACCCTCTTTATACAGCTTCTAGGGATGACCTCTGGTTCTCCCCTGATCTACCACTATTCTCTGTAGAACTTCTCCACCATTGATCTTATAACAACCCCTTACCAACTTATAGGTCTCTATCATATCTCCCTTCTTCCTCCTGTCCACCAGACTCTGAAAATTACATCTTCTCAATCTTTCCTCATACTCGACATTCCAGAGGTAAGAAACTACCTTAATCAGTCACCTTTGGACCTTTTCCAACATCTCTTCATCCTTCTGAAAACCCCGGTAACCAAATCTGGGTACAATAGTCCATGTGTGGCCTAATCAAAGCCTTATACAAGAATCTCCCTACTTCTACACATCAGTGTCCTCCGCACTGACGTATAGAAGATTTGTGAAGACAACAGAAAGGCTTCTGAGAAGCCATTCTGTTGTCTTCACAATTTTGGCAATGTGTCCCCTAAATTTTAGATCCTTATCCACTATCACTCCCAGATCTCTTATTTCCTCTACTTCCAACAATATATTCTCACCAAGCATGATTCTGCATCCAATCTTTGTTTTCCAAATTTTAAAACCTTACATTTTGCAACATTGAACTCACATCCCCTTTTGCTTGCCTAATCACTCACTTTATTCAAGTCTTCTTGCAAGGCCACAACATCTTCACTACACTTCATGGTTCGTCCCAACTTTGCATCATCTGCAAACAACTGAATATCTCCATCCAAATCTTCACCAATATCATTAATATACAAGTTAAACAGTAATGGCCCTAAAACAGACCACTGAGGCACTCCACTAGTGACTTTCCTTTTCCTGGATATCGCACCCCCATACACAATTTGTTGATACCTATCAGATAGCCAGTTTCCAATCCAAGGCACTAATCTAATATCCAACCCCATCTGCTCTAGTTTGACTGTCAACTTATCATGAGGTACTTTATCAAAAGTCTTTGCAAAATCCAAGTATATTACTGTATATCCTTCTCCTCTGTTCAAGGAAGCAGTCACTTTATTGTAATAAGTAGAATACTAAAATATGACCTCCCTTTAGGCAAATCCATGCTGTCCATCAAAGATAATACCATTGTTGTCAACCCAACTCTGGATTCTTGTTCTCACAAGCTTCTCCAACAACTTAACCACAACACCTTGTGGTTAACTTGTTGGAGAAGTTGTGAGAACTAGTAGTTGTTGGAGAAGTTGTTGATGCTTGAGTTCGATCACCTCCTTTATGAAGTGGCACAATCTTGCCCTCATTCCACTTCTTAGGAACTTGACCAAGTGCAAAACTAGTATTAAAAAAATATGTCAAGGCAGGTGTCAATTCCCTGGCACATTCCTTCAGAATATGCAGTGATATATTATCAAGTCCCACAGCCTTATTTACATCTAGTTTACTCAACTCCCCAAACACCTCTTGCTTACTTACAGTAAGTCTCTCCTCCTCATCATCAACTGCTCTCAATCTCTCCATGAAGTCACATTCACAAGATTGAAAGATCACTATGAACTGCTCAATAAGTATCTCCACCACACATTCTGCAACAGCTGTCTTTATACCATTTTCTCTGTAGACCTCATGAAATTGGTTATTTCCACTTCTATTATACTGTCTCCACAATGCCCTTTTTCTCTGTATCGCATGCTTAATCTCTTTATTCATTTATCTCACACCTACCTTATTTAACCTTCTCACCTTTGGAATACATTTAGACATTGCATCTATTAGATAGTTTTTGAAAATCCCCCAAGCTGCATTGATCTCTTTTCCAGCTAACTCCTCATTCCACGCTACACCCGCAAACTGTCTCCTGAGTTCTTCATAATCACCCCCCCCCCTGTAGTTCCACATATACCCTTTTCTCACAGAGGTCCTCGCACTGCTGGCAACCACCCAGGTAATCACCTCATGGTCACTCTCACCAATTGGTGGATGATTTGACACCTCATTTATAATTACAGCCCCTGATGAGATGCCCAAATTCAAGACCCTTAATCCTCGTGTGCCCTCTGTTACATACTGTCTGAGGTAGTTATCCCTAAAAAACTCAAAAACTAATTTTCTTTAATTTCAGTTGCTATCTCATCATTCCAGTCTATATTGCCATAATTAAAATCACCCATAATGATCATCCTTTTCTTATTTGCTTGGCTAATTTGACTATACATTTCACTATCACCACCATCCACATTACCTGGTCTATAACAACATCCCACCAAGTATTTGATTCCATTCACCTCTATCTCACACCATACTGCCTCAAAACCACTGGCACTATTTCCATCTTGCATCTCTACTTTGTATGGACATAACTCTTTCTCTACCATCAATAGCACTCCCCCCTCCCTTTTTACACATTCTATCCTCACGAAACACATCATAACAATCCATCTCTATTCCAGGATATCTCCTCTTCCAACCATGTCTCACTTATTCTGACAATCTTTGGGTGAACAGAGGCAATTAGTGCAACCATTTCATCTGCCTTGTTTCTTATACTTCTAGCATTTGTATACAAACACAACAGCTCATTTCTGGATTTACAGCTAGTTCCACTGATACCACTCACTCGATATGATCTCTCCATGCTTGACTGGGGCCAATTCTCTTTCTGCTTCTTCATTTTAGAACCCTTTTCAATTCCAACTGTTTCTTCTTGATCCCTGGTCATCCCATTCCTTTCCTGTCCCTACACATGCTCTCACCTCGATATATTGTTTAGTCATTTAATATTGAAAAGAGAAAGTTTGTTTCTTTATACCAAAAGGATAGGTAGAGAGAGAAGCGTAACCTCCCTATCGCTTATTTAATGTAGTTTATTTAAAATGTAAATAAATATGTTTTAATTATATGTCAATAGAGTGCATCCTGACTGTTTATTTTACAATGCACTGTTCCTAAAAAAAAATATCGGACTTGTGAGCGGGAAACCAAGTGAGATAGCCGAAGCGTATAGTTAAGTGCAAATATACCACGACTGTTTGCGTAAAGTTTTACTGAAAGAATTTGTGTTAGAGAAAGAGAGAGAGAGAAATCAACTGGCTGTATTACTGAGTTTTATGCCAATTAAAAGATATTAGTGGCGCAGTCTCAATAAAAATAAATTTTCTAGTATCCATAGGCATAAGACTCGTAGTGCGAAAGGCAGATAAATATAGTATGCAATAGTATAAGCAAGAAAGGTTACAAAAGAGAAAGTGTGCACTGCTAATTAGAAATAACGGTATTTCAAAGGTGCAGTAACCAAGCAGGCTTTATAAATAACAAGTAATAGCAACACATATTACAGTTGCACATCATAGCGTTGCTATGATAAGAAGTACTCTAACATATAGGAATATGAAAGTGTTTGTGCTACTGTATAAGCCACTAGTCAGACCATCCTTGGACTACTGTGCTCAAATCTGGTCACCTGGTTTTCAATATGATGTGGAGACATTGCAGAGGGTCCAGATGCGAGTGGCTAAGATAATGCCAGGAATCTGGAATGGTGGCTATGGAGAGAGGTTTAGATAGAGATATGATAGAGACATTTATATAAATATGATAGAGACATTTAAGTTAGTGAGAGGATTTTATCCGATTAATCCAGAGGGGATTATAAAAAGAGTAGAAGGCGAGACAGAAAAAAAACAGAGCTCATCCCTGGAAGTTAAGTAAAAGTATGATGAAGAAGGTTGTGAGGAGTAGATTTTTTACATGGAGAACTGTCAGTGAATGGAATGCATTATCAGAATGTGTTGTTAATGGAAGGAGTGTTAAGGATTTTAAGATTCTATATGATAAATATGTTCTCAGTTGAATGAACCTTCAATGATGAGTCTGCTGACTCCATGGAGGATGTAATCATAATAATAATTCCTATGCTGATCATTCCAATACATACATTCACTATTGCTTCCAACATCCACTTTTCCTATGCTGTGTTTCACAGTTCACCTTGTGTATTAGTGAGAGAGAGAGAGGGATCATCAATCAATCTAATTGCTCTTTTCTGTATAGAATCCAATATTTTTAAGGAATGCTTATGGGAAACACCCAGTGGCGCACTTAGGATTTAATCTTGGAGGGGGCCGAGCGCTCAGGATTTAACTTTTGGGGGGGGGGGGGGCGAGTTGAGTAGACGTTTAGACGTTTTGCGAATACACACTACGCATCACATACGACCTATAACTGAGCATCTGTAGTGATCGCTAATTCATACGTAGCACACAACATAAATAAAAAAAATGAATTTTAATTAGGAAAAGATTTTTGGAAATTTTTCTAGTGTTTTTTCCTTTTCTTTGGGGGGTGCCCGGGCCCCTTGGCTCCCCCTCTGGGTGCGCCACTGGAAACACCTCAGATGTGAGAGCAGTATTCAATGGTTGGGTGGTTTTTGAAGTTAAAATAATGCCATGAAAAAAATAGAAAACAAAATTTTTTTTGGATGCAGAGGGGGGGGGGGACAATATTTGTGATATGTTTCTGCCAAGAGATAGAGAGAGATTTGAAGTTAGAGTTATCCCAAGAAATTAAATCTCATCTTGAATAGAAATTTGGATATTCAAAGCAGAGCTGTGTTTTACCAGCACAAGTTGACAAGGTTATTGAAATCTCATTGATGAATGTTATGATGATTACAATTTAAGGTAGCGGAGGTTAAGGTTCTACAGGTTGTGGTGATTTGTGCTTTGCAAGTATGTCAAATGAAAAGCAGGAGTAAAGTGTGCTGGATTGGCAGTCAGCTGGAGTTGATTGTTTATATCTAAAAGGAAAAGATGAGTGAAAGGAGAAAGCCTTGCGAGACCTCAGTATTAGTTACATAGAAGAGAAGGAACCATCCACTATCACTCGAAGTGAGCACACAGTCAGAAAGTTGGCTACCGAATTACAGAAATTGGGGTGGGGGGGGGACAAACCAAATGATGGGAGTTTACTTAACAGACCTTTGTGCCTAATTCAGTCAAAAGCCTTGAAGCTATCAAGGGCTACCCCTAGAGATTTGCCAATCCTTTCCATGGTATTTGTCCAGAGGCGGTGACATATGTTAGTAGGTCCCCTGTTTATTGCCAATGACAAACTCCATACTGTCAATCATTTATTCGATGAGTGTCTTCAAGGTAGCATAGAAGTTGAGTATTGGAGGTCCTTTCAGTTACTTTAGAAAGGATTAAGGTGAGAGAAATTGGATGGTAGTTTGAAGACCAAGTTTTTCACCCTTCTTAGGAATAGGTTGTATGTGGACTAATTTCCAGACTACAGAATTGATACCAGTGGAATAAGAAAGCGGAAATATCTGTCACAGAGTGATAGCCAACTGTGGAGCACAGACCTTTAGAACAACTGGAGACATGCCATCAGGGCAGGACACTTTGGTATCCAATTTGAGCAAAATTCTTCTGATCTCTTTCTGGCAAAAGGTCAAATTCATCCCTGAATGTTTGGAAAGGCTGTCAGATATTTACCAATCAGCTAAAAATTGAAGTTGCAAAGACTGTCCCGCTTGGCTTTCTTGTAATGCCATAAAGCGTGTGGATGTGAATGGTTGTATATATGTTGCTTGATGGGGTAAGAGATCTGCATTAGATTCTGGTTAGAGCTGCCCAGAGGGCAGAAAACATTTACAGCATATTTAGATGGGTTACTTTAAGGAAGAGATACATGATGTTTTGGGAGTGGTTGGGATGGGGGTTGTCTGGTATTCTGGTGAGAATGTGAACAATTTGTTAGAGATTATTTGGGATTGTAAATATCTTAGCCTTTCTACCTGCTTGATCCGTGCAGTTGGAAGAGAGCAGCTAGTAATTTTAAGGACATTGAAGTCTCCAAGGAAGACGAATTGGCTGTTAGGAAAGTTGGATTGAAGAAAATCAATATTTAGGTAAGGATAAGTGAATAGTTTGGAGTGACTGTAGGCATTAGGAGAGTGTTAGAGACAGTATACAAATTTGGTAGAATGAGATACAATGATTTTTAACTAACAGAGGTCAAAATTGGGAGATTCCCCGGTTGGATATTCTTTTGCATGGTATACCAGAGTGAATATATGCACAAACTCCACTTCTAAGGTGAAAGTGGTCAAAGAGTCTTAGTTGAAAAAGCAGAGATAAGTAGTGTTTGAGGGTGTTGAGATTTAAGTTTCTGTCTGGAAAAGTAGGTGAGGTTTTATAGATAGAAAGTAGAAGTAAGTATCATTAAGGTTAGAAACAAGACCGTGTATATTTGTAAAATGGATCTGGATGGTTCTGTGAAATTTTCTTTTTACAGCATGGGTCCTTCTCCATGCAGTGTTTGGGTTCAAGTTTCCATGCTAGTTATTGGCTGAATTTGATTTTCTCACTAGTATCCCTTCTTTATAATTGATTGTTCATGCTTCATCCACTATGATGTTTCTCTCCCAGTTCTTGTCGTAGTCGCCACCTTTCTTTGTGCTGTATGTAGGTCATATCTGGCCAGGCTCATGCATGTGATGATAGGGACAGGTGCCTTCTGACTTCTTGTTCATGACCGACACGAATGCAGATTTACTCATTGAGATACTGCAGGGCACTTTTATTAAGTGAGGGAAGTTTGTTCCATCTCTCCCAGTAATGTAACACCTGATATATTTCTTTGGATCAAAGTTGCATTGTTTGGCAATCCTGCAAATGTCCTTTAGTGTAGCATCAATTTCAGAATGGAAATTCAGGCTGATGACATTGATATAGTCTGATTTTAGTATCTGTTGATATAAGCTAAAATTTTCATACACTTTTACACTATTGTAGTTTCTGGTTTTCTTATGGTTATATTATTTATGTTGTTTAATATCAGTAAACTCAGATACAGAAGTCATTTGTATGTTTGGGTGTTTCTTCCTGTCTGATGATATTATCTTGAATATTTTGTTCTTAACTACTTTTAAAGTAAGTAAGAAGAAAATAAATAAATTTCTTCTAACACAGAACTTCCAAATGGGTGATCATGTCATGTCTGATTAGCAATGCACCATAAACAACGCTTCCAAAAACTTGTTGTCTGGAAACCAGTCATAATATCTTATTTGTGTTTAAATCTCATAATATCTGGAACACACCATAAGAGTGTTCACCAGATTATGAGAAATGATAACTGTTATTAAAAACAAAAATCATTAAGAGTTTTCTCTTCTGTCCTCAAAACCTGAGAATTTATGAAGCACCTCACTGAGGTGCTTCATAAATTCTCAGTATAGGTAGTCCTATAAATCTTCAACTCTCTGAAGATCACTCACTTACTCACTCCTGTTTTGAGAAGTCTTCCCTTTTATTCTTTCTATTTGTCAAAAGTATTTAAACTTTCTTCTGTTGGTGCTCTTAAAAAGTCTCAAAGTCCTACTAATCCTCTAGGATCCATTCATTTGTCTACCTTTCAATGTATGAGACTCAACAGTTTCCTGTAACATCACATCTTGAAAGCAGTTACAAAATCTTTCAGAATCCAAGTCTGTTCCTGGAGTGATGAATCTTTTTTTCCTGATGTTAGCTAAGTCTCTGACTACTTTCCTAGCCATTCCTAATATTCTTCTGATCAGCAGCTCTTTATATCGAAATGTAGACAAATGAATGGGTTCTACAGGATTAGTAGGACTTTGAGACTTTTTGAGAGCACCAATAGAAGAAAGTTGAAATACTTTTGACAAATAGAAAGAATAGACAGGGAGACTTCTCAAAATAGGAGTGAGTGGGGTACACACATCTCTGGCCCTTGTCTGTCTGTGCTTCCATCAAGAAACATAATCTTCCTATGACTGAGTTTAAGTCCTCTGCTCTTGCTTATCTCATTAACCCCATCAAGTATTCATTCTACTTCTATGTTATTATGGAGGAGAACTACAGATTTAGAGTATCTTTGGCTGCTGAGCTATACTAATTCCTGTCTTCAGGTTATCCAATGCATGCTACACATATGATGTCCTCAGTACAGATGCCAAAGGGATGGGGGGGAAAGTAGGCACTTTTCCCCCAACCCACTTTTCTAAATCCAATCAGTCAATTCTACACCTGTTCTTATCGTGACCTCTTGCTCAATGTACCTGGTCATGTGTTAAAGAAAGTCCATTACTATCACAACCACCCACAATTTCAGATGCATGCTGAACATGGTTTTGATTAGTCAATGAAGCACATCATGAAAGCAGGTCTAACTCTTAAGAGACAAACGTTCTGATCTCTGTAACCAGTTATTCAGGATCTCAGCCTTAATTTTGGCCTTAACTGCATTTAGAGTAACTCTTAGTAGAATCTTGCTGGCACAAGAGATCAAGTTAATAGTTCTATAGTTCTTTCAGTCTTTGACATTGCACTACTTGTGCAGCAGTATTATTATTATTAGACACCTCCAGGGAGTCCAAAGACTCATCGAGGGAGGGCACCTACTCTACAGGTCTCTCTCCACCAACTGACCACAACTACACCAACGCTATCTACCGACGACGACGACTACCACTAGTATTTCCACAGACAATCATAAACATCCATGCCCATGGCAGGATTCGAACCAGCAGCCTTTTGGCTGGAGAGCGGATATGCTAACCACTCGGCCAGCCAGGCTGGCTATACACAAACTTCTTCAAATCGCTATGACACTCCTGCGCCTCATATCTTCACTATCCATGGAACATTCTTATCCCTCTCCAGCAGTTTAATCAGCCCTTCCTAGATTCCTTCTAAACTTGGGGCTAAATTAAGTACCTTAACAGCTCTGTCATGAAGTCCTTCCCCACTAGGGGATGGTTGCTTGCAAATTTTCCTTACTCTCTTCTGAATTCCTCACAGCACGCCTTCCATCTATTTTTGGTCTCTTCTTCTTTCATTACTACTGTTCCTATTCTTGATAACCTTCAATATAGACAAAAACTTGTGTGTAAGCTCATGAACTAGCCCAAATGTTCTATTGTAAGCCTCCTTATGTGGTACTCTATATCGTCACATTTCTTAACATGATTTTTGTCTTTAACCTGTCTTATGTGCTTTCCAAGATTTCTATGTAATCTGTTATATTCTTGATTCTCTGTGCCACTCTAGTTTTTTAATCTTCTTCTCTTTCAAATCATATTTTGAATCTCAGATCTATTCATCTCTTTCCTCTTCTCATTGGGCCTATATGTATTATGTCTAATGCTTTCCCAAAGAATTTCAGGTTCTCGGTATCAATCTCCAGAAGAGCATCCAACAATTCTGATGTCTCTTCTGTCTGACTTTTTTTTTTTTTTTTTTTTTTTAGGGATTGTTCCAATATGTACAGGACTGATTTAAGAAAACAGTTCAGACCTACAGAATAAAATTAATATTATCATGATTATTATTATTATCTTAAGACCCCCCCCCCCATGGAGTCACAGATTCATCAAGGGAATCTCTTCTGCCATAAACACAGCTCATCATACTGCACCTTAAAGAAATTCAGATTCTCTGCACATACCACACTCTTAGGTAATGCATTATACAATAATTCACAAAAAAAACCTCTTCAATGTTTATCCTATAATAACTCCATTCTAACTTGTACATATCTATAATACCACCCCTCTTCCTCCAATCCATTAGACTGTGCAAACTGCATCATCTCAACCTTTCTTCATATTCAACATTCCAGAGATCAGAAACTATTTTGGTCAATTACCTCTGGAACCTCTCTAACATTTGTTCATACTTTTGAAAACCCATGGAATTCTAATGGAATTCGAATTCCCTTACTACTACTACAAGTCAGTGTCCTGTACATCATTACAAGAATTCATTGTGTTGTCCTCACAATTTTGGTAATATGGCCTCTAAATTTTAGATTCTTATCCACCATCACCCCAAGATCTCTTATAACTTCCACCTCCAACAATATATCCACACCAAGAGTAAATTCTATAAGCCATCTTTGTTTTCCAAATTTTAAAACCTTATATTTCACAACATTGAACTGGCATTCCCACTCCCATGCCTATTCACTCAGTCTATTGAAGTCTTCTTGTAAGGCCACAATATCTGAACTAGTCTTCATAGAATCAGATTTTTAGTATCTCTTAGTATCAACTTTACATCATTTACAAATGGATATATATAGTTGTTTACAAATGATGCAAAGTTGATACTAACTATGAAGATTAGTTGGATTGGTTACAAGAAGACTTCAATAGACTGAGTGAATGGGCATGGGAGTGAGAATACCAGTTCAATGTTGCGAAATATAAGGTTTTAAAATTGTGAAAGACCTATTAATACAGGTTAAACGGCAAGGGCCCTAAAACAGAACTGTAAGGTACACCATTAGTGACTTTCCTCTTCTGGGATATTGCTAATACACAACTTGCTGATACATATCAGATAGCTAATCTCCAATCCAATACACTAATATCCAACCGAATCCGCTCTGCTTTGAGTATCAACTTATCATGTTATAATCTATTAATAGTCTAAGTATACTCCGTGTATCCATCTCCCACATCCAATGTTGCTGTCACCTTATTGTAATAAATAAGCAGATTACTAAAACATGACCTTCCTTTAGCAAACCCGTACTGTCCATCAAAGATAAACACCATTGTTTTCAACCTAATTCTGGATACTGATTCTCACCAGTCCTTACAACACTTTAATCACGACACCTGACACACAGCCTACAAATTTGATGCTTGACTTCTGTCAACTCCTTTACAACGCAGTACAATCTTTCCTACCTTCTACTCCTTTGAACGTGATCCAATGTCAGACTCAAATTAAACAAATAAGTCAAGGCAGATGTGTCAACTCCCTGGAACATTCCTTCAAAATATGCAGTGATATATCATCAAGTCCCACAGCCTTATTAATATCAAGTTTGCTTAATTCCCCATATACCTCTTACTCACTCACAGCCAGTCTCTTCTGCTCCTCCTCCTCATCTGCTGCTCTCAAATTCTCCATGATGTCACATTCACAAGGATGAAAGACCTCTATGAACTACTCATTAAATATCTCAACTATATTCTCTACAGCAGCTGTCCTTATACCATTTTTTCCAATGGTATAAGGACAGCTGTGTAGCAAGCAAAAATAAGAACAATTACCATAATTGTTCTTATTTTTGCTTGCTACACATCGAAAGAACTATCTATGATTTTTTTTTGGCTTAATTAGTTAACTGTTGCTCTTACTGAACCTTTTCTACCATTACGAACTGATTTCCCCTCCTTACCAGTTCTTTGTATTTCTCATTGAACTGATTATTACCATTCCTCTTATGTTGCGTCCATAATGCCTTTTTTTTTCTTCTCTGTATTGAATGCTTAATCTCTCAATTCATCTATTTCATACCTACCTTATTTGATCTTTAGAATACACTAAGACATCGCTTCTACTATAACTGATGGGATATCAGCATGGAAGCTAAAAGAGTGTTCAGCTGAACTGGCTGTTCTCTTGACCAGGATATATAATTTGAGTCTCAAAACAGAGAAGATTCCATAGGAGGGGAAAGAATGTATGACAATCCCATTGCACAAGGGCAGTGCAAAGACCAATGCATCCAACTATCGACCAATCAGTATCTCACAAGTGGTAGTGAAGATTTTGGAAAAGTTGGTTAGAGTTTGCATTCGGAAATGGGTTGACAGAGAATCTCTAGTTTATAACAAACAGCAAGGGTTTACTAAAGGAAGGTAATGTTTTAGCTACTTGCTCATATTCTATAATAATGTTACCACTGAGTTAGATAATGGGAATGAATACACCACGATACCTTTGGATTTTGCTAAGGCTTTTGATAGAATACAGAATGGAAGATTTGCATAAATTGGATAATATGGGATTGGATTATTTATAAACTATTGGCATGGATAAGAGGATGGCTGACTGACAGATTAAAAAAAGTTGTATATGGCAGTTGAGAATCTGTGCAAGAGTCAAGGTAACCAGTGGTGTACCTCAAAGATCAGTCCTTGGTCCATTGTTATTCATTCTGTACATTAATGACAATGGGAAGGATTTGACATGCAACATACAGCTATTTGCTGATGCAAAGATAGGTAGGGTGATCAAGAGTGCTGCTGCTGATATGCAGTACTTGCAGAATGATTTGAATAGGCTGGAATTGCGGGCATCTGAAAATGGTTATCACTTCAACGGAATTGCAGATATGTGAAAATGGTTATCATTTCAATGTTAAATGTAAGTTTATCCACTTTGGTGTGATTAGATATCCAATGTCATATTATATTGTGTGATTATGCTTGAAAAAACTAATGAGGCTAGGGATTTTGGAGTTTTCGTAGACAGTAAGTTGAAGTTCCTTGATCATATGGCAAAAATTGTAAATATAACTCAAACAATAATGGCAATGCTGAAACAAACATTGACTTATAAAAATAAGGAAGGCATTTTGCCTCTTTACAAGGCCTTGATAAGATCACTTGGATATAGTACTTTTATTATTGTCAATGCATGCTATTACTGGTAATGTATATGTGTGTATATCTGACAATCCCTGAGGACAGAGAGAGAGAGAGAGAGAGAGAGAGAGAGATTACACATGACTTGAGGATCTTATTTAATTACTTATATACAGAAATCTCTCAATTATTGAATTGCACCGGAAAATCCAATTTGGTGGTCAGATAACTCAGAGTACATAATTAAAAGTGATTAGCTATATCATACTATAGAGTAGATGGTTACAATTGAGGAGTCAATTATGCAAAGCCCAGATTGAGAGATTGCTGTATATATTTTACTTATCTATTCATTTCTTTGTTTGATTTACCTTCATCTTGAGATTTTAATTCTTCTGCTAAGCCGGACCCAGTTTCACTAGATGTTTCTTGAACTGAATCTGGTTCCTGAAAACATGAATATCATACTTAAATAATATATATATATATATATATATTGTTTTTTAATCATTATTATTGTGTGGATATCTCCATGGAGTCCAAAGACTCATCATGGGTGAAACAAACTATCCACACAATATCCATCATACCTCTTTTTGACAAACAATGCACTTACAACTAAAAAATCTGGCAACCCATTCCACTTTCCAAGCAAAAAAAAATCTAATTCTTGCATCCCTGCTAACTAACACTCTTACTCTTATTCTCTTGATCTCTTGTTTTGAAATATTTCCTCTGCATCAATCCAATAAAACCCTTATAGTAACTTAAATGTTATTTTCATATACCCTCTTTTCCACCTATCAGCATGCAAACTTTCTATCTATGCCTCTGGATAGAAATTCTATCACTTGCCTCTGGATCCACTGCACCACTTCCTCATCCTGAGGTGGCCAGACTTGAGTGCAGTAATTCAGACTTGGATGCATTAAGGCCTTATAAAGAGGACTGGTAACTGCCTTATCTCTATTGTTAGTGTGTTCTTCAATAGCCAATTAATCGTATGAGTAACTAGCCATCTTAGCAGTATGAACTCTGACAATCCCTGAATCACTAGCTTTATTAATTACAGCTTTATCCATGTGGTACACAGCTTGTAATCTTTGTTTTCATTGTATGGCCTATTTAAATCATTCTGCAAGCTCTATACATTGTTTTGATTAACCATTACCTAAATTTGCATTATCAGCAAACACTTGAATATTTTTCTTTAGATCATACTCCATATCATTTGTATACAAATTAAACAGTAGCAGTCCAAACATAGAACCTTGTGCAAACTGCTAGTCACCTCTGTCCCTCCATACACTATTCTTTGGTATATCAGCCACCCTTCCATATCATCAGTTTCGCATCCATCCACAAGTGTACCCAACTTGTATAATACAGTTCAATATTGTATCCTGTAAAATGCCTTTGTAAAATCTAGTATCATTCTAGAAATGGAGTCTCCTCCTCCATTTCTAGAATCAGCTGTCACTCTATTATAAAAAAGTTAGTAAATTATAAGGCATGGCTGACCCATCACAAAGCCATGCTGCCCATATATAATCACATTTTAGAACATTCTTTGGCATGCTATTCTAATTTCTTCTCATAATTATGATTTTGCCTTCCCTTTCTATACTAGTCACTTTTTTTTTCCCCTGAGTCTTGTACTGCATATTAGCATAATAGTCATCATTCTCGTTATATATATCCTCCACAACATTCTTTTTTCGGAGCACCTGCTTAATGGTACTACTCATCCATCGAAAACATGCATAATTTATTCTCCTGATCTTGGTTACACAGTCTGGTATTGTTTCTTTCTAATATCCTTGGACTATTTCTCATGAACTGCTAACATCCTTCACTTGCAGATACTTATACCATGGCACTACTTCAAGCTGCCTCTTGAGCTTGTCATAATCATCTGCCCTATTTATCTGTTCCATTTACACTCCTCCTTCTTAACTGAAAATTCCACATGTTTGCAACCTTTCAAGTTAAGACTGCATGATCACTTTTACCAATGATAGGCAATGTGGGTTACTTTGGTTATGGAAAAAAATCTGATTCTATGACCAGATAAAGGACTCTCATATTCCGACTTCCCTCTATCACATGCTGGTTCAAGTAATTATCTTTTAGCATATAAATTTCATTTTCTTTCTGCCATACAATCGTTCCTTATTTCAATCTATATCTTCATAGCTGAGTTCTAGCAATGGCTTTTTGTTTTATCCCTATCTTCCATTATCCGAAAAATTTCTTCCACTTTAATCTGGCAACAATGTTGTTACAGCTTATATGTATCAATAATATATGATCTTCCCATCCATTTCAAGAATCTCTGCAAACTGTATTCACTTAATCTCTTTTCATACCCCTTATTCTCACATTTGAAAGACAATTATACCCCTTAGTCATTGGAAGTTTATTTTCAATTGGTTAGACTATAATAAATTTAGGTGAATCCTTTATCCAAGTGTAAGCAAACAAAGTTTGCACCTGAAGTATCTTCAGGACTGAGGCAACTCCTAGTAAAGGTGGACCAGAGCTCTTCCAATATCTTTCTCTAAATCCAGAGTAATTTAATAATAAGGTGGTACACCTCTTGGCAACTCGTATGAGTAAATATGACCTTTCCATTGCTTCTGTCTTAGTATCACCACTTCTGGGTCTGGCGCCCACTGACGAGACCTCAATAAAGGTCGAAACTAGTCTGGGTAGTGGCCCTTCCCTTAATGCATAGCATTATACATGTCCGCAAGGAGATGTGCTTTGCATTATGGGAGATACTGAGACAAGGAGTGATGAGAGCTTGGTCCTCCTTTACTACGAGTTGCCTCAGTCCTGAAGATACTTCAGGTGCAAACTTTGTTTGCTTACACTTGGATAAAGGATTAAACTAAATTTATTATACCTTTAGTCATTCTTCTCTGAATCCTTTCTAATATATCCTCATTCCCATGAAACCCAACTGACAATGTGCACAATCTGATGTGATGACTTCACGACTTGTGCTGTGTGACCTCCAAACTTCAGATCTCTGTCCACTACTCTCTCAGGTCTCTCATCTCTTCTAGCTCCTTCAAAATTTCTCCAGTGAGTGCACACTTTACATCCCATCCTTATAAACCAAACTTCAGAATCCTATACTAAAGGATTGAATGTGTGTAGAAAATGTAGGGAGAATGAGGAATTGAAGTGTATTTCGGATCGTGAGTGTGATATTTTTGTCGAACTTCAGAATGAAGAAAATAGCGATATGACAAGAAACGGCAAGGTTGTACATGAGAATTATGAGAGTGTGAATGTAGAAAGTGTGAATGATAGTATTAATGGTTTCTCAGAGAATAAAAAAGATGAGATAGATGCATTGAATGAGATCACGTTGTTGAATGGTGCAATAGAAAGGGCAAAACAGCAGCTAGAGTGCATGAACAAAAGTCGACTGAATGAACCAACCAATAATAAAAGGTATGACAGGAAAAATAGGCGTATGAATGTGAACATGAACAAAATGAAGGATAGAGTGCTGTATGGAGACTCATTAGTACGAGGTGTGTTAGTAGAGGATTTGACAAAATCGTACCAACCTGGTGCGACCATAAAGGATGTAACTGAGTCTATTAGAGAGCAAAAGGAAAGGGTGAAAGAAATGATTGTTGTGGCAGGCACGAATGATTTGAAAGGAGATAAAATGGAAATGATAGAAGACCTGAATGAATTGTTTGAGGTAGCAAAAGAAAAGAGTGAGAGAGTTAGAATGATTAGTCTTTTGCCACTGTATGACAGTGAAATGTTTAAAAGGAGGGCCATAATTGCGAATGACTTTATGCGTGGGTTATGTATGACGAGTGGTGTGGAATTTGTGGACGTGTGGAGTGAGTTTGATGGGCGAAAGGATCTATATAAGATGGATGGCTTGCATTTGAATGGTTATGGTGTAAGGAGACTTGAGAAAGTGTTGCTGAATGTAGTGGATGTGCAAATTCAGGGAAACTAGATTCGTTAAGGGGGGAGAGTAGATATACAGTCCTTAGGGAGGCAGTTGAATGTAAGAATGAATATAATATGCTAGAGCAAATAAGGACAACAAACAAGAGTGGGATAGTTAATATAAGGCATCAAGGTAGGGTTGGGGCTAATGGGGGTCTTAAATTCATGTACACTAATACTAGGAGTATTAGGAACAAGAAGGAAGAGTTTTTGGCCATGGTTGGTACTTCCAGACCACAGGTTATTGGTATTACTGAAACATGGCTGACTGTAGATGATATAGCTAGTGGGATTGAATGTGATGGGTATAGTGTGTTCAGGAATGACAGAGAGAATAAAATGGGGGGAGGAGTATTGTTGATGATAGCTGATGAGCTGCAGCCAAGGAGAATAGAAGTTGAATTGCAGGATAGAGAAAAGAGCACATTTGAGGCCATTTGGTGTGAGATTGTGGCTAGCAGAACTAAATATACCATTGGGTGCTGCTATAGACCAGGTGATGGAAAAGATGGTGGTGACAGTATGCACAAGCAAATAGAAGAAATGAGTGGAAGGAGGGTGATTATTATGGGAGATTTCAACTATGGTCGCATTGATTGGAGTGAGGAGAGGACACACGGGAGGAAGGAATTGGATTTTATGCGGTTATTAAGGGTTAACTATCTGCGACAGCATGTAATGGAAAATACTTGGGGTCAGAGAGTGCTTGACCTAGTAATTACATCTGAGGATTTGGCTGTAACAAATATGACCACATTGCCACCAATCGGTGAGAGTGATCATAGGGTCTTGACTTGGGAGGTGGCTAAAGGTGTAGAATTTTCAATTAAGACAGGGTACATGTGGAATTATCGGGCTGGAAAGTATGACAAGCTTAGGAGTTTGATTGGCTCAGTGCCATGGCATGTACAACTGCAAGGACTAGAAGTTGATAGTGCATGGGAGGTGGTTAAGAAGTGCTTGCATGAAGCAATGGCTGACTGTATACCTAGAGTTCCGAATAATAAAACAAGTAGGGGTTATATGGATGAATAACACCATTAAGCTTGAGCTGCAAAAAAAGAAACAACTATGGAGGGAATTTAAGGAGAAAGGTGACCGGCAGGCACATGTACGGTATAAAACGCAGGCCAGAAGGGTGACGAGTGTGGTAAGAAAAGCAAAAAAGGATTACGAAAGAACATTGGCCATGCAGGCTAAAGAGAATCCTAAACAATTTTTTAGATATGTAGCAAGTAAAAGGAAAAATGTACATGGCAGAATGATTTTAAAGAATGCTGATGGTAGGGAAGTAACTGAATCAGTTGAGATAGCTGAGTTATTGAGTGAGCACTTTGCAAGAATATATCATCCAGGTGGTGACATTGCAGAAACGAATAAACCAGTAGATTTTACGGGAATTGTGGTGAATGAAGTGGAGGTGAGTAGTCTATTGCATAACCTCAATGTCAATACATCTGTGGGGTTGGATGGTATACCAGCTCGTGTAGTATGAGAAGCAGCTAATGAATTGTCAGTACCCTTGACCATTTTGTTTAATTTGAGTCTCGGGTCCGGGTTAGTCCCGAGCGGGTGGAAGGAGGGGAAAATAGTTCCACTGCATAAAGGTGATTCCAAGACCGCTGTTGTAAATTACTGACCGATTAGCATATCAGGAATCATTGTCAAGGTCTTAGAGAAATTAGTCAAGAAAAGAATACAGGATTGGATAGATGAAAATGGGATATTGTATGGGGGACAACATGGTTTTGTGAAGGGTAGATCATGCCTTAGTAACTTGCTCACGTTTTATAACACAGTGACAGCTGAACTGGATAGGGGTAATGGGTTTACAGTGATACTACTTGACCTTGCCAAGGCCTTTGACAGGATACCACATGGAACCCTAATCAGTAAACTGGAGCAGATGGGGATAGATATAGGGTTGGTAAGAAGGATAGAGGGTGGTTGAAGGAGAGATACCAGAGAGTGGTTTATTCAGGAGTGGAGTCAAAAAGACGTCTTGTGACCAGTGGAGTGCCGCAGGGCTCTGTTCTTGGACCACTGCTTTTCAATTTGTTCATCAATGATATTGGAAAGGATTTGAGAGGAAGTGTTCACTTGTTTGCTGATGATGCAAAGTTGGGTAGAGCAATTGTGAGTGCACAGGATGTCAAAATTTTGCAGGATGATTTGGATAGTTTGGAGGACTGGGCTAGGAAAAATGGATGTCAGTTTAATGTGGCAAAGTGTAAGGTTATGCACTTTGGGGTGAAAAGAATAGCAGCAGTATATCGCATAGGTAGAACCGTACTCCAGGAGATTGATGAGGCCAGGGATTTGGGAGTGCTGGTGGATAGGGAGTTGAAGTTTAGGGGACACATTGCAAAAGTAACTAAAACAGCTCACCAAATCACTTGGCTTATGAAAAATACTTTAACATGCAGGGAGAAGCAAGTTGTTGTTCCTCTGTATCGAGCCTTGATAAGACCCCATCTGGACTTCTGTGCCCAGTTATGGGAACCGGGGTTTCTTCGTGATGGGGAGGAAGTTTAGAGGGTCCAGAGACGAGTGACCAAGATGATAGCAGGTCTGTGGAATGACCCTTATGAGAATAGGTTGAGGATTTGTGGGTTGCAGAAATTGGACGATAGGCGAAGGAGGGGTGATATGATTGAGACATTCAAATTACTGAAGGGTTTTTATAAGATTGATCCAGAAGATATTTTTGAAAATATGACTGGTGGTGGGAGGACTAGGGGCCATGCATGGAAGCTGGGCAAGAGCGTGGTTGACAAGGGTGTTAGAGCTAGGTTTTTTACTTGGAGAGTGGTGAATGAGTGGAATAAGCTTCCAGAGTCTGTTGTGGGTGCTACGACCGTGAATGAGTTCAAGGCAAGATATGATAGATACTGTGTGAATGTTGAATAGTTGTTCCAGACATGATGTTAGGGCCTCCCTCGATGAGTCTGTCGACTCCTTGGAGTTTCCCGGAACAACAATAATAATAATAATAATAATACTTTGTAACAAAGAAATGACAATTCCATTCACTTGTTGAATAATACAGTCTAATCAAATCCTTCAGGACACAATATCTGCATGACTCATCATAATTCTCCATAATTTTGCATCATCTGCAAAGAATTGTGTATATTCAATTAAACCAGTCCAGTGTCATTAATATACAAGTTAAGCAACAGTGGGCTCAAAAACAGAACCTGCATCACACCACTAATGACTTCCTTGTTTAGGATACTGCACATCCATATGCAACTTGCAAATCGAAGTATATCACAACATATGTATTTTATGCATTCAGTACATTTGTCAACTTGTAGCACATAAGTAAATTGGTAAATCATGACCCCTCCCTCTAATTAACCTATGCTGAGCATCATAGCGAATACTGCTGTTATCGACTTCTGTATTCTAGCTCTCACCGTCTCTTTATCCCAGATTACCACAATTAAAAACACCCACAATGATCAACCTACCTTTGTTTGCTAACCCAAGTTGCTTATACATTTCTTCATTTGCATCCTCCACATTCCCTGACCTACAGCAGCAGCAGCATCATCTAGCTGAATAGCTCTTCCTGTTGACCTCTACTTCAAACATACTGCCTCAAAACCACTGCACACTATTTCTCCATTTTGTGGGAACATAATCCCTGCTGAATTAGAGTTTCACAATGTGCTATCTGGAAGGAAAACCAACATAACTGAGAACCCATAGCATCCCAAAATTTCTATGAAGAACAGTAGTTTCTCATAATGCTAATAGAGTTCTACTGGATGAAATCTTTTGATATTCTTTTGGTAGATTTTTTCTGAACCAATTGTCAACTCAGTAAAGGTTTAAACTAGTCTGTCTCAACAGTGACTTTCAATCATAATGCCTTGAGAAGGAAGCATTCTGTGCTGTATAATTTCTCTCTGTATACACATAGCCAAGTCATAAATATATTTCATATGCAAAGTTTTGCGTATGAAATAAAATAAAATGAAATAAAACAAGGGTGAAAATAAAAATATAACTTCTTGTCGGGTGTAATACATTAATACAATTTTTATTTGTTGTGTTGTTTTATTTGTATATTGTCATGTCATAACTTCTGATTACTAACAGAGTTAGTAAATTACTTAGTTATTTATTAACACTATGCAGTAAATGTTAACCTCTTGTGAATAGAAATAAATTTAAAAATATTATTTTACCTTCACTGCAATTGGCTCCTCACTAAAGACATCCAGTGGCACTGTTTTTTGCATTGAAACTTCTCTTGAAGAACCTAATTCCTCTTTGAGCTCCTCAAAACCTATTGAGTAAAAGTTATACTATACATTGAGTAGAAAGACAGATGAAAATATAATGCACACAGAATATATATTAAATAACATTCCACAGCTATTGTAGTAGAGCTTTGTTCTATAAATTTAAGTTTATTTAGTAGTATGTGGTAGTGCAAGGAGAAAGAGAGAGAGAGAGAGAGAGAGAGGGATACAAGTGACCTGAACCACTCTCCAAACACCCTAGATCTCTTCCTCACCAATGACTCTTCCAAATACACAGTGAATGTAGTGGACTCCCTAGGTAATTCTGACCACAATCTAGTACTCATCTCCTCCCCCATGCAACAATGTTTACACAGTCACTCCCATACAAAAGTAGTTAGGCATTATAACAGTGCCAAGTGAGGCAGCCTCTGCAACTTCTATGCCTCATTCCCATGGTTAGACTATTACTTCTGGCCTTCCAACCAAAACATATGCACTGAACATATAACGAAAGTAATCCTCACCAGCATACATTCCCCTCAGTACTTTGACCTGCCATTCCATAACTAAACCCTGGTTTTCCAAAAGATGTGCCAAGGCTGTTCAAATGAAAAAACCAAACATACCATAATTGGCTCAAATCAAGAACACCATCCTCCTTTAGAGCTTATACTCAAGCCCAAAATAGATGCCAAAACACAATGTTTCCAAAACAGAGATCAAAAGAGCAAAAAAGCAGGAAATTAGTAGCCTGTCCTAATGTCAGCTGAGCCTTTTGGTATCTTGCGAAAGTATTGGGCAAAAACTGTAACTTCTGCCCAACACTATTCCAACCCCTATCATACCCAGATGGCTCTATTGCATTATCATCTACAGAAAAAGCCAATCTAATGGCCTCACACTTTGCTTCCAATGTATGCATAATTGACAATGGTAAATGTCCCCCAACCATTCCAGATGTGCACCATACAATGCCCACTATATCCTTTTGCCAGAAAGAGATCAGAAAAATACTGTCCAAATTAGACACACAAAAGTCTCCTGGACCTGATGGCATTCCTCCAATTGTTTTGAAAGTTTGTGCACCAGAATTGACTCCCATCCTATGTCGTCTGTATATAGAGTCTTACTCCACTTGTATCTATTCCACAGCCTGGAAATTGGCCTGTATTCAACTCATTCCTAAGAAGGGCAATAAGTCATTGCTATCCAATAACCGCCCTATCTCGCTCAACTCAGTCCTGTCTAAAGTAATGGAAAAATATCCTCAGTTCCAAACTCCTGCAGTACCTTGAAGGTACCCACCTAATAAACGACTGCCAGTTTATGCTGATCCTATTGATCAGCAGCAATGGAATCCATTGCTGCTGATCAATAGGAGTTCTGCTCACATATGTCACCAATCTCTGCACAAATGCCATGGAGAATTTTGGCAAATCTGAAGTGGTTGCATGATATCTCCAAGGCGTTTGACCTGGTCAGGCACAAGGGCTTACTAAGCAAGTTGTCTTTCGTCTGTCTCAAGACATTGTAGTTGGATTGCCAGCTTTCTGTCTGGATGCACAATATGTGTGGTGATGATGGTGGATGGTTCCTTATCCTCTCACCAAAATAATGCTGGGGATCCACAATGTTCTATCCTCTCACCAACCCTGTTTCTGCTATAAGGCTGACAGAAGATGATAAAGCTAGTGGGATTGAATGTGATGGGTAAAGCGTGTTCAGGAGTGACAGGGAGAATAAAAAGAGGGAGGAGTGTTATTATACTAGAGAAAAAGAGCACATTTGAGGCTATCTGGTGTGACATAGAGGCTAGCAGAACAAAATATACAATTGGGTGCCTGCTATAGACCAGGTGATGGAATCGATGGTGGGGATAGTACGCATAGGCAAATAGAAGAAATAAGCGGAAGGAGGGTAATTATTATGGGTGATTTCAATTATGGTAACATTGACTGGAAGGAGGAGAGGGCACATGTGAGGAAGAAATTGGATTTTATGCGGTTATTAAAGGACAACTATCTGCGACAGCATGTAATGGAAAATACTAGGGGGGAAGAGAATGCTTGACCTAGTAATCGCATCTGAGAATGTGGCTGTAACAAACAAGACCATGTTGCCACCAAATGGTGAGAGTGATCATAAGGTCATGACTTGAGAGGTGGCTAAAGGAGTGGAATTTACAATTAAGACAGGGTACATGTGGAATTACTGGGCTGGTAAGTATGACAAGTTTAGGAGCGTGCTTGGCTCAGTGCTATGGCATGTAAAACTGCAAGGGCTGGATGTTGATAGTGCATGGGAGGTGGTTAAGAAGTGTTTGCAGGAGGCAATGGTTGACTGTATACCAAAAGTCCGAATAATAAATCATGTAAGGGTTAAATGGATGAATAACACTATTAAGCTTGAGCTTAAGGAGAAAGGTGACCAGCAGGTGCAGAAACAGTATAAAGCTCAGGCCAGAAAGGTAACAAGGGTGGTAAGAAAAGAAAACGCAGATTATGAAAGAATATTGGCCATGCAGGCAAAAGAGAATCCCAAACAGTTTTTTCAATATGTTGCAAGTAAAAGAAAAAATATATATGGCAGAATGATTTTAAAGAATGACAATGGTAGGGAGGTAACGGAATCAGTTGATATAGTGGAATTACTGAGCGAGCAGTTTGCAAGAGTATATCATCCAGGTGGTGATATTGCAGGAATGAAAGAAAGAACAGCTTATACTGGAATTGTGATGAATGAAGTAGAGGTAAATAGTCTATTACAGAACCTCAATGTCAATACATCTGTGGGATTCGATGGTATACCAGCTCGTGTCGTACATGAAGTGGCTAAAGAATTGTCAGTGCCCTTGACCATTTTGTTTAATTTGAGCCTCTGGTCGGGATCAGTCCCAAGGGAGTGGAAGGAGGGGAAAATAGTTACGCTGCATAAAGGTGGTTCCAAGGTTTCTGTTGAAAATTACCGGCCAATCAGCATAACAGGAATCGTTATCAAGGTCTTTGAGAAAATAGTCAAGAGGAAAATACAAGATTGGATAGATGAAAATGGGATACTGTATCCAGGACAGCATGGTTTTGTGAAGGGTGGGTCATGCCTCAGTAAATTGCTCACGTATTATAACACAGTGACGGCTGAACTGGATAAGGGTAATGGGTTTACAGTGATTCTACTGGACCTTGCTAAGGCCTTTGACAGGATACCACATGGAATTCTAATCAGTAAAATGCAGCATATGGGGATGGATGTAGGGTTGGTGAGATGGATAGGAGGGTGGTTGACGGAGAGATATCAGAGAGTGGTTTATTCAGGAGTAGAGTCCAAAAGACAGCCTGTGACTAGTGGTGTGCCACAAGGATCTGTTCTTGGACCACTGCTGTTTAATTTGTTCATTAATGATATAGGAAAGGATCTGAGAGGAACAGTTCATTTGTTTGCGGATGATACAAAGTTGGGTAGGGAAATAGTGAATGCAGATGATGTCAAAATTTTGCAGGATGATTTGGATAGATTGGAGGTCTCAGCTAAGGAGAATGGATGTCAATTTAATGTGGCAAAATGTAAGGTTATACATTTTGGGGTGAAAATATTAGCAGCAGTTTACTACATTGGTGGAACTGTACTCCAGGAAATTGATGAGGCAAGAGATTTAGGAGTGTTGGTGGATAAGGAGTTGAAGTTTAGGGGGTACATTGCAAAAGTGGCCAAATCAGCTCATCAAATCACTTGGTTGCTGAAGAATACGTTGACGAGCAGAGTCAAGCATGTTATTGTTCCTCTGTATTGAGCCTTGATAAGACCCCGTCTCGACTACTGTGCCCAGATTTGGTCACCTAGGTTTCTTCTTGATGGGGAGGAGGTTGAGAGGATCCAGAGGCGAGTGACCAAGATGATAGCAGGTCTGTGGAATGAACTTTATGAGAACAGGTTGAGGATTTGTGGGTTGAAGAAATTGGTTGATAGGCGAAGGAGGGGAGATATGATTGAGACATTCAAATTACTGAAGGGATTCTATAAAATTAATTCAGAAGATATTTTTGAGAACAGGGCTGGTGGTGGGAGGACTAGGGGACATCCATGGAAGCTGGGCAAGAGTGTGGTTAGTAAGGGTGTTAGAGCTGGGTTCTTTACTTTTAGAGTGGTGAATGGGTGGAATAAGCTGCCAGAGTCTGTAGTGATTGCTGTACAGTGAATGAGTTTAAGGCAAGGTATGATAGATACTGTGTGAATTTTGAATAGTTGTGATGAACATGATTTGGGGCCTCCTTCGATGAGTCTAAGGACTCCCTGGAGTTGCTCGTAATAATAATAATAATAATAATAATAATAATAATATATCAATGACCTACTTCAGCTAATCTCCAACCCAATACACAGTTTTGCAGATGACAGCACATTGCACTCCTCCCTTTTATTTAATAAACCTTACTCTAAGCAACTCAACCTCAACCTACAGAACGTCAACCATCATCGCCCTCAATTCTGAATTCCAAGCCATTCTCAAATGGGGGGGGGGTTCAGATAACCTAGTCAATTTCAATGCTAATAAAATCCAGTACTGTCTTATTTCTCATAAAAAAGAACCATTTTTTTCCAGTATTATCTTTGACACCACCCAAATTTCCAGACAGTTTGAGATTTCTCTTCTTGGAATTACCCTGACACCAAGCCTCTCCTGGCATAAACACAGCACATCCATTGCATCCTCAGCTTCTAACAAATCTAGGATTTCTGTTTTGCTCAAGACATTACTTCACACCTGAATAGCTGTTAACCTTATACAAATCACAAATCTGCCCAGCTATTGAATACTGCTCTCACATATGGGGTGCGGCCCTAAAAGCTTCCTGGAAATACTTGACTCAATATAGAGAAGAGCAATTAGAGTTATTAATGATCCATCTCTTACCAACTCACTACCTCCACTTTTGCACAGATGATTGGTCTCTGCAACAATATGTGTATTCTACAAATATTTCCATGGAAAATGTTCATCTGAAACAGAATCAATAATTCCTTCACTTAGTACTAAGCTCATCGGAACACGTGCAGATGCTTCTCAACATCCGTTCACAGTGCACCTGGAAACCTGCAGAACATGTTTCTTTTCCTTTTCTTCATCCCTGCAACTGCTGTACTGTGGAACAGTCTTTCCTCTGTCATGTTCCCTAAGGAATACAATATACAGTCATTTAAACAAATGCGAACAAGTACCCCCCTTTCTCAACGCACTACCCATACACGGGACTAATGTAGTATAGGTTGATCAACCAATCTCACGTGTATGGGCTCAACATGAAAGAGTGAGCAAAAAATGAATAGAGCATTGAGAGATGTTTTGTATGAAGATTCAATAATTCATGGTGTGCAAAACAGAATGCTAGAGAAGTGCTTGCCTAGAAGCACAATAGAGAATGGGACTATAGCAATTAAGCAAAATGAATGAGTGGATGAGATGACCTGATGGTGGGTACAAATGATCTGTGAGGGAGCATCAATTGGGTGGTGAGAGACCTGTGATTTATGCTTGAGGTTGTACAGAAGAAGAGCATGAGAGGGAAGATAGCAAGCATGTTACCTAGATATGATAATGCAGAGATGAGCAAGCATCAACAATGAATGAGATGACAGCAAGAATGTGTTGAAAGAGAGGCTTGGATTATGTGGATGCTTGGAGCACATCAGAGGATAAGAGAGAGAGAGAGATGTATGCACAAGATAGGATGTATTTAAATGAAGGATGATGCAAACATCTGGAGAGAATGTTCTTCTTGGGGCAAGGAAGAGTATTAGTGCAGGAAAACTAGAGTTGCCGGAGTGGATGGTCTCTTGTGGTGATAAACACTCAGGAGATGGGAGAACATGTAGTGTTATGCAGGGTAAATAAATGCAGTCTGGAAAGAATAATAATAGGTATAGAAATACCAGCAATGCACTGATGTTTTTATACAAATACCAAGAGTATCAGGAATAAAGAAACAAATTAGTGGAAATGGTAGCCTCAGTTGGTCCAAAAACTATTGGAATCAGTGAATCATTGTTAACAGAAGATGATATGCTGCCAGAAATAGAAAGGGAAGAGTAGTGCATTTCAGTAGGATGAGGAGGCCAAAGGCAATGGTAATGTGCTGCATATGGTTGTTCCATATGCAGCACATTACCATAGCATTAGATTTGGAAAGAAATGGCACAACAGTTTTGAGAGTTTATGGTGTAAGATGGGGTGAACAGGACAGATGCTCCTATAGGCTAGGGAACACAGAGTTTGAGTTGCAGGAAATGTTTAGCAAATTGAGTTTGGCCAGTTTAAAATGAGTAATTGCTATGAGAGATTTTACGAGGGTGGTCTGAAAAGTTCTCGGTCTAACAATGAAAAAACAAATTTAGAATTTCAAAATTATTTTTATTTTTCAACATATTCTCCCTTAAGACTAATACATTTATTCCGGCAATGCTCCAGTGCCATTATCACATCCCTGTAGTGGTTCTGAGTAAGATCTGAAAAATACCCCTCTACAGCTGCGATGACCTCTTGATTCGAAGAAAAACGCTGACCAGCGAGGAAGAGTCTTAGTTTTTGGAAGAGATAGAAGTCAGAGGGAGTCAAATTTGGGGAATATGGTGGATGTTCCAACAATTCATGGTACAGATCCCTTAATTTTCCCATTGCCAAAACACCTTTGTGGGCAGGTGCATTGCTGATGAAAGATGATTTTTTTCTTCTGCAAAATGGGTCTTTTCTCACGAATTTTTTCATCTAGTCCGGTTAAAAGATCAGAATAATATTCCCTGGTTATTGCTTTACCCTTTTCAAGATAATTCATAAACAAAATGCCTTCAGCATCCCAAAACAGTGATGCCATGACCTTTCCTGCTGATGGAACCGAATTTGTCTTCTTTGGTGCTGAACAACAGACGCCTGTCCACTGTTTTGACTGCTGTTTGGATTCTGCTGTGTAATGGTGAATCCAAGTAATAAATAGTAATAAATCGACACATAAAATCACTTTTATTCTTGTTAAAATGCTCCAAGCTCTGTTCAGAGATTTTCATGTGAGTGCATTTTTGATCTGCTGTGAGCAAGCATGGCATCCATCTTGCACAAAGCTTTTTCATTTGCGATTCTTCATGCAAAATATATCCTACATGTTCTTTTGAAATGCCTATAGTCTCAGCAATTTCTTACAATTTGACTCGCCGGTCATCCAATACCATATCGTGCACTTGGTCAATGATTTCTGGTGTTGTTACACTTTTTAGACGTCCTTCACGTGAATCATCTTCAAGGCTGGTACGGCCACATTTAAACTCGGCAGCCCATTTCTTAATTGTCAAAAATGAAGGAGAAGCGTGCCCATAAACTTTTATGAACTTCGAATGAATTTCTTTTGGTGTTAAACCTTTTATCAATTTTATCCATTTCAAGAGATACAGACAACACTTTTGCTTCAGACAGCTGTATAAAACAAACTACTCGAGAGAATGACTTGGAATTTCCCATGGATGCTTATGACAGATGTACCAACTTAGAAAAAAAAATCTTTTGGATAGTGTTGCCATCTATGGTTAAGGTCAAGAACTTTTCAGACCACCCTCGTAACTACAGTAGTATAAACTGGAAAGCGGAAACAGCATGCAGCAATATGGGAATGAAATTTCTCGAATTCTTGGAGTACAAATGCCTTATAGGCACCATGTAGTGGAAGTAACAATCTGGATCATAAATTTTCAAAATGTCATTCCTGCACCAGCTGGAGAGAAAGAGAGAAAATGACGATATGATTTTGAGGGATCAGTATACGCGCAATCTGTCAGTGTGTTGTGAAGAAAGGAATTTATGTGGAATTATAAGGCACATGCAGAAAATAATCTCAGAAAGCTTGGGGTAGTTCCATAGGTGGAAAAATTGGAAAGGCAAGTTATCACCAGTGCATGGGAACAAGTGAAGAAAAATTTATTAGCAGCAATTGCACTATTGCATGAATGAAAAAGAGAACAAGATATTAGAATAATGTGTGACAAACAATATCAAACTGGAACTTCCAGATGAAAAGGAGGTTATAAAAAAAAATAAAATAAATAAGGAGAGGGGTGGAGTGCAGTTGTTTGATGAATATAAGACTCAAGCTAGGAAAATGACTAGAATGATAAGACAAAAATTGAATATGAGAAGAGATTAGCCTTGAGATCCAAGCAAAATCTAGAGGAATTTTTTCACTATGTGACAAGTAGAAGAAGAAACTATTGTGGAAGAATGAAATTGTTAGACAAAAATGGGAGTAGAATGACTTATGCAGAAGACATAGTGAAGTTGTTTAATGATCACTTTACGCTGTTATTTCATCTTTGAGAAATAGGTTTCAACACTATATGGGGGAGGGGTCGAGGTTTAGAAATGCAAAAGGATATTGTCTTTCAAATACTGACTATTGTGAGAATGTTAGTAAAGCAATGGAATGGATGGGATTTCACCGTGAGTTTTGAGGACATGTGCTTAGAAATGACTGCTCCATTGAATTGACTTTTGGATGAGAGTCTGTCTATGAGAAAGGTGATGAAGGGGAGGAAAGGGGGGTAAGATAGTCCTACCATGTAAGGGAGGTGGTTGAATAGTAATGTCGATCTATAGGACTGTTTGTATTTGTTCTGCAGTTTTTAAGATTTTGGCAAAATTAGTGAGGGATCTCATATAAAGCATTTGAAAGATAAGAGTAATGTTATCATTGAAGGTGAGCATGGATTTACTAAGGGGTGCTCTTATTTTATTAATCTAATTGCCTTTTATAATAAAATATTAAGAGCAGTTGATAAGAGAAAGGCAGTTATACTTTTGGATTTCACAAAAGCATTTGACAGAGTGCCACATGATAAGAGAATATAATATGTTTTGGGTTCATGGTTATATTGTAAGTAGTCTGTAGGATTTAGCACGCGTGTAAACCTGATGATTTCAATCTGTTTTATTGTGTTTCTTCTTTAGAAAAGTAGTGTATTATAGTATATTAGAGAATATTTGCATGTTTTTAGAGCATTTAGTCTTTATAATGTATTTTAATTGTAATACTGTAATATTAAATACAGCTGTAAAATGATGCCACAAGTGCAGAAGAGATGCAATGCTAATATGAACAGCAAAACAGTGAACAAGAAGGTTTTCTCCAATAAAGACCATATTGAAGAGGACATTGAAAATAATTTAACCTCTGAAATCAATAGGTTAATGCAGATTATTAGACAGACAATGAAGGAATTGCAGAAAGTAGAGCAGCGTATAAAACTGATGATTTCAATCTGTTTTAATGTGTTTCTTCTTTAGAAAAGAAGTGTATTATTATTATGATTATTAAACAAGACCTCATGGAGTCAAAGACTCATCTAGGAGGTTCTTTTATCTCACACACATCTCATCATACCGTGTCTTAAACACATTCAAACTTCTTGCAGACACCACACTCTCAGGCAAGGCATTCCAATCACTCACAACTCTGCATGAAAAAAACCTGCCTCTCACTCCCCTACTCACACCCTCTTTATAGAGTTTCCAGGGATGACCTCTGGTTCTCCCCTGACTCCCACTATTCTCTGTAGAACTTCTCCACCATTGATCCTATAACAACCCCTTACCAACTTGTAGGTCTCTATCATATCTCCCCACTTCCTTCTCTCCACTAGACTCTGCAAATTACATCTTTTCAATCTTTCCTCATACTCGACATTCCAGAGGTCAGAAACTACCTTAGTCAGTCGCCTTTGGACCCTTTCCAACATATCTTCATCCTTCTGAAAACCAGGTGACCAAATCTGGGCACAATAGTCCAAGTGTGGCCTAATCAAAGCCTTATACAATGGAACAAAAATCTCCCTACTTCTACACGTCAGTGTCCTCTGCATCATTCCCAACACATCGCCAAAAATGTGTTGTCATCACAATTTTGGCAATGTGTCCCCTAAATTTTAGATCCTTATCCACTATCACCCCCAGATCTCTTATTTCCTCTACTTCCAACAATATATTCTCACCAAGCATAAATTCTGCATCCCATCTTTGTTTTCCAAATTTTAAAACCTTACATTTTGCAACATTGAACTCACATCCCCATTTGCTTCCCCAATCACTCAATTTATACAAGTCTTCTTGCAAGGCCACAACATCTTCACTACACTTCATGGTTCGTCCCAACTTTGCATCATCTGCAAACAACTGAATATCTCCATCCAAATCTTTGCCAATATCATTAATATACAAGTTAAATAGTAATGGCCGTAAAACAGACCCCTGAGGCACTCCACTAGTGACTTTCCTTTTCCTGGATATTGCACCCCCATACACAACTTGTTGATACCTATCAGATAGCCAGTCTCCAATCCAATGCACTAATCTAATATCCAACCCCATCTCCTCTAGTTTGACTGTCAACTTATCATGAGGTACTGTATCAAAAGCTTTTGCGAAATCCAAGTATATTACTGTGTATCCTTCTCCTCTGTCCAAGGAAGCAGTCACTTTATTGTAATAAGTAAGTAGATTACTAAAACATGACCTCCCTTTAGCAAATCCGTGCTGTCCATCAAAGATTATACCATTGTTGTCAACCCAACTCTGGATCCTAGTTCTCACAAGCTTCTCCAACAACTTAACCACAACACCTGACACACAGATAGGCCTATAGTTTGATGCTTGAGTTCGATCACCTCCTTTAT
The DNA here is from genome assembly GCF_054136105.1 of Typopeltis vanoorti. Classification (NCBI taxonomy): domain Eukaryota; kingdom Metazoa; phylum Arthropoda; class Arachnida; order Uropygi; family Thelyphonidae; genus Typopeltis; species Typopeltis vanoorti. The sequence continues at coordinate 106,186,485 of NC_143556.1, read as the reverse complement.
GAAGTGGCACAATCTTGCCCTCCTTCCACTGCTTAGGAACTTGACCAAGTGCAAGACTCGTATTAAAAAAATATGTCAAGGCAGGTGTCAACTCTCTGGCACATTCCTTCAGAATATGCAGTGATATATTATCAAGTCCTTCAGAATATGCAGTGATATATTATCAAGTCCCACAGCCTTATTTACATCTAGTTTACTCAACTCCCCATACACCTCTTGCTCACTTACAGTCAGTCTCTCCTCCCCATCATCAACTGCTCTCAATCTCTCCATGAAGTCACATTCACAAGATTGAAAGGTCACTATGAACTGCTCATTAAGTATCTCCACCACACATTCTGCAACAGCTGTCTTTATACCATTTCCCCCAATCAATGTCATCCTTCCATAATCATTCTTTCTTTTGCTGGCTACATATCGAAAGAACTCCCTAGGATTCTTTTTGGCTTCATTAGCTAACTGCTGTTCATACCTCTCTTTATCTACTCTCACCAAACAAGTCACCCTCCCTGCCTGGTCTTTGTAGACCTCATGAAATTGGTTACTTCCACTTCTCTTATGCTGCCTCCACAATGGCCTTTTTCTCTGTATTGCATGCTTAATCTCTTTATTCATCCATCTCACACCTACCTTATTTAACCTTCTAACCCATGGTATACATTTAGACATTGCATCTACTAAATAGTTTTTGAAAATCCTCCAAGCTGCATTGATCTCTTTTCCAGCTAACTCCTCATTCCATGGTACACCTGCAAGCTGTCTCCTGAGCTCTTCATAATCACCACCCTTGTAGTTCCACATATACCCTTTTTTCACAGGGGTTCTTGCACTGCTGGCAACAACCCAGGTAATCACCTCATGGTCACTTTCACCAATTGGTGGATGATTTGACACCTCATTGATAATTACATCCTCCGATGAGATGGCCAAATCCAAGACCCTTAATCCTCGTGTGCCCTCTGTTACATACTGTTTGAGGTAGTTATCCCTCAAAAACTCAAGAAACTCATTTTCTTTACTTCCAGTTGCTATCTCTTCATTCCAGTCTATATTGCCATAATTAAAATCACCCATAATGATCACCCTTTTCTTATTTGCTTGGCTTATTTGACTATACATTTCACTATCGCCACCATCCACATTACCAGGTCAATAACAACATCCCACCAAGTATTTGATTCTATTCACCTCTATCTCACACCATACTGCCTCAAAACCACTGGCCCTATTTCCCTCTTGCATCTCTACCTTGTATGGACATAACTCTTTCTCTATCATCAGTAGCACTCCCCCTCCCTTTTTACCCCTTCTATCCTCGCGAAACACATCATACCTTTCCATCTCTATTCCTGTCAGGATGTCGTCCTTATCTAACCATGTCTCACTTATTCTGACGATCACCTGGGTGCACAGACGCAATTAGTGCAACCATTTCATCCACCTTGTTTCTTATACTTCTAGCATTGGTATACAAACACAACAACTCATTTCTGGATCTATAGCTAGTTCCACTGATACCACTCACTCGATGTGATCTCTCCATGAGTATATTATAGTATATTAGACAATATTTGCATGTTTTTAGAGCATTTAGTCTTTATAATGTATTTTAATTGTAATACTGTAATATTAAATATAGCTGTAAAATGATGCCACAAATGCAGAAGAAGTGCAATGCTAATATGAACAGCAAAGCAGTGAACAAGAAAGTTTTCTCCAATAAAGATGATATTGAAGAGGACATTGAAAATAATTTAACCTCCGAAATCGATAGGTTAATGCAGATTATTAGACAGACAATGAAGGAATTGCAGAAAGTAGAGTAGCGTTTAGAAGAACATAGGAAGAATAAAAAAGTTCATCAGCAAAATGGAAAACAACAAAGAAGAATCAGGTTACTTAGTACATAATAGCAAAAATCTGGTAAGTAATGTTGATTGTTAAAAAGAAGAATGTTATATGGTGTGGAGACTACCATAAAACATGCCATTGATGAGCAGGTTATAATGTCATGATTTCCAGGAGTAAAAATTAAAAACATAATGCAAGCAAACAAAAAACAGAAAAGCAAAGCAAAAGAGGTTGTAATTCTGGTAGCTACCAATGACTTAACTACCAATACATTCAGTATGAGAGAAGATTGCAGTATCTAAAACTCAAGTTAAAGTTGTTACCATTGAGTTGAACATTTATCCCAAAACAGAGTTGCTGCAGTGATAATGATAATTTATCCAAGGATAACCTGATGCTGGAAATATCTCGATTAAAAGAAATTATCAGAAAATTGACCAGGGAATTAGAACAAGTGGAAAATGTTTAATGACAAGTCAGGATAGGAAAATGGATCTGAACAAAAAGAGATAGGAAAGCAATAAATTTGGTAATCATAACATTAATAACAACAAGGTAAGTCAATTAAAATCTAAAAAAAAAAAAGGTAAGGTGTGGTGATTCAACCTTAAAATTTGAGCTTGCCAAGGGAGTCATTACTTCTAATTTCCCACGGGCAAAAATTAAAGATATGACAAACGTAATTGAAAATCAGAAAAGAAAAGTAAAAGAGATTGTAGTTTTGGTAGGAATTAATAATTTAAGTAGCAACAAACACAGTATGAGAAAAGATATGGAGGTTGATATGGGTAGCAAATATACAATAAAAATTGTAGGTTTGCTACCTAGATATGACAGTACTGAGTTAAGAAAGAAGGCAATGATACCAAATGATATCATATGCAGGCTGTGCAGAAGAAATGGATATGAGTTTCTAGATATGTGGGGTATGTTTGATGGCAGAAAAGATATAATTTTATCATTATGCTGCAAGTAAAAGAGACAATGAATGTGGAAAAATAACTTTACTGAATGCAGAAAAATAGCTTTACTGCATGCAGATGGTACTCTAGTGTCACAAGCAAATGAAAGCATTCACTTTATGACTGCTTTCATTGAAGGCCTTTCCTGGGTTTGTATAACTTGTCAGCTCAGCAATCATACCACAACAGGTTCGCACCAGAAGTGTCCAGCGCCTGTGTGCAAAACTTCACACAGGCGCCGGAGGGGGGAGGATTGGCACCCCTATCCTCCCCCCCTCCAATAAAAAAATCACTTTAAAAAACGTCTTTTTAAGTATTTCCTCCTCTTTGGTGCCTTTACTATCCTGGCATCTGTGTGCATTGCACACATTTCACATATGGCCAGCGTGCTCCTGTACCACAAGAATGAAAGGAATGTATGATAGTTCCATTGTACAAGGATGGTGTAAAAACTAATGTGTCTAACTACTGACGTATTAGTATATCTGATTTGGTAATGAAGATTTTAGAGAGGTTGGTAGGAACTTCCTTACAGAAATGGATAGCCAAACAAGCTATACTCTGCAAGCAGCTGCATAGGTTTACTAAAGGAGGGTCATGTTTTAGCAATTGCTCATATTTTATAACAATGTTACAGCTGATCTTGGATAAAGGGAATGGATGCACTACGATAATTGTTATTATTATTTTATTCAGGCCTCCATGGAGTCAAAAGACTCATCGAGGGGAGGTCCCCCCCCCCAAGAAACACAAAGTCTATCATACCACTCCTTAAACTCATTGACCGTTCTCACTCTCACCACTCCATCAGGCAATGCATTCCACGGTTCAACTACCCTCCACGCAAAGAAACCACTCCTCACCCTCTTGCTCACAGTTTCCATTCGTAACTTCCAGGGATGGCCTCTTGTCATCACTCCTTCCCGCTGTTCAACCAAGTGAAAGAACTCCCCAGTGTCAACCCTGTAACCACCTCTCAACAGTTTAAAAGTCTCAATCATATCACCTCGCCTTTTTCTATCCACCAAACTCTGCAGTCCACATTCCCTCAGCCAATCCTCATAACTATCCTTGTACAGTCCTGAAACCATCTTTGTCATCCGTCTTTGTATCCTTTCCACAGTTAATTTATCCCCTTCAAAATCCTGGGGACCAAATCCGAGAACAATAGTTCAAGTGTGGTCTGATCAGAGACTTATACAACGGAATGATAACCCTCTTATCTCTGCAGGTCAGTGTCCATCTCATAATTGCAGCAATCCTCTGTGTTACCTTCACCACCTTTGCAAATATGTCCCCTAAACTTAAGGTTTCTATCAATCATCAACCTCAGATCTCTTGTCTCCCCCTACTTACTCCAGTATAACTCCTCCCATAGAGTATGCAGCATCCCATCGATGTTTCCCAAACCTAAAGACCTTATATTTTGCTGCATTAAACTGACATCCCCATTCATTTGCCCATCCATCTAGCTTATTCAAATCCTCTTGCAGGGCTACCACATCTGCACTATTACTAATAATTCTTCCCAGCTTCACATCATCCACAAACTAAATATCCCCTTGCAATGTCATTGATATAAAGGTTAAACAATATACGTCCTAGTACTGAGCCCTGTGGGACCCCCACTTGTAACCCTCTGCCTCCTTGAAACTGCTCCACCACACACAACTCTCTGATACCTATCAGACAGCCAATCCTGAATCCAGTTGACCAATCTGACATCCAGACCCATGTGCTGCAAATTAAATATCAGCTTATCATGTGGCACCAATTTTCTTAGACTTAGCCTTTGCTAAGTCTAAGAAAATTGCAGTATATGCCTTTCCCTCATCTAATGTTCTTGTAACTTTATTATAAAAGGCTAGCATATTGCTAAAACAAGAGCATCCTTTCACAAATCCATGTTGACTCTCACAGATAACATTATCCTCATCTGCTCAGTGTTGTATACGGTCCCTCACTACTTTCTCCAAGATCTTAACAACTGCTGATGACACACACACTGGCCTATAATTAGACACTTCCAGTCTGTTACCTCCCTTATGCAATGGCACTGTCTTACCTTCCTTCCGTTCCCTGGGCACCTTTGCCGAAGCCAGACTTTCATTGAAAAGCCAGGTTCAAAATGTTGAATTTTGCTAAGGCATTTGATAGGATACCATACAAAAGGCTGTTGCATAAACTGGAAAATATGGGATTGAAATGTAAACTCTTGACTTGGTTTAGTGAAATGACTGACAGACAGATATCAAATAATGGCATATAGTTGGTATGAATCTGTCAGATTTAAGGTGACCAGTAGTGTACATCAGAGTTCAGTCACTGGGCCACTATTCTTTAATCTATACTTCAATAATATTAGGAAGGGTCTAACAGGAGATGATGCAAAGATAGCAATACTTACAGAATGATCTGAACAGGATAGCTATTTGGGCAAAAGAAAATAGCTATCAGATTAATGTTAATAAGTGTAAAGTTATGCACTTTGGTGTGATTGATAAGATTTCCAGTGGCATATTATAATAGCAGCATTATGCTACAAGAAACTGATGAAGCTAGGGATCTTGGTGTAATTTTGGATAGGAATGTGAAGGTCAAAGCTCACATAGCAAAGTTGCAAATACAACTCAGAGGATAATTGTGATGCTGAAGTGAACCTTGACATGTAAGAATAAAAAAGTCATTTTGTCTCTTTATAAAACTTGATAAGACCACACCTGGATTATTGTGTGCAGATTTGGTCTCCCACGTTCCAACGGAATAAAGAAGTTGTGGAAAAGGTGCAAAGAAGTGTGATATCCAGATTACGGGATTTAGATTATGAGGGGAGATTGAGAGTTTGTAGATTACAGACTGTGGTTAACAGGAAAATGAGGGGTGATATGACAGATGTCTATAAACGTCTGAATAGTGTTATAGGATATTCTGCCCATCTTCCATATAATGAAAATTTTCATTATATGGAAGATGGGGAGAGAGCACAGGATATCCATAGAAGTTAAGTTTGTTTGCAGTTAAGAAAGTGGTTAGAGCTCCATTTTTCTCTCAAGGAGCAGGAAGTGAGTGTAATAGTTTCCCTGAAGGGGTAATAAATGCATCAATGTGTGAATAAATATAAGAGAAAGTATGATGACAGTTGGCTTGGGTAATTTATACCCTGTCTCGATGAGTCCTTGACTCCCTGTAGGTCTCAGACAATACTACTTCTAATAATAATATGAAAAGATTGTTGAAAGAAGTGAAAGCAAAAAGTAGAAAGTAAAAATTGTTGGTATATTACCTAGATATCATGGAAATGAATTATGAAGAAGGGTTATGATGGCAAACGATTTGATGCATAGGCTGTATAGAAGGAATGGATGCAAGTTTTGGGATGTACGGAGTGAGTTTGAGGGAAGATTGGATTTGTATAACAGGGATGTCCTACACTTGAATGTGTCTGGCATCAGGAGTCTTTAATATGAGACTCAACACAGAGAGTCAGGGAAACTGAATTCTGATGGGAGGAATCATGAGAATCTGTGTGTAAGAGCAACAATGTTAGGTAATTGTGTTAATGATGGGAATGGGTATTATTATGGAAATTATTATGAAGAGAGAACAATTCTGTATTTGTCCAGTTTGGAATCAAACATGACTAAAGATGTCTGCATATGTAAGGATCTATGTAGATAAGAACAATAATCTGCAAATTATTATTATTTTATTATTATTATTATTATTCAGGCCTCCATGGAGTCAAAAGACTCATCGTGGGAGGTCGTTTTTAGGAAATACAAAGTCTATCATGCCACTCCTTGAACCCATTAACCATCCGCACTCCAACCACTCTCTCAGGCAATGCATTCCAAGGTTCAACCACCCTCCACACAAAGAAACCACTCTTACCCTGTTGTGCAGAGCCTCCTTTCATAACTTCCAGGGATGGCCCCCCTTGTCATTGCTCCTTCCTGCCGTTCCACCAAGTGAAAGAACTTTACAATGTCTACCCTGTAACTGCCTCTCAACAGTTTAAAAGTCTGGATCATATCACCTCTCCTTCTTCTATCCACCAAACTCTGCAGTCTGCATTCTCTCAGTCAATCCTCATAACTCATATTGTACAGCCTGAAACTATCTTTGTTATCCGCCTCTGTACCCTTTCCACAGTCAATTGATCCTCTTCAAATCCTGGAGACCAAATCTAAGAATAATAGTCTAAGTGTGGTCTGATCAGCGCCTTATACAATGGAATGATAGCTGTTTTATCTCTGCAGGTCAGCTTCCTTCTCAGTATTGCAATACTGAGAAGGTACTGCAGTATTGCAGCAAATTGTTGGACTGTGTCATGCAGACCACAGTCAGAGTATAAAAAAGAACATGCAGGTAACTTATTACATCTGTAGAGTTTGAAGCCTTGGTTAACATATTGAGGCCTCATATTGTACGCATTAGTGAAAACTGGCTACCAGAAGCATACTAACTGGTATGAATTGCAAAGGGTACAGTCTTTTCAGGAAGGATATATGGGATAGGAGATTTATGCTGGTAATAATATCAGATGACTTGAATGCAGTAAGAGTTGAGACCTCTGACTATAATACTAGTAACGGTTTTTCACAAGTCACTGAGTTTGAAGCCATCTGGCATGAGTGTTATATATTTAATTCTAACACGATTAAATACATAATGGGGTGTTGATACAGATCTCGTGGATGAGTTGTATTCTGACAAAGAAATGCATTACCAAATAATGGGGGGAATTTAATTATTCAAACGTTGATGAGTAGCTATGAATCACATAGAAGAATAAAACCGAATTTATTGAGCTGTTGTGAGACAACTTCCACAAGCAGCATGTGACATAAGGAACTCGTGGTCAAAGAGTGTTAAATCTGATTATATTATTATTATTATTATTTGTGACACCTCCAAAAAGTCTGAAGACTCATTGTGGGAGAACACCTACTATACAACACTCTGTCTCCACTACTACACCGACCGTCTACTACCAATCACCGACATCAACACCATCTACTGCCCACAACCACCATCACCACAGGAGTATTTTTTTCTGTAAATTGCATCTGTTCTAAAGGACCGATTTGTCTGTATGCGGGATGAAAAACATGAGTTTCCCGGAGAAAAAATCCTGCTACCTCATATGAGATCGGCTAACTCACCTTCAATTGAAAAAGTCCATATAAAGATTCATCCCGTCATGACGAGAATTGAACTTAGGCCTTTTCTAATCAAAGGGTGCAACGTACCGTCATTTTTCTAATTGTGCTACAGAGGCATTTACTAATTCTTTTTGAAATACAAATTCTGAGTTTTTTGCAATATTATACTTTATTATTATTATTATTATTATTATATAGGACTCCATGGAGTCAAAAGACTCATCATGGGAAGTCCTTCCTAAGAAACACAAAGTCTATTAAGACTCATAGAGGGGGAGGTCCCCCTCCTAAGAAACACAAAGTCTATCATACCACACCTTAAACTCATTGACCGTTCTCGCTCTCACCACTTCATCAGGCAATGTATTCCATGGTTCAACCACCCTCCATGCAAAGAAACCACTCCTCACCCTCTTGCTCACAGTTTCCTTTCGTAACTTTCAGGGATGGCCTCTTCTCATCACTCCTTCCCACTGTTCAACAAAGCGAAAGAACTCCCCAGTGTCAACCCTGTAACCACCTTTAAACAGTTTAAAAGTCTCAATCATATCACCTCTCCTTATTCTATCCACCAAACTCTGCAGTCCACATTCTCTCAGCCGATACTCATAAAATTGTACAGTCCTGAAAAAACCATCTTTGTTATCTGCCTTTGTACCCTTTCCACAGTTAATTTATCCCCTTCAAATCCTGGGGACCAAATCTCAGAAGAATAGTCCAAGTGTGGTCTGATCAGGGTCTTAAACAATGGAATGATAACTCTTTTATCTCTGCAGGGTTTGGTGGATAGGTTTTATCAGTGTCCTCATTATTGCAGCAATCCTTTGTGTTACCTTCGCCACCTTTGTAATATGTCCCCCAAATTTCAGGTTTCTATCAATCATCAACCCCAGATCTCTTGTCTCCCCTACTTCATCCAGTATAACTCCTCCCATAGAGTATCACTATCCCACTGATGTTCCCAAAACTCAAGACCTTACATTTTGCTGCATTAAACCGACACACCCATTCATTTGCCCATCTATCTAGTTTATTCAAATCCTCTTGCAGGGCTGCCGCATCTGCACTATTACTAATAATCCTTCTCAGCTTCGCATCATTTGCAAACAACTGAATATCCCCTTGCAATCCACTGACAATGTCATTGATATAAAGGTTAAACAATATAGGTCCCAGTATTGAGCCCTGTGGGATCCCACTTGTAACCCTCTGCTTCCTTGAAACAGCCCCACCATACACAACTCTCTGATACCTATCGGACAGCCAATCCTGAATCCAGTTGACCAATCTGAAATCCAGACTCATGTGCTGCAACTTAAATATCAGCTTATCTTGTGGCACCCTGTCAAATTCCTTTGCTAAGTATAAGAAAATGGCAGTATATGCCTTTTCCTCATCTAATGATCTTGTAACTTTATCATAAAAGGCTAGCATATTGCTAAAACAAGACTGCCCCTTCACAAATCCATGTTGACTCTCACAGATAACATTACCCTCATCTGCCCAATGCTGTATACGGTCCTGCACAACTTTCTCCAAGATCTTACGAACTACTGATGACACAAACTGGTCTATAATTAGACAATTCCAGTCTGCTAGTGCCCTTATGCAATGGCACTATCTTACCTTCCTTCCATTCCATGGGCACCTTTCCAGCAGCCAGACTTTCATTGAAAAGCCAGGTCAAAGGCACTGGCAGTTCCCTAGCACACTCTCTCAAAACTCGTGGTGAAATACCATCCAGTCCCACAGCTTTACTGACACCCAGAGTACTCAGTGTTTGAAACACACTCTCCTCCTGTACCTCTAAACCTTGAACCTGCCCTATCCCTCTAGCATTAAAACTGACTCCTCCAGGATGAAATACCACAATAAAGTGTTCATTGAACACTTTATTGGAGTATTTCATACCGGAACTACTCTCTCCAACTGGTGGGAGAGATGTCATCTCAGTTATTATCAACTCTTCTGATGCTATAACCAAATCCAAAACTCTTGAACCTCTTGTTCCCTCTATTACATGTTGCCTAAGACATTTGTCCCTCAAGAATTCTAGAAATTCCATTCCCTTATTGCTACATGCATTTTCCTCTCCCCAGCTTATACTACTGTAGTTAAAATCTCCCATACCAATCATTCTTCTTGCACTTGCCAAACTCAACTGTCTAAACATTTCCTGGTCCCCACCCTCTCTACTCCTGGGTCTGTAGCAACACCCCACTAAATATCCTGTCTTGCCCACCTCTACCTCACACCATATGCTTTCAAAATCATTAGTGTCACTGCCTTCCAAAGTTTCCACTCTTAGAGGACGTAGGTCATCACTTATCATAAGCAGTACTCCACCACCATGCTTTCTCTTCCTATCCTGTCAAAAAATGCTGTACCCAGTGACTTTTATTCCTGTTGTTATATCCTCTTCTGTCAACCACGCCTCAGTGATCCCAATAATTTCTGGCCAGGCTGATGCTATCTGTGCCACCAATTCTCTCCCTTAGTAAGATATGAAAGTTAGTAAATGGAAATTAAAAGGAAAAAACGTTGTAAACCAAACCAGTATCTATGGCTACACGTTTCATGTGACAGAGATGACTTATTGTTCTTATTCATTAACACACATGTATGTTTGCTGTAGACTTGTAATGTGATTACTGGCTAGCTGTAGTTCAGATTGATTGAGAGAGAGGATCAAGTTTTTCCACGAACTGTTTAGAATTACACCCTGATTTCTGTTGAGGTTTCCACCGGTTATTAGTATTATTGTGGCTTCCTTAAATACACAATGCCTGTAGTCGTCATCAAGATATGGCATGGGGCTCTTTTGCCAATCTATCGTGTGGTTAGACGTGCAGAAATGATGTGCTAATCTGGAAGAGATGCTTCTGTTGTGGTTTACATTACCAACGTGTTACTCCTGGATATTTGTAGAACGGAACTTTATCTTTTGGAGATCCTAAAATTTGTCTGATGTTGGTGGTTGGTTTGAAGACCACTCTGATGTTGTGAGCTCTTAGTATTCTTGCTATTTGATAAGAAATTGACTTGATAAAAGGTATCACTAAAGTAGAAATGTGCTGACGGTGGGATTCTTCTTGTCTTGGGTTGTCATTGTGTAGATATTTTTTGATGTTTTGAGGATATCCATTTTGTGATAATGTGTTGGCTATTAGTGAGAGTTCATTCTGTGTATTCTCCTCTTCTGACATAAACTTTTTGGCTCTATGTTTCAACATGTGGATAATACTCAGTGTTTGTGTGACTTGTGATGGTTTGAAGTATAGTGAAGATATCTTCCAGTATCCGTGGGCTTTCTGTAAATGGATAATTTGACACTGTTAGGTTGTTTTTTTATCAAGATATCTAAAAAATGCAGTTGGTTGTTGTTTTCTACTTCCAGAGTGAATTTTATCTTGCTACGTTGAGTTGATTTTATCCACAAACGATTTTAGGTTGTCTAAGCTGTCTTGCCATATGATGAATATATCATCCACATATCTCCACCATGTAGATGGTCTCGGAGAGATTGCAGAGAGAATTTCTTTTTCAAGTTTTTCCATGAAAAGGTCTGCACAAGATGGTGATAGTGGGCTTCCCATTGCCATATACCAACAATTAGAAGGCCTAGCAATGGGAAGCCCACTATCACCATCTTGTGCAGACCTTTTCATATTTTTGGTAAAAGGCCTTAATAAAGAAACTGACTCTGATGAACATTTTTGTTGTTGTTGTGAAAACAAGGTGTTTAGTCTACTTGATGTGATTAAGTATATGTTAAACAATCTAGTAATACAATGAGTCAGAGAGTGAATGATTTTAATAATTTTGGATAAGAAAATCTCTAATGTGTAGATTTATATTAGCATAAATCTACGCATTAGAGATTAGTTCCAGTATTTTGTAGTTATGTAATTTTATTTAAAGTGTATATATTGTTTCAGTGCCCTCAAGGGGCTCACTTTAGCGAGTATGGGAGTGGCAAACCCGAGGTACCTGATGCTGGACTGTGTCTTATTGCATGTAATATACATGCATATATTATCTGTAGACTAGTTCCTACTTTTCTTTCTTGTTGTTCCTCTTGCTCCCCCCCCCCAATGCATTAGAGTAGTCGAGGGCTAGGGGTGAATCTTTCCTATTATACTATGTTTTTTCCACCTCACACAGTGGAAGTCTGCTTTCCCTCAAAGGCAGGTTCGGAGGCCTTAAGGTGGAAGCCCCACCACCGAACTCACCCTGCGAAAGGTTGGTAGCCTATCCGGGGGAAATTTCAAATTTCTCGCAAAGTTCTGAAGAAGAAAGAAGAGGATGGATTTAATAGGAATTGACCCGGTAAAGGAAAGGGACTTCTCTTTGAGAAATTAAAAATAGCTACTCGGAATGTCCATGGAATCATACACAAAATTTATGAGCTAAACAGAGAACTAAAAAAATTGAAACATTGATATAGCAGCAATAACTGAAACAAAAAAGAAGGGATCTCAAATTCTGGAAGATTGTCATGATCCTCTCCAGAGTTCCAGAAGACAAATGGACTTCATCTGGGATTAAAATTTGGAATAATAAAATACGAAAAACAAAATTTCAGATTGAGCCTGTGTAGCTCAGTAGATGTGGTGTTTGCACACCATGGCACTTGACTGCACGAAGGAAGACTTCTTGGTTTCGAATCTAGTCGGCGACTGGAAGAAATTTTTCTAAGTTCTTTTTTTGACCGGTTCCCGAGTTAATCAATCTTTGGCATGGGCAAGTGGGTTTTTTCTCCCAGAAACGTGGGTTTTTAGTCCCGTAAATCGACCGTGGAACCCACATTATTTCAGACATTAAATACGAGTGTTAGGGTTAGGGACCACAAGATGGTGGCACTTGCTGAGCCATCTCTCTTCACTGCATGCTGCTTAATTAGTGACAGCATTGGGCCAGCGATCTCTCATTGGGTACCAGTGGAGATTGGATTGCCCACTCTCAGTCTCCAAAAGTTAGATAAGGTTAAAACGGCCTTGCCTACTTCCTATATACGGGAATATAAAGGAGTTAGCTGAGTTGAAATTTCAGATTATACTTGGGTATTAGACAGAATAATCAAATTTAGAATGAAAATTATTATTTTTAGAGGTACCTGTGGCATAGCATAATTATTAAAGAACACATAACATAAGTCCACAGTAAACCATTTTTGGATATCCTGCTTACTCGATTCTGGTACCTTATCTACAAGTGTCTTTCAAAAACCTACATTTACTGGCAGATATATTCATAAAAAGTCTGCTCACCACACATCTCAAAAATTTGGCATTCTTAAATCTCTAATTAATAGAGCACATAAAGTTTGCTCTTCTCCAGAAATCTTACAACAAGAACTTTCCATCATTAAAATGTTAATGGAATCTAATAATTACCACCTTAATCAAATCCAACAGATAATTAAATCTTATGTTCCAATACCTAAGGTTTCTTCAACAGTCTGCAGAGTTCCAATCCCCTATATTCCAGGAATCTGAGAACCTATAGGTAGAATTTTAAAAAAGTACCAATTGATTCTCACGTATATTCTTATCAACAAAATTTCTTCCTTATTGCCTTCTACAAAAGATAAACTGTCATCTCTATCTTTCGCTGGCGTTTACCAAATACCATGTGAATGTGATGTTTCTTATTTTGGACAAACTGGCTGTTCTGTGGAAAAGAGAATTAAAGAATATCAATATTGTATTGATTACAACAAACCTCAGAAGTCTGGTCTAGCACAACACAGTATTACCACTACCTATAATATCCAGTGGGATAAAGCTATTCTCCTTCATAGATGCAGGTTCAAATATGAACGCCTCTTTAAAGAAAGTTGTGAAGATATTTTATATCAACCGAATTTAAATCGAAATGACTGTTTCTGTCTCTCGAAGATCTGGGAGACTTTTATTTTATGTAATCGTTAAAAAAACCAATTATCTTAAATTTTAATTATTTATTAATTTCTTTCATTTTCTAACTCGCAACAACAATGTATTTTAATAGGTGATCCACCGAATGTTCGTTACTTGTATTCCATTCCTATCTGTTTGTAATACTGAAGATGTACTATTAGTTTTAGTATGAAATATCTGTACTTTATTTATTAATTAAAAGTTATTACTGTGGACTTACGTGTTCTTTAATAATGAAAATGGAGTCCATAGACTAATGAGGGAGGGCACCTGCTCTGCTCTCTCCACCAACTACAACTAACTGCAACTACACCAATGCCATCTATCGCCGACCACCACCACTAGTTTTTCCACAGACAATCACAAACATCCATTCCCACGCCGGGATTTGAACCCGCAGCCTTTTGGCTGGAGAGCGGATACGATAACGGTTAACATTATTATGAATTATATATATTATGAATCAAACATTCGATATTTTCGGAATTTATGCACCAGTAGATGGAAAAGAGGAAGAGACAGAAGAATTTTATGGAAAATTTCAGGAATGATTGATGAAACAAATAAAAATGAAGCAACAATCTTGATGGGAGATTTCAATGCTAGAGTGGGAAATAACCCAATAACAGGATGCATTGGATCAGAGGAAGAATTAGTAATCAATAACAATGGAATTTTATTAAGAGACTTCTTCATATTTAACAGTCTAAAAATCAGCAATACTTTCTTCAGGCATAAAAATATACATAAGTACACATGGGAAGCAAGAGGAACTAAATCAATAATAGATTACATTATTATTAACACCAAATTAAATAATAATATCAAGGATATAAGGGTTTTTAGAAGAAGCGAAATTGATAGTGCATGTTAGTTGAAAGCAGGTTTGAATTCATAAAAAGAACCACATACTTCAAAAGAAAAAATGATATGAACCAACATCTAATCAACAGTTTAAAATTTACCTCCTTGAACACAAGAATATTAGAAATTTATATAAAAGCAGAATAAGAGATAAAATAAAACCACCCACAAACAATACTGAAACTGACTGGAAAAATATAAAGGAAACCATACTAAAAGCAGCAGAAAAAAGTTTAGGATACAAATCAAGAAAAAACAAAAAAATGGCTCAGAACTTGGAATGATGACTTAACCTCCCAAACGGCTAGCTAAATCTGGGTTTGATTCAGCCCACTTGTTGAAAGAACATGGATAAGAAATGCAATTTGGCCATGATGCCATTAAGAAGGTGTGATAAACCAGCACGCTGAAGAGAACACTTAATCGGATTATCTAAGGTTCATAGCTGCGTCTCAGTTGCCTATAACAAGAAACACAGTTCCTTGTTCTATGCTGGGTAAATGGATCTTAGTTATACTGGATAGACTAAAAATATAGAAATTATTTTTATTTTCTCTTTTTATTGTACAATACAATTTTAATGCCTGGACAAAATAAAGATCTTTGCATAATTTCTTTACTTAAATATTGCTTTACCTTGGAGAGCCGGTTTCATTTTTAATTTTTTTGCACTAATTTTTTTCGAATCGCTTACTCGACAAAACATTTTCTTTGTTCTCGAAGAAATTAATTCACGATAATTATTTGAAATATTACTTAAAAAAAAAAAAAGAAAGAAAGAAAACCGGCTGCTAGCGTTCCAGATTATATTATTTTTATTTTTGTTCAAAATCATGGAAATCAAATAATATTCCACAGATTTCCTTACAGATGCGCTTGATTGGCTTTGCTTTATAGAGAATAACATGAAATTCTTTAATCATATCACTAATTTTTTTCTTCATATAGTAATCTACTGTTTCCTGCACTTTCGCTTTTTGGTTTCCTTGTATAACTGGTCATTACAAAATGAAATTAGCAGCTATGCTCCAATTTTTAAATTAAGAGATACTTTTGCTTATATTCTAACATTCAAAATATGTATATGCACATGCATCAAATGTGAAATTTCATTTCCATATTTTTACCATAGAATTGAACTTTATTTCACCTTTGATAGTTTAACCTCCCCCCCCCCACCTGTGCATCACTATCGCACACCCAAAAACTGTTATGAAACATAGGTACAGTTTTTATTTAATTCGTTATTTTTCTCTAGTAATCGTTCCAAATAAAACTTTAATTTTTCGATACAGAAACTATGTGGTGATTATTATAAATTAGCAAATTATAAATCAGAAAATATACATATTATTTCCTGATTATTATAAATCAGGAAATTATGTGATATTGGGTAATAGGAGAAATTAATATTTAAAATCACTGGCATCCTACAAATGCAATATCAGAATAAAGAAAAATGGAAAAATCAAACAAGAAATTTCTATATCATGATGATGACTACAGACATCATTTATTCAAAAGAAGCCACAATAATGTCAATAACCGGCAGCAACTTCAACAGAAATCAGGGTGTTATTCTAACACGTTGTGTCGCGAGTGCACGTTTGAAAGAGAAGAATGGTGAGAAAGATAGGCGAAAAAATGTTAAAAAATCAGGAAAAAAGAAAAAGAGCGATTTGACAACCGTAATGAATGTTAAAAGGGGGCGAAAGTGAGGCGGAAAGAAACGAAATTGAGAGAACGAATGAAAGTAGAAATGGCGTGATGCAGAAATCGCAAGTAAAAAAAATCGAAAGAATGAATGATAGCGAAAAAAGAATGGCTGATGGCGAAAGTTGGACGCATGTTGGAACGAAAGTACTGAACCAAAGAAAGATGAATGACAGTAAAAGTGAGAAGAATGACAGCGAAAGTTGGACGCATGTTAGTCCGAAAGTACGGAAACAAAGAAAGATATGTGAGAGTGAAATTGAGAAGAATGATAGTGAAAGTTGGACGTATGTTGGACCGAAAGTACGGAAACAAAGAAGGATGAATGAGAGGGAAAGTGAGAAGAGGGGTTCGAGAGTTAGAAAGATTTAATGATAGAGTGAATGTGTCGCGAGGTTCGGAAGGTGAATTGGATTGGATGAAGCAAGAAATGAAATGGATGCGGAATGAAATTAAGAGAATTCAGGTCAAAACTATTAAAATAAATCATGATGGCATGAAAGAGTTAACAAAAGATGAGCGAGTGGTGTTGTATGGTGACTCCATTATTAAAGGTGTGCTAGAGGATAAAATGCACAAGATATGTTTTCCAGGCAGTAAAATGAGTAGAGTGATTGAGGCATTGAATATGAGGCGGGTTGATTGTATTAATTGGTACAAATGATTTGAGAGAGAACAAAGAGCATGTCAAAATGAATGTCAGGAGACTGCTTGGAAAGATAAAGGAGAATAGTGTGACAGGAAGGGTGGTCAGTGTGTTGCCTAGGTATGATTCTGGTGAAATGAGGCGGAGAGCAAGGATTATGAATGATATTCTGGCTGAAATGTGTGAGGAGATGGGAGTACAGTTTGTTAATGTGTGGAATGAGTTTGAGGGACGAAGTGAGCTGTATGGGAGCGATGGACTACATTTGAGTGGTTATGGTGTGAGTCGCTTGGAGGGACTGCTGCTGGAAAGTGGAGAAGTGAATAGAGAGAATGAATCACATCGAGAGGGGAGTGATGTGGAAGAGCAGGAGAGTAAGACAGGAGAGATTGAAGGAGTGGAAATGAATGGGGAAGTGAGTGGTATGAGTATAGAAAATGAGAGAATGGGTGTGCAAGAGGAGCAGGGAAACGGGGAGGCTCAGGGTGGACAGGGACACACAGCGTGAGAAAGGTGAATGCTCCAAGAGGAGGTGAGAGCATGTGTAGACAGGAAAGTAATGGGATGATCAGGGATCAAAAGGAAACAGATGGAATTGCAAAGGGTTCTAAAATGAAGAAGCAGAAAGGGAAATGATCCCATTCCAGCATGGAGAGATCACATCGAGTGAGTGGTATTGGTGGAACTAGCTGTAGATCCAGAAATGAGTTGTTGTGTTTGTATACCAATGCTAGAAGTATAAGAAACAAGGCGGATGAAATGGTTGCACTAATTGCGTCTGTGCACCCAGAGATTGTCGGAATAAGTGAGACATGGTTAGATGAGGATGACATCCTGACAGGAATAGAGATGGAAAGGTATGATGTGTTTCGTGAGGATAGAAGGGGTAAAAAGGAAGGGGGAGTGCTATTGATGATAGAGAAAGAGTTATGTCCATACAAGGTAGAGATGCAAGAGGGAAATGGGGCCAGTGGTTTTGAGGCAGTATGGTGTGAGATAGAGGTGAATAGAATCAAATACATGGTGGGATGTTGTTATAGACCTGGTAATGTGGATGGTGGTGATAGTGAAATGTATAGTCAAATAAGCCAAGCAAATAAGAAAAGGGCGATCGTTATGGTTGATTTTAATTATGGCAATATAGACTGGAATGAAGAGATAGCAACTGGAAGTAAAGAAAATGAGTTTCTTGAGTTTTTGAGGGATAACTACCTCAGACAGTATGTAACAGAGGGCACAAGAGGATTAAGGGTCTTGGATTTGGTCATCTCATTGGAGGATGTAATTATCAATGAGGTATCAAATCATCCACCAATTGGTGAAAGTGACCATGAGGTGATTACTTGGGTAGTTGCCAGCAGTGCAAGGACCCCTGTGAAAAAAGGGTATATGTGGAACTACAAGGGGAGTGATTATGAAGAGCTCAGGAGACAGCTTGCAGGTGTAGCATGGAATGAGGAGTTAGCTGGAAAAGAGATCAATGCAGCTTGGGGGATTTTCAAAAAATATTTAGTGGATGCAATGTCTAAATGTATACCACGGGTGAGAAGGTTAAATAAGGTAGGTGTGAGATGGATGAATAAAGAGATTAAGAATGCAATACAGAGAAAAAGGGCATTGTGGAGGCAGCATAAGAGAAGTGGAAGTAACCAATTTCATGAGGTCTACAAAGACCAGGCAAGGATGGTGACTTGGTTGGTGAGAGTAGCTAAAGAGAGGTATAAACAGCAGTTAGCTAATGAAGCTAAAAAGAATCCTAGGGAGTTCTTTCGATATGTAGCCAGCAAAAGAAAGAATGATCATGGAAGGATGTCATTGATTGGAGGAAATGGTATAAAGACAGCTGTTGCAGAATGTGTGGTGGAGATACTTAATGAGCAGTTCATAAAGATCTTTCAATCTTGTGAATGTGACTTCATGGAGAGATTGAGAGCATTTGATGATGGGGAGGAGAGACTGACTGTAAGTGAGCAAGAGGTGTTTGAGGAGTTGAGTAAACTAGATGTAAATAAGGCTGTGGGACTTGATAATATATCACCGCGTATTCGGAAGGAATGTGCCAGAGAGTTGACACCTGCCTTGACATATTTTTTTAATACGAGTCTTGCACTTGGTCAAGTCCCTAAAGAGTGGAAGGAGGGCAAGATTGTGCCACTTCATAAAGGAGGTGATCGAACTCAAGCATCAAACTATAGGCCTATCTGTGTATCAGGTGTAGTGGTTAAGTTGTTGGAGAAGCTTGTGAGAACTAGGATCCAGAGTTGGGTTGACAACAATCTACTTACTTATTACAATAAAGTGACTGCTTCCTTGGACAGAGGAGAAGGATACACAGTAATATACTTGGATTTTGCAAAAGCTTTTGATAGAGTACCTCATGATAAGTTGACAGTCAAACTAGAGCAGATGGGGTTGGATATTAGATTAGTGCATTGGATTGGAGACTGGCTATCTGATAGGTATCAACAAGTTGTGTATGGGGGTGCAATATCCAGGAAAAGGAAAGTCACTAGTGGAGTGCCTCAGGGATCTGTTTTAGGGCCATTACTATTTAACTTGTATATTAATGATATTGGCAAAGATTTGGATGGAGATATTCAGTTGTTTGCAGATGAAGCAAAGTTGGGACGAACCATGAAGTGTAGTGAAGATGTTGTGGTCTTGCAAGAAGACTTGAATAAATTGAGTGATTGGGCAAACAAATGGGGATGTGAGTTCAATGTTGCAAAATGTAAGGTTTTAAAATTTGGAAAACAAAGATGGGATGTAGAATTTATGCTTGGTGAGAGTATATTGTTGGAAGTAGAGGAAATACGAGATCTGGGGGTGATAGTGGATAAGGATCTAAAATTTAGGGGACACATCGCCAAAATTGTGAAGACAACACAAAGACTTCTGGGAATGATGAGGAGGACACTGACATGTAGAAGTAGGGAGATTCTTGTTCCATTGAATAAGGCTTTGATTAGGCCACACATGGACTATTGTGCCCAGATTTGGTCACCTGGTTTTCAGAAGGATGAAGAGATGTTGGAAAGGGTCCAAAGGCGACTGACTAAGGTAGTTTCTGACCTCTGGAATGTCGAGTATGAGGAAAGATTGAAAAGATGTAATTTGCAGAGTCTGGTGGAGAGAAGGAAGAGGGGAGATATGATAGAGACCTACAAGTTGGTAAGGGGTTGTTATAGGATCAATGGTGGAGAAGTTCTACAGAGAATAATGGGAGATCAGGGGAGAACCAGAGGTCATCCCTGGAAACTGTATAAAGAGGGTGTGAATAGGGGAGTGAGAGGCAGGTTTTTTTCGTGCAGAGTTGTGAATGATTGGAATGCCTTGCCAGAGAGTGTGGTGTCTGCAAGGAGTTTGAATGTGTTTAAGACCCGGTATGATGAGATGTGTGTGAGATAAAAGGACCTCCTAGATGAGTCTTTGACTCCATGAGGTCTTGTTTAATAATAATAATAAATAATAATAATAATAATAAACAGTTCGTGGAAAAACCTTATCCTCTCTCTTAATCAAGCTGAACTACAGCTAGCCAGTAATCACATTACACGTTTACAACAAACACGCATGCGTGATAATGAATAAGAACAATAAATCCTCTCTGTCACGCGAACGTGTAACCTTAGCTACTAGTTGGTTTAACAATGTTTTTTATGTTCCTTTCAATTTGCACTTACTAGTTTTTATGTCTTTTCATAATCGCCTTGAAAAAGCCAGACAGTCTGCTGGCGAAACTGGTAGGCTATAATATAAGTTTGTTTTTATGATCAGCATTAAATAAAATTGTATTTTAAAATACTACATATTTTTCTTCTGTTACTGATTTTTTTTTCTTGTAGTACAAAGAAGAAATCACTGCATATAACATGGGGTATGCAGGAGGGCAAAAATATGGAAATTGATTACATTATAAGGAATAGAGAAATCATGTCAGAAAAAATTATTCACATAAGAGTTCTAATATCAGCAGACATAACGACATTTTCTTCCGGGTTAGATACGTGGCATTGCTGAAGTAGCTAAACCATTTGCTACTATTTTACACTAAAATGAATGAGCATGTTCCCCAAGTGATTTACGTTTGTAACAGTTGTCTTGAGAATGATTTATAAAATAAATTCTCTGAAATATCAGCAGATTGATTAGGTCTATACCCCCCCCCCCCCAAATGTACCTTTTTCTTTTAAAAGAATTCAAATCCTCTTATAATGTGGAGTCAAGGCATCTCACTGCTTTAGTTATTATTATTATTATTTAGGCTTCCATGGTGTCAAAAGACTCATTGCGAGAGGTCCTTCCTAGGACACACAAAGTCTATCATACCACTCCTTGAACTCATTGACCATTCTTGCTCTCATCATTCTATCATGCAATGCATTCCACCTTCCATGCAAAGAAACCACTCCTCACCCTCTTGCTCAGAATTTCCTTTCGTAACTTCCAGGGATGGCCCATTGTCATCACTCCTTCCAGCTATTCAATCAAGCCAAAGAACTCCCCAGTGTCAGCCCTGTAACCATCTCTCAACAGTTGAAAAGTCTCACTCATATCACCTCTCCTTCTTCTATCAACCAAACTCTGCAGTCCACATTCCCTCAGCCCATCCTCATAATTAACATTGAACTGTACCCTTTATACTGTTACTTTATCCCCTTCAAATCTGAGAACAATAATCTAAGTGTGGTCGGATCTGTGTCTTATACAACAGAATGATAACTCTTTTATGTCTGCAGGTCAGAGTCCGTCTCATTATTGCAGCAATCCTCTGTGTTACCTTCACTACTTTTGCAATATGTCCCCTAAATTTCAGGTTTCTATCAATCATCAACCCCAGATCTCTTGTCTCCCCTACTTCTTCCAGTATAGCTCCTCCAATAGAGTATGCAGCATCCCATTGATGTGTCCCAAACCTGAAGACCTTACATTTTGCTGTAGTAAACCGAAATCCCCCATTCATTTGCCCATCTGTCTAACTTATTCAAATCCTCTTGCAGGGCTACTACATCTGCACTTTTACTAATAACCCTTCCCAGCTTCACGTCACCTGCAAACAACTGAATATCCCCCCCCCCTGCAATCCATTGGCAAAGTCATTGATATAAAGGTTAAACAATATAGGTCCCAGTACAGAGCCCTGTGGGACCTCACGTGTAACCCTCTGCCTCCTTGAAACTGCCCCAGTACAGAACTCTCTGATACCTATCAGACAGCCAATCCTGAATCTTGACCAACCTGACATCCAAACCCATGTGCTGCAACTTAAATATCAGTTTATCATGTGGCACCCTGTCAAATGCCTTTGCTAAATCCAAGAAAATGGCAATATATGCCTTTCCCTCATCTACTGCATTTGTAAGTTTATTATAAAAGGCTAGCATATTACTAAAACAAGAGCATCCCATCACAAATCCATGTTGACTCTCACAGATAACATTACCCTCCTCCGCCCAACGCTGTATATAGTTCCTCACTAATTTCTCCAAGACCTTAACAATGACACACAAACTGGCCTATAATTAGACACTTCCAGACTGCTACCACCCTTGTGCAGCAGCACTATCTTACCTTCCTTCCATTCCTTGGGTACCTTTCCCACAACTAGACTTTTATTGAAGAGTCAGGTCAACAGAGCTGTCAGTTCTTTAGCACATTCTCTCAAAACCTGTGGTGAAATACCATCCAGTCCCACTGCTTTATTGACATTCAGAGTACTCAGTATTTTGAACACACTGTCCTCTTGCCCATCTAAACCTCGAACCTCTATACCACTCTAGTATTAAAACCTTCTTCACCAGGATAAAATACGCCAATAAAGTGCTCACTGAACAACTCTACAATGTCCTCTGAATCAGTCACTCTATTCCCATTTTTATCCCAATATCCCCCCCTGCATTCTTCCACAATCATTTCTCCTCCTACTGGCTACATTGCTAAACATAAAAAAGTCCCTAGGATTTTCTTTGTATCTTACTGCCAATCTCTTTTCATATTCCAGTTTTGCCTTCCTCACCATACTGGTCACTCTCCTGGCCTGAGTCTTATATTCTTCGTGTATCTGTCCTCCACCTCTCTCCTTATATATCTCTTCCATAATCTCTTTTTCAACTACAGTGATATTGTTTGTTATCCACTTTACACCAAATTGTGTTCACTTCTTCACTCGTGGAATACAGCTTACTATTGCTGCTAACAAATATCCTTTTCCAATTTCCCAAGCACTAATGATATCATGGCCTTCAAATTCTGCCCTCCATGGAACTGCCCCTAGTTGATACCTACTGTAAGACTATTATAATCACCTGCCTTATAATTCCACATACATTGCCTTTTCTCTGATACACCTGCATGTCTATTCATCTTCCAAGTCATTTCTTGGAAGATGAATAGTCTGGTCACTCTCTCCAACTGGCGAGAGAGATGTCATCTCACTTATTATCAGCTCTTCTAACTATGACCAAATCCAAAACTCTTGAAGCTCTTGTTCCCTCTATTACATGTTGCCTAAGACATTTGTTCCTCAAGAATTCTAGAAATTCCATTCCCTTATTGCTACATGCATTTCCCTCTTCCCCATTTATAGTGCTGTAGTTAAAATCTTCCATAAAAATCATTCTTCTTGCACTTACCAAATTCAACTGCCTAAACATCTCTTGCTCCCCACCCTCTGTGCTCCCTTGTTTATAGCAACACATCACAAAATATCCTGTCTTGACCACTTCTACCTCATACCATATGCTTTCAAAACCATTAGTATCACTGCCTTCCAGAGTCTCCACTCTTAGAGAACACAAGTCATCACTTATCATAAGCATTACTCCACCACTGCATTTTTTTTCCTTTCCTGCCGAAAAATGCTGTACCTGCCACTTCAATTCCTGTTATTATATCATCCTCCATCAACCATATCTCAGAGATCCCAATAATCTTTGGCCAGACTGACGCTATCAGAACCACCAATTCATCTCCTTTATTTCGGATACTCCTGGCATTAGTATAGAGCATAAAAATGTCACTGCTTCTATACCTATCATTGTCCCCTCTCGACCCACTGGATGCTGCAGGTACCTTTAAAGATAGATGTAGCAGAAGATTTTAGGGGGGGAGGAGATATTCAGTTGTTCGGTGATGATATAAAATCGAGGAGGGCAATAGTTGATAAAAGTGATATAGATATCTTGTATGATGACTTAAATAAATTGGCATTGTTTACAAAGGACAATAGTTGTCAATTTAATGCTAAAAAATGTAAGGTAATCACACTTTTTGATGAAAAGGCTACATCCTAAAAGTAGCCTTTTTATGTAACTGATGGTACTAGGTAACAGGAAATTGATGAGGATAGGGTTCTGGCAATCAGAGTGGATAGAGATTTGAAATTCAGCACACATACTACAAGAGTTGGCAAAACAGCTCAAAGAATTACGTGGCTGCTGAAGAATACACTGACAAGATAAAAAAGTTATCATCCCTCTTTATAAGGCTATGATTCAGCCACATGTCGACTACTGTGCACAGATTTGGTTGTCTGCCTTTCCAGGGGGGTGGGAGGTGGTGGAGAGGGATTCAGAAATGAGTGACCAAGCTCGTGAAAGGTCTGTAGAATGTTCCCTATGAGAATAGACTGAAGGTGTATGAGTTGCAGAGTTTAGCTAACAGGCAGAGGAAAGGGGGGGGATATGACAGAAACTTATAAATCACTAAAGGATTCTGTAAGATTGGCAGAAAAGAAATTTTTCAATACATGTGGAGTAGGGGAAAAACAAGGGAGGTCAAACTTGGAAGTTGTCTAAGACTGTGCTGACTAGTTTCTTTACTTGGAGAGTTATGAATAAGTAGAATAGATTACAAGATATGGTTGTGAGCATTCCAACAGTGAATATGTTCGAGGAGATGTATGATAGGTATTGTGTTAATGGACAGTGTGGGTCTCCTGTGATGAGTCTTTTGACTTCGTTGAGTACTCATATAAATAATAATAATATTTTATTTAAAATACACACCATTAGGGGAACTGGTGATCTCTTTGACTAGGTTATTCAATGAAAGTCTCAGTTCTGGCAAAGCCACAAGAGAGTGGAAGGCAGACAAAATAATTTCTTTGAATCTGTTGGATTTTGCAAACGCACTTGACAAAATACTATATGAAACTCTGTTATGAAAACTGGATAAAAGAGTGGTTGAGACAGATATCAAAAAGTAGTATATGGAGAAGCAGAATCCAGGAGAAGGCAAGTAACTAGTGGTGTGCAGCAGGGACCTGTGCTTGAACCAATGCGGTTTAATTTGTACATAAATGATATAGGAAATAATTTGAACGGAGATATTCAGTTGTTTGCTGATGACACAAAGTTAGATAGGATAACAGTTAATCAAAGTGATGAGGAGAGCTTGCAGGATGACTTAAATAGGCTGACATATGAACAAAAACATAATGGATGTCAACTTAGTATGGAAAAAGTGAAAAGTGAATGAATGGTCCCGATTGCCTGAGTCAGTTGTGAGTGCTTTGTTAATGATTTCAAAGCAAGGTATGATAGATATTGTGTTGATAGTTTGGGTCTCCAATGATGAGACTTAGCTACTCCATGGAGTTGCCCATGCAATAATAATAATGACATTATGCAGTCACTTTTTTTTGGATAGGCAAGGTTACTATTAGATATAATAATTTAAATTTAAATTAATATTAATAAATTTAATACATCAACAATTTCCTACTACATGAGGAAATTGTTGATATACTAAAAATAACAGTAGCCTGTTCACCTCTCAAGAGGTGAACAGGCTACTGTGATTGTACTAAAAGATTAAATTTACATTATTACTAATCTCCTATCAATAATTTTCCTACAAATTTTCTGTAACATTTTGGTCTTCTAAGGCACATCTGACAAAATCAATCCACATCAATCTTGGTCTTCCTTGGGGTATTTTTCCAAAGATCATGGCATTATTATTATTATATGACACCTCTAGGGAGTCTAAAGACTCATCGAGGGAGGGCACCCACTCTACAACTGCCTAACTCTACAGCTCATTCCACCATCTACAACTAACCGCAACTACACCAACACCATCTACCACCCACCACATCTACCACCACTAGTATTTCCACAGACAATCACAAACATCCATGCCCACAGCGGGATTTGAACCTGCAGCCTTTTGGCTGGAGAGCAGATACACTAACCACTCGGCCAACCAGGCCGGCATACACCTGGTATGGTAAGCTTTCTTCTCCTATTCTGTTTAGGTGACCATAACACTTTATATTAGCACTTCTCACACATTCTTAATGCAAAAAAAAACATCTAGTACCTTCCTGATATCTTCATTTTTAATATGATTCTGCAATTGATGAGATCTGATTACACCCTGATCTTTCTCACAACTCTCACATCTGTGGTCTCTAATCTTTTATCAAGATTAGAGGCCACAGATGTGAGAGTTGTTAATTCAACTGTCTATGCCACCATACCAACTTTACATTTCTGGATGTCTATTTCCATATTTAATTTGCCACCTTCACTAAAAATGGAGCCTTAATAAATAGCAATAATAATAAATAAATAATAAATAAACTCGGCCAGCCAGCCTGGTTGGCCGAGCAGTTAGATTATCTGCTCTTCAGCCAAAAGGCTGTGTGTTTGAATCCTGCTGTGGGCTTAAATGTTTGTGATTGTCTGTGGAAATACTAGTGGTGGTGGCCAGTAGATGGCATTGGTATAGTTGTCATTTGTTGTAGTTAGTGGATTGAGTGGTGGAGACAGAACTGTAGAGTAGGTGCCCTCCCTCAATGAGTCTTTGAACTCCCTGGAGGGGGGACACATAATAATAATAATAATAATAATAATAATAAAATAGCTGTAAAAGTTTACTTGTTCTATAGGTTTTCTATTGAAAGAACAGCTGAAGTTTTCCATGTGCCTGCCTATTTTCATAGTTTTGGTCTGATTTTCATGCCAAATTTGTTGCAGATGTTACAAATTTAGTTAGTTAATCCTGGAATATTGCACTGGATGTGTTTAAGAGTATGCCAACTGTATAAAGCAAAGAGCTATGTTTGATATCTTCGATTCTAATATCAGGTTTCATTCCACTTTCCTTAGCAATGTGATTCATACAGATGATGAATAAGAGCAATGATATTGTGCATCCTTCTCTTACAACTGATTTTAGATCATATCATTTTCTTGTGATTTCTTCAATTTTAGCTACTGAATTACAACTTAGACATAGACTACATATTGCTCTTTATAATATTTCATTTTGAAAAACTCTTCTCTCTCGCTAGGCACATTGTCATTTGTCTTTTTCAGATCTACAAAACCCGAAGTACAAATATTCGTTATTATTATTATTATTACATCACACCTCCAGGGAGTCCAAAGACTCATCGAGGGAGGGCATCTACTCTACAACTCTACGTCTCACTACTCCACCAACCTTCATCATCTACCAAAGCTTTCTCAATTTCTCAACAATTTGTCATAAAGTGAAAATCTCATCTTGATAACCTCTATTTTCTTGACCACCCTGTTCTTCGAAAAGTTTCTCTTCCACAGTTTTTCTTAGCCAAAGAGGCTAAGAAATGTTTCATGTATCCTAATTTGGATCTAAATCTTACCTGGACATTAACTTATTAGATTTAAAAATTGTGACATAAGTGGAAGACATCTATATCACTAATTAATTAAAGAAGTCTTATATAAAATCGTGTATTTATAGCATTTTTGGCTATGTTTCATAGCATTTTCAGTAGACTACAGGAAGATAACTACAAAAAAGAGAGAACGACAATTAAATTGGAAGTGTGTGTGTGTGTGTGTGTGTGTGTGTGTGTGTGTGTGTGTGTGTGTGTGTGTGTGTGTGTGTGTGTGTGTGTGTGTGTGTGTGTGTGTGATATTATATGTCCTATCGCGGCAGTAGAATAACCCCATTTGCATTAATAGGTATTAAGAAATATATTAAAAATAAATTAAGAAATAATTTATTTTAAAATTAAATAATTAATTAATTACAATTAATGAAACATCTGAATGGTGAGTATTAGTTATGATAACTATCCAAATTCAGAAAGTTTAACACAATGGTTTTTGCTGCTTCACATCTTTCTTTATACAATCTTTCCAGAAGCATGTAGCTTTTGTGTAGAACTTTGGTATTATTATTATTATTATTATTATTATTATTATTATTATTATTATTATTATTCAGGCCTCCATGGAGTCAAAAGACTCATCTTGGGAGGTCCTTCCTAAGAAACACAAAGTCTATCAAGACTCATCGAGGGAAAGGTCCCCCCCCCCCTAAGAAGAACACAGTCTATCATACCACTCCTTGAACTCATTGACCATTCTTGCTCTCACCACTCCATCAGGCAATGCATTCCATGGTTCAACCACCCTCCATACAAAGAAACCACTCCTTACCCTCTTGCTCACAGTTTCCTTTCGTAACTTCCAGGGATGGCCTCTTGTCATCACTCCTTCCCGCTGTTCAACCAAGCGAAAGAATTCCCCAGTGTCAACCCTGTAACCACTTCTCAACAGTTTAAAAGTCTCAATCATATCACCTCTCCTTCTTCTATCCACCAAACTCTGCAGTCCACATTCCATCAGCCGATCCTCATAACTATCATTGTACAGTCCTGAAACCATCTTTGTTATCTGCCTTTGTACCCTTTCCACAGTTAATTTATCCCCTTCAAATCCTGGGTACCAAATCTGAGAACAATAGTCCAAGTGTGGTCTGATCAGGGTCTTATACAACGGAATGATGACTGTTTTATCTCTGCAGGTCAGTGTCCTTCTCATTATTGCAGCAATCCTCTGGGTTACCTTCGCCACCTTTGCAATATGTCCCCTAAATTCTACTGGAATAGAAAGTAATGAGTGTAGAGAATAAATTGGAGCAATTTGAAATAAGTGGTAGAATAAGGAAGGAGAGATTCAATGGTGCTTATGAATAAAGAAGTGGTTAGCATAAGTGTAGAGAATGAGAGAACAAGTGTGCAAGACAAACAGGGAAAAGGGGAGATTTGGGATGGCAGGATAACACAGTGTGAGAAAGGTTGATGCATCAAGAGAATGTGAATGCATGTGTAGACAAAAAGGGAAGGGAATGGCCTGGGATATAGGAAAAACTGGATATGAAGAAGGTTCTGGGAGGAGTAAGAGAACAAAAAACACCCCTCGAGGAAAGCATATTCAAGAACTATCTAGTACAAGCAATGTCTAAATGTTTTCCAAAGGTCAGAAGGTTAAATAAGATAGATGTGAAATTGATGAATGGAGAGATTAAGCATGCAATACAGAGAAAAAAAGGAATTATAGAGGCAACATAAGAGGAGTGGCAATAATTAATTCCAAGAGGAATACAAAGAACAGGCATGGAAGGTGATTCGGTTCGTAAGGCTAGCAAAAGTTCACTATGATCAGCAATTAGCTAATGAAGCCAAAACAAATCCTAGGGAGTTCTTTTGATATGTAGCTAGCAAAAAAAAAAAAAAAAAAAAAAAATTATGGTAGGATTGCATTGTTTGGAGAAAATAGTATAAGGACAACTGCAGGAGAGGATATAGTTGATGTAGTAGATTCTGGATATTTTCTTTGATGTTCCTTGGACGTAGGTGATAGTGATAGCATTACTAAAATCTTTCTGAAGAAAAGGCCGTGGATTGGGGGAATGATTGATTATTTTTTTAATAATGTAGGAACTCTAACCATTAGATAGAAAAGTGTGGTGTATATTATTAAGTTCCGTTGCAAGAGATGTTTCATTGGAACAAAGGTTATAAGCCTTTGTTCATATTGTTGAGGCGGGGGGTGATGGGAAAGTTTGTGTATAGTATCTGCCTGTGTGAGTGGGGTTTCCTGTATACTGAAAAGGACAGGTCACCATTAGGGAGGCAGGTGACCAAGGTGTCTTGAAAGGCCAGATAGTTTCCTTTTCAATAATAAATTGGATTCTAGGGTGAAGGCTATTGAAGTGATAGAGAAAAGTATCTAATGAGTTTGGGACATGAGACCAAATAGACTTGAATAGACTAAGTGAATGGGCGCAGCAGTAGGGATGATGCTTCAATGTTGTGAAATATAAGGTTTTAAAACTTGGGAAACAAAGATGGGATATACTGTTGAAGGTTAAGGAAATAAGAAATCTTGGAGCAACTGTGGATAAGGATCTAAAATTTAGAGGTCATATTGTCAAAATTGAGGCAAACACAATGAATTCTGGGAATGGTGTGGAGGACACTGACTTGTAGATGTATGGAGATTATGGTTCCATTGTATAGGGTCTGATTAGTCCACATATGGACTACTGTGTACAGACTTGGTCACTTGGTTTTCAGTATGATGAAGAGATGTTAGTAAGAGTCCAGAGGCATTTGACCAAAATAGTTTCTGATCTCTGGAATGTTGAATATGAAGAAAGGTTGACACGATGCAATTTGCAGTCTACTGGATAGGGGAAAGATGGGTAATATTATGTTAAAAGATGTTAAAAGGGATTGTTATAGGATTAACAATGAAGAGGTTTTTCATGAAATGATGGGAGATTGAGGATGAACAAGAGGGCATCCCAGGAAGGTGTATACGGAGACCGTGAGCAAGGGGATGAGAGGTAGGTTTTTGCATAGAGTTATGAATGATTGGAATCCATTGCCTGAAAGTGTGGTGTCTGCAGAGATTTAGAATATGTTCAAGGCATGGTATGAGAAAAGCGACTCCTAAATGAGTCTGACTCCATGGGTTCTTAGGATAATAATAATAAATCTCCTTCTATCCAGTTCATAAACTAATTGCCTTATCTCTTGAAAAGGCAATATATACTCCTCTTTCTTACCCTGGAGTTTAATGAATTCCCAATGATCTTATTGCTTATGTTATTATGGACAGATTACTTGTTCTGGACAAATTTATCTTAAGAACATCAAGAATATTTTGCACTTAAGGAGCCCAACAAATCTGGTTTAGCAAGCTTCACCTTATCTAAAAAACACAGAATTCAGTTGAACTAATATTAAAGTTCTACACAAAAGCTATTTTCTTCTGGAAAGACTGTATAAAGAAAGATTTGAAGCACACACATTAACAATCTTAATCATAACAAAAACGACTGCCATGAACTTTCTCAATTTTGAAAGTTATCCTAACTAATACCCAACATTCATGTGGTTCATAAATTGTAATTAATTAGTTATTTAAATTTAAAATAAATTATCATTTATTTCATTTTTAATTTATTTCTTAATGCTTATTAACATATACGGAGTTATTCTCCTGCAGTCAACAACACATATAATATCAAGTGCTTTCAATTTAATTGTTGTTCGCTCTTTTTTTATGATTATCTTCCTGTAATATATTAAAAATGGCTATGAAACAGACAAAAATTCCACAAATAAAATTTTTTATGTGACTTCTGTAATTCATCCTTCCATGATTAGTATTATATAAGCTTAACTTATTCTCCTTTTTTACAAATGGGAACTATGAGAGCTCTACTCTGATTTTCTAGAATTTGATCTTCTGACCAGGTCCTCTGAATTATTTAGTGTAGCCACTGCAACAATTGTATTCCTCCACACATGAGCATTTCTGATCAAATATCATATATTCCAGCTTCTTTTTCAGAAAATTTCAGACTTTTGATAGCTTGTTTCTACCTCAAGTATTTATACATACTCTTGAATAATTTTTGCTACAATTCTGTCAGTGCTTGTTTTGTTAAGCAGACTTTCAAAGTAATTGCTCTAGGAATCGAGAATATTGTTATCATTAGTTTTCATGTCACCTTTATCATTTTTGACTCCTTTTACAGCACATATTTTTCCATTTCTAAGATTTTTCACTAGCCTCCAGAACATTTTGCCATCGTCCTGATATTTAACTTTGATATTCTTTCCAATCTTGTCACATGAATTTTGTTTAGCTACTATTACACATAACTTAGCTTTCTTATATTTTTCTCTGTACTCTTTTAGGACATTTGCCAACTTATTTGCTAGGAGCTTTAGGTGTGTTTTTTTCTTTTGAGGAATGCTATTAACTTTTCGTGTCTATAAGTTTAATGCTGCACTGGTGTAAGGTCTTGAAATTTGGTAGACAAGGATGGGATGCAGATTATGCAATTGATGGGGAATTTCAGAAGAGTTGAGAGAGTGGTGGTGGATAGGGACTTGAAGATGATGGGAAAATAATGGAAATGATGAAGAGGGGTCTTGTCATGCAGAAGCAAAGAGGATTTGGTTTGTTGTATAAGGCATTGATCAGACTGCATATAATCTTTTATCTGTGATCTAGTCACTTGATTTTCAATAGGTTGAAGATATTATTATTATTACATGACACCTCCAGGGAGTTCAAGGACTCATTGAGGGAGGACACCTATTCTACAACTCTCTGTCTCCACCACTCAATCCACCAACTAGAGTGAACCACATCATCTACATCAACACCATCTACTGCCCACCACCACCACTAGTATTTTCACAGACAATCACAAATATCCATGCCTACAGTGGGATTCGAAAACCTGCAGCATTTTGGCTGGAGAGCGGATATGCTAACCACTCGGTCAACTATGCTGGCATATCTTAGAGAGGGTACAGAAAATATTCAATCAGTTAGTGTTGAATCACTTGAATATGGGATGTGAAAAGAGATTGAGCAATGGAAAGAGTACAGCCTTGGGAATAGAAGGAGAGCAGATATGACTGAGTGGAGAGATTATGATCAAACAAAAGGCTATCTCTGGAAGCTGTACAAAAGATGAATGCATCTTTTGACACCACGGGGACTGATACAAGGGGCTTCTGAAAACTAAGATAACCCATTTCTTTTTTCTCGAGGAAGTTTAATAATAGGAAGTTGAAATTATGCACCAAGAAATAAGTAAACATGCACTACTTCTCCTCAAAGTCTCCAAATTTATTGATGCACTTCAGCCAACGATAAATCAGTTTATCAATACCAGTAGAAGTTCATGCCCACACCCAGTAATCAACATCACACCACCTGATGAACTTCCTCCTCTGTAGTGAGATGCTTTCCAGAAAGGTGTTTCCTTTCCTGAGGGGGGGGGGTTGAACAAATGGAAGTCTAAAGGCACTAAGTCTAGGCTATTTGGAGTAGCACTGTTGTGCACCAAAATCATGCAGCTTATCAGGAGTCCTAGTTGTTTGGTTCGAATGTTGGCTTTCAGCTTGTCCAACATTGCATGGTAAAGCTCTACATTGATTGTTCCTCTCTTCAACAGGAACAATCAGTGGCATTCTGTTCACCAACAGAATGTCTTGGCATTCCCAGAACAACATTGTGGCCATGACTTTTCAGACAGTGGGAACAGTTTTGAATTTTTTGCGTAAAGGAGATCATGGATATTTTCAGGTCACGGAGTCTTGTGTGCTCTCTGGGAGTAAATTCACAAGCCCACATTTCACCTTCTGTGACCAAGTGAGCGATAAATCCTCGTCTTTGATTCTGTATCTCAACAGATTCTTCAGACACATCCCTATGTCTGTTGCTTTGTGCTACTCTGACAATTGTCAGGGTACCCAGCGAGAGCATACTTTTCAAAAGTCAAGGACATAGTGAACAATTTTGTAAACAGTGGACTTACTCAAGTTCACCATTATGCAATTTCACTCACTAGTCTTCAAGAATGTCATTTTCTGTCTTTTTGGACAAAGGTCTGCCTGCCCAATATTGATCTTCAATATCACCACGGTCTGCTTTAAATTCAGCAAACCAAAAACACACCTGCTTCTTTGACATCACCATTTAGCCATACACAGCAATCAGTTCATGGTGAATGTCACTTGGTAAAGGCCCTTTTGCATGCAAAAATCAAATAACTTCATAGACACCTGTTTTGGACCAAACTCACATGGCAGCAGCCATCCTGCAACTGGAATTAGCTGTGACACAACAGTAGTGCCACACTGCAATGCAGTCTCCTTAAAACAGGAGAGAGAGGACTTCCCATGGACATTCCTTCTACTTGGCTGTAAAATTTGTTTTGACATAAGAAATATCCAGAGTGTATTACGAAATCAAATAGTTTTATAATGTCTTCTGGAAAGATGTCAGCAAGTAATTTTAAAGTCTCCTTGAGAGGTACATTTGTATATAAAGATTCTATATCAAAGCTCACCATAAGATATATAGGTTGCAATGAGACATTTTTCAATTTTTCTAAGAAATCTGAGGAGTTTTTTAGAAAGGAACTAGAGTTGCCTATGTGAGATTTCACTAATTTAGCTAGATATTTGGCTATACGGTAAGTAGGAGAATCAATACAATCTACTATTGGAAGAAGAGGAAAGTCAATCTTATGTATTTTAGGAAGACCATAAAATCTAGGAGGTCTTGCAAAATGAGTTTTAAGTCTTTCGATTGTGTCTCTATCTAAACTGATGACTTCATCTAAGAGAGAATTTAATTTCTTTAGTTGTCTGTTGGTTGGCTTATAATCAAGTCCTCTCTCTCCTGCTTTAGCCAACTTTTATTTAGAACATCTAGAAAAAGTCCTCTTCTCATCTATTTTCCCTCAACCATCCTTTTGGGTAAGATATATAGATGACATCTTTACTGTATGACCGCACAACAAAGACTCCTTACCTTCTTTTTTAAACAGTATCAATTCCTTACATCATCGTATAAAGTTTACTATGGAAATGGAAGAAAACAACCAGTTATATTTTTTAGACGTTCTCCTCATCCGGTCACCTTCAAATACTCTTACAACTACAGTTTACAGGAAACCAATGTTCACAGGTTGTTATATTCTTAAAGAATCATCCCATCATCCTTGTCAAAAAACAGGAATCATAAAATGTCTAATCAGAAGAGCCAAAACTAACTGTTCTACTTCTAATTTTCTACAGAAAGAACTTTCTACTATCCAACAACACATGAAACTTGATGGCTTTTCTGAAAAGAGTACTCAACATCTTCTCAATTCTTATAATCCACCACAAAACAATGAAGATTCAATACGTCGAGTTCCAATTCCATACATCTCCGGGATTTCAGAACCTATCGCAAGCATTCTGAAGAAATATGAGTTAATAGTTACGTATTCACCTATTAACAAATTATCTTCCCATTTTCCTTCTCCTAAAGACAAACGCTCAACTATGTCTCTTTCTGGAGTTTATCAAATTACCTGTAACTGTGATCTCTCCTATTTTGGACAAACTGGACATTTTCTTGAAAAAAGAATCCAAGAACATCAATCCTCCATTCATCACAACAAACCTGAAAAATCTAGATTGGCTCAGCATGGGATTGAAACTAACCACAACATCCTTTGGTCAAAAACTCACCTCTTACATAGATCCCATTATAAATTTGAACATTTATTCAAAGAAAGCGTAGAGGCCTTACTCCATCATCCAAACCTGAATCGGAATGACTGTATATCTATATCAAAAATCTGGGAAAGTCTAATCAGGATAACTCATTAATTCATATTAATTTTATGTTATTTAATATTATTAATTAATATCTTTATTTCAATCATGTCTCTGCTTAAAAATATTCCCTTTAATACTTAGTGATATAACATCACACGGCTTTTGCTATTTTTAAATGATCTATTGTTAGTATTCCACACTGTATTTTTTTTAAAACTGTTCTTGTAGTACTACCACTGAAGATGGTCTGCTATTTCCAGACCGAAATATTTGGTTAATTAAATATTTATCTTGTGTTTACGTGCTTATATTATTCGGTCTTTATGTCACAAGTATCCTTAAAACATCACATCCATCAAGTCTTTTGCCTTATTACCCCAAGGAGAATAAGGCAAGGGACTTGAGGACATATCATCACCATGTGTCTTAAGGGAAAGTTCCAAGGAGATAGCATTAGCCTTGGCCTACCTGTTTAATTATTATTATTATTATTATTATTATTACGGGCAACTCCAGGGAGTCATTAGACTCATCGAGGGAGGCCCCAAATCATTTTCATCACAACTATTCGACATTCATACAGTATCTATCATACCTCGCCTTAAACTCATTCACTGTCATAGCATCCACCACAGACTCAGGGAGCGCATTCCACTCATTCACTACTCTAAAAGTAAAGAACCCAGCTCTAACACCTTTACTAACCACACTTTTGCCCAGTTTCCATGGATGTCCCCTAGTCCTCCCACAACCAGCCCTGTTCTCAAAAATATCTTCTGAATTAATTTTATAGAAACCCTTCAGTAATTTGAATGTCTCAATCATATCTCCCCTCCTCCGCCTATCAACCAATTTTTGCAACCCACAAATCCTCAACCTGTTCTCATACGGTTCATTCCACAGACCTGCTATCATCTTGGTCACTCGCCTCTGGATCCTCTCCACCTCCTCCCCATCAAGAAGAAACCTAGGTGACCAAATCTGAGCACAGTAGTCGAGATGAGGTCTTATCAAGGCTCGATACAGAGGAACAATAACCTGCTTGTCTCTGCTTGTCAACGTATTCTTCAGCAACCAAGTGATTTGATGAGCTGATTTGGCCACTTTTGCAATGTGTCCCCTAAATTTCAATTCCTTATCCACCAACACTCCTAAATCTCGTGCCTCATCAATTTCCTGGAGCACGGTTCCACCAATGCAGTAAACTGCCTCCCATCTTTTCACCCCAAAATGCATAACCTTACATTTTGCCACATTAAATTGACATCCATTCTCCCTAGCCCAGACCTCCAATCTATCCAAATCATCCTGCAAAATTTTGACGTCATCTGCATTCACTATTGCCCTACCCAACTTTGCATCATCCGCAAACAAATGAACTGTTCCTCTCAGATCCTTTCCTATATCATTTATGAACAAATTAAACAGCAGTGGTCCAAGAACAGATCCTTGTGGTACACCACTAGTCACAGGCCGTCTTGTGGACTCTACTCCTGAGTAAACCACTCTCTGATATCTCTCCGTCAACCACCCTCCTATCCATCTCACCAACCCTATGTCCATTCCCATATGCTGCAATTTACTGATTAGAATTCCATGTGGTATCCTGTCAAAGGCCTTAGCAAGGTCCAGCAGAATCACTGTAAACCCATTACCCTTATCCAGTTCAGCCGTCACTGTGTTATAATACGTGAGCAAGTTACTGAGGCATGACCTACCCTTCACAAAACCATGCTGTCCCCGATACAGTATCCCATTTTCTTCTATCCAATCTTGTATTTTCCTCTTGACTATTTTCTCTAAGACCTTGATAATGATTCCTGTTATGCTGATTGGCCGGTAATTTTCAACAGCAGCCTTGGAACCACCTTTGTGCAGTGGAACTATTTTCCCCTCTTTCCACCCCCTTGGGACTGACCCAGTCCTGAGGCTCAAATTAAACATAATGGTCAAGGGCACTGACAATTCTTTTGCCGCTTCACGTACGACACGAGCTGGTATACCATCCAATCCCACAGATGTATTGACATTGAGGTTCTGTAACAGACTAGTTACCTCTACCTCATTCATCACAATTCCAGTATAAGCTGTTGGTTCCTCCATTTCCGCAAGGCCACCACCTGGATGATATACTCTTGCAAAGTGCTCGCTCAGTAATTCCACAACATCGACTGATTCAGTTACCTCCCTACCCTCAGCATTTTTTAAGATCATTCTACCATGAGCATTTTTCCTTTTACTTGCAACATATTGAAAAAACTGTTTGGGATTCTCTTTAGCCTGCATGGCCAATTTCCTTTCGTAATCTGCTTTTGCTTTTCTTACCACCCTTGTTACCATCCTGGCCTGAGCTTTATACTGTTCATGCACCTGATGGTCACCCTTCTCCTTAAATTCCCTCCACAATTGTTTCTTTTTTTGCAGCTCAAGCTTAATAGTGTTATTTATCCATTTAACCCCTACCTGATTTATTATTCGGACTCTTGGTATACAGTCAACCATTGCCTCCTGCAAACAGTTCTTGACCACCTCCCATGCACCATCAACATCCAGCCCTTGCAGTTTTACATGCCATGGCATTGAGCCAAGCACACACCTAAGCTTGTCATACTTACCAGCCCGATAATTCCACATATACCCTGTCTTAATTGTAAATTCGACTCCTTTAGCCACCTCCCAAGTCATGACCTTATGGTCACTCTCACCAATTGGTGGCAACAAGGTCATGTTCGTTACAGCCACATTCTCAGTTGCAATTACTAGGTCCAGCACTCTCTGCCCCCTGGTATTTTCCAATACATGTTGCCGTAGATAGTTGTCCCTTAATAACTGCATAAAATCCAATTCCTTCCTCCCATGTGCCCTCTCCTCTTTCCAGTCAATATTACCATAATTGAAATCACCCATAATAATTACCCTCTTTCCATTCATTTCTTCTATTTGCTTATGCATACTATTCCCACCATCCACTCCATCACCCGGTCTATAGCAGCACCCAATTGTATATTTTGTTCTGCTAGATTGTATCTCACACCAAACAGCCTCAAATGTGCTTTTTTCCCCATCCTGCAGTTCAACTTCTATACTCCTTGGCTGAAGCTCATCAGCTATCATCAATAACACTCCTCCCCCCTTTTTATTCACCCTGTCACTCCTGAACACGCTATACCCATCGCATTCAATCCCACTAGCTTTATCATCTTCTGTCAGCCATGTTTCACTAATACCGACAACCTGTGGCCTGGAAGTGCCAACCATGGCCAAAAACTCTTCCTTCTTGTTCCTAATACTCCTGGCATTAGTGTACATGAATCGCAGAAGCCCATTTGTCCCATCCCTACTTTGATTCCTTATACTAATTATCCCATTCTGATTTGTTGTCCGTCGTACTCGCCCGGGCATAATATACTCATTCATACACTTAACTGCCCCCCCTAAAGTCTGCATATCTACTCCCCCCCCCTCTTAATAAATCTAGTTTCCCTGAGTCTGTACATCCACTTCCACATCATTCATCAACACTCTTTCAAGTCTCCGTACACCAACTCCATTCAAATGTAACCCATCCATCTTATATAAGTCCTTTCGCCCATCGAACTCATTCCACACATCCACAAATTCCACACCACTCTCCATGCATAACCCACGCATAAAGTCATTGGCAATTATGGCCCTCCTTCTAAACACTTCGCTGTCATACCGCGGTAAGATACTCACCATCCTAACTCTCTCACTCTTCTCTTTTGCTACCTCAAACAACTCCCTCACATCCTCTATCATTTCCATTTTGTCCTCTTTCAAATAATTCGTTCCTGCCACTATTATCATCTCTTTCACCCTCTGTTATTAATAAGTCTTGGAACAGCACAAGTCCCCAAAGAGTGGGACTTCACACACACACACACACACCACACACACACACACACACACACACACACACACACACACACACACACACACACACAAGCTAAGTCAACAAATTATAGGCTGATCTGTATATCTGGGGTTGTAGATATTGGAGAGGTTTATAAGAGCTAGCATATATCAGTGGATTGATAACTGCAGCATTCTTTGTCAGCATGGGTTTGTTAAAGGAAAGCCATGTTTTACCAAACTGCTTATGTACTATAACATGGTGATGAATTTATTGGACAAGAGAGATGCATACATAATACTATACTTATTTTCAAAAGGTGTTTAATAGATTACAACACAACAAATTGGTAACTAAACTGAAACATATGGGATTGGATGATACTTTAGTTAGTGAGCTGGTTAGGCAACTAGCTCTTGGATAAGTGTCAACAAGTTCTGTGTGTGTGTGGGGGGGGGGGGGCAGTATCCAGTAAGAGTAAAGTTATTAGTGGTGTACCACAGGGGATCTGTTTTGGGACCATTGTTATTTAATTTGTATATTCATGATATTGGGATGGCTTTAATTAGTGATATACAACTGTTTGCAGATGCAAAACTGGAGAGAGAGTGATGAGGAATCAATCAGATGTTGTGGCTTTAGAGGAGGACCTGATTATGAGTGGGCAGCAGTATCAAACTGTCAATTTAATATAGGAAAATACAAGATTCTGAAATTTGATAGGCAACAATGAGATGCAAATTATATATTTGGAGAAATTTTAGAAACAGTTGAGAAGATAAGAGACCTTGGACTGTTGGAGGGCAAGGATCTGAAGTTCAGAGATCACACTGCACAAGATATGAGATCGCCACATCAGCTAATGGCAATGATGCAGAGGGCCTTAACCTTCAGGAATAAATAGGTTGTATTTCCATTGTATAACATCTCAATCAGGCCTTGTGAGGATTATTGTGAACAGATCTGGTCCCCTAGTCCAGAGGAGCCTGATTAAAATCTTATCTATGTGGGATATGAAAACAGATTGTAGGAATGCAGTATGTAAAGTCTAGAGAATAGGAGGAAGAGAAGGAATATGATTGGTAAATAATTGTTACCAGCTACTGTGGAAGAAACTTTTCATAGAATAGAAGAGCAGGATAAAACTAGGGGATATCCCTGAAAGCTGTATAAGGAGGTGTGAGCAGGGGAATAAATGGAGATATTCAGTTGTTTGCAGATGATGCAAAGTTGGGATGAACCATAATGAGTAGTGAAGATGTTGTGGTCTTACAAGAAGACTTGAATAAATTGAGTGATTGGGCACGGAAATGGGGGTGTGAGTTCAATGTTGCAAAATGTAAGGTTTTAAAATTTGGAAAACAAAGATGGGATGCAGAATTTATGCTTGGTGAGAATATATTGTTGGAGGTAGAGGAAATAAGAGATCTGGGGGTGATAGTGGATAAGGATCTAAAATTTAGGGGACGCATTGCCAAAATTGTGAAGACAACACAAAGGCTTCTGGGAATTATGCGGAGGACACTGACTTGTAGATGTAGGGAGAATTTTGTTCCATTGTATAAGGCTTTGATTAAGTCACACATGGACTATTGTGCCCAGATTTGGTCACCGGGTTTTCAGAAGGATGAAGAGATGTTGGAAAGGGTCCAAAGGCAACTGACTAAGGTAGTTTCTGAGCTCTGGAATGTCGAGTATGAGGAAAGATTGAAAAGATGTAATTTGCAGAGTCTGGTGGAGGGAAGGAAGAGGGGAGATATGATAGAGACCTACAAGTTGGTAAGGGGTTGTTATAGGATCAATGGTGGAGAAGTTCTACAGAGAATAGTGGTAGATCAGGGGAGAACCAGAGGTCATCCCTAGAAACTGTATAAAGAGGGTGTGAGTAGGGGAGTGAGAGGCAGGTTTTTTTCGTGCAGAGTTGTGAATAATTGGAATGCCTTACCCAAGAGTGTGGTGTCTGCAAGGAGTTTGAGTGTGTTTATGCGTGTGTGATAAAAGGACCTCCCAGATGAGTCTTTGACTCCATGAGGTCTTGGGGTGGTAATAATAATAATAAGGAGCAGGTTATAGAGAGTGGTTGATGAGATGTATTGCCTGACATTGTGGTGAATGCACATTACATGAGTTTAAAGCATGGTTTGATGGACTTTGTGTGTAACAGTGTGTGCCTCCCACAATACCTTTTTAATTGCATGGCAGTCTAATGTTAATAATAATAATAATAAAAACTAGATGATCACTGCCAACTTCATAGCTAGCCAGATGAAGATTAATAATAACATAGCCAATGAGATTTTTTTTATTTCTTATATCTTCTCTCTACATGAATTTATGCAGTAATTTTTTTGATAGGGGAATTAGACCATATTACAGTTGACCCTTGAACAACACAGGGGTTAGGCATGCCAACCCGTCACACAGTCAAAAATCCATCAAAAACCTAACTACTAATAGCCTACTGTTGACCAGAAGCCTTGCCAATGACATAAATAGTCAAATAACACATATTTTGTATGTTATATGAATTATATACTATATTCTTACAATAAAGTAAAGCTAGAGAAAAGAAAACGTTATTAAGAAAATCATAAGGAAGAGAAAATACATTTATGGTATCGTACTGTATTTATTGATACCATAAGTTTACGTCGTCTGTTTACAAGATGTTGAGGGTTTATTTTTCACTTGGTTAGACTATAATAAGTTTTGTTTAATCCTTTATCCAAGTGTGAGCAAACAAAGTTTGCACCTGAAAGTATCTTCAGGACTGGGGTAAGGTAGTGCAACACCAGGAAACTCATTGCAAAGGTGGAGAAAGCTCTCTCATCACTCCTGTCTCAGTATCTCCCTAATGCAAAGCACATCTCCTTGTGGATATGTGTAATGCTATGCATTAAGGCAAGGGCCACTTACCGGTTTTGTCCTTTATTGAGGTCTCGTCAGTGGGAGCCAGGCCCAGTAGTGGAGATACAAAGGCAGAAGCAATGAGAGGTCATCCTAACCTATAGGAGTTGCCAAAGGGTGTGCCACCTTATTATTAAATTACTCCGGATTCAGAGAAAGATGTTGAGAGTTTATTTTTCACTTGGCTAGACTATAATAAGTTTAGTTTAATCCTGGCTCCCACTGACGAGACCTCAATAAAGGTCGAAACCGGTATGGGTAGTGGCCCTTGCCTT
The DNA here is from genome assembly GCF_054136105.1 of Typopeltis vanoorti. Taxonomy (NCBI): domain Eukaryota; kingdom Metazoa; phylum Arthropoda; class Arachnida; order Uropygi; family Thelyphonidae; genus Typopeltis; species Typopeltis vanoorti. The sequence goes on along the minus strand of NC_143556.1, from coordinate 106,143,877 downwards.
AATGCATAGCATTACACATATCCGCAAGGAGATGTGCTTTGCATTATGGGAGATACTGAGACAGGAGTGATGAGAGAGCTTTCTCCACCTTTGCAACAAGTTGCCTGGTGTTCCACTACCTTACCCCAGTCCTGAAGATACTTTCAGGCGCAAACTTTGTTTGCTCACACTTGGATAAAGGATTAAACTAAACTTATTATAATTTACAAGATGAATCATCTTCCTGTCAGTACATACATCAGTATTGTCTTATATAATACTATACATATTATACATATTACTAACACTACACATCAATAATGTAAAAAAGAAATTCGTATTTATTTACAGGTATAACAATTCACGCATTGATAACTAAGAAGCAGCAATATGACTGCTTTATGGTAGCCTAGCCTATACACTAATGAATGAATTGTCATAAAATTTTTATTTTATGCTAATTAATTAATTAATAAGTTAATTTTATGCAGTTATGATTTAATACTGCATCTTTACATTTGTTTACATTTCTCTTGACTGCGAATGGAGTCATGCAAGTCTGTAAGTGTTTATATGCATAAGTTTTGATAAATTCGTGTATATTTTATGGTAGTAAATGATAAAATAGACTAGTATCTACATATATTTTATGTGTTCATGACATGTCTAACATTTTCTTAATTTTTTCAATATTTCTAAGCTATATGGTTTGTCTGCAAGTTTTTTTAAAACTGTTGCAAATTCCCCCAAAATTTTCCAATTTATTTATTGAAAAAAATCTGTGTATAAGTGGACCAGCACAGTTCAAACCCATGTTATTCAAGGGTCAACTGTATTATGACTTGTACAATGTTCTGTACAGAAATCCAGCACATACTTAACAAGATAGATAACAGAAGATTACCTATCATTTATTTGACCCTTCAATTATGATTGAAAGGACAAATGTTATTTTATTTTAATTATAAGCTGTGAGCAAGAGGGTGAGGAGTGGTTTGTTTGCATGGAAGGTGGTTGCATTGCCTGATAGAGTGGTGAGAGCAAGACCAGTCAATGAGTTCAAGGAGTGGTATGATAGATTCTGTGTTTCTAGGAAGGTCCTTACATGATGAGTCTCTTGACTCTATAGAGGCCTGAATAATGATAATAATAATAATAACATAACAGCAAAGCTAATGTAATCCACTCTTTATTCGACCTTCAGAACAATGACCCCTCAATTATCAGAACATTCGTTTTGCTCTTGTGTCAAAATTTTTCAAAAAAATATATGCATGTCTGGGATTAATTTTGTTCTAATACTCTGTTAATCAATAAGAACCAACTTTTTCCTTATTCTTTATGTTAGCAGCCTTCTCTATGCACTCAAAAAAAAAGCTTCCACTTCTTCCATGGAAACTTTTGTGGAACTGTTGGTACAAATAAGTCTAACTGTCTTATTCTCCGTTTTCATATGTGACAACATCACTCTGCTTGAATTGTGCATGTCTTGTTATTCAAGAAGATTATCTTCATGATTAGTGTAGAATAATACAGCTAAGCTATTCTTTCCTTTCTTTGATTACTATTTCTTGAATCTAACATCTTGTGGTTATTATTTAGAAAGTCACTTGTTACTGTTTTCTTTGTTTTTGTAATACCGATTATGCTGATGTGGTACTTCTCTAATTATTCTGACAGCTCTGCATCCATTCTCCTGATACTTCTTACAGAACATGAAACATATAAACTGGTCAGGGGTTGTTATCAGGTAGAAATGGAAGAGATTTTTCATAGAATTGGAGAGGGAAGTAGAACAAGAAGCTATTACTGGAAACTGTATAGGGAGGGTGTGAGCAGAGGAGTGAGAAGAAGGTTCTTTGCATGGAGGGTGGCTGGTGAGTGGAATGAATTACCTGAGTGTGTTGTGGATGTGGACACATTGAATCAGTTTAAGAAGTGGTTGGATGAGCATTGTATGCAATAGTGAGTACCTCCCATGATGAGTCTCTGACTCCATGGAGGTCAGGTATTGATAATAATAATAATAATAATAATTTTAATTAAAACATCACAGCATGATAACATTAACATACAAAAGAATCGCATCAACAATAAGTATGTAAAATTTTTTCTTACAGTATTTGAGATTTATTTGTGGTTTGGAATCAAGGGGTAGATCCAGAAATCATGCTTGTCAATTATATTTCTAAGTGTAGCATTAGAGCAATACAACTTGAGGATTCAGAAATTCCTATTAAAAGAACTGTTTGTGATCTGGTCCCTATAATATAATGTAATGAAGGGGAGAAAGTCAGTGGATGATGGAAATACTTATACTGTGATTCTGGTAGCAAGGCTTATACGTTGGTCAGACATAAATGGTAATTAGTTTACGGAATTAACAACGCATATAAAGTATATTAATTAAAGGTAACTTTAATGAATAACTTCTATATTTCGGCAACGTCACATTGCCATCTTCAGGAACATAAAGATATGGTATGTGCACGCAGGCACTAACACAAAGCAAATGAGGAAGAAAGCAAGAAACTAATATTGTTCCTAAAGTCCTAATGGTGTCCTCTGGAGGGCTAATTTGGTGGTCTTGGCAGTTGGGCTGAAGTTCTCATAATGTAAGTCTCCCAAATTTGGGGTAGTTTCATGCACCCAAATTTGTTGGGGTTAGGAACGTTTTTTAGAGCTGCTGAAGATTCTTTGAATAATCTTTCATATTTAAACTTGCTGCGATGAATTATTTTTGTTTTCCTCCAACGAATTTTATGGTGGGTATCTAAGGCATGGTCTGCCAGCCCAGAGCGGCTGTACTGGTGAAATCGGATGTAGTCTTTGTGTTCTGAAATCCTGATATTTGTTGTTCTGCCTGTTTGGCTAAAGTAGGACAATTTGCAGCTGCAAGGGTCCTGGTATACACCAGGTAGGTCTAGGGGAAGTGGTTGGTCTTTGGTAGAGCGGATAAGGGATGCCAACTTTTTATATGGTCTGTAACAGGAAGTAAGGTCATATTTTTTGAGGATATTGGTTATTTTCTCAGAGGCGCCCTGGATGTAGGGGATGGTGATAGACTTGGTGTAATCTTTATTGTGGAGGGGGGGAGGGGGGGTTGTGGTTTACTGGTTTTAGTATTTTTTGGATTTTTTTTGGGGTTATAGCCATTGGCTAAGAAAGTGTTGAGGATGTGGTTTAGTTGAGTAGTTAGGGCCTTGTCATCTGAGCAGATTAATTTTGCCCTGTTATATAGTGTTTTTATAACCCCATATTGTTGTGTGTGTGTGTGTGGGGGGGACTGCTGGTGAATGTATCTGCCAGTATGGGTGGGTTTTCTGTGAACAGAGAAAACCAAAGATCCATCAAGCTGGCGGGTGATTAAAGTGTCCAGGAAGCGGAGGGTGTTGTTTTCCTCTTTTTCTAAGGTGAACTGGACTCTGGGGTGTTGGTTGTTTAAGTGTGTTAGGAAGGAGTGGAGTGTGTCTGAGCCATGTGGCCAAATAGCAAACACATCATCCACATAATGAAGCCAAATAGTGGGTTTTTGTGAGGCGGAGTTTAAGGCTTTCTCTTCAAATGTCTCCATAAAGAAATTGGCCAAGGGTGGGGAAAGCGTGAACCCATGGCTGTCCCCTCTATCTGTTTGTAGAACGTACCTTGCCAAACGAAATAGCCTGAGTTCACTGTGAACTGAAATAGGGCTGAGATATTGGGAGGAAACTTGGCTTGGATGAGCTCTAGGGTTTCTTTGAGTGGGACATTAGTGAATAGGGAGGAGATGTCAAAACTGACCATTATGTCAGTGTGTTGGAGTGTGAGGTTTTCTATACTGGCTTTAAAGTGGGCTGAGTTTTTTATGTGTGATGGTATGTTGCCAGTGTAGTGTGTGAGCATTTTGGCTAAATGTTTGGCTAATTTATGTGGGGGGAATCAATGCCATCCACTATGGGACGCAATGGCACATTTTGTTTATGTATTTTTGGGAGTCCATATAATCAGGAGGGTCTAGAGTTATAAGGTTTTAGTTTGTTGGTGACTTCCACAGGCCAAGAAGTGACCTTCTTAAGGAGTCTGTGGAGAGTTCCAATCTGAGAGCTGGTCGGATTATATTCAATGGGGAGGTAAGTCGTACGGTCTAGTACTAAAGTAGTTAGCTTACCTTTGTAGTCTTTTTGATTGAGCACCACAGTGGCGTTTCCCTTATCCGCCTTGGTGATTACTATTTTTTTGTTGTTTTTCAATTCTTGTAGGGCTGCATATTCGTTTTTGGATAAGTTGGTTTTTGTTGGTTTGGCTTTAGTGAGAACACCGACTACATCCAGTCTAACGTTGTTGGCGATATGGTTAGGCAGGTTGCGAATCCCACGTTCTATCTGGATCATGATTTCTTCGGCAGGTATTCTTTTAGGAGCTAGGGCGAAATTGTGACCACGTGAAAGTGCGGTGAGTGCTTCAGGCTTTAAAACTGCCGACAAGAGGTTGACTACAGTGTTGAGTGGTGGCTGTGGTAAGGAAGTAGAATTCTTTGTCAGGTTTACGTATTTTTTCAAGTGCCGACTTCATATTTTTTCGAATTCTTTTTTTGCCGATGCGCATGAGACGTCATAAAGTATCAACCATAGATCACGGCCGAGTGTATCCGAAAGCTCTACCTCTAGCGCCCGTAAGGTTTTGTTTTCGTCGGCAAGGAGATAACCAATATCCTCAAAAAATATGACCTTACTTCCTGTTACAGACTATATAAAAAGTTGGCATTCCTTATCCGCTCTACCAAAGACCAACCACTTCCCCTAGACCTACCTGGTGTATACCAGGTCCCTTGCAGCTGCAAATTGTCCTACTTTGGCCAAACAGGCAGAACAACAAATATCAGGATTTCAGAACACAAAGACTACATCCGGTTTCACCAGTACAGCCGCTCTGGGCTGGCAGACCATGCCTTAGATCATCATCATCATCATCAAATTCCTGCCATGTACCCTCAAGGGGTGTACAGGATATGACAGTACTACATGAAAAAATTACATCATTACTAACTTCCTATCTACAATTTTCCTCCAAATCAGTCTGTTACTTGTCAAGACTCCAACATTATCAGATCTTATATTTCTATCGTCTAAGGCACTTTGTACCGTATCAATCCACCTATATCTTGGTCTTCCTCTGGGTCGTTTTCCTGCCAACCTGGCAGAGAACACTTGTTTTGCTAATCTTTCCTCTCCCATTCTATTTAAGTGACCATACCATCTGAGATTAGCTCTGCTAACGCATTCCTGGATGCTGACAATGTCAAGTTCTTTCCTAATATCCTCATTTTTAATATGATATTGCCATTGATGCCATCTGTTCACGCCTCTAATCTTTCTCAGGACTCTCATATCTGCGGTCTCTAGTCTTTGGTCAAGTGTTTTACTTCTGACCCAGCTCTCAGATCCATAAGTTAAAATTGGTTTGAACACAGTCTTGTATACAGCTAATTTAGTGTTCCGACTAATTGCTTTCTTATTCCATATGAATTTATTCAATTGACTTCCCACGATACCAGCTTTGCTGATTCTGTTGTCTATTTCTATATTTAATTTACCATCTTCAGTAAAAATTGTGCCTAAGTAGCTGAAATGTTTTACTTGTTCCACAGGTTCTCCATTCACAACACAGTTGACATTTTCAATGATTCTGCCTATTTTCATTGTCTTTGTCTTTTTATTGCTGACCTTCATACCATATCTATTACAACAGCTATTCAATTTAGTCAGAGAATCTTGCAGACTTGTAGCGGATTTATTTAGAAGTATAACATCATCCGCATAAAGCAAAGAGCTGACACCATAAAATTCGTTGGAAGAAAACAAAAATAATTCATCGCAGCAAGTTTAAATACTAAAGATTATTCAAAGAATCTTCAGCAGCTCTAAAAAACGTTCCTAACATCAACAAATTTGGGTGCATGAAACTACCCCAAATCTGGGAGACTTACATTATGAGAACTTCAGCCCAACTGCCAAGACTACCAAATTAGCCCGCCAGAGGGCACCATTAGGACTTTAGGAACAATATTAGTTTCTTGCTTTCTTCCTCATTTGCTTTGTGTTAGTGACTGCGTGCACATACCATATCTTTATATTCCTGAAGATGGCAATGTGACGTTGCCGAAATATAGAAGTTATTCATTAAAGTTACCTTTAATTAATATACTTTATATGCGTTGTTAATTCCGTAAACTAATTACTAGTTACTTATACTGTGATTTTTTTGTTCCAATTTTTCAAAAGCATCTGACATGTTAATTTGAATTTTGACAGATTCAGATGGAAAACCAGCTATGAAGTGAGTCACAGTACATAATTTGCAGTATTTGGTGGTTAGAAAAAAGAAATGGGATACTTGTGTTCTTATTAAAAATATAAAGGTGGTTGAATGGTGTTTAACTGATTGATAATGGCGAGAAAAGTTGGAAACTGCTCAAGAGAATAATCTGCACTGCTCGACAGTGCACAATGTAGGTGCATACAGTACAATATCTTGGAGAGTGATGCAATTATTATTATTAGACACCTCCCACAGACTCATAGAGGGGGGTGCTCTACAACCCCTGTCTCTGCCACTCAATCCACCAACTGACTGCAACTACACCAATGCTATCTACCTCCGACCACCACCACCACTAGTATTTCCAAAGACAATCACAAACATCCATGCCAACAGCGGGAGTCGAACCCGCAGGCTGGAGAGCGGGTATGCTAACTAACACAGCTGGCAATATAGATAGCCAGTAATTTTGTTTATGATGTGCTTTGAGACTTTCTGGTACAACTGCAGTTCTGGAAATTGTCGATGGACAGTATTGTTTCCCACTGTTCACAATATTATTAAATATATTTTGTTATAAAGTTTGAGATTAATAATGCAAATTGTACAGATTGCATATGTTAGCAATTTCTATTTCATCAACTACTGTTCTGCACATAAAAAAAAATACAGTAATCCTTCAATTATCTGATCACATTGGAAAGAAATTTGTTGGGTGGACAGCTGATGATATAATTACATAGTACTCTACCAGAAGTCAAGTGACACTAATCCAGTTCAAAAGTTGGTTAATTAAAATTAGTCATTTCATGCTCAGACAATTGAGAGATCACTGTATCTGCCATTAATGTGATTACAGCATCAAGAGAAAAAATGTTACCTGACTGATCCAGATGAACTTTTGCCACAGCTTTCTCAACATCATCTGTTACAAGTTCAACATTAAACATACAATGATTTACAATGTCATCTCTGTTAATCTTTCTTAGTGATTTTTCCAAAGCATTTCCTGTTAACAAAAAATTTCTAACAATTCTAATAATAAAAACATTCTAATAATAAAAATATCACTGAATAAATATATATTTAGTTAACCATTTTATACATAAATGAAACTGTATTGTAATTTTAAATAAAATAAAGTAAGCAATTTTCAAGTCAGAAAGATATGGCACATCCTTTTTAGTTGGAAAAGATTTTGGTTGTCATGATTTCATGGGAAGCTACAAGGATATCATAAACTAGCTAAGTAGATATGGAAGAGCGTAAACCAATGTTTATCCATTATTATTTTCCTGACCTCCATTGGAGTCACAAGACTCACTGTGGAAGGCAGGGGCGACTCGTGCATAGGCACTGTGAAACTGCAGCACCCCCAATTTTTCTTAATATATAAATATATTTATTAATTTATTTATATTTGCTTGTAATATTTAATTTTATTATTATTATTATTATTACGTAACACCTCCAAGGAGTCCAAGGACTCATCGTGGGAGGACACACTACACTACTTTGCTAAATACATCTCATCCTATCCCCTACTACTTAATTCTCCAACTTCGACACACTACCATCAATGCCATCTATTGCCCATCAACAACAGCATTTTTTGTCTGTAAATTGCGTGTGTCCTGAAGGACGATTTGTCGGGATGAAAAACCCAAGTTTCCGGGAGATCGGCTAGCTTACCTTCAACTGAAAAAGCCCATATAGGGATTCCCCTCATCACGACGAGAATCGAACCCAGGTCTTTTCCAATCAAAGGGCGCAATGTTTTGCTATTCTTCCAATTGAGCTACAGCAACTATTTTATCATCAACAATCCTATACAATTCTTTTATTTTGTATAAAAAATAATAAAAATCCATCTTGTAGCATTTAGGAAGATGCTAGAAGCACTATGCTTACCACAGTGTCATATTGCTATGCGTGCAAGCATATGCATGTCATAGTGAGATGCAAGCTATTAGCATAATGCAGCACTGCCCGTCGCGCAGTTCCACTGTTGTTTATATGCAGTTTGTGCCAGTAGTAGTGTTCGTAGTGCTTATCGTGTTTACTCCATCTCTTTAAATATTTGGACATTACAATTAAAGGAATGGATTTTATTTTTAAGTAATTTTGAATTATACTAAACTGTATAATTTTATCGATAATAAACAATATTTTTACATGAAACAAAACAAGAAGAATATATTTTATTTTAAAGTAATTTTGAATTATACCAAACTGTATTGCAGCACCCCCACGATTTCAAGCCATGAGCCATCACTGGTGGGAGGTCAACACAAAGTCTATCATACCACTCCTTAAACTCATCCACTGTCTGCCATTCACCACTTATCAGGAAATGCATTCCATGCTCCTACCACTCTTCATGCAAAAACCTACTTGTTACCCTTTTACTCAACACTCCCTTTTGCAACTTTCAGGAATGGCTCCCTGGTTGTTGTTCTTTTCCCATTGTTCTACCATATGAAAAATCTCATGGTAGGAAGGTGACTGAACCAAAAGATATAGTTGAGTTGTTGAGTTATCATTTTGCAAAGGTGTATCATCCACGTGATGATTTTACAGTTGCTGATGTTATAGTGATGCATATCAACATTGAGGTAAATGAACAGGAGGTGTTCAGCATATGGGATGGGATGGCATGTCAGTCCATGTACTGCATGAATGTGCAAGAGAATTGGCATTGTCTCTGATGAAGTTGTTTAATCTAAGTCTCAGATGGGATCCAGGGGAGTGGAAAGATGGTAAGATAGTTCTACTGCATGAAGGTGGCTCCAAAGCAGAGTTTGCAAAGCTACAGACAAAATAATATAGCAGGAGTGGTTGTTAAAGTATTAGAAAAGTTGGTGAAAGATAAAATCCAACAATGGATAGATAGTGATGTGATACTCTATAGCAGGGTTTCCCAAACTGTGTTCCATGAGAAGTTATCCTGGAATTTGTCATTTTAGTTTTCTAAGCATTTTTCATGAATAAATTTTATAGTGAAAATATTCTGAGGAGAATAATATTTGTGAATATGTCTAAAAGCTCAGACCCAGAATGCCTAATAACATCTGTGTATCGTTAATTTTCACGCATCGAAACATTTCAACATTTGGGAAAGGGAATACCGCTGATTATGACCGGTCATAAAAATTGCCTGCAAGCGGATTATAACAATGGGCAGCATATCCTCTGTTCTCCAAACTGAAGGAAATGACATCTGTATAGCAAATGTCAGTGACCAAGCAACATATTTTTAAACATGGAAATATTCATGAATTATTGTTAATTTTCACACATCGAAATCTTTCAACAATCGGGAAAGAGATACCGCTGTTTATGACTGATAATAAAAATTGCCTGCAAGCCAATTACAGCAATGGGTAGCATTGTTGCAAATGTTAGTGACCAATCAGAAAGGAAATATAAAGAAAATTTTTCCACTGAAATTGAAGATCAAGGTAGTCTGTATCCAGTCCTAAAATCTATTAATACTGAATATTTTCTTCGCAAGTTCATATTGCAGTGTGCAAGTGCTTGTTCTGAAACCGGAGTGCTGTGATATTTTAAAAGTAATAGGAATACAGATTTAAATTACAATATAAATAAGAGACAAGTCGCTTTGTTTAATTTTGGTGTTAAGAAATTTCTTATTGAAGGTGTTTGTGACGGAACAAATAGCGATTCATCCACCTCAAGCCTACAAAGATCTCCAGGCTGTGCAAAAGGAGGGGAAAACTACCAGCACACAGGAGAAAAAGTCTGCATTCACTCGTAAGTAATTATAATAATATTATAAATATATTTGGTGATCAGAATGGGATATGTCAATGAAAATCAGCACAAATTAATTTAATGATGTATATGTTTAATTGATATTTAATTAGATATTAATTAAAAAAGCAGCTAAATTAACAATTAATTATTAATTAATACATTACAAAATAACCAAGGTGTTCTATGAAAATTTCAGGATTTGTGAAGTGTTCCGTTGTAGAAAAAGTCGTTCTATAGTAAGCAGGACGGCTTTCCAAAGGCTGGACTTTACAAAGGCATTTGACAGAATACCGCATGGAAAACTATTACAAAAGCTGTAGCAAATGGAATGGATATGAGGCTAATAGCATGGTTGGGGGGGAGGGCTGATGGCCAGACAGCAGAGAGTAGGTATATAATATGGTGGAGTAGGGTCTAAGAGAATGATGGTGACTAGTGGAGTACCTAAGAGTTCAGTACTGGGGGGGGTTCACTAATCTTTAATTTGTATATCAATGACATAGGGAGAGATTTAAAAGGGGTATATTCAGTTGTTTGCTGATGATGCAAAACTGGGGAGAACAATAGTCAATAAAGGTGATGTAGATATCCTACAGGATGATTTAAATAAATTGGCATTGTGGGCAAAGGATAATTGATTGTCAAGTTAATATTGCAAAATGTAAGGTAATGCACTTCAGGTTGAAAAGGTTGCATGTGGTGTATCATATTGATGGTATTGGTTTGTAGGATGAGGCTAAAGACTTGGAGAGGATGGTGGACAAAGAGTTGAAGTTCAGAGGGCATATTACAGAAGTTGGTAAAAGAGCTCAATGAATTGCTTGGATGTTGAAAAACATGCTGACAAGTAAAGATAAGGAAGTTATTATCCCTCTTTATAAGGGAATGATTCTGCCACATCTTGACTACAGTGCACATATTTGGTTACCTGGGTTTCTTGGGGACCAGGAGATGGTCGAAAGGATTTAGATACGAGTGACCAAGATGGAGACAGGTCTGTGGAATACTCCCTATGAGAATAGGTTTAAGATTTGTAGGTTACAAAGTTTGGTTGATAGGTGAAGGAGAGGGAACATGAGAGAAACTTTTAAGATATTAAAAGGAATTTATAATTGGTGCAAAGGAAATTTTTCAATATATGGTAAATAGTCCGAGAACTAGGGACCATCCATTGAAGTTATGTGAGATTCTGGTTAGTAGGGGTGTGTAGACCATATTTTTTGCATGGAGAATGATATATGAATGGAATGGATTGCCAGAATTAGTTGTGAGTTCTCTGACAATGAATGAGTTTAAGGAGAGGTATAAGAGGTTTTGCCCATAAAATAATTAGTTTGAGTCTCCCACAATTAGTCTCTAGAACCCATGGAGATGCTGTACAATATTAATGATTATTATTATTATTAACACTATACTTCCATGGATTCAAAGACTCACTGTGGGAGGCAAACATTGTTACACACAAAGTAAATCAAACTGTGCTTTAAACTCAATCAACACATCTGCATTTACCACGTAGTCAGGCAAAGGATTCCACTCACCAGCCACTCTCCATGCAAAGAACCTGCTTCTTATTCCCTTGCTTACACTCTACTTATACCGCTTCCAGGTATGGCCACTTGTTCTACCCTTCTTCAATTCTACAAAAAATGTCCTCCACATTAACCTTGTAGCATCCCTTAATCAACTTAAATCTCTCAATCATATTCCCTCCCTTCCTCCTCCTATCCACAAGGCTTTGAAAACTGCATTCTGCCAGTCTGCCCTCATATTCTCTATTCCAAAGACTAGTGTTCTCCACAGAAATTTTTACCAGGGTGGAATGAAGCATTAGCCAGGCGTACAAAAATTTTGAATGAGTTAAGAAAGACCATTTTTCATTACAAATTAAAATAGTAATTTTATTAGAAATTACTTCAAAAAAGGATAATATTTTATATAGTAATTATCACAAACAAGACTAGGATTTTTCTTATTTTCTCATTAAGTAATGAAAACCTTGTAATGCTCGCAGCTTAAAATTCTATACATTAATTCTTCTCTTCTTCTTAGAAGCCCAATTGTTAGCAGCTTTTTCGTAATTAAAATCTGTTGGACCCTTCCATTGAAATCAGCATCAGATTATTTAGAGTGTTCTGACTGATGCGATTCCTCATACAGGTTTTTATCCTTTTTAAAGCAGAGAAACCCCTCTCACATTCCGCTATGCTCTCAGGTATGGCCAGTCCAACAGCAGCTAGTTTTGCTAAATTTGGAAAAGACTCTTTGAGCTCAAATGTTGTTGCTAATATCAGCAGTATTTGTCTTGGATATAGATTTTTGTATGACTGTTCATTAATCATTTTTGATGCAATTGCTTATTTGATGCAATTGCAGGACTTCCATTTCTAGAATAATAATAATCAAAAATAATCTCAGAAGCCTCATGTGTGATCATGACTTTCTGCATTGAAAATTCTTGAAAAGCAGGAAATGATTGGCATATCTGGAAATCTTGCTTCTAGGTGTTTAATAACTGTGCCTATGTATTTATCATATATTGCAGTCTTAAAAGTAATAACATTAGAATCTGAATGATCAAAGTGAAGGTCTGACCATTCACCTGAAAGATGCTGATGAAGATTTTGAAAAATGACTACCAGGAGTGTCTTTCATTTCCATGATGGATAGTTTTCTGGCTTCTAAGACTGGTTCTATTTCAGTTAAGTCAACATCTTGCCTTTGCCTTAGACAAGTTAGATAAATGTGGTAACACATCTGAAAGCATCGTTAGTGCAGCTATGAAATTGTATGTTCTGATATATTTACTTAAACCTTCAGCAGTGATATCATTTCGTTCGGTGGCCTCTCTTTCCAATGCAGCTATAACACTCACCATGCATTCTCTATTTAAGTTTGATCTGAGGACTGTTCAGTATATTTTGGATTTAGGTTAAACCAGCCATCCTGACTGAGGAATTTTGGAAGAAGAAAAACAATTGCCTTAAGATATCATTAAACATGACTAAATAAGGCACTTCAGCAGCTGCTTGGGCACTAGCAAGAGCCAGTCAGTGGTTTACAGAATGATAGTTGACCATAAGTCCATCTGTTTCATCTTTGAGCAGTTTTGCAACTCCCTTTTGCTTTCCGATCATGACAGCTGCTCCATCAGATCCAAGACCCACCAGATTACAAGTTTTAAAGCCTTGATCAAGGGTTTCAATTACTTTATAGTTATAGTCTCAGCTTTGCCATCAATGATATTGTAAGTTGATACAAAATTAACCCTGACCTCTTTTCTAAGTTGACAAACATATTTAATGTACACAATCAGCTGTTTTAAAACTGAGATATCTGTAGTTTCATCACATTAAACACTGAAATAATCTGCAGAATGTATATTTTTCAGTATTTCAGATCTAATTTCTGATGCTAAAATATCAATCAACTCTTGAATTATTCTTTCTGATGTATAATGTGCATTTTTACTGACGTTACGATGTTCTTAGTAGGAACAGTCCATAGCCTTGCAATGCTCAAGCAATTTTTCAAATAACATAGCATGTGGTAACTTATTTTTCGCTAACCAATACAGAGATCTTAAAGCTCCCAGAAAAGCATCTCTCAGCAAGTTATTCAAAATTGAAATTGATTTTTCAATTTGCCCTATTCCAGTTTCTTCTAGTATATGTTTTTCAATTATATCTGAACAAGAATCAGTGTTGAACTTGCTTTGTTCATAGTTAACCAAGCTTTCTTTTCAAAGTTTTGTGCATGGCATAGTTACCCAAGTCATTTTCTTGTTTGTGGGTCGTCTGTTTCTGTATTTCATACATGTGGAACACATTATTCCATTATCTTTCACCACTAACCAATGGAATTTTTTAAACCACTCACTGTTAATACCCGATAAGCAGTGTTTAGACACATGTTTTACATTTGAAAGAGACTTTGCAGAAATCGACGATTCTGTTGTTGGTTTGGTGTCTTCGCTACTATGCTTATCGGTTTCATCTTTCTTAAAATAACCAAAGAAACCACACTTAAAACCACACTTGTGCATGGTAACTATGCACAAGTTTTGTGCATGGCATAGTTACCCAAGTCATTTCCTTGTTTGTGGGTCGTCTGTTTCTGTATTTCATACATGTGGAACACATTATTCCATTATCTTTCACCACTAACCAATGGAATTTTTTAAACCACTCACTGTTAATACCCGATAAGCAGTGTTTAGACACATGTTTTACATTTGAAAGAGACTTTGCAGAAATCGACGATTCTGTTGTTGGTTTGGTGTCTTCGCTACTATGCTTATCGGTTTCATCTTTCTTAAAATAACCAAAGAAACCACACTTAAAACCACACTTGTGCATGGTAACTATGCACAAGTTTTGTGCATGGCATAGTTACCCAAGTCATTTCCTTGTTTGTGGGTCGTCTGTTTCTGTATTTCATACATGTGGAACACATTATTCCATTATCTTTCACCACTAACCAATGGAATTTTTTAAACCACTCACTGTTAATACCCGATAAGCAGTGTTTAGACACACATTTTACATTTGAAAGAGACTTTGCAGAAATCGACGATTCTGTTGTTGGTTTGGTGTCTTCGCTACTATGCTTATCGGTTTCATCTTTCTTAAAATAACCAAAGAAACCACACTTAAGAGTATGGTTTTCTGACTTGACTTTTTACTCATTATAGAGTAATTTAATAAATACAAAATATATTGCTGTTAAATTAATCAGAACAAATCACTGAATTGTGCACTGACTGTAATACCCGAGACATACAACCCGCGTTATGTCACAATTTTGCTATTTATAAGTATTAATTACTAGGAATGGGAATTGGTATCACTCGAGACTGACATCATAGTCATCGAGAGTTTTGAGAATTCCCCGAGATCACAACTATATTTGATGCGCAGGCCTATTTTCTTTTACAAAATAAATTATTAAATACTTGGCTCACGATCTTCAGACAAAAACCATTATTAAGAAAAATAAATGTAGATTTTTAACATCAATTTTTGCCTTCGATATGAAGTTGCTCAATTTTCACAATTTATTTATTTCAAACATCAAAATCATGTCTCTTCCGTAAAAAATCTTCTTTGCAACCGATACTATTATATTCGAGATCCCAATTTTTGTCTTCTTCCACATACGGATTGGTGTACATCAAAGTGAATATCCGAAGCTCTCGAGATTGGCTTGCAATGCAAGAAATCGAGCTGGTTTCACGAGTATCGAGACTCTCCGGTTTGATTTCTCATCACTATTAATCGAAAAATGTCTTAGATTATTTTTCCAATCTTCCTCATTATTTAGCCATGTCAATTCACAACATTAATTAGTTGGGTGGTCAGTGAAACCAGCCGGGCAGTTTGCCCATTTAAAAGGTTCCTGGGGAGAACATAGGACTAGTTATGATCTTATTCAGTCTTCTCTATACCCATTCCACTGTATCATCACCACTAAAACCGCAGGACAAAATCTGTGCACAATAAACTATACGAGGCCTTATACAGTGAACTAAAACCTCTTTATTTCAACAAGTTAAGGTCCTCTGCATCACTGCCATAATCAGATGAAGTGTGTACAACTTGCAATGTGACCTCTGAACTTCAGATCCTTGTCCACCACCACTCCAACACAAGGAGTACTGAACTTCTAAACTTTCTCTACCAAGTGTATGCTTTGCATCCCATTGTTGCCTAGAATTTCAGAAATTTCAGAACCTTATGCTTTCCAACATTAAATTAATTTTAGTCTCCTTCCTCTCAGTATCACTATTTATGTTCTACAAGGTACAACTCTAGTTCTACCAGTTTGACTTCTCTTCCATTGATACTTATGCTGATGTCACCTAATTAGATTTCTGTTGATGTTCCAGTATCTGGTTTCACTATTTGTCCTAGCTCCCTGATGAAAACAGCAGGGAACCTTGTTTATTGAGGTGATTTTCCAGCTGGCATGAAATTTCATTATGTTGTTCCATATGTTTGTTTTTGATTCAAGTCAATACAAATTACAATTTGGTTGGTCAAGTCCCAAATTACCAGCCCATCCTTGGTTGTTTAATATCCAGTGGATACCTAACAAGGTGAACCACATGAAAATAAGCATGTACAACTTGCTTATCTTCATGTGTTGATAAGAAAGTTAGTTCTCTGCATTTCTTAAAGGCTATGTGGATGTCTCCTCCCAGTTATCTGACTCCGAACCTCAAGCAACCCTGATAACTCGGAGGAAACCTCCATAAGGAATGTACAGTAGTGACTAAAGTATTGGCTGAGTGAAATGTTTTTCTGAATGGTGGTACACACTGGTTCAGTGTGTACCACCATTCAGGATCATTTGATAGATAAGTTGCTAGTTGACTGAGACTAGCAACATATCCAGATATAATGTAACTAAATGAATCTGGTTGAGTGAAAGCAGCAGTATTGTCCTATGACTTCATAATAGTTTGTTAATAAAAAAAACTACAATAAAAATTAGATGGCTACAAAGTTGAAGATGAATATGAAAAACAACCATGTAAAAACATAGTGAAAATGATAAATCCTTTATTATCAATTTGATATGGGAAAGAAACTGAATGAAATTTTTGACAATATTTTCTTTTAAGTAAAATAGTTTTCCTGACAACTTCACAAACAGCAAAATGATTTATTAAAAATCATTTTGTACAATCAAGAGAAATTTATAGTTCTGATTACTGGAATACACAAAATGGAGATTATTCGACTAAAATTTGTAAGTTGATAAGAAAGCATTCAAATTCCATGTCATTAAATTAGTAAAACACATCAAAGTTATATTTTGCACATTAAAACAAAATATTACCTGTAGCTTTTGTATTTGCTCGTTGCATCCATAAACGAAGCATCATTAATGCCTGTTCACTTATATTGTTTGGGCATTCTTCTTCAATTGCTTTAATATCTGATTCTGAAATGTCCAGCTGGAGTCCTAATGCCACCCAGTCTTTGTCAAGCTCTTGAGCAATATCTGACAGCCGCAAGTCAGCACGATGAATAAGGTCTGGTTTTGCTAGTAGTAAAAAATAAATAAATAAAACTTATAAAATTATATATGAGAATATTTCCAGTAGTTTTATAGAATATAAACAATGGTGATTAAGTAATAGGTAACTTCATTATCTAGATGTTTTTTCATCTACTGCATGTCAATAACAACAGAATTAAAAACACAAAAGCAAATTAAGTAGCCACTACAAGATTTATTAAAAAAAACAGATCTTGTATCCTCCTGTCTTAAAATTTTGCTTTTTAAGCAATCACACATGTGCTTGTGTAAAAGGAAACAATCACACATGTGTAGACCTTCTCCAGCACTATCTGGGTTTTCATCTTCTCCTATTTGGAGTAAATGATTATAAAGATCCAAAAGCTGAGATGTTCCTGAATGCTACAACATTCTGGTATTGACCTTCTTTCCATTAAAAAAGGTAAGCTTTGGTAAAAAGAACTCTTTAATCTCTTATGCTGTGAACTCCTAAAGTAGGATACTGACAACAACACTTTATTTCATAACTTATTGAGGTTTCAAGGATACCCTAACAGGAGGGATCTTGCTTGGAGAAATGCATATGGTCACCTTCCAGTCAATATAATCAAATGAATGTACTTTAACATTGGGTATCTAATCTGTGACATCTGTTTCCAATTGGAAGTGGTAGAACATGCATTCTACAGCTGTCCTCTTGCCCTGCATATTTGGAACAGATTACGTAATGTGTTGGGCATTCCATTACTTACAACAGAACAGGTTATTTTTTTGTAGTACCACCACCTGTCAGCAATGGGAAGAGAATTTTGATTTTTGTAATTAATGAATTAAAATACCATTTCTGAAAGGTTAGAAAGAAACATGGATTTGAAAACTAGAAATAAGACATACAAATGCTTTATAATATTGTATCGTGGAAATTTTATTGTTCAGTCAGATGATTTTTTTATTTAGCAAAAAGCCTTATATGAGATATTCAATTTCTGGCTAGGTGATTAGACCACTCACATTCATGACCCTACTAGAGAGCTTCAAAATCGCACCAATAACCGTTTGAAAACAACCTATGAGCTTAAAAGAGAAAGAAGATGAGCTCTCTGATCTTTTCATGCTCTTCCTCCACGTCTATATGGGATGCCCAAAATTCATAAAGTAGACACACCTCTACATTCAATAGTAGAAGGGATAGATTCCCTCATTTATTTATTTATTTGTATGATGATATAATGGCCACGAAGCCCCTTTTACGAGGAAAAGGAGCCTCATGGCACCATCTCAATCCCTCCAAATTTTATCTGGGCTCGGGACCGGCATAGCTGACGAATCAGTCCTATGGCTAGGTCTTAAGTATTCCTGACTGTAGTCCGTGTGTTCATGGGGCCGGTTTGCCTACTTGCAGGAGGAAAAACCCCAGATAAACTGGGGAGAAAAAAGCTGCTGTCCACGCCCAAGACCAGCTAACCTGGCTATGTCTGAGAAAGATTCTTAAGCTCCTCACATCAGCGATGAGAATCAAACCCAGGACACTCCTTTCCCAGGCATATGTTGCGAAGCGCATAACCATGCGGACATAGATTCCCTGACATACCTCCTTTCCAAACATCTAGCTAAACTACTAAATAGCCTGATAGGAAGATCACCATCCTTTGTTAAAAACTCCGAGCATTTTGTTGAAGCATCAGCAATATCATCCTTGATGGACATGATATTTTATTAAGCTTTATCTGTTTACCAATGTTCCTATTGATGATCTACTTGCACTGATACAAGATAAATTCTCTAAAAAAGTTATAGCACTCCTCAAACACTGCATTTCATCTGAATATTTCAAATATAAAAATACAATATACAAAGAGAACTCTTGTCTAGCTATGGGCAAATCTTTATATGGAAACATAAAAAACAAGATCCTAGAAGAATACCATTATAAACCAAAATTATGGAAAAGGTATGTTGCTGATATGGTCTTAGTCTGGAAATATGGACTACCTTCACTGCTGCTTTTCATGATTACCTGAATCATCAACACCCTAATATAAAATTCACCTATGAATTAGAATCTAATGGTTCACTCCCATTTCTGGACTTTCTACTAACAAAAGAATCAGGTAAATTAAAGGTCTCTATATTTCAAAGAAAAATCTACTGACATCTAGAGAATTAAATCTGAAAACAAGACTAAGAATTAAAGGTCTCTATATTTCAAAGAAAAATCTACTGACATCAAAAGAATTAAATCTGAAAACAAGACTAAGAATCTCCAAATGTTACATATG
The DNA here is from genome assembly GCF_054136105.1 of Typopeltis vanoorti. NCBI lineage: Eukaryota > Metazoa > Arthropoda > Arachnida > Uropygi > Thelyphonidae > Typopeltis > Typopeltis vanoorti. The sequence goes on along the minus strand of NC_143556.1, from coordinate 106,124,519 downwards.
GCCCACATTATTATACAGAGTAGAGACATCGACACTCTCCAATCTCAGTGCAAAAAAACTGGAGGCCTTTGAAATGTGGATGCTGCAAAGAATTATGAGGATATCATGGAAAGACAAATGAAGAGGTACTAGAGATGGTAGGCATAAACAGGAGCCTCATAAAAGAAATTAAAAAGAGAAAAGTCAGCTATTTTGAACATATTCTGAGACATAACTGCCTACAGAGGACCAGTGGTGGCTCATGCATAGGTACTGTGGAACTGCAGCATCCCATTTTTTCTCGATATATAAATATATTTATTAATTTATTTATATTTGCTTGTAATATTTAATTTTATCATCAACAATCCTATACAATTCTCTTATTTTGTATAAAAAATAATAAAAATCCATCTTGTAGCACTTTGGAGGGTGAAGGGCTTTAGCAGCACTGTGTTTACCACAGTCATATTGCTACGCATGCAAGCATACACACGCCATAGTGAGATGTGGGCTATTAGCATAATGCACCCCCCATGATTTCAAGCCATGAGCTGCCACTGGAAAGGACACTTCTCAAAGGAACTGTTGAGGGAAAGAGAAGGAGAGGAAGACAAAGACTGGAGTAGATGAAAAACATAGAAGACTGGACCTTTCTTCCATATGAGGAATGCAAGCCACTGTCCGTCGCACAGTTCCACTGTTGTTTATATGCAGTTTGCACCAGTAGTAGAGTGTTCGTAGTGCTTATCGTGTTTACTCTGTCTCTTTAAATATTTGGACATTACAATTAAAGGATTTAATTGTAATGTCCAAAAATTGTAAATCCATTCCTTTAATTACAATTAAAGGAATGGATATTATTTTTAAGTAATTTTTAATTACACTAAACTGTATAATTTTATCGATAATAAACAATATTTTTTCATGAAACAAAACAAGAAGAATATATTTTATTTTTAAGTAATTTGGAATTATACCAAACTGTATAATTTTATTGATAATAAACAATATTTTTTCATGTTTAATTTTTTAAAAAATTTTTGCCATAATTTTGATATATTATCCAATCATGTATACACTGTACTTACAGTGTGTATGTATATTTCAAAAGTTGCAGCCCACGCACGATTTCAAGCCATGAGCCACCACTGCAAAGGACGCTTCTCAAAGGAACTGTTGAGGGAAAGAGAAGGAGAGGAAGACTGGAGTGGATGAAAAATATATGAGGAATCTTTCATGTGAGGAATGCAGCAGAGAGGCACAGAATAGGACATGGTGGAGATACATGGTAGTCAATCTCTTGGAGGGAGAAGGCACCTGACAGGACAGGACACGATATTTCAAAAGCCTACACATACTAACAGATATCTACATGCCTCTTCCCATCATTACAGACCTTATAAATGGGGTATTATTTCCACACTAGGAGCAAGAGCTCACCAACTCATCACTGACAAGGATGACCTAGCAAAAGAACTTCAATATTAAGAAACGCTTTCCTTTAAAATGGCTATAATGACCATATCATCTACAGATTACCCAACAAACATGAGACCAGAGAAATTTCTAATGAAGAAAACAGAAGCTTCATCATGCTTTCACATATTAGTTCTATTTCCATAAAACTAGCAAAAATACTTAAGGAATACAAAATCAAAGTAGTATTTATCTCCTTTATCAAGATGGGATCACTACTCCAATCTACAAAACCTTGACAAAGTCAACTTCAATATCTGGATGTTTATTGGCTATGTTGCAACTGCTGGCCATCTTATTATGGACAGAAAACAGAAAAATCAATTGAACAACATATTGAAGAGCACATTCATGATACTGAATACCAAAGGAGTGAAGCCTCAGCTTTGTCATCACATGTGCTCTCTTAAGCTGATCCACAAGATGCATTGCAAATGAGACTTCAAGTTTTATGGGATAAATCGGAACTATTACACCATTGCTACGATACAACAGGGGAGAAAAATCTGGGAGTCTTTGGAAATGGCATTAGATCCAAAACATCTAAATAATAACCTAAGCATCAACTTGTCTGAGTGCATCCTAGTCTTCATTAGCCAAACACGTTCACATGAATGTGTAAACATGCATAATTTTCTGAATAATTAGAAATATTTTAAAATAGCATCAGTCTCTTCTATAACTACATAATAGTTATGACCATTGTTAGTCTTCTGTTTTGTCTACTAGTTTTCTAGTCTGTATGTTTATGCTTGAAGAAACCTTGCAAAATTAGGATGAAATATGATGTTGCCAATTAAAATAAATGTCATAAATTTAGTTTAATCCTTTATCCAAGTGTGAGCAAACAAAGTTTGCACCTGAAAGTATCTTCAGGACTGGGGTAAGGTGGTGCAACACCAGGATGACTCCTTTGCTCACACTTGGATAAAGGATTAAACTAAATTTATTATATTCTAACCAAGTGAAATAAAAAAAAAATAAACTTTCAACATCTTTCTCTGAATCCAGAGTAATTTATTAAAAAGGTGGCACACCATTTGGCAACTCCTATAGGTAGAGATGACCTTGCTAATGCTTCTGGCTGGTATCTCCACTTGGGCCTGGCTCCCACTGAAGAGACCTCAATAAAGGTCGAAACTAGTCTGGGTAGTGGCCCTTCCCTTAATGCATAACATTAGACATATCTGCAAGGAGATGTGTTTTGCATTATGGGAGATACTGAGATAGGAGTGTTAGTAGCTTGCTCCACCTTACCCCAGTCCTGAAGATACTTTCAGGTGCAAACTTTGTTTGCTCACAATTGGATAAAGGATTAAACTAAATTTATTATATTCTAACCAAGTGAAAAAAAAAAACTTTCAATAAAATAAATGTCATCATCTTTTTCCGGTGTTCTGCCTTATAAACTCTTAGTTACATACTCATGAACTGGCAAAGTCTACACACACACACACACACACACACACACGCGCGCGCGCGACCTGTGCATACAACTTTATTTCGTATGAAAACTACTCTTTTATTTAAGTAATGTTTTTCAGGAATTCATCTAACACGTAAATAATAAAATGACTGAACTTATTGGAAGACAAAATGAATTGAGAGCATTAAAATGAAAATTGAATTATTTAAATTTATACAAAATACATATATAAGTGTTGTTTGATACTTACAAAGACCAATTCCTTGAATAAAGCCATATTTCTTTTCTACTGTTATTAGTTCTGAAGTTGGTATAATTGTATCAATCTAATACATTATAAGAAAATCAGATTAATAATTAAAAAATATTGCAAACATATGGCAAAGCAAATTAAGTAGAACATTCTTAGTTATTAAGCTATTATCTTAAAAAATATAATTACAGTAAAATTCTAATATAATAAAAATTTGCATGACTTTAGAATATTATCATATAGATAGACTTAGTTGTTAGTGGTTATTCAAAATAATGCTTCATGGTTGAAACAACACTAAAAGAAAAAAAAATTATCTTAAGCTTTTCACAAACCATTAAGGTTCTTAGCTGTAGACTTCATAACCGCAACCATCCCAAGGATAAGTTGGTTGGTTGCGGTTGTGAGTTCCCCAGAACAGGCAAACCAGCCATGCGTTCACAGGGCTGGTTTGCTGTTCTGGGGAATGAAAAATCCGAGTTTCCAGGTGAATAAAAAAAAAACCTTACTTCCATATGAGACCAGCTAACTCAGTTTTAGTTGAAAGAGACTAGATAAAGGTTCCTCGCATCTTGGAGAGAATCGAACCCAGGTCTTTCTGACCAAAGGACTTCATCTATACCGACTGAGCCATGGAAGTTCAAAAGAAAAAAAAAACTGCTTAACTAATTTATTTAACGAGCTATTATTGGACTGAATTTCTAAGCAGCATCTTCAGTACACAAATTACAGCTGAAGTAAACAAGCCACATTTGATTAGATTATTCCAGAAACAATTCAAATTGTAACCGAAAATGACTAGGAACTAAGGAGATGGATAAAAAATGTAGTTACCGTATTTGCCGGTGTATAAGACACTTTTTTTCTTTGAAAATAGGTCTGAAAAACAGGGTGCGTCTTATAACGCTGATACTCGGTTTTTTATTACTTTCATTTCTGGAAATGTTCTCTGTTCTGAGTTATGTGACTTCTTTCTTGCTTTCCTGTGGTGAGTGAGAGCATTCCAGTTATGTAGAGTTCAGCGGATGCGCATGCACTGTCATCAATGATCACAGCTGTGTTCCTGTTTGTTTAAACTTTCCAATTGTTGTCGCAGTTGTTGTGAACGGTGATAAATTTCTACCATTAAAACTTCTCTAAATTTCTTGGCAAATTATGGCTGAAAAACGTCAGCATTGCTACAATATTGCATACAAGCTACGTGTGATTACGTATGCTAAAGAATATGGAAACAGGGCTGCAGAGAAGCATTGCAGGCCAACCCCAACTGAGAAAATGATAAGAACTTGATGGAATCAGGAAGAGCATCTAAAAAAATCAATTTTTTAGATGTCGCTAAAAAATGTGTACAAAAAAGGGGGTGCATCTTATACGCCGGAAAATATGGTAATTCAGAGAAGTTAAGCTTAATGCAGTCTTAGAACAATTGTCGGTTGGCAAATTGATGCCATCATTAATTAGTCACTCATTCCAAAAATACCCTCTGAGATCTATAGTGACTTCTATTCAGTCCAGTTATCTTCTTCTATTTAATCCTGTGTGAAGTACTGTACATGGTCTGTGGGTCTTAATTTACCATATAGATGGTTGCAAATTTAGTTTTCATGTTCTTCAAGGCAGATTTTAACAGACTGCCAGTCTGTCCAAAGTTAGCTAAGTTGCAGGCATAACTCCATGATGTTCAAGAGGATAAAGCAGTCCCTTTGCAGAGTATTGAAGTGTGGATGAAGGTTGCTAAATAGATGTCTAGTTTAAAAATGGAATGCATCATTATATTTGTGAATAACAAATATAATATAAACAGTAGTTGGTGAGAGTGGACTCCCCATGGCAGTTCTTTCTCAACTTGTCTGAAAATTCTGTTTCAACAAAGAAAATAACCAGAGTGAATGACAAAGTGTCAAATAATTTCACTATATCTGGCTGAAAGGCTTGCAAAAGCAGATGAAGCATGTCTTCTAGAGGTACATTAGTGAAGAGGAATTCTATATCAAAACTGACCATTAAATCAATAATTTGGAGGAAAAGATTTTTCACTTTATCCCGAAAATCAGAGGATTTTTTTATTTATTTATGTTTTCTTTTATATAAACGATCAGGAGTTACCAATACATGCTTTTAATAAACATGCTAAAACTTAGCAATGTGATATATATATATATATATATATATATATATATATATATATATAGGAGAATCTATACAGTCAACAATGGGATGAAAAGCAAGGCCTTCCATGTGGATCTCTGGCAAACCATAGAAATGTGGGGTTCTAACAAGATCATTTTAACATTTTTTGTGACATCTCCATTAAGGCTTATGACTTCATCTCACAGTGAGTTAAATTTTATGAGTTGAATATTGGTGCTTTGTGATCCAGTTCCTGGTAAGTCAATCTGTCATGTAGTAAGACAGAAATGCAATTTGAAAAGCTCATAACCACAGTGTGGTTTTCCTTTGTCTGCATTTGTAAGAATAAGGTGATTATTGAAGTAAGAATTTTTGTAAAGCTTTAATTTCTGCTAAGGAAATGTTGAGAGGAGGAAGCTTAACTTTCAGTAGCACAAACGAGACTTCCAGTTGAAGTTTAGTTATTCACTGGAGAGAGTGAATAAATTCCATTCAAATTAAGATACTGCTTAGGAACTGTAGCAAATTCTTGTCCTTTGGATAGAATAAGAATTTTGTTTTCAGTTCAAAGGGTGTCCTGAGATACCCTTTGAACCCCCTTGTGATTTCCGAGCTCCCTCCTGCTCTTGGCTAATCACCTTTATCACTGCTTACCATATATATCTGCTCAGTCTCAACTTCACCACCTATATTGCAACATACTTCATTTCCATACACACCTATTACTACTCCTGTTTCCACTGCCAAGCACTTCAATACCATTCTCCTGATCTTTCACTTCTTCTCTTACTTCTGACACTTCTTTGCATCATACACTCACCTCCATCTAGCATGAGGCCATTTAAATTTTAACAGTTTGAAACAATTTGTTGAACGGTCTGAAAATTAATATAGCTTGCAATATTATTCATTTATAAGTTAAAATAACTTTTTTTCAATATGCTTCATTAGCAATAAAAAAAAAAGAATACTTTTTAGTTCTGGCCTTTTCCAGATTTTTGTTCATTTCATGTGATAACTGATTTTCTATATTGCAATGTTAAAATAAATTATATGTATTACCAGTCTTTCATCAGGGAAACTGTTATTATTATTATTATCTCATGGAGTCAAAAGACTCATCTAGGAGGTCCTTTTGTCATACAAACAGCTCATCATATCATGCCTTAAACACACTCAGCAGACACCACATTATCAGGCAAGACATTCCAATCATTCACACTACTCAGCATGCAAAAACCTGCTTCACACTCCCTTGTTCACACCCTCCTTATACAGCTTTCAGGGATGACCTTTTGTTCTCAACCTGATCTCCCACCATTTTATGAAAACCTCTTCAACATTGATCTATAACAATCCCCTTACTTTATAGGTCTCTATCATACACCCCTCTTATCCACTAGACTCTGTAAATTGCATCTTCCTCATATTTGACATTCCAGAGATCAGAAAATACCTTAGTAAGTCATCTCTGGACCATTTTCAATATCTCTTCATCCTTTTGAAAACCAGGTGACCAAATCTGTGCACAGAAGTCCATGTGTGGCCTAATCAATGGTTTATACAATGGAACAAGAATCTCCTTACTTCTACAAGTCAGTGTCCTCTGCATCATTCCCAGAATTCTTTGTGTTGTCCTCACAATTTTGGCAATGTCCCCTAAATTTCAGATCCTCGTCTACTATCACCCTAAGATCTGTTATTTCCTCCACCTCCAACAATATATACCCACTAAGCATAAATTCTACATCCCATCTTTGCCGGTCTGGTTGGCCGAGTGGTTAGGGTATCCGCTCTCCATCCAAAGGCTGCAGGTTCGAAACCCGTTGAGGACATGGATGTCTTTGGTGAAAATACTGGTGGTGGTTGTGGGCCATAGATGGCATTGGTGTAGTTGCAGTTCATTGTAGTTGGTGGATTGAGTGGTGGAGACAGAGAGTTGTAGAGTAGGTACCCTCCCTCCATGTCTTTGGATCCTGGAGGTGTTATGTAATAATAATAATAATCTTTGTTTCCCAAATTTTAAAACCTTACATTCTGCAACATTGACCTCGCATCCACATTTCCGTGCCCATTCAATAATTTATTCAAGTTTTCTTGTAAAGCCACAACGTCTTCTCTACTCTTCATAGTTCCTCCCAATTTTGCATCATCTGCAAACACAACTGAATATCCCCATCCAAATCTTCACCAATATCATTAACATACAGGTTAAACAGAAATGGCCCTAAAACAGATCCCTGAGGCACAGCACTGATGACTTTCCACTTCCTGGATATTGCTCCCCCATATACAACTTGCTGATACCTATCAGATAGCCAGTATCCGATCCAATGCACTAATCTAATATCCAACCGCATCTGCTCTAGTTTGACTATCAACTTATCATGAGGTACTTTATCAAAAGCCTTTGTGAAATGTAAGTATATTACTCTGTATCCCTCTCCTCTCCATGGAAGCTGTCACCTCATTATAATAAGTAGATTACTAAAACATGACCTCCCTTTAGCAAATCCATTCTTTCCATCAAAGATAATTCCATTGTTGTCAACCCATTTTGGATTGTAGTTCTCACCAGCATCTCCAACAACAAACACAACACCTAACACACAGATAGGCCTATAATTTGATGCTTGAGTTCTATCACCTCACTTATGAAGTGCCACAATCTTGCCCTCCTTCCACTCCTTTGGAACTTGTCCCAGTGCAAGACTCATTAAAAAAGATATGTCAAGGCATATGTCAACTACTGTGCACATTCCTTCAGAATACATGGTATATATTATCAAGTCACACAACCTTATTATCATCTAGTTTGCTCAACTCCCCATATACCTCTTGCTCACTTATATCCAGTCTCCCCTCATCATCATCAAATGCTCTCAATCTCTCCATGATGTCACATTCACAAGAATGAAAGACCTTGATGAACTGCTCATTAAGTATCTCCACTATATCTTCTGCAGTTGTCGTTATACCATTTTCTCTAATCAATGTAATCTTTCCATAATCATTCTTTTTTTTGCTGGCTACATATCAAAAGAACTCCTTAGGATTCTTTTCGGATTCATTAGCTAACTGCTAATGAAGCCTAACTCTTCATACCTCATTTTTGCTACCCTTAAAAACCAAGTCACTCTCCTTGCCTGGTCTTTGTAAGCGTAATCCTCATGGAATTGGTTATTACCATTTCTTATGATGCCTCCATAATGCCTTTTTTCTCTGTATCAAATGTCTAAATGTATTCCAAGGGTCAGAAGGTAAAATAAGGTAGGTGTGAAATGGATGAATGAAAAAGATTAAACATGCAATACAGAGAAAAAAGGCATTATGGAGGCATCATAAGAAATGGTAATAACCAATTCCATGAGGGTTGAATGGCTTGAATATCCCGCAAGCTTCATTGATCTCTTTTCCAACTAACTCCTCATTCCATGCTATCCCTGCAAGCTGTCTCCTGAGCTCTTCATAATCACCAGCCTTGTAGTCCCACATATATACCCTTTTCTCACAGAGGTCCTCACACTGCTGGCAACCACCCAGGTAATCACTTCGTGGTCACTCTCACCAACTGGAGGGTGACTGTCATCCAAACTTCTACATGGAGTCCAAAGACTCGCTGCAATTGGCCTGTACTAATCACTACTTACACAATGTCGATTACATTGTATGTATAATGATTAGTGGGGGGTAACCCATTCTGCTTGCTGTGCAGCCAAAAAATATTTATCTTTACATCTTCCTCAACTTCTAAACATTATCGTTCATGCTCTCCTATCTTATGCCATACTGAAATTCTTCATATAAAATCATTCATCCCATGAACCCACTCCTTTTATTATCTTACAGTGTATGTCTATTTGTATCTTCTCTTTTTTTTATCTATCAACAACATTTTGTAATCTCTCATACTCCCAATAATCATTATACATACAATGTCATTGGAAATGTGTATATAGTGATTAGTATGGTCCAATTGTAGTGAGTCTTTGGACCCCATGTTGATGCTTGGATGACAATATTTTCCCAAGATGAAGTGGATCACCATGAGAAAAGTAGACCTGCAATGGGAGAGGCCCTTACCCAGCAGTAGGGAAGATATAGGCAGAATCACAATTTTGCTGGCCTGGTTGGCCGAGTTTAGTGTATCTGCCCTCCAGCCAAAAAGCTGCAGGTTCGAATCCCGCCATGGCCATGGATGTTTGTGATTATCTGTGAAAATACTAGTAGTGGTGGGCAGTAGATGGTGTTGATGTAGATGATGTGGTTCACTGTAGTTGGTGCATTGTGACGGAGAGTGGTGGAGACAAAGAGCGTAGAGTAGGTGCCCTCCCTTGATGAGTCTTTGGACTCCTTGGAGGTGTCACGTAATAATAATAATAATAATAATTTAAATTAAGGGATATTACATCCCATATTGTTTCATAGCTGAATAAGAAACTCAAAAAGTTTCGTGCCGAATATAGAAACTATATATAAGTTCAGCGAGTCCAAGCGTAAGCAAATACCTGGATAGTGCAACACCAGGGCAAATCATAGTCCACCTGGTAGTGCAACACTGAGGCAACTCATAGTAAGGGTGGAGCAAGCTCCGTTTACTGTTCTTGGTATTTACCCATAATGTGAAACCCAGCTCCTAGGAGCTGTATTACTGTTCTACATTATGAGAGAAGGTCACTACCCAGACCGGTTTCAACCTTTATTGAGATCTCATCAATGAGTAGGTAGATAATACCAAGTTTGTAGCGAACAGAACTTACATACCTTACTATAAAAAATTGCCAAGAAGGTGTCCTAATAAATTACTAATTATATGAAGAGCCAAAAGCTTCAATTTTGTCACCGAATTGAAGCTTTTGACTCTTCATATAATTAGTAATTTAATAATAATCATAATAATAATCTTTCAGTTTATCTAACCTGGTCATCAGTTTCTGGACTCTCTCCAATACTTCCTCAAATCAAGGAATCATAGAATCTGTACTGTGCTACACATATCTATGCAGAGCAGTCTAGATGTGAGCATATCAAATAAAGAGGGATAATAAGTTCCTTATGCCCACCTATAACCCATTGTGGTACTCTTCTCACTTTTTCAACATAACTTCATAACCTCACCTCCTTGTCCACCATTATGTCTAAATCCCTAGTCCAAATTTCCTACAGTACAGTCCCATTGATGTATTATATTGTTTGTAATATTTTTGCCACAAAGTGTAAAACTTTATGTTTACTTGCTCATTCAATAATAGCTAAACTGGCAACATTATCCTTTTTCCCACTCTCTGTCAGTCTATTTAAATCATCCAGCTAGACCTCTACATGCATGTTTTCATAAACTGAAAAGGATAGTAGTTAATAAACTATCTACTGTCCTTTTTAGTTCACAATCATCATGAAACAATTATATATTCCTCTCAAATAATCTGCACTACCATTAATGTAAAAATTAAACAGTGGCTGTTCAACGACTACTTGCTGGCCACCTTCTCCTTGATTCTGTTATGCCACGTATGTACCACTATTGATGCATGCTTTTATTTACGTCATCAATTTCATATCCATCATCTGCCATGTGAACGGATACCACTTCGCTCTCCATTCAGAATGGAGACCCATGACAAACATGATTAACAGAGTGGGTTAAATGTCACTGTGGGTGTGGTTGTTTGAGAATGCATTTGTGCTAGATGAATTTCACTGTCCAATGTGAGACTATCACCATGTTTAATTGGAGATATGAAATAGCCTGAAAAAAAGTTCCATGCTTGGTCTACAGAGCTCGGTTTTTAAATAATTTAACTGTCAACACACTCTCAGTGCTAAAACACAAATTTAAAACCTTTTAATGGAAGAGCTCTTATTAAATTTTTATGACGCCCACTCACAAAAGGTTATCTGCAAACCCACAGTACATTAGTACCATGAATGGCCTAAGGATTTTCCTCCCATTTTTTATTAATTTTTAAATTTGCTTTTTTTATTTTTTACATCATTATCTGGAAACCCTACTCTAGTTGTAAAATGCAGAACTTGATAAAGCCAATTCAGGCCTCCAATAACCGGAGCAGTGGTCTCACATCTGGGGATGAAATTCATCTCCTACCTACAGACAATCGAAAGGCAGACCCACAGTCTGTTTGTTGGAGAGAATATATGTCACTCAACAAACAAGGCCAGCTAACTGCATGAACTCTAAGAATTACAGAACTTCTACTCAAATTATAAATGCAGTGAAGGGAATAAATGGATACAATTACATTAAAAAAAATTTAAATAGTTTTTGTGAACTTACCAAACAAACCTCTGGCATGGCTATATTTAGATTGCATATTGGAGTTTGAGGCAGTTCTCCACGTCCAACTTTTGGTTCTCTCATGAATGCTATCCTTCCCATGAGCTCTTGATGTAGGTCTTTAACTCGAATGATGAAAGGCAGTCTATTTTCTCGGAATGCTTGAAACGACAGTTTAAGCTGTTCTCCTGATTTTGTAACTGGAACAAGATTTCCAGCAAATTCCAGATATTGCAGTTTTCCTTCTAGAACCTAATAAATCAGAATGAAATTATCAACTTAATACACACACACAAAAGCAAATCATAAGGCATCTCAAAATTATTCAAATATTATTATTATTATTCAGGCCTCCATGGAGTCAAAAGACTCATCGTGGAAGTCCTTACCAGGAAACACAAAGTCTATCATACCACTCCTTGAACTCATTGACCATTCTTGTTCTCAACACTCTATCAGGCAATGTATTCCATGGTTCAACCACCCTCCATGCAAAGAAACTACCTCTCACCCTCCTGCAACTTCTAGGGATGGCCACTTGTCATGCTCCTTCCCACTGTTCCAAGTGAAAGAACTTTCCCAGTTTCAACCCTGTAACTACCGCTCAACAGTTTAAAAGTCTCAATCATATCACCTCTCCTTCTTCTATCCAATAAACAATGCGGTCCACATTTCCTCATAACTAACATTGTACAGTCCTGAAACCATCTTTGTTATCCACCTCTGTACCCTTTCCACAGTTAATTTATCCCCTTCAAATCCTAGTGACCAAATCTGAGAACAGTAGTCTAAGTGTGGTCTGATCAGAGACTTATACAACGGAATGATAACCCTTTTATCTCTGCAGGTCAGTGTCCTTCTCATAATTGCAGCAATTGCAATATGTCCCCAAAATTTCAGGTTTCTATCAATCATCAACCCCAGATCTCTTGTCTCCCCTACTTCCTCCAGTATAACTCCTCCCATAGAGTATGCAGCATCCCATCGATGTTTCCCAAACCTCAAGACTTTACATTTTGCTGCATTAAATTGACCCCCATTCATTTGCCCATCTATCTAGGTTATTCAAATCCTCTTGCAGGGCTACCATATCTGCACTATTACTAATAATACTTCCCAGCTTCGCATCATCCACAAACAACTGAATATCCCCCTGCAATCCACTGACAATATCATTGATATAAAGGTTAAACAATATAGGTCCTAGTACTGTGGGACCCCACTTGCAACCTCCTGTATTATGTTATGTAAAATAGAGTCCCTAAATGGGGGAGGACTTGGCGACATGCTATTTGTAATTGGAGCTCCGGCTGCCTCCATCATTCAAAGTTTTCGTATAAACTATTTTTAATGTATATATAACGTAATTTAATGCATAAACTATATTTAACCATACTAAATAACTAAATACGAAAACTTATCTATTTCTTCTCTTCCACCATAGATGCGTCTGACTCTGACCTCACCTTCTCCATAACCGAAAAATAACACAATATAAACAACAACTAAACTCCAAAAGCAGCACCACTTGTATTACTGAAAAAAATGTAATGCAATTCATGACAGAAGTCACACTATAGACTGTTTAAAAACCGTTATACACTGTTTAAATATTTCTTAGAAAATTAGCTGCTAACATGATAAGTAGTACAGAAGGATTTTTTTTTATTTATTTTTTTTTAATAAATCAGTCCCACACATAAGAGCCTGCTAAAGAAACAGCAAATCAATAAGCAGGAATCAAGAAAAAAGTAATCTGTAAACTTTTCAAGAGTTAGAGGCTGCAGTCTTTAGACAATATGTCATTAGACAGGCTGTTCCAGAGAACAGAGATAGATGGGAAAAGCAGATTTGATGGGTTAGCAATTCAGATTTAAACTCGATATTGAGTAGGTATTGCTTGTGTTACTATAAGTTTAGCAGAAATGAGAAGAATGCCCATCATTCTGATCCTCTATGAAGCAGGAATTGCAGAGAGAGTGTAAGAAAGGAGTCATCAATTACCTGAACTGTCTTCTTCTGGAGAGCATGAAGAATTTTGAGACATGTATCTAAAGATTGATGGTCATGGAGACAGATATGAAAGCATCGTGAACAAACCTAACTAAGCAAGACTGGATTTTAAATAAAGGAATCCGGAGCATGTTACTCAAAAGCTTCTATATAAAAGTTATCAATTGGGGGGGCATAAAAAGGAGCCCATGGCTGTGCCTTCTTTTTGCAGTTAAAGTGTATTCTGGTACATAAAATTACATAAAAAATTACATGGGCAAAGAGCCAATGTTGTCCTGTAAAAAAGAAAAAAAAATGTCACTGATTGGGACATTTATGAAAAGAGCAGGTATGTCAAACCTGACTAATAAATCATATTTATTAATTGTAATGTCCTTACTTTTGCTCATGAAGTGTAATCTGTGTTTTTATATTGGAGGGGAAATGATCTACTAAATGTTTGAGGTCATCAGTTTCTTAGATAGATGATAACTGGGACTGTTGATACCTTCAATTATATGCTGAAGCAGTATGTTCTGGTTATAGTTAAGGACAAAGATATTGCAGATCAGTGAGGTAAAAAGAGGATCCAGAGGTGAGTGACCAAGATTGTGATAGGTCTATGGAATGCTACCCATGAGGATATATAAAAGATCTCTGGGTTATGAAGGCTAACTGGCAAGTAGAAAGAGAAGATATGATAGACACTTATAAGCTATTAACCGTGCATCCAGCCATATACACGAAATATCAAGCATTTTATGCTCTGTATCCAAGTTATTCCAATGGTATCCAGATACTATTTAAATTTCATTGTACACTTCACATTGCTTGTTTGATGTGTATACATAATTAACAGGATTTGATAAAATTGATACAGAAGATTTTTTTTCAATAGAGAACAACATGGAAGAGAAAAGTGGGTAATCCCTAGAAGTTGTAAGAGGATGAGGTTATCAACAGTGAGAGGACTATATTTTTTGTTTGGAAGGTAGTAAAATGGTTTAATATGTTGTCAGGGGTGGTTGTGAATATTTTGTTAGTGAATGACTTCAAGGATTAGTATGATAGGTATCATGTGAATAATAGTTAGTATGGGCCTCTGATGATGAGTCTGACTCCACAGAGGTCCTCATAAAATAATGATAACAACAAACATCTGATTAACTGTCTGATAATTATTATTATGAATAAGGAAAAAGTTTCCCAGAAAAAGAATGCAACTTCTAATGAGAAACTTCTAAAACTGAAAACTATTATAGTTCTCTGATATTCTGATTGGTTTTGATTTCAGTCCATGCTGTTTTATTTATTTTCTTCAAGCACTATTTTTTGAATTGCCAATCTTTGTTCTTCCTTGCTGTGGGGGAGTATGATTGAGTTGGAAAAGTTAGGAGACCAAAATCATCAATTATTATTATGGGATGCGCCATGGAGTCCTTAGATATATTTATAGCCTCCCTCAATATGTCTTAGGCCTCCATGGAGTATACCATAATAATAATAATTGATGAATTTGGTCTCCTAACTTTTCAGTCATACTCCCCACAGCAAGGAAGAACAAAGATTGGCAAGTCAAAAAATAGTGCTTGAGGAAAATAAATAAAACAGCATGGCAAGCACTATCCAACAGTATCTGTTATACTTTGCTTTGAACTCATTCACAGTCATGGCACCCACAACAGACCAACAACCTATTCCACTCATTCATCACTCTCCAAACAAAAATCTAGTCCTGACACCCATGCTAACTACATTTTCGATCAGTTTCCAAGGATGACCCTTAGTTCTCCCACTTGAAGTGATATGTTTGTGTCAAACACATCACTCCTTTTCTGTGAGCTACAAATGTTCAACCTGTCCTCATAAGGTTCATTCCATAAACCTGATACCATCTTGGTCATGTGCCTCTGGATCCACTCCACCTCCTACTCCCCAAGAAATCTAAGTGACCAGATCTGTACACAGCAGTCAAGATGGGGGTCTTACCAAGACTCTATAAAGAGGACAGATATAACCTGCTTGTCTCTGGTCGTCAGGGTATTCTTCAGTATCCCAGTAATCCAATGAGCTGCTTTAGCAAGTTTTGCAATATACCCTCTAAACTTTAACTCCATATCCACTAACAATTCCCAAATTCCTGGCTTCACCAATTTCCTGCAGTACAGTTCCATCAGTGTGATACAGAGCTGGTAATCTTTTCACCCCCAAAATGCATAACCTTCCACTTGGCCACATTAAACGGACATCCATTGTTCTTTTCCCAGACTGCCAGTCTATCCAAATCATCCTGCAAAATTTTAACATCATCTGTATTAACTATTGCTCTACTCAATTTTGCATCATTGGCAAACAACTGAATAGTTTGTCTAAGATCCTTTCCTATATTATTAATGAACAACTTAAATAGCAGTGGCCCATGAACAAAGCCATGTGGCAAGCCACTAGTCACATGCTTTCTACTGGACTCTACTCCTGAATTAACTACTCTCTGATATATCTCCATCAACCACCCTCTTATCCACTTTGCCAACTTTATATCCATCCCTATGTGCTGTAATTTACTGATTAGAATTCCATGCAGTATGTGGTCAAAAGATTTTGCAAAATCCAGCAATACCCCTGTAAACCAATTAGATTTATCCAACTCAGATGTCACTGCATTATAAAATGTGAGAAAGTAACTAAGACACAACCTTATCCTCACAAAACCATATTACCGGCCACATAATATCCCATTTCTGTCTGTCCATTTCTGTATTTTGCACTTGACCAACTTCTCCAGTACCTTGACTACAACTCCTGATATGCTGACTGGTCAGTAATGTTCTACATCAGTCTTGGAGCCTCCTTTATACAATCGAACTATTTTCCCCTCTTTCCATATACCTAGTACTAACCCAGAGCTGAGACTTAGAATAATCAATGTGGTCAAAGGCACTGTCAATTCCCTCGCACCTTCTCATAAAACTCAAGCTGGTATATCATCTAATCTCATAGCTGTATTCACATCAAGGTTCTGTAATATGCTTTGCACCTCCAGTTCATTTACCTCCATTTCCATATAAGCATTTACTTCTCTTGTTACTGCATTATTATTAAATTACTTAAGGAATTCACAATGTAAACTGGAATATAAATTAAAATAAACTTTAATATATACTTCCTATATTTTGGCAACGTCACATTGCCATCTTCATGAGAACTTAAGACTAAGATATGTGCACGCAGGCACAAATACAGCAAATGAGGTTGAAGAGAGAAGGCTATTGTTTTTCATAAAGTCCTGATCATGTCCCATAGTGGGCTATATTAGGTATTCTTGGCCGCTGCGCTGATGTTCTCATGATGTACGTCTCCCAAATTTGGGGCAGTCTCATGCATTCAAATTTGTTGAGGTCTGGCACGTTTTTTTAGGGCTGAGGCTGATTCAATGAACAGTCTCTCAAGGAATTTAAACTTGCTGCCGGTGTATTACTGTGGCTTTCTTCCAACGTATTCTGTGGCAAGTATCCAGAGCATGGTCTGCAAGCCCTGAGTGGGTGTACTGGTGAAACCGGATGTATTCCTTGTGTTCTGATATTCGCTGTCCTGCCAGTTTGGCCAAAATAGGACAGCTTACAGCTGCAAGGGACCTGGTAAACACCAGGTAGGGCTAGGGGGAGTGGTTGGTCTTTTGTGGAGCGGATAAGGGATGCGAATTTTCTATATGGTTTGTATCAAGAGGTTAGGTCATATTTTTTTCAGAAGTGCCCTGGATGTAGAGAATAGTGATTGATTTAGAGTAATCTTTATTCTGATGGGGAGGGGGGGTTGTTACTGGTTTTAGTATTTTTTGGGGGTAGTAGCCATTGGCTAAGAACGTGTTAAGGATGTGATTTAGTTCAGTAGTTAGGGCATTGTCATTTGAACTGATTAGTTAACCCTGTTATGTAGTGTCTTAATAACACCATATTGTTGTGGGGGGGGGGGGATTGTTGGTGACTGTACCTGCCTGTATGGGTGGGTTTTCTATAAACTGAGAAAACCAAGGTTCCAATCAGGCTGGCAGGTGATTAGTGTCTCTAGGAAAGGGAGGCTGTTGCTATCCTCTTTTTCCAAGTGAACTTGATTCTGGGGTGTTGGTTGTTTAAGTATTTTAGGAAGGAGAGGAGTGTATCTGAGCCATGCGGCCAAGTAACAAACACATCATCAACATAGCGAAGCCATATAGTAGGTTTTTGTGGGGCAGAGTTTAAGGCTTTCTCTTCAAAAGTCTCCATAAAGAAGTTGGCCAGGAGTGAGGAGAGTGGTGAACCCATGGCTGTCCCCTCTATCTGTTTGCAGAAGCAGTATGTACAGCCAACATATAAGCCTTTCTACAAGACTCTTGTTACTGCAATATCTCCACCTGGATGATATACTTTTGCAAAGTGTTCATTTAGTAATTCTACTATTTCATCTGATTCAATTTCTTCCTTATCATCAGCATTCACTAAATTCATTTTGCCATAAATATTCTTCCTTTTACTTGCAACATATTGAAAAAACTGTTTGAGATTATCTTTGGTCTGCACTGCTAATTTCCTTTTATATTCTGGTTTTGCCTTTCTTACCAAATTGGTTACATTTTTGGCCTGTGCTTTGTGCTCATGTGCCTGCTGATCAGTTTTCTCCTCAAATTCCCTTCTCAAATTTTTCTTTTCTTTCTTTTTTTTTTTTTTTTTTTGTAGCTCCTGCTTAATAATGATATTTATCCATTTAACTCCCACTTGATTTATTCTCCTGACTTTAGGTATGCGGTTTGCTATTACTTCCCTCATGCACTATCAACACTAAGTCCTTGCAATTTCACATTCCAAGGGCAAGGATTTCTAGTACTGATCCAAGCAATCTCGTAAGCTTGTCATAATTACCAGCCTTGTAATTCCACATATACCCATTAATCATTGACTCCCCTCTTAACTGAAAATTCCACACATTTAGCCATCTCCCAGGGCAAGAATATATGATCACTTCTCACCACTTAGTGGTAATGTGGTCATGTTGGTTATAGACAAATTCTCTGATGCAATTAGTAGGTCTAGCACTCACAAACTCCTAGTACATTCCATCACATGCTGCTTCAGGTAATTATTTATACTTTCATAACTGTAATAATTTCATTTCCTTCCTCCCATGTGCTCTCTCTCTCCTCTTCCAATCTATGTTCTCATAGATCCCCATAATAATTACATACCCTCCACTCATTGAGCTTATTCACCAATGCACAGTATTTCCACATTGTTTACATTCCCTGGTCTATAGAGGCATTTAACTGTATATTTTGTTCTACTGGCAATTATCACACACTAGATGGCCTCAAATGTGCTATTTCACTGACCTGCAGTTGAACTTCTATTCTGGTTGCATTCATCAGCAATCATCAATAATACTCCTCCCAACATTCTCTATCCTCCTTGAACATACTATACCCTTCGCATTCTATCCCATTAATTATATCACATCTTCTGTCAGCCATATGTCACTAATGCCAATAACTTTTGGCCAGAATGAATTAACCAATGCCAAAAGCTCCCCCCCCCTGTTCTGAATGCTTCTAATATTAGTGTACATAAAGTACAAATGCCCATTATGCACACTGTTATCCTGGCATTTTATACTATCTCTCACATTTTGGTTTATTACCCATGTTCTAATTTAGGTATTTTATGCACATTCTTACACAAATAGGGTATCAACCCTTACAGGGTTGATACCCTATAAGGACTGTTATCAGACAGTCTAATTTGAGTAATAGAGCCTCCATAGCTCAGTCAGTATGGATGAAGCCTTTTGGTTAGAAAGACCTGGATTCAATTCCTGTCTATGATATGAGGAACTTTGTCTGGTCTCTTTCGACTAAAAGTGAGTTTGATAACCAGGGTTTTTCTGCCTGGAAACTTGGGTTTTTCATCCCTGTGAATACACACCGATTTACAGTCATATAAAATATATATACTTCATCAGTCCCTCATCAGGAGGGCTCAACCCCTGCCCTGAAGTGATGGGGAAGAAAGGGGGAGAACCCTATATGAATACTATTATTATTTAAGTAATTAAAGAAATCAACAAAACACCATCTGGAAGGTATTATGTGGGAGGTTCAATGAAACCCTGCTGTGTTTCCCAAGGAATACAATTTACAGTCATTTAAATTAAATGTAAATAAGTTCCTCCTTTCTCAACCCGCTACCTATACACAGTACTAATGTACTATAGGTTGATCAACCAACCTCTTGTGTTTGGTCACAACATAAAAAAAAAATATATAATAAAAAAATGAAGAAAAACAGCACTGAGAAAGGATTAAAAATACTATTTAATTCTTTCAATATTTTCATCTCAGTCACAAAAACATCATAACAAGTACAATATGAAACTTAGAAAACACACACACACACAATGGAAACAGAAAACTAAGTGAAACACATTGAAGAAAGATTATAATATTAACTAGATGGGACATCCTCTGTGGGCACCTGCTGGTAATGTCAAATGTAAACTTTGATCTTGAAGTATTAGTGTTTCCATTATTTTAGAAGTTGTTTGCAACCACATTTGTTCAATCCCATTAGACTGATTTCTGGGGAAGATGGAGATTCGAAAAAATATGTTTCTAATGCTGGTAATGTCAAATGTAAACTTTGATCTTGAAGTATTAGTGTTTCCATTATTTTAGAAGTTGTTTGCAACCACATTTGTTCAATCCCATTAGACTGATTTCTGGGGAAGATGGAGATTCGAAAAAATATGTTTCTATTTTGAATTTGCTGCATGGTGATTTTCTCCCAATTTTTCTATGATTAATACTCAGTGCAAGTTCTGAAAGGGTCTAATCGACCATAGTCAAGATTGCAGATGTATTTTGTGCGTGTGTGTGTCTTTTAAGTGAATGATGGCTGATTCTCCTGTATGTCCATAGCAGGCCAACTTGAATGAACAGGGAACTCTATATTACCATATTTACTTGAATATAACTCACCCTTGCATATATCTCACACCCTTGATTTTACTTTACAAAAAAAAATAAATTAAAAAGTTTCTCATATACCTCACACATGAAAAAAGTTTGAACTTTAAGAAATAGATAGTGAATGTTGCTATGACAGTTACAGATATTTTGGAATTCGCTTGAAGTAAATCATCATTTCAACTCAACAATCATCGGCTTGCCTTTAACGTTGAGTTGCGATCTTTTGTTAACAATCATATGCACATCTTCATAGCTGCACTATCCCTACCGGCCTACCATCGTTGTCTGTTTCTCGCTCCGCTTTCACTACTCATTAGTCATTCGTGAAGGATTGTTCATAACGTATCTCAAATCTTGTAAATCACTAAAGATTGAAATATATCACGTGATGAAGGCGACTAGACAATCACGTAAATAAAGTTGGTAATTAAAATTTAAATTAATTCATTTTATAAATAATGTGAGCAATTCTAAATTATAACAATTACTGAGGATTATTAATTCTATGGCTATTTAGCCTATTTTGTTTAGGTGAGATATAATATCAATTTCGTTTTTTTCCTGAAAAACTTTAAAAGAAGTTTTTTCAGGAAAAACTCCTGAATCATGAGGATATTCAGATTTTTTAACTTTGATTTTGGGGTAAAAAGTGCAAGTTATATTCAAGTAAATATGATATTATTAGTACACCCAGCATGAAGTTAGAAGACTCATGGGAGGTGCATTCAACTCAAAACAAATCTATCATATTGAATCTTAAAATCCTCAACACTCCCTGCATTAACTACATTCTGGTAATGCATTCCATTCACTCACAATTCTCCATGTAAAAAATCTACTTCTCACAGATCTCTTCATCCAGAGATGGCTTGTGGTTCTTCCCCCTCTCACCTTGCACACTTTTATAATCACCCTTTAGATTAATCCAATCAAATCTCTAACTAACTTAAACATCTCTATCATATCACCTCTTTTCCCTATCCACCAAACTCTGCAATCCACATTTCTTCACCCTCTCTCTCCATAGCCAGCATTCCAGAGTCCTGATATTGTCTGAATCACTCTTCTCTGGACCCTCTCCAATGTTTCTCACACTAAAAACCAGGTGACCAAATCTGGGCACAATGATATACCCTGGCAAAAATGGTCACTCAGTAACTCAACTAATTAATCCTTCTATCACCTCATCACCATCAGCACTCTTTAAGGTTGTTCTTCAGAGTCATTCTTCCTCTTATTTGCCACATAGCAGAAGATCCTTTTCGAATTTCATTTGGCCTGCTCAGTTAGTAATCTAATTTTGCCTTCCTCACCATGCTGGTTACCTTTTTTGCTTGAACCTTGTACTGTTCACGAGTTTGTCGGTCACCGTTTTCATTATATATCCTCCACAGTATATTCTTTTTTCTGAAACTTATGCATAATGATATTACTCATGCATTTGACTACCACAAGATTAACCCTCACTATCTTATTTGAAATGGAGGCAATGGGGGACATCTTAGTTATGGAGAGCCCTTCAGAACTTATGACCTGGTCATAAGTTTTGAAACCCTCTATTATATGCTGCCTCAAGTAGTTCTCTCTCTCTCTCCTTAAGTGTATAAATTTCATTTCTTTCCTGCCATGTGATATCTCTTCCTTCCAATCTATATCTTAATAGTTGAAGTCTCCCATAATGATCACTTGACCTGCACTCATTATACTAAATTGCTGATGCATTTCTTTCAAATCATCCCTGAAACCCTATGGCTTATAACAACAACCAACTGCATATTTTGTGTAATTGGCTTTAATCTCACACCAGATTGTTTCAAATGATCAGCTAACCTCCTACTTATATCCTATTCTTTTTGACTATTCTGCAACGAAAATAAAACATTGCAATAGATCACGTGTGCCCAGAATTCCTTTAAAAACTGCAGGGGAGCTCCTCAGACATCGTACAGTACTGTATATCATATACTCGGAGACATGGCCAAGCATGTTGAGCTTACTGACTTCCAACAAAGTTTTATTATAGGGTGCAATATCAGCAACCTGCCATAAATGCAAATGGAGAAAATTGCAACACCCACCGTCAACAGTTTAGGACATTATTAGTAAATGGAAACGTGAGGAACTTATGACTACCAAGAAACATTCAGAAAGCCACGAAAATAGATGGAAAGGGACAAGAGAGCTCTGAAATATGTTATCTGTGAGTGCCATCATTCCTCTGCACAAATCATCACCAAGGAATTGCAAGAGTCAACAATGGTGTGTCTGGATGAAGACTGTTTGTAAGGAACTGCATGTTAAATTTCCATGGCCGAGCTGTTGCATACAAGCTGTTAATAACTCATACGAATGCTAGTAAGCAACTTGCTTGGTGCAAAGAACATCATCGTTGACCCCAGACCAATGGAAATGAGTGGTATGGAGTGACGAATCATGCTACACTGCTTTTAAATCTGATGGTAATTGCTGAGTGGCATATGCCAGGTGAACAGTATCTGCCAGCATGTCATCCCAACTACTAAATTTGCTGGTGGTAGTGTCATGGTCTGGGGATGTTTCTCGTGGTATGGACTCATACTGTTGGTGGTTGTAGGTGGAAACATGAATGCCACCAAGTACTGGGACATTCTAGACAATCCTGCACTGCCCATGCATGCTCTACCAGTTTTATGGAGATGGCCATTCTTGTTTCAGCACAACAACGTGCTGTGCCATAAAGCATGCTCCATTATGACATGGTTGGAGGATATGAGTGTACAGAATTTGGAGTGGCCAGCTCACAGCTCTGACTTCAATCCTATAGGGGTCCTTTGGGATGAACTTGAATGTCGGATTTGGGTTAGAATGACACATCCAACTTCTGTATCTGAACTGACCTACTTTTCAGGAGGAATGGAAAAATATACCTGCAACTAGTTACCAGCATCTCATTGAAAGTGGGCCAAGGAGAGTACACAATATAACTGTGACCAAAGGTAGGCCAACTCCTTACTGATTTGCAATAAATGCAGTACTGTCTAAACAGCACTAGTGTCCAGACACTTCTTTCCATTCCACATAGGGTTTTATTAGCAGTACCCTATCTTCTCTAGCTTCCCTGAAAATACTAAACCCTTCACATTGTATCCCTGTGACAACATCATCTGCTGTTAGCCAAGTGTCACTAATGCCTATAACTTCTGGCAAGGTTAAACTAATCAATGCCAAAAATAAAACTCTTTCCTCTTGTTCCTATTACTTTTGGCATTAGTATATAGAATCTGTAGTATCTCTTTTGGCTCTTGACCACCTTTACTTCCTGAAATGACTACCCTATTCAATATTTTTGCTTGAGGGACTAGATTCTGCACTTTGTCATTCTCACACTCACTCAATGAGTGCCTTCACACATTCACCTGCATCTAACCTAATTGCTTAAGTTTTCCTGAATTCACATTTCAGCTCTCTCTGTCTCTGTCTCTCTAGACACATAACACAAAAACCATTTGTGTGCAGTCCATCAGCTTTATACAAATCCTTCTTTTCATCAAACTCAAGCCATAGAACCAGAAACTCTACATCATTCATTCTGAGAAACCTGCATATTGATTCATTTGCTATTAACACCCTCTTCTTCAATTTGCCTCTATTATAGCATGACAGGAAACTTACAATCTTCACCTTCTCACTCTTTGTTTTTGCTTTGTTGAACAACTCTTTCATGCCTTCACTGAATACCTTCCGCCTCTCATTAGTGCTGCCAGTCAAGAAATTAGTCCTTTTACATTACCTTTTTAATCCAGATGGGATGACTAATATCATTAATTTTTGTGCTAGGGAAACAACTAGGAGTACTTAATTTCATTAAGTACTCATCTGATAATAGAGTGCCTGTATATAATTTTCTCCTTATTTTTTTCTTGTTTTTAGACATGATCTCGATTTCTACCTTGGACCACCTGCTTTTTGTTTCTTCTCAGCCCTGATAATCTCTTGCCACTTCTGCAGTTTTCAAATAGAGGTTCAGTGTAGTTTGGTGGATGGAGTGGTAGAGACAAAGAGTTGTAGAGTAGGTGTCCTCCCTCAATGAGTCTTTGGACTCCTTTAAGGTGTCATGAAATAAATTAAAAATAAATAAATAATAATAATAAAAAAACTCATGGATTGTCCTGTCCTATGAAGGATAACATCCAAATGCGCTATTTCATTATTTAGGTCTATTGCATTTTCCTGTATTTCCACCACTGCACATTCAATATTAATTCCAACATTAACATAGTCAATACCATTGATACTACCTACTCTTCTATCATTCACTTCATTTATGCAACACAATTGGTACCTGTTGTTGAAACACACAATTAACACCCACTAATTCACTTGTTTCACTTGTTTCACTCTCCTTTCATAAATCCTTTAATTTTCTCAAGGAATACATCTCACACTCACTCACTGAAGTTACACAATCATGGAAATTCAAATCACCCAACAATGATGTCTTTGCTGCCATTGTTCTACTCCACACTGGTGCCACACCAACAATGCGACCATGCTTAAACAAATAAAATACATTTACTTACAAACTAAATAACTCAGTCAATCCCACACCCATATAAAATAAAAACTACAATGAGCAAACCTATTATTATTATTAACTAAAACATTAAACAATTGCTAATCTTTTAGCAGCAGTAATAACAACACAATGCACAATGTGCCCTCTCATGGAGCTGGAGATGGATGATATCTCTGCAAGAGAGCCTTGATGTCATCAATATTTTGACAGAATCCACAGCAATTCCATTGTAAAAATATTTTCATTCTTTCTTTTTGGTGGTATCATCTGGCTTCTGATTTTGTGAGATTTTGTCATTAGCAGTGGATTTTCTCTCTCTTTTTTTTTTTTAGAAAATTGTGGATGGCTGGTCCATAATTTCTTCTTTATTATGAAATATATCTAAGATGTAGTCAAATTGGATTCCCTACAGATATTTAGGTATGTTAATTGTTTTATCTTGTTCTGAGGGAAGTGGATGTATCCATGCTGCCTGCAGATGGGCCATCTATTAAAGCATCTGGAGTCCGTCCAGATCCATTTAATCAGTGGATTTTCATGTAGTGGAAATATTTTTTGTCATGTCCTCTGGAGTAAGCCCATATCTGTTTTTTCTCATTTATGCATTCTAAAGAGATAGCAAGCAAAACCAACCCAGCTCAGGGATTTGAAGTTATGAACAGGTAGGATTGACATCTGTTAAACTCCCTACAAACACTTTCTTTGCAGTTGCCTTGTCAGCATAAGAGGGTTAACCACTGGACGCATACTGTTGGCATATACTGTCGTGCATCCTGACTGTATACTGTCAGTATAAATGACAGGCAGTTCGAGAATAACTATGAATTTGATATTTAAAGCAGAACAAAGAGTTTCAGATGCAAAGTTAAACTGGACAGTTCAGATATTCTGCTTTAACAGATGTTGATGGTTCAGGTGTACTTGAAATCAATGACAATGTTCCTCATGGGAATGAGGTGACCATCCTTATGTATGGTGTATTTTTTCTCCTCAAGGCTGTCACTTCTTGGTCTTTCACTCTGGAGCATATCTCTTTGTCAGGACATGGAGGAGGTCTCACTTTGAAATCACTCCTCAAGAATAATTTAAAGTTTTGTGAGGTTAAGCACGATGAGTATTCCTCTGATAGATGCTGCACTGCGGAGATGCTGTGATTGAGTTTGATATTTCTATCAGAATATCCCCAGAAAAGAGTTTAAGAGATATTGGAGATACTGTCAACTCTGTCAAGAATGACATTGTGGGATAAAAATGGGAATAGTGTGACTGATGCAGAGGATATAGCGGATTTGTTCATTGAACACTTTATTGGAGTATTTCACCCTGGAGAAGTAAATTTGAATACTCGAGGGATTGGGAAGGTTCAAGGTTTAGAGGTGCAGGAGAAGAGTGTGTTCCAAATACTGAGTACTCTGGATGTCCGTAAAGCCGTGTGGGACTGGATGGTATTTCACCACAAGCTTTGAGAGATTGTGCTAAAGAACTGACAGCTCCTTTGACCTGGCTTTTCAATGAAAGTTTGGATACTGGAAAGGTGCCCAGGGAATGGCAGGAAGGTAAGATAGTGCCATTGCATAAGGGTGGTAGCAGACTGGAAGTGTCTAATTATAGACCAGTTTGTGTGTCATCAGTTTTTGTTAAGATGTTGGAGAAATTATTTAGGGACAGTATACAGCATTGGGCAGATGAGGGTAATGTTATCTGTGAGAGTCAACATGGATTTGTTAAGGAGCACTGTTGTTTTAGTAATATGCTAGCCTTTTATAATAAAGTTACAGGAGCAGTAGATGAGAGAAAAGCATATACTGCCATTTTCTTGGATTTAGCGAAGGCATTTGGCAGGGTGCCACATGATAAACTGATATTTAAGTTGCAGCACATGGGTCTGGATGTCAGATTGGTCAACTGGATTCAGGATTGGCTGTCTGATAGGTATCAGAGAGTTGTGTATGGTGGAGCAGTTTCAAGGAGGCAGAGGGTTACAAGTGAGGTCCCACAGGGCTCAGTACTAGGACCTATATTGTTTAACCTTTATATCAATGACATTGTCAGTGGATTGCAGGGGGATATTCAGTTGTTTGCGGATGATGTGAAGCTGGGAAGGGTTATTAGTAATAGTGCAGATGTGGTATCCCTGCAAGATGATTTGAATAAGCTGGACAGATGGGCAAATGAATGGGGATCGATTTAATGCAGCAAAATGTAAGGTCTTGAGGTTTGGGAAACGTCGATGGGATGCTGCAAACTCTATGGGAGGAGCTATATTTGAGGAAGTAGGGGAGACGAGATCTGGGAGTGATGATTGATAGAAATTTGAAATTCAGGGAACATATTGCAAAGGTGGTGAAGGTAACACAGAGGACTGCTGCAATTATGAGAAGGACACTGACCTGCAGAAATAAAAGTGTTATCATTCCATTATATAAGACACTGATCAGACCACACTTAGACTATTGTTCTAAGATTTGGTCCCCAGGATTTGAAGGGGGATAAATTAACTGTGGAAAGGGTACAGAGCGGATAACAAAGATGGTTTCAGGACTCTACAATGTTAATTATGAGGATTGGCTGACGGAATGTGGACTGCAGAGTTTGGTGGACAGAAGAAGGAGAGGTGATGTGATTGAGACTTTTAAACTGTTGAGAGGTGGTTACAGGGTTGACACTGGGGAGTTCTTTCGCTTAGTTGGACAGCAGGAAGGAGTGATGACAAGGGGCCGATCCCTGGAAGTCACGGAAAGAAACTGTGAGCAAGAGGGTAAGGAGTGGTTTCTTTACAAGGAGGGTGGTTGAACTGTGGAATGCATTGCCAGATAGAGTGGTGAGAGCGAGAACGGTCAATGAGTTTAAGGAGTGGTATAATAGATTTTGTTTTTCCTAGAAGGGACCTCCCTTGATGAATCTTGATAGACTTTGTGTTTCCTAGGAATGACCTCCTGTGATGAGTCTTTTGACTCCATGGAGGCCTGAATAATAAGAACAATAATAATAATACGATTGATGCGATATTAACAAGAGATCGCGCGACCAAATGACAAAGGCGAGCCGATAATCGTTGAGATGAAGTGCTAATTCTCTTCAACCAAATTCCAGAATATCTGAAACTGCCATAATAACATTCACCATATATTTCTTAGTTTTAACAATGGAACTTTACATTACCGTTTGTGTACCGCTTCCGCATCACATGGGCAGGCTCAATTCATATTAAGTGTCAACCTTTGGGTTGAATTTTATTCCACACATTATATGGCATGTTTCAATATGTGGTAGAATTTTATTTGAAATTAGTCTTTGTGATCTGTGTTAATGCATCGAAAATTTCAAATGCAATCAAACAAACATTTATTTTATGTAATTGAACAATCGGAGAATAGTTTTTAGTTGGATACTGTGTTTGCCAGTGCAACATATGGTTTTGCTTGAGTCTATACAGCAAAATTTCTTTGGAAGGGGACATGTGATTCATTAGCTAGTGCTGTTTTTATCCCAGTTGTCTATAATTGCACTATTTGTTGAGAAATATATTACACAGGCTGCAAATGTCTGTGTACCTTATTTAGTGATACAATAAAACTACTTGCTGGGGAGAGCATGTTTTTACCACAGGGAGCGAGTTACTATTGCCCCGACGTGAGCGTGTTTAAACTTGTTTTCGTGTGCAAGGTATATATGAAACTTTTTAATTTCTTTTTTTCGTAAAGTAAAATCAGGGGTGCGAGTTATATGCAAGGGCAAGTTATATTCGAGTAAATACGGTATAATTTGTGGAATCTTTTATTCGATCCCAGGGAGGGCAAGTGCCCCGTTTTTTCCTCTCTGTGGATGCCCATAGCATCAGAGACTCATCTAGGAGATCCCTTTATCATACACACAGCTCATCATACATGCCTTAAATGCATTCCAATTCTCTGCAGAACCACATTCTCAGGAAGTGCATAGTTCCAATCATTCACAAATCTCCATGCAAAAAACCTGCTTCTCACTTACTTCCTCACACCTTGCTTGTACGGCTTCCAGTAACACCATTTTATGAAAACTTCTTCAATGGTAATCCTATAACAACCACTTACCAACTTGTGCATCTCTATCATATCAACCCTCTTCCTCCTATCCACAATACTCTGCAAATTGCACTGCCTTGTTGAACCAGTTATTATTCATTTTCAATATTTGAGAGATCAGAAATTAATTTGCAAAATTGAGTTTGGACCCTCTCTAACATCTCTTTTGAAAAACGTGAACAAATCTGTGCCCAGTAGTACATTTGAAGCCTAATCACTGTCTTATATAATGGAACTAAATTCTCCTTACTTCTACATATATATATATAATTATGGACTTCTACTCGGTTGTTGTGATACATTTTTAAAAAAATATAGATTTAATGACTTAAAAACCGTGGTAACTTATAAAGTTTTTTATGAGAATAATACTCATAAAAAACTTCATAAGCCTAGTTTCAGCTTATAACAGCCTTCATCAGGTATTCATTAAAAGAAGAGAATAGTAATAAACATTGAAGCATCTAAATATATATATATATATCATCATCATCACATCATGCATATCAAGGATTTAGGCCTAGCATGGCCTGTTCTGGCCTTAGAAGTCATCGATTAATCCTCTTAAATTGATTTCTTCTAAGAAATCAATTTAAGAGGACATCCTGGTTTTCTTTTTTCTAATGGCTTGTACTTTAAGGCTTGTTTTGGTAATCTTTCTGTTTTCATTCTTTGAACGTATAAATATATATATATAGGAGTATAGGATGTTTTGATTCCATTGTACAAGGCTTTGATCAGGCTACATGTGGATTACTGTGCACAAATTTGGTCAACAGATTTTCAAAACAATGATGAGATGTTGGAGATGATTCAGAGACAATTCGTAAGTCAGTTTCTGGTCTCTGGAATGTGGAATATATGAGGACAGATTGAGAGACTACAAAGTACAGAGCCTAGTGGATAGAAAGAAAAGAGGGAGACCTGATTAAGACACGATACCCCTTATGAACATACTGTGTCTCAATCAGATTAATGTGGATGAGACCTTTCATAGATTACCTGAAGATGCAGAGAATGAGACACCATCCCTGGAAGCTATATAAGGTGAGAGTGGGGTGGGTATATTTTTTGCATGGAGAGTTCTTTTTCTTTTTTATTTATGTATTTATTTATTTTTTGTTTTATGTTGAGTTCATACACGAGAGGTTGGTTAATCAACCTATAGTACCATATATGGGTAGTGGGTTGAGAAAGAAGAAATTTGATTTAAAAGCCTGTATATTGTATTCCTTGGGAAACACATCAAGGGGAAGAATGTTCACAATAAAGGAAGAGGAAATGAAATGTTCTATGGGTTTCAAGGTGTACTGCGATGAGATGTTGAGCAGCAGCTGCTTAGTACTAAGTGGGGGAATTATTGATGCTATTTCAAATGAACATTTGCCATAGAAATATTTATACAATACGCATATTGTAGAAACCAAACATCTGTGTGAAAGTGGGAGGAGAGTTGGTAAGAGATGGGTCATTAATAAGTTTTCATTCCTTACATTAGTCATACTATTCTTTCATTCAGTACTTTTACTCTCTTTCACTCTCAATCATGTCACATTTAGTCTCTCTTTCAGTCTTATCTGCCATTACATCACACATTTTGAAGCATATTCTGAGTTCCATCTGAGAGAGCACACAAACACATATTCAACTGACACATTCTCACAAGTGCCTTATGGTTTAAGTTGTTTTAGCGCCATTGGTAAGCAATCAAAACCAGTCCAAAATATTCTGTATTAATGATTTTCTCTAGAAATGTGAATTACAAAAAAATGAAAGTACAAATTACTGTTTGTGTCAATTTCCATTCAGAGTTTGTATATATAATAGCAGGTATTAGCAACTGTTTGACTAATTCTTATAACCATATGTAATGAAAAGGTGCATAATATATATTATAACATTAATATTGAAATCGTTAATTTATATCACAGAACACTGATGTTTGCATATAACAGACAATATAAAAAGAATATATTAAATAAAGAAATATATCATATAGATAAATCAGTTTTTATACAGGAAAGCCAAATATATATATTATTATTATTAATATTATTATTAAACAAGACCTCATGGAGTCAAAGACTCATCTGGGAGGTCCTTTTATCACACACACACATCTCATCATACCGTGTCTTAAACACACTCAAACTCCTTGCAGACACCACACTCTCAGACAAGGCATTCCAATCATTCGCAACTCTGCACAAAAAAAAAACCTGCCTCTCACCCCCCTACTCACACCCTCTTTATACAGTTTCCAGGGATGACCTCTGGTTCTCCCCTGATCTCCCACTATTCTCTGTAGAACTTCTCCACCATTGATCTTATAACAACCCCTTACCAACTTGTAGGTCTCTATCATATCTTCCCCTCTTCCTTCTCTCCACCAGACTCTGGTGGAGAGAAGGAAGAGGGGTTTGAATATATATATATTCAAAAGATAGTTTGATATATATATATATATATATATATATATATATATATAATAACTTTTTTTTTCTTGTTAAACCACAGGTGCAGATAATTTTTTAAAAGAGGCTAAAACTCCACCACCATCACCAGATGATGGACAGCAAATTTGTGCTGTCCATCAAAGATAAAACAATTGTTTGTCAAACCAATTCTGGATCCTGATTCTCAGTAGCCTTTCTAACACTTTAACCACAATACCTGATGCACAGACTGGCCTATAACTTAATGCTTGAATTTTGTCACCCCCATTGAGAGGTGGTAAAATCTTGTCTTCTGTCTACTCCTTTGGAACTTCATCCATTGTAAGACTTAGATTAAACAAATATGACAAGAGAGATGTTAACTCCCTGGTACATTCCTTTAAAGTATGCAGTGATATATCATCAAGTTTCACAACTTCATTAATATCAAGTTTGCTTAATTACTCATATATCTCTTCCTCACTCAGTCTCTCCTCATTATCCACTGCTTTCAAACTCTCCAAGACTCAAAAGGATGAGCGTCTGTTATGAACTGTTCATTAAATTTCTCAACTATATCCTCTGCATCAGTTGTCCTTATACCATTTTCTCCATTCAATGGCATCGCACTATAAGCATTCTTATATTTGTTGGCTATTTATCGAAATAATAATTCACTAGGATCTTTTTTTTTTTTTTTTTTGCTTCATTAGCTGACTGTTGCTCATACTGAACTTTTGCTACCATTACCAACCGAGTCACCCTCCTTGCCTGTGGTTTGTATTTCTAATGGAATTCATTATTACTGCTCCTCATTCCTCATATATTGTCCCCCATAATGCTTTTTTCTCTGTATTGCATGCTAAACCTCTTCATTCATTCATTTCACATCAACCTTATTTAACCTTCCGACTATTGGAATAGACTTAGACACTGCTTCTACTAGACAGTTCTTAAATATCACCCAAGCAGCATTCATCTCCTTTCCATCAAACTCCTCATTCCATGCTGTGGTTGCAAGCTGTCTCCTAAGCTTCTCATAATCCCCACCATTGTAGTTCCACATATACCTTTTACTCACAGAAGTCCTCATATGGTTTGTAACCACCTAGGTAATAACTTCATAGTTACTCTCAAAAATTTCAGGAAAATTTGACACCTCATTATTATTATTATTATTATTATTCAGGCCTCCAAGGAGTCAAAAGACTCATCGAGGGAGGTCCTTCCTAAGACATAAAGTCTGTCAAGACTCATCGAGGGGAGGTACCCCCCTGAGAAACACAAAGTTTATCATACCACTCTTTAAAGTCACTGACCGTTCTCGCTCCCACCACTCCATCAGGCAATGCATTCCACAGCTCAACCACCCTCCACACAAAGAAACCACTCCTTACCCTCTTGCTCACAGTTTCCTTTCGTAACTTCCAGGGATGGCCTCTTGTCATCACTCCTTCCCGCTGATCAACCAAGCGAAAGAACTACCCAGTGTCAACCCTGTAACCACCTCTCAACAGTTTAAAAGTCTCAATCATATCACCTCTCCTTCTTCTATCCGCCAAACTCTGCAGTCCACATTCTCTCAGCCGATCCTCATAACTATCATTGTACAGTCCTGAAACCATCTTTGTCATCCGTCTTTGTATCCTTTCCACAGTTAATTTATCCCCTTCAAATCCTGGGGACCAAATCTGAGAACAGTAGTCCAAGTGTGGTCTGATCAGAGACTTATACAACGGAATGATAACCCTCTTATCTCTGCAGGTCAGTGTCCTTCTCATAATAGCAGCAATCCTCTGTGTTACCTTCACCACCTTTGCAATATGTCCCCTAAACTTCAGGTTTCTATCAATCATCAACCCCAGATCTCTTGTCTCCCCTACTTCCTCCAGTATAACTCCTCCCATAGAGTATGCAGCATCCCATCGATGTTTCCCAAACCTCAAGACCTTACATTTTGCTGCATTAAACTGACAGCCCCATTCATTTGCCCATCTATCTAGCTTATTTAAATCCTCTTGCAGTGCTACCACATCTGCGCTATTACTAATAATCCTTCCCAGCTTCGCATCATCCGCAAACAACTGAATATCCCCCTGCAATCCACTGGCTATGTCATTGATATAAAGGTTAAACAATATAGGTCCTAGTACTGAGCCCTGTGGGACCCCACTTGTAACCCTCTGCCTCCTGGAAACTGCTCCACCATACACAACTCTCTCTGAAACCTATCAGACAGCCAATCCTGAATCCAGTTGACCAATCTGACATCCAGACCCATGTGCTGCAACTTAAATATCAGCTTATCATGTGGCACCCTGTCAAATTCCTTCGCCAAGTCTAAGAAAATTGCAGTATATGCCTTTCCCTCATCTAATGCTCTTGTAACTTTATTATAAAAGGCTAGCATATTGCTAAAACAAGAGCGTCCTTTCACAAATCGATATTGACTCTCACAGATAACATTACCCTCATCTGCCCAATGCTGTAATACAGTCCCTCACTACTTTCTCCAAGATCTTAACAACTACTGATGACACACAAACTTCCCTATAATTGAACATTTCCAGTCTGTTACCACCCTTATGCAATGGCACTATCTTACCTTCCTTCCATTCCCTGGGCACCTTTGCCAAAGCCAGACTTTCATTGTAAAGCCACGTTAAAGGTATTGTCAATTCGCTAGCACATTCTCTCAAAACTCGTGGCGAAATACCATCCAGTCCCACAGCTTTACTGACATCCAGAGTACTCAGTATCTGAAACACACTCTCCTCCTGTACCTCCAGACCTCGTACCAGTCCTATCCCTCTAGCATTAAAACTGACTCCTCTAGGATGAAATACTCCAATAAAGTGTTCATTGAACAATTCCACTATGTCCTCTGCATCAGTCACTCTATTCCCATTTTTATCCCACAATATCATTCTTCCACAGTCATTTCTCCTCCTACTGGCCACATAGCTAAAAAATTCCCTAGGATTTTCTTTGGATCTTAGGGCCAATCTCCTCTCATATTCCAGTTTCGCTTTCCTTACCACACGAGTCACTCTTCTGGCCTGTGTCTTATATTCTTCACCCATCCTCTCTTCACCTGTCTCCTTATATCTCTTCCATAGCCTCTTTTTCGCATGCAGTTCCTGTTTAATGTTGTTTGTCATCCACTTTACTCCAAATTGCGTCCTCTTCTTCACTCGTGGTATACAACTTACCATTGCTGATAACAAATATTCTTTCACAATTTCCCATGCACTGGTGATATCCCGGCCGTCCAATTCCTCCCTCCATGAAACTTCCCGAAGTTGACGTCTAAGACTATTATAATCACCTGCCTTATAATTCCATATAAGTTCCCGTCTCTTTGATACTCCTGCATGTCTATTCATTTTCCATGTCAACACCATATGGTCACTCTCTCCAACTGGTGGGAGAGAGTGACCATATGGTGTTATGGTCACTCTCTTCTGATGCTATAACTCTTCTGATGCTATAACCAAATCCAAAATTTTTGAACCTCTTGTTCCCTCTGTTACATGTTGCCTAAGACATTTGTCCCTCAAGAATTCTAGAAATTCCATTCCCCTATTGTTACATGCATGTTCCTCTCTCCAATTTATACTACTGAAGTTAAAATCTCCCATAACAATCATTCTTCTTGCACTTGCCAAACTTAGCTGTCTAAACATCTCCTGGTCCCCATCCTCTGTGCTCCTGGGTCTGTAGCAACACCCCACTAAATATCCTGTCTTGCCTACCTCTACCTCACACCATACGCTCTCAAAATCATTTGTCTCACTTCCTTCCAAATTCTCCACTCTTAGAGGACATAGGTCATCACTTATCATAAGCAGCACCCCACCACCATGCTTTCCCCTCCTATCCTGACGAAAAATGCTATACCCAGCGACTTCTATTCCTGTTTTTATATCCTCTTCTGTCAACCACGTCTCAGTGATCGCAATAATTTTTGGCCAGGCTGATGCTATCTGCGCCACCAATTCCTCTCCCTTATTCTGGATACTCCTGGCATTAGTATACAGCATATAAATGCCATTGTTTCTATACCCAGCCTTATCCCTTCTAGACTCCACTGGGCTCAGTGTTATCTGACATTGTCTCCCTTCTCCCAAGTATCCATTCCCACAAGAGGCCACCCCTGCTATCATCCTCCCTGGGACACACTGACTCGTTCAGAACAGCAATCTCTCCAGATGCCTACGCCCTTCCTCATTCAAATGTAAACGGTCTCTCGCATACAACTCCTCTCTTTCCTCAAACGCACTCCAAGCATCCACATATACCAGTCCTCTCTTGTCACACATTCTCGCTATTATGCCATTCAATATCACCGCTCTTCTGCTCAGCTCATCATTATCATACCTAGGCAACACGCACACTATTTTTCCTCTCTCTGTCTTCTTCCGTACAGTCTCAAGCAAAAATCTCATATCTCTCGCTGCCCGACTTACATTACCACTCAAGTCATTCGTTCCTACCATCACAATCATCTCATCCACCCTTTCACCTCTCTTAATTGCCATAGCCACCCTTTCTATTGTTCCTCCTGGCAAACACTCCTCACGCATCCTATCTTGAACACCACGGATCATTGAGTCGCCATACATTACACCTCTTACCATTCCCTCGCTCCTATTGTTTCCATTCTCTCCTCTTCTTTCATTCCCATACCTCTCTCTTCTACTGTTTCCATTCTCTCCTCTTCTCGCACTCCCATACATCTCTCTCATTCCCTCTCTCCTACTGTTTCCATTTTCTCCACTTCTAACACTTCCATATCCCTCTCTCATTCTGTCTCTCCTACTACTGTTTCCATCCGCTCGTCTTCTAGCATTCCCATACCTCTCTCTCATTCCATCTCTCCTACTGTTTCCATTTTCTCCACTTCTAACACTTCCATATCCCTCTCTCATTCTGTCTCTCCTACTACTGTTTCCATCCGCTCGTCTTCTAGCATTCCCATACCTCTCTCTCATTCCATCTCTCCTACCGTTTCCATTCTCTCCTCTTCTAGCACTTCCATATCTCTCTCTCATTCCATCTCTCCTACTGTTTCCATCCTCTCGCCTGCTAGCATTCCCATACCTCTCTCTCATTCCCTCTCTTCTACTGTTTCCATTCTCTCCTTTTCTAGCACCTCCATACCTCTCACTCATACTCCTTAAATTCTCTCTCTCTCCTACTCTGATTTGCCTTGCATTTATCTCTTCCATTCTCCTAATCTTATCTTTCATACTTCTGCTCTCATTCACTAGACATTCCACCTCCTCTTTCAACTCATCTATCTCCCTCTGCAGGTCAGTCACTCTTAATCTAAATTCACTCTCCCATACAAAACCATCTCCTAAACTTCCACAGTCACTCACACCTTCCACACTATCAACTATTATTTTCTCATTCGCTCCTATCATACTACTTGTCTTCCTATTCTCCGTTCCTGGAGCAACAAAGTCGGATATCGATATATCTAATGTATTTATTTCCTCCAACTGCCTGCATTTGGCGCACATACGCTCTCCACTCTCTTTAACAAGCCACATATGTAATTCCCGAGAAGCATACATGCCGCAAGTACTGCATGCCACAAAGTCCTTTATGATATTGCTAATAATTGAGTTTTTAAATGGCGGAGGACTTGGCGTTTCGCCACTTGCGACTGCTGCTGAAACCACCATCATTCCTTACTGCCGAGTAGCGTAATCTTTAATAATTATTCAATTAATAAATAAGAGGGGAAAAAAGTACATACATCAGAACATTTAAAGTACTAAATATAATTAAATAAACGAAATATAACTAAATACAGTAACTTAGCTTCGTTTTGTCTTCCACCGTTCGATTCCGACAGTACCAACATATATTGTATCGCGACAGCAACTAACTTCCAAAAAAACAACCACTGAAGTACACTCATATTCAGAGAAACAATTTAGCACTCAAAAATGTAGAAAAACGGGGAAAAAAGCGGACTATTCACCGATTAAAAATCACTTTTCTATCTATAATAATATCCTCATAAATAATAATAATAATAATAATAATAACAACAACATATATCCTCTAATGAGAGGATCAAATCAAAGACCCTCAAATCCTCATGTGCCTTATGTTACAAAAATTCAAGTAACCCAATTATTTTACTTTTGGTTACTATCTCATCATCCCAATCTATATAATCATAATTAAAATCGCCCAAAATAATCATACTTTCCCCCTTTGCTTGGCTAATTTGCTTATACATTTCCAGGTGACTAGCCTTCATATTACTAGTTTTATAACAATAGTGGGAGATCAGGGGAGAACCAGAGGTCATCCCTGGAAACTCTATAAAGAGGGTGTGAGTAGGGGAGTGAAAGGCAGGTTTTTTCGTGCAGAGTTGTGAATGATTGGAATGCCTTGCCTGAAAGTGTGGTGTTTGCAAGGAGTTTGAATGTGTTTAACACATGGTATGATGAGATGTGTGTGTGTGATAAAAGGACCTCCCAGATAAGTCTTTGACTCCATGAGGTCTTGGGGTAATAATAATAATAATAATAATAATAATAATAATAATAATAACAACAACAACATATAATGAAGTATGATTTTAAGAAAAACCTGTGGCATAGTAAATTAAATAATAAAGAAACACGTAAAAACCACAGTGATATCTTTAATTAGTAAAAGGACACGTAAACGTCAAATATTTCATACTAAAATTAATACATCTTCAGTGTCTGTTACAGTAATAGGAATGGAATACAAGCAAAATGTTCGGTGGATCACCTATTAAAATACAATTGTTACCGCGTGCTAGGAAATAATAGAAAATAACAAATTTAATCTATTAAGATGAATGGTTTTTTACATAAGATAAAAGTCTCCCAGATCTTTGAGAGAGAAAGACAGTCGTTTCTATTTAAATTCAGTCAGTGTAAGATAGTTTCACAACTTTCTTTGAATAAGCATTCATATTTGAATCTGCATCTATGGAGGAGAACAGCTTTATCACACTGGACACTGTGAGTAGAGTCAATACTGTGCTGCGCAAGACCAGACTTCAGAGGTTTGTTATAATCAATATAATATTGATGTTCTTTTATTATTTTTTCCAAAGAACAGCCAGTTTGTCCAAAATAAGAGACATCGCATTCGCAAGGTATTTGGTAAACACCAGCCAAAGATAGAGAAGACAGCTTATCCTTTGTAGAAGGTAATAAAGAAGAAATTTTGTTGATAGGAATATATGTTGGAATCAATTGATACTTTTTCAGAATTCTACCTATAGGTTCTCAGATTCCTGGAATGTACGGAATAGGAAATCTGTGGACTGTTGAAGAAACTGTAGGTATTGGAGCATAAGAGTCAAGTATCTGTTGGATTTGATTGGAGTTGTAATCATTTGATTCCATTAACTTTTTAATGATGGAAAGTTCTTGCTGTAAGATTATTGGGGAAGAACAAACTTTATGTGCTCTATTAATTAGAGATTTAAGAATGATAAATTTTTGAGACGTGGTGCGCAGACTTTTTGTGAATGTATCTGCCAGTAAATGTGGGTTTTCAAAAGATGCTTTAGATCAGGTACCAGAAGACGTTCTAGTAAGGAGAATGTCCAAAAATGGTAACGTACCAGAGTTTTCTTTTTCCATAGTGAATTGGATGTATGGGTGAAGGTTATTTATCCATTGTAGAAAGTTTATCTTCAGTGTGTGGCCAAACAGCAAAAACATCATCGATATAATGGTACCAAAGAGATGGTTGAGAATGAATGGATGAGAACATAGTATCTTCGAATTGTTTCAAATAGTAGTTTGCCAAAGGTGGAGACAGAGGGCCACCCATGGCAGTACCTTCAATTTGTTTGTAGATTTTATTTTTCAAACTGAAATAACCTCAGTGGATGACATATTCGAATACCTTGCGATATCTGGTGGGTAATTTTCATATAAAGAATTGATGCCAATAAAGATACAAAGATGCAAAAATTCAAAAGCAAATTACCTCCATGCAATTTATCAAATGCTGAAATCAAAGGTCTAACTTCTTTAAGAAAAGATAATACAATATCCATTTCTAAGGCTGATAAAGGAAAAGCTATTGTAATCATGAATAAGACTGACTATGAGACAAAAGTATCCAGCCTATTAGAAGACACCACAACCTACCAAGAGATCACACGTAATCCTACTAATTCACAAATTAAACAACTAAATAAATTACTTGATGAGGTTATCAGTTGGGATCCTAACTACGTGGATAAAATACGCACCTACTTTGGAAGAACTCCTCGTCTATATGGACTTCCTAAAATCCATAAAGAAGGCTGTCCTGTATGACCTATCGTAAATTGCATTGATTCTTCAACTTATCAGATTTCAAAAGTATTATCATGTTCCTTAGGTGCTCTCACTGGTCATTCCAGATCCTACATAAATAACTCAACAGATTTTCTTGAAAAAATCAAGGATATCAAAATTACAGATTCTGAAATGTTAGTCAGTTTTGACATCATTTCTCTGTTCACCAATATCCCATTAACCGACACAGTCAATTCTTTATATGAAGATTACCCTCCAGATATTGCAAGGATATTCGAATATGTCATCCACTCAGGTTATTTCAGTTGGAAAAACAAAATCTATAAACAAATTGAAGGTACTGCCATGGGTAGCCCTCTGTCTCTACCTTTGGCAAACTACTATTTGAAACAATTCGAAGATACTATGTTCTCATCCATTTATCCTCAACCATTTTTTTGGTACCGTTACGTCGATGATGTTTTTGCTGTTTGGCCACACACTGAAGATGAACTTTCCACTTTTCTACAACGGATAAATAACCTTGACCCATGCATCCAATTCACTCTGGAAAAAGAAAACTCTGGTACTTTACCATTTTTGGACATCCTCCTTACTAGAATGTCTTCTGGTACCTTATCTAGAAGCGTCTTTCGAAAACCCAGATGTCTATTTTGTCTATTTCACACCATATTGCCTCAAAACCACTAGCACTATTTCCCCTTTCATCTCTACCTTGTAATGGACATAACTTTTTTTCTATAATCAACAGCATTCCAACTACCTTTTTACTCTTTCTATCTTCCCAAAATACATCACACTCTTCCATCATTATTCCTGTCAGGATGTCATCCTCATTCAATCATGTCTGAATTATTCCAACAATACTTGGGTGAACGAAATTAGTCAATGAAACCATTTCGTTTTCCTTGTTTCTGATACTTCCAGCATTCATATATAAACATAACAGCTCATTCCTGGATTGATAACAAGTTTCACTGATACCACTTATTAGATGTGACTTGTTCATAATTTCCTCAAGCCATTTCTTTTTCTCCTTATTCAACCCAGAACCTCCTTGAAATCCAACCATTTTCCCTACAACCCAGGTCATCCCATTCCCTTTTTGTCTACATATGCATTCACATCCTCTTGGAGCATCAACCTTCCTCACGCTGTGCTTTCCTGTCCACCCTGAGACCCCCTGTTTCCCCGTTTGTGTTGCACACTTGTTCTCTCATTCTCTACACTCAAGCTATCCACTTCTTCATTCATAAGCACCATCTCAATCTCTAATGTCTTGCTCTCCTTTCTTTCACATTCCTTTTTACTTGCTCAGATTCATTTTCTGCACTCATTACCCTCCCTTCCAGCAGTAGTCTCTCCAAATGACTTACACCAAAACCATTCAAATGCAGTCCATCATTCTTATACAGCTCAATGCTTCCTTCAAACTTCTCCACATTATAAAACTCCACTCCTTTCTCTACATACATATCTAACAAATCATTCAAAATTCTTGCTCTCCGCCTCATCTCGTCAGTTTCATACCTGGGTAACACACACTGACTGCCTTCCCTATCACACTATTATCTTTTATTCTTCTCAACAACCCTTTGATATGGAATCTTCCATTCTCCTTGTTCCCAGTCAAGTCATTTGTCCCTACTACTACCAGTACACATCTCGGAAAACAAACATCATCTTGTTTACCACACCTCTAATAATCAAATCAATGTACAATGCCACTCACTGGTATTTCATTACCTTTTTCATACTAATATCATCTGTTTTTGCCTACTTCATTCATCCATATCTCTAATTCTATTCATTTCACTTTGCACTTCCTCTTCTTACAAACTCGGCTTTAAAATCTTTTTCTCGCTAGCATTCACTGTTGCTATTAATTGGTAATAATCAGTTCCATATGCATTACAGTGAACAAGCAAGGAGTGTGACTTAATTGGTAAGGGGTAGCAAAACATAGGTAGCACCAGTTAGCTAATGAAGCAAGAAAGGAAAAAAGAAAAAAAGTTACTTAAATAAAGTTCTTTATTTAAAGAAATAAATTAAATAATAATAAAGAAAAAAAGTTCTTTCAATACTTGGGTGAAGCAAGCAGAAGAAAAATTGATTATGGAAGGATGAGATTGGTTGGTGAAATGGTAAAAAATACATAAAATGGATATCCCACTATATCTTCTTCTTACATATTAATGATATTAGGTAAGGTTTGCATGGGGATATTCAGTAGTTTGCAGATGATGCAAAGATGGGAAGAACTATGAGCAGTTGAAAATATGTTGTCTCACAACAGGATTCGAATGGGCTGAGTGATTGGGCACTGCTGTTGTCCTGCCAGCTCAATTTTGCAAAGT
Organism: Typopeltis vanoorti; assembly: GCF_054136105.1. Classification (NCBI taxonomy): domain Eukaryota; kingdom Metazoa; phylum Arthropoda; class Arachnida; order Uropygi; family Thelyphonidae; genus Typopeltis; species Typopeltis vanoorti. The sequence goes on along the minus strand of NC_143556.1, from coordinate 106,082,242 downwards.
GTACAGATTTAGAATTCGGATAATAAAGATGTGATGTAGCATATACAATTGGTGACTATTAAATTATTCCTGGAATTTACAACATATACTGGAATATTAATTAAAAGAAACTTTAGTAAATACTTCCTATATTTCGGCAATGTCACATTGCCATTTTCATGGGAACTTACAACTATGACACGTGCATGCAGGCACTACAAAAAGCAAATGAGGCAGAAGAAAGAAAACTAACGCTGTTTCTAGAGTCCTAAAGGTACCCCCTAGCAGGCTATATTGGGTTGTCTTGGCTGTTGGGCTGAAGTTCTCAAAATGCAAGCTTCCCAAATTTGGGACAGTCTCATGCACCCAATTTGTTGAGGTTTGGAAAGTTTTTTAGAGCTGAGGTTGATTCCATGAACAATCGTTCGTATTTAAATTTGCTGCGGTGTAATAACATGGCTTTCTTTCAATGTATTCTGTGATGGGTATCCAGAGCATGGTCTGCAAGCCCAGAGTGGATATATAGGTGAAACCGGATGTAGTCTTGTGTTCCAATATCCTGACATTTGCTGTCCTGGCTGTTTGGCCAAAGTAGGACAGTTTACAGCTGCAAGGGACCTGGTATACTCCAGGTAAATCTAGGGGAAGTGGCTGGTCTTTGGTGGAGGAGATAAGGGATGACAATTTCTTATATGGTTTGTAACAAGAAGTCGGGCCATATTTTTTTTAAGATTTTGGTTAACTTTTCAGAGGCGCCCTGGATACAGGGAATGGTGATGGATTTAGTGTAATATTTGTTATGAAGGGGAGGGGGGGGGGAGACTCAAGGGTTTAGAGTTGTGACAGATGGGGGAAAAACAAGAGACCATCCTCAGAAACTGTGTAAGGAGGATGTGAAAAAGATATTTTGCATGAAGAGTAACGAACAGTTCGAATACACTGTCTAAAAGTGTATTGACTGCAGAGGAATGTGAATGGAGAGCTCCGAAAGCTAAGTTGTTTAGATTTTAAAAATTAGCATTACCAGTTAAAAATTGTGTTAGAATTAGACTGCATTATGGAATTAATTAGCTTAAGTTAAAAGTTTAATCTTAAATATTGTTAATTTAGTTTTTTTGCATGGTAAGTTACGTAGAGTAGAACATGACACTGATGCAAAGCAGAACAATGGCACCCAAAGTGTTCACGTTTAAAGAATTTAACCAATGGGACTTTGTGCGGTGCAATGTCTGTGAAATGTATGCATTACTGCAGGCAGCTGGAATTTGGTTCAAAGGTGATAGTGGTGCGAAAGTATGCCAAAAATGCTCTTAGAGCAAGGATCAAAAGTATATCTCAGATTGCAAGATTGAAGTAGTGAATGGAACTTAGAATATGATTGAAAATGTGTGTGATGTAATGCAGATGGGACTGAGAATGACAATAAATGTGACACGATTGAGAGAGAAAGTAAAAGTGTTGAATGAAAGAATAGTATGACTGATGTAAAGAATGAACAGTTTGCTGCAATGAGGAAGATAGCTTGGCTGCATGGAGTGATACATGGGGTGAAGTGGGAGCTGGAGTGAATGCAGAAATGCCTAGTGAGTTGGTCAGCAAATAACAGAAACAAAGAAATGCAAGATAAGAGAACTGCGGGCTAGACCAAGAGAGAAAGAAAAATTAAGGGGCAAGTCTTGTACAGTGATTCAATCATAAAAGGTGTGATCAATGAGAGATTGACAAAACTGTGCTTTCAAGATGCAAAAATTAATGATGTTAGTGAGGCTATTCAAAAGGATAGGGTGAAAGAAATTATTACAGTGGCTATAATGAATGATTTAAAAGGAAAAAAGATGGCATGAGAGAGGACATGGAAAAATTATGGGAAGTAGCAAAAGAAAAGAGTGAGAGGGTTAAGTTATTGAGTCTGTTGCCACAGTATGACAGAGTAGAATGAGAAGGAGGGCCAAAATAGCGAATGACTCAATTCGTAGGTTATGCAAGAGGAGTGTTGTGGATGTGTGGAGTGAGTATGACAGGCAAAAGAACCTATACAAAAGGGATGGTTTGCATCTGAATGGATTTGATGTTCAGAATCTGGAAAAAGTGTTCTTGAATGAAGCAAAAGTGGATATGCAAAATCAGGGAAACTAGAACTTCTGGGGGAGGGGGAGAAAAACTGTTGAATGGATATGCAGTTATCAGTGAGGCAGTTGAGTATAAGAATGTGTATAAAATGCCTAAGTTATTACCACTGGAAACAAACAAGAATGGGATAGTTAGTGTAAAGTGTAAGGATAGCGCTAGGCCTAAGGGGCTTTTGCACTTTAAGTACATTAATGTCAATATGTCAAGAGTGTTTGGAACAAGCAGGAAGAATTTTTGGCACTGGTTCGCTCATTTTGGCCAAAGGTTATTAGTAAGACATGGCTAACAAAAGATGATATAGTTAGTAGGATAAAATGTGAAGGATACAGTATATTCAATGAGGATATAGAGAAAAGAATAGGGAGGGAGGAGTGTTATATGATAGCCGATGAACAGCAACCAAAGAGAGTAGAAGTTCAAATGCAGATAAGTGAAAACAGCATATTTGAAGCAATTTGGTGTGAAATTGAGGCCAGCAGAACAAAATATACAGTTGGATGCTGCTATAGATCAGGGGATGGAAAAGATGATGGAGATATTATGCACCAGCAAATGGACTAAATGAGTAAAGATCAATTAATTATTATGGTGATTTCAACTATGGGAACAGAGATTTGGAGGAGAGGACTGGGAGGAAGGAAATGGAATTTATGCAGTTACTAAAAGATAATTACCTGAAACAGCATGTGATGGAATATATTAGGGGTTCGAGAGTGCTAGATCTAGTAACTGCATCTGAGAATTTGTCTATAATGAATATGATCACATTGCCACCAATTGGTGAGAGTGATCATATGGTCTTGACCTGGGAGGTTGCTAAATTTGCGGAATTTTCAGATAAGATGGGGATATTTGTGGAATTACAGGGCTGGTAGTTATGACAAGCTTAGGAGATTGCTAGAATCAGTGGCATGGCATGTAGAACTGCAAGAGCTGGATGTTGATAGTGCATGGGAAGTGGTTTCAGTGTAGTGTTTAAGGGAGGTAATGGCAGACTGTATACCTAGAGTCAGGAGAGTAAATCAAGTGGGAGTTAAATAGATAAATATCATCATCAAGCTGGAGCTGCAAAAAAAAGAAACAACTGTGGAGGGAATTTAAGAGAAAGGTGACCTGCAAGCACATGAACAGCTCAAGGCATAGGCCAGAAGGGTAACTAGTGTGGTAAGAAAGAGAAACGCAGAGTATGAAAGGAATGCCGATGGTAGGAGGGTAACTGAATCAGTCGAAATAGTAAAATTACTAAGTGAACACTTTGCAAGAGTATATCATCTAGGTGGTTATACTGCAGGAATGAGAGAGCCAAAGGCTTATATGAGAACTGAGGTAAATGAAATGGAGGTGCATAGCATATTACACAACCTTAATGTGAATACTGCCATGAGATTGGATGGAATACATCCAATCTCACAGCAGCAAGGGATTTGTCAGTATCCATGCCCATATTGTTTAATCTAATTCTCAGTTCTGGGTTAGTCCTGAGGGGGTGGAAAGAGGGGAAATAGTTCCATTGCAAAAAGAAGGCTCTAAGACTGATGTAGCGAATTACAACTGATCAGCATATCAGTCATAAGTCGTAATTGTCAAAGTATTGGAGAAGTTGGCCAAGAGCAAAATACAGGAATGGATAGATGGAAATGGGATACTGTATGGGGGGCAGCATGATTTTGTGAAGAGTAGGTCATACCTCAGTAAATTGCTCACGTTTTTTAATACAGTGACAGCTAAGGTGGATAAGTGGGTTTACAGTGATGTTGCTGGACTTTGCAAAAGCCTTTGACAGGATACCACATGGAATTCTAATCAGTAAACTGCAGCACAGGGGGCTGGATATAGGGTTGGTGAGATGGATGGAAGGGTGGTTGATGGAAAGATATCAGAGAGTAGTTTATTCAGGAGTAGAATCAAAAAGAAGGCTTGTGACTAATGATGTGCCGCAGGGTTCTGTTCTTGGAGCACTACTGTTTAATTTGGTCATTAACAATATAGAAAATGATATCAGAGCGACTGTTCAGTTATTTGCCGATGATGTAAAGTTGGGTACAGCAATAATTAATACAGGTAATGTCATAATTTTGCAGAATGATTTGGATAGATTGGCAAACCAGGCAAAAGAGAATGGATGTCAGTCTAATGTGGCAAAGTGTAAGGTTATGTGTTTTGGTGTGAAAAGATTACCAGTTGTACATCACTCTGGTGGTACTGTACTCCAGGAAACTGACAAAGCCAGAGACTTGGGAGTGTTAGTGGATAGGGAGTTAAAGTTTAGAGGGCACATTGCAAAAGTGGCTGAAGGAGCTCATCAGATTACTTGGTTACTGAATAATAATAATAATAATGATAACCATGATTAATAAGATTTGTTGAATAGTGCAGAACCTAGAAAGTTAACAGGCTATCCAACAGAGTAGCTTATGAATGTTATTCATAACTTCTTTTAATGGTATTAACAACATAAGCTGAACTATTTCATAAAAAAAGATGTTTATCAACAGGCTTATATTACACTGAATTTCAAATTGGTATCTTCAGAGCACAAATATGTGACATTGAGTAAGTGAAACAATTGAAATTGTAATGTACAAAAGTTCATCATCATCATCAAATTCCTGACATGTACTCTCAAGGAGTGTATAGGATATGATAGTACTACATACAAAATTTTCATGATTACTAACTTGCTATCTACAATTTTCCTCCAAATCCATCTGTTACCTCCCAAGACACAAATATTATCAGATATTATATTTCTATCTTCTAAGGCACTTTTTACTGTATCACTCCAAGTATATCTTGGTCTTCCTCTGGGTCTTTTTCCTGCCAACCTGGCAGAGAACACTTGTTTTTTATTATAATTATAATTATTATTATTATTATTCAGGCCTCCATGGAGTCAAAAGACTCATCATTGCAGTTCCTTCCTAAGAACATAAAGTCTGTCAAGACACATCGAGGGGAGATCGCCCCTAAGAAACACAAAGTCTATCATACCACTCCTTAAACTCATTATTGACCGTTCTCGCTCTCACCACTCCATCAGGCAATGCATTCCATGGTTCAACCACCCTCCATGCAAAGAAACCACTCCTCACCCTCTTGCTCACAGTTTCCTTTCGTAACTTTCAGGGATGGCCTCTTGTCATCACTCCTTCCCGCTGATCAACCAAGCAAAAGAACTCCCCAGTGTCAACCCTGTAACCGCCTCTGAACAGTTTAAAAGTTTCAATCATATCACCTCTCCTTTTTCTATCCACCAAACTCTGCAGTCCAAATTCCCTCAGCCGATCCTCATAACTAAAATTGTACAGTCCTGAAACCATCTTTGTCATCTGTCTTTGTACCCTTTCCACAGTTAATTTATCCCCTTCAAATCCTGGGGACCAAATCTGAGAAAAATAGTCTAAGTGTGGTCTGATCAGAGACTTATACAACAGAATGATAACCCTTTTATCTCTGCAGGTTAGTGTCCTACCTCATTATTGCAGCAATCCTCTTTGTTACCTTTACACCTTTGCAATATGTCCCCTAAATTTCAGGTTTCTATCAATCATCAACCCCAGATCTCTTGTCTCCCCTACTTCCTCCAGTATAACTCCTCCCATAGAGTATGCAGCATCCCATCAATGTTTCCCAAACCTCAAGACCTTACATTATGCTGCATTAAACCAACACCCACATTCATTTGCCCATCTATCTAGCTTATCCAAATCCTCTTGTAGGGCTACCGCATCTGCACTATTACTAATAATCCTTCCCAGCTTCGCATCATCCGCAAACAACTGAATATCCCCCTGCAATCCACTGGCAATGTCATTAATATAAAGGTTAAACAATATAGGTCCTAGTACTGAGCCCTGTGGGACCTCACTTATAACCCTCTGCCTCCTTGAAACTGCTCCACCATACACAACTCTCTCTGAAACCTATCAGACAGCCAATCCTGAATCCAGTTGACCAACCTGACATCGAAATTCATGTGCTGCAACTTAAATATCAGCTTATCATGTGGCACCCTGTCAAATGCCTTTGCTAAGTCTAAGAAAATTGCATTATATGCCTTTCCCCTTATCTAATGTTCTTGTAACTGTATTATAAAAGGCTGGCATATTGCTAAAACAAGAGTGCTCTTTCACAAATCGATATTGACTCTCACAGATAACATTACCCTCATCTGCCCAATGCTGTAATACAGTCCCTCACTACTTTCTCCAAGATCTTAACAACTACTGATGACACACAAACTTCCCTATAATTGAACATTTCCAGTCTGTTACCACCCTTATGCAATGGCACTATCTTAACTTCCTTCCATTCCCTGGGCACCTTTGCCAAAGCCAGACTTTCATTGAAAAGCCACGTTAAAGGCACTGTCAATTCCCTAGCACATTCTCTCAAAACTCGTGGTGAAATACCATCCAGTCCCACAGCTTTACTGACATCCAGAGTACTTAGTATCTGAAACACACTCTCCTCCTCTACCTCCAGACCTCGAACCAGTCCTATCCCTCTAGCATTAAAACTGACTCCTCCAGGATGAAATACTCCAATAAAGTGTTCATTGAACAATTCCACTATGTCCTCTTCATCAGTCCCTCTATTCCCATTTTTATCCCACAATATCATTCTTCCACAGTCATTTCTCCTCCTACTGGCCATATATCTAAAAAATTCCCTAGGATTTTCTTTGGATCTTAGGGAAAATCTCCTCTCATATTCCAGTTTCGCTTTCCTTACCACACTAGTTACTCTTCTGGCCTGTGTCTTATATTCTTCATGCATCTTCTCTTCACCTGTTTATATCTCTTTATATCTCTCCTTATATCTCTTCCATACTACCTCTTTTTTGCATGCAATTCCTGTTTAATATTGTTTGTCATCCACTTTCCTTCAAATTGTGTCCTCATCTTCACTCGTGGTATACAACTTACCATTGTTGCTAACAAATATTCTTTCATAATTTCCCATGCACTAATGATATCCCAGCCTTCCGATTCCTCCCTCCATGAAACTTCCCCAAGTTGATGTCTAAAACTATTATAATCACTAACCTTATAATTCCACATACGTTCCACTAGTAGTATCAAAGAGATATTCCACATATCTCTTTGATACTCCTGCATGTCTATTCATTTTCCAAGCAAAACCATATGGTCACTCTCTCCAACTGGTGGGAGAGATGTCATCTCAGTTATTATCAACTCTTCTGATGCTATAACCAAATCCAAAACTCTCGAACCTCTTGTTCTCTCTGTTGCATGTTGCCTAAGACATTTGTCCCTCAAGAATTCTAGAAATTCCATTCCCCTAATGTTACATGCATCTTCCTCTCTCCAATTTATACTACTGTAGTTAAAATCTCCCATAACAATCATTCTTCTTGCACTTGCCAAACTTAACTGTCTAAACATCTCCTGGATCCCATCCTCTGTGCTCCTGGGTCTGTAGCAACACCCCACTAAATATCCTGTCTTGCCCACCTCTACCTCACACCATATGCTCTCAAAATCATTTGTCTCACTGCCTTCCAAAGCCTCCACTCTAAGAGGACATAGGTCTTCACTTATCATAAGCAGTACCCCCACCACCAAGCTTTCCCCTCCTATCCTGCCGAAAAATGTTGTACCCAGCGACTTCTATTCATGTTATTATATCCTCTTCTGTCAACCACATCTCAGTGATCCCAATAATTTTTGGCCAGGCTGATGCAATCTGCGCCACCAATTCCTCTCCCTTATTCCGGATACTCCTGGCATTAGTATAACGCATATAAATGCCATTGTTTCTATACCCAGCATTATCCCCTCTAGACTCCACTGGGCTCAGTGTTACCTGATGTCGTCTCCCTTCTCTGAAGTATCCATTCCCATAAGAGGCCACCCCTGCTATCATCCTCCCTGGGACACACTGACTCGTTCAGAACAGTGATCTATCCAGATGCCTACGTCCTTCCTCATTCAAATGTAAGCGGTCTCTTGCATACAATTCCTCTCTTTCCTCAAACGCACTCGAAGCATCCACATATACTAGTCCTCTCTTGTCACAACATTCTAGCTATTATGTCATTCAATATTACTGCTCTTCTGTTCAGCTCATCATTATCATACCCAGGCAACATGCACACTATTTTGCTAATCTTTCCTCTCCTATTCTGTGTAAGTGACCATACCGCCTCTGATTAGCTCTGCTAACATATTCCTGAATGTTAAGTTCTTTCCTAATATCCTAATTTTTAATATGATATTGCCATTGATGCCATTAGTTCATGCTCCAAATCTTTCTCAGAACACTCATATCTGTCTCTAGTCTTTGGTCAAGTGCTTTACTCTAACCCAGCTCTCAGATCCATAAATTAAAATTGGTTTGAACATCGTCTTGTATACAGCTAATTTAGTGTTTTGACTAATCTCTTATTCCATATAAACTTATTCAGTTGACTTCCTACCATACTAGCTTTGTAGATTCTGTTGTCTATTTCCATATTTAATTTACCATCTTCACTAAAAATTGTGCCTAAGTAGCTGAAATATTTTACTTGTTCTATAGGTTCTCAATTCACAATGCAGTTAATATTTTCAATGCTTCTGCCTATTTTCATTGTTACTTTTTATTGCCCTTCATATCAAATTTATTACAACAGTTATTCAATTTAGTCAGGAAATCTTGCAGACTTGTAGCAGATTTATTTAGAAATATAACATCATATGCATAAAGCAAAGAGCCAACAGCAACATCTCCAATTTTGATATCAGATTTAATAGTGCTTTCTTTCATAATGTGATCCATATAGATAATGAATACAGAGAGGATAATACATCCTTGTCTGACACCAGATTTAACATTAAACAATCTTCCTGTACTTCCTTTAATGCTAACTGCTCACTTACAACTAAAATAAAGAATAAGTATTGCTTGATATAATGCTCCACTGACACCATACAACTTTTCTCCTTTACCTCATTCACCGCAAATTCAGCTGACAGCAGAGCAAGACTTGTAGGACAGCTATTCAAAATGCTACAACATGTAGCATTTTGAATAGCTTCTCTCTTGGCACCTTGTCATGTGCCTTTTGCAGATCTATAAAACTTAAATACAGATCTTTGATATATTCCCATGATTTCTCAACAATCTGTCGTAAAGTGAAAACCTGATTGTGACAGCCTCTATTTGGCCTGAATCCAGCATGTTCTTCACAAGCTTTTCTTCCACAATCCTTTTCAACTGTTTCTCAAGTACGAGGTGTGGCTATTAAATAACGAGACTGTTTGTAAAAATGTGGTTTAGTATTACAATTGTACAACTTAATTGTTATCCCCTTCAACATACTTCCCTCCTCTATCTATACATCGTTGCATACAAATTTTCAATTGTTGAAAGTAGTGCTGCAAGTCATCGCTAAGTCCGGCGAGTAAAGTGGATGGTCCAACACTTGGATCTTCTTATCAGCCAGAGCTTATCTGTGAGCTGGAGTGTTGTCCTGATGGATAATTCAAGAATTGTTCTTCCACAGATCGGGTCTCTTCTTCCTTCTTCCTCACTCGTTCCCTCAGCTTGGTGAGAACCACAAGGTAATAATGTTCGTTAACTGTCTGACCCTATGGTACCCATTCAACCTTTTTTTTTTTTTGCCTATATACAGGAGGTTGGCTGGTCAACCTATAGTACGTTAGTACTGTATATGGGTGATGGGTTGTGAAAGGAGAAACTTGTTTACATTTGATTTGAACACCTGTATATTGTATTCCTTGGAAAATACGTCAGGGGGAAGACTGTACCACAGTACTGCAGTAGCAGGGATGAGTGAGGAGGAAAAGAAACTTGTTCTGTGGGTTTCGAGGTGTACTGTAAAAGGATGTTGGGAGGCAGCTATATGTGTTCCAATGGGCTTGGTACAGGGTGGGGGAATGATTGATACTGTTTCAGATGAACCTTTCCCGTGAAAGTATTTATAGAATATACAGATTGCAGAGACCGAGTGTCTATGTGAAAGTGTAGGGAGTGAGTTGATGAGGGATGGGTCATTTATTAGTCTAATTGCTCTCCTCTGTATTGACTCAAGCATTTTGAGGGAGCTTTTTGGAGTCCCACTCCAGATGTGAGAGCAGTATTCAAGAGCTGGGCAGATTTGTGACTTGTATAGTGTAAACAGCTGTTTACAGGTGAAGTAGCATCTTGAGGAAAGAGAAAATCTAGTTTTTTGGAAGCTGAGGATGCAATGGTTGTGATGTGTTTATACCAGGAGAGGCTTGATGCCAGAGCCTTTGTGCCAGACTCGGTCAAAGGCTTTGGAGATATCAAGTGCAACTACTTGGGATTCGCCGAATTTCTCCATAGCGCTTGTCCAGTGATGGGTGATGTATGAAAGTAGATCTCCTGTTGACCGGCTTTGATGGAATCTGTACTGGTGGTCGTTTAATAGCTGGGTACCTTCAAGGTAGATTAGGATTTGAGAGTTGATGATTTTCTCCATTACTTTAGATAGGACTGAAGTGAGTGAGATAGGGTGGTAGATAGATGGCAGTGATTTGTCACCCTTTTTAGGAATGGGTTGAATATAGGCCAGTTTCCAGGTTTTGGGATATATATACCGGTGGAGTAAGAGAGTGTGTACAAGTGACATAGGATAGGAGTTAGCAGATGCACAGATTTACCTTCAGAATAATTGGAGGAATTCCGTCTGGGCCAGAACCATTACCACGGCATTGATATATATATATATATATATAAAACAGCACTGCCTTCAGTTTTGACTTGCTCATTCTTGCTTTTTTCATTCTCAGTGATGTGGGAGTTTTGCATTGCATCGACCGTCTCTTTGTTTCTGGATCGTACTGGAAAATCCATGTCTCATCACATGTGATGATCTTCTTCCTACAAGTCTTGCTCTGCTGTCAGCTGAACTTGCAGTGGATGAGGTAAAGGAGAAAATGGCAGCACTACTATAGCAGATAACACCTAATGACTTGCCGCACTGCTTCCAACAATGGAAAATTTGTATGCAACGGTATATAGATAGAGGAGGGGAGTATGTCGAAGGGGATAACAATTAAGTTGTACAACTGTAATAATAAACCACATTTTTGCAACCAGTCTTGTTATTTAATAGCCACACCTCGTAGACTAGCATAAATCTTACCAAGAACACTTATTAGAGAAATTCCTCTGTAATTCTCACATTCAGTTTTATTTCCCTTTTTACATATACTATGACTGCTCTACTCCAATCATCTGGAATTCATCACTCTGTCCATGCCTTCTGAACTATACAGTGCAGCAGCCACTGTAAGACTTGACCATACTTGAGCATTTACCACCATACTTGAGCATTTCTGGTCGAAGTTCATCTACTCCATCTGCCTTTCCACATTTCAGGCTTTTGGAGGCTTTTTCTACTTCAAGTATGGATAAATATTCCTGACTGCATGCCTGGTCAGTGTTCTTTACCACTGTGCTGTCACTGATTGTTTCATTTAGCAATTTTTCAAAGTAATTACTCCATACTTCAAGGATATCTTTTTCTCCCATTTTAATGTCACCTTTATCATCTCTAACTCCTTTTACAGCACTCTTTCCTCCATTTCTAAGCTTCTCTAACAACCTCCATAATATCTTACCACCTTCTTGATATTTATTTTCTATGTTCTTGCCAAAGTCCTCCTATGACTTTTGTTTAGCTAGTTTTACACAGTGTTTAGCTTTCTTACATTTGTCTCTGTGTTCTCTAAGAGCACAAGCTGACTTATTTGCCAGGAACTTTTGATGTGCTTTCTTCTTTTCCTTTGCTGCCTCTTTAACTTCCTGCATCCACCATGGGGTTGTGATTTTCCTATCCTTGCAGACAACCTCACCACATGCCTCTCTGGAAGACTCAATCAATGTTTTCTTCAGGATTTGCCACTGAACCTCCAAGGTTTGGTTCCTGCTCTGAAACTCTTTCATTTTGTCTTGAATAATAATAATAATTATTATTATTTGACACCTCCAGGAAGTCCAAAGACTCATCGAGGGAGAGTGTGCCAACAGCATTGAACGATTTGTCCCCTTCCAACTACTAACCGCGCTCAAACTTAGTCGACAGTTCACATCTGAGAGCTGCTCAACTTTTATTCATTTTAAAACTTTCTTACATGTACTCATTTTCAATATGAAATTCAATTTTATCCTGCTGAAGACTAAATGGTGATCACTTGCAATTTCAAATACTCTCTACACTCTAGTGTGCACCAGTGAGAAAACATCCTTATCAACAATAACATAGTCAATGAGGCTTTTCTTATTCCTTGTCTCTTCTCTCCATCTGAATTTATGCACATTTTTATGTTGAAGCATCACCTTAGTAATAACCAGTCCATGTCCTGAGCAGAAGACAAATATTTGCCATTATTATTAGCTTTACTCTTTTCTCCAAATTTTCCCAAAATATTTTTGTATCTCCAACAATCATTTACTTTCTTAACTCTTAGATGTCCACAGATGCCAGGCCACCTGGCATCTGTGGACATCCAAGAGGTGCAGATAGAGGCGATGACTAGTCTCACACCAGAAGAGGTCCATTTAGCAATAAAATTCCAAAATTCGTGCAGAGCTGCTGGTTATGATGAAATTCGGCCCAAAATGCTAAAAGCCTTAAATCGAGACAGTGTTCTCTGGCTGACTCAAGGTTGTCAGGCTGCTTGGATATCTGGGCAATCACCAAAGCAGTGGCAGAGAGGCATAATAATACCAGTCTTCAAGAAGGGAGACGAGAGATTGCAGCAACTATCATGGCATTTCTCTGCTCACCCTGCCTGGGAAAGTATATGCTTGGAAAGAAAGTGCAGGAGCATACTTGAGTCAAAATTCCAGGAAGAACAATGTGGCTTTCATCCTGGTAGAAGTATAACTGACCAAATCTTCAATTTCAGGCAAGTCATTGAGAAATCCTGGGAATATGCCAAGAATGTCTACACATGTTTTGTGGACTTGGAGAAAGCATATGACCGGGTTCCTAGGGGATAAACTTTGGCAAGTAGTACAGGAATATGGAGTGGATGGCCAACTATTAGCTGCCATCAAGTCCCTGTATGAATGCCCGGAGGTGTCAGGGTAAACAGCACAAAGTCTGAACCTTTCACAGTCTCCGTTGGTCTCTGCCAAGGGTGTGTTCTGTCACCCCTACTTTTCATAATATTTATGGACTAAATTGATAGGCACAGCCAAGGCAGTGAGTGTGTCAGAATTGGAAGATGTAGCATTGGCTATCTGCTTTATTTGCAGATGACCTAGTTCTGCTTAGCTCTTCCACAGATGACCTCCAGAGCAGACTCTGGTTAGGTCTGTAGCTGTTTGTGCAGAAGCCGGGATGAAGATTAGTATGGCCAAAAGAGAAACATTTGTGGTCTCAAGACAACCATCCCAGTGCACTCTACATGTGAGAGGAGTCCCACTGAGGCAAGTGGAGAAGTTTAAATACCTTGAGTCATATTCACAAATGATGGAAAGTGGGACATAGAGCTAGAAACTCGAATTGGCTCAGCAAGCTCAATATTGTGGAAGCTTGGCCATTCTGTAGTATTGAAGTTGGAGTTAAGCCAGAAGGCAAAGCAGGCTGTCTTCAATACAGTCTATGTCCCCATCTTCTCCTATGGTCATGAGAGCTGGGTAATGACCGAAAGAATGCACACATGAATCCAAGAGGCTGAAATGAGGTTCTTTCGAGGGGTTGTGAGGCTGACAAGACTCGACAGAGTCAGAAGTTCTGCAATTCTGGAAACCCTCACTACTCAACTGCTGCTTCTCCGTGTTGAGAGATCACAGTTACGATGGTACGGGCACCTGGTCAGAATGCCAGGATAGAGAGAGGCACTCCCAGCAGGCCGTCTTGGTCAAGGACTTGCTGGATAGATTATATCCAAAACCTTGGGTGGACATGTCTGGGAGTCTCACCAGAATACCTGAGCTTGGTGGCAGAGGATCGTGACCATTGGAAGTCCCTCTTGCAGCTGCTGTCCCCACAACCCAATTAGGAGAGGTGGGCTTCAAGATGGATGGATGGATGGATGGACAATCATTTCCTACTCTGCTATTTAGATTCCCAACAAGGACCAACTTTTCCTTTTTCATTGTGTCAGTTGCTTTCTCTAAAGCCTCAAAAAATTCCTCCACTTCTACCTTAGTAGAACCTTCTGCAGGACCATAGGCATAAATAAGTCTCATTTCCAGTTCCTCATTATGATATTTGCCCACATCACTCTACTTGATATTGCCTGCCATTCAAGAAGATTAGCCTCGTATTTAGTGTTGAATACTATCACTACTCCTTCTTTTCCTTGATTGTCATTGCCTGAATATAACATGTTGTATTTATTGCTCAGAAAGATCTCACCAGTTTTTGTCTTTTTTGTTTCAGTCACCCCTATTATGTCAATCTAGTACTTATCCAATTCATCAGCTAGCTCCATTTCATTGCCATTCAGGCTTCTTATGTTGACAGTACTGATCTTGAACTGTGGTGATGTTGAGTTGGGGTGTGTTTCAGGATTTGATCCAGTAGCTGACTTTTTGCTGTTCGCCCTGGTTCCCTGGCAAAAACAATGAGGCTTTGTTCAACTGGGCAAAGCCCGAGCCGTCATGAAATTCTATCATGTTGTACCATCATTCTATATTGTGATTTAAACCAATAAGAATGCAATTTGGTCAGCTAAATCCCAAATTGCCAGCCCATCCTCATTCATTCAGTATCCAGTTAGATACCTAACAGGGTGCACTACCTTCTTTTGGACATTAGGTCAGAAGCCATGGTCAGTTCTCCACACATTTCTTAAAAGGCTACATGGAGGTCTCCTCCAAGTGATACAGCTTTGATCATTAAGCCCTCTTATCCTTTTCTGTGAGATTTTCTATATGATCCCCTCCCTTCACAATAGGTTGTTAATCAACAGCATAAAAAACAATAACAATTAATTGTTAACATAAAAACAGCATAACCAACAGCATAAAAACAATTAAAAGACAATTACAAATATCTGTGTCCAAGTGAGACTCAAGCCAGTTAGTTCGAGAAGGTATAAACCACAATAACTAGACATTTGGTCATGGTGTTATGTGAAATGCAAATCTTGACGAGATGCTGTGGTGAGAAACCAAATTGTGTAGACAGACTTATGTGTTCGTCGACCTTGTTGTTATTTTTTTATGGTATATATTAGAACACAGTAACTAAGTAAATAATTAATTTATTAACTTATTGCTGATATTTCGCTGGTGTTATAACCAGCATCTTCAGAGCACAAAAAGACAGTTTGTTACAATACGCAAGACTATGACAACATGGTGTAATCAGCAGACTGGTTAAACAAAATTGTAGCAGCAACACAAAGACTAGAGTCTTGATCTTTTGGCGCCCTCTATCTGGAAAAAAAAAAGGCATACTAGTTTTTTCTTAAGATGACTGTCTCCCAGATCTTAGGCAAGTTAATACAGTCATATTTGTTGAGATTTGGAGTGTGTTTCAGGGCTTCTTTCGCCTCTAAGAACAATCTCTCCGACTTATAAGAGTTTCTGTGTAGTACTTTTGTGTTTTTCCAGTTGATCCTGTGTGCAGGGGTATCCAGAGCATGGTCTGCTAGGCCCGACTTACCATAATGATAATTCTGGATGTATCTTTTGTGTTCGTTGATGCGGATGTTCACAGTTCTTCCTGTTTGACAGTAGTAGGCTTGATTACATGAGCAGGGTACTTGGTAGACTCCTGGACGTGATAAAGGGGGAATGCTGTCCTTGGGTGAGCAGATAAGGGTAGCTAATTTGTTACATGGTCTGAATGTAGTGCGTAGTTTCTGTTTATTGAGAATTCTTGAAATCTTTTCGGATGTGCCTTTGATGTATGGGATGGTGATTGTTTTGTTGTAGTTCTCTGTGGTGGATGGTGGGAGGGGTTTCTTAGGAGCGTTTAGTATTTTGTTTATCTTGTGTTGATTATAGCCATTGGCCAAGAAGGTGTGGCGTAAGTGAGCCAGTTCAGCAGCAAGAGCATTGTCATTGGAACAGATTGCTCTCGCTCTATGGGTGAGTGTTTTTAAAATGCCATATTGTTGAGAAGGATGATGGTGTGATTGTTTGTGTAAGTATCTCCCTGTATGTGTGGGTTTTCTAAAAACTGAAAATGATAAGGAACCATCTGGAAGACGTGTGATAAGTGTATCCAGGAAGGGCAGACAGTTATTAGCTTCCAGTTCCATAGTAAAGTGGATTTTTGGATGTTGGCTATTTAAATGCTCTAAAAATGTTTCCAATGTCTCTGGGCCATGTGGCCAAATAGCCAGTACATCGTCAACATAGCATAGCCAAAGTGTTGGTTTGAGAGTGGCTGTATTGATTGCTAGTTTTTCCAGGTGTTCTACGTAAAAGTTGGCTAAGGGGGGGAAAGGGGGGAGCCATTGGCTGTCCCATCTATTTGTTTGTATATTTTCCCTTTCCATGTGAAATATCCTGCATGTATTGTGAATTTGAATAGTTCAAATATATCAGGGTGGAAGTGGGACTTCAGTAGATTGAGGGTTTCTGTAAGTGGTACATTTGTGTATAGTGAGGTGATATCAAAGCTTACTATTAGGTCTGAGCTTTTTAGGGTCAGGCGTTGCAAGATGCTTTTTAGGTGGGCCGAATTTTTGACAAAGGAAGGAGAATTGTTTGTGAGAGTGGCTAGTAGCTTCGCTAAATGTCTAGCCAATTTGTATGTGGGACTATTTATACTGTCCACAATTGGGCGTAAGGGTGTGCCTTGTTTGTGAATTTTTGGTGCTCCATAGATCCTAGGTGTTTGAACATGGAAGGGCTTGAGTTTGTTTACTGTGTCTTTAGGCCAGGAGGTGACTTTTTTCAATAATTTTCACGCCTTATTCTTTTGTGTGTTGGTGGGATTGCGATCTATAATTTTGTATGTTGACTGATCTTGTAATAGTGTGTGCATTTTGTTATCATATTCTGTTGTGTCCATCACTACAGTTGCATTTCCTTTGTCTGCTTTTGTTATGATAATCTGGTTGTTGTTCTGTAGCTCTTTTATAGCAATGAATTCTCTATGTGGGATGTTATTTTTGGGAGGCTTGGACTTGATTAAGATGTGAATTCTTGAAAAGATTTCAAGAATTCTCAATAAACATAAACTACGCACTACATTCAGACCATGTAACAAATTAGCTACCCTTATCCACTCACTCAAGGACAGCATTCCCCCTTTATCACATCCAGGAGTCTACCAAGTACCCTGCTCATGTAATCAAGCCTACTACGGTCAAACAGGAAGAACTGTGAACATCCGCATCGACGAACACAAAAGATACGTCCGGAATTATCATTACGGCAAGTCGGGCCTAGCAGACCATGCTCTGGATACCCCCTGCACACAGGATCAACTAGAAAAACACAAACGTACTACACAGAAACTCTTATAAGTCGGAGAGATTGTTCTTAGAGGCAACAGAAGCCCTGAAACACACTCCAAATCTCAACAAATATGACTGTATTAACTTGCCTAAGATCTGGGAGACAGTCATCCTAAGAAAAAACTAGTATGCTTTTTTTTTTTTTTTTTTTTCAGATAGAGGGCACCAAAAAATCAAGACTCTAGTCTTTGTGTTGCTGCTACAATTTTGTTTAACCAGTCTGCTGATTACACCATGTTGTCATAGTCTTACGTATTGTAACAAACTGTGTCTTTGTGCTCTGAAGATGCTGGTTATAACACTAGCAAAATATCAGCAATAAGTTAATGAATAAATTATTTACTTAGTTACTGTGTTCTAATATATACCGTAAAAAAATAACAACACGAGAAACCAAATCTTTTGTCAAGTAAGACTAAAAGTGGATGACCAAATGGTACTAGAAAAACAAACATTTTGATTAAGTTTTCAATGATTTCATCAATTTTCTACAAGTCAGAGAGGTTGTTCCTGGAATCAACAAAAGCCTTAAAACATACTCCAAAACTGAACAAGTATGGCTGTATAAATCTACCAAAGATTTGGGAGACAGTCATCTTAAGACCAAATTAACATTTATTACTTTTATTTTATTTCATTTTTTCAAACTTTCTAAGACTATCATTTGGACTACTATTTCAAAACTTTGATTTTTTTTTTTTTTTAACCTAGATGGAGCCATATTAGGACTTTACTCTTATGTTGCTCGCTGCAATTACTTTTACTAGCCCCACTGTTACACTGGATTGTGGTTGTTTTGCATTTGTAACAAACTTTGTGTTGTGTGCTCTGAAGATGCTGGATATAATACCAGCAAAATATTAGCTTTTAAGTTAATAAATAGTTATTTTCTTATCCATCTGTGTTCATATCAAACCGTGAAATCTATTACAAAAAAGTCTGACGAACACATAAGCCTATAAACGTGCAAAAAAGATTTCATCAATATCACTACCTTAAAAATACATTCAAACTTTCTTTTTTTTTTCTTGATGAATTCAGCTGAAATTCAGCAATTATATCTCACCACTGTCAAAAGAAAACACATACTTTTGAGAGAAGGGATATTGATGAGAACACACAGGAACACTTAATCAGAATAAGGTTATCATGTTTATGACCATTTCGTTATTCATTTTTGGACTTATTTGATAAAAAAAATAGAGATAACAGCTGTTTGCAGATGATGCAAAACTGGGGAGAGAAATGAGTAATCAAGCAGATGTTGTGACCTTAGAGGAGGGGTTGAATAAATTGCATGTGTGGGCAGGTAAGTAAGTGAACTATGAGAACTACGAGTTCAATCTTGTTAAGTGCAAGGTTCTGAAATTGGCGTAAACAACAAAGTTTCCTAATCAATAATAATAAATTAGTTTAATCCTTTATTCAAGTGTGAGCAAACAAAGTTTGCGCCTGGAAATATCTTCAGGACTGATATTGTACTACCTTACTGGGGTAAGGTAGGACAACATCGGGCAACTCGCAGCAAAGGTGGACAAAGATACCATCACTCCTATTCCAGTATCTCCCATAATGCAAAACACATCTCCTTGCAGATATGTATAATGTTATAATGTTATGCTTTAAGGGATTGGCTACTACCCAGACTAGTTTCGACCTTTAGGTCTCTTCAGTGGGAGCCAGGCCCAGTGGTGGAGATACCAAGCAGAAGCAATAGCAAGGTCATCTTTACCTATAGGAGTTGCCAAAAGGTGTGCCACCTTTTTTATTAAATACCTCTGGATTTAGAGAAAGATGTGTTGAAGGTTTATTTTTCACTTGGTTAGACTATAATAAATTTAGTTTAATCCTTTATCCAAGTGTGAGCAAACAAAGTTTGCGCCTGAAAATATCTTCAGGACTGAATATGGTGTTGTATTACCTTACTGGGGTAAGGTAGCACAACACCGGGCAACTCGCAGCAAAGGTGGATCAAGCTACCATCACTCCTATTCCAGTATCTCCCATAATGCAAAACACATCTCCTTGCAGATATGTATAATGTTATATCCACCACCGGGCCTGGCTCCCACCGAAGAGACCTCAATAAAGGTCGAAACTAGTCTGGGCAGTGGCCAATATCCCTTAATGCATAACATTATACTTATTTGCAAGGAGATGTGTTTTGCATTATGGGAGATACTGGAATAGGACTGATGGTATCTTGATCCACCTTTGCTGCAAGTTGCCCGGTGTTGTGCTACCTTACCCAGTAAGGTAGTACAACACCATATTCAGTCCTGAAGATATTTTCAGGCACAAACTTTGTTTGCTCACACTTGGATAAAGGATTAAACTAAATTTATTACAGTCTGACCAAGTGAAAAATAAACTTTCCTAATCAAGTTTACGTTTAATTAGGAAACTTTGAAGGAGTTAGAGGAGATGAGAGATCTGAGTCTGGTGGTCAAGGACAATAAAGTTCATGGTTCACATTGCACAAGTTGTGAGGTTGTAACATCAGATTATGGCAATGATGATGAGGATCTTGACATGTACAATGAAAGAGATTATACAATGAGGCGTTGATCAAGCTTCATATGGATTAATGTGTACATTTGGTCACTTGGTTTTGAGGATATGTTAGAAAGGTCCAGAGAAGATCCACAGAGGTGGCTATAGGATATGACAAAATATATGTTAGAAAAGTTGATCAGGGCCTGTCAGGTCAATGAGGAAGAATTTTTTTATAGAATGGGCAAGGAAAAGAGTAGAAGAGAAGGCTATTCCTAGAAACTGTATAAGGAGGGTGTGAGCAAAGGAGTGAGGATTAGGTTCTATACATGGAGAGTGGTTGGTAAGTGGAAGGCATTTACTGTGTGAAGTGAATGCAGACACACTGATTGAGTTTAAAGCAGTTTGATTAGCTTTGTGTGTACAGCATGTACCTCCTACAATGAGTCTTTTGACTCCAAAAAGTCTAGCAATAATAATAATAATAAAAGAATTTGGTTTCACGGGAACACATCGTATGTGTTGAAAAAACTGCACATCATATTGCTGCTATGATAAAATGTATGTCAACATGTAGGGATAAGGAGGTGGTGGTGGTGGTGGTACCTCTATATAAGGTATTATCAGACCACATATGGACTACTTGGCTCCTCCTCTACAAGCCTAAATCCATAAACAACAACCCTAAACCTATATAGTGAGTCCATATCCCATGAATAGGCATGCAGAAGTATCAAGGCAAAAGTAATTTCTGTGGAATTATAAGGTATGCTACTATAACAGATTTCAAAACCAGGAGCTGTGCAATGAATGATAGAGAGTATGGAAAACATATGAAGAGAGAGTGAGAAGCCTAGTAATGCATAAAATTCTATTTGAACATCCCATATACAACCATACTTGAATGATCATTATTCAGCTAGCACTGCTGAATGATGATTTTTAAATTGGTGAGCAGCAAACTCACCAATTTATGACCTCGGAAAATTTTCCTTCCTTCCTACCAATGCAAATTCCTGACTTTTCCATTTTTAACCAAATCCCATGTACACCATCCATCTTCATAATGGTTAGTAAAATCTCTATGACACATATTTATTCCTCATTCCAGTTTGGTAACATTTCATTTTCCTACTCCCCTTCTTCATCCAATTCCTTTCTTTCACATCTTTCACTCTATTCTAGCATAATCATATCTCATCATATCCATTAATCTAAATATAAATTGACTGATGACATTACTTTAAATTGATAAATATTGTGTCAGTAGAAGTCGGTGATATACCTTTATCCTAGTTTTTTGAAATGCTGGTTCAATTTTCTTGGAGGGAATGATAAAGAACAGAAAGGATATGCTATACAGAAGTAAGAAGCATTAAAGAAATGCACTATAAACAACAACGAAAAAAGGCATTTAATGCTAATAAAGAACTTCTTTTCATAAGTATAGCAATCAAATACACACATACCTCAACATCTCTGCTTTTTGCAATTTCTGTGAAGTGCTCTTGACTTTCTAATGTTTTATCTTCCTTGTCATCCGTCATGCAAAAAACCCTGAGCTGAGCTTCCAGCTGATCATATCGTTTAGCAAATACAACAAATTTTGCCATAAATGGTACATGAATTGCCTCCTGGTATAATTCTGTAGCAAATTTCGTTACCTCATTAACTTGTCTACAGTCTATCAACCAAAATCTGTAAATAATGGGATTGCAGTATTATTATTTTTTACTCACCATATTTACTTCAGTGTACCTATTTTTAATATGACCATAATCCACAACATTATACTAAATAAAATTCAATGAGCATTACAATATATATAGTAATGAAAATAAAACACATTTCAATGTTGCATCCATTTTTTTTTATTTATTTAAAAAATTATACTAGATTAATAATTAAAATGTACACACACACACACAATTATTATTGTTACTGGTTACTCCATGGAGTCTTTAGACTCATTGGAGGAGGCCCTAAACATCATGCCAAGCACTATCCAACATTTGCACATTATCTATCATACTTTGCTTTGAACTCATTCACAGTCATGGCAACCACAACAGCTCTGGCAAACTATTACACTCATTCACCACTTTCCAAGCAAAAAATCTAGTTCTAACAGCCTTGCTAACTACACTCTTGCTCAGTTTCCAAGGATCGCCACTAGTTCTCCTACCACCAGACCTATTCTGAAAAATATCCTCTGTATTAATCTTGTAAAAACTCTTCATTAATTTGTATGTCTCAATCACATCACCCCTATTCCGCTTGCCAACCGGTTACAGAAACTGGTTTGAAGGAATGAAAGATCCTATCTTGATTAATCCAGGCTCAATAAAGAAAAATAATAACCTGTTTGTCTCTTTTATCAAAGTATTCTACATATATAATATTATGGTTTTCATCTGTATTTTGCTTTAATGCAGAGGTTCCAAAATTTTGTACTTTGCACCCTTCCCTTCAAATATTTTATAAATTTCATGCCCTTCCCTTTCAGAACTAGCAAAAAAACAGATATGACATGAAATTAGTAAGAGTATATACTTTTATATATATATATATATATATATATATATATATATATATATATATATATATATATATATATAAAGGGAAATATAAATCTTTTAAATACAAAGTATTGCTGAATGAGTTGGATTCCTACATGTTATACTGTTGGTGATTTTAATATTTTAAAAGTACATCTGAAGTGTTATAATAATGCATACTTTCATTACAGTTTAATACTGTGTCATCATATAATTTTTTTATATGATGACACATAAAATGACATAAAATTGTCTTACAGTTATGCTACAGAAGCCTTTGTAAATTAAGCTTATTATTCATCATGGGGACATATTTGCTAAACTAACAGGCAAGTTAGGAAAATTATCACTTTTACAAGATAAAGATTTTTTCAAGCTCAGATCGTCTTTCTCAAAAAATGCTGCAATATGAAAGTTATTCCTATGTTTGCTAGATAAAGAGAGACTATTCAGTTGCCTGGAGCTCATGCAATTTCTGCTTGCACAAGATTTTCCTTGATATGGAACCAACTTCGAGTGGATAAAAATGATTTAGCATTGGGAGGGCATTAGGGTCGCTGATGCATGTGGCAGGTGATTTGAGCGGTGGTAGGGAAAAGTGTTTTTTAAAGTCTTTTGTGAATTGTGCTGCATTTTTTTCTCAGAAACACAAGTGTTATTTAGTGGTTCTGCTTTTGGAATTTCATTGGGTTACCAAGAAGGCCAGGTCACAGTCGGCACATTGCGATGGAAGATAAGTTTTCGCTATCTAGTATAGTATATAGCATTAAATTTATATACATATGTTTATATTTAGCATTTATTTATTTATATATATATATATATATCTGTGATACAGTGTTCATATATTTTTTTTGTGATTAGTTTAGTAGTTACGTACTTGGCAGTAAGGAATGATGGCAGATGCAACTGCCTTCACAAATGTCACCGAGTCCTCCACCATTTAAGAACTCTATCATAATTAATATAATACAGGACTTTGTGGCACGCAGTGATTGCGGTATGTATGCTTCTCGGGAGTTGGATATGTGGCGGGTGAGAGAAGGGGGAGTGCGTATATGCGCAAAATGCAGACAGAGGGAGGAAATTGGCAAATTAGATATATCAATAACTGCCTTAGTTGCTTCAAGGATGGGAAATGAATGTTGGGAGACGAATAGTGCAATAGGAGACAATGACGAACAGGAGACGAGTAGTGTGATAGGAGAGAATGATGAGCGAAGTATGAATGAGAAAATAAGAGTCGGGAGTGTGGAAGGCTTGAATGACAGTGAGGTTTACGGTTTTGATTGGATAATTGAATGGCGAGTAAGAGTGACTAACTAGCAGAGAGGGATAGATGAGCTGAAACAGGAGGTGGAATATCTTGTGAATGAGATGACAAGTATGAAAGATGAGATTAGGAGAATGGAAGAGATGTATGTAAGGCGTGATTGCGGGATTCCTGAAGCAGGAGAGAGAGAGAGAGAGAATGAGAGAGGGATTTGGGAATGATAGAAGAGGAGAGTATAGAAACAGTAGAACACAGGGAATCAGAGAGAGGTATGGGAATGATAGAAGAGTAGAGAATGAGAACAGTAGAAGAGAGAGAATGAGAGAGAGTCATGTGAACAATAGAAGAGGAGAGAATAGGATAAGTGGAAGAGAGGGAATGAGAGAGGTATGGGAGTGACAGAAGAGGAGAGAATGAGAACAGTAGAAGAGAGAGATTGAGAGAGAGAGTTATGGGAATGATAGAAGAGGAGAGAATTGAAACAGTAGGAGAAAAGCAATGGTAAGAGGTGTAATGTATGGTGACTCAATGATCCGTGGTATGCAAGATAGGATGCGTGAGGAGTGTTTGCCTGGAGGAACAATAGAAAGTGTGATTATGGCAATTAAGAGGGGTGAAAGGGTGGATGAGATGATTGTGATGGTAGGAACAAATGACTTCAGAGGCAATGCAAATTGGGCAGCGAGAGATATGAGATTCTTGCTCGAGGTAGTATGAAAAAAGATGCAGAGAGGAAAGATAGGGTGCGTGTTGCCTAGGTATGATTGTGACGAGCTGAGCAGAAGAGCAGTAATATTGAATAACATAATAGTTAGAATGTGTCAGAAGAGAGGATTGGAATATTTGGATGCTTCGAAAGCATTTGGGGACAGAGAGGAATTGTATGCAAGAGATCGCTTGCATTTGAATGAGGAAGGACATAGGCATCTGGAGAGATTGCTGTTCTGTACGAGTCAGTGTGTCAATGCAGGGAAACTAGAATGCCCAAGGTGAATGTTAGCAGGTATTTTTATGCTTTATACTAATGCCAGGAGTATCCGGAATAAAGGAAAGGAGTTGGTGGCACTGATAGCATCAGCCTGGCCAAAGATTATTGGGATCACTGAGACATGGTTGAAAGAAGAGGGTATAATAACAGGAATAGAAGTAGCAGGGTATACAGCATTTTTCAGCAGGATAGAAAGGGAAAGCATGGTGGTGGGGTACTGGTTATAATAAGTGACGACTTATGTCCTCTAAGAGTGGAGGCTTTGAAAGGCAGTGCCACTAATGATTTTGAAAGCATATGGTGTGAGGTAGAGATAGGTAAGATGGGATATTTAGTGGGGGTGTTGCTACAAACCAAGGAGCACAGAGGGTGGGGAGCAGGAAATGTTTAGACAGTTGAGCTTGGCAAGTGCAAGAAGAATGATTGCTATGGAAGATTTTAACTACAGCAGTATAAAATGGGGAGAGGAAGATGAATGTAGCAATAAGGGAATGGAATTTCTAGAATTCTTGAGGGACAAATGTCTTAAGCAACATGTAATAGAGGGAACAAGTGGTTCAAGAGTTTTGGATTTGGTCACAGCATCAGAAGAGTTGATCATAACTGAGATGACATCTCTCCCACCAGTTGGAGAAAGTGACAATGTGGTTTTGACTTGGAAGATGAATAGACATGCAGGAATATCACAGAGATGAGAACGTATGTAGAATTATAAGGCAGGTGATTATAATTCTTAGACATCAAATTGGGGAAGTTCGTGGAGGGAGGAATTCGAAGGCCGGGATATCAATAGTGCTTGGGAAATTGTGAAGGAATATTTGTTAGCAGCAATAGTAAGCTGTATTCCACAAGTGAAGTGGAATTTGGTGTAAAGTGGATAACAAACAATATTAAACATGTGAAAAAGAGGCTATGGAAGAGATATAAGGAGACAGGTGAAGAGCAGATGCATGAAGTATATAAGACACAGGCCAGGAGAGTGACCAGAATGGTGAGGAAGGCAAAATTGGAATATGAGAAGAGATTGGCTCTAAGATCCAAAGAAAATCGTAGGGAATTTTTTAGCTATGTATCCAGTAGGAATAGAAATGATTGTGGAAGAATGACATTGTGGGATAAAGATGGGAATAGAGTGACTGATACAGAGGACATAGTGGAATTGTTCAATGAACACTTTATTGGTGCATTTCATCCTGGAGGAGTAAATTTTAATACTAGAGGGATAGGGCAGGTTTGAGCTTTAGAGGTGCAGGAGGAGAACGTGTTCCAAATACTGAGTACTTTTGATGTCAATAAAGGTGTGGTACTAAGAAGTCAAAGATGAGCGAGTGGCATTGTATGGCGACTCCATTATTTAAGGGCGTGCTGGATGAGAGGATGCACAAGGTATGTTTTCCAGATGGTAAAATGAGTAGAATGATTGAGGGACTGGATATGAGGATGGAGCGAGTGAAGGAGTTGATGGTTTAATAGGTATGTATGAACTTGACATAGGAGAAAGAGCACATCAGAATGGATATGAAGAGGCTGCTTAGACAGGTAAAAGAGAATAGTGTGACAGGAAGAGTAGTAAGCGTGTTGCCTAGGGAGTTAGCTGGAAAAGAGATCAATGCAGCTTGGGGGATTTTCAAAAACTATATAGTAGATGCAATGTCTAAATTTAGTCTCGCAAGGGTGAGAAGGTTAAATAAGGTAGGTGTGAAACGGATTTGGACACAGCAATTATTTTGGCTTCCCACCACAAATTTGGTAGTTTACCAGTCATTATAATTTTTGAGCAAAAAGGGCATTATAGAGGCAGCATAAGAGAAGTGGAAATAACCAATTCCATGAAGACTACAAAGACCTGGCAAGGCAAGTGACTTGGCTGGTGAGGGTAGCTAATGAAGCCAAAAACAATCCTAAGGAGTTCTTTTGATATGTCGCCAGCAAACGAAAGAATGATTATGGAAGGATCTTGGTCAACAAGGCCAAACATGGCTGGCCACCCTTTGCTCAAAAATTATAATGACTGGTAAACTACCAAATTTGTGGTGGGAAGCCAAAATAATTGCTGTGTCCAAATCCGGGAAGATCCAAATGATGTGAAAAATCTATGACCTATCTCCTTGCTTTGCTCCACCTTTAAGCTCTTTGAAAGAATTATCCTTAAAAGAATTTCACCACTCATCGAAAGAGCACTCCTGATTGAACATGCTGGCTTCAGGCCAGAAAGATGCTGTGACCAGGTCCTGGCCCTAATAACACAAATTGAAGCAGGCATCCAGAAGAAAATGAAATTTGGAGCCACTTTCATTGACCTAACATCAGCTTATGACACAGTCTAGATCTGGGGCCTTCTCCTAAAGCTAGGAAATATAATAAGGTGCAAAAAAACTTACCAGCTTTTTGAATCCATTCTCTCCAACAGAAAGATCCGGGTATTGGCGGAAAAAAGAGCAGGCCCAGATTCCTTCATAATAGTCTCCCAAAGGGCTGTGTGTTATCCTCTTTACTTTTTAACATCTACGTGTATGACTTACCACATACCAGCTCAAGCAAGTATATGTATGCTGATGACCTAGCGATCCTACATCAATCTACCTCCTTTGCCAACCTGGAATCAACCTTGAACACAGACCCTAACATCCTGGAAGAGTACTTTAAGAAGTAGTTCTTGAAGCCAAATCCAACAAAAACTGTGTCCACAGTATTTCACCTGAACAATGCTGAGGTGAATCGACACCTCAACCTTTCTTTCTGTGGAAAAATGGTACAACACGAGCCTCACCCGAAATACCATGGAGTGAGCCTGGACAGAAGCCTAACCTATAAAAGACACATCACCAACCTATGCAACAAAATTAAAATGAGAAACAATATCATTTCAAGGCTTGCTGGAACAACCTGGGGTTGTGGTGCAGAAGTTCTAAGGTCATCTGCACTAGCCCTCGCATTCGCTGCAGCAGAATACTGAGCCCCTGTCCAAGAAAAAAGTGCACACACTAACATTATACACACCCAGCTAAACTCCACCATGCTCACAATTAGCAGGACAGTGAGAAGCACTCCTCTCTCCTGGCTGCCTGTCCTATCTAACATTGCTCCACCAAACATATGGAGAAGACCAGCCTCGATTAAAGAATTTAATAAAGCAATGAGCCACCCACACCTGTCCCTGCACCCAAACATTATTCAAGACAAAATGAAAGAGTTTGAGAGCAGGAACCAAACCTTGGAGGTTCAGTGGCAAATTCTGAAGAAAACATTGATTAATTCTGCCAGAGAGGCATGTGGTGAGGTTGTCTGCAAGGATAGAAAAATCACAACCCCACGGTGGATGCAGGAAGTTAAAGAGGCAGCTAAGGAAAAGAAGAAAGCATATCAATAGTTCCTGGCAAATAAGTCAGCTTGAAAATACACAAACATTATTCAAGACAAAAATCAAAGAGTTTGAGAGCAGGAACCAAACCTTGGAGGTACAGTGGCAAATCCTGAAGAAAACACTGATTGATTCTACCAGAGAGGCATGTACTCAGGTTTTTTGCAAGAATAGAAAAATCACAACTCCATGGTGGACACAGAAAGTTAAAGAGGCAGCGAAGGAAAGCATATCAAAAGTTCCTGGCAAATAAGTCAGCTTGTGCTCTTAGAGAACACAGAGACAAATGTAAGAAAGCTAAACACTGTGTAAACTAGCTAAACAAATGCCATGGGAGAACTTTGGCAAGCATATAGAAAATAAATATCAAGAAGGTGGTAAGATATTATGGAGGAAGTTAGAGAAGCTTAGAAATGGAGGAAAGAATGCTGTAAAAGGAGTTAGAGATGATAAAGGTGACATGAAAATGGAAGAAAAAGATATCCTTTAAGTATGGAGTAATTTGGTGTAAGTATAGAGCTTTGATCACTTGTGTATTTCTGTCCTCAGATCTGGTCACCAGAATTTGATAGGAATGAAGTGTCCTTGGAGAGGATACAGAGACAGATAATAAAAATGATATCAAGAGCGTATGTTGATTATGATATCATTTTTGTTATCTGTTATACCTTAATGCATAACACTGCACTTACTGAACTGATGTTTGCTGCCATTTCTCAAAAGAACCAGTCTATAATAAATTTAGTTTAATCCTTTATCCAAGTGTGAGCAAACAAAGTTTGCGTCTGAAAGTATCTTCAGGACTGGGGTAAGGTGATACAACATCGGGCAACTCGTTGCAAAGGTGGAGCAGGCTAACATCATTCCTATCTCAGTATCTCCCATAATGCAAAACACATCACCTTGCAGATATGTATAATGTTATGCATTAAGGGAAGGGCCACTACCCAGACTAGTTTCGACCTTTATTGAGGTCTCTTGAAGACATTATACATATACATATACATATCTGCAAGGAGATGTGTTTTGCATTATGGGAGATTACTGAGATAGGAGTGATGTTAGCCTGCTCCACCTTTGCAATGAGTTGCCCAGTGTTGTACGACCTTACCCCAGTTCTGAAGATACTTTCAGGCGCAAACTTTGTTTGCTCACACTTGGATAAAGGATTAAACTAAATTTATTATAGTATAACCAAGTGAAAAATAAACTTTCAACATCTTTCTCTAAATCCAGAGTAATTTGATAAAGAGGTGGCACACTGTTTGGCAACTCTTTTGCTCAAGTTTTATAACAAGGTGACGGCTGAACTGGATAAGGGAAATGGGTTTACAGTGATACTGCTGGACCTAGCAAAGGCGTTTGACAGGATACCACATGGAATTCTAATCCGTAAACTGCAACATATCGGAATGGATATAGGGTTGGTGAGATGGATAGCTGGGTGGTTGATGGAGAGATATCATAGAGTAGTTTATTCAGGAGTAGAGTCCAAAAGACGGCCTGTGACTAGAGGTGTGCCACAGGGTTCTGTACTTAGACCACTGCTGTTTAATCTGTTCATTAACGATATAGGGAAGGGTCTAAGTGGGACAGTTCATTTGTTCGCTGATGATGTAAAGTTGGGTAGAGCGATAGTGAACGCAGAAGATGTCAAAGTCTTGCAAGATGACTTAGATAGATTGGAGTTCTGGACTAAGGAGAATGGATGTCAATTTAATGTGACAAAATGTAAGGTTATGCATTTCGGAGTGAAAAGATTAGCAGCAGTATACCACATTGGTGGAACTGTACTCCAAGAGATTGATGAGGCCAGGGACTTGGGAGTGTTGGTGGATAGGGAGATGAAGTTTAGGGGGCACATTGCGAAAGTAGCTAAATCAGCTCATCAACTCACTTGGTTGTTGAAAAATACCTTGACGAGCAGAGACAAGCAAGTTATTGTACCTCTGTACCGAGTACCTTCTTGATGGGGAGGAGGTGGAGAGGATCCAGAGGCGAGTGACTAAGATGAAAGCAGGTCTATGGAATGAACCATATGAGAACAGGTTGAAGATTTGTGGGTTGCAGAAACTAGTTGATAGGAGGAAAAGGGGAGATATGATTGAGACATTCAAATTGCTAAAAGGATTCTATAGGATTAATTCAGATGATATTTTTGAGATCAGGACTAGTGGTGGGAGAACTAGGGGACAGCCATGGAAGCTGGGCAAGAGCGTGGTTAGCAGGGGTGTTAGAGCTGGGTTCTTTACTTTTAGAGTGTTAAATGAGTGGAATAAGCTGCCAGAGTCTGTTGTGGATGCTATTACAGTGAGCGAGTTCAAGGCAAGGTATGATAGATACTGTGAGAATGTTGAACAGTTGTGTGAACATGATGTTTAGGGCCTCCCTCGATGAGTCTAAAGACTCCTGGAGTAGCCAGTAGTAATAATAATAATAATAATAATAATAATAATAATAACTCCTATAGGTAGAGATGACCTTGCTAATGCTTCTGACTGGTATCTCCACACGGGCCTGGCGCCCACTGAAGAGACCTCAATAAAGGTCGAAACTAGTCTGGGTAGTGGCCCTTCCCTTAATGCATAACATTATACATATCTGCAAGGAGATGTGTTTTGCATTATGGGAGATACTGAGATAGGAGTGATGTTAGCCTGCTCCACCTTTGTAACGAGTTGCCTGGTGTTGTACCACCTTACCCCAGTCCTGAAAAAAATTTCAGGTGCAAACTTTGTTTGCTCATACTTGGATAAAGGATTAAACTACATTTATTATAGATTAACCAAGTGAAAAATAAACTTTCAAAAAACCAGTCTATCTAGATCAACTTGCAAGGATTTTGCGTATGAGAAATGTTCCTTATCACTCTTCCAAACTTTGCATCATCAGCAAATAATTTTATATTACTAGTCAGACCAACTCTATTATGATTAATATATAAATTTAATAATAACGCTCGAGTACAGAACCCTGCGATACTTCACTGGTCAGTCATTCTCCTTCTCTTTGAAACCTCTTTACATTACCTTCTGATATCTGTCAATTAGACATTCACCTATCCATGTTGCAAGTATATTTTGCATATCCATACCTTGCATTTGTATAAAAGCCAGCAGTGGTGAATCTTGTGAAATACCTTAGCAAAATTCAAAAGTTTTCGGCTTTCATCATTTTTTGTATCTAACTTTGCATTGATTCTATTATAAAATATAAGCAAATTGCAAAAACAAGATAAATCCACTTCAACAAATCCCTGGTATCCTCTATACAGGTTTAATGAGCTATCTACTTGCCTTTGGATATGGATTCTAAATTGCACCATACTGGCCAATATAAAGATCCTGAGTGGCCTAAAATTTGTTGCTTCTGTCCTAGCTCCATCACTATAAAATAGAATTATCTTCGTCTTCTTTTTGCTCGTTAGGAAATGTGTTTGTATTGACTTCAGTTGAATTACCAAGTCAAAGGCACTGCTAATTATACATTCTTTCAGCATCCTTGTTAATACCCCATCCATATTACACCTCTATTTTCTCCACCTTGATCTAGTTCCACTTCAGCAACCAGACACATAATGTGTCTACTTGAGATATATACCTTACTGAAGTGATTACTTAATAGCTCAGCTATTTCCAAATAATCTGATAGTCCTTTACCTTCCACTTTTACTAGGGTATGTGTGGAAGGGAGAATAGGCGTGTTCCCTTTTATTTGCCATATAGTGAAAAATTCTCTTGGATTTTTGTTTGTGTATAAGGTTTTCAGTAGTCTGATATCGCTTCACATGACTATCCCTTTTGTAGCCTACCTTTTATACTACTCCTGGGAATTGACATTACCTTTCTCCTGGTGTTGAATCCACAAAATTTTCTTTTCTAAGCAGTTCTTGCTTCAGATTATTATTCATCAATTTAAAACCCATATGATTTAATATGATTTATTCTCCTGACTAAGGAAGCATTGAGAAGTGCACTTTCCATGCACAGCTGATTCCTCTATCATGCAATTTTTCACATCCAGGCACTTCTTGATGCTGTCTTCTCATTCTAGCATAATCATTTGCTTGCCTTATAGTTCAATATATATGTATATATATCCATTTCATATTCAAAGTTCTCTCATTAATGGGAATGTTCCAAGTTAAAACTGCATGTCTCTCCCTCCCTCCCTCTCTCTCTGTGGCAAAACAGAGGCTTCACTCATATACAGGTTCTCAAATGTTATTAGCAGATATATTCTTGCATCACAAGTCCCTCCCATAATGTGCTGCATAAGATAATTATCCCTAAGCAAGTCAAAAATTCTCTTATCATGGTCTGGCATGCTTTTTTCGTCTTCAGTCTATCACTACAATAGAAATCACCCAAAATGATAATCGTACTTGTATCTATAAGGTTTATTTAGTTATGTAGTTTGCAGTCCTCCTGTGATGAGCATGGTCAAAAGCAGCATCCAACTGTGCATTTTAACCTGTTAATCTATGCCTCAAACCCAGTGCCTATACCACACATACTTCAGCAACCATCACTCAGGATTTCTACACTAAATGATGGATTTAACGCTTCTACAATCATCTGCAATAACACCCCCCTCCCCAATACACGCACGCACACACATCCTTTCTATCTTACCCTGCCCACCCTGAATACACAAACCTATGACATTCTATTTCTGAAAGAATATCCTCATCAGTGATCAAAGTCTGATTAACCCTAATAATTATTGTTCCCACATCGCTTTTTATTCTAAAAATTCATTGCCATTATTCTTAATCTTTTGCACTAGTGAACATGCATAATAGCCAACCAACCGCTAGGATGTTGTATATTTAAGTAGCAGTTAAAACCAGACAGAGCTGAAAATAGTATGATAGTATCATTACATGGATAACATCAAATGGAGTATGAAACTATAGATTAGTTCCTCTATGTACTAAAATCTTAACAACCACAGGAGATTTCTCTCATAGTTGTTAAGATTTTAGTAATAATGTTTAGTTACAGCTCAAGCACAGAATTTTAAATAATGATAAGATTATTTCTGGAGGTCAAGATGGATTTGTAGAAATGCAGTCATGTTTTTAATTACAAAAAAAAATGGGCAGTTGATATGGAGATGTGTATAATATGACTTCTGGATTTCACAAAAGTATATACGGGGAGGATGCTAGGTGTCGCACTGATATGATCGTCGGCTTGTCGAGAGCTCCTGAAAAGATTAGTAGTATTTTGTGTTATCATTGGCAATTTTACTAGAATTTTATGTAGTATTGTTTGCTTTTTGTTTCTTGGTGTGTCTATGCAATTTTTGTGTGTTTTCTGTGTTATTTTAATTATTATTTTTAAAATAAGATAGCATACATATGGCACCGATAAAAAAAAAATGGCGGCCAGGTCGCCATGATTGTTTAAGAGTTTTGATGTAAACGAGTTTATGCAATGTGCTGTCTGTGAGATGTATGCTTTGCGAAGAACGGTGGGAGTCTGGTTAGATGGTGATAGTGGAGTTAATATGTGCAGAAAGTGTAAGGAGAATGAGGATCTCAAGCGTGTTTTGGGTGGCGAGAGTGATATCGTTAACGATAATCAGAATGTAGAAAAAGGCGGTGTGATAAAGAATTGCGAGGTAGTGCCAGATAGTGTGAGAGCGTCGTTGAAAGTGTAAATAAAGTTAGAAATACAGAACGAATGGCTGATTTGATTGATAATAAAAATGGTGAGATAAATGCGAGTAGTAAAATCACACATTTGAGTGGAGCGATACACAGAGCAAAAAAGGCAACTGGAGCGTATGGAAAAATGTGTGCTGAACGTACTGACTAATAAATGGTGAAAGTCTGTTATGAAAAATAATAGAATGTTCGTAAACGACAATAAAATGAAGGAGCAAGTGCTGTATGGGGATTTGCTATTAAAAGGTGTGATAGTTGAGAGTTTGACGAAATTGTACCAGCCGGGTGCAAACATAAAAGACGTCAGCGAATCTATTCGAGTGCAAAAACAGAGGGTGAAAGAGTGATAATCGTGGCAGGAACAAATGATTTGAAAGAAGACAAAATGGAAATGATAGAGGATGTAAGGGAATTATTTGAGGTAGCAAAAGAGAAGAGTGAGAGAGTTAGGATGGTGAGTACCTTACCGCGGTATGACAGTGAAGTGTTCAGAAGGAGGACTATAATTGCCAATGACTTTATGCGTGGATTATGTATGGAGAGTGGTGTGGAATTTGTGGATGTGTGGAGCGAGTTCGATGGGCGAAAGGATTTATATAAGATGGATGGGTTACATTTGAATGGAGTTGGTGTACGGAGCTTGAAAAAGTGTTGATGAATGATGTGGAAGTGGATGTACAGACTCAGGGAAACTAGATTTATTAAGGGGGGGAGGAGTAGATATGCAGACTTTAGGGAGGCAGTTGAGTGTATGAATGAGTATAATATGCCTGAGCAAGTACGAAGGACAACAAATCAGAATGGGATAGTTAGTATAAGGCATCAAAGTAGGGATGGGACTAATGGGTTTCTGCAATTCATGTACACTAATGCCAGGAGTATTAAGAACAAGAAGGAGTTTTTGGCTTTGGTTGGCACTTCCAGGCCACAGGCTGTTGGTATTAGTGAAACATGGCTGACAGAAGAATATAAAGCTAGTGGGATTGAATGCGACGGATATAGCGTGTTCAGGAGTGACAGGGGGAATAAAAAGGGGGCAGGAGTGTTATTGATGATAGCTGATGAGTTGCAGCCAAGGAGTATAGAAGTTGAACTGCAGGATAGAGAAAAGAGTACATTTGAGGCTGTTTGGTGTGAGATAGAATCTAGCAGAACAAAATATACATTTGGGTGCTGCTATAGACCAGGTGATGAAATAGATGGTAGGGATAGTATGCATAGGCAAATAGAAGAAATGAGTGGAAGGAGGGTAATTATTATGGGTGATTTCAATTATAGTAACAGTGACTGGAAATAGGAGAGGGCACATGGGAGGAAGGAATTGGATTTTATGCGGTTATTAATGGACAACTATCTGGGACAGCATGTAGTGGAAAATACCAGGGGGGGGGGCAGAGAGTGATTGACCTAGTAATTGCAACTGCGAATTTGGCTGTAATGAACATGACCATGTTGCCACCAACTTGTGTTAGTGACCATAAGGTCATGACCTGGGAGGTGGCTAAAGGAGTGGAATTTACAATTAAGACAGGGTACATGTGGAATTACTGGGCTGGTAAGTATGACAAGCTTAGGGGTGTGCTTGGCTCAGTGCCATGGCATGTAAAACTGCAAGGGCTGGATGTTGATAGTGCATGGGAGGTGGTTAAGAAGTATTTGCAGGAGGCAATGGTTGACTGTATACCAAGATGCCGAAAAAGAAATCAAGTATGGGTTAAATGGATGAATAACACTATTAAGCTTGAGCTGCAAAAAAAGAAACAATTGTGGAGGGATTTGTTGTTTCAAGGATACTTGTGATATAAGACTGAATGATATAATCACGTAACCACAAAAAGGATATTTATTTAACCAAATATTTCGGTCTGGAAATAGCAGACCATCTTCAGTGGTATTACAAGAACAGTTTAAAAAATACAAGCTAGAATACTAACAATAGATTGTTAAAATTAGAACATGCCGCATAATGTTATCACGCTTTCCTTGAATAAACGTTCGAACCTATAACGGGATCTATGTGGAGGCCTTGCTCCATCACCCCAACCTGA
Source organism: Typopeltis vanoorti (assembly GCF_054136105.1). Classification (NCBI taxonomy): domain Eukaryota; kingdom Metazoa; phylum Arthropoda; class Arachnida; order Uropygi; family Thelyphonidae; genus Typopeltis; species Typopeltis vanoorti. The sequence goes on along the minus strand of NC_143556.1, from coordinate 106,046,313 downwards.
ATCGTAATGACTGTATATCTATATTAAAAATCTGGGAAAGTCTAATCAAGATTACTCATTAATTAAATTTTTTTTTTTTTTTAAATAGCAAATTCAATCATGTTTCTACTTCAAAATATTCCGTTTCATACTTAGTGATATAACATCACGGGGTGTGTTCTAATTTTAATGATCTATCGTTAGTATTCTAGCTTGTATTTTTTTAAACTGTTCTTGTAATACCACTGAAGATGGTCTGCTATTTCCAGACCGAAATATTTGGTTAAATAAATATCTTTCTTGCGGTTACGTGATTATATCATTCAATTGTGGAGGGAATTTAAGGAGAAAGGTAACCAGCAGGCGCAGGAACAGTGTAAAGCTCAGGCCAGGATGGTAACAAGGGTGGTAAGAAAAGCAAAAACGGATTATGAAAGAAAACTGGCAATGCAGGCTAATGAGAATCCCAAACAATTTTTTCAATATGTTGCAAATAAAAGGAAAAATGTTCATGGCAGAATGATTTTAAAAAATACTGAGGGTAGGGAGGTAACCGAATCAGTCGATATAGTGGAATTACTGAGCGAGCACTTTGCAAGAATATATTATCCAGGTGGTGACATTGCAGGAATGGAAGAACCAACAGCTTATACTGGAATTGTGATGAATGAAGTAGAGGTAACTAGTCTATTACAGAACCTCAATGTCAATACATCTGTGGAATTGGATGGTATACCATTTTGACATCATCTGCATTCACTATTGCCCTACTCAATTTGTTTGCATCATCTGCAAACAAATGAACTGTTCCTCTCAGATCCTTTCCTATATCATTAATGAACAAATTAAACAGAAGCGGCTAAAGAATTGTCAGTGCCCTTGACCATTTTGTTTAATTTGAGCCTCGGGTCTGGGTCAGTCCCAACGGGGGGGAAAGAGGGGAAAATAGTTCTGCTGCATAAAGGTGGTTCCAAGGCTGCTGTTGAAAATTATCAGCCAATCAGCATAACAGGAATCATTATCAAGGTCTTGGAGATAATAGTCAAGAGGAAAATACATGATTGGATAGATGAAAACGGGATACTGTATCGGGGACAGCATGGTTTTGTGAAGGGTAGGTCATGCCTCAGTAACTTGCTCATGTATTATAACACAGTGACGGCTGAACTGGATAAGGGTAATGGGTATACAGTGATTCCACTGGACCTTGCTAAGGCCTTTGACAGGATACTACATGGAATTCTAATCAGTAAATTGCAGCATATGGGGATAGATATAGGGTTGGTGAGATGGATAGGAGGGTGGTTGACGGATAGATATCAGAGAGTGGTTTATTCAGGAGTAGAGTCCACAAGATGGCCTGTGACTAGTGGTGTGCCACAAGGATCTGTTCTTGGACCACTGCAGTTTAATTTGTTCATTAATGATATAGGAAAGGATCTGAGAGGAACAGTTCATTTGTTTGCGGATGATGCAAAGTTGGGTAGGACAATAGTGAATGCAGATGATGTCAAAATTTTGCAAGATGATTCGGATAGATTGGAGGTCTGGGCTAAGGAGAATGGATGTTAATTTAATGTGGCAAAATGTAAGGTTATACATTTTGGGGTGAAAAGATTAGCAGCAGTTTACTACATTGGTGGAACTGTACTCCAGGAAATTGATGAGGCACGAGATTTAGGAGTGTTGGTGGATAAGGAGTTGAAGTTTAGGGGGCACATTGCAAAAGTGGCCAAATCGGCTCATCAAATCACTTGGTTGCTGAAGAATACGTTGACAAGCAGAGACAAGCAGGTTATTGTTCCTCTGTATCATGCGTTGATAAGATCCCATCTCGACTATTGTGCCCAGATTTGGTCACCTAGGTTTCTTCTTGATGGGGAAGAGGTTGAGAGGATCCAGAGGCAAGTGACCAAGATGATAGCAGGTCTGTGGAATGAACCTTATGAGAACAGGTTGAGGATTTGTGGGTTGCAAAAATTGGTTGATAGGCAGAGGAGGGGAGATATGATTGAGACATTCAAATTACTGAAGGGTTTCTACAAAATTAATTCAGAAGATATTTTTGAGAACAGGGCTGGTTGCGGGAGGACTAGGGGACATCCATGGAAACTGGGCAAAAGTGTGGTTAGTAAAGGTGTTAGAGCTGGGTTCTTTACTTTTAGAGTGGTGAATGAGTGGAATGGGCTGCCAGAGTCTGTGGTGGATGCTGTGACAGTGTATGAGTTTAAGGTGAGGTATGATAGATACTCTATGAATGTCGAATAGTTGTGATGAATATGATTTGGGGCCTCCCTTGATGAGTCTAATGACTCCCTGGAATTGCCCGTAATAATAATAATAATAATAATAATAATAATATGATATAATGACAAATGACAAGTTAATATTTGCATTGAAACAAGTAAGTTTACTAGAATGTCTTTCTGGCAAAAGCCAAAGGCTTCTACAATAGATAGTGCCACCTAGTAGCATACACAGCTGCTGAAGGATAAGTTAAATTTTATATTTGTTGCATAATGATATCGATATTTTTCGATTAAATTTTATTATGTGATAGCAGAGATAGCATGTACTGTTCAGAATAGAATGAAAAATGACCATGTAAAAGAAGTATCAAATACTTCAAGAGTGACTATGTAAATAAACAGATTCAACATCTATCTCTCATCCACAGTATTTTAATGAGATACACCTTTTCACTACATGTAACTTGTATGTGGAACCAAGTTTGTTGTAATGATTGAGTCAGTATACCCAAACATAAATGCTGATGATGCAAAGTTGGGTAGGGCGATAGTGAATGCAGAAGATGTCAAAATCTTGCAAGATGACTTAGATAGATTGGAGTTCTGGACTAAGGAGAATGGATGTCAATTTAATGTGACAAAATGTAAAGTTATGCATTTCGGAGTGAAAAGATTAGCAGCAGTATACCACATTGGTGGAACTGTACTCCAAGAGATTGATGAGGCCAGGGACTTGGGAGTGTTGGTGGATAGGGAGATGAAGTTTAGGGGGCACATTGCGAAAGTAGCTAAATCAGCTCATCAACTCACTTGGTTGTTGAAAAATACCTTGACGAGCAGAGAAAAACAAGTTATTGTACCTCTGTACCGAGCCCTGATAAGACCTCATCTCGACTACTGTGCCCAGATTTGGTCACCTCGGTTCCTTCTTGATGGGGAGGAGGTTGAGAGGATCCAGAGGCGAGTGACTAAGATGATAGCAGGTCTATGGAATGCACCATATGAGAACAGGTTGAAGATTTGTGGGTTGCAGAAACTAGTTGATAGGCGAAAAAGGGGAGATATGATTGAGACATTCAAATTGCTAAAAGGATTCTATAGGATTAATTCAGATGATATTTTTGAGATCAGGACTGGTGGTGGGAGAACTAGGGGACACCCATGGAAGCTGGGCAAGAGCGTGGTTAGCAGGGGTGTTAGAGCTGGATTCTTTACTTTTAGAGTGGTGAATGAGTGGAATAAGCTGCCAGAGTCTGTTGTGGGTGCTATGACAGTGAGCGAGTTCAAGGCAAGGTATGATAGATACTGTGAGAATGTTGAACAGCTGTGTGAACATGATGTTTAGGGCCTCCCTCGATGAGTCTAAGGACTCCTGGAGTAGCCCGTGGTAATAATAATAATAATAATAATAATAATAATAATAATTGGAGTAAGTGAAACTTGGTTGTCTGAGGAGGATGTGGTGTCAGGAATAGAAATGGAAGGACATATAATTTTACAAAAGGATAGAAATGTGAAAAGAGGAGGTGGAGTGCTGTTAATGAGAATAATTATGTCCACAAAGTGTGGAAGTTGCTAGTGCATACATAGATTTTGAATCTGTGTGGTGTGAAGTGGAAATAAACAGGCTAGTCAAAAAGTTGTATATGGGAGTGCAGTATCCCAAAAGAGGAAGGACACTAGTGGTGAGCAGGGGTCAGTTTTGGGACCATTGTTGTTCAATTTGTATGTTAATGATAGTGAGATGGGTTTAACATGTGATATGCAGCTGTTTGCAGATGATGCGACACTGGGAAGAGCAATGCAGAGTCAGGCAGGCCAGGCCTTACAAGAGGACTTGAATAGATTACATGAATGGGCAGGAAAGTGGGACTATCAGTTCAATGTTGCAAAGCGTAAGGTTTGGGGATTTGGTAAGCAAATCCCAAAACATTTGGGATTTGATGGGATGCAAAATATACACTTTGTGGGGAAACTTTAAAGGAAGTAGAGGAGATGAGAGATCTGGGAGTGATGGTGGGCAAGGACCTGAAATTCAGGAGCCAAATTGCACAAGTTGTGAAGACATCACATTGGATAACAGCAATGATGTGGAGGTATCTGACATGCAGAAATAGAGAGATTATGATGCCATTGTATAAGACCTTGATCAGGCCTCATATGGATTACTGTGCACAGATCGCTGGGATTTTAATGGTGATAAGGATATGTTGGAAAGGGTTTAGAGAAGATTCACAAAGATGGTCAGTGACATTTGGAATGTGAAATACGAGGACAGATTGAGAGAGTGTAAGTTGCAAACATCATGAATAGGAGGAAGAGGGGTGGGGATATGATTGAGACATATCAGATAGTCAGGGGTTGTTATCAGTTTGATATGAAAGAGATTTTTCATAGAATGAGAGAAGAGAGTAGAACAAGAGGCCATCACTGGAAATTCTATAAAGAGGAAGTGAGCAGAGGTTCTTTGCATGGAGAGTGGTTTGTCAGTGGAATGCATTACCTGAGTGTGTTGTGAATGTAGACACATTGAATGATACTGATTGTGAAATGTATAGGCAAATTGGATGGGCATGTAAAACTAAGGTGATCCTGATGGGAGACTTTATTTACAGGAATATAGCATGGAAAGAGTAGATAGTGTATGGGAACAAGGAGAGTTAGTTTGTTGAATTTCTGATAGGTAATATCTTAAACAGCATGTGACTGAAGCAACCAGAGGCTTTAATGTTTAGGATTCAGTGATAACTTAACAATATGTAGCTATTAATGAGGTGTTGACACTGCCACCAGTTAATGAGAGAAATCATAAAAAGGTTACTGCCAAAAATGGATATATGTGGAAGTATAAAGGGGGCGATTATAGGAAGCTCTGTAGGCAGTTAACATGAGTATGTTGGGAAGATGAACTGAATGGAAAAGATGTTGATAATACATAGAAATTCACATGGCAGTATCTGTCAAAATGAATGTATAACTGCATACCAAGGGTTAAGTAAGTAAATAGAGTGAAGAGAAATGGATGAACAGTGAAATCAAGAAAGCTGTGTTGGAAAAGAAAATATATGCAGGAGGTAAACGACACTTGGTGGTGATCAGATCCATAAAGAGTATAAAGTGACTAGAAAAGTGAAGAGCATGGTAAAGAAAAAAGATGCAGTATGAGAAGAGACTGGCTGGTAAGGCCAAGGTAAATGAAAGTGAATTTTTTCGCTTGGCAAGCAAGAAAAAGAATAATTACAACAGTTTGACTCTGGTGGATTGTCATGGTAGCAGAATAACAGTTGTAAAGAATATAGTGGAATTATTGAATGAATGATTTACAAGTGTATATCATACTTGTGTAAATCATGCAGTGCAATATATAGAAGGAAGGCAAGTATTAGAAGAATTAGAAGTGAAAGCATTAAAGGTGTATCGGGCATTGGTTGTTGAAAGTTTATTTTTCACTTGGTTAGACTATAATAAATTTAGTTTAATCTTTATCCAAGTGTGAGCAAACAAAGTTTGCACCTGAAAATATCTTCAGGACTGTGGTAAGGTAGTACAACACCAGGAAACTCAGGCGCAAACTTTGTTTGCTCACACTTAGATAAAGGATTAAACTAAATTTATTATAGTCTAACCAAATGAAAAATAAACTTTCAACATCTTTCTCTAAATCCAGAGTAATTAAATAAAAAGGTGGCACACCTTTTGGCAACTCCTATAGGTAAAGATGACCTCACCATTGCTTCTGCCTGGTATCTCCACTTCTGGCCTTGGTTCCCACTGAAGAGACCTCAATAAAGGTCGAAACTAGTCTGTGTAGTGGCCCTTCCCTTAATGCATAACATTATACATATCTGCAAGGAGATGCATTTTGCTTTATGGGAGATACTGAGATAGGAGTGATGGTAACTTGGTCCACCTTTGCTACAAGTTGCCCGGTGTTGTACTACCCTACCCCAGTCTTGAAAATATTTTCAGGCGCAAACTTTGTTTGCTCCTACTTGGATAAAGGATTAAACTAAATTCATTATAGGCATTGGTTGGGTTAGATCTTAATAAGGCTGTGGGAATGAATGACATATCACGATGTATTCTTAAGTAATGCACACAACAGTTGGCTACTACTTTGACCTGGTTATTTAATGAAAGTCTTGCAGTGGGTAGGGTTCCTAAGAAGTGGAAAGAAGGTGAAATAGTACCACTCCACAAGGATGGTACGAGGACAGAAGATTGCAATTATAGACCAGTGTGTGTATAACTGGGGTCGTCGTCATCAATGTGTTGGAGAGATCAGTTAGAAATAGAATACGGGATTGAGTTCATGAACATACCATTCTTTATGATTGTCAGCATGGATTTGTAAAGGGTAGGTCCTGTTTTAGCAATTTAATTGCAATTTATGATAGAGTAATGACTGTGTTATATAAAGGAGGAACATATACAGTGATATTCTTGGACTTTGAAAAAGTGTTTGATAGAGTACCACATGATAAGTTGGTGCAGAAGCTGCCCAGGATGAGAATAGATAGTATATTGGTTAGATGGATTGGAGATTAGATGATAGCAGAAAGTTGATGATGTTGCAGTGTCTGAAAACAGGAGGATAATCGGTCTCTGCCTCAGGGTTCTGTTCTTACACACTTGATGTTTAACTTGATTGTAAACAATATATCCTGCAGATTAAATGGGAATTTTCAGTTGTTTCTAGTTGATGCAAAGTTGGGAAGAATTTTAAATGGTACTATTGCTGATGTTAATTCCTTTTAGGAAGATTTGAATTGACTTTTGACTTGGACAGAGGAGTGGGATTGTAATTTTAATATTAATAAGTGTTAGGTGTCTTAGAGAGTATTTACCAGCACTAACATTCTATATCTTGAGGGACAAATATCTTAGGCAACATGTAATGTAGGGAACAAGAGGTTCAAGAGTTTTGAATTTGGTGATAGCATCAGAAAAGATGATATGACTGAGATGACATCTCTCCCACCAGTTGGAGAGAGAGTGACCATGTGGTTTTGACTTGGAAGATGAATAGACATACAGGAGTATCAAAGAGATGTGAATATATGTGGAATCATAAAGCAGATGATTATAATAGTCTTAGACATCAACTTGGGGAAGTTTCATGGAGGGAGGAATTGGAAGGCCGGGATATCATCAGTTCTTGGGAAATTGTGAAGGAATATTTGTTAGCAGCAATAGTAAGCTGCATTCCACAAGTGAAGAAGAGGACATAATTTGGTGTAAAGTGGATGACAAACAATATTAAACAGGAACTACACGTGAAAAAGAGGCTATGGAAGAGATATAAGGAGACAGGTGAAGAGCAGCTGCATGAAGAATATAAGACACAGGCCAGGAGAGTGACTAGTATGGTAAGGAAGGCGATACTGGAATATGAGTGGAGATTGGCTCTAAGATCCAAAGAAAATCCTAGAGTATTTTTTTGGTATGTGGCCAGTAGGAGGAGAAATGACTGTGGAAGAATGATATTGTGGGATAAAAATGGGAATAGAGTGACTGATGCAGAGAACATAGTGGAATTGTTCAATGAACACATTATTAGAGTATTTCATCCTGGAGGAGTCAGTTTTAATACTACAGGGATAGGGCAGGTTCGAGGTTTAGAGGTGCAAGAGGAGAATGTGTTCCAAATACTGAGTGCTCTGGATATCAGTAAAGCTGTGGGATTGGATGGTATTTCACCACGAGTGACCTTTGACCTGGCTTTTCAATGAAAGTCTGACTACGGGAAAGGTGACCAGGGAATGGAAGGAAGGTAAGATAGTGCCATAGCATAAGGGCAGTAGCAGACTGGAAGTGTCTAATTATATGCCAGTTTGTATGTCATCAGTAGTTGTTAAGATCTTGGAGAAAGTAATGAGAGACCATATACAACACTGGGCCGATGAGGGTAATGTTATCTGTGAGAGTCAACATGGATTTGTGAAGGGGCACTCTTGTTTCAGTAATTTGCTAGCCTTTTATAATAAAGTTACAAGAGCAGTAGATGAGAGAAAAGCATATACTGCCATTTTCTTGGATTTAGCGAAGGCATTTGGCAGGGTGCCACATGATAAACTGATATTTAAGTTGCAGCACATGGGTTTGGATGTCAGGTTGGTCAACTGGATTCAGGATTGGCTGTCCGATAAGTATCAGAGAGTTACGTATGGTGGAGCACAGTCAAGGAGGCAGAGGGTAACAAGGGGGGGGGGGGGTCCTGTAGGGCTCAGTACTGGGACCTATATTGTTTAACCTTTATATCAATGACATTGTCAGTGGACTGCAAGGGGATATTCAGATGTGTGCAGATGATGTGAAGCTGGGAAGGGTTATTAGTAATAGTGCAGATGTGGTAGTTATGCAAGAGGATTTGAATAAGCTAGATAGATGGGAAAATGAATGGGGGTATCGGTTTAATGTGGCAAAATGTAAGGTCTTGAGGTTTGGGACACATCAATGGGATGCTGTATACTCTATTGGAGGAGGTATACTGGAGGAAGTAGAGGAGACGAGATCTGGGAGTGATGATTGATAGAAACTTGAAATTCAGGGAACATATTGCAAACGTGGTGAAGGTAAAAAAGAGGATTGCTGCAATAATGAGAAGAACGCTGGCCTGCAGAGATAAAAGAGTAATCATTCCGTTGTATAAGACCCTGATCAGACCACACTTAAGACTATTGTTCTCATATTTAGTCTCTAGGATTTGAAGGGGATAAATTAACTGTGGAGAGGGTACAGAGGCAGATAACAAAGATGGTTTCAGTACTGTACAATGTTAGTTATGAGGATCAGCTGAGGGAATGTGGAGAGTTTGGTGTATAGAAGATGGAGAGGTGATATGATTGAGACTTTTAAACTGTTGAGAGGTGGTTACAGGGTTGACACTGGGGAGTTCTTTTGCTTAGTTGAATAGCTGGAAGGAGTGATGACAAGGGCCATCCCTGGAAGTTATGAAAGGAAACTGTGAGCAGGAGGGTGAGGAGTGGTTTCTTCGCATGGAGGGTGGTTGAACCGTGGAGTGCTTTGCCTGAGAGTGGTGAGTGCGAGAACGGTCAATGAGATTAAGGAGTAGTATGATAGACTTTGTGTTTCCTAGAAGGGGACCTCCTGCAAAGAATCTTTTGACTCCTTGGAGGCCTAAATAATAATAATAATATTCTAGCTGCTATACCACACCTTTGTCTTCAGTCTGATCATTCCCGTTTCCATGTTCCTGACTCTGATTTACATTCCTACCTATCTTTTCCTTACTTTTATGCATTCTATCACCTTGTGCTGCTGCTGCAACCTCATCTTCAACCTTGTATCCATCCTTCTCCAGTTATACAATCAGTTTGTCTAACTGATTGTATAATCCTTACTTATGGAAGGATAGTGGTTAGTTAAAATGGTAGAATGATAAGCACTGCAGATAATACAGTTGAGATATTAAATTCATCAATTTATGTCATCTTGGGAGTGTGACATGTTGCAGAACTTGAGTGCAGTGGTAAGGTAGGAGAAGGTACTAGCTGTGAATAAGCAGGAATTATATGAGGAACTGAATAAACTTGATGTAAATAAGGCTGTGTGGATTGTTGATATATCATTGCCAAGAAACTCATAATAGTACATGAAGAATTGAAATTCATGGAATGCTCTGCAAAGAGGCAACCCATTAAGAATTAATGGGTTGCCTCCTTAATTAATGCAATAATGTAAGATCATTGATTAACAGAGATAAGAATGCTGGTTCTATTGTATAAGGTTCTAACCAGACATATCAGGATTATTGTGTTCAGATTGGGTATAAAATAACTGATAAAAACAATATTTGTTCTGTGGAACATTGACCGTGAGAAGAGACTACAAGCTTGTAATCTATAGTCTGTTAAACAGAAGAATGATAATGAAATATGTATAATTTGTTTACAGCTGTTTATTGAATGGATATTTCTGGAAAAAAAAATGATCAAAAACAGACATGAGACAACACTAGAAACTTCATAAGGAGGGAGAAGCAGGCTTTTAGTATGAAGAATGATAGATGTATGTGTGTAAAATATTACCAAAAGTGACATGAATGCAGACAGTAAATGATACTTTATACTTTGTGGTATTTAGAGTGGACCTCCTGTTAACAAGTCTCTTTCTTCAATGAGGACCTGAAATTAAATAATAATCTTCACAAAAATTTTGCAATATGTAAAATTTGTATAAAATTTATTTTACACACCTTGCTGATACAGTTGTAGTAAACGAAACACAATCATTAACAAAAGTAAGAGGGGTAGACTGGGTAACATCTTCCCATTGGGCTTTTGTGGCACCACCTGAAATGATAAAAATGAATAAAGTAACAAGCAAACTAACATTTGTTTCTGAATTGTAAGATGATGCACGTAAAAGTAGACTATCAAATGATAACAATTGCAGCTCAGTGACATGCAAAGATTACTATAACTATATAAATTGCATTGTGTATGTCATTCCAATGAAAACTGGTAAATCTTAATGTCTTAATAGCTGAGCAATTGCTGTACTTCACTGAGAGACATGAGTACTTCTTCTTTCACTACGCATTATTCCCGCTTCCTATGCAGGGTCTGTGTGTTAGATGCGACTACTTGTTAGTACCACTCCCAACCGAACCTGCTGCCTAGCCTGCTGCTGGGGGGATACATTTTTGGCTGTCGAAGCGTATGTTCACGGGGCCAGTTTGCCTGCTTGCAGGATGAAAAATGCCAGATAAACTGGTAGAAAAAACTTAATGCCTGCGCCCAAGACTGGCTAACTTGGCTATGCCTGAGAAAGATCCTCAAGTGCCTCACATCTTCGACGGGAATCGAACCAGGGACACTCCTTCCCCAGGCATATGGTTGCGAAGTGCAAAGCTACTAGGCTAACCGTGTGGACACTGAGAGATATGCGTATATCCAGATAAAAATCAGCAGTGTCATCCAGAAGTTTTATACATAATATACTTTAGTGTGAGCATGACAGGCACATGAAGGCTAATCACACCATTTATAGATATGTTCAAAGTTGAGTGATGTCCAGAATTTTTTTTTTCTCTGTAAGAAGGAATAGAGAGAGAACAACAGCCCATGTTTGGAGATATATGAATGGATGTAATGAAAGTTAATTTTTCATTTGGTTACACTTTAATAAATTTAGTTTAATCCTTTATCCAAGTGTGAGCAAACAAAGTTTGCACCTGAAAATATCTTCAGGACTGAGGTAAGGTAGTACAACACCGGGAAACTTGCAGCAAAGGTGGATCAAGCTCTCAATTCCTTGTCTCAGTATTTCCCATAATGCATGACACATCTCCTTGCGGACATATATACTGCATTGCATTAAGGGAAGGGACACTACCCATACCGGTTTCGACCTTTACTGAGGTCTCATCAGTGGGAGCCAGGCACAGAGTGGAGATACTAAGGCAGAAGCAACAGGAGAGGTCATCTTTACCTATAGGAGTTGCCAAAAGGTGTGTCACCTTATTATTAAATTACTCTGGATTTAGAGAAAGATGTTGAAAATTTATTTTTCACTTGGTTAGACTATAATAAATTTAGTTTAATCCTTTATGCAAGTGTGAGTAAACAAAGTTTGTGCCTGAAAATATCTTCAGGACTGAGGTAAGGCAGTACAACACCAGGCAACTTGCAGCAAAGGTGGATCAAACTCTCAACTCCCTGTCTAAGTATCCCCCATAATGCACAGCACATCTCCTTGCGGACATGTATACTGCTATGCATTAAGGGAAGGGCCACTACCCATAGCAGTTTCGATCTTTACTGAGGTCTCGTCAGTGGGAGCCAGGCCCAGAGTTTCCCGGTGTTGCACTACCTTACTTCAGTCCTGAAGATTTCAGGTGCAAATTTTGTTTGCTCACACTTGGATAAAGGATTAAACTAAATTTATTATAGTCTAACCAAGTGAACAATAAACTTTCAACATGTTTCTCTAAATCCAGAGTAATTTAATAATAAGGTGGCACACCTTTTGGCAACTCCTACAGGTAAGGATGACCTCTCCTGTTGCTTCTGCCTTAGCATCTCCACTCTGGGCCTGTCTCCCACTGACGAGACCTCAATAAAGGTCGAAACCGGTATGAGTAGTGGCCCTTCCACAAGGAGATGTGCTGTGCATTATGGGAGATACTGAGACAAGGAGTTGAGAGCTTGATCCACCTTTGCTGAGAGTTGCCCGGTGATGTACTACCTTACCTCAGTCCTGAAGATATTTTCAGGTGCAAACTTGGTTTGCTCACACTTGGATAAAGGATTAAACTAAATTTATTACTGAATGGATGTATTGTGTTATCACTATTATTATTGTTATCATCATTAGATCACCATGGATTCAAAAGATTCATAAGGTCCTACTGCCACACACAAAGTTCATTAAATAGTGCCTCAAACTTACTTTACCATTTCTGCATTTATCATATTACCAACTCTCGATACAAAAAACATGTCTTCACTGTCCTGATCACATTTTTTCATATAATTCTCAAAGAAGGCTTTTTTTTTTTTTTTAATGTGGTTCCCACTCACAAAAGGTTATCAGCATATTTGTACCATGTGGGAGCAATTTTCACCAATTTCATTTTTTTTGTAATTTTTTATTTATTTTTACATAGTCCAGAAACCCCGCTCTAGAGACCAAACATGGAACTTTTTCAACCCACTTCAGATCTCCAATAAGTGGAGAAGTGGTCTCACACCAGGTGATGAAATTGAAATCCACCTAAATGACATGCAAAGATAAACTATATTGGTTTCTAACTCAAGCTTCTTGTTCCATACTTGTTTCCCCCCACCCACCTTCTGTACAAAATTTCCCCCTATTAATATTAACTTCTCTCATATGATGTTTAGGACCTTCCTCAATAAGTCTAAGGACTGATTAGAGTTGCCTGTAACAACAACAATCATAATAGTATGGTAACAACTATTTACCGACTTATATGTCTCAATCGTATCCCTATCTCCTATTATTGTCTACAAATTGCGTTTCCTCATTTCTTCTTCATACGTAACATTTCAGAGGATATTATACTTCCAGTCAATATTCCCCATTCAATACATATGCTTATCAGTGGCGTAGCATGCCCATTTCGGTTGGGTGTGCTATCGTGACTTATGCAACCCACACTACAAAATTCATATCGGTTTGACTGCATGATTGAATTTTTATCGATGTATGAAAGTTTTAAGAGTGTATAGTGCATCAGCATTCATCTTAATTGGTCTAATGCAATTAACTGTAAAATAACTTTGAATATTTTAATTTATTATTATTATTATTATTATTCAGGGAGTCAAAAGACTCATCTTGGGAGGTCCTTCCTAGGAAACACAAAGTCTATCAAGACTCATCGCGGGAGGTCCCTCCTAGGAAACGCAAAGTCTATTATACTACTAATTAAACTCATTGACCGTTCTCACTCTCACCACTCTATCAGGCAATGCATTCCACGGTTCAACCACCCTCCATGCAAAGAAACCACTCCTAATCCTCACAGCTTCTTTTCATAACTTCCAGAGATGGCCCCTTGTCATTACTCCTTCCTGCTATTCAACCAAGCAAAAAAACTCTCCAGTGTCAACCCTGTAACCACCTTTCAACAGTTTAAAAGTCTCAATCATATCACCTCTCCTTCTATCCACCAAAGTCTGCAGTCCACATTCCCTCAGCCAATCCTCATAACTAACATTGTACAGTCCTGAAACCATCTTTGTTATCCACCTCTGTACCCTTTCCACAGTTAATTTATCCCCTTCAAATCCTGGGGTCTAAATCTCAGAACAATAATCTTAAGTGTAGTCTGATCAGGGTCTTATACAATGGAATGATAACTCTTATCTCTGCAGGTCACATCCTCAGTATTGCAGCAATCCTCTGTGTCATTTTCACCATCTTTTGAAATATGTCCCCTGAATTTCAGGTTTTATCAATCATCAACCCCAGATCTCTGGTCTCCCCTACTTCTTTCAGTACAACTCCTCCAATAGAGTATGAAGTGTCCAATCGATGTGTTCCAAACCTCAAGACCTCACATTCTGCTGCGTTAAACTGACATCCCCATTCATTTGCCCATCTGTCTAACTTCTTGCTGGCTACTACATCTGCACTATTACTAATAACCCTTCACAGCTTCACATCATCTGCAAACAACTAAATATTCCCCTGCAATCCACTGACAATGTCATTGATATAAAGGTTAAACAATATAGGTCCCAGTACTGAGCCCTGTGGAACCACACTTGTAATCCTCAGACTCCTTGAAAGTGCCCCACCATATACAACTCTCTGATACCTATTGGACAGCCAATCCTGAATGCCATTGACTAACCTGACATCTAAACCCATGTGCTGCAACGTAGATATCAGCTTATAATGTGGCATCCTGTCAAATACCTTTGCAAAATCCAAATAAATGGCAATATATGACTTTCCCTCATCAACTGTTCTTGTCAATTTATTATCAAAGGCTAGCGTATTACTAAAACAAGAATGCCCCTTAGCAAATCCATATTGATTCTCACAGATAGCATCTCATCTGCCCAACGCTGTATACAGTCCATCACTAATTTCTCCAAGACCTTAACAACTACTGATGACACACAAACTGGCCTATAATTAGACACTTCCAGTCTGCTACCGGCCTTATGCATGGCACTATCTTACCTTCCTTCCATTCACTGGGGGGCACCTTTCCCGTAGCCAGACTTTCACTGAAAAGTCAGGTCACAGGAGCTGCCATTTCTTTAGCGCATTTTCTCAAAAATAGTGGTGAAATACCATCCAGTCCCAGAGCTTTACCGACATCCAGAGTACTCAGTATATGGAACACGTTCTCCTCCTGCACCTCTACACCTCAAATTCCCTATCCCTCTAGTATTAAAATTTACTCCTCCAGGATGAAATACTCCAATAAAGGGTTCATTGAACAATTCCACTATGTCCTCTGCATCAGTCACTCTATTCCTATTTTTATCCCACAATTTCATTCATCCACATAGCTAAAAATATTGGATCTTAGGGCCAATCTCTTCTCATATTCCAGTTTCGCCTTCCTTACCATACTAGTTCCTATCCTGGCCTGTGTATTATATCCTTCATGCATCTGCTCTTCATCTCTCTCCTTATATCTCTTCCATAGCCTCTTTTGTACATGCAGTTCCTGTTTAATATTGTTTGCCATCCTCCACTTTACACCAAATTGTGTCCTCTTCTTCACTCGTGGAATACAAGTTTCTATTGCTGCCAACAAATAGTCCTTCAGAATTTCCCATGCACTAATGATATCCCGGTCTTCCAATTCTGGCCTCCATGGAACTGACCCAAGTTGATATCAAAGATTATTATAATTGCCTACCTTATAATTCCACATACGTTCCCTTTACTTTAATACTTCTGCATGTTTATTCATCTTCCAAGTTAAAACCACACGGTCACTTTCTCCAACGGGGGGGGGGAGAGATATCATCTCAGTTATTATCAGCTTTTCTGATGCTATGACCAATTCCAAAACTCTTGTTCCCTCTATTACATGTTGCGTAAGACATCAGTCCTGCAAGAATTCTAGAAATTCCATTCCATTATTACTACATGCATTTTCCTCTTCCCAACTTATACTGTTATTGTTAAAATCTCCCATAACAATCATTCATTTTGCACTTGCGAAGCTCAACTGCCTAAACATCTCTTACTCACCACCCTCTGTGCTCCTTGGCTTGTAGCAACATCCCACTAAATATCCTACCCACATTTCCATCACACCACATACTTTAAAAACCATTATTGTCACTGCCTTCCAAAGCCTCCACTCTTAGAGGACATAAATCATCACTTATCATAAGCAGTACTCCACCACTGCGTTTTCTCTTCCTATCCTGCTGAAAAATGCTGTACCCTGCTACTTCTATTCCAGTTATAATATCATCTTCTGTCAACCACATCTCAAAGATCCGATTAATCTTTGGCCAGGCTGACACTATCAGTGTCACCGATTTATCTCCTTTATTCTGGATACTCCTGGCATTAGTATAAAGCATAAAAATGCCACTGTTTCTATACCTAGCATTATCCCCCTCTAGACTCCACTGGAGTCAGCGTTATCTCATTTTGTCCCCTTCTCAAAAGTACCCATTCCAACAAGAGGCCACCCCTGCTATCATCCACCCTGGTTATTCTAGTTTCCCTGCATTGACACACCGACTCGTTCAGAATAGCAATCTCTTCAGATGCCTATGTCCTTCCTCATTCAAATACAAGTGGTCTCTCGCATACAATTCCTTTCTGTCTTCAAATGCCCTCCAAACATCCACATATTCCAATCCTCTCTTCTGACACATTCTAGCTATTATGTTATTGAATATTACTGTTCTTCTGCTCTGCTCATCACTATCATACCTAGACAACACATGCACTATCTTTTCTCTCTGCATTTTTTTTTGTACAACCTCAAGCAAGAATCTCACATCTCTCGCTTCCCCCATTTACATAGTCTCTCAAGTCATTCGTTCCTACCATCACAATTGTCTCATCCACCCTTTCACCCCTCTTAATTGCCATAGCCACACTTTCTATCGTTCCTCCAAGCAAACACTCCTCACGCATCCTATATTGCATGCCTTGGATCATTACATCCCCATACGTCACACCTCTTACCACCATGTTCCTCGATTGCTCACCTGCATCCCTCACTCTCTCTCTCTCTCTCCAAGGGTGAGCAAATTTTGTTTGCTCACACTTGGATAAAGGATTAAACTAAATTTATTATGGTCTAACCAAGCAAAAAATAAACTTTCAACATCTTTCTCCAAATCCGGAGTAATTTAATAAAAAGGTAACACACCGCTTGGCAACTCCTATAGGTAGAGATGACCTTGCTAATGCTTCTGGCTGGCATCTCCACTTGGGCCTGGCTCCCACTGAAGAGACCTCAATAAAGGTTGAAACTAGTCTGGGTAGTGGCCCTTCCCTTAATGCATAACATTATACATATCTGCAAGGAGATGTGTTTTGCATTATGGGAGATACTGAGATAGGAGTGATGTTAGCTTGCTCCACCTTTGCAATGAGTTGCCCGATGTTGTACTACCTTACCCCTGTCCTGAAGATACTTTTAGGCGCAAACTTTGTTTGCTCACACTTGGATAAAGGATTAAACTAAATTTATTATACTTATACATCAGTCTATGAGACAACGAAAAAAAAAAAAAAAAAACCATACCATTTTTCAGTGAACCATGAACATTTGTTTTTGTTTATTGCACGATCATTTTCACATATTTTCAGTTCTAACATTTATCGTATGCCTTCAGTCACTTTTACAATAAAAGGCATACCATAAATGTTAGAACTGAAAATATGTGAAAATGATCGTGCAATAAACAAAAACAAATGTTCATGGTTCACTGAAAAATGGTTTGAATTCAGGATGAAAAACCAGTGTTTCAGGGAAGAATACCTCCATTTTCTGTATGAGACCTGTTAACTCATGTTCTATTGAAAAGCCCTGATAAAGGTTCTTTGCATTATACAGGATTCAAACCCAGATATTTTCACCCAAAGGGCTTTGTTGAAATTAAATATGCTGAAGAGACTAACTACATTAGTGACTTTTCTGAATTCAGAACAGTTCAAAAACAACAGAGAGCAAAGCAGGCTGGTGATGAAAATCAAAATTATTTAGATCAAAATCATTTAGATTACATTTTGAAAATTTTGGGAAAATTTTATTTTCCCAAAATTATATATTTTGGGAAAATAAAGAAAAAACACTACAATAATTCTTTTACAGTTTCCAAGAGTTACAATTTCTGCATATTCTAAAGTGAACATATATTTCTTGGTAATTCTGAGGATGAAGGCACTTTATTTTGATTTATTTATTATTATTTTTTTTTTTTTTTTTTGTGAATAAACATTTCATTTGTACATATCTAATTTATGGATTTTTATCTCACTCTACCAGTCTATTAATTAACAGGTGGTAGAAATTTCCACCAAAGAATTTACAAATTTAGAAATTTCTCCTAAGAATTTATGCACAATATAACAGAATTTATTGCCAGTTTCTCACTGAGCGCCAGATATGTAAACTAACAATATTTGCTTCTCTTGTGAGGCTGTTATTGCAATAAAAAGCTACTATAGGTTGAATGCTTAACTGATATATTAGCTAACTGATATAATAGGCCTTTTAATTACAGGCTTCAAATTATAGGCCAATTTTATGTGTCAGATGTTGTGTTAGAGAAGTTAGTGAGATGCCAGATTCAGAATTGGGGCAGGTTCAAAAACCAGTTTTTATTCCTGAAAGTTTTACTCGAACAAGGTAGTCGTTTTCATGAAGGAAAGGACTTTAAGACAGCTATTTCACTAGAAATTTGGAGTTCACAGATATGATTTTGTAATTCATGAGGATTTGATGCAAAGATATCTATGTCATCTGGAAAGTGTAAATGGCTTAAATATCTTTTGTTTATCTTCAGACTTTGTTTCTTCCCAATCCAGAAGTGTGAATATTTCTTTTAGGCATGCTATGAATACTTTTGGAGATATTGTGTCAACTTGCTTATGCTTCTTTGTATTTCCACAGATGCTTCCAATGAAATGAATTTTTGCAGATGCTTTGCTGTATGATTTGATGGTCCTGACACATGATTCCTCCACTTGATAGTTTTCTAAGTATTGCATCAGATTTTACTAATGCTATACCATTCAATAATCTGCTTTACTACATAATATGAATATGGTTTGTTGTGATAAAACCATTTCAAAAGCCTGCCTGTTCTTTTAGGTGTGCGTGGTCTAGAGTTGTCTATGAGCTAAGACTTTCATAAACACTTTGTAAACCACTGGTAGTTGACATGTGATAGTTCTTACTTGAAGAACTATTGACTTTACCTTTATTTCTTGGTACACTGTTTTTCTTCAGACATAGTGTAGAAGTTTTGCCAAGATTCCATACACTTGCTTTCAGAAGTTCAGGTACAAATGCATCCTCATCTGCAGCTTTTCCATTGTGCATGCCTTAGATGCTCCACATAACATTTTTTGGTAGAATTTGTATCACTTCAATTATTTTGTAATTGTCTTCTTCATTTGTTTTGTCATCTTGATATAATAAAAAAGGATTAAAAATTTTTAATCCTTTTTGCTATAGCATATCTATCTCTGCTTATGTTACCATCTCTCAGTTTGACTGCAATCATTTGTTTATTGGTTTTCATCAATCATTATTTGGCTTTTTTGAGTCTGCAGTTATCTTCAGTCATTTGTTGTATGAGTTTACAATTGAATTTTTTATTCCTTCTTTAATACTTGTTCTGATTGTCTTGTGCAATTCAGTGTATTCAATTTTATTTGTTAGGTTATCAGCTTGATGCATTTCTTTTCATTTCTTCATAAGCTGTTTTGTTTCTGTTCTGTGGCACCAGCTATTGCAAATGAGCATTGCAAAAGGTTTTGGGTAATAATGTTAGTCATTATTTTCTGATGGATCATCATTGTTGCCTTTATTAAGATTTTTGAATCTGCTGTTTAGTTCATGTTGGAATATTTCTTTTTCGATGTTGTTTGTGTAAATCTGTGCTTTACATTCATCCTCAAAACATTTTCCTTTCTTTTTGGCAATTTATTTGAACTTTACTGTGTGCCATATGATGTTTGCATTCAATGTTAAGCAGTTGATAACAGAATAGTCCTGAAATGTTTTTCCTGTTGCTAAGGGTAAAGTCAATTTTGCTAGCTTTTCCATTTGGACTTTTCCATCTATGTTTTTCCTATGTGTTTTTATTTCCCTTGAAAAAAAAAAAAAAGTATAAATTTTCTTTTTCTGCAAATTCAATTAGTGTTGCGCCACTATTATCCATCATGCCATATCCTAAATCTCCTATTGAGCTATTATTTGATTCTTGAGTACCAATTCTGGCATTAAAATCTACCATGACAATTTTAAAATGATGTTGCTATAAAGTTGTGATACATCAAGATAAAAGTCTTTAGTTTCTTTATCAGTATGATTTACTGTTGGTGCTTAGACTAGATGACCTTGAGAATATATTTTTTGGAGATGTGTACAAAAATACTTGGGATTTGATCAGATACTATCAAATACTATTACATTTTTCTTCAGCTTTCTGCTGACCATGAACCAAACTTCACTGATTTTTTATTTATCACTGATTCTATAGTACATTGTTTCTGATTTTTTTTATTACACACTCTTGCTCACGTCCATTCATAACCTCCAAGGATTGCCCCTTGTCCTCACCCCTTCGCTTTGTTTTACCATATGAAATGCCTAGTGTCAACCTTGTAAATATCTCTCAACAGTTTGAATGTCATATGGAAGAATAGTGGTATTAAATCAGTGGTAATTAAAATAAGGATAGATTTATTAATATAATCCCACCATTAGTTTCGCTAGCAACTGTCTAGCTTTGTCAAAGCTGAATGGTACACACAAAAAATATGAGAGAATACAGAAACATTGCTAACTGTTAGGCAGTTAAGTTTGAAACTATGCGTGACAATGCATACATGTGTTGAGAAGCTTCAGTTAGTATCATGGATACATGTTGTATGCACGTGTGTTACATGATTTTTCGCATATTGTAGTTCAGTTAAACTGAGTGAGTTGATTAAGTTTTTCCATATATCTTTCAGTATGGCACCCATGTTCCATGTTCACTGGGTATCTACAGATGCCATATGGTCACTTCCGATGCTCAGTGATGTTCCACACCAGGCCTCGCAATGTAGTCCTGTTGTTTGCTATTCTGGCGGCCTCAACTCTTCAGAGAGTTGAGGTTCCTGATGTCCAGAATTATAAAAATACCCTCTTTCAATTTTTCTGTAGATAATCCCAGAAATTTTGCACAGATAAGGATAGATTATTAAATAACCTGACTTATTAAATAAGTCTAATTAGCTATCTCAGCAACAGTACTGTAATTAAAGTCATTCATAGGGATTGGCCCTCCACATTCCCCACCTATAGCAATATTCACTAAATATCTTAACCTATCTACTTACATCTCACACCATACCGCTTCAAAGTACCGTCACTATTTTCTCCTAAATTATAATCTTGTGCACACATAATTCGCTTGCTATCATCAGCAGTGCTTCAACTCACATCTTGTTCTTCCTATCCTCAATGAATACATGATACTCTTCATTTTCTGTTCCTGTAAGGATATCAATCTCATCCAACCATGTTTCCTTTATTCCAACTATTTTCAGATAAATGAACTCAATGAATGCAATAATTTCACCTTCCTTATTTCTCATACTCCTGACATTTGTAAATAAGTACAGCAAATGATTTGGTCTATAACCAGTCCTATCTATGTTATCCTCATCTGTGACTTCTCTGCATCTACTCATGTCACATAATCTTTATAATCCTTTACCTCATATCTTCCTAGACTCAACTACTCCCCATACAATACAGGTCATCCCATTCCTATGCTGACCATTTATTACCACATTACTCATACTGTAACATCATGACCATCCTAAGTGCCCCATTCTGCCTATCCAGCTTGTGTTCCTGTTCTCATATTCTACCTCTCGATCCAAAAACACTTGGTTTCACCTGTTCCAATATCCCGCCGATTAATATCAGCAATGGCTTACTCTGATCCCTTGTTACATCGCTCATTACACTTCCTTCTGGCAATAATCTATCCAACAGATTTACACCAAATCTATTTAAATACAATCCATCTTTTACACAATACCATTTATCCTTCAAATGCATTCCACACATTGACAAACCTCTCACCCCCCACACACACAGCAGAGTTTCCAGCATTCCATTCATGATTTTTGTTTGCCATTTCAACCCATCATCATACCTGAGCAACACACTGATTATCCTTCCTAACATACTGTTTTTTTTTTTTTTAACCCTCTCCTCAAATAACTTACTAATATCCATCCTCACTTTCTCCCCATACGCAAACATATTATTTGTTCCTACCACCACTAAAACTAACTCCCTCATATATTTACTTCTCATAGCCAAAGCATCAATCAATCTGTTAATCCTTCTTCCTGAAAAACAAACTTTGTGCACCCTCTCATTAACCATACCTTTAATTTTAGAATCTCTATATAATGCCACTCTTGAGTCCCTTCACCCACTTCTTTTTCCCCACTATCTTTCATTTTATTCTTTTTTTCATTTTTACATTCCTAAAATGAAATTTTAGGAATGTAACAATTCTTGCATTCCGGCATACTTTCTATTAAATCAGCAATCACACTTGCTTTCATTTCTGCAACCACTCTTGCTTTTGCTTCATTAGCCATGATTTCTTTCATTCCTGCAATTGTCCCTGCTTCTGTTCCTTCAGTCATCCTATCTTCTGATCACATATTCATGCTTGGTTTTGCTCTTTCAGTCTCTTCCATTCTCACTATTATATTTTCTGGAATGATATTCTCTTTCACACCCCTCTGAGTCTTATGCTTCTCACTGCCTTGTGCCTCTCTTCTAATATTCAGTCCTTGTTCTCAACTCTTAATGCCTTGCAATCTGTCAAAATCTTACACTTTCCATTAATCCATACCCTTTCACTTCTCATATTCAATCTCTTGAGGAACATATCTTGTACATTAATCCACACGTGTATATTATACTCCCAACAATGAACCATCTTCAAAAAATTTGCACTGCTCACCACATTCGAATTCTGATCACCTCTAGTCATTCTCATTATAACTGCCATTCCTTTATTCACTGTAAGCTGTATTACAATAAAAATGAAGACCATAACTAGTAAGATTATTATTAAAGAAAATTATTATTATTATTATTATTATTATTATTTTGACACCTCCAGGGAGTCCAAAGACTCATCGAGGGAGAGTGTGCCGACAGCATCGAACGATTGGTCCCCTTCCAACTACTAACCGCGCTCAAACTTACTTAACTGAGCCATTAGTAGCAGAGGCTCTACCAATCGACCAACCTTCACCGGCAAAATTAAGTACTTATTTTGGTTTGAGCAGTACTAACAATGATCTTCTTCTTCAGACCACCTCAATCCTTTACTCTTCACTTAACTCTTCCTTCTATGCTGTAGCTTCAAGTTTTAAATTATTTTCATAATCCAACAGGCCTTGTATTCCAACACATCTTTTTTATTCACAGATGTCTTCATATAACTGACTACCATTCAAGTGACCACCTCACAATCACATCCTATGATGATATAATCAGATCTATGAATCTCAATCTATGTATGACCTCTATATCATACTGCCTAATTTACTTCTTGTACTTTTTTGCCTAGCTCTGCAGATTTTTTTTCCCCACACTGCTTACCATGGTATGGCACTGACTTAATTTCTAGAAAGTGGTAAAATGATTATTATCTTATTATTATCATCATCATGGAGTCAGAAGATTCATAATGGGTGGTTCATTAAACTGGCAACATATTTATCATACTGAATCTTAACATCCTTAACACGTTCGCTGCCACGCTACGTCGTCATAGTTTGTTCCCGTACACCAAAAAATTTCACTTCTTCAAGGTCAGTATGGGCAATCTCGTTGCTGGCGGTAAGCCACATACGAGTATACTCATAGTTAGCTTGTGTGGAGCATATAGCTTCTACGAGTATACACAGTTTTGCTGCTAGCTCCACAAGCCAAGCATTTTCACTTCTTCAAGGTCAGTACGGGTAATCTTGTTGCCGGTGGTAAGCGTCATACGAGTATACTCGTAGTTGGCAGCGAACATGTTAACACTCCTTGCATTAATAACATATTTTAGTAATGCATTCCATTCACCCTCAATTCTTTGTGAAAAAATTCTACTCCTCACCCCTTTTCATCCACTCTTAGATAACTTCCAGAGATGGTCTCTGGTTCTTTCCCTCTTGCCTTCCACTCTTTTCATAATTCCTTCTGAATTAATCCAATAAAATTCCCTCACTAACTTAAACATATCGATCATATCACCTATTTTCATCCTATCTACCAAACTCTGCAGTTCACTTTCCTTCAGCTTCTCTACATAGTCAATATTTCAAAAAATTTATGCTGTCTGAAGTCAATTATTTCTCAATCCTCTCCAACATTTCAACATCACAATTAAATTAGATAACGAAATCTGAGCACAATAGTTCAAGTGGCCTGATCAGTGTTTTAGAAAGTGCCACAACCACTTCTTTTTCACAACATGTTAGTGCACTTCTTATCACAGTGGCATCTCTGTAATATGTGCAATATGCTCTCTAAACTTTAATCTACTGTCAAAAATCACACCCAGATCTTGAATCCTATCTGCCTCCTTCAGTAGAGTACACAAACTTATATTTCTGCACTCCAAAATGTAACACCATGCACTTATTAATATTAAAACTACCACTCCAAACCAAAAGTTTATTCAAACCTTCCTGAAGGGAATTAACATCAGCAGTGATATAATAAACACAAAAACTTATTCTGATTATAAGACCATCGGTTTAATACACATATGCACAAGAACAGTGACTAGTTTTGCTAGCCTACTGTATAGCTTTGTCAAGACTAAAAAAGGTGAAAAAAATAATAAATGCAAAAAAACGAAAGAATACAGTAACCGTTTCCAATGGTTAGGCAACCAAATTTGACAGCTCGCGCAACAATGTATGCATGTAGCAAGATGCTTTAGTCATTATTGTGAATATGCTTTTTTTAGCATACTGTACTTCCACTATACTTAATGAATTCATCAGATTTTTTCATGTATCTTTCAATTTTTCCATGTATCAAACCTGCTCCTTGATTTCTGTTCAGGTTATTTCCTGTTCGTAGGACCGCTGCTGCTTCTTTGAATATTCGGCATCTGTAATCATCCTCTATATATGGCATTGAGCTGTTTTCCCAATCTACTGCATGGTTAGAAGTTGAGAAGTGATGTGCCAAACCTGAGGTATCTGTTCTGTTGTGATTTACATCTCCAACGTGTTCCTTCTGTCTAATTTCCAGGCTTCTTGAAGTTTGGCCTATATAGGAAAGTCCACAAGTGCATGGTATTCTATAAACACCTACATATTTGTGTTTAAACCAACTGCAACCATCAGACAGTTTTTATGATCCCCTAAAGACAGTGTTCCATTTTTCAAATATACAGGTGTTTATAGAATACCATGCACTTGCAGACTTTCCTACATAGGCCAAACTTCAAGAAGTCTGGAAATTAGACAGAAGGAACACATTGGAGATGTAAATCACAACAGAACAGATACCTCAGGTTTGGCATATCACTTCTCAACTTCTAACCACACAATAGATTGGAAAAACAGCTCAATGCCATATATAGAGGATGATTACAGATGCCGAATATTCAAAGAAGCAGCAGTGTCCTATGAACAGGAAATAGCCTGAACAGAAATCGAGGAGCAATCTTGAAAGATACATGGGAAAATCTGATTAATTCATAAGTATAGCGGAACTACAGTATGCTAAAAAATGCGTATTCACAATAATGACTGAAGGATCTCGCTACATGCATACATTGTCACACGAGCTGTCAAATTTGGTTACCTAACCAATGGAAACGGTTACTGTATTCTTTCATTTTTTTACATTTATTACTTTTTTTTTCACCTTTTTTAGTCTTGACAAAACTAGACAGTATGCTAGCGAAACTAGTCGGCATCCTTGCACATATGCGTATTAAACCGGTGGTCTTATAATCAGAATAAGTTTTTGTGTTTATTACAGTATATAAAGACCAAATATGAATAGTTTAAATCAGCAGTGCTACTTTCTTCGTATCTTTATTACTCTAACGATCTTCTATAACCAATGTCTTAAGCAATAAACAATGTGCAAGTGGGATGAAAATAATTCAGTGAATTTAATGTTATCAAAACACATCCTGTTTGTTCCTTGAAAGAAAGGATGTTACTTCCCTCCCTCCTCCTTTTGATATTGTTTTAATTTTGCATCAAAATCAATTTTCAATTCTTGGGTTGACTTTCACATTTAGATTATCGGGAAATGCACGCATAATATCCACAGCCTCTTCAGCACCAAAAAAATGGATATTCTTTTTTTTTTTTTCAAATAATTATTTTTCTCCTTCTCAACTCCTAAGCACTTTATCAATTCCAAATCTGTCTGACCTTAGACTACTGTTTTCGCATTTCAGGTGGTGCATCTAAAACCTCCCTAAGAATTCTTGATCATATATTGGATATCTGAGCAATCTGCTCAGATATCCATCTGCTTAATAAATTACCCCCTAACTCCCTTTCTCTCTTATTTCTCACAGATGCTCTACTTCTAGATTATATCATACATCATGTTACAGGTATTTTCATGAGTGCTACTCCAATGAACTGGCCACTACCATTCTTCTGCTTTCCTCTTCATGTAAGAACACACACACTCACTAGTGAATATCCATACAAAGTTTAACCCCAGCCTTAATGAACCAACTTCTCATCTTCTTTCATCTACATCTGCTCTTTTGAACAGCTTCCCTATACCATTTTTGCCGATATGAAATTTTTTAAGAAGCATGTTAAGATTCCATCCTAACCACTTGTCCACACGTGACATCGCTAAGTTATGGGTTTTGTGATCGCTCTCATGTATGAGATAATATAAAATAAAAGGCAAAAATCATAATGCAGTACATTCTAAACAGAGAAGCAGTTTAAGCAAAATATAATGGTTGTCAGTTCGCTGTGTAAAAATGTAAGGTTAATACACACACAGCATAAAAAGATGGGCTACATGTTATTCGAATAGAAGTGGTCTTTCAGAAAATTACAATTCCAGGGAGGGAGAACAGAGTTGAAGTTGAGGACATTTTACAAAAGTGAATAAAATAGCTGCAAGAATCACTTGGATGTGGAAGAGCATTGTGACAAGTAGAAATAAGGAAGTTATCTCTTTTTTAAAGATTTGTTAGCACCACGTTTGAGCTATGCATTTGCTTGTCTGGATTTCTTGGTGATGAGGAAGTGGTGGAGAGGATTCAGAGACAAGTGATCAAGATATGACTTAATGGAAAAAAAGAAGATATGACAGAAAATGCAAACTTTCCAGGAGCTCAATGTATAAATTTGATTTCCAGGAACTATATGTATTTTTTTTTAAAAAAAGTACATCTTGATTTTTTTACTTTCTATCATCTGTTAAACTCAAAGGATACTAACACATGCTACTAAAATATGCTACTTTCTCTCCTCATTTCTTGAAGATTTCAGAGTTTCTGAACCACAAATGAGAGAAAGGATGGAAGGAAGGGAATTGTATCAAGATTTAATTATTCATGTTAGTACTACTTACAGTACTGACACACACAAGAGCAAAATAATAATTAATTAAGCATATGCTATTTAACTGGATTTCAAACTGGATGCCAGAGAACAAGAAAATGCAGCAATCACATAATCATGGAAACAATTTAAAATTGTATTCGTGTTGGAGGTTTAAATGGAATATTATCAGCACTGAGAAAGGATTAAAACTAATTTTAATACTTCCAATATTTCATCTCTATCACAGAGACATCTTCAGGAGCACCACCTGAAGATGCCTCCATCACAGTGACATCTTCAGGTGGTGCGCCCTCTATGAAGAGGGCACACTACCTAGATAAAACTTTAGTCTCACTCACTATTGTATTATTTTGTGTGTGTTGTCCCTGAAGATGTCTCTGTGATGGAGATGAAATATTGGAAGTATTAAAATTAGTTTTAATCTTTCTCAGTGCTGATAATATTCCATTAAACCTCCAACATGAATTCTTCGCAGCACTTAAGCCTCAACACACAAATTAAAATGGTAATGGGAAGGGTAATTAATGGCCTAATCATAGCATCCTGTAGGGCCAGATTTAAGGTAGTTTATAGCCACTGAATAAAGAAGGATATTAAAATGACAGTTTTTCAATGTTTGGATAAATTAATGCAGTCATATTTAGTTTCATTGTTGATGCCAAATGCTAAAAGAGTCTCTAAGATAAGCATTGGCTTTTATAACTTATTCAAGTTTTCTTCCATAAAATTCATATATGATGAACTGTGCAGCACATCACATGCTACTTCTAACATGATATGGTGATTGTATCTATCATATCTTATGTGCTCTGTGGCAGATATTAACAATCCTTCTATGTCCATAGTAGGCAAGATTTGCAGGCAATATGGTACTATATACAGCACTGAATGTGTTGAAGGATGAAGTCTGCTCTTGAGAGAATGGATAAGAGTTTCTAGTTCAATACATAGTTTGAAAGAGATATAAAGATTATGTTAATGTTATATTATATTAACATACTCTGTCTATCTCTTCAGACATACCTCAATATAGGATATGGTTTGATGTGATCTTGTATATCACATGAGTTGCAGGAGAGGATCATCATCATCTAGTACTTTATTTTACAGAGGCTGAAGCGACTAACATACAAAATAGAGGTCTGTTGCAAGAATTGTATCATACATGCAAACAGCCTGGCCTTTTATTATGTGAGTCACAGCCATGAAAAGCCATAAATCATAGTACATTACAATCGTGGATGGGCTAGCAAAGGTTCTCTAAAGACTGAGCATGGAATTTTACAAGCCTAACACCTTTGCAAATATCCATATCCATAGATGGATTTCAAATCCCATTTTAGCCAATATACTATCTGCTCTTCCAACCAAGGTGGCAGATTCATGACTTATTTTTCATGGTATTAACAACATCACAAACACTTTTATCAACAAAGATGTTTTATTAACGCTTATATTTCGCTGATTTTCAACTCAGCATCATCAGAGCACAACACACTTGTAACACCTGGATAACTGCTTTTTTTTTTTTTCCCGTTAGAGGGCGCCAAAAAATAGGACTTTAGATCTTTTGTCTTTTGCAATTATATTGTTTCACTCACTCACTGTTGCGTTTACAAGTGTGTTGTGCTCTGATGATGCTGAGTTGAAAATCAGCGAAATATAAGCGTTAATAAAACATCTTTGTTGATAAAAGTGTTTGTGGTGTTGTTAATACTGTGAAAAATAAGTCATGAATAACCATCAACACCTAAGCTTATCTGTTAGAACAAGGTGGCAGATGTGTCAGTGTTTCATGACTACTGTGCTGTTTGGCTGTATGGTGGTGGTGATGTGAAATTTCATGTACATATTATTCACTGTCTGTTGAATTTCTATTAGCAGGATGTAACAGTAAAACATATAAAACTTGTGTGGCTAATGTGTCTAGGAAATATAGATAATTACTTAATTCTTCTTCTTCCGTAGTGAAGTATATTTTTGGATGCTCATAGCTGGGTTGAGAGCCTGGTCATTAAGTGTATTATAAAGAAAATGGTTAAAACTGTTGCAGTTTTAACCATTTGAAAAAATATTTCATGGGACTGCAATATTTTTTTTTTACAGATTACAGGCAGTGAATCTATAATACAACAACAAAAAAAAAAAAAGGTTCAGAATTGCAAAGGTTACTTCTTAGCTAAATGAGATAATTATCAAGATGAAACCTTACTATACTAAATCATCCAAGATATGGGATACCTAGAGTTAACAAATATGAAGGAAAGACAATAATTTTAATATCTCTTCACCCTTTGTTATTGGCAGTACAGAATGCTTACATAAAACTTTGATAAATGGTTACCCAATCTTGAAAAAAAAAAATTCAATTTCAAAATATTCATGCATATTCATTCATTGGATTTGGCATTAAACACTGTATGCAAGAAAAGAAAATGCACAAAAGATAGAATGAATCTAAATGGATTTCATGTGGCTCAAATGGTGAGACTGTTGCTAGAGGGAAGTGCGATGAGTGATGTGTGCCAGAGATCAGAGAGGAAACAGGTAGGAGAGTGAAGAGTATTGATGAGAGTGAAGTGCTTGTTAATAGAAATAGTAGTATTGTGAAAGAGGATGAGGGAAAATGAGTGAAAGATAGACAGGGAGTAGTGTGGATAGGGAGACACGGCATAACAAGAATAGATTCTGGAACAGTAATGAATGTGTTTATGGGAACAGTTAACATTGGAATTTGATGGCCTGGTGGTGTAAAGGATGGAGGGGTAGTTTAGTCTGAAAAGATATATAGGATAAAGGGTGATAAAAGCGATTAGGCATGGGCAAATGCAGGGGATGGGTCACAACCAACAGGTGGCAATGGTAGGTATAGTGAACTTTTGCCTAAAAGTGAACATTTGTGTTTATTTATGAATGCCACTATGATCAGAAATAAGGGAGATGAAATGATTTCATGGATTGAATTCATTCATCCCCATCCAACCATGCTTCACTTATTCCAAAAATTGCTGGAATAAATAAAACATGGTTAGGTGAGAATGATATCACCCCTTATCCCATACCCTGAAAGGAACAGAAATGGAAGGGTAGAATGTTTTTTGTGATGATAGAAAGGACAAGAAGGTAGGTGGAGTGCTGCTGATAATAGCATGGTAATTATGCTATGTAAGATAGAGATACAAATAGGAAATAAAGTCTATAATTTTGAAGTAGTAGCTGTGAGGTAAAGGTAGACAAGAAGATATATATATATAGATAGATAGATATTTTTTATTTTTTTTTATTTTTTTATTTAACTTGTTAAAATAAACATTACACGATAGGCAACAATGACTATTTACATATTATAAGTATATATTTACAGAGAAAGAAAAAATAGATAGATAGATAGATAGATAGATAGATAGATAGATAGATAGATAGATAATGTTGCTATAGACTTGAAAATATGAAGGGGATAATGAAGAAATGAATTTCTTGGAGTTCTTGAGATATAACTATATTAGGAGGCAAATCAGGGTATGCAACAATCGATCATTTTAGATATCATCATTTCATAGAGAATATGATTTTGAGAGGGTATTGCATCTCCCTCCAGCTGGTGAAAGGGATCATGAAGTGATCACCTGGATGGCAACCAACCATATGAAGACTTCTGTGAGGAAAGGATATATATGGAACCAAAAGACCAGTGATTATGATATGCTTAGAAGACAACTTAGAGATATATCATGCAATGCTATAACTCTGAGTTGTCTAAGATTGAGCAGGAAAATACTGCACAGGAACTGATTAATAGATATTTAGCAGCATTAACATGTAAATGTATTCTGAAGTTCAAAAGGTTGATTAACATAGGTGTCAAGTGAATGAATGAAGAGATTAAGCATGAAATTTGGAAGAAGGCACTGTGAAGCAGCATAAGGAATAAGAGTAATATTCAGTTGCATAAGGAATATAAAGGGCTGGAAAGAAAGGTCACTAAGTTGGAAAAGATAGCAAAAGTGCAGTTTGAGCTAACAAATCAGGAAAAATCATATAGATTTGTGTTGATATATGGCAAGCAGGAGGAAGAATGAATGATAAGATATTCATTCTTCCTTCTGATATTCATTCACAAGTAGAGAGTGGGAGAAGATAGTTTACTGATCAGTGATAAAGAGATGTATAAAGGGTTAAGCAAGCTTGATGTCAATAAGGCAACAGGATTCGATGACATATTACATTATGCCTTAAGGGTATGTTCCAAGGTGTTGGCATTATCATTGGCATGCCTGTTCAATAAGTGTTTATAACAGCACAAGTCCCAAGGGAGTAGAAATAAAATAAAATAGTTACACTGCATAAAGGTGATGATATGACTGAGTCTGCAAATTATAGGCTAATCTGTATGTCTAGAGTTGTGGTTGGAAAGGTAAATGGGTCAATAATAGCAGTACTCCCTGTGATTGTAAGCATGGGTCCATTAAAGCGAGAGGTCATTTTTTACCAGTAATGTATTTTAGCAAGGTGAGAAATGCAATGGACAGTGAAGATGCATATATAGTACTAAGATTTTACAAAGGCATTTTATTGATTACTGCACAAGTTAGTAACTAAAATTGGAAGAGATGATGTTAGGGAACTCATTGTCACATAGTTATCTGCAAGTTGTGTATGGGAGTACAGTATACTGAAAGAGTCACCGTGGCGTATTGCATGGATCGGTTCTGGGACCAATGTTGTTTACATGCATATAAATGATACTGGGTGTTGGTTTAATTGGAGATATGCAACTATTTTGTCAATGATGCAAACCAGAGAAAACATGATAAGTTAATCAGATGTTGTGACATTACAATGTCACAACATCTGATTAACTAATTTATTCAAATACTCCTGTAGGAGTATTTGAATAAATTGCATGAGTGCAGGTGAGGTGGTGCTGTCAGTTCAATGCAAATTGTAAGGTTCTGAAATTTGATATGCCATAATGAGATGAAAAGTATACACTTGATTGGGAAATTTTGAAGGAGGTAGAGGAGATTAGATATCAAGTGAAAAAACTTCCATAAAACTGATCTCTAATCAAGAGAATTTTAATAATAGGGTGTCACACTCTTTGGCAACTTGTATAGGTAAATATAACTTCTCCATTACTTCCACATCACCGACACTGGGTCTGGTTCCCACTGATGAGAGTTCAATGAAGGTCAAAACCAGTCTGGGTTTTGACCTTCACTTAATGCATAGCATTATACATGTCCGCAAGGAGATGTGCTTTGCATTATGGGAGATACTAAAGCAAGTAATGAGAACTTATACCACCTTTACCACGAGTTGCCCCAGTCCTGAAAGTACTTCAGGCACAAACTTTCTTTGCTAACACTTGGATAAAGGATAAAACTCAATATATAATAAGTAGCATAGCCAAGTGAAAAAACTTCCACAAACATTTTTTTTAAAATTTAATTCATTTATTTATTTATTCTGATGGAGATACAAACACAAAATTACGAATTAATATAATACTTCTAACATATCAATTGTAATCGTTCATAATCAGGCGACTGTTGATATTGAATTTATATACCCATTCAAAATTGTCAACAATTGTTGAATAATAACACAACAATGTAGGCATAATTATCATAAAGGGAGAAAAGTCACAAAACAGAAAAATCTTCTGAGTCTGTGCCCAGTGAATAAAAAACGTTCCAGGGCCAGGCCCCAGCTGAATTTAATCACTGGTTGTAAGTCATTAAGTTAGAAGTCATGGAGTTAATAGGAAGATGGTCTGATTTTAAAATTATTAATGTAGTAGAGGAACTCCAGGGTAATATAGAATATCATTTTATACACAAACTTAGAAACAGAACACTATGTTTGATAAACATTAATGAACTATTGAATAATTCAATTTTAAAAGTAAAATAAAACTATTTAAAAGTAACTGTTATGCATAAACATACTTTAAACAGTTCAAAATTTTTACAATTTTAAATGAAATGTAACCACGATATTGTCATTATGGTATTGGGCAAAATTTTTATTAGTAGAGCACTGCAATTAAAGGTTATTGGAAGTTTTTTCACTTGGTTATACTATAAATTAAAGATATCAAGAAATTATATACTTGGTTTAATCCTTCATCCAAGTGTAAGCAAACAAAGTTTGCACCTGAAGTATTTTCAAGACGGGGGCAACTTGTGGAAAAGGTGGTATGACTTCACATCATTTGCCTTAGTATCCCATAATGCAAAGCACATCTCCTTGCAGACATGTATAACGCAATGCATTATGGGAAGGGTCACTACCCAGACCGGTTTCGACCTTTATCGAGGTCTCTTCGGTGGGAGCCAGACCCTTCCCATAATGCATTGCATTATACATGTCTGCAAGGAGATGTGCTTTGCATTATGGGATACTAAGGCAAATGATGTGAAGTCATAATACCTTTTCCATGAGTTGCCCAGTCTTGAAAATACTTCAGATGCAAACTTTGTTTGCTTACGCTTGGATAAAGGATTAAACCAAGTATATAATTTCTTGGTATCTTTAATTTATAGTATAACCAAGTGAGAAAACTTCCAATAACCTTTCTCTACTCCAGAGTAATTTATTAATAAGGTGTGACACCTTTTGGCAACTCAATATGAAAATATGACTTCTGCATTACTTCAACCTTCCGTGGGAGCCAGACCCACTGAATAGACCTCAATAAAGGTTAAAATTGGTCTAGGTAGTGACCCTTCCAAAAATGCATAGCATTATACATGTATGCAAGGAGATGTGCTTTGCATTATGGGATGCTAAGGCAAGTGATGTGAAGTCATACCACCTTTTCCATGAGTTGCCTCAGTCCTGAAAATACTTCAGGCACAAACTTTGTTTGCTTACACTTGGATAAAGGATTAATCCAAGTATATAATTTCTTGGTATCTTTAATTTACAGTTAAAGGTTAATATACAAAATAAAACAAAAATCCAATTAAAGAGTTATAAAAAATTTTAAAATACAGATTCTTCACTTCAGCACAAATAGTTTGCATTATAGCTTTAAATCTATTCTTTTTTTCTGATAATCTCTATCATGTAACAATCTGAGTAACAAAGTTATCCAGTGCACTTATTTTTATTTATTCACTTTTTATGACAATCCCATCAGCAAAAGATTAAACTCTTATAGATAATTACAAGCAGAAGAAGGTAGGTGTTAGAGTTAGACAATTGCTGCTCTAAAGACCAAACAGGATACTTTTTCAAGATTGACTCCTGTCTAATATTACTAACTATGCTGAAGAACTTTAAAATTCTTGATTTTAAAATATTTATATATTTTAAAATTAAATATTTAATTCATTTTATATTTTTAAATAAATAAATAAATAAATAAATATATATATATATATATATATATATATATATATATATATATAAATTGTGCAAAGTGTGTGCACAAACATGCACGTTATGTGTATACACACTTCTTTTCACCCCTCTCACATCCCAATGGTACTGTAGTTACTTCACCTAAAGACGAAGCCAACTTACTGGCATCACTCTTCACTTCTATTTCCTGCATTGATGACCTGAGCAAAATTCCCTCCACTCCACCAAGAACAGCTCCCTTCATGTCCCTCATAGTCTTCCGGCAAAATGAAATCCAAAGAATCCTTAATAACCTGAACACAAACAAGGCATCTGATCCTGATGGTATCGCACCTACTGTGCTAAAAAAATTGTGCCCCAGAACTAACACCTATCCTGTATCGCCTGTTCAATCAATCCTATTCAACTGGCTCTACAACATCGAAGCAGGTCCACAGGTCCAAATCCAGCTCATCCCAAAGAAAGGTGATAAAAGTCAAACAACAACTACTGTCCGATTGCTCTCACTTCTCTTCTCTCTAAAATTATGGAGAAGGTCATCAATAACCAACTCTTGAAACATCCAGATACATAACAATTAATCAGTGACCAGAAGTATGGATTTTGCCACTCACGATCTACAGCTGATCTTGCTTTCACCACCCACTTATGGACTCAAGCCATTGAGAAATTTGGAGAAACTCACTTGACCGCCCTCGACATTTCAAAGGCATTTGATTGAGTTTGACACTGGGGCCTACTTAACCAACTGCCACCCTAGTTCTGTCTTCCTCACTCTGCAACTGGATTGCCAACTTTCTCACCGGTTGCTCACTATGTGTCATGGTGGAGAGTTTACTCTCCTCAGATTTTCCCACCAATGCAGGAGTATCCCAGGGTTCTGTTCTTTCACCCACACTCTTCCTCTTGTATATAAACGACCTGCTCTCAAAGACTTCCACTCTTCTCCATAGCTTTGCCAATGACAGTACACTCCATTCCTCCTTTTCATTTGACAAATCTCATAGTGCTCAAGTATTAGAATCCTCAAGATCTACCACAACCAATATATAGTACTAAAGCTCTAGCTACGCCACTGAAGTGATCACTATGGAGGAGAATATAAAGCAGGCAGAGGAAGCTGTACTATACAATACTAAGGAAAATGAATTATTGGACTTCTTGAGGGACAACTATTTTAGGTAGAATGTGACAAAGGGAACATGAAGATCAAGAGTTTGGGACTTGGTTATCAGCAGATCACTGAGATGTGATACTTGCTCCCAGTTGGTGAGAGTGAGCAGGTACTTCTGACTTGGAAGATGTAGGCATGCAGAAGTATCAAGGTGGAAGGAGTTTATGTGAAATTATAAGGCAGCTAACTATCACAGATTAAGTAACCAGCTTGATCGTTTACTACATTAATTCTTAGAAAACAATAGACTTTCTAAATGGTCAACACCAAATCTATTCACATGTAATACATCAGCTTTAAACAATTCCAACTTCCATTCAAATTCACTCCACAGGTTTACAAATTAAAACTCCCTTAGCCTCAAACAACTCAGCCATCTTACTATGAGGGTGGTCTTAAAAGTTCTCGGCCTAACAATGAAAAAACAAATTTATAATTTCAAAATTATTTCTATTTTTCAACGTAATCTCCCTTAAGACTAATACATTTATTCCAGTGATGCTCTGGCACCATTATCCCATCCCTGTAGTTGTTCTCAGTAAGATCTGCTGTAGAGGGGTATTTTACCCCTCTACAGCTGCAATCACTTCTTGATTCGAAGAAAAATGCTGACCAGCGAGGAAGTTTTAGTTTTGGGAAAAGATAGAAGTCAGAGGGAGCCAAATCTGGGGAATAGGGTGGATGTTCCAACAATTCATAGTGCAGATCACTTAATTTTCCCATTGCCAAAACACCTTTGTGGGCAGGTGCATTGTCCTGATGAAAGATGATTTTTTTTCTTCTGCAAACTGGGTCTTTTCAAATGAACTTTTTCATCTAGTCTGGTTAAAAGATCGGAATAATATTCCCCTGTTATTGTTTTTTTCTTTTCAAGATAATTAATAAACAAAATGCTTTTGGCATCCCAAAACACTGATGCCATGACTTTTCCTGTTGATGGAATCAACTTTGTCTTCTTTGGCACTGAATAACCGACTTCTCCACTGTTTAGACTGCTGTTTGGATTCTGGTGTGTAATGGTGAATCCAAGTCTCATCCATAGTAATAAATCAATACACAAAATCAGTTTTATTCTTGTTAAAATGCTCCAAGCACTGTTCAGAGATTTTCATGCGAGTGTGTTTTTAATATGCTGTGAGCAAGCATGGCATCATCTTGTGCAAAGCTTATGCATTTGCAATTCTTCATGCAAAATATATCCTACACGTTCTTTTGAAATGTCTATAGTCTCAGCAATTTCATGAACTTTGACATCTAATACTATATGATATTAGATGACTTGCTGGTCATCTAATACCATATTGTGTACTTGATCAATGATTTCTGGTGTTGTTACACTTTTCGGACATCCTTCATGTGGATCATCCTCAGGGGTGATATGGCCACGTTTAAACTTGGCAGCCTATTTCTTAATTGTCGAAAATGAAGGAGAAGAGTGCTTTTTATAAACTACAAATGAATTTCTTTTTGTGTTAAACCTTCTCCTACAAAGAATTTTATAATCTCATGATACTCGATTTTATCC
Source organism: Typopeltis vanoorti (assembly GCF_054136105.1). Lineage (NCBI taxonomy): Eukaryota > Metazoa > Arthropoda > Arachnida > Uropygi > Thelyphonidae > Typopeltis > Typopeltis vanoorti. Next base: position 106,008,704 of record NC_143556.1, on the reverse strand, counting down.
ATTTGATACAATGTGATACAATGTTGATAAGTTACAGGTTACCATTGTAATATGATAGTGTGTTAATAAAAAGTTACCTCAATAACTTATATTTTTTTGCCCATAATCGGTGTTTACTAACACTGGTTAACCAATTTATATTATACTTCACTAATGTTTATACCACTCCTGCTTCATATTATACAGGAAGAACTTTGAGGTGGCGAAGAAGTATCTAATTCAGAGGTCGCAAACTGGCAGGTGGAATACAGCCCGCGAAGGCTTTGTATTTGGCCCGTGATCTTAATGATTTCTTTTCTAAAAATCAATGTTTCTAACATCCTGTGGGGATTAAAACAGAAAATATTCAAACTTCTAGATGTTTTATGACAGTTTTAAACAAAAGTAAAACTTATTACTACAATTCTTTGTACCATGTTTCTATCATGAAATGTTGGCAACACTGAATGGAAGTTACTTGTCACGCAGCCATTTTAAGCCATGTGATACAATGTTGATAAGTTACAGGTTACCATTGTAATATGATAGTGTGTTAATAAAAAGTTACCTCAATAACTTATATTTTTTTGCCCATAACGATGTCTGAATTCAAAATTTAAAAAAAAAAAATAGATCAAGAAGGCAGAACTTTTCAAGAAAAATTGGAGAAGGTACATTTCTTTGTGGAAGTAAAAAATTTCCAGCATGTTTGATATGTAGACGAAGTGTCGCCATAGTGAAAGAATATAACCTAAAATGCCATTGTGAAACAAACCATAAGAACTGTGATAAATATACAGAAAAGATGCGTGATGACAAACTTAAAGATTTAAAAAATGAACTGAAGTTTCAACAGAAGATATTTTCGAATGTTATCGCAACAAGTGATGCTGCTGTTAAATGTAGTGACATCATAAGTGAAAAAATTGCTCAGTCTTCGAAACCTTTTACTGATGGGGAATTTATTAAAAATTGTATTTTAAATGGTCGAAATCATATGTCCGGAAAAAAGTAAGCATTTCAAAGTATAAGCCTATCAGGAAATACAGTTGCGGATCCTCTTGAAAATATAGCAGAGAAATTCCAGATCTGTTGCGTGAAAAAATAAAAAAGAGTTTTGTAGCGTTTTCTTTTCTGTTGCAGTTGACAAATGTACAGACATTATCAATACTTCCCAGTTAGCAATATTTATTTGTGGCGTTGATGACGATATGAGTGTGACTGAAGAACTATTGGATATAGCCTATGTCAGGAACAGCAACAGGAAATGACTTATATTTGTGTATTGAGAAAAGTCTTGAAAATGCTCATGTGGACTGGTCAAAATTAGTAAGTGTGACTTACAGATAGGGCTCCTGCTATGGTTGGTGTTAACATCAGACTTGTTACAAAATTTCAAATGAAAAAGAAAATGTTGTGCAAGGACAAACTTATATCGTTTCATTGCATAATACACCAGGAGTCACTTTGTGATCAAAAACTAAAGATGGAACACGCCATGAGTTTAGTAATTAAAACAGTAAACTGGATATGCTCTCACATCTTGAATCATCAACAATTCAATGCTTTGTTGGATGAATTGGATTCACAATATAGCAGTTTGCTATATTATATGGAGATTAGGTGGCTTAGTCGTGGTGTCATTTTAAAAAGATTTTTTGAACTCTTAAAAGAAATTGACATGTTTACTTCATCCAAAGGAAAACTGATTCCTCAACTCACCGATGAAGATTGGTGCAAAGACTTGGCCTTTTTTTTAGTGACATAACAAGCCACTTAAACACTTTAAATACTGCTCTGCAAGTATGTAAACAGCTGATATGTCATATGTATGATTCAATTAAGTCATTTCTGGAAAAACTCTATCTTTGGCAAACCCAGTTGGCAAAGAATAATTTAGCCCACTATCCTACATTTAAATCGATTTCTCGAAATAATAATGATGCTGAAAAGTACATTCCTCAAATTAAAGAACTGAAAATTGCATTTGAAAAAAGATTTTCTGATTTCAACCAGTTTGAAAATGAATTATTATTATTCAGTTCACCTTTTTAAATTAATACTGAAAATGTTGACGAAGAATTACAAATGGAAATAATTGAGCTCCAGTGCAATACTGAACTAAAAAATAAATATAACGAGGTTGGCATACCAAATTTTTATAAATACCTCTGCAGTAAATATCCCAAATATCAAATTTATTGTGCAAAAATGTTGTCAATCTTTGGACACACCTATGTATGTGAACAATTATTTTCAATTATGAAACTTAATAAGTCAAAGTTCCGCTCACAGATAAAAGATTCTAGATTAAATGCAATACTTCATATTGCAACTCGAAACGGAAAAGCAGATATTGACATGTTAGTACAGAGGAAAAGATGTCGGGTTTCAGGATCAAAATCAAAATAAAAAAAGGACTCGTAGATAAAAATCTTTACTTTTGTAAGTCAAAATTATGTATTTAAACAATTTTCTTAAAGTATGAATAAAATATAATTGAACTTATATTTTCTAAACTTGTTATATTTTTAAAATTTAAATGGTGATGTAACTGTTTACGTAAGTCGTAAAGGCCTGGCAACAAAAGGGCCTTTGTTAGAACCTTTCTTTTTTTAGTTTATATTTTGGTTCACAGAATAATACTGAACACAGCCCGCATCTGATATACATCTAATTGACTGGCCCTTTGCTGCATTTGAGTTTGAGACCCCTGCTCTAAGGGAATACAGAGAAAAATGTAAAAAAGCAAAGCATTGTATAAAATTAGCTAAACAAAAGTCATAGGAAGACTGGTAAGAACATAGAAAATAAATATCAGGAAGGTGGTAAAATATTCTGGAGAGTATTGAAAAAGCTCAGAAATGGAGGAAAGAATATTGCAAAAAGAATTAGAGACAATAAAGGAGACATGAAACCTTAGGATAAAGATATTCTTGATGTATGGAGTAATTACTTTGAAAGATTGCTAAATGAAATGAACATTCATAGTATGGTGGTAGAAGACACTCAACACGAATGTCATCTGGAATATATATCTGTACTTAAAGTAGAAAAGCTACCACAAACCTGAAATGCAGAAAGGAAGCTGGAGTAGATATTCGACCAGAAATGCTCAAATATTGATGTATAATTATTATGCATAATTACTATACATAATATCTGCATAGTTTATTATAATTTATTGCATATGCATAAAATTATGCATATGACATAATTTATGCATAAATTATTCATAATTTGTTATGAATTATTATGCATAATTCATATGCATTTTAACCAACATTAAATATAGAGACACTACAGCGAATGCTAAATATACCTTATTAAATATCCTACCACTTAGACAACTATATATTTACAGAATGCTATGTTTCCTGAAGACTGGTAACCAATGCATAACATTAGAAAAGATACTTACTTCTGCAGAAAAGCATGCTTAAAATATTATTATTATTATTATTTGACACCTCCAGGGAGTTCCAAAGACTCATCGGGGGGGGGGGGCATCTACTCTACAACTCTGTCTCCTCCACTCAATCCACCAACTGACTGCAACTACACCAACGGTATCTACCGCCGACCACCACCACTAGTATTTCCACAGAAAATCACAATCCATGCCCACAGCAAGATTCGAACCCGCAGCCTTTTTGCTGGAGGGAGGATATGCTAACCACTTGGCCAGCCAGGCTGGCAATTATTCTATCCCAAAATCCCAATATTCTATCCCAAAAGCACAAAAAAGATACAGTACACAAACATTATATCTATTTGCCTGCAAAAATATTTGACAGCTAACTGCTCTTAATACGAAACAAAAACAACATATTCAAAAATCTGATTAGATAATACCTACATTTTTATAAGAATATTGAAAATTTGTTTAAAATAACTGTAGAAAATATATAAAATGAATATAAAGAAAAATTAACCAATACAAAATATTTAAGTAATTACTGAACTGTATTGTTCTTATACCACATGTAGATATGTGTGTGTATATATATATATATAGTCAATATTTATGTGTGCTATTATGCTCCGTGTAATTGTTATGCATCTTGTAATCTGGATGAGCTCATGTCCTTGATTTATACATATGATGCCACTGTTTTACAATTTTATAATTTGGGAAAAAATTTACATGAATGAGATGTAATGAATTTTAGTACTATTTTTTTGTAATTTTGTAATAATAAAGATTATTATTTATCTATAAAAGTTTTACAGTGGCTACACTGCATAATTCAGAATGCCTGGTCCAAAGGTCAAATTCCAAACCACTAGAATAGAGTGCACATAGTACCCATCTATAAACACAGGAAGAAAGCTGAATGTGAGAATTACAAAGGAATTTCTCTACTGACTGTTTCTGGCAAGATTTATGCACGTATTCTTGAGAAACAGATAAGAAAAATTGTGGAGGAGAAGCCTGGAGATGAACTAGCTGTGTTTAGGCCAAACACAGGTCGTCAGGATCATATTTTCACTTTAAGACAAAAAGTTGAAAAATTATGTAAATATAACAATCGGGACACATCGCCAAAAGACTTCTGGGAATGATGCGGAGGACACTGACGTGTAGAAGTAGGGAGATTCTTGTTCCATTGAATAAGGCTTTGATTAGGTCACACATGGACTGTTGTGCCCAGATTTGGTCACTGGGTTTTCAGAAGGATGAAGAGATGTTGGAAAGGGTCCAAAGGCGACTGACTAAGATAGTTTCTGACCTCTGGAATGTTGGGTATGAGGAAAGATTGAGAAGATGTAATTTGCAGAGTCTGGTGGAGAGAAGGAAGAGGGGAGATATGATAGAGACCTACAAGTTGGTAAGGGTTGTTATAAGATCAATGGTGGAGAAGTTCTACAGAGAGTAGTGGGAGATCAGGGAAGAACCAGAGGTCATCCCTGGAAACTGTATAAAGAGGGTGTGAATAGGGGAGTGAGAGGAAGGTGTCTGCAAGGAGTTTGAGTGTGTTTAAAACACAGTATGATGAGATGTGTGTGTGATAAAAGGACCTCCCAGATGAGTCTTTGACTCCATGAGGTCTTGGGTAATAATAATAATAATAATAATAATAATAATAATAATAATAATAATAATAATAATAATAACAAGGATCTGTATTTAAGTTTTGTAGATCTTGAAAAGGAATATAACAAGGTGCCAAGAGGAAAGCTGTTCAAAATGCTCCAGTTATATGGTGTAAATGAGACATTATATCAAACAATACATTGTCTCTATTTGAGTAAATTTATAAATTAGCAGTTAGAATAGAAGCCAGTACAGATTTTGAAGTAAAATCAGGTGTGCAACAGGGATGTGCATTATCTCCACTGTTATTCATCATCTGTATGGATCACATTATGAAGGAAAGTAGCATTAAACCTGATATCAAAATTGGAGATGTTGGTCTCAGCCCTTTACTTAATGCAGATGATGTTATACTTCTAAATAAATCCAGGACAAGTCTGCAGGATTCTCTGACCAAATTGAATTAACTGCTGTAATAAATCTGGTACAAAATTTAGCATTAAAAAAAAAAAAAAAAAGGAAAACAGGCAGGACATTGAAAACACCGTGAATGGAGAACTTATAGAAAAAGTAAAATATTTCATTTATTCAGGCACAATTTTTAGTGAAGATGGCAAATTTAATTTGGAAATAGACAGCATAAAGCTGGTATGGTAGGAAGTTGGCTGAATAAATTTATATGGAATAAGAGAGAGATTAGTCAAAACACTGAACTAGCTGATACAAGACAGTGTTCAAACCAATTTTAACTTATGGATCTGAGAGTTAGGTGTTAGAAATAAAACTCTTGATCAAAGACTGGAGACCACAGATATGAGAGTCCTGAGAAAGATCAGGAGACTGAACATATGGTATCAATGGTAGTATCATATTAAAAACGAGGTTATTAGAAAGAACTTGACATCGTTAGCATGTCACTAATCTCAGGTGGCATGGCCACTTGAACAGAACGGGAGAGGAAAGATTATCTAAACAAGTGTTCTTTGCCAGGATGGCAGGAAAAAGACCCAGAAGAAGACTGAGATGTAGGTAGGTACAGTAAAAAGTGCCTTAGAAGAAATATATGATCTGATATTATTGGAATGACAGATAACATGCTTCCCAGGAAAACTGTTGATAGAAGTTAGTCACGATATAACTTTTCATGTAGTACTATTGTAAGATCCTGTCCCCTGCCCCCAATGGTGGTATATGTCAGGAATTTGATGATGCTATCAATCCATATTACAAGCAGTTCCTTCATAATCTTATGATAGCTTATTATGCTATCATAAAGGTGATAATATGATTTCAAGGATTTTTTTATTTTCTTTGAATTTTTCATCATGACTGTAACAATTGAATAGACAAACTTCAGAACTGCATATATTAGGTGTCCCTTCACCAATCTTCATTCTTCCATCCCCCCCCCCCCCCCCCCCCCCACCTCCGAACTTATTGTCTTGCATGCCTTCTTATTTCTATGTTTACTGAGGCTTTCACAACTACTGGCCATACTTTAACTTTTTTTTTTTTGTTTACTTTACAATTTTCATAAATTTAGTTTTTATTGTAATAATTATATAGCACTTTAAGCACAGTTTCATTATTAATTATTCTCATCACCAGACCTGCATGCCATCAAAGACTCATCGTGGGTAGTCCCTCTGTCACACATACTCAGCTCATCATACCGTGCCATAGCACTCATATTCTCTGCAATCACTGCACTCTCAGTCAATCACTAAACAGTCTCCATGCAAAAAACATACTTTTCACTACCTTTTTTACCCACCTTGCAGTGATGACTTCCTGTTCACCCAACCGTTATCCACCGTTCTATGGAAAACCTCTTCTATATTAATCCGATAAAATCTCTTTATAGACACATATAAGTTGTTAAAGAGATTTTATCGGATTAATAACCAAAGGTGACCAAATCTGTGCACAGTAGTCCAGATCAGCATAATCAAGGGTTTATACAATGGAGCCAAGATCTCCTTACTTCTATAAGTCTGTGTCCTCGATATCATTGCCAGAATTTGTTGTGCTGTCCTTACGTTTTAGCAATGTGTCCTCTAAATTTTAGATTCCTATTCACCATCGCCTCCTCCAATATTCTCCATTACCTTCTCCACACCCCCACCAAGTGTAATCTATCCATCCCATCTTTGTTTCCCAAATTTTAAAACTTTATACTTTGCAAAATTGACTGGCAATCCTGCTCCTGTGTCCATTCACTAAGTCTATTCACTCTTATTGTTTGTTTGTCATGTGGGGTTTCCCACAATTTTCCCCATCCCCTTAGGACTGGTTGAAGTTGTACCTTCCAATGAAGGACTTCTATGTATTTTTGACTGTAGATTTGTGTGTGTTCTTGGGGCTGGTTTGTCTGTTCTGAGGGACAAAAATCTAGAGTTTCCAGGAGAAAAAATCCTCTACTTCCGTGTGAGACCGGCTAACTCACCTTTAGTCAAAAGAGACCAGATAAAGGTTCATCACATCATAGACAGGAATCAAATCCAGGTCTTTCCAACCAAAGGGCTTAGTCTATACCAACTGAGCTATCAAGGCTCAAGTTCTCTTATTATTATTATTAATAACATCTGACCTACATGGATTCAGAGACTCAGCATAGGAGGTACACACAATGCTTATCCAACCATGCCTTAAACTGATTCAATGTGTCTACTTTTACAACACACTCAGACAATGCATTACACTCTTCAACCACTCTCAATGCAAAGAACCTTCTCCTCGTTCCTCTGCTCAAACCCTCCTTATTCCAGCATAGCCTCTTGTTCTTATAATGCTACATCTGCTCTACTTCTCATAGTTCTTCCCAACTTTGTGTCATCTGCAAACAAGTGAATATCCCATTCAAATATTCCCCAATATCATTCATATACAAGTTAAGCAGGAACAGTCCCAAAATATACCCTTAAGACACACCACTTGTGACTTTTCTGTTCAAGGATATTGCTCCCATTTCACAACTTGCTGAATATATATCGGATATCCAATCTCTGATCAAATTCAATAATCTATTATCATGCTATCCATTCCAGTTTAACCATCAACTTATCATGTGGAAATCTATCAAAACCTATGTATGAATCTCTCTCATCCATCTTATTACAATAAGATGACAGGTGCATCTTTCTTTTCTGATCTTTCTTTCATAAATCCATGCTGTCAAAGAGAATGCCACTATTGTCACCCCAATACTGGATCTTGCTCCTCACTAACCTCTCCAACAATAATCACACAAACTGGTCTATAATTTGAAACTCGATCTTGTCACCTCCCTTATGAAGTGCTAAAATCTCATCTTCCTGCCCATACTTTGGAACTTTACCCAACATAAGACTCATATTAAACAAGTATGTCGATGCAGATGTCAACATTCCAGTACATTTCCTCAAAACATGGAGTATATCATCAAGCTCCACAGCCTTATTAACATCAAGTTTACTCACTTTCTCATATACCTGCTGTTCATTCACAGTCGGTCTCTCCTTCTCCCTCTTGACTGCACTCAAACTATACATGATTTTACATTTGCAAGGGTGAAATATGTTTATGAACTGCTCATTTAATATCTCAGCAATAGGCTCCACTGTGGTTATCCTTTTACCATTTTTACTGAGTTCATCCTTTCATCATTATTCTTTCTTCTGCTGGCTAAATATCAAAAGAACTCTTTCTTTGGTTTTTTTTCTTTCTTCTGCTTCAGTAGCAACTGCTGCTCACACTGCACTTTTGTTACCCTTACCAGCCAAGTCACACCCACTGTCTGTTTTTTTGTACTTCCCGTGCAACTGACTATTACCATTCATTTTATGCTGCCACTATAATGCCTTATTTCTACAGATTGCATACCTCACCTCTTTGTTCATTCATTTCACAGTAGCCTTATTTATCCTCCTAACTCATGAAATATATTTAGATGCTACTTCTGTTAGGTGGTTCTTAGGATCACATAGCAATGATCATCACCTTTCCACACAACTCTTCATTCTATAAAGCAACTGAAAACTTTCTCCTGAACTTTTCATAATCAGCAGACTCATGGTTCCTGATATATTCATTCCTCACAGAAATTCTCGTATACGAGCATCCACCCAGGTAATAACTTCATGGTAACTTTCCCCACCTGAAGGAGATTCACATTTATAATGGCATCCTCTAATGAGAGGTTCAAATCCAAACCAATCAATTCTCACATGCCCTCTGTTACATACTCCTTAAGGTAGTTGTCACTCAAAAACTTGAATTAATTTTCCTTACTTTCAGATGCTTTCATCATCCCAATCCATATTTCAATAATTAAATTGCCCATAATGGTTGCCCTTTTCTTGTTTGCTTGAATAAGTTGCTTACGTATTTCATTGTCACTGCCTTCTACATTACCAGGTCTATAGTAACATCCAACTACAAATTTCATTTTATACACCTTTGCCTCAATATTGCCTCAAAAACAATGTCACTATTTTCCCCTTGCATAGGCACAACTCCTTTTCTATCATCAACAGAACTCCACTTCCCTTTTTGCTTTCCATCTTCCTGAAAAACATTGTACTCTTCCATCTCTATTCCTGTCTGCATATTCTCATCATCCAACCATGTCCCAAGGCAACAATTTTGGGGTAAACAAACTCAATCAATGCAAGAATTTTGTGTCCATTTATTTTTGATACGTCTAGCATTTATATATAAACATAACAGGTAGGGAAAGGATAAGAGGGCATAATTTGGAAGCTGAGAATGAATGCTGCCAAGAAGGGATCTAGATTTTTCACTCATAGAGCAGTGCATGACTGGAATGGATTGCCATTGGATCTTGTGTTTGGCAGCAGTGTGAATGAATTCAAAAACAAGTATGACAGCTGGTGTGTGTAGTATGTGGCCTTCCTCGATTATTCCCTGACTCCCTGGAGGTCTCTATTAATATTCACCAGAGATGAATTTACATTCAATATCAGCCCATTCCACACTCTAACCCCTCTATGAAAAGTAGCAGGACCTCACATGCTTTCTAGCCACTCTTAGTGATGCCAGAGATGACTACAAGTTCAGTCTGAAAAAGCCAAAAGCTGCAATATTGCATTTTTATTTATACTATAAGTATCCCTTACTAACTTGTATGTTTTTATCATATCTCCTCTCATCCATCTATTCCTCAAACTCTGAGGACTACATTTCTACAGTCTTTTCTCACACAAGCAGTTCCACAGGCTCATTATCATCTTGGTAACCCACCTCCCGATCTTTTTAACTATCTCCCCATCTCCTTGAAACCCACATGACCATATCTGTGCATATCAGACTAAATGTAGTTTTATCAAAACCATGTAAAAGTAGAAGAATGCCTTCCTTTCATATGAGTTAGTGTTCTCTTCAGCCATACATAATGCATAATTTTACTCCCAGAATTCCTCTTTTGTAGATATCTTCTTATTCCTTATATAAAAGGCATTTCCCAACATACAGCAAAGATTTTTAGGAAATTCATACTCACTGCAATCTTCAAACCAATCAACCAAATCCATCAGATTCTGACAAATTCTAAATACAAACTTTTTTTCTTTTTTTTTTTTCTGTCTCCCCATTGCAAATGTGGTGTTTACCAAGTTTCACATTCCTGCAACTTATCTTATTTTGGTCAAACAGGAAAATCAGTTAAAAAAGCATATTTTTGAAAATCAAAGCTATATGCATCAGATTAAGTCTCATAAATTGAAATTAGCATGCTTGCATGCATGTCAGTGTTGAAGTGAATTCAAATTTTCTATTTTGTTTTTCATATTGTTTTTCAACCTAATTTGAAGATGTTTTGACACAAAAAATGCAATATCTGTAATATTTTGATTAATAAAGTCCTACAGGTGTCTTTATGTAACAGCACTCACAAGTAACAATGGGGTAGTGATCATACTACTATATAATAGATCAGTCAGACTACATAAGTGGGGGATGTGTGTGTGTGCGTGCGTGTGTGTGTGCGTGTGTGTGTGTGCGTGTGTGTGTGTTGTGTGCGTGTGTGCATGTGCGTGCGCAGATTTAGTTAGCTGGTTTCCACTGGTATGTGGAAAAAATTCTGGAGATGAACAGAGCTAAGTAATGAAAGCAATATCAGGAAACGTAGAATGTCGGTTATGGGCGGTGGTGAGCTATGGAAATTTTAACAGAGGGCTCGCATCGTCGAGAAAAAAAAAGGGGGGGACTAACTTAGCCCTTATCATACTTATATTATGACTTTGTAGAGCTTCTGACAGATATGATAATTCGTGTAGGATATCGATCATTTAAAAGATCTTTTAAAAATTCCAAATTGAGAAGTCAGTTTAAAAAGCCTTATATTTATCATTCAATGCAAGATGCTTGCATAAAGTTCGTAAACTGCAAGCTGCCTATCGTGGTCCAACATACACAGCCGATCTTTAAAATTTCGATACCAAGGTCTTTTGCAATTGTATTTAATTCTCGTTGATTTTTTGGTGATTGGTGATAAAAAGCATATAATTTATCCATAAATATTTCAAAATAAGTGTAAACAATGAGCTACACAATGCCAAATCACAATGTTGGAAAATTTTTGTAGAAGTCTGCTTCCAACATCTGATTTGTCTCTTAACATTACATTAGCTCCATCAGAACAAAATGCAATGAAATGATTTTTTATATAGTTATCAGAAAATTCCATATGGATTTAAAGTAGCAATTATAGTAGCATGTATGCATTCCATGGTGATATTTTCTAGTTCTACAAGATTATTAAACAAGAACAACAAGTGGCTTGTAAATTTGAGAAAAATTTAACAAAGGGCTCGCACGAGCCCCTTATAGCTCACCACTGGTTATGGGAGAAGCAGAGGAAATGTAAATTACAGAGATTAATGAATAGGCAGAAAATAAATCATGCGAGGGGAAACATTTAAATTAGTGAAAGGATTTTGCACAATTAATATAATAGGAGATTTATACACAGAGTAGAGGTGAGAGAATGAGAGACCATCTCTGGAAGATGAGTGGAGGTGGGATGGTGAGAGCAGTGAGTAGATTTTTTACATGGAGAATGGAAGGTGAAGGGAATGCATTGCAAATATGTCATGAATACCAAAAATGTGAATAAGTTTAATGTTCATTATGATTATTATTATTATCCAAGACTCCATGGAGTCAAAGACTCATCTGGGATGTGTTGCTCATTGAGTGAGAGCTCCAATTTATATCTTGCAATGATTCGCAGCTCAAATTCTGGGTTTGATCGTAAATATATTAGATAGTAGACAGTTTGATAATAATGAGTTGGATAAGAGAATGATTTTGCTTTGGGTGGAGTTTCAGTCAGCACAACACAATTATACCATTTTATTATGCTTATTAATTGTATCAATCAACTGGTTAGTTGAATAACATGATTATCTGGTCACCCTTTATGCAGGAGTTTCCAGGGCATGTAAATTAAGTTTTTACTTCTCCTTATAGGGAAGCAGCAGGAGAAAAACTGTGCTGCCTCAATATAAAGTTGGCTTTGCTGATAAGTAACAAACATGCAGTACATTGGAAGAACAGCACATAAGATGAAATTAACATACACTAGTTAATTGCAGTATCCACAGAGTACTATTTCTCGGCAGTGATTGTTTATTATTATTTTGTTTTATTCATGCATAAAGTTCTAGAACTCAATGCTAGAGGCACACCCACTCACACAAATCATATCTTCCCATAAATTTACTCACCTCACAATGCACTCAATCCCCTTCCCTTCCCTCCAATCATTCTACTCTTTCACTGCTCTAATTTTCATCTGCATCAAACCCATTGTATTTACCACTGCCCTTCTTTTTTGCTTATCAACCAATATTTTTCACCCACAAACTTTAATCTCTCCTCACAGTAATAATTCCATGTTTAAAAGTGTGGTTATCTGCCTCTAAATTCTCTACAAATCATCTTGGTTTTCATCCCATATGAAAACCAGAGACAAAATCTAAGCACCGTTAATAGGTTTGCATCTACTTTGCTCAGATTTGTAAATTAAATCATCAATAACATGGATTAATTATTTAAAAATTGCTCCTAAATTCATAAGAGATATATCAAATTCAGATGGCATAAATGCACTAATATCAATAAATATCTATCTTTCCCTTAATGTGTTAGACATAATGGGCTGTCACAGCCAAATAAGGCTTCACATAAATTAATTAATGCTATCACTGAATGTGACTAATCCTATAACACAGTCTGAAATATGTGTTCTCAACTGGTCTTTTATGTACTTTCCAATGGAAAACATGAGACTCAGGGTAGAAAAAAACCATGCTGCTTCTGTATGAGAGTGGTTAACCTTCAGATGAAAATCTCTGATCAGTATCTTCACTTTCTGGATAGGATTTAAACATATGCCTTTACCAATCCAAGGATATCACTGCTATTAACAGCACTACAAAAGTGATATCTATAAATTCTTTTAGATAAGCTCACACCTTCATTACACATAACTTATAATTTTTCAGGAAATGATAACGTATATACTAGAAAATTATTATAAAAGGTATATACCTCCGTAAGGTATACCTCAGTAAAAAAAAGGGTATATGTGGAACTACAAGGTGGGTGATTATGAAGAGCTCGGGGGACAACTTGCAAGTGTAGCATGGAATGAGGAGTATGCTGGAAAAGAGATCAATGCAGCTTAGGAGATTTTCAAAAACTGTCTAGTAGATGCAATGTCTAAATGTATTCCAAGAGTGATAAGGTTAAATAAGGTAGTTGTGAAATGGATGAATAAAGAGATTAAGCATGTGATACAGAGAAAAAGGACATTATCAAAGCAGCATAAGAGAAGTGGAAATAAGCAATTCCATGAGGACTACAAAGACCAGGCAAGGCAGGTGACTTGGTTGGTGAGGTATGAACAGCAATGAAGCCAAAAGGCATCCTAAGGATTTCTTTCGATATGTAGCCAGCAAAAGAAAGAATGATTATGGAAGTATGACACTGATTGGAGAAAATTGTAGAAAGAAAAGCTGTTGCAGAATGTGTAGTGGAGATACATAATGAACAGTTCACAAAGGCCTTTCAATCTTGTGAATGTGACTTCATGAAGAGATTGGGAGCAGTTGATGATGGGGAAGAGAGAGACTGACTGTAAGTGAACAAGAGGTGTATGGGGAGTTGAGAAAACTAGATGTAAATAAGGCTGCGGGACTTGATAATATATCACAACGTATTCTGAAGGAATGTGCCAGGGAGTTGATGCCAGCCTTGACATATTTTTTTAATATGAATCTTGCACTGGATCAAGTTCCTAAGGAGTGGAAGGAGGGCAAGATTGTGCCACTTCATAAAGAAGGTGATAGAACTCAAGCATCAAACTATAGGCCTATCTGTGTGTCAGGTGTTGTAGTTAAGTTGTTGGAGAAGCTTGTGAGAAGTAGAATCCAGAATTCGGTTGAAAACAATGGTATTAACTTTGATGGACAGCATGGATTTGCTAAAGGGAGGAAATATTTTAGTAATCTACTTACTTACTACAATGAGGTAACTGCTTTCATGGACAGAGGACAAGGATACGCAGTAATATACTTAGATTTTGCAAAGGCTTTTGATAGATTACCACATGATAAGTTGATAGTCAAACTAGAGTGGATGGGGTTGTATATTAGATTGGTGCATTGGATTGGAGACTGGCTACCTGACAGGTATCAACAAGTTGTGTATGCGGGAGCGATAACCAGGAAAAGGAAAGTTACTAGTGGTGTGCCTCGGGGGTCTGTTTTGGAGTCACTGCTGTTTAACTTGTATATTAATGATATTGGTGAAGATTTGGATGGAGATATTCAGTTGTTTGCAGATGATGCAAAGTTGGGACGAACCATGAAGAGTAGAGAAAATGTTGTGGTCTTACAAGAAGACTTGAATAAATTGAGTGATTGGACATGGGAATGTGGATGTTAGTTCAATGTTGCAAAATGTAAGGTTTTAAAATTTGGAAAACAAAAATCGGATGCAGAATTTATGCTTGGTGAGGATATATTCTCGGAGGTTGAGGAAATAAGAGTTCTGGGGGATAGTGAATAAGGATCTGAAATTTAGGGGACACATAGCCAAAATTGTGAAGACAACACAAAGGCTTCTGGAAATCATGCGGAGGATACTAACCTGTAGAAGTAGGGATATTCTTATTCCACTGTATAAGGCTCTGATTAGGCCACACATGGACTATTGTGCCCAGATTTGGTCACCTGGTTTTCAGAAGGACGAAGAGATCTTGGAAAGGATCCAGAGGCGACTGACTAAGATAGTTTCTAACCTCTGGAATGTCGAGTATGAGGAAAGATTGAGAAGATACAACTTTCAGAGTCTAGTGGACAGGAGGAAGAGGGAAGATATGATAGAGACCTACACGTTGGTACGGGGTTGTTATAGGATCCACGCTGGAGAGGTTCTACAGAAAATAGTGGGAAATCAGGGGAGAACCAGATGTCATCTCTGGAAACTGTATAAAGAGGGTGTGAGTAGGGGAGTGAGAAGCAGGTTTTTTTTTTATGCAGAGTTGTGAATGATTGGAATGCCTTGCCTGAGAGAGTGGTGTCTGCAGAGAATTTGAGTGCATTTAAAGCACGATATAATGAGCTGTGTGTATGATAAAAGGACCTCCTAGATGAATCTTTGACTCCTTGGTGTCTTGGGTAATAATAATAATAATAATAATAATAAAATTTAATTAATACCTTCCTACATTTTGGAAATGTTACATTGCCATCATCAAGGATCACAAAAGAACAATGATATGTGCATGCAGGTGCTAACACTGAGCAAATGAGGCTGAATAGAGACAGAAGTCTGTCCTAGGGCAAAATTGGGTTGTATTAGCCAATGGGAAGTATACATAATATGTATTCTTCCCAATTTTGAGGTAGTTTTGTGCACTGAAATTTGTAGATGTTTGGAAAGTTTTTTTTAGAGCTGAGGTAGATTCCATGAATAGTCCTTCATACATATTTGATGTGATCTGTTATCAGCTCCACCAAAGACCAGCCACATCCCTTAGATCTACCAGGAGTATACCATGTCCTTCGCAGTTAAAACTGTCATACTATGACCAAACAGGCAGGACAGCCAATATCAGGATATCCGAACTCAAGGACAACATCTAGTTTCACCAACATAGCCACTCAGGACTTGCCGACCACTTTGGACTCTTCCACCGTATCCTGTGGTGAGTGTCTAAAGTGGTCGGCAAGTCCTGAGTGGCTATGTTAGTGAAACTAGATGTTGTCCTTGTGTTCGGATATCCTGATATTGGCTGTCCTGCCTGTTTGGTCATAGTATGACAGTTTGAACTGCGAAGGACATGGTATACTCCTGGTAGGTCTAAGGGATGTGGCTGGTCTTTGGTGGAGCTGATAACAGATGCTAACTTCTCATGTGGTCTATAAAAGGTTGTAAGGTCATATTTCCTTAGGATTTTAGTTAATTTTTGATGTGCCCTAGATATACGGGATGGTTATAGATTTTGAGTAATCTCTGCTTTGAGGGGGCGAGGAGAGAGGGAAGGGTGAGTTTACATGGTTTTAATAGATTTGGGATTTTTTATTGGCTAACAAAGTGTAAAGGATATGGTCAAGTTCAGTAACTAGAGCACTGTTAACTGAACTGATTAATTTTGCCCTGTTATATACTTTTTTTTTTATAATCCCATAGTGTTGGGGAGGGGGGGGGGATGAATGCTGGTGAATGTATCTACTTATATGTATAGGTTTTCTGTAAACAGAGAATGCCAAGGATTCATCAGGTTGGTGTAATCTAGGAATGGGAGACTGTTGTTGTTGTTTTCCTTTTCCAAAGTAAACTGTATCCTGGGGTGTTGATTATTTATGTATATTAAGAAAATGTGGAGAGTATGCAGGCCATGTGAACAAATGGAGAAAATATCATCTAAGTAGCTGGCCTACTACAGACAAACGGGCAGGACAGCCAATATCAGGATATCTGAAATCAAGGACTACATCCGGTTCCACCAATACAGCTACTTAGGACGTGCGGACCATGCTTTGGACATCCAACACAGGATATACGATGGAAGAAGGCCACTCTATTAAACCACAGCAAATACAAGTATGAAAGACTATTCACTGAATCTGTCACAGCTCTAAAAAACTTTCCAATCCTCAACAAATCTGGGTGCATGAAACTACCCAAAATCTTGAAAGCATGCATTTTAAGATTGTCAGCCTAATCCAATTTAGCCCACTAGGGGGAACTTCGGGATTTAGGATTTTAGGCCTGACTTCTGTTGCCTTTATTCAGCCTCATTTGCTCAGTGTTAGTGCCCGTGTGCACATATCACTGTTTTTTGTGATTCCTGATGATGGCAGTGTAACATTGCCAAAATATAGAAGGTATTAAATAAAGTTTTTTTATAATTAATATTCTAGTATTAGGTTGTCATTTCATGAAAAATTAAAAGCTACAATATCTATAAATATCAGTGTATACAATCCATATTTATTCATACATGAAATATTATATTAAATTACATGCAGAGTTAATCTCTTTATTTTGAATCAGCAATATATGTAACTTAGGACATTATCTATTAATGAATTAGGAATGATTATTAGGATTCTCATATATATATAATAATAACCTCCATATTCCACTGAAGTCATCACACTATAGCATCCACAAGCCTAACCTAAAAGAATAGTTTCATCCTTTAGGGCAGACTAAAACATATCCCTAATATTTTGCATGTGTATATTATACGAGTTCGCAATAAATAATATATCACAAAAAACATGAAACCTCTATTCCATGCCATGATAAATGGAATGCTTACTGCACTACAGAATGAAATCAAAAGGAAAAAATAACATGAAAAATTAACATTTTAAAAATCAAGTACTTTATTAATATTAATAGAAATAAAAATGTATTAATTATTAAGTATTAATGCAATATATTATTACTGCAATAATTCTACACAAAATAATAATACAGCATTAAAACCAAAAGGAATAGCACTTTCATTTCAGATATTAAGAAAGCACTGGAATCAGATAGACAATGATTCAAATATATTTCTTCTTTTTAGCTTTAAGGAGCATTTTTTTTTATTTGAAAGAACTGTAATATTAGTTTATACAGTTTTTCAGGAAATCTGATTTACACACACACACACACAAAGACAAGGAAATTAACCAGAATTTTAAAATGCAAATTTTCAAACACGAAATTCAGAAATTGGCAAACTGAAACCCTATGTATTTTATATATCTTGGGAGATTACCAGAATTAATGAATATTACATAAAAGTACCCCTCATGGCATACACCACACCACATACACACACACACACACACAATAGAGGAATGAACTCATATTGCTAGCAGAAGAAAATTAATATGCACAAGATTGCCACATACAAATCTTTCAGGTCTCACTAAGATTAAATATTTAATTAAATATTATATTTACTGTACGCCTACAGATGCGAGACCCTTCGACACTTCTGCACATGTCAAAAGAAGGAGAATCCATTCCGATAATAGGGTAATCAATCCGTCTTGTGGGATGAGTTGTTTATTATTACACGCCGGAAAATTAACTTCTCTTTTATGATCATTGTAGTTTTTAAAGTGGTAACTATTTTGCTTGTACAACAGTTGGAAAATTTTACCTATAAAGCATGTGATTTCGCGTGTTAGTGGCCAATTCGTACATCACCTTATTTCTTTCTCCCCTTCAACATGAATTGACTCTTCTTGGCAGTCTGCCAAAGATGGCTCTCATTTCTGTGGTCGGAGAGTAATTAAATATAATATTGCATATCGTACTTAACTTTATTACTTTTTATTTATTTATTTATTTTTAACCAGAACTCTTAAGAAAATGAAACAAAATATGGTGACATGAGAGAAAGATATAAGCCCAGCGCTTCAGTGGTAACAAAACAACAATGCTGTTAAACTTATCAGTTTATGTACTATTATAAAAAATAAATAAATAAGCATTCTAAGTACATTTTAAGAGTAGTTAAATATCTTTCCAAGAAATCACGGAAAAGTTTAATGGAAGCAGTAGCAATTAATATTAATACAGTATTCAAATATGACCATTTGTTTTCATTTGTGATCATTTTTTTTTAACTAGTGTTTAGGTCAAAAAATAGTGGCAGTACCTGATAACACACAGAAAACAAACATCTCTCATGCAGGCATGCAAATATGTTTTGAAATGTAATTCCATAAATTCTTTAAAACCAGAATCAAATAATAAGAGCGTAAGTGCAAACCATAATAGATTAACAAAATGTGCAGCTTTTAAACAGCTGTATATACAATAACGAAGTCTCTTACAGTATACAGAAAAGCAAAAGAAGCGAAACAAGTGCACACAAGAAATACTTTCTTTTTTTCTTTCCTTTTTTTTTTTTTTTTTTTTTTTAGAATTATCATGGCAATAGCTGATAATAGCTGAATAAGTGCAAAGCTTGTTCTAATTATGAGAGCATAGCAAATGCAATAATTTACACTTTTAAAACTATGGAAGTATGCCACCAGTATGAAAAGCATTATAGAGTATTTTATAAGCAAATAAAAACCTAGTAACTGTATAAGTTGTCCATAATAGAATAACACTATTTCCAGCCATTACCATAAAACTGCTAATATCATGCAACAGTAATACTCAAACTTATGTTAATGTAATTAAATACCTAAAACACTGGACTTCCTGAGTAGTCTCTTCCCTTAAGTCATTGTAAGTAACACAATGTTGCATGCAGGTAAATGTACTTTATCAGAATCCCCGCTAAGTAATAATTATCTAAGATAATGTAAAATAGTTTATGCCTTTTAGAAATTTATACACATCATAAATAGCCGTAAAAAAGTGACCAGAAATTTATAACTGCAAATGTCTAAACTTGCAAATTGATATAAAACTGCAATAAGAGAAAAAAAATTATAAATATCAAAATATTACATTGTAGAAATAGGAGAGCAATATGATTTTATTAGAGTAATTCTGAACATGATAAATCATAAAATCTTTATGTTTTATAAATAATTTTATAAAATTTCATTCAAGGTACTGATTAATTTATGTGTTTCATTGATTAGTTTATAGATTTAAACATTTCTGAATTTAAAATCAAGGTAGTTATCAGCTCTGTATGAACAACTATAGTATAAAAATATTTAAATGTATTTATAAACTTTTGTGATTAACTGATAGGAGGTTAAACTATAATCATTTTATAACAAGTAACCAGCCAAATATTTATTCGTGCCCATTTCATATAAATATATATTTTTAAAGTAACAAATGATTAAGAGCTAGTTTTTAATAGATTTTACTTCCCCACTTTATTCTTTTAATGACAAATGGTTGGAAAATATGCTTTAATGAATTTACCACTCTAAAGAATAAATAACTTAATGTTTCATTCAACATTTCAACCATTATGTTTTAGTCACTTTTCAAGAGCTCAGTGGACTAGCATGAAACAGAGTAAGAAAACAAACTAAATTATTACACGCTTATTCTGACATACAAGAAATATAATATTATAGCATCCAGAATGCCTTCAAATGTTGTAATACATTTGCAACTTAATTTATAGCTGTTCTCCTGTTATGTATTCGTTTTAAAAATTTTATGGAATTTACAACCGTGTTAAAAAACTGTTAAATTTACAACCGTTTTTTAGCACGGTTGTAAATTCCATAAAATTTTTAAAATGAATGCTGATCACCGTGTAACCCTAAAAGAAAGGATTCCTGTTATGTATATTTTGTGTATTTCTCTTTTCATATTATGCACCCAATGAAGTCTTCTAGGAAGACAAAATTAGTTGGGCATTCAAACAATAAATAGTTTTTCAACTGTGTTATCCCTTGACTTCTAGTCATTAAATATATATAATATATATCATATATATATGTGTGTGTGTGTGTGTGTGTGTGTGTGTGTGTGTACACACACACACACACACAAAATTTATTTACATAGTAAGAGAGAGAGAGAGAGATAATAAATAAATAGGTGCATTCACATATACTGTTCTACAGCCGTACTATTTTTTAACATAAAAAAGCAAGATTCCTGGTTTTAATTAACATAATCTGGGGATCTGAGGGAGTGGTGGATAGAGATTTTAAATTCAGAGGACATATTGCAAGAGTTAGCAAAATAACTCAGAGGATTACTTAGATGCTGAAGAGCACATTGACAATTGAAGATAGGGATAAGGCTATGATTCAGTCACATGTTGACTACTGTGTACAGATTTGGTCAACTGCATTTCTTGGGAATCGGGAGGTGGTGGAGAGGATTCAGAGATGAGTGACCAAGCTGGTGACATATTTGTGGAATGTTCCCTATGAGGATAGATTGAGAGTGTGTGGGTTGCAGAGTTTAACTGCAGGTGGAGGAGAGGGATATGATAGAAACTTATAAGTCACTAAAGGGATAATATAAGATTGACACAGAAGAAATTTATTATTATTATTATTATTATTATTACCCCAAAACCTCATGGAGTCAAAGACTCATCTGGGAGGTCCTTTTATCACACACACATCTCATCATACCGAGCCTTAAATACACTCAAACTCCTTGCAGACACCACACTCTCAGGCAAGGCATTCCAATCATTCACAACTCTGCACAAAAAAAACCTGCCTCTCACTCCCCTACTCACACCCTCTTTATACAGTTTCCAGGGATGACCTCTGGTTCTCCCCTGATCTCCCACTATTCTCTGTTGAACTTCTCCACCATTGATCTTATAACAACCCCTTACCAACTTGTAGGTCTCTATCATATCTCCCCTCTTCCTTCTCTCCACCAGACTCTGCAATTTACATATTCTCAATCTTTCCTCATACTCAACATTCCAGAGGTCAAAAACTACCTTATTCAGTCACCTTTGGACCCTTTCCAACATCTCTTCATCCTTCTGAAAACCTGGTGACCAAATCTGGGCACAATAGTCCATGTGTGGCCTAATCAAAGCCTTATACAACGGAACAAGAATCTCCCTACTTCTACACGTCAGTGTCCTCCGCATCATTCCCAGAAGCCTTTGTGTTGTCTTCACAATTTTGGCAATGTGTCCCCTAAATTTTAGATCCTTATCCACTATCACCCCCAGATCTCTTATTTCCTCTACCTCCAACTTTCCCCAAATTTAGGGGGAAAACAAGGGGATCACACTTGGAAGCTGTCTAAATGTAGTAAGTGTGTATGGACTAGGTTCTTTTCTTGGAGAGTGGTGAATAAATGGAATGGATGGCCAGAGGTGGTTGTTAGCATACCAAAAGTGAATAGGCTTAAGGAGATATATGATAGGTATTGTGTTGATGGGTAGAGTGGGTCTCCCACAATGAGTCTTTTGACTCCATGGTGTGTGCACATATAAATAATAATTATAATAATTATAAGAAATGAAGAAATACACAATAAATCAAGCAAACAACATATAGGCAGACTGAGAAAATAATTTAAAATTATGGATCTAACATCTAAAATTACTAATGATATTACAAGAGTAAGCTATCTCATGTAGGATCACATTAAGTCAATTGAATATAGTGAAAATATGGTAATGCACAATTATATATATATATATATATATTTATGTATATAATTGTGGGCACATCAGGGCCATGCGGGGGGGGGGGGGGGGGTGCAGAGGACTGAGATAGAAGTTTATTTTATTTTATTGTATAGTTTATTTTAGTTTATTGTATAATGAATGCCATAACATTGATTACACATATATATTACTTAGTTTTAACACTTTTACGAATTTTAACATGTTTGGTTGAATTTTATTGCAGCCTTGGGAAATCGAACTCACACACACACACACACATCTAATTAATAACAATAGTTTTTAGTTAGATACTGTGTTTGCCCATGCAACATATGGTTTTGTTTCAGTCTATATAGCATGGTTTCTGTATGAGGGGACATGTGATTCATTAATTAGTGTGTTTTTATCCCAGTTGTCTCCAATTGCACTATTTGTTGAGAAATAAATTACACAGACTCCTCATACCTTATTCACTGGCATAATAAAAGTACTTGTTTTTATTGCCTCTGCAGTATAGTGGCTTAGGGAGGGCCTGTTGTTTACCACTGCAAGTGAGTTACTATCTCCCTACATGAACTTGTTTAAGCTTTTTTTTCATATGTGAAGTATATGGGAAACTTTTATTGGTAACAGAAAACTAGCTCGGATGACAGTGATAATATAAAACGAGTTTTGATATGTATATAAAGTCAATATCAACAGTCCTTGATTACGAACGCATGATGAAAGGGACAGGAAGATTTGGAGCTTCCCTGGAGAGCATTCGAAGTAAATACAATTAACCACTGCTTTGAAATGAAACATATGAATATGCAATATTTACTAATATTTATTAAGCGCCGAAATACGCAGGAAACAAAGTTTGTGAACCAACACCAATGTGTGAATTTTTCCATTAAAATATAAAAAATACAAAAAAGAAATAATAAATAATAAAAGTTAAATATGTTTCTTTTAAAATAAAAAAAATCTACTTAGTCTTAAAACATTTTAAATTTGTTTTCATTATTTCACGCCCCCCCTCAACAAAACCTACGGCCCTCAAGGGGGCTGCGGCCCACAGTTTGGGAAGCACTGACCTAGGGGACTCACTACATTTGCTGTGTACTTGGCATATGACAAATGTCTTGGATGGAAAGTAAATCATATTAGACAAGAAATTATATTCTTGTTTTAATCCTTTACAAGCATAAGTAAACAAATTTTTTTTAATGAAGTATCTTTAGAACTAGGTTGCTCGTAGATAGATTATTTCATATGAGATTTCCCTAGTATCCCATAATGCACAGTAGACTTCCTTACAGCCTGTATGTTGCTATGCATTTACTGGCTTAGTGAGCCAAATAGTTAGCATTTCAACTATCAAAACTACAGACTGCAGATTTGAATCCTACTTAGCATGTATGATTTTCATTGTCTTTTGGTGGAAGATGAATTTCATCACATGGTGCAAAACCACTGCCTTACTCACTGCAAGCCTGAAGTAGATGAAAGAAGCTTAATGTTTGGGTTTAGAGCAGAGTTCCTTATTATGCAATAAATAAATAAATGAATAGAAATAAAAAGTACAAGAAATATACATCGAGTATAAATAAAAATTTCTTTTCCAATCTGCAGCATTAATGCACTATATAAACTTTCATAGGTGGGTGGGAGACATAAAAACACTGAACCGTTCTCAACCTTTACTGAGGCTAAAACTGATCAATAGATTACTCAGTACTGAGACCTGTATTGTTCAACCTTTATATGTTCAACCCAATTACATTATCAATGGATTGCAAGGGGATATTCAGTTGTTTGCATATGATGTGAAGCTGGGAAGGGTTATCAGTAATAGTACAGATGTTGCAGCCCTTCAATAGGATTTGAATAAACCAGACAGATGGGCAAATGAATGGGGATGTCAGTTTAATGCAGCAAAATGTAAGGTCTTGAAGTTTGGGAACCATCGATGGGAGGATGCATACTCGATTTGAGGAGCTATACTGGAGGAAGTAGGGGAGACAAGAGATCTGGGGGGTGATGATTGATAGAAAAACTGAAATTCAGGGAGCATATTGCAAAGGTGATGAAGGTAACCCAGAGGATTGCTGCAATACTGAGAAGGACGCTGATCTGCAGAGATACAAGTTATCATTCCATTGTATAAGACCCTGATCAGACCACACTAAGATTATTGTTCTGAAATTTGGTCCCCAGAATTTGAAGGGGATAAATTAACTGTGCAAAGATGGTTTCAGGCCTGTACAATATCAGTTGAGTATCAGCTGAGGGAATGTGGACTGCAGAGTTCGGTGGATAGAAGGAGGAGAGGTGATATGATTGAGACTTTTAAACTTTTGAGAGGCAATTACAGAGTAGACATTGGGGACTTCTTTTGCTTGGTGGAACTGCGGGAAGTAGCAATGACAAGGGGCCATCCCTGGAAGTTACGAAAGTAGGCTGTGAGCAAGAGGGTCAAGAGTGGTTTCTTTGCATGGAGGATGGTTGAACCGTGGAATGCAATGCCTGAGAGAGTGGTTAGAGCAGGAATGGTCAATGGGTTTAAGGAGTGGTATGATAAACTTTATATTTCGTAAGAATGAGCTCCCACAATGAGTCTTTTGACTCAATGGAGGCTTGGATAATAATAATAATAATAATTACATTAATCGCAGCCTCCTTTGCCTTGAGTATCTAATGATAAATCATTTTAGTTATCTGTTAGTTTGTTTTAATAGTACTGATTCACAACACAGAACAATAAGAAATAATTAATATTTATTAACTTATTAGCTGATATTTCTCTGGTATTATATCCAGAATCTTCAAAGCACAAGAATAGTTTGTCATGGTACACAAAACAACACAAATTGGTATAACAGTGGGACTAGTTTAAAAAATTGTAATGAACAACACAAGGAACTAAATTCCTAATTAGCAGCATCTATTGTTGGATAGAGAGAGAGAGAGAGAGAGAGAGAGAGAGGGAGAGAAGAAAAACAAGTATTAATAAGATCTTAAAATGACTGTCTTCCAGATTTTTGGTAAAATTGATATAGCCATACTTGTTGAGTTTTGGGTATGTTTTAAGGTAGCTGCTTATTTCAAAAACAAACATGTGACTTATGATTTCTGTGTAGCAATTTTTGTTTACTTCCATTTGATCATGTGTGAAAGGATATCCAAACCATGGTCTGCTAGGCCTGACTTGCCATAACAATAGTTATGGCAAGTCAGGTTTAGTGCAGAATGTATTTTTTATGTTCTCAATAGTGCAGAATGTATTTTTTATGTTCTCCAAGGTGGGTTTCAACAGTTCTTCCTGTCTCTCCATAGTAAGCCAGGTCACATGAACAGGGCATTTCATATATATACTCCTGGAGGTGATAATAGAGACTTTGTCCTTAGGTGAATAGATGAGAGTTCCCAATTTGACATATAGTTTAAATACGGTGCATAATTAAGTACTCTAAATATCTTTTCAGATGTTCCTTGAATGCCTGGATGTTAACAGTTTTGTGTAATAGGCAATGGAGGTAATATCTGGGAGCATTAAGTATTTTTTATATTCTGTAGGAATTATAGTCATTGGTTAAGAAAGTATACCACAAGTAACTGAGTTCAATGGTAAGAACATTGTCATTGGAACAAACAGCTGTCTCTGGCTCTGTGAGTTTATGTTTTTAGGATACCATACTATTGGGCTTGATGCTGGTGTGAATGTTTGTACAAATATCTCCTTTGTATGTTTGTGTGTGTGAGTTTTCTATAAACAGAAAAACATAATAAACCATCAGCAAGCCATGTGATTAGTGTATCTAGGAAGGGCAGACAGTCATTAGCCTCCTGTTAAATGCACTAAAAATGTAGCCAATGTGTTCCTTTCTTTTAGTGTTACATGGGGATCAGCATTCATTTTAAAAATTTTATGGAATTTACAACCGTGTCAAAAAACTTTTTTATTATCCCGATGTTTCGATCTTCATATCAAGATCATCATCTGGAGCATACATAAATATACAAGACAAGCTGAGTTACATTATTAACTGTAAGCTAGAGAAACAATGATCTGATCACATGTTATTCTACTGGCGTGAAAAAAAAAAAAAATTATTTATAAATTACATCAAGCTAAATTCTATTTATGATGACAGGAATAAACATTCTTTCTTACAGATGGTTTTCTTTCAGAAACAATGATGTCCTATTTTTAGTATTACAATTGTTATTTTTGATTTCAGATACTGGATTTTCTACAGCCCTGTTTATAGTTGTTCTTAGTGAGGAAGGTTCCGTGGGTCGAATATATGCCTTCCATATATTTGGGATTTTAAGACCATCATTATTGTTCAGATTGGGGTGGTTGATAATAATCTCACATGCTTCCTTAAATTTCTGTTCATACCATGTTTTAGTGCGATGTAGACAGCTAGTGCTTTTCCAGTCAATTCTGTGTAAGGTATTCAGGGCATGATCAGAAAGGCCCGCTTCACCATAATTATTATATTTAATGTGTCATTTATGTTCTTTTTGTCTGATAGGAATTGTGCGTCCTCTTTCTCCTATATATGGTATGTTACAGGTGCAATAAATACAGAATACTCCAGGGTGGGCCAGCAGAGGGAGTCGGTCTTTGGATGAGTTGAGTAAGCTTTTTAATTTTGCAGAGGTGGCTTTGAGGTTGTATTTTTGTAGTACTTTGTTTATTTTGTCTGATGTCCCTTTAATGTAAGGAATGGTTATAGTTTTATTGTAGTCTGGTTTGTCTTTGTTTATTGAGGTCTTGTAGAGAATTTTGTTAATAGTGTTTTGGCTGTACCCATTTTTTTGAAAAGCATTGTGGATACTTTTCAAAAAAGTTCGTCTTTTTTTCGAATTTTTTAATTCGTCTTTCAGTGCCTGTTCACTGGAGCAGATCTTCAGAACCCTGTTTTTTTGCCATGTTGTGTATATATTGGCCAGTATGTGTTGGTATGCAGTACACCGTGAAGGAGAGATTGACAAATAAATCATCTTTTTCTAAAGTAATGTCTTTGATGATGTTTATGAAGTGTTGTGTGTTTTTGATGAAGGAGAGGGAATGACCTACCAACTCAATATAATGACTTATCAACTCAATATACCAACTCATTATAAAGCAAAACACAATATAAACAACAAAAAATTTCAACAACACCACTGAAGGACATTTGTATCCAAACTGAAAAAATGCAACACATTTTGCAATAAAAAGTCACACTATACACTAATTAAAAACACTTCTTTTAGCACAGCTCAAATCTACTGCTACGTTCACTCATGACACTTTGATAGGTATTCATGTTGCACACCTTCAATGGCTTTAAGTTGATTGACAGCACAATGCATGGGATCCATTGTTGCTGACCAGGCATATTAAATTCCTAATGAGAAATAGATTAGAGTTGATCATTCTTCCTGGAACACTAAGAATTTATGTGTTTCAAATCAGGTGAGAAATGATATTTTATTCTAGTGTTGGGTAATAACTTCATAAACATTTTGAAATATATGTTGGTCAGGATATGGGTCTGCAGCTTGATATATTTTTGAGGTCTTTATCCTTATTTATCTGTGTTGAGTCTCTTGACTCTACAGAGATCTGATGATGATGATAATAATAATAATATAAGGTTAATGAATTGTTCTTTTAATATCTCAAGAAAGTTTCCTGGCATTCTCTAGGGCCTGGGTCATGCTAACTCATCTTTGGTTTATAGTTGAATATGACAAGTTTATGGTTAGTTAAGTTTAATCGCTTGGATTAAGTTTTGCAAACAGGACAAATTCAACTGATTTCTCTGATATTTGGGATTTTTCTCTTGCTTCATATGTCCGCAAGGTCATGTTTCATTCCAGTAGGAACTTTTAAGCTTTCTAACACTAGGTATTCTTCCTATTTTATCATACTGTAGAAGTACTGATGAAATTTTAGAGCAAATGATCTGCATATGATTTTCGAATGGTCCTCATATGATTATCAAATAATTCAAAATGATTGCTGATAATGATTGCTTAGTTTTGTAATTTGCTAAATCATTATATAAACCAGAATTTTAGCTTCCTTGTAGAAAAAAAGGGCAGCAATATATACCAGCATATTTTAATAAACATATTCTCTCTCTCTCTCTTTTTCATGATTAAAATTGATTTTTTATTACTTTGTCAGAATAAGCACGTGTTAATTTAGTTGTAATGCTTCAGTTTTTTTAAATGCTGCATGTACTACTCCTGAAGATTAATGATACAATGGTCAAAATATTAATGATATATAAATAATCTGTATATTAAATTATATGTTGCTGTTTTTAATGTCGCAAAATGCATATTATAAAAGGGCAAACATAATTTTAATATACAGATCCACTATAAGACTTCATACATCTGTATTTTATTGTATTTAAGTTATCTTTCTGCCCAAAACCTAGCTTTCAGCAATGATCACATAATGTAGATTAAACAATAATTATAAATGACTGATTTCAATTCACTTAAAAATGAAGTAGCAAACTTTATTTCATTATCTTGTCATAAGTGTAAAAAATAAATAAATAATAATATTAAAAATATATACTACACATACACAAACATGGTGTGTAAAGAAAGTGTTTTATAGTGCTGCTACTGCTGTGCTAATTTAAGTGGTTGTCATCACCATGCAAAGCTGATAAGAACCATACATATCTTAAAACATCAGTGTTACTATTTTTAAAAATGTGGGAAAGTGATGTGCCTAAATGCTTACATGCCTTGCTTTTAAAAATAAAATTCCCTATTTAAACAATCCAAACTAGTTAATTGTGAAATGCAATATAAGTTCAAGAAAATAACTACACTTTATTTTCTGAGAAGTGAAACGTATAAAATTATTACTATGATTTTAGTGGTAGCTAGGACTTTTTTTTTTAAGTGGGGGAATGGAGGTGGGAGGCTCGAATTAATACTTAAAGCAATTATGGCCATTACTCACATATATTTATGGGTTGATTTATCCATAAATAATTTTCAACAGTTGGACTTATGTCTTGTTCTGACTGCATTCAAACTATTTGTGGAAGAAATTTAATTGCTATTCTAATATGCTGTGATCTGTGGAATGATGAGATGAGAAAAACAGGTTTGTAGGTTGCAAAAGTTGGTTGAAAGGCATAAAAGAGAGGATATGACAGGCATATTTAAGTTATTAAAATATGATAAATTTAGTTTAATCCTTTATCCAAGTGTGAGCAAACAAAGTTTGCACATGAAAATATCTTCAGGACTGGGGTAAGGTAGTGCAACACCGGGCAACTCGTAGCAAAGGTGGGCCAAGCTAACATCACTCCTATCTCAGTATCTCCCATGAAGCAAAACGCATCTCCTTGCAGATATGTATAATGTTATGCATTAAGGGAAGGGCCACTACTCAGACTAGTTTCAACTTTTATTGAGGTCTCTTCAGTGGGAGCCAGGCCCAGAAGTGGAGATACCAGGCAGAAGCAATGCCGAGGTCATCTTTACCTATAGGAGTTGCCAAAAGGTGTGCCACCTTTTTTATTACATTACTCTGGATTTAGAGAAATATGTTGAAAGTTTATTTTTCACTTGGTTAGACTATAATAAATTTAGTTTAATCCTTTATCCAAGTGTGAGCAATTATTAAAACATGGTTTTATGGGACTGATTCCTAGGAAATTTTTGGCATTTTTAGCCAGTTACTGTCTGTTTTGAGAGCTCTGTCAATCAATATGTCCAAGGAGAGATGTGATAGATATTGTGTGAGTAATGTGGATCTCTTGCAATTAGTCTTCTGACTCCATAGAGGTTCTGTATACTAATAATAACATTTCATGTCTTACAGAAACATAAATCACTGCAGCAATGAAAACAGCACAGAGTTCAAATGTGCTAGCACGTGCTCTTAAAATAACTTTCAGGTCTCCATGGAGTCATTAGATTCATTTTGGGAAGTCTTCCATTCTATAGACTAAAACAGCTATCATACTTCACCTGAGCTCACTTAATATCATTGTACTCATTACCCCTTCATGACACTGTCTATACTCAAATCTTCAGTTTAGGTAAGAGTGCTATGTGGTATTAATCAAAAAATCTGACAAATCCAAAAATATATTGTATAATGTATCTTCTCTGTTCAATATAGTCAATTATTACAAAATAGAATTGCTGAAACAAAACTACCCTTAAAAAAATCTGCATTGCCTTACTTTCAATACAGATTCATATTTTCATCAATCCATTCTTATATCATAATTCCAACCAATCTCTTCAACACTTTAACCAGTACTTCTTAAACACAAACTTCTCAATAATACAATACTCCATTTAAAATACTCTATAATGTAATACAACTGTATTTTGCTGCTGTAATTCCTTAGGAATATTACAGAGCTGAAAAACTCTCTCGATAGGTAACCGAATTAAGGATTGTGAGAATCGATCCACTACCAGACAGCCTTATCAAGATCCCACCTCGATGTGAATCCCACTGATGAAAG
Source organism: Typopeltis vanoorti (assembly GCF_054136105.1). Taxonomy (NCBI): domain Eukaryota; kingdom Metazoa; phylum Arthropoda; class Arachnida; order Uropygi; family Thelyphonidae; genus Typopeltis; species Typopeltis vanoorti. The sequence goes on along the minus strand of NC_143556.1, from coordinate 105,977,584 downwards.
GTTAAGCTCCTCTGTTGCCTTAGTGTTAGAACTTAAGCTGGCTAAAAATGTGATAATCTGGGACCCCTACTCTACAGATCAACTTGCAAAACTTTTTCCTAAGCTACTTCTCGTCACTAGTAAGTAGAGTAGTAGTGCTCTGTATGCTTCCTGCATATGTTAAACAACTTAATTTTTGTGAACAATGTATTTATCTTTCTCCTGAAGCAAAGGACTGCTGAAATATTTCTTGACCATTTATGCTATATCTTCTACTGCTGTTTGAAGAAAATGGTATAAGAACAACTCTGCAGAGTATACAGTTGATATATCTAATGAGTGGTTCATAAAGGTCTTTCATTCTTGTGAATGTGACATCATAGAGAATGTGAGAGCAGTCGATGATGAGAAGGAGAGACAGACAGCAAGGGGTATATGGAGAATTGAGTAAGTTGATGTTAATAACGCTGTGGGACTCTATGATATCATCTCGATGATATGTTTTGAGATATGACTTCATATCTCAAAACATATTTTGAAGTAATGTGCCAGGGAGTTGACATCTGCCTTGGCATATTTGTTTACTATGAGCCATACATCGGGTGAAGTTTCAAAGGAGTTGAAGGAAGGCAAGACTGTGCTGCTTCATATGGGAGGTTACAGAACTCAAACATCAAATTATAGGAGTAGCTATGTGTCAGTTGTGGTTAAAGTGTTGGAGAGGCTAGTAAGAACCAGGATCCAGAATTGAATTGATAACAGTATCATTATCTTTGATGGACAGCATGGATTTGCTAAAGGGAGGTCATGTTTTAGTAATCTACTTACTCATTACAATAAGGTGATGACTTCATTGGACAAAGGAGATGTATATACAGTAGTATACTTAGATTTTGCAAAGGCTTTTCAAAGATTACTACATGATAAGTTGATAATCAAACTGGAATAGGTGGGATTGTATATTAGACTTATATTAGACTAATGCATTGCATTGGAGATTGGCTATCTGATAGGTATCAGCAAGTTGTGGATGGGGGAGCAATATTCCAGAAGAGGAAAGTCACTAGTGGCATGTCTCAGGGATGTGTTTTAGGGTCACTGCTGTTTAACCTTTATGTTAATGATATTGGAGATGATTTGGATGGGGATATTCAGTTTTATGCAGATGATGCAAAGTTGGGATGAACTATGAGGAGTAGAGCAAATGTTGTAACCTTACAAGAAGATCTGAATAGATTGAGTTAATGGGCATCGAAGTGGAGATTCCAGTTGAATATTGCAAAATGTAAGTTTTTAAAATTTGGGAAACAAAGATGCAATGTAGAATTTATTCTTGATGAGGATATATTGTTTGAAGTGGAGTAAATAAGAGATCTTGGGGTGATGGTGGATAAGGACCTGAAATTTAGAAGGCATATTGCCAAAATTGTGGGGACAAAACAATTTGATGAACAGTGATCCAGACACTGACTTCCAAGGAAATTCTGGTAACACTGTATAAGGCTCTGATTAGGCTGCATATGTACTACTGTGCACATATTTGGTCACCTGGTTTTCAGAAGGATGAAGAGATGTTGGAGAGTATCCAGAGGCGATTGACCAAAATAGTTTCTAATCTCTGGAATTTGAATATGAAGAAAGTTAGGACAAACTATGAGGAGTAGAGCAGATGTTTTGGTAAGAAGACTTGAATAGATTGAGTGAATGGGCAAAGAAGTAGGGGATACCAATTCAATGCTGCAAAATGTAAGGTTTTAAAATTTGAGAAACAAAGATGGGATGAAGAATTTATGGTGTGTGGGGATATACTGTTGAAGGTGGAGGAACTAAGAGATCTTGGGATGATGGTGGATAGGGTCTAAAATTTAGAGGACACACTGACAAAACTATGAAGACAACATAACACAACAAATTCTGGGAGTGATGAAGAATACATTGATGGGAAGTAAGGAGATTCTGGTTCCATTGTATAAGGCCTTGATTAGGCTACGAATGGACCGCTGTACTCACATTTGGTCACTAGTTCTCAAAATGATGAAAAGATATTGAAGAGGGTACAGAGGCGATTGACCAAAATAGTTTCTGATCTCTGAAATGTTGAATATGAATAAAGGTAGAGACAATGCAATTTGCAGATTTTATTAGACAGGAGGAAGAGAAGTAATATGATAGAGGTGTACAGGTTGGTAAAGGGTTGTTATAGGATGACCACTGAAAAGGGTTTTCATAAAATGGTGGGAGATTAAGAAAGAACAAGAGGTGATCGCTGGAAGCTGTATAAGGAGGGTATGAGCATGGAAGTGGGAAGCAGTTTTTTTGGATGGAGAGATGTTAATGATTGGAATGCATTGCCTGAGAGTGTGGTGTCTGCAGAGAATTTGAATGTGTTTTCTGCAAGGTATGATGATGATGTGTGTGTGTGTGTGTGTGTGTGTGTGTGTGTGTGTGTGTGTGTGTGTGTGTGTGTGTGTGTGTGTGTGTGAGAGAGAGAGAGAGAGAGACAAAGAATCGTCCTAAATGAACCTTTGACTCTATGGGGGGGGGTCTTAGGATGATGATGATAATAATAATAACCTATGTATTGACTTGATGCTTGATAGGTCTAATAATAATAATTTCCAGCAAAATCATTATTCTTTCATACTCATCTTTAACTATATGTTGAGGAAAAAAAAGTTCTCTAGAATTAGACTTGGTTTGTTTTGTACTTTTTTTTAACATTTCTTCGTCCTAACAACAACTATCACTTGGCCAGCTGGTGCTTCAAATACTTCTTAAAAACTGCTGATTACTTTTTCTTTTTCATGCATCTTCCACAGCAATTTCCTCTGCAATTCCTGCACAATTTCCTTATTATGCGGGAAAGGTGCTCCATGGGCACTTATCCCGCAGCCAGACTTTCAATGAAAAGCCAGGTCAAGGGCACTGTCAGTTCCTTGGCACATTCTCTGTAAACTTGTGGTGAAATACCATCCAGTCCCACAGCTTTACTGACACCAGAGCACTCAGTATGTGGAACACACTCTCCTCCTGCACCTCTAAACCTCGAACCTATCCCTATAGTATTCAAATTGACTCCTCCAGGATGAAATACTCCAATACAGTGCTCATTGAACAATTCCACTATGTCCTCTGCATCAGTCACTCTATTCCCATTTTTATCCTACAATATCATTTTTCCACAGTCATTTCTCCTCCTACTGGCCACATAGCTAAATATTTCCTAGGATTTTCCTTGGATCTAAGGGCCAATCTTTTCTCATATTCCAGTTTCGTCTTCCTTACCATACTAGTCACTCTTCTAGCCTGTGTCTTATATTCTTCATGAATCTTCTCTTCACCTGGCTACTTATATCTCTTCCATAGTCTCTTTTTCGCATGCAGTTCCTGTTTAATATTGTTTGTCATCCACTTTACTCCAAATTGTGTCTTCTTCTTCACTCGTGAAATACAGCTTACCATTGCTGCTAACAAATATTCCTTCACAATTTCCCAAGCACTAATGATATCTCGGCGTTCCAATTCCTCCCTCCACGAAACTTCCCCAAGTTGACATCTAAGACTATTATAATCACCTGCTTTATAATTCCGCATATGTTCCTATCTCTTTGATACTCCTGCATGTCTATTCATTTTCCAAGTCAAAACCATATGGTCTCTCTCTCCAGCTGCTGGAAGAGATGTCATCTCAGTTATTATCAACTCTTCTGATGCTATAACCAAATCCAAAACCCTTGAACCTTTTGTTCCCTCTGTTACATGTTGCCTAAGACATTTGTCCCTCAAGAATTCTAGAAATTCCATTCCCTTGTTGCTACATGCATCTTCCTCTCCCCAATTTATACTGCTGTAATTAAAATCTCCCATAACAACCATTCTTCTTGCACTTGCACGCTCCACTGTCTCAACATCTCGTGGTCCCCATCCTCTGTGCGCATTGGTCTGTAGCAACACCCCACTACGTATCCTGTCTTGCCCACCTCCACCTCACACCATATTCTTTCAAAATCATTAGTGTCACAGCTTTCCAAAGCCTCCACTCTTAGAGGGCATAGATTGTCACTTATCATAAGCAGTACTCCACCACCACACTTTCCCTTCCTATCCTGCCGATAAATGCTGTACCCAGCTACTTCCATTCCTGTTATTATATCCTCTTCTGTCAACCACGTCTCGGTGATCCTAATAATCTTTGGCCAGGCTGATGCTATCAGTGCCACCAATTCTTCTCCCTTATTCGGAATACACCTGGCATTAGTATAAAGCATAAAAATGCCATTGTTTCTATACCCAGCATTATCCCCTCTAGACTCCACTGGGCTCAGCGTTACCTGGTCGTCCCAAGTACCCATTCCCACAAGAGGCCACCCCTACTACCATCCACACTGGGACACACTAACTCGTTCAGAACAGCAATCTCTCCAGATGCCTATGTCCTTCCTCATTCAAATGCAGGCGGTCTCTTGCATACAATTCCTCTCTGCTCTCAAACACGCTCCAAGCATCCATATATTCGAATCCACTCTTCTGACACATTCTCGCTATTGTGACATTCAATATCACCGTTCTTCTGCTCAGCTCGACATTATCATACCAAGGCAACACACACACACTATCTTTTCTCTCTGTGTCTTCTTTCGTACAGCCTCAAGCAAGAATCTAATATCTCTCGCTGCCCTATTTACACCACCACTCGAGTCATTTGTTCCCACCATCACAATCATCTCATCCACCCTTTCACCTCTCTTAATTGCCATAGCCACACTTTCTATTCGTTCCTCCTGGCAAACACTCCTCCTGCATGCTATCTTGAACACCACAGATCATTGAGTCCCCATACATTACACCTCTTACAACCATATTCCTTGATTGCTCACATGCATCCCTCACTCTCTCTCTTGTAACAGTTTCTCTCTGTGCTCCCCCTACTTACCTACCTTCCTGACATCACTCTATCTATAGTCCCTGTGCTCCCTTGCATTCCTCTCATTCCTTCTCTCCTGCTGTTTCCATTCTTTCCTCTTCCATCATTCCTATATCTGACACTCATTCCCTCTCTTCCACTTATCCTATTTCACCTCTTCTATCATTCATACAACTCTCTCTCATTTCCTCTCTTCTACTGTTCCCATTCTCTCCTATTCTATCACTCCCATAACTCTCTCTTTTATTGTTCCTGTCCTCTCTTCTTCTTCCATTCCCATGACTCTCTCTCTCAATCCCTCTCCTTTACTATTGTTCCTATTCTCTCCTCTTCTATCATTTCCATAACTCTCTCACTCCTCCTCTGATTCGCCTTGCATTTGTCTCTTCCATTCACTTAATTTCATCTTTCACACTTCTCATTCTCATTCCCCAGACATTCCACCTGCTCTTTCAGCTCATCTATCTCTCTCTGTAAGTCAGCCATTCTTGTTTGTCATTCATCTTCCCAATTGAGACTATCTCCTAAAACTTTAGAATCATTCAACTTTTCCATACTCCCCACTCTTATGGATAATCCAGGGGAATTCCTCTTCTTCTGCTCTGTGGCAAACAAGAGGAAGAATAATTATGGAAGGATGATGACAGTGGTGGATAATTATGGTAAAAAACTGACCATAGCAAAGAATGTAATGGAATTATTTAATGAGCATTTGATCAGTGTATATCATGTTGGTGTAAATGAGGCTATGAAACACGCAGAAGGAAATCATGTACTAGGAGAATTAGAGGTAAAAGTATCAGAGGAATATCAAAAGATGCTGGGGATTAGATGTTAATGAACTGTGTGAAAGGATGACATATTGCTATGTAGTTTTTTTTAAAAATCAGCAAAAATGTTAGCTATGACTTTGACCTGGTTATTTAATGGGTCTTGTAATGTGAAAGGTTCATAAAAAAAAAGTGAAAATCAAGCAAATTAGTACCAATTAACATGCATCATTTCTAGGACAGAAGTTTCCAATTACAGGTGGGTCTATATATATCCAGTTGTGATTATGGTTTGTAAAGAGCAAATCTTGTTTTAGCAATCTGCATAAATTTTCTGATAAGGCAACAAATGTTTTGGATAAGGGAGATTCATATACAGTAGTCTCCCACTTTTTGTCATTCAACTCTTTCGTCTCTTTTAAATATAACCATCATCCTTATACTCGCAATGGGTTCGCTCTTTCACCATGTTTCACCGACTTCCATGTAATTCTCTCAATCGACTTGCATTCAATATGTTTATAGAAGTTGTGCATGTTGCATCTCATAGAAATTGTGTGCTGTGTATCTCTTATGTGTGTGCTTATAATACAGCATTCATACTTATATTTATGATTATAATGGCATCTAACTATAGTGATGAAGACATGTGCACTGATATAGCCTGCACGCTAGGCATAACTTACAGAACAGTTAGTACATTTATTAAGAATAATGTTAAATAATGAAATGTTAAAATAATTGTTAAATAAAATATGAAATAATGAAAATTGTTAAGAATAATGTATGAAGAAAATTTAGAAAATGGGAAGCTTTGTGATTTAGTCTTGCACTTGCCAAGCTCAACTGCCTAAACATCTCCTGCTCTTCATCTTCTTCTGCCTAAACATCTTCTGGCTTGTAGCAACACCCCACTAAATATGCTGTCCTGCCTACCTCTACCGCACACTATCTTCCTCTCTCAGTCTTCTTCCATACAACCTCAAGCATGAACCTCAGATCTCTTATCTCTCCATCCTTGGTTCCAGACCTTGGGAACATTATGTAACAACCAGGTGAATGCCAACTGAGAGAGAGATAAGTAGCATGATTAAGAGTGAGGATAACAAGTAGAATGTGAATGAAAATATAAAAGTAGAGAGTAGAGTAGTTTTGAAACATCGTGAAATTTTTGAAGATGGTGTTAATTGGGTGGATTAATATTGAGCAAGAGTAGGTAGTTTGCAGAGAGAGATAGATGTGCTGAAATAAGAAGTGCAATGTCTCAGGAATGAGCTGAGAAACATGAAGGATGAAATTTTCAACTGAATGGAAACAAAGAATGCCAAACAAATCACAGTAGAAGTGAGAGAAAGTTAGGAGAATAATGGAAGGGGAGAGAATAGGAGAACTAGTAAGAGAGAGGGAATGAGAAAAATGTCATGGAGTACTGGAACCAAGGATGGAGAGATAAGATATCTGAGGTTCGTGCTTGAGGTTGTATGGAAGAAGACTGAGAGAGGAAGATAGTGTGTGGTAGAGGTAGGCAGGACAGCATATTTAGTGGGGTGTTGCTACAAGCCAGAAGATGTTTAGGCAGAAGAAGATGAAGAGCAGGAGATGTTTAGGCAGTTGAGCTTGGCAAGTGCAAGAAGAATGATTGTTATGGGAGATTTTAACTATAGCAATATAAATTGGGAAGAGGAATCTGCATGTACTAATAAGGGAATGGAATTTCTAGAATTCTAGAGGGACAAATGTTTTAGACAACATGTAGTAGGAGCATGAGGTTCAAGAGTTTTAGATTTGGTCATGGCATCAGATATATAGATATTATAGAGATGTAGAGAGACTTGGAAGATGAATAGACATGCAGGAGTATCAAAGAGAAAGGAAAGTGTACGAAATTATAAGCCAGGTGATTATAATAGTCTTAGATATCAACTTGGGGCAGTTTCATGGAAGGAGGAATTGGAAGGGCAAGATATCATCACTGATTGAGAACTTGTGAAGAAATATTTATTAACAGCAATAGCAAGCTGTATAACATGAATGAAGACAAGAAGAGAACACAGTTTGGTGGAACAATGCATAGGTGAGTAAAAAAAAGTACAGGAGGGATAGTATCCTTCGGAAGTCAAGTTGGAGACATAAGCTTTGTGTGAATCATGAGATCAGGGGGCCCATTACTAGCGGGAGAGGGCAGGGGAAACTGCCTCAATCCCCCCCCCCCCCCCAATTTGGTGTAAAGCAGATGACAAACAAAATTCCACCCCTTTTCTTATATGGAAGAGATATAAGGAAAGGGGTGGAGAGGAGATACATGAAGAATATAATTCTCAGCTAGGAGAGTGACTAGTATGGTAAGGAAGGCAAAATGGAATATAAAAAGAGATTGGCTCTGAGATCCAAAGAAAACAAATCCTAAGCAATTTTTTTTTTTTGCTATGTGGCCATCAGGAGGAGAAACGATTTTGGAAGAATGACATTGTTGGATAAAAATGGGAACAGATTGACTGATGCAAAGGACATAGTGAATTGTTCAATGAACACTTTATTTGATTATTTCATCCTGAGGAATTAGGTTTTAATACTAGAGGGATAGGGCAGGTTCGAGGTTTAGAAGTACAATAAGAGAGTGTGTTTCAAATGATGAAATGAGTACTCTGGATGTCAATAAAGTAATGGCACTGGATGGGATTCTTTTTTTGAGAGAAATGTGTGACATGAAATTAAAAATTATCAGCACATTAACACAAGAATCTACTTTTACCATGAGTTGCCTTGGTCTTGCACTTCATGCAGGGTCAGCTAGACTTGCAACACTTGCAGGCACAAACTTGACTTGTTTGTCTGTTTGCTTACTTGGGAAATAGAGTAAAACCAGGTTTAAAATAGCTTGGTATCTTTAACATTTATTATACCCAAGGTAAAATACTTTCTACATATATATATATATATATATAAATAAGTTTTTTTACCTTGGGAATAATGTATATTAGGGTTACCAAGTAATTTTATAAACTTGGTTATTTTACTCCTAATCCCAAGTAAGCAAACAGTTAAGTTTGCGCCTGAACGTAGTTCAAGTCTAAAGGTGGTGCAACACCAGGGCAACTCATTGTAAAGGTGGATAAAGCTCTGATCACTATTCTTAGTATTTTCCATAATGTAAAGCACATCTCACTAAGAGATGTATACTGCAATACATTATGGGTGAGATCACTACCCAGACTGGTTTCAACCTTTTTTGAGGTCTCCTCAGTGATTAGCTAGACCCTAAATACCTTTACAATGAGTTTCCCTGGTGTTGCACCACCTTTAGACTTGAACTACGTTCAGGTGCAAACTTAACTGTTTGCTTACTTGGGATTAGGAGTAAAATAACCAAGTTTATAAAATTACTTGGTAACCCTAATATACATTATTCCCAAGGTAAAAAAACTAATTTACATCTATATCTCCTCCAGAGATTCTTATTCAAAATAAAAACACCTTGTATCAACTTGTATAGGTAAAGTTGATAAGGCTCTGTATTACTAAAACCTTGGTATTTAGGGTCTAGCTACTCACTGAGGAGACCTCAAAAAAGGTTGAAACCGGTCTGGGTAGTGATCCCCACCCATAATGTATTGCAGTATACATCTCTTAGTGAGATGTGCTTTACATTATGGAAAATACTAAGAATAGTGATCAGAGCTTTACTCACCTTTACAATGAGTTGTCCTGGTGTTGCACCACCTTTAGACTTGAACTATGTTCAGGCGCAAACTTAACTTTTTGCTTACTTAGGATTAGGAGTAAAATAACCAAGTTTATAAAATTACTTGGTAACCCTAATATACATATGTGTGTGTGTGTGTGTGTGTGTGTGTGGTGTGTGTGTGTGAGAAAAGGACACATTGGTGGAACCAAGAAGTGCAAAAAACTGTCTGGGCAAAAAAGGAGTCCTACCTAACATGGCTTACGGTCAGGTCACCTGAGTGTGATGTTTGTGGTATGCTGAGGCACGAAAAGCTGCTGCTGAGGCAGTAAAGACAGCAAAGCAGAAGGCTTGGGAATCCTTTGGAGAAAGATTAGACTCATCCTATGCAAATGCTAACAAAGTATTCTGGCAGACCATCCGCCGCGCCGCCTTCGAGAGAGGAAATCGTGCACAGCAAGGGCAATTAAGGCCTCTGATGGTGCACTTTTAACAACCGAGAAGGATATCCTCCACAGATGGAGGGAATACTTTGAGAGCCTTCTTAACCTGGGTGGCCCAGCAGTTGTGGACATCCAAGAGGTGCAGATTGGGGCAATGACTAGTCTCGCAACAGAAGAGGTCCATTTAGCAATAAAATTGGGCAAGGCTGCTGGCGATGATGGAATTCGGCCCAAAATGCTCAAAGCCTTAAATCGAGAGGGTGTTCTCTGGCTGAGTCGAGTGTGTCAGGCTGCTTGGATATCTGGGCGAGATATCCAAGGGAGACCAGAAAGACTGCAGTAACTATTGTGGCATCTCTCTGCTCAGCCTGCCTGGGAAAGTGTATGCTAGGTGCTTGGAAAGACGGTGCTTGAGTCAAAGTTCCAGGAAGAACAATGTGGCTTTCGTCCTGGTAGAAGCACAACTGACCAAATCTTCACTTTAAGGCAAATCTTTGAGAAATCTTGGGAATATGCCAAGAAAGTCAACACATGTTTTGTGGACTTGGAGAAGGCATATGACCGGGTTCCTCGGGATAAGCTTTAGCAAGTAGTACAGGAGTATGGAGTGGATGGCCAACTATTAGCTGCCATCAAGTCCCTGTATGAATGCCCAGAGTTTTGTGTCAGGGTAAACAGCACAAAGCCTGAACCTTTCACAGTCTCCGTTGGCCTCTGCCAAGATGTGTTCTGTCATCCCTCTTTATCATAATATTTATGGACTGGATTGATAGGCACAGCCGAGGCAGTGAGTGTGTCAGAATTGGAAGATGTAGCATTAGATGTCTGCTTTTTGCAGATAACCTAGTTCTGCTTAGCTCTTCCACAGATGACCTCCAGCGGACCCTGGATAGGTTTGCAGCTGTTTGTGCAGATGCCGGAATGAAGATCAGTGTGGCCAAAACTGAAAATTTGTGGTCTCAAGACAACCATCCCAGTACACTCTACATTTAAGTGGAGTCCCAATGAGGCAGGTGAAAAAGTTTAAATACCTTGGATCCATATTCATGAATGATGGAAAATGGGATGTAGAGCTAGATACTTGAATCCTGCAATACTGAGCTTAGCAAGCTCAATATTGCGGGTGCTTGGCCGTTCGGTAGTACTGAAGCAGGAGTTAAGCTAGAAGGCAAAGCTGGCTGTCTTCATAGGTGAGGATCTGGCTGTCTTCATAGGTGAGGATGGTCATGAGAGTTGGGTAATGACCGAAAGAATGCAGACACGAATCCATGCGGCTGAAATGAGGTTCCTTCGAGGGGTTGCGGGGCTGACAAGACTCGACAGTGTCTGAAGCTCTGCAATTCGGGAAACCCTCAATACTCAACCACTGCTTCTCTGTGTTGAGAGATCACAGTTACGTTGGTACGGGCACCTGGTCAGAATGCCACAAGAGAGGCTCCCTCAGTAGGCCCTCTTTGCCAAGCCAGAGGGTGGAAGGCCATGTGGAAGGCCAAGGACTCACTGGATAGATTATATCCAAAACCTTGGGTGGACACGTTTGGGAATCTCACCAGAACACCTGAGCTTGGTGGCAGAAGATTGTGACCATTGGAAGTCCCTCTTGCAGCTGTTGCCGCCACAACCCAATTAGGAAAGGTGGGCCTTGAAGATGTATGTATGTATGTATGTATATTTAATACCTTCTAGATACAACATCTGTCTAATAATATATTTAATATGATTTTATAAATTAAGCTTTTTGTGATATTGCGAACTTATACATGTAATTTATTTCTGCACTCTTATGTTTTATTTCTTCAGTGAAATGATATCATAATAGGGGGGGAGTGTTATTGATGATAGCTGATGAACTGCAGACAAGGAGAATAGAAGTTGAACTGCAGGATAGTGAAAAGAGCACGTATGAGGCTATTTGATGTGAGATTGAGACTAGCAGAACAAAATATACAGTTCAGTGCTCCATAGACCAGGTTATGGAATAGATGGTGGAGATAGTATGCATAAGCAAATAGATGCAATGAGTGGAAGGAAGGTAATTATTATGGAGGATTTCAACTATGGTAGCATTGACTGGAAGGAGGAGAGGACACATGGGAGGAAGGAATTGGATTTTATGCAGTTATCTACATGAGACAGCATGTAATTATACTAGGGATTCTAGAGTGCTTGACTTAGTAATTGCATCTTTACTGTATTGAATATGACCACGTTGCCACCAACTGGTGAGAGTGATCATAAGGTCTTGACCTGGGAGGTGACTAAATGCATGGAATTTTCAATTAAGACAGGGTACATGTGGAATTACCGGTCTAGTAAGTATAACAAGCTTAGGAGATTGCTTGGTTCAGTGCCATGGCATGTCAGACTGCAAAGACTGAAGGTTGATAGTGCATGGGAAGCGGTAAAGGAGTTTGAAGAAGGTAATGACTGACTGAATACCTAGAGTCTAGATAGTAAATCAAGTAGGATGAATAAAACCATTAAGCTTGAGCTGCAAAAAAGGAAACAACTGTGGAGGGAATTTAAGGAGAAAGGTGACCTGCAGGCCCATTAAGAGTATAAAGCACAGGCCAGAAGGATAACACGTGTGGTAAGTAAAGCAAAAGCAGATTATGAAAGGAAATTAGCCACACAAGATAAAGAGAATCGCAAAGTTTTTTCGATATGCTGCAAGTAAAACAAAAAATGCATACATCAGAATGATTTTAATGAAGCCAATTGTAGGGAGGTAACTGAATCAGTTGATATAGTGGGATTACTGAGCGAGCACTTTGCAAGAGTATATCATCCAAGTGGTGATATTGTAGGAATGAAGGAAACAGAATGAAATGGAGGTGAATAGTATATTACAACACTTAATGTGAATACATCTGTGGAATTGGATGGTATACCAGCTTGGGTCTTAAGTGAAGCGGCAAAAGAATTGTCAGTGCCCTTAACCATTTTGTTTAATTTGAGTCTCGGGTATGGGTTAGTCCCGAGGGGGGGGGGGAAGAGGGGAAAATAGTTCCACTGCATAAAGGAGGTTCCAAGACTGCTGTTGCAAATTACTGACCAATCAGCATATCAGGAGTCATTGTCAAGGTTTTGGAGAAAGTAGTCAAGAGAAAAATACAGAAATGGATAGATGAAAACGGGATACTATATGGGGACAGCATGGGTTTTGTGAAGGGTAGATCATGCCTCAATAACTTGCTCACGTTTTATAACACAGTCACAGCTGAACTGGATAAGGGTAATGGGCTTACAGTGATACTGCTGGACCTTGCTAAGGCCTTTGACAGGATACCACATGGAATTCTAATCAGAAAACTGCAGCATATGAGGACGGATATAGGGTTGGTGAGATGGATAGGAGGGTGGTTGATGGAGAGATATCAGAGAGTAGTTTATCCAGGAGTAGAGTCCAAAAGATGGCCAGTGACTAGTGGTGTGCAGCAGGGTTCTGTTCTCGGACCACTGCTATTTAATTTGTTCCTTAATGATATAAGAAAGGATCTGAAAGTAACTGTTCAATTGTTTGATGATGATGGAAAGTTGGATAGAGCAATAGTGAATGCACATGATGTCAAAATTTTGCGACGATTTGAATAGATAGTTGTTCTTGACAACTATCTATCCAATATACTGGGATAAGGAGATAGGATGTCGATTTAATGTGGCAAAGTGTAAGGTTATGCATTTTGGGTAAAATGCATAACCTTACACCTCATCAAATCACTTGGTTACTGAGGAATACTTTGACGAGCAGAAACAAGCCAGTTATTGTTCCTAGGTACTGAGCCTTGATAAGATCTCATCTTGACTACTGTGCACAGATCTGGATGCCATGGTTTCTTCTTGATGGGGAGGAGGTGGAGAGGATCCAGAGGCAAGTGACCAAGATGATAGCTGGTCTATGGAATGAACCTTACGAGAACAGGTTGGAGATCTGTGGGTTAAAGAAATTGGTAGGTAAGTCGAAAAGGGGGCGATATGATTGAGACATTCAAATTACTGAAGGGTTTCTATAAGATTAATTCAGAGGATATTTTTCAAAAACAGGCCTGTTGGTGGGAGGACTAGGGGCCATCCATGGAAACTGGGCAAGAGTGTGGTTAGCAAGGGTGTTAGAACTAGGTTTTTTACTTGGAGAGTGGTGCATGAGTGGAATAAGCTGCCAGAGTCTGTTGTAAGTGCCATGACTGTGAATGAGTTCAAGGCAAAGTATGATAGATACTGTGTGGATGTTGAATAGTTGTTCTTGACATGATGTTTAGGGCCTCCATCGATGAGTCTAATGACTCCTTGGAGTTGCCCGTAATAATAATAATATTTTGCCACAGTGAACTGGCATCCCTACTCCCATGCCCATTCATGTTTATTCGAGTCTTCTTGGAAGGCCACAACAATGTTTTTTTGTTGTTTTTTTTGTAAATGTTGAGCAAATACATAAGAGGTTGGTTGAACAACCTATAGTATACCTTACATGAGTAATGCTCTACTCCTCATAAATCATCCCAACTTTGCAACATCTGCAAACCACTGAATATTCCCATCCAAATCTTCCTCAATAACATTAACATACAAGTTAAACAACAATGGCCCTAAAAGAGATCCCTTAGGCACACCATTAGTGACTTTCCTCTTCTAGGATATTGCTCCCCCACACACAACTTGCTGACACCCATCAAATAACCAATCTCCAATGCAATGTACTAGTCTTATATCCAATCCCACCTGCTCAAGTATGATTATCAACTTATCTTGGAAACTTCTTCAAATCCAACTGCTTTCCCTTGATCCCAGATAAATAATCCACTTCCCGTTTTTTGTCTATACACACATTCGTCAACCTTTCTTGTGTTGTGTTTCCCTGTCCCCTCACCCTCGATCCTCGATGCGTCTCTGTTTGATTTGCACGCTTATTCTCTCATTCTCTATACTCCTACTACCCACTTCTTCATCATTCATAACCATGACTTCAATCTCTCCTTCCTTACTCTCCCACTATTTTGCATCGCTTCTTAATTGATCAGATTCATTCTCTGCACTCATTTCTCTACCTTCCAGCTGCAGTCTTTCCAAATGACACACACCAAAACCATAGGAATGCAGTCAATCACTCTTATACAGTTCAATTCATCCTTCAAATTCATTCCACACATTATTAAACTGCATTCTTTTCTCCTCACACATTTCTGTAACATATTATTATTATTATTCAGGGCAACTCCAAGGAGTTGACAGACTCATCGAGGGAGGCTGTAACATCATGTCAAGAACAACTATTCGTCATTCACACAGTATCTATCATACCTCGCATTGAACTCATTCATGGTCATAGCACCCACAACAGACTACGGCAGCTTATTCCACTCATTCACCACTCTCTAAGTAAAAAACCTAGTTCTAACAACCCTGCTAACCACATTCTTGCCCAGCTTTCATGTATGGCCCCCTAGTCTTCCCACCACCAGTCCTATTCTCAAAAATATCTTCTGGACTAATGTTATAGAAACCCTTCAGTAATTTGAATGTCTCAATCATATCACTCCTTTTCTGCCTATCGACCAATTTATGCAACCCACAAATCTTCAACCTGTTCTCATAAGGTTCATTCCACAGACCTACTATCATCTTGGTCACTCGTCTCTGGATCCTCTCCACTTCCTCCCCATCAAGAAGAAACCCTGGCACCCATATCTGGCCACAGTAGTCTAGATGTGGTCTTATCAAGGCTTGATACAGTGGAACAATAACCTGTTTGTCTCTGCTTGTTAAAGTATTTTCCAGAAGACAAGTGATTTGATGAGCTGATTTAGCCAGTTTTGCAATGTGCCCCCTAAACTTCAATTCCATATCCACCAACACTCCCAAATCCCTGGCCTCATCAATCTCCTAGAGTACAGTTCCACCAATGTGATATACTGCTGCTAATCTTTTCATCCCAAAATGCATAACCTTACACTTTGCCACATTAAATTAACATCCATTTTCCCTAGCCCAGTGCCCCAAACTATCCAAATCATCCTGCAAAATTTTGACATCCTGTGCACTCACAATTGCTCTACCCAACTTTGCATCATCAGCAAACAAGTGAACACTTCCTCTCAGATTCTTTCCTATATCATTGATGAACAAATTGAAAAGTAGTGGTCCAAGAACAGAGCCCTGTGGCACATCACTAGTCACAAACCATCTTTTGGACTCAACTCCTGAATAAACAACTCTCTGGTATCTCTCCATCAACCACCCTCCTATCCATCTCACCAACCCTATATCCATCCCCATCTGCTCCAGTTTACTGATTAGAGTTGCATGTGGCATCCTATCAAAGACCTTGACAAGGTCCAGTAGAATCACCATAAACCTATTACCCTTATCCAGTTCAGCTGTCACTGTGTTATAAAACGTGAGCAAGTTACTGAGGCAAGATCTACCCTTCACAAAACCATGCTGTCCCATATACAATATCCCATTTTTATCTATCCAATCCTGTATTCTTTTCTTGACTAATTTCTCTAAGACCTTGACAACGATTCCTGATATGCTAATCGGTCGGTAATTTACAACAGCAGTCTTGGAACCTCCTTTATGCAGTGGAACTATTTTCCCCTCTTTCCACCACCTAGCGACTGACCTAGCGACGGTCAGGGGTATTGATAATTCTTTAGCTGCTTCACGTACGACACGAGCTAGTATACCATCCAATCCCACAGATGTATTGCCATTGAGGTTTTGCAATACACTAGTCACCTCCACTTCATTCATCACAATTCCATATAATCTATTGGTTCATTTATTTCTGCAATGTCACCACAGGATGATATATTCTTGCAAAGTGCTCGCTCAGTAACTGAACTATATCAACTGATTCGGTTACCTCCGTACCATTGGCATTCTTTAAAATCATTCTGCCATATACATTTTTTCTTTTACTTGCAACATATCGAAAAAAAACTGTTTAGGATTCTCTTTAGCCTGCATGGCCAATGTTCTTTCATAATCCTTTTTTGCTTTTCTTACCACACTTGTTACCCTTCTGGCCTGTGCTTTATATCGTTCATGTGCCTGCCGGTCACCTTTCTCCTTAAATTTCCTCTATAGTTATTTCTTTTTTTGCAGCTCAAGCTTAATGGTGTTATTCACCCATTTTAACCCCTACTTGATTTATTATTCGGACTCTAGGTATACAGTCAGCCATTGCTTCATGCAAACACTTCTTAATTGCCTCCCATGCACTATCAACTTCTAGCCCTTGCAGTTGTATATGCCATGGCACAGAACCAATCAAACTCCTAAGCTTGTCATACTTACCAGCCCGATAATTCCACATGTACCCTGTCTTAATTGTAAATTCCACACCTTTAGCCACCTCCCAAGTCAAGATCCTATGATCAGTCTCACCAATTGGTGGCAATGTGGTCATATTAGTTATTACAGCCAAATCCTCTGATGCAATTACTAGGTCAAGCACTCTCTGACCCATTACATGCTGTCGCAGATAGTTATCCCTTAATAACCGCATAAAATCCAATTCCTTCCTCTAATGTGTCCTCTTCTCACTCCAATCAATGCTACCATAGTTGAAATCTCCCATGATAATTACCCTCCTTCCACTCATTTTTTCTATTTGTTTGTGTATACTATCTCCACCATCTTTTCCATCACCTGGTCTATAGCCACACACAACTGTATATTTTGATCTGCTAGCCACAATCTCACACCAAATGGCCTCAAATGTGCTCTTTTCTCTATCCTGCAATTCAACTTCTATTCTCCTTGGCTGAAGCTTATCAGCTATCAACAATACTCCCCCCCCCCCATTTTATTCTCCCTGTCATTCCTGAACACACTATACCCATCACATCACATTCCATCCCACTAGCTATATCATCTACAGTCAGCCATGTTTCACTAATGCCAATAACCTGTGGTCTGGAAGTGCCAAGCAAGGCCAAAAATTCTTCCTTCTTGTTTCTAATACTCCTAGCATTAGTGTACATGAATTGCAGACCCCCATTAGCCCCATCCCTATCTTGATGCCTTATACTAACTATCCCATTCTGATTTGTTGTTCTTATTTGCTCGGACATATTATACTCCTTCATACACTCAACTGCCTCCCTGAGGTCTGCATATCTACTCCCCGCTCTTAATAAATCTAGTTTCCCTGATTCTGCACATCCACTTCATTCAACAACACTTTTTCAAGTCTCTTTACACTGAATCCATTCAAATGCAAACCATCCATCTTATATAGCTCCTTTCGTGCATTGAACTCACTCCACACGTCCACAAATTCCATTCACAATCTTTGCTTTCTGTCTCATTTCAGCACTGTCATACCTAGGCAACACACTGACTATCTTTTCTATCACACTATTATTTTTTATCCTTCTCAACAACCTCCTGATATCCAATCTTGCATATTCCTTGTTTCTGGTCAAGTCATTTGTCCCTATTACTACCAATTCTTTTGCTCACTTACTCCTAATATACAACATCTCAATCACACTATTCATTTTACATCCAGGAAAACATGGTTTGTGCATCTTCTCATTTACCACACCTCTAAGAATTGAATTCTCATACAAAGCCACTCACGGGTCTTTTATTACCTTTTTTCGTACAGACATCATTCATTTTCATGTTCTTCACTCTTCCATACATATCTCAAATTCTCTTCATTTCACTCTGCATCCATTTCATCTCTTGCCTCATCTTAATCAACTGAAGTTTCAAACCTTGAATCATTTTTTTGCTCTCATTCATTCTATCAATTTTATAATCAGCCATACATGCTTGAATGCCATCAAAACCAATCACCACCTTAGTGTTAAATGCTCTCTGTTTTTCAACTTCCGCTACATTTGTATCACTTTTGTAATTCTTACCATGAATTGTTAAATTCATCAGATCACTCATTCACTTTTTCAAAACTTTTATAAAACAATTTTACATTGTCCCTCTTTGCTATCAGATAAGCACTCATCCTTCTTATGACATTTTGCTACTAACACTTTCAGTTACCAATACATTACCGCTCATAAAGTCCTCATTGAGATCACACTTTGCACACACCCTCCTTCCATCCACCTTAAATATCCATAATTTATGTACATAATTGAATGAATACAAGCTAGATAGGTGGGCAAATGAATGGGGGTCGGTTTAATGCGGCAAAATGTAAGGTCTTGAGGTTTGGGAAACATCGATGGGCCACTGCATATTCTATGGGAGGAGTTATACTGGAGGAAGTAGGGGAGACAAGAGATCTCGGGTTGATGATTGATAGAAACCTGAAATTTAGGGGATATATTGCAAAGGTGGTGAAGGTAACACATAGGATTGCTGCAATAATGAGAAGGACACTGACCTGCAGAAATAAAAGGGTTATCATTCCATTGTATAAGTCTCTGATCAGAGCACACTTAGACTATTGTTCTCAGATTTTGTCCCCAGGATTTGAAGGGGATAAATTAACTGTGGAAAGGGTACAAAGGCAGATAACAAAGATGGTTTCAGGACTGTACAATGTTAGTTATGAGGATCGGCTGAGGGAATGTGGACTGAAGAGTTTGGTGGATAGAAGAAAGAAAGGTGATATGATTGAGACTTTTAAACTGTTGAGAGGTGGTTACAGGGTTGATACTGGGGAGTTCTTTCGCTTGGATGAACAGCGGGAAGGAGTGATGACAAGGGGCCATCCAGGAAGTTTCGAAAGGAAACTGTGAGCAAGAGGATGAGGAGTGGTTTCTTTGCATGGAGGGTGGTTGAACCATGGAAGACATTGACTGATGGAGTGGTGAGAGCGAGAACAGTCAATGTCTTCCATGGTTCCATGGCCTTGAATAAGGATCTCATAACAGGTGATTAAATTTATCTCCCACTTAAAGACAGTTACGAAAATCCATCCCATGGTAGGATTCAATCCTAATGACTTGTTAGTTGGAGAGAATGCTAACCACTCAGCCATCCAGGCCAGATTCCACTATTCATCGATCTTGGCAATACTCTATTTATCCACATAACTCTTGGTACACAGTTATATATTGTGTGTTAGATGATTCCTAATAAATTTCCATGTTCAATGTTTTTCCCCACAACTCATTAACCCATGATACTGATGCTAGCTGATTTCACAGTTGCTGATAATCACCCAACTTATAATTCCACAGTTATACTTTATCAACAAACTTCTCCTGTTTGACCACCTTCCAGATACTGAGATTCACTAATGATTTTAATGATATCTTTCTCAACTAGTTCTCATTGTAGCTTTTCAAATTCCTCTCAACCTATCTTATCACCTTGCATGTCAAAACTGTGCAATCACTTTCTTCCACCACTATGAGACTGAAAATTTGGACGCAAGATTAATGTGTGTTTCAGATTATAAGATGAACCTAACATTAAGATTAGAAGAGGCTAATCACAGTTGAATTATCTAGAAACAGGCATTTGAATTTGTATCTATTTCTGTGATAAATGACAAATTTTTAAAAATCTTATTTTAATAAAGAGTAGGAATAGCAAGATAAAAATTCCCAAACATAGATTACTATTAAATAAGCATACTAACCATTATTCACACAGATAAGAGATCATTAATTTCTTGGGCAGAGCAATGCAGTTTAAGACCTACTGTAAAAGGCCCGTATTAATCAGCATTTGCACAATATACATCCTTCTCTCTGAACTCATTCACCAACAAAAGCACACAATTACCTCAGGCAGTCATCACATCCATTCACCTCCCTCCAAGCAATGAGAACAAGTAGTTTGTATTCAGATTATACAGAGTTGGGAATTTACACAGAAAATGTTCTGGCTTTAAAGATGAATAATGTATAGATGGCTTGAGTGAACATGTGGAAAGCTTCAACTTGGGAAACTGAATGTTGGAAAGTGGAAGGCTTGAAATTAGGAAAGCAAAGATGGATGCAGAATATGCATCGGTGGGAATGAGGTGAATGAAATAATAGCATTGAAGATAACATGGGAAAAGACCCGAAATTTAGGAACTAAAGTACTTCATTTTAAACGTATCACAGTGAAATGTACAAGTAGTTATAGTTGCATTGCATTACATAAGATGTCAGATGCATGTATGCCAAGTTAGTCATCTGATTTTTGATCAGATGTACATATGCTGGAAAGAGTGAAAAGAGGATTGACTATGGTTGTCTCCAGAAATTGTAGAAATTTTATCTTCTAAGGCTGGTGGACAGGAGTAAGAGGGATGATAACTGAGACAGACATTTTTGCACCTCACCGTCAGTCAATCCACTACCTACCACTCTGCATGGAAAAACCTAATTCTATCCTCCTTACACAGCAGCACTAGTAGAAATAATTAATGCATTTAAAGTACAGGTTGATGAGTTTGTGTGATAGCAAAGATCAGCCATGAAAAGTCTCAGACTCCACAGAAGATTCGGTGATGATAATAAAATTATTATTAAGGCAAGTAATTTTATTATTATCATTATCACCAAATTCATTGTTATTATTAACAATATTTGCCATTTTTGCATGAAATACTTGTCCTCGTCTCAAAAATCATATTGCCCTCTCTAACAGGGTGATATTTCTATCCATTCATCCTGAATATTCTGCTCTTAACCAATTTTTTTTTCCACCTTACCAACTGCTCTGAAATACTTGCAAGTCTTCTGTTCATCAAAGATTAGTCATTTGCCTGTCTTTGCATTGTGGGTTTTCCATCTTGCAATTAGTCATTTTCTTTTATGTGTGTGTGTCTATAACTTATCACTTTTTTTGGTAGTCGATATCTTTCCATCTCTCTCTCTCTCTCTCTCTCTCTCTCTCTCTCTCTCTCTCTCTCACACACACACACACTTTTTTCTATCTCTCTCTTGATATTTTCTTGATCTTCTTGTTTAAATTATTATTATGTATATCTCTCTTCTGGAGTCAGAACTCACACAAGCAACAGACACCAATCTTTATACACACAACACTGATCATACCTCTCCTGAAACACATTCACTGTCAGAGCATCCACAACTACTTCTGGCAATTCATTCCTCTGATTCACCACTCTCATTGCAAAAAAAACTAGTCTACACACCCTTGCTAATCCCTCTCATATACAACTACCAGGGTTGAACCTTAGTTCTCTCTCTATTCATCATGTATTAAAAACTTTTTTTTGTGTCAATATTACAAAGCCAAGCTGTCACCATCTTTGTTAGTTTATAGGGGAATAAATCTGGACACAGCATTCAAGATGCTGTCAAATCATAGTCTTATAAAGAGGGACAGTTTTCATCCAGTATTCTGTCAAACGTTTTTTTGCAAAATGCAGCCATATCATGGTGTAGCCATTTCCATTATATAATTCTTCTATCACTATCAATAAAATATAAGTTACTAAGGCAGGACCTACATTTTACAAAGCCATTCCACCAGAGGGTATCTTATTTCTATCTATGCAGTCCTTGATTTTACCTTTAACCACCACTCTTTCTGAGATTCTAATTGGTCTATAATTTGTTACTTCTGTCCTCAAACCATCTTTATGTTATGTATCTTACTCACTTTTCCACTATCTTGAAATATTTGCAGAGCAGAGACTTAGATTAAACAATTTCATCATAGGCACTGTCAATTCTGGAACTTTTTCTGTAGCATATGGGCTGACATGCCATCCAGTCACACTACTATATTCATAGTGATATTTTTCAATATGCTGAGCATCTGTTCATATACCTCAATTCTCACATCAGTCTCTTTCACTCCAACAATAGCAAAATCATCATCTGGATGATACACCCTTGCAAAATGATCACCGAATAAGAACTATTTCATCCTTTGCAGCTGTTATTGGTGGATAGTCTGCTTGCCACAACTATCCACCAATGCTAGTCTGCCATAATTATTCTTCCTCTTGCTTGCATGTAGTGGAAAAATTCCCTCAAGTTAACCTTGGCCTGACCAGACAATCTCCTCTCATACTGCACCTTTTCTTTCTTTACAATGCTTGTTACCTTTCTAGCCTGCACTTTATACTCTTCAGGATTTGATCACCACCAACTGCCTTGCACCTACTCCCTAACATTTTCTTTTCCAGCACAGCTTGCTTGATTTCACTGGACATTCATTTCACTCCCACTCTATTTACTTGCTTAACCCTTGCTATGCAGTCATACATTGTTTTTGTCACATACTGCCTTATGAGTTTCCATACATTATCAACATCTTTTTCGCTCGGCTCATCAACCCAACATATTGATGCTAACTGACTACAAAGCTTCCTATAATCAGCTGCTTTATACTTCAACATGTATTCATTTTTGGCAGTGACCTTTTCCTGTTTCATCACTTCCCAAACAAGTACCTCATGATCACTCTCACCAACTGGCAGCAGTGTCAACACCTAATTAATAACTACATCTTTGGTGAAGTTATCAGCAAATCGAAAACATTGAAGCCTCTAGTTGCTTCAATCACATGCTGCTTAAGATACTTATCTCTCAGAAATTCCACAAACTCACTCTCCTTGTTCCCATACACTATCTCCTCCTTCCATTCTATATTCCTGTAATTAAAGTCTCCCATCAGGATCATTATCTTTTTACATGCCCAACTGATTTGCTTAAACATTTCACAATCAGCATTCTCTTGGCCTATAACAGCATCCTACCAGATATACTAACCTGTTTATTTGAATTCACTCCACACAGATTCAAAATCTGTGCATATACCATTAACTTCCACATTTCACAGACACAATTTTTCTGCAATCATTAACAGCATTCCCCCCCCCCTCCTCTTTTCACATCTCTATCCTTCCAGAAAATTATATATCCTTCTAATTCTATTCCCGACATCACATTCTTCTCAGACAACAAAGTTTCACTTATTTTTTTCACTTTACTTTTGTGCATACCTTCTCAATCAATGCCACAAAATCAGCTCTCTTGTTTCAAATACTCCTTGCATTTGTGTACAAACATAATAATTGTTGTGTGTTTGAGGCCATCCTACCAGCACCCAACATTCTCTATTCTAACTGCTATACTACACCTCTCTCTTCGGTTTGACCACTCCCGTTTCCCTGATCCTGATTTCCATTCTATTCAAATGCAATCCATCAGGTTTATACCATTTGAACTTCCCTTCAAATTCACTCCACAGATTTACAAATTGAACCCCCCTTGCCTCACACAACTCAGTCATCTTACTATTCATTATCTCTGCTCTCCTTCTCAATTCATTGTTATCATATCATATCTAGGCAACACGCCTATGACTTTCCCAACAACACTATTCTTCTTTACCTGCTGCAACAATTTCCTCAAGTTTCTATCAACATTATTCTTCTCCCCCAAGTAAGTCATTTGTGCTAATGACTACCACTAAATTTGACACCTGATATTTCCTTTTCTGCTATGCATCAGTTATTTGCTTTATTGTACCGCTAGGAAAGCATTTTTTGTGCACTTTATTAGTAATCACACCTCTAATGATCATGTCCCCCATACATTGATATATGACTATCCTTTGATTCTTTCTTTATAACATTAACTTCCTCTTTCTCCTTATCATCAGCCAATCAGCCTAACTCACTAGTCTCTTATCCAATCTCATCTATTTCAATTTAGTTACCAACTTGCCATGTAGTACTCTATGAAAAAGCCTCTAAAATCCAAGTATACCACTGTATGTACATCTCCTATATCCAGTGAATTTGTCACCTTGTTTTAATATGTAAGCAGATTGCTAAAACATGACTTCCCCCTTAACAAAACAAACCATGCTGGCTCTCATAAAGAATACTGTTATTATCCGCCCAATTTTGAATTCTAGTCCCCATTGTCACCAGCTTCTCTCTCTCTAACACCTTAACCACAATCCCTGAAACACAGATTGGTGTATAATTTGTAGCTTCCCCTCTTTTGTGAAGCAACTGCCTTCTTTCCATCCTTGGGGGTTCGTATTGCAGCACTGTTGATAAATACATGTGCCAAGGGTGCCTTTAATTTCCTGGCAAGAGGGCTTTAATTCCCTGGAGCCTTTCCTCAAAGCATGCAGTGATATATTGCAAAGTCCTACTGCCTTATACACTCCTGAAGATTTTCTTTTTTGAACTTTTGTTAATAAAGTTTTATATTTTAAATGTTAATTTTATCTAAATCTTTTACCATGAATACTGCATGCTATCCGACATTCTGAGAGAAGAATATTATTTTTTTTTTGTGAAATACAATGATTATGTAGACCACTACAAAATAAATGGAATTTGATTTGCTTGACTGATTAAGAACGAATAGTCTTTCTCTTTACCAGCAAGCTGTGGTATCAAATATCACATTAAGACAATATGTTTTTAATATGGTAAATTGCACTGAGGAAATCAGTTTGTCTATGTTATATTAATATTGGTACCATCAGTGGGATAATGGTTAGATAATCCATTTCATTACAATGATTATGTAGACCACTACAAAATAAATGGAATTTGATTTGCTTGACTGATTAAGAATGAATAGTCTTTCTCTTTACCAGCAAGCTGTGGTATCAAATATCACATTAAGACAATGTGTTTTTAATATAGTAAATTGCACTGAGGAAATCAGTTTGTCTATGTTATATTAATATTGGTACCATCAGTGGGATAATGGTTAGATAATCCAGAATCCCTGTCTAGAGACCAAACATTATATTTTTCAAGCCACTTTGGACTTCCCATAAGCAGAACTGATAGTCTCACACACATGATGAAACTCATCTCCTGACTAAAGACATTCATGTCCACAGTGCATAAACCCATAGCCTACTGGTTAGAAAGCAGATATGCTACATAGGCAGGTAAATATCTTGTGGACATCTTTCACAGATAGATGTTCTTTTCATTGCCCAGTATCCTGCTATCAAGAATGCTGTATGTGAAAGTGTGTGCCAAGTTTTATGCTTATTATTATTGTTAGAATCTCTGTGTAGTTGGAAAAATCATCATGGATGGCTTACACTAATCATTACTCATACAGTACCTCTTCTTAAACTCATTTCCTTTTAGAGTATTCATAATTATTTCTGGCAATTCCATTTCAGTCATTCATCGCTCTCTAAGCAAAAAAACCTAGTCATCACACCATTATTAACCGCACTTTTACCAAACGTCCAGGGGTGACCCTAGTTCTATCCCTATTAAGCCCTACATACTGAAAATGACTATCCTTTGATTCTTTCTTTATAAGTTTGAAAAATTCTTTTCATTTTATAGAACCAATTTAGTAACTTATAGGTTTCTATCGATGATCCTTCTTCCTGCCAATTTAACTTTCCAACACACACACTTTACACCTTTAATCCATCCTTGTGGGCAAATTCCACAGATCTGTCCCTATAATGGTCACTTTTAATTCTATCCACGTTCTGGCTCATACACCAGCACAAAATAAATGGAATTTATTTCCATTTATTTTGTCTTTATCTAGGTGACCAAATCAGTCAGTGTAGTTCTTCAATATCTAAGTAATAATTTGAGCTATTTTGCCAAGCTTTGCAATAAGTTCTTTGAACTTTAACTCTCTAACCATCACCCCTCCCCCAATCCCTAGCTCATCAATTTCCTGAAATTCAGTACCATCAATGTAATAACCTTACACGTTTCTACGTTAAACTGATGGCCGTTACCATTTCCCACACTGGCAATTTATTTAACTCATCCTACAGGATCTCTGAGTTTATCATAATGATCAGCTTAGAAGTTCTACATATTATTATTATTAATATCATCAGATCCCCATGGTGTCAAGACTCATTGTGGAAAATTCCAAGTCCCACTATTACACACATATCATAATTTGCCTCAAATGCATGCACCATCTCCATGTTTTCAGAGCTCATTATTACACGCCTTCCTTATATAATTTCCAGGTAAGCTTACAAGTTGAAATGTATCCCTCTTTTATAAGATATGATATAACCACATGTTGACTATTGTGCACCACTTCTTCTCTCACTGTCCATCCACTGTGAAAAACTTAATCCAAATTAATCTGGTAATAATCTCTTACTAAATTATATTCCTCAATCATACTCTTGCCTTTTTCATCCTGTCCACTAGACTATGCAAATTGCATTTCCAAAATCTGTCCTTATACACAGAGAGAGCATTCCAGAGACCACAATTTCCTTATTAGTATTATTATTTATATGGGCACTGCATGGAGTCAAGAGACTCATCGCAGGAGGCCCACTCTATCCATTAACACAGTACCTATCATACACCTCCTTAAACCTATTCACTGTTGGAACACTCACAAATGTTTGTGCCAATCCATTCCACTCGTTCACCACTCTCCAAATAAAGAACCTAGCCTGCATATCCTTACTAACCACATTCTTAGGCAACTTCCAAGAGTGACTCCTTGTCTCCCCCCCCCCCCACACACACACACCACCACACACTCCCCATGTATTGAAAATTTCTTCTGTGTCAATCTCATAGAATCCCTTTAGTAACTTAAAGTTTCTATCATGTACCCCTCTCCTCTGCCTGTCAGCTAAACTCTGCAATCTACACACCTTCAATCTATCCTTGTAGGGAACATTTCGCAGACCTGTCACCAGCTTGGTCACTCATCTCTGAATCCAGTCCACCACCTCCCAATCTCCAAGATCTGTTTGAAAACATCTCTGGATTTTTTCCAATATCTGTTCATCTTTTTGAGAACAGATTTGGTCACCAGACTTATACACTGGAACAATAATCACCTTACTTCTATGCATCAGTGTCCTCTTCATCATAGTCATAATCTGCTGTTCCGTCCTTAATTTTAGCTTATCCATCACTACCCCTAGATCCTTCATCTCCTCCATTTCTACTAAGATATATGCCTCATCTTTGTTTTCAGAATTTTAAAACCTTATGCTTCTAAACAACAGCTGACACCACCACTCACTTTCCTATTGTACTCATTTATTCAAGTCAACTTGCAGACTCTAAACATGTGCTCTACTCCTTATAATTCTTCACAACTGCTTCATCTGGAGAAAAAAAAAATGCACATTGCCATTCAAAACTTTCCTAATATCATAACTTAAGTTACACAGACACCTCTCTTCCCTGAAGCATAACTGGTAGGGGAAGAGAGGTGGCAGACATGATGAGGAAGTTGGACATTTTATGTGTGCAGGAGACAAGGTGGAAGGGGGGGGGGGGCAAAGGAACTGAGAGATGGATATAAATTGTTCTATTCTGGAGCGAATAACAAGGAAAGAAATGGTGTAGGAATTGTGGTGTGTGGCAGAATGAAAGGCAAAGTACTGGAAGTGGGTAGAAGGAACGACAGGATCATGCGAATGAAATTGGGTCTTGGAGAAGAGCGGGTGGTCGTATTATGTGTATATGCCCCGCAAGTTGGCTGTACAGCAGAGGAGAAAGATGAGTTCTGGAACGTGTTAGATGAAGAAATGAGAGAAGTGGAAGAAAACGAGATGGTGATTGTCGGAGGAAACTAGAACAGACACATATGGAGACTATGAAAGGGTGCATGGTGGCCACGGAGTGGGAATGATGAACCAGGAAGGAGAGAGGGTTGTGGACTTTGCAGTAGCGTTTCATCTGGCAATTGTGAACTCGTTTTTCTACAAGAGGGAAGAACATTTGATAACACTTAGGAGTGGTAACAACAGTTCACAAATTGACTACATTTTGACTAGAAGAAAACATCTTAAGGTTGTGACAAATTGTAAAGTAATTCCAACAGATCAAGTGGCACAGCAACACCGACTGCTGTGTGCAGACTTTAAAATAAAATCGAAGATAAGAACCTCTGGAAGCTATGGGATGAAGAAAATTAAGTGGTTTTGCTTAAAAGAAGAGAGTGTGAGGAATCGTTTTAGGGAGAGGGTGTTAGAGAGGATTTCGGATGGACTGGAAAGTGTACAAGATTGGTGGAAACATAATTCAAAAGTAATCCTAAGCTGTGCAATCGAGGTGCTTGGTGAGACATCTGGAAAGATCAGAGAGCAGAAGGAGGATGGTGGAATAATAATGTACAAGTGGCAGTGACAGCTAAGAGGAAGGCAAAGCAGAAGTGGAATGAGTCAAGAGTGGAAGAGGACAGAGAGGTGTACAGAGAGAGAAAGCAAGAAGCTAAGAGAGTTGTGGCACAGGCGAAGGCCATCGCATATCAAGATCTGTATGATCAATTAGAAACAAAGGAAGGACAGAGAAAAAATTTACCAACTAGCGAACTGTAGAAATAAAGCAGCAAAGGACATCTTACATGTGAGACAGATCAAAGATGCTGAAGGAAGAGTATTATGGAGGGATGTGGACATAAGAAACAGATGGAGAATATACTTTGAGGGACTTATGAATGAGGAAAATGCAAGGACTCACAGAGAAGATGGACAACCTTCTGAGGGGATGGTGCAGAACATCAGTAGAGTGGAAGTGACAGGCCATGAAGAGGATGAGGAATGAAAAATCGGTGGGCCCCGACAGGATTCCAGTGGAGGCATGGAAGGCACTGGGAGAAGAGGGAATTGACCTGCTGTGGGACCTGCTCATGAAAGTTTGCCAACAGGAAAATATACTCGAGGAATGGAGGGAGAGTACTCTTGGTAAAGGGTAAAGAGGATGCACAAGACTGTAAAAATTACAGAGGAATAAAGTTGATGTCCCACACAATGAAAATTATAGAAAGGGTTCTTGATGGAAGATTGAGGAAGAAGGTGGAGATTGCAAAGGAACGATTTGGCTTCATGCCTGGAAGATCAACAACAGATGCTATCTTTGGGTTACGGCAGATGATATAAAAGTTTCGAGAGCTACATCTGGTATTTATTGAACTGGAGAAAGCATACAATAGAGTGCCAAGGCAAGAAGTCTGGAGGTGTCTGAGGGAGAAGAAGGTTCCAGAGAAATATGTCAGGTTGGTGCGGGAGATGTACAGAAATGTGAAGACAAGTGTTCAGACCTGTCTGGGACAGACAGAAAGTTTTCAAGTAACAGATGGCTTGCATTAAGTCTATTTCTGCTTAATATTGTGAGGGAGGTGGTGAGAGAAGATGCACCTTGGACAATGTTGTATGCAGATGACATCTTGCTGTGTGCAGATTCAAGAGAAGAAGTGGTAACTAAACTGGAAAGATGGAGAAAAGTACTGGAAGAGAGAGATATGAGACTGAGCAGAAGTAAGACAGAGTATATGTGTTGCACAGTGGGCGGTGGCCAGGAGCCAGATCTGGAGCTGGAAGGAAATGTCATGAGGAAGGTGAGGGACTTTGGATACTTAGGTTCAACAGTGGAAGAAGATGGATGAGCTGAGAAGGAAGTGGGATGCAGGATACAAGCGGGTTGGAGGAACTGGAGGGAGATGGCTGGAGTGTTATGCGATAAGAGGGTGCCGATCAATCTGAAAGGCAAAATCTATAGGACAGTAGTGAGGCCAGCTATGACGTATGTTATAGAAACTGTGGCCCTGAGGAAAAATAACATCAGCAGGATGAAAGTAGCAGAGATGAGAATGCTTAGGTGGATGTGCGGTGTGACCAGAAAGGATCGTCTGAGAAATGACTATGTGAGGGGAACAGTGAAAGTTACGAACTTAGGAGCAAAGATACAGGAGACAAGGTTGAGATGATTTGGTCATGTGATGAGAAGGGAGGACGAATATGTGGGAAGAAGGGTCATGCAGATGGATGTGCAAGGAAGGAGGATGCATGGGCAGCCAAAGAAGAGATGGAGGGAGCTAGTAGAAGAGGACTTGAGGATGAAGAACTTGGATGTGGTGACAGCCCAAGACAGGAGGATGTGGAGGAGACTCATCAACAGTGACCCCACTTAAGTGGGAGAAGCTGCAGAAGAAGAAGATAAGTTACATAGCAGCAGCTCCAAAACAGATTAATGGGGTATAATCTGGAATGGTGTTACTGATATATACCTCCTACTTACTCACCACTAGATGCTCCTCCTTCTCAGTATTCACATTCTGCATGATATGACATTCAAGAGGATTAAATACCTTTATGAAATGCTCATTTAATATCTCAGCTATATCCACTACAGTGGTTATCATTTTATTATATTTGCCAACCAATATACATTTTCTATAATTATTTCTGTTCTACAGGAAACATGTTTTAAAAACTGCCTGTTTTTTTTTTTAAGCCTCCTTACCTAACTGCTACTCAATGCTGCAGTGTTGCTACCTTTACCAAGTCAGTTACCTTTCACACCTGCTCTTTCTGCTCCTCATGCAACTGATTACTACCACTGATTTTGTCATGAATTCACAATGCTTGCAGTCTTCTTCCAGATGGGGATGGTATGCCTCATGTCGTCATTCATCCATGTCAGAACTACTTTATTTAACCTTGTGACTTTTGGATTAAATTCCGATATTACCTATACCAAATAGTTCTTAAGCAGGGTGCAAGTGGCATTGATCTCCTTTGCATCAATTCCTCATTTCATGATATAGCTGCAAGCTGCCTCCTGAGTTTTTCAAAATCACCAGCCTCACATTTCCATATATATCCCTTTCTCATAGAAGTCCTCATGTAGCAGACCGCAGCCAAGTGATCACTTCATGGTCACTCCCACCAACTGCAGAAAGATTCAACACCTTGTGTGTGTGTATACACACACACACAGTTATTATATATATATATAATAACATCTTCTGATGAAATAATCAAATCCAAGACCCTTGATCTTCATTGCACGCTGTTATGCACTGCCTCAGGCAGTGCATAACAAGAAATTCAATTTCTTTTTTCCTATATTCAATCTCTTCATGTCAATCTATAATGATAATTAAAATCACCCATAATTATCATTATTTGTATTTGCTATGCTAATTTGCCTATACATTTCTCTTACAATTCCTCTCCATACTAGGGTTATAACAAACTTCAAATAAATATTTCATACTGTCTGCTTCTGGTCTCAGGCCATACTGTCTCAACCACACTGCCAGTGGAGATGCTTCTTGCATCTTCACTTTCAATGGACATAACTCCTTTGCTACCATCAACAGCACTTCTCCCTTTCTGTCCTATCTTCATGGAAATCATTATATCCTTCCACTTTTATTTCTATCAGGACATCATAATCATTATTATTATTAATTATTATTACGTGACACCTCCAGGGAGTCCAAGGATTCATGGTGGGAGGGCATACTTCTCTATTTTGCTAAATACATCTCATCCTCTCTACTACTACTTAATTCTCCAACTACCACACGACTACAAACAATGGCATCTATCGCCATCATCACAAACAACAGTATTTTTTGTCAGTAAATTGCGTGTGTTCTGAAGTCTGATTTGTCTGTACGCAGGATGAAAAACCTGAGTTTCTGGGAGAAAAACCCTATTACCACCACATGAGATCAGCTAATTCACCTTCAAATGAAAAGCCAGTATAAGGATTCCCCTCTTCATGACAAAAATTGAACCCAGGTCTTTTTCAATCAAAGGGTGCAATGTTCTACTATTCTTCCAATTGCGCTATGGCAGCTATATAAGAAGTGAACATGTCCATCCTTGTCCATTCCTCATCATTCAACCACATCTAGCTTACTCTGACAATTTTTGAGTAAATGAACTTGACCAGTGATAAAATTTTGTTCCCCTTATTTCAGATACTTCTAGTTCTATTACAGAACAAGAAATGAACCAGCTCATTCCTCTTTCTGTAACAAGTTCCGCCAATAATGAATCTTGGATATGACTTCTATACCTTTTCGTTGGGAGTTTTTTCATTTAATTATATTGCAAATTAAATATTCCAAGAAATTATATTCTTGTTTTAATCCTTTATCCAAGTGTAAGCAAACAAAGTTTGCACCTGAAGTAACTTCAGGAATGGGCAACTCATATATAGAAGCAGATGACTTCACATCAATTGTCTTAGTATATGATAATGCAAAGCACATATTCTTAAGGACATGCATAATGTGACACCTAATCAGAAGTCATATGGAAATTTGCCTTCTGAATTACTTCAGCCTTGGGGTCTAGCTCCCACTGATGAGACTCAATTAAGGTCGAAACCAGTCTGGGTAGTGATGACCCTTCCCATAATGCATAGCATTATACATGTCTGAAAGAATATGTGCTTTGCATTATGGGATACTAAGGCAAGTAATGTGAAGTCATTAGCCTCTATATACGAGTTGCCCAGTCCTGAAAATACTTCAGGTGCAAAATTTGTTTGCTTACACTTGGATAAACGATTAAACCAATAATATAATTTCTTGGCATCTTTAATTTCCTCATACCTTCTCCTGGCTCACTCTAGCATCACCAATTCTGTAATTCTCCCCAGACTTTTCTCCTACTTCCCCAACCATCTCAATCCTTTGTCTACCCATATATTCACTTCTGCATCCAGTATCCACACCTTTCACATTTCGTGTCCACCCTAACTTCCCCAGTTCTCTAATGTAGTTTCTGTTCTCTCATTTCCTTCACTGATGCTAATGAACTCTCCATTCACAAGCTCTCCTTCCCCTCCTTTCGTCCTCTTCAACATCACTTCTTACATCCTCAGGTATTACATAGTTTTGATGCAGTCATTACTCATCCATCCACCAAAAGTCTCTCCAGATGGCTTTTACCAAAACCATATCAAAAGATGGTGCACTGCACCTTCTCATTCTCCACACCTCTAATAAGTGATCTTTTATATAGCCATTTTCAAATATTTTGTTTCCTCAACATGGCCATCTTTCATACCGTTCTTCCTGGTTCTTCCATGGCTATTTACATTTCTCCTCATTTCATTCCACATGTGCTTCATCTCTCAACTCATCTTCTCCAACTCTGCTTTCTTGTCTTAAATCACTTTCTTGCTGCCAACCAATCACACATGTGATATTGCTATCAGTCACACTTTCTTTCTGTCATTCACACTAGCTATCTTAGCATCAGTCATCCTATATTTTTCCTGTGTGAGATGAACAATGGAAAAGGCAATATGGCTGACAGTAAAATAGCTTGCAGGTCAGCCATATTGTCTTTTCCACTGTTCATCTCACACACTACCTTGCTGTCAAGTGCATTCTCTTTCTTGCTGTTTTGTCTTGCATGCTATCATACTCTCAGTGTCATTCTCACCATCAATCTCACACACAAACCAACTGTCATTTTCACTTGTTTCCATGCCTTCACTCATGATCTACTCTTCTTCCTTTGGCCTTAACATTAAAAGAAGCCTCATAATTTACAAACATATCACATTTATTTATATAGCCATACTCACTCACTTCTTTAATTCAACCTCTCCACACAGAAATCTACAATATGTCCCAACATATATAGCACATTTAATAGCAATGACTTTCAAAAAAATAACATCCATTATGATATTCATCTTTTGTGCAGATCTATGTACTGACCTCACTTTCACACCAATTTTGATTCAATTCAAAGAATAAAAAAAGAAACCCAGAAATTAATCAATACACAATCTAAAACTCAACTGAAGACCAATCAAATTCGATTAAAAACCATCAGTATTGCCACACAATAAATATAAATTTAACTGTCTTTCCAGAGCTCCCAGAACAGTCTTTATATCTTTGCCATGATAGCAAACCTCCAATACATCTCTTCTTAACTGAAAACTCCACATGTATAGTACCCTCTCAGTACATAACCGTATGGTCGCTTACTACAAATGAATGCAGAATGATTATCTTTGTTGTGGATTCATTTTCTGATGCCATTATCAGATCTGAGACTCTCATAACCCCTAGTCCCCTCAATCAGATGCTACAATTATCCCTTAGTTACTATATAAAGTCCATTCCATCTTGCCATGCATACTTTACTCCCTCTAATCAACGTCTCCTATAACAATTATTTGTTATGCACTCATTGTGCTAATCTATCAATGCATAATCATACCATCCCCATTTTCCTAAGTCCCCCCCCACCCACACACCTATTGCAGCAACCAACAATATATCCAAGACAAAATGCATCCCACCAACTTCTCTCACCAGATGGCCTAAAATGCTGTTTTCCATAGTTCTAAAACTCTCTTACTATAATAAATAACACTTTGTGTTTTTCCTTCTATACTCACTGAAAATGCAATCAAGTTTGGTTGCTTAAATAATCTAATTGTCGGCATACTTACAATATTAAATATATGATAGGTTTAGCTTTTGGTCTGAAATACTCTTAAACATTTATAATAAAGTGACAAAAGCAGTTGATGAGGAGAATGGCATATACTGCCATTTTTTTTGGATTTTCCAAAGGCATTTCACAGGGTGCCACATGATAAGCTGATATTTAAGTTGCAGCACATGGGTTTAAATGTCAGATTAGTCAAATGGATTCAGGATTTGCTGTCCAATAGGTATCAGAAAGTTGTGTATGGTGGGGCAATATCAAGGAAGCAGAAGGTTACAAGTGGGGTTCGAAAGGGTTCAGTACTGGGACCTGCATTGTTGAACCTGTATATCAGTGACATTGTCAATGGATTGCAAGGGGATATTCAGTTGTTTGCAGATGATGTGTAGCTGGGAAGGGTTATCAGAAACAGTGCAATGTGGCAGTCTTGCAAGAGGATTTGAATCAACTAGACAGATGGGCTAATGAATGGGTGTATCAGTTTAATGTAGCAAAATGTAGTCTTGAAGTCATTTGGGATCCATCGATGGAGGATGCATACTCGATTGGAGGAGCTATAATGGAGAAAGTAGGGGAGACAAGAGATCTGGGGATGATAATTGATAGAAAACTGAAATTCAGGGAGCATATTGCAAAGGTGGTGAAGGTAACCCAGAGGATTGCTGCAATACTGAGACGGACACTGACCTGCAGAGATAAAAGAGTTATCATTCCGTTGTATAAGACCCTGATCAGACCACACTATTGACAAATTTGGTCCCCAGGATTTGAAGAGGATAAATTAACTATGGAAAGGGTACAGAGGCAGATAACAAAGATGGTTTCAGGATTGTACAATGTCAGTCATCATGAGGATTGACTTAGAGAATGTGGACTGCAGAGTTTGGTGGATAGAAGAAGGAGAGATGACATGATCGAGACTTTTAAACTGTTGAGAGGCAGTTACAGGGTAGACATTGGGGAGTTCTTTCGCTTGGTGGATTGGCAGGAAGGAGAAATGAAAAGAAGCCATCCCTGGAAGTTACAAAAGGAAGCTGTGAGCAAGAGGGCAAGGAGTGGTTTTTTTGCATGGAGGGTGGTTGAACCATAGAAATGCATTGCCTGAGAGAGAGAGAGAGAGAGAGAGAGTGATTAAATGTTGAAAGTTTTTTTCCACTTGGTTAGACTATAATAGTCCTGAAAATACTTCAGGTGCATACTTTGTTTGCTTTCACTTGGATAAAGGATTAAATTAAATTTATTGTAGTCTAACCAAGTGGCCAAAATGTGTCTCACCTTATTATTTAATTACTCTGGATTTAGAGAAAGATGTTGAAAGTCTTTTCCACTTGGTCAGACTATAATAAATTTAGTTTAATCCTTTATCCAAGTGAAAGCAAACAAAGTATGCACTTGAAGTATTTTCAGGACTATTATAGTCTAACCAAGTGGGAAAAACTTTCAACATCTTTCTCTAAATCCAGAGTAATTAAATAATAAGGTGAGACACATTTTGCAACTCGTATAGATAAAGATGACTTCTCCATGACCTCTTGGTCTGGCTCCCACTGACGAGACCTCAATAAAGGTCAAAACTGGTCTGGGTAGTGGCCCTTCCCGTAATACATAGCATTATACATGTCTGCATGGAGATGTGCTTTATGCTAAGACAAGGAGTGATGAGAGCTTGGTCCACCTTTACACGAGTTGCCTCAGTCCTGAAGATACTTCAGGTGCAAACTCTGTTTGCTCACACTTGGATAAAGGATTAAACTAAATTTATTATAGTCTAACCAAGTGGGGAAAAAACTTCCAACAATTATAGAACAGTCTATTTTCTATGAAAACTATGCAGTTGTGGTCTGAGGTGTATATCTGCAGTTGTGGTCAAAGCATTAGCAAAATTGGTTAGGAATAGAATACAGGATTGAGTTTCTTCAATTCACAGTAAAACACAAGGAAATAAATCAATAATATTTATTTGAAGCTATATATTTCAGTCTGAATATTACAGGTCATTATTAGTGGCAGTGTTAGTTAATTACATGGTAGAATGTGAACAATGGATTGATTTGAAACAGTGAGAGCTGTGTGATGTTATACATAAAACAACATAAAGGTATAAATAACTGAGGAAACATTATATTATTAGTTACTGATTAACTGAATTAAAAAACTTGAATGATCTCTAATTAGAATAAGTTAATCCCATACTAGATGGTGAGAGACAGTTCTGATTAAAGTTCAGACGGCGAAGTAAAGCTTCAGCACTTTCTTTAAATAAACATTCAAATTAATAGTGACACAGATTAAGTTAAGTGCATTTTAGACTATAATATATATTGTGGTCCATATCTATTTCATGCTGTGACAAACCAGATTTCTCAGATTTCCTGTTGCTAATATAAGACAAAGGTGAGTTAGCCGATCTCATACGGAGGTAGCAGGGTTTTTTCTCCGGGAAACTCGGGTTTTTCATCCCGCATACAAACAAATCGGCCCTTCAGAACACATGCAATTTACAGACAAAAAATACTAGTTGTGGTGGACAGTAGATGGCGTTGATGTAGATGATTGGTATAGAGGTTTGGTGTCGTGGTGAAGACAGAGAGCTGCACCGTAGGTGTCCTCCCGCGATGAGGCTACGGACTCCTTGGAGGTGTCAATAATAATAATAATAATAAAGACTGGTGCTCATGTATTCTCTTTCTGCTGAGCATCCAGTTTATCCAAAGTAAGAATGATGACAGTCACGAGCAACTTGGTAGACACTAGAGAGAGTCAGAGGGGAACATTTATCTTTGGAAGATGGAAACCATGATGATCATTTGTTGATCAGAAGAAAAGTTGCTACTAAACTGCATTTATTATAAATTCTGGAGAAATTAGTTTTCAGATGTCAGAAATGTATGAGACAGGGACTCAACATATTGTTTCCTTGTTTTTTTGAGCTATGATTATAGAAACCAAAACGTTGTTGTGTGGTCCTTTCTGAAAAGCCATTACATTTCATATGTTGTTTGATGTTTAAGTTCTTGCTGTAACTGAGGCTGTAACACTATATAGAACATATAGTATTAGAATGTCATACTAAAATTTTGATAATTCCAGTCTTCTGTGAAGGATGGTGAGCAGACTGTTGTTGTTAAATGTAGTGTCCAGTGAAAGTAGGCTTTCAATAACAGAAGTAATTAGTTCCCCTGATGATGATAAGAGGAGTAGAATAAAGAAAAATAATTTGTTGTTGTTTTCTATTTCCATAGTAAATTTAATTCATGGATGTAGATTGTTTACACTGGTTCTTCATTATGGGGCCAGAATAATCGTCATCTATATAGTTATATAGTTAACCCAAAATGAAGGCTGGGGTGAATGTGTGAGAACAGGATGTTTTCAAAATGTTCTAAATAGAAGTTTGCAAGAGAGGGAAAGAGTGAAATATCCGGAGTGAATAACAAAATCGAACAATTTCACCATATCCTATGGAAATTCTTCTGAATGGAGATGTGCATCATCTAGAGTTAGATTAGTAAAGAGAGAGATTCTATGTCGAAGGTAACCATTAGCTTAATGTGCTGTAGGGAAACATTTTTCACTTTATCTAGAGAATTAGATGAATTTTTTATGAAGGGACAGGAATTAGCAATCTGAGCTTTTAATAAATATGCTAAATATGGCTATACAATAAGTAGGTGAATCTATAAGTCGACAACTGGACAAAGAGGAATGCTTTCCTTGTGTATCTTAGGTAGGCCACAGAATCAAAGGTTCTAGCAAAATAAGTTTTAAGTATTTACTAAAATAAAGAGCCAAAAGGCTTCACTTCGGCAATGCAAAAATTATTGAAATTAAGTGGATATTACATTCAACATCATTTCAAAGCCGAATACAGAAACTATAAAAGTTTCGTGCAGAAACTATAAAATATCTGTGGCATAGTAAAATTATTAAGAGAACACGTAAGACCACAGTAATAACTTTTAATTAATAAAGGTACAGATATTTCATACTAAAACTAATAGTACATCTTCAGTGTCACACAAACAGTTATAGGAATGGAATACAAGTAATGAACATTTGGTGGATCACCTATTAAAATGCAATTGTTGCAGCATGCAGAAATGATAGAAAATAATAATTAATTATATTTAAGAAAATTGGTTTTTTATTGATTACATAAAATAAAAGTCTCCCAGATCTTCGAGAGAGAGAGAGAGAGAGACAATCATCTGAATTTAAATCTTCGATTTAAATTCAAATCGAATTTAAATCGAAATGATTGTCTCTCTCTCTCTCTCTCTCGAAGATTTGGGAGACTTTAATTTTATGTAATCAATAAAAAAACAATTATCTTAAATAATAATTAATTATAATTTTCTATCATTTCCTAGCATGCGGCAACAACTGCATTTTAATAGGTGATCCACCGAATGTTCGTTACTTGTATTCCATTCCTATAACTGTTTGTGTGACACTAAAGATGTACTATTAGTTTTAGTATGAAATATCTGTACCCTTATTAATTAAAAGTTATTACTTTGGTCTTATGTGTTCTTTTAATAAAGAAACTATAAAGGTTTCATGCGGAGATTGACCAGAGGGCTAATGGAAATACACCGTCACCATACTAAGAGTTACCCTCAGCAAACCTAATAGGAAAGCACGGCCATTAAAGCATCCATATATTGCCTTCTAATGGTTCATTATAAGGTTTCACTAGTCTGACAGCTGTTTCAAACTCATTGCTTTTCGTCAGAGACTAGGTACAAACATAGAGAGCAAAAATTCCCTGCACTAAAGAACTCGAAGCATTGGGGAGGTGTATTTTTCATAAGTGAACTCTTGGTCGGTGCATAAAGTAATATAATGAACCAATTTATATAAGGTTCATTATAATGAACCAATAGAACGCAATATATGGATGCTTTAACGGCCGTCCTTTCCTATTAGGTTCAGCGAGGGTAACTCGTAGTATGGCGACGGTGTATTCCTGTTAGCACTCTGGTCAATCTCTGCCCGAAACTTTTATAGTTTCTGTATTTGGTTTTGAAATGATTTTAGATGTAGTATCCATTTCGATAAGTTTTAAGTTTTTCTATTGAAATTATTTAATAATGTTGAAGACTTCCTTCACTGTCCGAAATTAAATTGGAAAGACTGCCTCTCACTATCTAAGATATTATTATTATGGGCAACTCCAAGGAGTCCTTAGACTCATCGAGGGAAGCCCTAACATCATGTCAAGAACAACTATTCGACATTCACACAGTATCTATCGTACCTCACCTTGAACTCATTCACAGTCATGGCACCCACAACAGACTCTGGCAGCTTATTCCACTCATTCACCACTTTCCAAGTAAAAAACTTAGCTCTAACACCCTTGCTAACCACACTCTTGCCCAGCTTCCATGTATGGCCCCTAGTCCTCCCACCACCAGTTCAATTTTCTCAAAAATATCTTCTGAATTAATCTTATAGAAACCCTTCAGTAATTTGAATGTCTCAATCATATCATCCGTTTTCTGCCTATCAACCAATTTCTGCAACCCACAAATCTTCAACCAGTTCTCATAAGGTTCATTCCATAGACCTGCTATCATCTTGGTCACTCGTCTCTGGATCCTCTCCACCTCCTTCCAAGCAAGAAGAAACCCTGGTGCCCAAATCTGGGCACAGTAGTCTAGATGGGGTCTTATCAGGGCTCGATACAGAGGAAAAATAACCTGTTTGTCTCTGCTTGTAAAGTATTTTTCAGCAACCAAGTGATTTGATGAGCTGATTTAGCCACTTTTGCGGATTTAGCCTCTTTTCTTCATCCTGCATTCCCCTTCCATTCTCCTTTTCTGTAGCTCATCAGCTATTATCAATAGCACTCCTCCCCCATTTTATTCTCCCTGTCACTGCTGAACACACCATACCCCTCACATTCAATCCCACTAGCTATGTCATCTTCTGTCAACCATGTTTTACTAATGCCAATAACATGTGGCCTGGATGTGCCAACCAAGGCCAAAAATTCTTCCTTCTCGTTCCTAATACTTCTGGCATTAGTATAGATGAATTGCAGATGCCCATTTTGTTCTATCCCTATTTTGATGCCTTATACTAACTATCCCATTCTGATTTGTTGTCCTTCGTACTCGCTTGGGCATATTAGACACATTGATACACTCAACTGTCTCCCTAAAGTCTGCATATCTACTCCCTCCCCCCTTAATAACTCTAGTTTCCCTGCTTCTGCACATCGACTTCATTCAACAACACCTTTTCACGTCTCTGTACACCAAATCCATTCACATGTAAACCACCATCTTATATAAATTCTTTCGCCCATCAAACTCACTCCATACATCCACAAATTTCACATCACTCCTCCTGCATAATCCGC
Source organism: Typopeltis vanoorti (assembly GCF_054136105.1). Classification (NCBI taxonomy): domain Eukaryota; kingdom Metazoa; phylum Arthropoda; class Arachnida; order Uropygi; family Thelyphonidae; genus Typopeltis; species Typopeltis vanoorti. The sequence continues at coordinate 105,936,294 of NC_143556.1, read as the reverse complement.
GCATAAAGTCATTAGCAATTTTTTGGCCCTCCTTCTATACTCTTCACTGTCATACCACGGAAACACACACACCATCCTAACTCTCTCACTCCTCTCTTTTGTTAACTCTAGTAATTCCTTCAAATCCTCTCTCATGGCCATTTTGTCGCCTTTCAAATCATTCGTTCCTGCTACTACTATCTATTCTTTCACCCCTCTGTTTTTGCATTCTAAACGACTTGCTTACATCCTTAACGTTTGCACCAGGTTGGTATGATTTTGTTAGACTCTCATCTATCACACCTCTTACTAAAGAATCTCTGTACAACACTCACTCTTTCATTTTGTTTACACTCACTATCATACTCTTATTTTTCTTATCATATTTTTACCATTTATTAATTGGTATGCTCGATAAAAATTTTTGCCAACACTCCAGCTGCCGATTTGCCCTGTGTATCGCTCCACATAATCGTGCAATCTCACTCATTGCATCTGTCTCTCATCATTTTTATTATCCGTTAATTCATTCATTCGTTCTGTATGTTTACCTTCATTCTCATTTTCAACGCCACTCTCACAGCTGCACGAGAGAGTCTTATTCTAATCACATGTCATTAAAGTTTTTCTTTTTCTTTATTATTATTATTTTTTAAATACAGTTAATAATTAATAATACAATATTTTCTCAGTTATACCTTTGCACTGTTTTATCCATAACATCACGTGACTTTCACTGTTTCAAATTAACCCATTGTTTGCATTCTACCTTATAGTTAACTAACGTTACAACATATGATGGAATGTAATATTCAAGCTACAAAGGGATACCTTCTTATTTGGAGGAAATGCCAACTAGACACTAGGTAGTAAATGTTCTTCATCGTCCAGTGAAATACCACTACTCAGTTTTATTGGAGGCCTGAAATGTCAAATTCTATGTTTAGTTTCTAGAGCAGGGATTTCAAGTATGAATGATACCCTTCAAAGTCATGACAAACATACTTAGAGACATAAACTCCTCCATTTCGAGGGTGCAGCAGTTAAAATGGTGGTGCTGCAGGCTGGCTGCCAGTTAGTACATAGGCATGAACCTGTCAGCAACGAGATGGAGGCTTCCTGATCAACTGGTGCATGTATGTTAGTTCAACTGGTGCATGATCCCATTGCCACACACACTCTGCCAGGTCATTGCTGAAGAGGGGGTCTGTGTAGTGGTGTGTGTGTGTGTGTGTGTGTGTGTGTGTGTGAGCACTATAAAGGCCATGCCATGGCATGGAGATGGGTTTCTCTCTATATGAAAGTCACATCAAAGAGCCTATCTTCTCTCACTACATGTCCCAACTATATCCTTCCATCTAATCAAACTTATGATCAAACCTATGAAGACTCTCACACACAAACAATAACAGTGACACTGCAACAAAAGCAAATCTCCCTCATTAACTAATCCCATCAAAACAGCCACATCACACAAATCATATCAGAATCTCTTCACTAAAAACTCTATTTCACATCCACTTTAATAACATACATGACATTAACATAAACATAAATGACCATAAATCTGCCATCACTCGCAGTCTTTCAAGACCAGACATTTTATTTCTTACAGAAACCCAGATCGCAGCTACATCTACTACTGTAGATGTAGATGCGACCTCTGCCTCCAGTGCCCAAACTACACACACTTCACGATTCTTTTCACCACAAGGGTGGCACCTGTGCTTTTGTGACATAGCCTGCCAGAGAATGACTAATTTAGAATCCCCTGGTTTTGATCTTCTCTGGCTCAAGGTTTCCTAGCTCCATTTTGTAACTTTCATTTTGTTGCATTTACCAGTCTCCAAACAGTAATAACCACTTAAATCTCTTCACATTCCTTTCCATGAAACTTGACCACCTGCCAGCTATCCAAATAGTGAAGTCATCTTCCTGGGCCATCTCAATGTCGACAATTCCAAATGGCTCTCTACTCCAACAACACTGATCAAGCAGGAAGAAAGACAGAAGTCTTTCTTATAAGTAATGATCTAATAACACGAATTATACATTTACTCACTCGAACCCTGATAACCCACTTCACTCTCAAAATATTATGAATCTCTTTTGGACCAGTTCTCCTTCCAAATAAGTCACTTCTCCTCTCAGCAACTCAGACCACAATCTCATACCTCTCTCACAGAACACTCGTCTTCCTCTCTTTCTTCTGTACATAAATGACCTACTCAAAATAACTACTAATCCCATCCACAGCTCTGCAGATGATAGTACTCCCCACTTGTTCTACTCATTTTACAAACCATGCAGTACTCTGGCATCCCAGGCTACAAGACCATCTACAACTAGTGCCTTAAACATTGATCTCCATGCCATCTTCCAATGGGTGATAGCATGTCAGCTGTCTCCATTGGAGGACAATCTTATGTTCATTGCCACCAAAACAGTCTTGCCTTTGCTCATACAAAAGAGATCCCAGGTCATCTACCCTTACCTTCATTAACACAAATCATCAGACAAGAGTAGATCTCTTTGCTTGGACTAAAATTTACCTCCAGTCTTTCCTGGCATAAACACATCACATCAATTGCCTCCTCAGCATCCAAGAAACTTGCATTCTCTTTTGTTCAAGAACCTATTTTACAGAAAACCAACTCTTCACTATATACAAATCCCAAATTTGTGCATGTTTAGAATGCAGCTCACATGTTTGGGGTGGTACACAAAAACTTATCTTAAAATCCTTGATGCCATTAAGATGCATGCAATTAGGCTCATAGATGACCCCTCTCTTACAGACTAACTTGAAGTTCTCTATCTCACAAGTGCAGTGTTCCAGCACTGTGTCTATTCTACAGTTATGCTGGTGTCCAAAAGCTAAGGACAAATTACATCTTTACCTGTATATGAAAAAAAATTTTCATGACTACAGCCAAATGTGGGGATAAATTTATTATCAGCATACTAATAAATCATATTACACAAAAAATGTGTTATAAATTTCATAAGATGTAGTTAAGGAATTAATGTACGGTGCTTATAGAAAACTATGCAGAGATACATTTCAGTACAAAACACATCCATCCTGAACTGTGATGCAGCTCTCACAATGTTGTACCACACTAAGCACCAAGTGATTCAGGAGTTCTTGAGGCAAACTCGCGCCCCCTTCAGAGCAAGAATATGGCCTTGTTTGTTTCTGTAGGTGAATTTTGAACAGCAATGCATCTCCCTATTGCATCCCAAACATGTTCTATGGAGTTTAGATCTGGGAAGTGTGCTGGACACTCGATTCAATTAATATCCTCAGTATCCAGAAGTATCTCCACTGCTTGATTATGATGTGGTGTGGCATTGTCATCCATAAAAATGAATTCACCAGTCATTTACTAGCACTTGTAGCTCAGTATATCCATTAAGCATACTGCATCCCCACACCATGACCCCAGTACCACCGTATCCATCCTTTCAAGAACATTCTTGAGATGCTAAGCAATACCACTTTCATGAAAGATCAAATGTCATCTAAAATCAGAGGAAAGACTAAAACAACTCTCATCTGTGAAGAGTACATTAGCTCACTGGTTTCTGTCAAATTTTTATGGATACAACACTACTGAAAACATGCTCTACTATGAGCTGTGAATAAAGGGATGCAGACTACAGGCCTTCAAGCCTATAGGTGTTTACCTTGTGGGGTGTATAGGTCTATGCTCTTTGTTTGTGCCCACAGTTTGTCGAGATATCTGCATACCTATGCTTGAATGGAGCTGACTTGCAAGCTAACCTGCCATAGTGCATCGATTATGTTTTGCTGTTATAACCAAAAATCTGTCTTCATGCTCCAGGGGTAGAACGAGGGAGACTACTTAGCAAATGTCTAGATCATATTCCATTGGTTTGATATGCAGTGCAGACCATGGATACAGTGCAACATGGGATTCCAAACTCTCTAGCAATATCAGAAATTCTGCAATCTTCTTCAAGCCTTCAAATAATTCTTCCCCATGTGAAATCATCTAGATGATGTCCTTGAGACATTGCAAGGCATCGAGTTTGCAACTGTATTTCTTCACAAAAAGAGCTTTTTTCAAGCACAATTCACTTAGCGCAGCCTTTTATGCTGTTGAACGTAGCCATGTAATCCCTTTGAGTGTGATTTGAAAATTTATATGTGTATTCCATTTCTACTTGAAATCATTGCTATACAAATTGCCACAAGCTGATTCATCTGAATTTGCGGTTATAATCTTGAGAAATAGTGTTCATCCTTTGTTTTTGGACATCAGTGTGCTTCCATGGTCACTTGGCAACTATCATTTCTCCACTTTCTATTGCACCTGTTAATACAAGAGCTGCTGCTGCCCAGCACCTTTAGTGTCCAGACTAGGACAGTAAAGGTCACACTTCATTCATCCTCTTTTATTGTCCTCTGGGACAGCCTTCATCAAGTAGGATTCCCAAACTACAATATGCAACTGTTCAAAAATAAAAAATTAAAAAAGCATCAATAATATTCTATCATGTCCTCATCTGAACCCCACACATGGCATTGAGAAGTCCCTTCAACTCTCATATATGGGATCAATATGTATTTAAAAAAAAAAAGCTCCCAGTGTTGAAGCAAACATAATAACGACATATATATGAGAGGTTGAGGGACATGGTACTGATATGCCTATAGGTCCCTCAATCTCTCATATATGGGATCAACATGTAAAAACAAACTACTGGTGATGAAGTGAACATATACATATTAGTATGTTTATCAGTCTGCGAAGAAAAAATTCACATTGTATGAGTGATACAAGAACATTTATTATTAGTTTATTAATTATACTATTTTTCGTTACGTTTTTGCTTCTAACACTTACATCTCAAATTAATTTTATGGAAAAAATCCATTTCTTCTCTGCCACTATAAACAAATGTTGAAACATTCAGTGTCATGCAAACTCTCATTAAATAATAATAACATTAGGCCTATAACTACTGCACTTCTGAATTCTGATTGGCTCCAAAACATTGCCAAGTCACTAATGTCCAATGAAACAACAGCAACTCAGACAACAATCAAAAAGCATTTAGGTTAGAATCAATACAAAGATATATTTTAAGAAAATCAAGTCTATTCCCTAACTGGGGATAGAATGAATGATAATTGATAAAACAGGCATTTGTAATGACCAGCATTTCTCAGTATTTATTATTAGTAAGTTCAATAGAAAAACTATAAACAACCATTCTACCAATGTTCCCTCTAAGCTGTGCACATCAGCAAAAAAGGGAAGCAACTGCATGTACAAAATTTTTTATTTCAGAATTTCTAATTTACAATCAAAATTTTTTAAATGTGAGATACAAACTAATCATATGATAAATCATACTAGTCTCTTATTTTATTTGGTAATTTCTACAGTTTCTCCACTCCAATGTTACTCTGACCCATTCAAACTTAATATAGTCTACTTTAATATAAGTATGTGAGCTGATATATACTTAGAAAAATTAAGATGGAAACACAAACTTAGGTAAAATAAATTTATAAGCTGTAAAATTTTCACCTAGGTATAATAGGCATCCTCAGTACAATAACAACAATGGAACACGAAATAAAATTACAATAAAATAATCTATTTCAGAAAGTGCCACTACAGCATTAATAGGACAACAAACTGTCAGTAAATTCCGAATTATGAAAAAAAAAAAAAAAAAAAAAAAAAAAAATTACAATAATATAACAATCTGGAAATTGCATAAAAATGAAATAATAATATTTTCCAAAAAGTGGATAACAGAAGGATATCAAGAGATCTCTTTAAGTTCAGCTGGTATAGAAAGGACTCGCAGCTCTCCTTATATATTATTATATTATTTTTCTTGTAGATAAGCGTATATGTTGGTTAGACATACTTATATTTTAGGAAATGATAACATAAACTAAACTATTAATCATAAAAACTTTACTTAATAACTACCTATATTTCTACAATGTTACATTGCCATCCTTAGGGATCACAAAACAATGATATGCACATGCAGGCACTCACACCAAGCAAATGAAGCTGAAGAAAGGCAAATGAAGTTGGTCCTAGTCTTAAAACGTCCCCCCCCCCCTTAACAGGTTAAATTGGGTTGTCTTGGACATTGGACTGATGATCTTAGAATGTACATTTCCCAAATTTGGGGCTGTCTCGTGCACCCCAATTTGTTGAGGTTTAGAAAGTTTTTCAGAGCTGAAGCTGATTCAAGGAATAATCTTTCGTACTTGTACTTATGAGGATGGCCTGAAAAGTTCTTGGCCTAACAATGAAAAAGGGAATTTATAATTTCAAAATTATTTTTATTTTTCAACATAATCTCCCTTAAGACTAATACATTTATTTCAGCGATACTCCAGTACAATTATCCCATCCCTGTGGTGGTTCTCAGTAAGATCTGCAAAATACCCCCTCTATACCTCCAATCACTTCTTGATTCGAAGAAAAACGCTCTTTACTCACCAATTTTTTCATCTAGTCTGGTTAAAAGATCGGAATAATGTTCCCCAGTTATATTTTACCCTTTTCAAGATAATTAATAAACAAAATGCCTTCAGCATCCCAAAACACCAATGCCATGACCTTTCCTTCTGATGGAACTGATTTTCTCTTCTTTGCCACTGAACAACTGGCTTCTGTCCACTGTTTTGACTGCTGTTTGGATTCTGATGTGTAATGGTGAATCCAAGTCTCATCCATACTAATAAATTGATGCACCAAATCAGTTTTATTCTTGTTAAAACACTCCAAGCACTGTTCAGAGATTTTCATGCGAGTATGTTTTTTGATCTGCGGTGAGCAAGCAAGCCACCCATCTTGTGTGAAGCTTTTTCATTTGCAATTCTTTATGCAAAATATATCCTACACATTCTTTCAAAATGCTTATAGTTTCAGCAATTTCATGCACTTTGACTTGCAGGTCATCCAATACCATATCATGCACTTGATCAATGATTTCTGGTGGTGTTGTTATCTTGAAGATGATCCATGTCCTTCACATGGATCATCTTCAAGGCTGGTACAGCCATGTTTAAACTTGGAAGCCCATTTCTTAATTGTCAAAAACAAAGGAGAAGAGTGCCCATAAACTTTTATAAACTTCGAATGAATTTTCTTTTGCCGTTAAACATTCTTTTACAAAGAATTTTATAACCGCATGATACCAAATTTTATCGATTTCAAGGGATACAGACAAAACTTTTGTTTCAGACAGCTGTATAAAATAAACTACTTGATAAAATGACTTGCAATTCTCCGTGGATGCTTATGACATATGTACCAACTTAGAAAAAAAAAACTTGGCGACAGTGTTGCCATCTATGGTTGAGGCCGAGAACTTTTCAGACCACCCTCGTACTGCAGTGCAATAAAGTGGCCTTCTGCCAGCATATTCTGTGGTGGGTGTCCAATGCATGGTCAGCAAGTCCTGAGTGGCTGCATTGGCGGAACTGGATGTCCTTGTGTTCAGATATCCTGATATTGACTGACCAGCCTGTTTGGCTGTAGTAGGACAGTTTGCAACTACAAGGGACTTAGTATACTCTAGATAGGTCTATGGGAAGTGGCTGGTCTTTGGTGAAGCAGATAAGAGATGCCAATTTCTTATGTGGTTTGTAACTAGTTGTGAGGCCATATTTTTTTTAGACTTTTTTGTTAATTTTTGAAATGTACCCTGGATATATGGAATGGTGATAGCTTTTGGTGAAGGGGATTGTGGTTAACTGGTTTTAATATTTTTGGGGGATTATAGCCATTGGCTAAGAAGGTGTTAAGAATATGATTAAGATCAGTAGTTAGGGCATTGGTACCTGAACTGATTAATTTTTCCCTGATACATAGGGTTTTTATAATCTCATATTACTGGGAAGAGGGGGGGATGTGAGTGCTGGTGAATGCATCTACCTGTATGTGTAGGTTTCTGTAAAGAGAGAAAGCCAGGGGTCCATTAGGTTGGCATGTATTCAGAGTGTCTAGGAAAGGTTGTTTTCCTTTTCTAAGGTAAACTGGATCCTGGGGTGGTGATTGTTTAAGTGTGTTGAGAAATTGTGGAGTGTATCCAGGCCAAGTGGCCAAATGGCAAACATTTCATCCACATAACATAGCCTAACAGTGGGTTTATGTGGGGCAGAGTTTAAGGCTTTTTCTTCAAAGGTCTCCATAAATATAAGTAGTTATTAATTAAAGTTTTATATTTAATAATTTAGTTTATGTTATCATTTTCTAAAAAATTAGAAGTATATCATTTTTATACAAATTCATGATTATTATATTATTTTTTTATTTTTATTAGAAATTTATTGACATCTCCTATTTCATCTCTTCTCAATGGGCTGTAGTGGCATTTTTGAAACTGATTCTTTTATTGTAATTTTATTTTGTGTTTCACTGTTGTTATTGTTCTGATGATGCTTCTGATACTTGGGAAAAAATTTTCCATCTAATAAATTCATTTCATGTAAATTCATAAACTCTAATTAGTTACTTTTAGCCTACACCATATGGGCAAACTGATGCCGATGACAGCAAGCTGCAGAGGCATATTTATTAAGAGTGTCTACTGTCTAGACAGAACAGTCCCTTGAACTCATAGAACTGGTGATGGATTTTTGTGGCTATGCAGATTTAAGTGAATTAATTCAGTGGTTGTAATTTTACAGGTTAAAATGGTCAACTTGAATATGAAAAATATTATATTAGTTAGTGGTTTTAGTGTGTTAAACCCTCAAAAATTTCACTGGTGAAATTAAAGTGGGAAAAACTGCAAATTCATTTCAATTTGAATGGATGGGCAAATGTGGCATTATTTTTTATATATTGCATATCGATTCAGTATTTCAGTAGCTAAAGGAGTAAGCATTTAAGTTGTTCTCATAGAAATGTTTAGCATGGCATACATGTACAAGATCTTTTGATAAAGATGTTGTTACCAATTTCAGGCATATTAAATTAAGAGTTTGTGACATATGCTATTGTAAGCAAAGGCTATTGCACACACACTGAGCCTAAAGCTGAGTGTGTGCCTTGAATGCAAAATGTTTTTCATGCACACATGGGCCTGCAAAACTTAAAGAAAACATTGCTTGTGACATAAAACAGAACTGGCATTACATAAATAAAACAATTACCAGAAAGACTGAAAGACCTCTTCTGAATATTTTACTCAGTAACTAAAAATTTTCACTCATCAATGAAGAGCAGACGAGCACATTTTTCATGCCCTGTACATATGTATATGTAAAGATAGAGAGGTATCTCCATTTTTATGCATATACATATATGGATATTTATATGCATCTCCACCATTTATAATACTTCTGTCACCTTAAGGCAATATGATAATAAAACCTTAGTCCTATCCCACAAAACCTAGAGTGATTTGTAACAGAGAATCCTGCACATATGTTAATCCATTCTTGTATCCTAGTCCTGGTTAATCTCTCCTATACTTCAAAAACTACTACAGAAATGCAGACAAGCTGTAATTTAAAACTTCTATTTTGCTTCTATTCTACTTTTCCCTGTGTGACAGCACTATTTTATCCTGTTTTCTCTTATTAAATAAACAAGTCAAAAGCACTATTAACTCCCGGAACACTCCCTAAAAACATGTGATGATATGTCATTAATTCCTCTTGTTTTATTAATATGAAGCTTGCTTAATGATTTCTACTTCCATTTCCCTCACAACACATTAAATTCATCTGATAAATACATCTACCAACAGTCTATGCACAAAAATTCCAGACAGGATTAAAAAAAAAAAACAGTTTCCTCAAACATCCATTCTCCTTCTCACTCTGTCCTCCTTTCATCCCCCCCAACAACTAATCTTAACTAAATATGTAACACATTCTTCACCAACAGCTTTGACCCACATAGAATCCTTGCACGTTCTCATAATTCATCAGCTGATATACCATCCTATCTCCATGGCTGTGTTCTGCAATATTTTAAGCACCTCCATTTCATCAACCACTGTTCTCCTATCAGTCAGTGTCACATCTGGCATTGCAACATCACCACCTAGATAGTACACCCCTGAAAAATGCTCACTCAATAATTCAACCATTTGGTTTGGTTCCATTACCTTCCGACCATCTAGAATGTGCCAAGTGCAGAGAGGCAAAATAGCTCCACTGCATAAAGGAGACGCTAAGACAGAAAAAGCAAATTATAGGTCAATCAGCATCTCAGGAGTGATGGTTAAGGTGTTGGAGAAATTGGTGAAAGGCAGAATTCAGGACTGAATGGATAATAATAGGATATTGTGTAAGGAACAGCATGGTTTTGTGAAGGGTAGATCTTAACTTAGTAATCTGCTTACCCAATCCAACTGCATTATTTATTATATATAATATAATAAATATAATAAATAATGCAGTTGGATTGGCTACTCAGTGATAGTCCTAGACTTTGCAAAGGCATCTGACAAGATTCCACATAGAACTCTATTGCATAAATTGGAACAAATGGGGATGGACATGAATCTGGTGATTCAGATTAGAGAGTGGCTGAAGGATGTTTCAAAAAGTGGTTTATGGGGGTGGGGGTTGAGTCCAGGAGAAGGCAACAGATTGGTATACCACAGGGTTCAATACTTTGTCCTCTGTTGTTTCATTTGTATATGAATGATATAAGAAATGATTTTATAGGAAATATTCAGTTGTTTGCTGATGATGCTGAACTTGGAAGAGCAATAATAAATGAGGGTGATGTAGAGATCCTGCAGGAAGATTTAAATAGACTAGCAGTATGGGTAAAGGTAAATGGCTACCAGTTTAATGCAGCCAAATGTAAGGTGATGCATTTTGGGAAGAGATCAGAATTCAGTTCCATCAGTATAGTATACTGATGGAATGGAACTGTAGCAATCTGATAAAGTCAAGGAGTTGAAGTTTAGAAGGCAGAATACATTGTTCCCTATATAATATGTTATTGTTCCCTATATAATAAGCTACCGGGCTCAGATCTGGCACCCAGATTTCATGGATATGAAGAAGTGGTGGAGGGGATCCAGAGGTGAGTGACAAAGATTGTCACAGGTCTATGGAATATTCCCTATGAGAGGCTTCAAAAAAAATAGCTGATAGATGCCAAAGAGGAAACATGACAGAAGCATGTAAATCATTAAAGGAGTTTTATAGGATTGACAATGAAGATGTTTTTTGGTCAGGAAAAGAAAGAACAAGGAGGTTACCAGTGGGAATTGTATAAGACTGTGGTTAGCAAGGGTGTTGGGAGTAGATTTTTTATCTACTCTGTTACCTCTGCAATGATGGTGGAACGTAAGATCTAAAAAAATTAACTTTTTCCTGGTTCAGAACATATACTAAAATGCCATATTTTATATCTGATGACCTGAAGCTGATATTTGAAGAATATTAGCTCCATCAACAGGATTACTCAAGCATCCGCAAAGGTTTCTTGGTGGATGCTTAAATAATCATCTAAGTATTGGTCAACTGCAAGGTGTCTAATGCCTATCAAAATTAACTGAAATGACGGACATAAGAAATACATCATGTTTCACCACTTGGCACTTTGCAAATTAATGTGGAAAAACTCATACAAAATAGATTAGCATAGATAAAATTACATGTGAATGTTCACATTTTATTTATATACCATGAGATTCTTTAAATCCAAAATTACTTCCACTTCTGCTGGTCATTGCTCCCCCCCCCCCCCAAGCAATTTACAACATAAAGTGCACAATTTGTTTATTTAATGTTTGTATATTATTATGAATTTTATTAGTAATAATTTGGAACCAGTTTGCCTAGCTCGCTGAGTAGTTAGTGTATCTGCACTACAACTGCAAAAAAAAAAAAAAAAAAAAGGTTGTGGGTTAAAATCCTGCAGTGGGCATGAATGCTTTGCTTATGATTGTCTTTAGGTTGGAGATGAATTTCATCAGCCAGTGTGAGACCACCACCTCACATACTGGAGGCCTAAAGTGACTTGAAAAATGCCATGTTATAGGGGAAAAAATTCATAGCTCATCCATGGTGCAAATGTACTATAGGTTTAAGAAAAAACCTTTCATGGGTGGGAGTTACATAAAACAAACAGACAAAAAAAATTTACTTAAATATTAATGTGGAACCCTACCAAAAAGATTCCCCTCCCCTCATGTTGACTAGAAATATAAATAAACTCATTTCCAGTACTAGTTCATTATTGATAAGAAATATTCTGCTTTGGACTTTTTTTTTTTTCTGCTTTTGTTTAGTCCAAACAGATACCGTTTTGTTAATGTATGTTGGCCATCAGATATCATCTCAATAAATATATTTTATTAATATATTTATTGAGATATCATCTCAATAAATACATTAATAAAATATTATTCCTATTATAATTATTACTATTAGTAATTCATGGAGTTTTAACTAATCATGAGAAGTCTGATAGTACCATAAATGTATTTCTTTCTCTGGAAATGCATTCTATTCACCAACATTTTTCGCAGAATGAATAATCTCCTTTTAACAGCATCTTCATTCAACTTACAATGAACTCTCATTTTTCCCTCTCCTCCCCTGGCTGGCCGAGTGGTTAGCATATCCACTCTCCAGCCAAAAGGCTGTGGGTTCGAATCCTGCCGTGGGCATGGATGTTTGTGATTGTTTGTGGAAATACTAGTGGCAGTGGTCAGCGGTAGATGGCGTTGGTGTAGTTGCAGTCAGTTGGTGGATTGAGTGGTGGAGACAGAGCTGTAGAGCAGGTGCCCTCCCTCGATGAGTCTTTGGACTCCCTGGAGGTGTCAAATAATAATAATAATAATAATAACTCCTTACCAACTTGTACATATCATAGCACCTGTTTTTAACTTCTATCCAAGAAGAAGAGGAAAATTTAAATTACATCCCTTCAGTTCACTCTCACAGCTAATACTTCCAAAAGAACTTCATTTTTATTTATTTTTTTTTTTTAAGTGTGAAGTTTCTGAGGATATAGTAAGTTTGGCAAATTTACTCCAGAATTAACTTCCAAACAACATGAAGCAAGTCATTATTTTGGTTAAGCAAAGTGGAGGTATTTAAATTCTACACTTCAGTATAACTAGTACTATTTTGGGTGAAGTTAATCACAAACTTTGTGACAACTATAAAGTTTTATTGATACCTATATCATCAAATTTCTGCTACGCACTCTCAAGAGGCATACAGGATACTGCAGTAGTACTACTACATGGTAGCTTATTATTACTTCATAGTATAACACACACACAAATAGGGAGAGAGAGAGAGAGAGAGAGAGACAGAAATGAGAGAAATTCATTTCTCTAAAATAACTTTTAAATAATATAATGAATGTACTTTTTACTGCACCAGAATAAGACCAGTCATTGAACATTTTATATTACATGTGCTAATTTTAATAAAATAGGTCTTACAATTAAAGTAATTAAAATTAATAAACTTTTTAATACTTGGGTTAATGTGATTTTTATAATATCAGAATCTAAATTTACAACTATGAAAAACAGATATTAAAATACTACAATATAATTTCTGAGTATGTTGTTCTCTGAGAATAAAAAATTTTACAACTACAAGTTCTTAATTTTTAATAATTAAGCTGAAAATCATTTCATTTTAAATCAATAATTAGGCAACAAATGCCATCCTGAAAAGCAAGGCTTGTAATTTTGTTTCTTTTTCACATTGACAGTGTTTTCTTTTACAATTAAGAATGATCAAAATCATAAAACACATGTTAGATTTTTTTTTTTTTTTTTTTTTTTGGAAATGTGAAATAAAAACCTGACAGGAATCCTACTTAAACAAATGTGCTTCCAGAGTACTAAACAACCAAGAAATTCTGAATGATATTATATTCATTAATAATTTTATAAAAATGCTTTAAACATCTAATGAATTCTCTACCAACAGAAAACGGTGCTGGTAAATCAGAAAACATGCTGATTATATGACTTGGGAAGGAGCACACACATACACACTTTACAACACAAAGGGAAACAGGCATAGAGAATGTGTACAGTGCTCACACTTTAAAACAGAATTAAACTTCATTTGACTGATAAAATTCTAGTTACTAGATGTATTTAACAGGGGCATGTGTAGTAGACATAGCACAATATTTAAATAATGGCTTCACCCATATAAAAGAGAACTACATTTTATTAAATATTCCTATATATTTCACTCAATATATCATGAGCATCATTCAAGAAGAAAGCAGAGAATTGGTTACAACATTTAAATAAATACTGTAGACAATTCTATTGCTTTCTTCCTGAATAATGCTCATGATATACTGAGTGAAATATATAGGAGTATTTATTAAATTCTAATTTTCTTTTACATATATGAATCTGTTATTTAAAATATCATACTAAATTTCCAGTTACTGTTTGTCCAAACATCCAATATCATTTTCTTCTTTTTCAAGCCAACTGCTTTCAACAATTCAAACTGCTTAAGTCAGTATTTCCCAACGTTTTTTGGATCATGCCCCACCTCAATGCTGATAGTTGATAGTTGAGCATATCAGTGACGAGGTGACGAATGCTACATATTTTCTAATTGCTCCCTAAAATATTCAAATTGCCCCACGTTACGAAACACTGGCTTAAGTGTTTCAGATCTGATGATAATAATAATAATAATAATAAAAAAAAGTTCTATTATTATAAATATATATTTTTTGAGAAATAACAGGAATGCTTTAACCAACATAATAGAAATTATGCTACTAGTCCTTAGTAAAACATGCAGTTTTTGCTTTGCCAGTAAGCATGGTTTGTTTTATAAGTTTTGTTATTTTATAATTTTTTTTTCCCCTGACCTCCATGGAATTATAAGACTTACTGTGGGAGGCCAATGATAGATAACACAAATTCTACCATACCACTTCCTCATTCAGTATTTGCACTTTTACCACCTTCTCAGGCAGTGTGTTCCATGCTCCTACCACTCTCTATGCAATAAAAAACTTACTTCTTACCTATTATTTTCTTTAATCGTAAAATAATGGTATTTTAGTTTATTCTAGCAATTTGTAATGTTCTAAACTTTGAAAGGAACAGAGGGATAGAGATATCAGAAAGGAATTAAAATCCCAAGGAAGGTGTAATGGATACTGATAACTCAGAATAAATCAATGTACACAATTCCCCTTGTCCTTTGGATAGTATGGACAATCTAACAAACTTGCAAAAAAAGCAAACTCACTCTCTGGACACATTTCGTATGCGCAAGAGGCCTATGAGACAAATAATCAAGGCAGTATTAATAATGTGAAGTAAGTCATGATTATCATAAAGGCATGTAAATTACACAGCTTGGCAAATAAAAGCAACATGTGATCTGAACTTGTAGTAGTAGTAGTAGTAATAATAATAATCTGCAATAATTACAGACATTTAAGGCCTAAAACCTGCCCAAATTGAACCACGATATCAGGATATAGTAGTTCTACTGGTTGCAGGTTCCATCTCTGTTTGAGATCAACAAACTCATCTTAAAACTGAAAAAACATCCTGATAAGTTTCTTTGCATCCTAGATGGGATCCAATCCCAGGTCCTTCCAACCGAACAACTTTATTGAAATATACTGAACTACTGAGGCTCTGATCTGAAATTATAGATAGTTAAAAAGAAGATTATTATTATTATTATTATTATTATTACGGGTATCTCCATGGAGTCAGTAGACTCATCGCGGGAGACCCAAACTAGCAAAACAATATCTGTCATATCTCTTCTTGAATTCATTTACAGATGAAGAGCTCACAACAAAGTCAGGCAATGAATTCCACTCATTCACCACCCTCCAGGCAAAAAACCTTGTTCTGACACCTTTGTTAACCACACTCTTCTTTAATTTCCAGAGATGACCTCTTGTTCTTCCATCACTATCACACAGCTGAAACATTTCCCCTGCATCAATCCTATAAAAACCTTTTAGTAATTTGAATGTTTCTATCATATCCCCTCTTCTTCGCCTATCAGCCAATCTCTGCAATCCACAAGCTCTCAATCTATCAATGTAGGGAGCATTTTTTATATCACTCACCAACTTGGTCACTCTTCTCTGACCCCTCTCCACAGCCTCCTCATCTCCAAGGAATCCAGGTGACCAGACCTGAGCACAGTAATCCAAATGTGGAAGTATCAATGCTTTATAAAGGGGAATAATAACCTCTTTATCTCTGGATGTCAGTGTGTTCCTCAACAACCAAGTAATCCTATGTGCAATCTTGGACACCTTAGCAATGTGTCCTCTGAACTTCATCTCCTTATCTACCAATACCCCTAAGTCCCTAGCCTCATCAATCTCTTGGAGTACCTTTCCATCGATGTAGTACACAGCTGGTAATCTTTTAATCCCAAAATGCAAGACTTTGCACTTTTCCACATTGAACTGACATCCATTTTCTTTTGCCCATTTTACCAGCTTATTTAAATCCTCCTGCAAACTTTCAACATCAGCTTGATTTTTTATTGCACTACACAACTTTGCATCATCAGCAAACAACTGAATATCTCCCTTTAAGCCGTTTCCTATATAATTTATATACAAATTAAACAACATTGGCCCAAGCACAGAGCCCTGAGGCACACCACTGGTCACCTGCCTCATTCTGGACTCGGCTCCTCCATACACCACCTTATGGTATCTCTCCCTGAGCCATTCTCCTATCCATATCACCAATTTAATATCCATTCCCATCTGCTCCAATTTGCGTAACAGTGTTCTATGGGGTATCCTGTCAAAAGCCTTAGCAAAATCCAGAAGTACCACTGTGTAGCCAGTTCCTTTGTCCAACTCTGATGTTATTCTATTATGGATAGTTAATAGATTGCTAAGGCAGGATCTACCTTTAACAAAACCATGTTGGCCTCTATAGAGTATCATATCCTGATCCACCCATTCTTGAATTTTGTCTTTAACCAACTTTTCCAATACTTTTACCACTACTCCTGAGATGGTGATTGGTCTGTAATTCAATACTGCAGTTTTAGAGCCACCCTTATGCAAAGGAACCACTTTGCCTAACTTCCACTCCCTAGGGTCCATACCAGAGTTCAAACTTAAATTAAATATCCAGGTAAGAGGGGTTGACAATTCATTTGCACATTCACGCAACACCCGAGCTGATATTCCATCTAAGCCTACCGCAGTGTTTGCATTTAAGTTTCGCAATATATTTAATACCTCTGATTCTTTAGCTTCAATTCTCACATTAGGTATTGCTATAGGTATAGAGATATCCTCACTTGGGTGATAGACTTTTGAGAAGTGATCACTCAGTAACTCGACTATTACATCTGATTTTGTCACCTCAATACCATCAGCACCCACTAAGGTTATCCTTCCGAAGTCATTCTTCCTCTTACTTGCCACATAGCGGAAGAACTCTTTGGGATTACCCTTGATCTCTTTGGCTAAGGTCTTCTCATAATCTGATTTAGCTTTTCTTACTATGCTGGTAACCTTCCTAGCTTGAGCCTTGTACTGCTCATGGGTGTCCTGATCGCCCTTCTCCTTGTAAATTCTCCATAACATTTTCTTTTTTTGTAGTTCAAGCTTGATACTACTGCTCATCCATCTAATGCCTGCCTTGTTTGACCTCCTGACCATGGGGACACAATCTGATATTGCTTTCCTCAGATACCCACTGATTTTATCCCAAGCACTGCTAACATCTTTCCCTTGCAATATGTTCTGCCATGGGATGGCTGCAAGCTCACTCCGAAGCTTGTTATAATTGCCTAACCTGTAGTTTCGTACATACCCCTTCTTAATAGAAAAATCCACAGATTTTGCAACCTCCCAAGTCAATACCACATGATCGCTTTCACCAACTGGAGATAACGAGGTCACCTTACTTATGCATATAACCTCTGAACCAATAACCAGGTCCAACACTCTCACACCACGTGTCCCTTCAGTTACGTGCTGTTTCAAGTAATTATCTCGTAGCAGATGTATGAACTCCATTTCCTTTTTGCTACGTGATATTTCCTCCTTCCAATTGATATCACCATAATTAAAATCCCCCATAATAATCACTAAGCCTTCACTCATTGCACTAAGTTGCTGATGCATGAATTCAATATCTCCCCCTGTACTCCCTGGCCTATAGCAGCATCCAACTGTATATTTGGTTGCGTTGGTCACTATTTCGCACCAGACTGCCTCAAATGAACTCTCATTCACATGTCTATCATCATGATATACTACTTTCTTTGGCTGCAACACATCAGCTATCATCAACAGTACTCCTCCTCCTGTTCTATCTTCTCTATCCTCCCTGAAAATACTGTACCCATCACATTCAATTCCAGTGACCACATCTTCTGCTGACAGCCAAGTTTCACTAATGCCTACAACTTTTGGTGAGATTTCACTGACTAATGCCAAAAATTCTTCTCTCTTATTTCTAATGCTTCTAGCATTGGTATACAAAAATTGCAGATTCCCTCTAGATCTTGTACCGGCTTTAGAACTGATATATAAGTCACTAACTACCGTAGTCCTATGCCGATTTTTTTCCCCTTTCTTCTGCAATTTATTCTGCCTATAAGGATCAATAAATACACAATCAGTGCTAAAGTTTCTCTCTCTTACACTCAACCTTTTCAATATTAGTTTCCCTGCCCAATAACTTCAACCTGTTCAGAAAACAATAACTTCTTCAATCTCTTATGTCCTTCCATGTTAAGATGCAGTCCATCTCTAGCATACAACTGCCTTTTTCCTTCAAACACATACAATAGCGATATTTCCAAACGAGTTACAGGTGGAAGAGGGACGATAGAGTTCATTCCTGGAATTTGCATAAAGATACAGTAACGAGCACAAAGAAACCTCTTTGTGCTCGTTACTCTGAAAGTGAATGAGCATAAAAGTAGCATCCAAGAGTGCTTCATTAGTACACTCCGATTATAGTATGATAATCTGAATGCATATGACAAAAATCATGATGATATTGATATATTACGCATAAAAATCACCCAACAAAATGGAGCTGGACTTTTAGTGGTAGATGCAATTCAAGATCTGGGGGATGATGGTTGACAATGGCCAGAATTTTAGAAGACACACTGTAAGTGTTGCAAAGAAACAAAGCTGCAATTAATAAGGAACACACTAATGAAGTATGGATAAGAAGGTGAGTGTGTCACTGTATAAAGATTGGTTAGCCCACATGTGGACAAAAATGTTAAAATAGAATCATGTAGTTTACAACGGAATGAGGAAAAATTGAAAATGGTCATGAGATACGTGACTAAGGTATCAGGACTGAAATGTTGGCTATGGGAAGAAGTAGGAAATTTAAATTACAGAGTTTGGTGAAGAAGCAGAAAAAAATAATATGATACATAAACATTTAAGTTAGTGAAAGGATTTTACAGGATTAACATAGAGGGAATTATGAAAAAGAGTTGAAGGTGAGAGGGAAAGGAGTAGCAGACATTCCTAGAAGTTATGAAAAGGTCTATGAAGAGAGGAATGAAGAGTTGATTTTTGACATGGAGGTGATACAGTGACTGGCAAATGGAATACACTGCCTAACTACATCATGAAAGCTGGGAGTTGAATGAGTTTAAGGTTCAATATAATATGTTGCTCAGTGAGTGAGCCCTCATATGACAAGTTTGTTGAATGGACAGAGGCTGTTATATTCCAGATGGACAGGAAATTCAGTGTCTACTGGGTATCAACAATATATTTAAATGTGGTGTTATTTGGAATTATGAAGCAACAAAGTCTACAAGGGCTATGTATTATGTCTGTAAGCCAAGTGCATGTGTGTTCTCTATCAATATGTCTGTTTTGCAGAAGGAAAAACCTTTCCACCTCTCTATGAGAACAAAGGAAACTGATTATCATCGGGTATTAGTGGTGTGAAACAGAACAGAGGTTAATGATTCCCATGTAACACTTTCTTCTCTCACTTACCTCAATAGTCTTAACCCTAGAATCCAATTTACAATAGAAAAAGAAATTAATAATAGTCTAGCCTTTCTAGACATCTTCATGACTTACCTATCTAATGTAACCTGGTCTTCACACAAGCATATATATATTATTATTATTATTACTCCACGGAGTCAAATACTCATCAAGGCAGTCTTTTAATCATGCACAGCTTATCATGTCAAGCACAAATTCTCCGAAAACTTTAACATCACCCCCCCACCCCAACAACAGTATGGGAATAGGGCATATAACTTCATTATTATTACTATTACCCCAAGGCCTCACGGAGTCAAAGACTCATCTGAGAGGTCCTTTTATCACACACACATCTCATCATACTGTGTCTTAAACACACTCAAACTCCTTGCAGATACCACACTCTCAGACAAGGCATTCCAATCATTCACAACTCCGCACGAAAAAAACCTGCCTCTCAATCCTCTACTCACACCCTCTTTATACAGTTTCCAGGGATGACCTCTGATTCTCTCCTGATCTCCCACCATTGTCTGTAGAACTTCTCCACCTTATAACAACCGCTTACCAACTTCTAGGTCTCTATCATATCTCCCCTCTCCCTCCTCTCCACCAGTCTCTGCAAATTACATCTTCTCAATCTTTCCTCATACTCAACATTCCAGAGGTCAGAAACTACCTTAGTCAGTCACCTTTGGACCCTTTCCAATATCTCTTCATCCTTTTGAAAACCCGGTGACCAAATCTGGGTACAATAGTCGATGTGTGGCCGAATCAAAGCCTTATACAACGGAACAAGAATCTCCCTACTTCTACAAGTCGGTGTCCTCTGCATCATTCCCAGAAGCCTTTGTGTTGTCTTCACAATTTTGGCGATGTGCCCACTAAATTTTAGATCCTTATCTGCTATCACCCCCAAGATCTCTTATTTCCTCTACCTCCAAAAATATATTCTCACCAAGCATGAATTCTGCATCCCATCTTTGTTTTCCAAATTTTAAAACCTTGCATTTTGCAACATTGAACTCACATCCCCATTTGCTTGCCTAATCACTCACTTTATTCAAGTCTTCTTGCAAGGCCACAACATCTTCACTACACTTCATGGTTCGTCCCAACTTTGCATCATCTGCAAACAACTGAATATCTCCATCCAAATCTTCACCAATATCATTAATATACAAGTTAAACAGTAATGGCCCTAAAACAGACACCTGAGGCACTCCACTAGTGACTTTCCTTTTTCTGGATATCGCACCCCCATACACAATTTGTTGATACCTATCAGATAGCCAGTTTCCAATCCAAGGCACTAATCTAATATCCAACTCCATCAGCTCTAGTTTGACTGTCAACTTATCATGAGGTACTCTATCAAAAGCCTTTACGAAATCCAAGTATATTACTGTGTATACTTCTCCTCTGTCCAAGGAAGCAGTCACTTTATTGTAATAAGTAAGTAGATTACTAAAACATGACCTCCTTTTACCAAATCCATGCTGTCCATCAAAGATAATACCATTGTTGTCAACCCAACTCGGGATAATAGTTCTCACAAGCTTCTCCAACAACTTAACCACAACACCTGACACAGAGATAGGCCTATAGCTTGTTGCTTGAGTTCGATCACCTCCATTATGAAGTGGCACAATCTTGCCAACTTTCCACACCTTAGGAACTTGACCAAGTGCAAGACTCGTATTAAAAAAATATGTCAAGGCAGGTGTCAACTCCCTGGCACATTACTTCAGAATACGCGGCGATATATTATCAAGTCCCACAGCGTTATTTACATCTATTTTACTCAACTCCCCAAACACCTCTTGCTCACTTATATTCAGTCTCTCCTACCCATCATCAACTGCTCTCAATCTCTCCATGAAGTCACATTCACAAGATTGAAAGATCTTTATGAACTGCTCATTAAGTATCTCCACCACACATTCTGCAATAGCCATCTTTATACCATTTTCCCCCAATCAATGTCATCCTTCCATAATCATTCTTTTGTTTGCTGACTACATATCGAAAGAACTCCCTAGGATTCTTTTTGTCTTCATTAGCTAACTGCTGTTCATGCCTCTCTTTAGCTACCCTCACCAACCAAGTCACCCTCCTTGCCTTGTCTTTGTAGACCTCATGAAATTGGTTATTTCCACTTCTCTTATACTGCCTCCATAATGCCCTTTTTCTCTGTATCGCGTGTTTAATCACTTTATTCATTCATCTCACACCTTCCTTATTTAACCTTCTCACCCTTGGAATACATTTAGACATTGCATCTACTAGATTGTTTTTGAAAATCCTCCAAGCTGCATTGATCTCTTTTCCAGCTAACTCATCATTCCACGCTACACCCGCAAGCTGTCTCCTGAGCTCTTCATAATCCCCCCCCTCCCTCCCTTGTAGTTCTACATATACCCTTTTCTCAGAGAGGTCCTCGCACTGCTGGCAACAAACCAGGTAATCACCTCATGGTCACTCTCACCGATTGGTGGATGATTTGACACCTCATTTATAATTACATCCTCTGATGAGATGACCAAATTCAAGACCCTTAATCCCCGTGTGCCCTCTATTACATACTGTCTGAGGTAGTTATCCCTCAAAAACTTAAGAAATTCATTTTCTCTACTTCCTATCTCATCATTCCAGTCTATATTGCCATAATTAAAATCACCCATAATGATCACCCTTTTCTTATTTGCTTGGCTTATTTGACTATACATTTCACTATCACCGCCATCCATATTACCTGGTCAATAACAACATCCCACCAAGTATTTGATTCCATTCACATCTATCTCACACCATACTGCTGCAAAACCACTGGCACTATTTCCAGCTTGCATCTCTACTTCGTATGGACATAACTCTTTCTCTATCATCAATAGCACCCCCCCCTCCCTTTTTACCCCTTCTATCCTCACGAAACACATCATACCCTTCCATCTCTATTCTTGTCAGGATGTCATCCTCTTCCAACCATGTCTCACTTATTCCGACAATCTTTGGGTGAACAGATGCAATTAGTGCAACCATTTCGCCTGCCTTGTTTCTTATACTTCTAGCATTGGTATACAAACACAACAGCTCATTTCTGGATCTACAGCTAGTTCCACTGATACCACTCACTCAATGTGATCTCTCCATGCTAGACTGGGGCCATTTCCCTTTCTGCCTCTTCATTTTAGAACACTTTTCAACCCCAACTGTTTCTTCTTGATCCCTGGTCATCCCATTCGTTTCCTGCTTACACATGCTCACACCTACTCTTGGAGCATCCACCTTTCTCATGCTGTGTATCCCTGTCTGCCCTGAGCCTCCCTGTTTCACTGCTCCTTTTTGCACACCCATCCTCTCATTTTCTATACTCATACCACTCACTTCCCCATTCACATCCACTTCTTCAATCTCTCCTGTCTTACTCTCCTGCTCTTCCACATCACTCCCCTCGTGATCTGATTCATTCTCTCTATCACTTCTCTACCTTCCAGCAGCAGTCTCTCCAAGCGACTCACACCATAACCACTCAAATGCAGTCCATCGCGCGCATACAGCTCACTTCGTCCCTCAAACTCATTCCACACATTAACAAGCTGCACTCCCATCTCCTCACACATTTCAGCCAGCATATCATTCATAATCCTTGCTCTCTGCCTCATTTCACCACAATCATACCTAGGCAAGACACTGACTACCCTTCCTGTCACACTATTCTCTTTTATCCTTCCAAGCAGCCTCCAGATATACATTTTGACATGCTCTTTGTTCTCTCTCAAATCATTTGTACCAATTAATACTATTAACTCTTTTGCTCGCTCCCGCCTCATATCCAATGCCTCAATCACTCTACTCATTTTACCGCCTGGGAAACATACCTTGTGCATTCTATCCTCTAGCCCTTAATCCTTAATAATGGAGTTGCCATACAACGCCACTCGCTCATCTTTCGTTAACTGTTTCATGCCATCATGATTTATATAGTTTTGACCTGAATTATCTTAATTTCATTCTGCATCCATTTTATTTCTTGCCTCATCCAATCCAATTCAACTTCCGAATCTCGTGACACATTCTCTCTATCATTCAATCTTTCTAACTCTCGACCCCCACTTCTCACTTTCACTCTCATTCATCCTTCTTTGTTTCCGTACTTTCGGTCCAACATACGTCCAACTTTCGCTATCATTCTTCTTACTTTCACTCTCATTTATCTTTCTTTGTTTCCGTACTTTCGGTCTAACATGCATCCAACTTTCGCTATCATTCTCACTTTCACTCTCATTCATCTTTCTTTGTTTCCGTACTTTCAGTCCAACATGCGTCCAACTTTCGCCATCATTCATTCTTTTTTTGCTATCATTCATTCTATCGATTTTTTTCACTTTCGATTTCTGTGTCATGCCATTTCTAGTTTCATTCGTTCTCTCAATTTCATTTCCTTATGTCAATCTCACCTCACTTTCGTCCCTTTTAACATCTGTTGCAGTTTTCAAATCACTCTTTTTCTTTTTTACTGATTTTTTAACATTTTTTCGCCTCTCTTGCTCACCTTCCTTCTCTTTGAAATGTGCACCCATGCTCCCCGCGACATTTTCTTTACTAACACTTTCTATCATCAATTTCATATTTGCATTCATCACTTCCTTGTTCAGGTCACACTTCGCACACACCCTTCTTCCATCCATGCTAGTTCCAGTGAGGACTCTTTTGCAGCAGAACTCAACATATATACCACACTTTACCTAATGGCTAGTTCCCGCAGTATCAAAAAAATAAACAAGCCTTCCTCAATCCACAACCCTCTCTTCAGAAAGATTTTAGTAATGCTATCACCATCTCCTATGTCTGAGACACATCAGAAAAAATAGTCAGAATCGTAAAGAATGACAATCTTTTGCACAATTTTCAAGCTCCACTTAAATCTAGCTAGCCTTATCTGCTCCACTAAAGAAAAACTCCTTCCTCTCTCAGTTCCTAGTGTATATAGAGAGAGTTCCTTGTTGCTGCAAGTTGGCCTACTATGAATAGATAGGAAGATCAGCTAACATCCACATGGAAAAACATAAGAAATATATCTGCAGTCATGAACATGGTCAATCGAGGCTTGCAGAATATGCTTTGGATACAGCAAATGGAATCAATTTGAAAAAGACCACCATGCTCCATCACAGTAAATTTTGAAGACAAAGACTGTTTTTAGAATTTGTTGCTGCTCTTAAAATAATCAGCCTAATTTGAATATGGCGGCATAAAACTTCCCAAAATTTGGAAAACAGTACTATTTTGAGATCCCAGTTTACATACTGGGCCATTGACAGGTGCCACACCCAGTTAGGAGTCTAATCTTTCATCCACATGCTTCACTTAGTTTTGTATTGCCTTTGCGTGTGTGCGCGTTATAAATAATATGTTATACTCCCTGATGATGCCTCTGTAACTCAGACAAAATATCCCAAGAATTAAATATTATTTCTAATTCTTCCTCAGTGCTGTTTCACTCCTTCTAAAATTTCTCCTAGCACTTAAGCCTTAACACACAGACGTTAACAATACTGAGATATTTAAACAGCAATATCAGGAATATGTGGTGTGAGTAAGAAACTGAGATAAAGGTTTTCCTTTTCATTTTTTTATTTGTTTACATGGAAAGTGTTGGTTCAGCAAAATGTTTCACCTAAAAGTGTGGTGAACAGAGAAATGCCTTTAACAGTACTTTTTCACTTCCTATAGAAGGAAAATACTGACAATAACTACCATACATGGGTGCATAATATGTTTATCACACCTACTCTTTTGTGAGATACACAAAATTTTTATTTATTATTGTTGTTTGTTATCAAGATAGAAAAGGGAAGATGTAACTTTCTGCTGGTTAATGCATTAGTTGACAAAATAGGCTATTTAATTTGATTAAAGCCCTCAAGTTCTCAATATCACAATTATATAAATACTAGCTGTGTTACCCAGTAATCATCTTAACCTATGAATCTGTTTTGATATCAGTTCATCAAAAATTAAAAATCACAGAAAGTTTACCTTCAGGATATTTAATGAGGAAAATTTTATCCTTCTCGTTGTTATTATTATCCCCCAGATCACCATGGAGTCAAAGAAGCATCATGGGAGATCTCTCTCTATCATGCACACAGCTCATCTTACAATGCCTTAAATACTTTCCTATTCTCTAAACAATAAATTACATGATAAGCACAGTAATTAACTTAAATGAATGAAAGTACAGATATTTCGTACTGAAACTAACAGTACATCATCAGTGTAGAAACAAGCAAATCAAAAGAACAGGAATACAAGGTACATACAGCAGTCAGTGGTTTACCAATTAAAATTTGTTGCCCCATGCTAGAAATTAATATTAAAAAATAATATTATTAAAAACTATTTTTGATGGTTACATAAGATAAGAATCTCCCAAACTTTTGGAAGAGAGAGACAATCATTCCAATTCAGATTTGGCCAATGTAAAAGGGCTTTGCAATTTTCTTTGCAAAGGTATTCATATTTAAACCTGCTTCTACGGAGAAGACTTGCTTCAACCTACTGGATACTGATGGAAGTTTTCCACTTGGTTAGACTATAAATTATATATTTAGTTTAATCCTTTATCCAAGTGTAAGCAAACTAAGATTGCACCTGAAGTATCTTCAGGATAGGAGCAACTCGTAGCAAAGGTGGACAAAGCATCACATCGATTGCCTTAGTATCCCATAATGCAAAGCACATCTCCTTGCGGACATGTATAATGCTATGCATTATGGGGGAGAGAGAGAGAGGTCGAAACTGGTCTGGGTAGTGACCCTTCCCATAATGCATAGCATTATACATGTCAGCAAGGAGATGTACTTTGCATTATGGGATACTAAGGCAAGTGATGCAAAGCTTTGTCCACCTTTGCTATGAGTTGCCCCAGTCCTGAAGATACTTCAGGTGCAAACTTAGTTTGCTTACACTTGGATAAAGGATTAAACTAAATATATAATTTATACACTGGATACTGTGTTTAGTGTCAATACTATGCTGCTGTGTCAGACTAGACTTTTTTGAGGTTTCAGGTATTCGATATGATACTGATGTTCCTTAATTATTTTTTCCACAGCATGGCCTGTTTGCCCAAAGTATGTTAGATTACATTCACAAGGTATCTGGTAAATGCCAGGTAATGATAGAGGTAACAGTTTGTTTTTGTAAATGGCAACAGATGAGAAATTTTTTTGATAGGAAAATATGTGGAAATGAAATGATACTTCTTCAAAATTCTACCATTCAGAGATGCCAGAAATATAAGGAATTGGAACCTAGGAGTCAATTATCTGCTGGATTTGATTAGGGTTGTAACCATTAAATTCCATTAACATTTTGATAGTGAGAAGTTCTTGTTGTAAGCTTGAGGGAGAGGAGCACCCATTATGTGCTCTATTAATTAAAGACTAGATAACACCAATTTTTTGAGAGGTGTGATGAGCAGACTTTTGATGAATGTACCTGCCAGTAAAGGTAGATTTTAGATAAACACTGGTTGATAAATTACCAGAGGCTGTGCATGTAAGATGGATGTCCAAGAATGGTAAACTACTGGTCTTTTTTTTCTTTTTCTTTTTCTTTTTTTTTTCCAGTGGTGAACTGAATGCTTGGGTAAAGGCTATTTATCTGTTGTAGGAAAGTGGTAAGTTCATTTTCAGAATGAGGCTAAATAGCAAAGATATCATCAACATAACGAAACCAATGAGAGGGTTGGGGATGAATGGATGAGAATAAGGTATCTTCCAGATGGTTCCAAAAATAGTTTGCCAAAGGTGGAGACAGAGGGCTACCCGTGGCAGTACCTTCAACTTGTCTGTAGATCTTGTTTTTCTAGCTGAAATATCCTGATTATATAACAAATTCAAAAATCTTTCCAATATCAGGAGGGTAATCATCATATAATCACATTGTTAATTTACTATATGATGATTACCCTCCTGATATTGGAAAGATTTTTGAATTTGTTATACAATCAGGATATTTCAGCTGGAAAAACAAGATATATAGACAAGTTGAAGGTGCTGTCATAGGTAGCTCTCTGTCTCCACCTTTGGCAAACTATTTTTTGAACCATCTGGAAGATACCTTATTCTCATCCATTCATCCCCAACCCTCTCATTGGTTTCGTTATGTTGATGATATCTTTGCTATTTAGCCTCATTCTGAAAATGAACTTACCACTTTCCTACAACAGATCAATAGCCTTTACCCACACATTCAATTCACCATGGATAAAGAAAAGGTTGGTAGTTTACATTCTTGGACATTCTTCTTACATGCACAGCCTCCAGTAATTTATCAACCAGTGTTTATTGAAAACCTACCTTTACCAGTAGATACATTGATCAAAAGTCTGCTCACACACCTCTCAAAAAACTGGCATCATCAAGTCTTTAATTAATAGAGCACATAATGTGTACTCCTCTCCCTCAAGCTTACAACAAGAACTTCTCACTATCAAAACATTAATGGAATTTAATCGTTACAACACTAATCAAATCCAGCAGATAATTGACTCCATGTTCCAACACCTCAGAATTCTTCAACAGACTGTAGAGTTCCAATCCCTTATATTTCCTGCATTTCGGAACCGATTGGTAGAATTTTGAAGAAGTATCATCTCAATCCCACATATGTTCCTATCAACAAAATTCTCACCTGTTGCTATCTACAAAACACAAACTGTTTATCAGTTTATCAGATACCTTGTGAATGTAATCTAACATACTTTGGGCAAATAGACCGTGCTGTGGAAAAAGGAATTAAGGAACATCAGCATTATATCGAATACATGAGACCTCAAAATATGGTCTGGCTCAACATAGTATTGACATCATCATCATCATCAAATTCCTGCCATGTACCTTCAAGGGGTATACAGGATATGACAGTACTACATGAAAAAATTACATCATTACTAACTTCCTATCTACAATTTTCCTCCAAATCAGTCTGTTACTTGTCAAGACTCCAACATTATCAGATTTTATATTTCTATCGTATAAGGCACTTTCTACCATATCAATCCACCTATATCTTGGTCTTCCTCTGGGTCGTTTTCCTGCCAACCTGGCAGAGAACACTTGTTTTGCTAATCTTTCCTCTCCCATTCTATTTAAGTGACCATACCATCTGAGATTAGCTCTGCTGACGCATTCCTGGATGCTGACAATGTCAAGTTCTTTCCTAATATCCTCATTTTTAATATGATATTGCCATTGATGCCATCTGTTCATGCCTCTAATCTTTCTCAGGACTCTCATATCTGCGGTCTCTAGTCTTAGGTCAAGTGTTTTACTTCTGACCCAGCTCTCAGATCCATAAGTTAAAATTGGTTTGAACACAGTCTTGTATACAGCTAATTTAGTGTTCCGACTAATTTCTTTCTTATTCCTTATGAATTTATTCAATTGACTTCCCACGATACCAGCTTTGCTGATTCTGTTGTCTATTTCTATATTTAGTTTACCATCTTCAGTAAAAATTGTGCCTAAGTAGCTGAAATGTTTTACTTGTTCCACAGGTTCTCCATTCACAACACAGTTGACATTTTCAATGATTCTGCCTATTTTCATTGTCTTTGTCTTTTTATTGCTGACCTTCATACCATATCTATTACAACAGCTATTCAATTTAGTCAGAGCATCTTGCAGACTTGTAGCGGATTTATTTAGAAGTATAACATCATCCGCATAAAGCAAAGAGCTGACATTAACATCTCCAATTTTGATATCAGGTTTAATACCACATTCCTTCATAATGTGATCCATATAGATAATGAATAACAGAGGGGATAATGTACATCCTTGTCTCACACCAGATTTAACATTAAACCATCTTCCTGTACTTCCTTCAATTCTAACTGCTGACTCACAACTCAAATAAAGACTAAGTATTGCTTGATATAATGCCCCATTGACACCATATAACTGCAGCGTATTGAATAGCTTCTCTCTTGGCACCTTGTCATATGCCTTTTCCAAATCGACAAAACTTAAATACAGATCTTTGTTATATTCCCATGCTTTCTCGACTATTTGTCGTAAAGTGAAGATCTGATCCTGACAGCCTCTATTTGGCCTGAATCTAGCTTGTTCTTCACCAAGCTTTTCTTCCACAATTCTTCTCAACCGTTTATCAACTATACTTGCATAGATCTTGCCAGGAACACTCAGTAGGGAAAAACCTCTGTAATTCTCACATTCAGTTTTATTTCCCTTAAGTATTGACATTAAACTTAGTATCCAGTGGGATGAAGCTTGTCTTCTATATTGAAGCAGGTTTAAATACGAACGCCTTTTCAAAAAAAGTCGCGAAGCCCTTTTACATTGGCCAAATCTGAATGATTGTCTCTCTCTCTCTCTCTCTCTCTCCAAACGTTTGGGAGATTATTTTCTTATGTAAGCATCAAAAATAGTTTTTAATACTATTTTTAATAATATTATTTATTAATATTAATTTCTAGCATGCGACAACAATTTTTAATTGGTAAACTACCAACTGCTGTATGTACCTTGTATTCCCGTTCCTTTGATTTGCTTGTTTCTACATGCTGATGATATACTGTTATTTATTATTATTATTAAACAAGACCTCATGGAGTCAAAGACTCATCTGGGAGGTCCTTTTATCACACACACACACACACACATCTCATCATACCGTGTCTTAAACACACTCAAACTCCTTGCAGACACCACACTCTCAGGCAAGGCATTCCAATCATTCACAACTCTGCATGAAAAAAACCTGCCTCTCACTCCCCTACTCACACCCTCTTTATACAGTTTCCAGGGATGACCTCTGGTTCTCCCCTGATCTCCCACTATTCTCTGTAGAACTTCTCCACCATTGATCTTATAACAACCCCTTACCAACTTGTAGGTCTCTATCATTTCTCCCCTCTTCCTTCTCTCCACTAGACTCTGCAAATTACATCTTCTCAATCTTTCCTCATACTCTGCATTCCAGAGGTCAGAAACTACCTTAGTCAGTTGCCTTTGGACCCTTTCCAACATCTCTTCATCCTTCTGAAAACCTGGAGACCAAATCTGGGCACAATAGTCCATGTGTGGCCTAATCAAAGCCTTATACAATGGAACAAGAATCTCCCTACTTCTATATCATTCCCAGAAGTCTTTGTGTTGTCTTCACAATTTTGGCGATGTGTCCCCTAAATTTTAGATCCTTATCCACTACACCCCCAGATCTCTTATTTCCTCTACTCCCAACAATATATTCTCACCAAGCAAGAATTCTGCATCCCATCTTTGTTTTCCAAATTTTATTAAAACCATACATTTTGCAACATTGAACTCACATCCCCATTTCCATGCCCAATCACTCAATTTATTCAAGTCTTCTTGCAAGGCCACAACATCTTCACTACTCTTTATGGTTCATCTCAACTTTGCATCATCTGCAAACAACTGAATATCTCCATCCAAATCTTCGCCAATATCATTAATTTACAAGTTAAAACAGTAATGGCCTTAAAACAGACCCCTGAGGCACTCCACTAGTGACTTTCCTTTTCCTGGATATTGCACCCCCATACACAACTTGTTGATACCTATCAGATAGCCAGTCTCCAATCCAATGCACTAATCTAATATCCAACCCCATCTCCTCTAGTTTGACTGTCAACTTATCATGAGGTACTCTATCAAAAGCTTTTGCAAAATCCGAGTATATTAATGTGTATCCTTCTCCTCTGTCCAAGGAAGCAATCACTTTATTGTAATAAGTAAGCAGATTACTAAAACATGACCTCCCTTTAGCAAATCCATGCTGTCCATCAAAGATTATACCATTGTTATCAACCCAACTCTGAATCCTAGTTCTCAAAAGCTTCTCCAACAACTTAACCACAACACCTGACACACAGATAGGCCTATAGTTTGATGCTTGAGTTCGATCACCTCCTTTATGAAGTGGCACAATTTTGCCCTCCTTCCGCTCTTTAGGAACTTGACCAAGTGCAAGACTCGTATTAAAAAAATATGTCAAGGCAGGTGTCAACTCTCTGGCACATTCCTTCAGTATACGCAGTGATATATTATGAAGTCCCACAGCCTTATTTATATCTAGTTTACTCAACTCCCCAAACACCTCTTGCTCACTTACCGTCAGTCTCTCCTCCCCATCATCAACTGCTCTCAATCTCTCCATGAAGTCACATTCACAAGATTGAAAGATCTTTATGAACTGCTCATTAAGTATCCCCAACCACACATTCTGCATTAGCTTTTTTTATACCATTTCCTCCAATCAATGTCATCCTTCCATAATCATTCTTTATGAAATATCTGTACTTTCATTTCATTAAAGTTAATTACTGTAGTTATCATGTAATTCATTGTATAAAGTCATGCCACACATGCACCTTTAAAGATTATTCCCATTCTCTACAGACACCACTCTCAGGCAATTCATTCAGCATTCTCCAAACAAATATCCTACTTCTCAATCTTTTGCTCATACCCTTCTTATACAGATTCCATTGATGACCAGTTGTTATTCTTCACTTCCATCCAACATTCAATGAAAAACCTTCTGAACATTAATTTGATAAATGATTAAAGCATTAAAGTTCTCAATATCATAGTTATATAAATACTGGCAGTGTTACTCACTATCATGTTATTCTATGAATCTGTTTGATATTAGTTCATTAAAAAAAAAATAATAAAAAATCCATGCAGTTAGCCTAGTGGGTATGTGCTTTACAACCATATGGCTGGGAAAGGAGCATCCTAGGCTCGATTCCAGTCACAGATGTGAGGAGCTTAAGGGTCTTTCTCAGACACAGCCAAGTTAGCTGGTCTTGGGCATGGACAGCAAAGTTTTTCTGCCCAATGACCTGTGAACACACACACAGCTACAGCCATAGAATATACCGGGAGGCATAGGGCTGGTCACCTTATCCTCGGGATGGGTACGACTTAAAAGGGCTTAAGATAGCTCTGTAACAGGCCAGTAGGCCTAACACATAAAAGGGAGAAGAAGAAGAAAAAAAACCTGGCCAACTTGTAAGACTATCATATCTTTCTTCCTCTTATTCACCAGACTGTATAAATTACATCTTCTGAACCTCTTCTTCATGCTCAACTCCAGAGACTAGAAACCACCTTAGTCAATTTCCTCTGAATCCTTTCATTGAAAAGGATCCAATAAATCTTCATCCGTTTGAAAACCAGGTGACCAAATCTATGCACAGCAATTTATACATAGCTAAACGAAGTCTTATCCAATAAAATCAGAATCTCAACTATATCCTCTGCAGCAGTTATTTTTTTACTATTTTCTTCAACTAATATCATCCTTCTGTTTTTTTTAATTTATGTTTAATTTGATTTTTTTTTTCTGGCCAATGCAATTGGCCAGAAAAAATAGTGATCTTCTTTTTCTTCTTCTGCAGCTTCTCCCACTTAAGTGGGGTCACTGTTTGTAATGAGTCTCCTCCACACCTTCCAGTTTTGGGCTGTCACCACAACCAAGTTCTTCATCTTCAAGTTCTCTTCTACCAGCTCCCTCCATCTCTTCTTTGGCAGCCCACACTTCTGCCTTCCTTGCACATCCATCTGCATGACCTTTCTTCCCACATATTCATCCTACCTCCTCATCACATGACCAAACCATCTCAACCTTGCCTCCTGCATTTTCGCTCCTAAGTTCATAACTTTCACTGTTCCCCTGACATAGTCATTTCTCAGACGATCCTTTCTGGTCACACTGCACATCCACCTAAGCATTCTCATCTCTGCTACTTCCATCCTGCTGATATTATTTTTCCTTAGGGCCACAGTTTCTATAGCATATGTCATAGCTGGCCTCACTACTGTCCTATAAATTTTGCTTTTCAGATTGATCGGCACCCTCTTATCGCATAACACTCCAGCCATCTCCCTCCAGTTCTTCCAACCTGCTTGTATCCTGCATCCCACTTCCTTCTCAGCTCCTCCATCTTCTTCCACTGTTAAACCTAAGTATCTAAAGTCTCTCACCTTCCTGATGACAATTCCTTCCAGCTTCATCTCCTGGCCACCGCCCACTGCGCAACACATATACTCTGTCTTACTTCTGCTCAGTCTCATACCTCTCTCTTCCAGTACTTTTCTCCATCTTTTAGTTTAGTTCCCGCTTCTTCTCTTGAATCTACACACAACAAGATGTCATCTGTATACAACATTGTCCAAGGCGCATCTTCTCTCACCTCCCAGAAAAAATAGTGATAATATATTGAAAATATTGATAACTTCTGAGAGATATCAATATCAATATTTTCCAGAGAAAATATTGATTACTTCTGGGAGAATGATGCTTTAAAAAAGTGCATGTTTGGTTCCAAATTATAAAGTTTGCATATCTATATGCAAGTAGCATAGTAATGATGATGCTTCAAATTTTGTTTACTAATGCACGGGTAAAGAATTATTATTATTATTATTATTATTATTATTATTATTATTATTACGGCTATCTCCATGGAGTCAGGAGACTCATTTCAGGAGACCCAAACTAGCAAAACAATATCTGTCATATCTATTCTTGAATTCATTTACAGACAAAGAGCTCACAACTAAGTCAGGCAATGAATTCCACTCGTTCACCACCCTCCAGGCAAAAAACCTTGTTCTGACACCTTTGTTAACCACACTCTTCTTTAATATCCAGAGATGACCTCTTGTTCTTCCATCACTATCACACAGCTGAAACATTTCCCCTGCATCAATCCTATAAAACCCTTTCAGTAATTTAAATGTTTCTATCATATCCCCTCTTCTTTGCCTATCAACCAATCTCTGCAGGGGGCATTTTTTATATCACTCACCAACTTGGTCACTCTTCTCTGAACCCTCTCCACATCCTCCTCATCTCCAAGGAATCCAGGTGACCAGACCTGAGCACAGTAATCCAAATGTGGAAGTATCAATGCTTAATAAAGGGGAATAATAACCTCTTTATCTCTGGATGTCAGTGTGTTCCTCAAGAACCAAGTAATCCTATGTGCAATCTTGGACACCATAGCAATGTGTCCTCTGAACTTCATCTCCAAATCTACCAACACCCCTAAGTCCCTAGCCTCATCAATCTCTTGGAGTACCTTTCCATCAATGTAGTACACAGCTGGTAATCTTTTAATCCCAAAATGCATGACTTTGCACTTTTCCACATTGAACTGACATCTATTATCTTTTGCCCATTCTAACAGCTTATTTAAATCATCCTGCAAACTTTCAACATCAGCTTGATTTTTTATTGTGCTACACAACATTGCATCATCAGCAAACAACTGAATATCTCCCTTTAAGCCATTTCCTATATCATTTATATACAAATTAAACAACACTGGCCCAAGCACAGAGCCCTGAGGCACACCACTGGTCACCTGCCTCATTCTGGACTTGGCACCTCCATACACCACCTTATGGTATCTCTCCCTGAGCCATTCTCCTATCCATATCACCAATTTAATATCCATTCCCATCTGCTCCAATTTGCGTAATAGTGTTCCATGGGGTATCCTGTCAAAAGCCTTAGCAAAGTACAGAAGTACCACTGTGTAGCCTGTTCCTTTGTCCAAGGTTTATTTTTCACTTGGTTAGAGTATAATAAATTTAGTTTAATCCTTTATCCAAGAATGAGCAAACAAAGTTTGCGCCTTAAAGTATCTTCAGGAGTGGGTTAAGGTGGTACAACACCAGGGCAACTCGTTGCAAAGGCAGAGCAAGCTACCAACACTCCTATCTCCTATAATGCAAAACCCATCTCCTTGCGGATATGTCTAATGTTATGCATTAAGGGAAGGGCCACTACACAGACTAGTTTCAACCTTTATTGAGGTCTCTTCAGTGGGAGCCAGGCCCAAGTGGAGATATCAGGCAGAAGCATTAGCAGGTCATCTCTACCTATAGGAATTGCCAATTGGTGTGCCACACTTTTTTAATAATTTACTCTGGATTTAGAGAAAGATGTTGAAGGTTTATTTTTCACTTGGTTAGAGTATAATAAATTTAGTTTAATCCTTTATCCAAGTGTGAGCAAACAAAGTTTGCACCTGAAAGTATCTTCAGGACTGGGGTAAGGTGGTGCAACACCAGGACGACTCCTTTGCTCACACTTGGATAAAGGATTAAACTAAATTTATTATATTCTAACCAAGTGAAAAAATAAATAAACTTTCAACATCTTTCTCTGAATCCAGAGTAATTTATTAAAAAGGTGGCACACCATTTGGCAACTCCTATAGGTAGAGATGACCATGCTAATGCTTCTGGCTGGAATCTCCACTTGGGCCTGGCTCCCACTGAAGAGACCTCAATAAAGGTCGAAACTAGTCCGGGTAGTGGCCCTTCCTTTAATCCATAACATTAGACACATCTGCAAGGAGATGGGTTTTGCATTATAGGAGATACTGAGATAGGAGTGTTGGTAGCTTGCTCCGCCTTTGCAACGAGTTGCCCTGGTGTTGTACCACCTTAACCCAGTCCTGAAGATACTTTCAAGTGCAAACTTTGTTTGCTCACACTTGGATAAAGGATTAAACTAAATTTATTATACTCTAACCAAGTGAAAAATAAACATTCAATATCTTTCTCTAAATTCAGAGTAAATTATTAAAAAAGGGTGGCACACCAATTGGCAATTCCTATAGGTAGAGATGACCTGCTAATGCTTCTGCCTGATATCTCCACTTGGGCCTGGCTCCCGCTGAAGAGACCTCAATAGAGGTCAAAACTAGTCTGGGTAGTGGCCCTTCCCTTAATGCATAACATTAGACATATCCGCAAGGAGATGGGTTTTGCATTATAGGAGATACTGAGATAGGAGTGTTGGTAGATTGCTCCGCCTTTGCAACAAGTTGCCTTGGTGGTGTACCATCTTAACCCAGTCCTAAAGATACTTTCAAGTGCAAACTTTGCTTGCTCACACTTGGATAAAGGATTAAACTAAATTTATTATAGTTCTTTTGTCCAACTCAGATGTTATTCTATTATGAATAGTTAATAGATTGCTAAGGCAGGATCTACCTTTAACAAAACCATGTTGGCCTCTATAGAGTATCATATCCTGATCCACCCATTCTTGAATTTTGTCTTTAACCAACTTTTCCAATACTTTTACCACTACTCCTGAGATGGTGATTGGTCTGTAATTAACTACCGCAGCTTTAGAGCCACCCTTATGCAAAGGAACCACTTTGCCTAACTTCCACTCCCTAGGCACCATACCAGAGTTCAAACTTAAATTAAATATCCAAGTAAGAGGGGTTGACAATTCATTTGCACCTGGCTTAAAAGAAGGATATAATTTCTTGTTAGTATAATTTACTTTTTAAGCAAAAAACACTATAAAGAAAAACATTGCATATTATGATAATACAAAAATTGAGGTTTTGAAACCTTGTATTATTATCGGAGGATGTAATTGTGAATGGGTTTCACACTTTCTTCCAGTTGAGGAGAGTGATTACGAAGTGATTACCTGGGTTGTGGCTAGTCACATGCAAACTTTTGTGAAGAAAGGATACATGTGGAATTACAAGGCTGGTGATTATGACACACTTAGGGGACAATATGGAGCTATAGCATGGAGCAAGGAGTTGAGTGGTAAGAAAATAAATGCTGCTTGGGAACTGACAAAGAAATACATAACAGCATCAATGTGTGAATGTATTCTCGACTACTGGAATTATCAGTGCCCTTGACCATGTTGTTTAATCTGAGTCTCAGGTCTGGCTTAGTCCCGAAGGCGTGGAAAGAGGGGAAAATAGTTCCACTGCATAAAGGAGGATCCAAGACTATGGTTGCAAATTACCGACCGATCAGCATATCAGGATTCGTTGTCAAGGTCTTGGAGAAAGTAGTCAAGGGAAAAATACAGGAATGGATTGATGAAAATGAGATACTGTACAGAGGACAGCATGGCTTTGTGAAGGGTAGATCATGCCTCAGTAACTTGCTCAAGTTTTATAACAGGGTGATGGCTGAACTGGATAAGGGAAATGGGTTTACAGTGATACTGCTGGACCTGGCAAAGGCGTTTGACAGGATACCACATGGAATTCTAATCCGTAAACTACAACATATGGGAATGGATATAGGGTTGGTGAGATGGATAGCTGGGTGGTTGATGGAGAGATATCAAAGAGTAGTTTATTCAGGAGTAGAGTCCAAAAAACGGCCTGTGACTAGTGGTGTGCCACAGGGTTCTGTTCTTGGACCACTGCTGTTTAATCTGTTCATTAACGATATAGGGAATGGTCTAAGTGGGACAGTTCATTTGTTCGCTGATGATGCAAAGTTGGGTAGGGCGATAGTGAATGCAGAAGATGTCAAAGTCTTGCAAGATGACTTAGATAGATTGGAGTTCTGGACTAAGGAGAATGGATGTCAATTTAATGTGACAAAATGTAAGGTTATGCATTTCGGAGTGAAAAGATTAGCAGCAGTATACCACATTGGTGGAACTGTACTCCAAGAGATTGATGAGGCCAGGGACTTGGGAGTGTTGGTGGATAGGGAGATGAAGTTTAGGGGGCACATTGCGAAAGTAGCTAAATCAGCTCATCAACTCACTTGGTTGTTGAAAAATATCTTGACGAGCAGAGAAAAACAAGTTATTGTACCTCTGTACAGAGCCCTGATAAGACCTCATCTCGATTACTGTGCCCAGATTTGGTCACCTCGGTTCCTTCTTGATGGGGAGGAGGTTGAGAGGATCCAGAGGCGAGTGACTAAGATGATAGCAGGTCTATGGAATGCACCATATGAGAACAGGTTGAAGATTTGTGGGTTGCAGAAACTAGTTGATAGGCGAAAAAGGGGAGATATGATTGAGACATTCAAATTGCTAAAAGGATTCTATAGGATTAATTCAGATGATATTTTTGAGATCAGGACTGGTGGTGGGAGAACTAGGGGACACCCATGGAAGCTGGGCAAGAGCGTGGTTAGCAGGGGTGTTAGAGCTGGGTTCTTTACTTTTAGAGTGGTAAATGAGTGGAATAAGCTGCCAGAGCCTGTTGTGGGTGCTATGACAGTGAGCGAGTTCAAGGCAAGGTATGATAGATACTGTGAGAATGTTGAACAGCTGTGTGAACATGATGTTTAGGGCCTCCCTCGATGAGTCTAAGGACTCCTGGAGTAGCCCGTGGTAATAATAATAATAATAATAGTAATAATAATAATAATTCTGTAGGCCAAATATGCTGAATAAGGTAGGTGTAAAATAGATGAATGATGAGCTTAAGCATGAAATCTGGAAGAAGGTACTTTGGAGGCAGCATAAGATGAATAATGGTAATATTCAGTTAAATGAAGAGTACAAAGAACAAGCCAGGAGAGTTAACTCCATTAGTAGGGAAAACAGAAATGCAGTATGAGCAGAAATTGGCAAATCAAATTAAGAAAAACCCTAGAGAGTTTTTTAGATATGTGGCAAGTAGAAGGAAGAATGGTCATGGTAAGATGATGATAATGGATGAAAATCATGAAATGGTAACTGCTGTAGAAGAAATTTATAAGGGTGTATCATCCTGATCAGGTGGAATCATGACGAAGTGTAGAAAACATAGGAGAGGATGGCTTAATTGTGAGTGAGCAGGCAGTATTTGAGAAAATAAATAACCTTGATGTCAAAAAGGC
Organism: Typopeltis vanoorti; assembly: GCF_054136105.1. Classification (NCBI taxonomy): domain Eukaryota; kingdom Metazoa; phylum Arthropoda; class Arachnida; order Uropygi; family Thelyphonidae; genus Typopeltis; species Typopeltis vanoorti. The sequence continues at coordinate 105,896,645 of NC_143556.1, read as the reverse complement.
AATAGGATTTGATGACATATCATCAAGCATCTTAAGGGTTCCTTAATGTTCCAGGGAACTGGCAGTAGCATTGGCATGCCTGTTTAATAAGAGTCTTACAACAGCACAGGTTCCAAGGGAGTGGAAGGAGGGTAAAATTGTTCTACTGAATAAAGGTGGTGATAAGGCTGTAACTTCAAATTATAGGCCAATCTGTATATCTGGAGTTGTGGTGAAGTTACTGGAGACATCAGTGAGAAGTAGAAAACAGAAATGGGTAAAATTAAAGATATACCAAGAAATTATATTCTTGGTTTAATCCTTTATCCAAGTGTAAGTAAAAAGTTTGTACTGAACTATTGTCAGGACTGGAGCAACTCGTATTAAGAAGCTAATGACTTCGCATTACTTGCCTTAGTATCTCATAATGCAAATTTATATATGTCTATATCTTATAGACATATATAATGCTATGCATTATGGGAAGGGTCACTACTCAGACTGGTTTCGACCTTTATTGAGGTCTCATCAGTGGGAGCCAGACAAGAGATGATACTAAGCTTGAAGTAACGCAAAAGTCATATTTTTGTATATGAGTAGCCAAAAAGTGTCGCACCTTATTATTAAAATACTCTGGATTACAGATAGTTGTCTTAAGTTTTTCCACTTGGTTATACTATAAATGAAAGATACCAAGATTTCATTTATGAGTAGCCACCTTTTGGCTATTCATATACGAAAATATGTCTAATGCATTACTTCAACCTTAGTATCACCTCTGGGTCTGTCTCCCACCGATGAGACCTCCATAAAGGTCAAAACCGGTCTGGTAGTGACCCTTCCAATAATGCATAGCATTGTATGTGTTTGTAAGGATATATGCTTTGCATTATGGTATACTAAGGGAACTGATGAGAAGTCTTTAGCTTCTTTATAAGAGTTGCCCCATTCCTGAAATTAGTTCAGGTGCAAACTTGAACTAATTTCAAGTATCATATATCTTTAATTTATAGTATAACCAAATGGAAAAACTTTCAACAGAAATGGGTTGTATCAAAAAAATAATCAGTTCCTCCCCCATTCCCCGTCCTTCTCGTCAACAAGATTTTACAAATGCCATCACCATACCCTACATCCATGGCACATCCGAAAAAATAGCCAGGATTCTAAAAAAGTACAACCTACACACAGCATATAAGCCCCACCGCAAACTTGCTACCTTATCCATTCTATGAAAGATCAGCTCCCCTCTCTCTATGCCTGGAGTTTACAAAGTACCCTGTTCCTGTAAGCTGGCGTACTTTGGACAGACAGGCAGATCAGCATCCATCTGCCTGGAGGAACACAAGTCTTACATCTGTAAACACAACTATGGTCATTCAGGCTTGGCTGACCATGTTTTGGACACCACCCACAGGGTATCATGGAAGAAAACCACCATGCTCCACCACAGCAAATTCAAGAAAGAAAGACTTTTCTTAGAAGCAACTCTCAGAAACCAACCAAACCTTAATAAATACAGTTGCATTAAGCTTCCGAAGATTTGGGAAACACTCATCACCAGAGGTCCCACCTTACATTCCAGGCCACCTACTACCGCCCTTAGAGGGCACTCCACCTAGATAGGACTTTAGTGTCACCCACGCGGTTGGGCTTAGTATTGTATGATATTTGTGTGCATGTTACATTAGTTGTTTTTGTAATCCCCATAGATGTCCTAGTGACTAGGACAAAATATAGGAAGTATTAAATTCTATTTTAATCCTTTTTGAGTGTTGTAAAAAATCCATTAAGCCTCCAACATGATGTGTGCAATAGTGTGTACCTCCCATTACATATTACATTTGATTACAATGTAATTTGTCAGGTGATCACCAGGTGGTAAAAATAATAACATACACATACAGGCCACTAAATTGGAAACTTTTATTTAATACCATGGTTTCCATATAGACATGCAACTGCCAATACTGCTCCTCTTTAATTCTCTATGGATATTTTGCTGAGATACTGGTTGAGAACACCCTTGATTAAATGCTTCATCAAATGCTGTATATAGGAAGTTCTGTTTTTCTGTACCAGCCTTTTCTGCTGATGGGTGATCTAGTTCCTGAGACTGTTTTAGGACCAGAGTTACATCTCCTAGACAAGCAATGTCGATTATTTTTCCACTTATGAAACACCAGGAATATCTCACCTTTTGAGAAATCAGTCAGCTCTGTTGTTTTCAAAATTGTGGCTCCAGCCAGAAGGGTACCCATAATAAGGCCTTATCAAAGTCCAAAGATCCTTTGTTTTTCCCAATGTGATGTTGTCAATTGATGATTACTGACAAACAGCATTCTTAAATATTTGCCTAGAACATGTGGTGACACATGTGACCAAGTATTTTGCATATACACTGTATAAGTGATGCTTATGCATATCTGCACAAAGGTTTCTAATTCAGTAGCCAGCATGTGTAGTTGTTCTGAAAGATGGTGAAAGATAATTTACATTTTATATTTACTCTGTGACAATATCAATAGTTTTGAATCGAACTTCTTTGTGAGATAGCTGAGACTGGTATGCAGTTTTCAGTTCAGTTTTAGATTGTGTAGTGTTTAATCTCTCGGTTTCTTTGTGTGTTCATTGATCAGAGACAAAGTGATGGTAAGAATGAAATTGGTCCATATATCAGCATGAAAGATAAATAACAGGATTGGTATGGATTTGTCGATAATGGTACAGTGCAGTGAATGTAATATATATGAATGCAAAGATACTGAGGGTGTCTCTGCAAAAAAAGATGAATAAGAAAATTGAGTAAATGAGCATGGGTATGGAGGAGGAGGTGTGACATGCTCATGGACTAAGAGGCTTTTGTGAACATGAGTGACAACAAGCAAAAGAAGAATGTGAGACTATGAGTGCAAGTAAGAAAGCAAATGAGAAGACTGAGCAAGAAAGAAATTGAGACTGATGATAAATGATGTGCAAGATTGACAGCACAAAAGATAGTACAACTGATGATAAGAGAGTGGATGCAAATGGCAGCAAGAAAGAGAGTATGATGTCCAGCAAGATAGTTGGAATGAATCATACTGAGAAACAGGTGCAACTGATGGCAAGGTATACATACACGTGACTGTATACATAGAGGGATTCCAATTTAAGCATATTATTATTTGACACCTCAAGGGAGTCCTAAGACTCATCGAGAGAGGGCACCTGCTCTACAACTCTGTCTCCACCACTCAATCCACCAACTGACTGCAACTACACCAATGCCATCTACCGCCGACCACCACCACTACTATTTCAGAAAATCACAAACATCCATGCTCACAGCGGGATTCGAACCCGCAGCCTTTGGCTGGAGAGCAGATATGCTAACCACTTGGCCAACCAGGCTGGCGTTATGCACTACAGTTTTTTGAATTCAATTCCTATTGTTGTTTGATTATTATACTGATGATGTCTTATGAGATATAAGATGAAATACTTATATAATAAAAAAGTCATTTACTGTGGCATACATGTTATTCTATAGTTAATGAATGTGAATGGCAATGAGAAAATAATTCAAGACAATCAAAGTAGAGTTGGTGACAAAGGGACGAGTATCCCTTTGTCACCAACTCTAATTTGCATAGAGCTTCAATTACTAAAGTTGTAATGAATGAGAAGGTACATAAGGTTTGTTTCCTGGATGTGGAATGAGAGGAATAACTTAGGCACTGGATATGAGGATTAAGCAAACAAAAGAGTTGGGTTGTAGCAGGAATTAATAATTTGGTTGAGAACAAGGAAAATATGAGATTAATTACTCTTATCAACAACCTATGGATATCACAAGTTGTTGACAAGAGTAAAGGATAACAGCATGGTAGGAAAGGTAGTCAGTGTGTTGCTCAGGTATGACAGCAATATAATGAGATGCTGAGCAAAGATTATGAATAGTATGCCAGAAGAGTTGCATTAGGAGGAAGTTATGAATTTCATGTGTGTTGGATGAGTGAGGGATGGATGGAACTATATAAGACATGGACTGCATTTAAATGGTTTTGGTGAGAGTTACAGGAAAGGCTGTTAGTGAAAGGTGGAGTAATGACTGCAGTGAACAGATCTGAGGAAGCAAGAGGAGATGTGGAAAAGCAGGATAGGAGAGAGATTGAAGGAGAACATGTGAATGGAGAAGTGAGTAGCATAAGTGAAGGAAATGAGAGAGAAGGAATGCAAGACTGACAGGGAAATGGAAGTCATCAGGGTGGAAAGGGAGACACTGCATAAGAAGCATGGATGCTAGATGCAGAAGTCAATGTGTGAGTAACCAACAAAGGATTTAGATGGCCTAGAATGTGAGAGGATATTTAAGCCTGGTGAAGGTTGTAAGATTGTTAGTGATAGAGAGGAATGGCCAGGAGGAGATATGGAAGAGGCACATCTGTGATTGGTCGGTGGAGCTTGTCATATAATGAAAAATGTCTATCATGTTTGTTTATGAATGTCAGAAGTATCAGAAATAAGGGAATGAAATCTATTCAAATATATCCACCCAAAAATTCTTGGAATAAGTGAGACATTGTTGGATGAGGGTGACAACCTGGCAGGAATAGAGTTGCAATGTTAGCAAGGGACACACTGTTTTTTTTTTTTTTTTTGTGAAGATGGACAGGACAGAAAGGAAGGAAGAGCGATGTTGATGGCAGCAAAAGATTAATACAGAAGTCGAGATGCAAGGAACAAATGGCTGCAGTGGATTGAGGCAGTATGGCAGGACGTTAAAGTTGAACAGGTTGAAATATTTCATTGGATGTTGCTTTTCACATGCTAATAGAGGACAGAGCCCACACAGTTAGCCAAGTGGCTATGCACTTCGCAACCATATGCCCGGGGCAGGAGTGTCCTAGGTTCGATTCCCATCGACTACGTGAGGAGCTCAAGGATCTTCCTCAGCCATAGCCAAGTTAGCCAGTCTTGGGCATGGACAGCAGGATTTTCCCCCCAGTTTATCTGGGGTTTTTCATCCCGCAAGCAGGCAAACCAGCCCTTTGAACACACACACATACAGATACAGTTATGAATATTGCCCTTAAGGGATGCAGCAGAGGAGTGGCGAACCGGCTGCCTTAATACACCTCATTAAGAAGGGACTCACAACCTGTCCTAGATGGATGAAAAGTTAGGATAATAGAGGACATTGAGAATAAAATATGTAGTCAATTATCTTAGTAAATAAGAAATGGGTTATTATTTGTAATTTTAATTATGGTAATATAGATTTGAAAGAAGAGATCTATGAGTAATAAGAATGCGTTTCTCTAGCTTTTGAGAGACAATTAACTACCTTAGACAGTATGTAACAGAGGATGCAATTAATTAGAGATGGGCTTTCAAATCTTCCTCCAGTTAGTTAGTGACCATGAACTGATCATCCATGTGGTTGCCATATGAAGACTCCTTTGAGAAACACACACACACACACACACACACACACACACACACACACACACACACACACACACATATATATATACTGGGGGGATCCCCCCCCCTCATGCCTATGGCATCCAACCCCCCAGAGTTCCAGACTGGTAGGCCGGTTTTCCTTGAATTCTGATGACTCAAATTTTCAGTCCCCCTCACGATGCCCAACACCCTGAGTTCCAGACTCTGGTAGGCTAGTTCGCCTTGAATTCTGATAACGAATTTTGAAAACTCAAAAGGGGGAATCAATTATCAGAAGTGAACCTATGATAGTCTTTCTTCATGTGGTCTATTTATTGAACCAGAAATGTTGTCATTAAGATGGACAAGGACCATAACATTAATATTACTTTATGAAAGGTGAAATTTTGAAAACTCAAAAGGGGGAATCAATTATCAGAAGTGAACCTATGATAGTCTTTCTTCATGTGGTCTATTTATTGAACCAGAAATGTTGTCATTAAGATGGACAAGGACCATAACATTAATATTACTTTATGAAAGGTGAAACTTTATGAAATTTTTGGTCTATGTATTCTAAACATAGAATTTTGCAACCATAAATGGTCAGAATGAAACAAAAGAGATCTTAGTATCTATTAAAATTTTAATAAATATAAATTTTATTTCATTCTATTGAGCTAGTGTAGTATTATCAATATCACATCAAAAATTTCTGGCAATAAAAATGATCTGACAGAAACTAAAACTGAGCTACAGTAACATCTTGTGTAACTTCTGAAACTTAAACTCCGTCAAATTCAATCTAGTCAGAAGGAAGTTACTGCAGCAGATATAATTTTAACACATTTTGTCGTGGATCCCTGGAATGAATAACAACAGAATTTCAGAGTTCCAGAACAACCGTTGTTCTGGAACTCTGTACAGAGGTAAGTGGTGACAAAACAAAACCAACAGGCATTTATACATTTCACAAAACCTATTAAATATGACACAGTAACTTTGTATTCCAAACAATCCTAAAAAAGAGGTCATAAAGACCATACAATTACTAAATTGTGAATCAAGAATTATGAGTATTGCTAGCTTTAGGAATGTAACTGACTGTTTAAATAGGAACATTGAGCTAGCACTAAAAGTGTCATTGTAATGTTCCAAATAAAAATCTTAAATAATAATGCAATGCTTCCCTCTCTCTTTCTTTTAATGAAACTTATAAAATACTGCATATTAAAAATGACCTATACATTCTAATTGTGTCAACTCATTATCAGTGCTGTGCAGATAAATATAAAATACTTTTCTTTCTCAAATGAATAATGATAACTAGAAATCACATTAAAATCAGTACACAGTGAATTTCATTAAACTTTGAAACAAAGTAGTCATCGACTGCTCCCTCCTTCCCTCCCTCTTCATCACTCTTTTGTTTGCTGATATTTCCATCTATTAATTGTAAACCGAATTTTTTCCTTAGCTCAGTAATCTATTAGTTAACAGCATGCAAATTAAAAAATATATATTTACACACCCACCCACACACACAAAATGAAAAGATTTATTCAGGATCACTCCTTTTACAGGTCAGTAGCTTTGACATGTTTGCACATCAACACTTAAATGGATGCAAAGTGTCCAAAGCATAAATTATCATGTTTCGTATCCATGTTATATATATGTTTGATATATTTCATCCATATGGCTGTCTGAGGTTTTAAAATGTTACTTCCCACCCCATACATTTTTAAATGAAATATTGCAAAAATCACCACTGACAGACTGGGATGAATTATTATTATCCTAAGATCACCATGGACTCAAACATTTATTGTAGGAGGTCCCTTTATCATACACATAGCTCATAATACTGTGCCTTAAATACAATCAAATTCTCTGTAGACATCACATTCTCAGTCCAATCATTCACAACTCTCCATGCAAAAAAGCTACTTCTCATTCCATGCTTACACCCTCCTCCATTTCACACCAGTTTATGAAAAATCTCTTACATCTGTAAACACAACTATGGTCATTCAGGCTTAGCTGATCATGTTTTGGACACCACCCACAGAGTATCATGGAAGAAAACCACCATGCTCCACCACAGCAAATTCAAGAAAGAGAGACTTTTCTTAGAAGCAGCAGCAGCTCTCAGAAACCAACCAAATCTTAATAAATACGTGTGGACAGACTTATGTGTTCGTCGAACATGTTGTTTATTATTTTAACGGTATAATAGAACACAGAAACTAAGTAAATAATTAATTTATTAACTTGAAGTCTTGAATTAATTTATTAACTTAGCCACCCTCATCCGCTCACCCAAGGATAGCATTCCTCCTTTATCACATCCAGGAGTCTACCAAGTACCCTGCTCATGCAATCAAGCCTACTACGGTCAAACAGGAAGAACTGTGAACATCCGCATCAGCAAACATAAAAGATACGTCCAGAATTATCATTATGGGAAGTCGGGCCTAGCAGACCATGCACTGGATACCCCTGCACACAGGATCAACTGGAAAAACACAAAAGTACTACACAGAAACCTGTATAAATCAGAGAGATTGTTCTTAGAGGCGACAGAAGCCCTAAAACACACTCCAAATCTCAACAAATATGGCTGTATTAACTTGCCAAAGATCTGGGAGACAGTCATATTAAGAAAAAACTAGCACGTTTCTAGGACTCTAGTAATATATGATAGCTTTTTTTTTTTTTTTTTTTTCCAGATAGAAGGTGCCAAAATCAGGACTTTAGTCTTTGTGTTGCTGCTACAATTTTGTTTAAGTACACCATGTTGTTTTAGTCTCACATATTGTGACAAACAGTGTTTTTGTGCTCTGAAGATGCTGGTTATAACACCAGCGAAATATCAGCATCAAGTTAATAAATTAATTATTTACTTAGTTTCTGTGTTCTATTATACCGTTAAAATAATAAACAACTTAATAAATACGGTTGCATTAAGCTTCCGAAGATTTGGGAAACACTCATCACCAGAGGTCCCACCTTACATTCCAAGCCACCTACTACTGCCCTTAGAGGGAGCTCCACCTAGATAGGACTTTAGTGTCACCCACATGATTGGGCTTAGTATTGTAAGATATGTGTGTGCATGTTACATTAATTGTTTTTGTAATCCCCGTAGATGTCCTAGTGACTAGGACGAAATATAGGAAGTATTAAATTCTATTTTAATTCTTTTTGAGTGTTGTAAAAAATCCATTAAGCCTCCAACATGATGTCCTCACAGCACTTAAGCCTCTACACACGAAGAGGATGACTGGTATGGAAAGTAAGGCCAAATCAGACCATGAGAGAAAGGAGACTATGAGAGAGAGAGAGAGAATTAGCCAAACAGGCAAAAGTAAACCCCAAAGAGTTTTTTTTTTTCAATATATAGCAAGTAAGAGGAAAAATGACTATGATACAATGACTTTAAACAACGCTCATGGTAGGAAGATGACTGAACCAAAAGAAACAGTTGAGCTGAGTTGCTGAGTGATCATTTTGCAAAGATGTATCATTTAGGTGGTAATTTTACATTGTTGATATTACAGAGATGCATATCAACATTGAAGTAGATGAACAGGAGGTGTTCAGCAGATTAAAAATATAAATGTGAACACAGCAGTTGGACTGAATAGCATATCAGTCCATGTAGTACGTAAATGTGCAAAGGAACTGGCATTGCCCCCTGAAGAAGTTGTTCAATCTAAGTCTCAGTTCTGGCAGGGTCCAAGGAGTGGAAAGAGGATAAGATACCACCATTGTATAAAGATGGTTCCAAGACAGAAGCAGCAAAACTACAGACCAATTAATATACTGGGAATGGTTGTTCAAGTATTGGAAAAGTTGGTGAAAGGTAAAATACAATACTGGGTAGATATGGAAGTGATACTCTATAGTGGACAGCATGGCATTGTAACTTATGTTACAATGTCTTAGTAACTTATTCACATTTTATGATAAATATGTCAGCAGAATTGGATAAAGGCAATAGTTACACCATAATACTGCTCAACTATGCCAAGCCATTTGACAGAATACAATATGGGAAACTATTACAAAAGCTGGAGCAAATGTGAATGGATATGCGGTTAGCAGCAAGGATTGGGGGGGGGGGGGATAATAGACAGGCACCAGAGAGTAGTATATATGGTAGAGTGGAATCTAGGAGAATAATGGCGACTTGTGGAGTACCTCAGGGTTTGGTACTAAGGCCACTACTCTTTAATTTGTATATCAATGACATAGGGAAAGATTTAAGAGGGAATATTCAGTTGTTTGCTGATGAAGCAAAACTGGGGAGGGCAATAGTGAAATTTTTCAAAGTATGACAAACAGCCAGAGAACTAGGGCCATCCATGAAAGTTGTGTAAGAGTGTGGGTAAGTGTGTGCAGACTAGATTTTTTATGTGGAAAGTGGTGAGTCAGTGGAATGGATTGCCAGAATTGGTATTAAAGTAACCATTAAATCATATTTCTGCATATTTATATATATATATATATATAGCCGCCTGGTTGGGCCAGTGGATATTGTATCTGCTCTCCAGCCAAAAGGCTGTGGGTTTTCAAATCCCACCATGGGCATGGATGTTTGTGTTTGTCTGTGGAAATACTAGTGGTGGTAGGCAGTAGATGGCATTGGTGTCTTCTTCTCCCGTAGTCCTAAATGAACTGTTGGGTCATTCATGGCTGGTAGGTGATACTCTTTGCTAGCCTCCTCCAGTTGTCGTCTCGGTCTCTTGTTCTTGATGTCAGTTGAGAAAGGGAGGAATTTGTCCATTTTTTGATGTTATCAGTCCATTTTAATCGAGGTCGGCCCCTAACCCTTGATCCCGGAATGATTCCTTCTAGTGCTTGCTTTGGAATGCCATTAGTCCTCTCCACATATCCGTACCATTTCATCTGTCTTCTTCTGATGACTGTCAGAATATTTTCTCTTTTTCTCCCATCTATTGAATCATTCAGTTTTCGGACATTTTCATTGGTTTCGTGAGCGGTATAGGGAATTCTCAAAAGTCTTCTATAAGTTTTCATTTCGAAAGACAGAAGTCTCCTCTCATCTTCCTACAATAAAGTCCAGGCCCTCACAACCATACAAGAGGACAGAATTCACCAAGATGTTTATTAGTTTAGTCTGGTTGCGACTGCTATTCTGTTATCTCCCCACAATGGTTTTAACTTCTGTAGGGCCATGGTTGCCTTAGCAATTCAGTATTTAATGTCGGTTTTGGAATGACCATCTTGACTCAACGTGTTACCTAGATAAGTGAACTTCTTTACATTCTCAATTTGCTTATTGCCAATTTGTATCTTTAAGAATTCAATGTCTGATTTTGAGGTTATCATTGTTTTTGTTTTTTGTAAGTTTATGTATAATCCATATTTTTTTAGTGTTCCGAAAACAAGGCTGGTTTTCTCTTGTAATTCTTTTTCACTTTCTGCCAGAAGATCGATATCATCAGCAAAACGCAAGTTATTTATTCTTAGTCTGCCAACTACTATTCCAGTGTCATATTCATAAAGAGCTTCATCTATGACATATTCCAGAAAACAATTAAAAAGAAGAGGGGGACAAGATGCATCCCTGTCTTACTCCCCAGGTCTGCTGGGAACGGTTCACTGCTGTAATTTTTAATTTCAATTCTCATATCAGATGAGGAATACAGAGATTTAATAATCCTAATGATTTTGTTGTCAATACCATAATGTTCTAAAATTTTCCATAATGCCTCGTGCCATATTGAGTCAAAAGCTTTTTGAAGGTCTAAAAAGTTGTGACAGATTATTTTGTTATGTTCTATGTATTTTTTGCCTAGTATATGTGTATTGTAAAAATATGGTCAATTGTACTTCTGGACTTCCGGAAACCTGCTTGTTTATCTGATAGTCTGCTTTCTATTTTCTTTTCGATTCTTGACAATAGTATTTTTAACAGGATTTTGCTTGGATGACTAATAAGGCTTATTGTTCTATAGTTGCTACATTTATTGCTGTTTCCCTTTTTAGGAATAAGTACAAGGACAGAAGTCCACCAATCAAAAGGCCAAGTCTCTGTGTTCCATACGTCCTGGAATAAATTTAGCAAGGTGTCTATGATGATGTCACCTCCTTCGCATATCAGTTCCACTGTGACATCATCACTTCCCGGTGATTTTCCTATTTTTGAGGAGCTAACTGCCACAATAACTTCTTCTTTTAATATCAGATAATCTCCTTCCTCCGAACCTCCTGGCAAAATTCTGTCCAAATTATCATCAGTCAGTTGAGTCTTTTTGAAAAAGTTTGGTTGCGTAACATTTCCATCTATCAACTATTTTCTGGTTATCCGTGATAGGAGTTCCATCTTCACCTTCTATGCTCCAATTAATTGCGGTAAAAGATTTGGTTAACTTATTGATAATTTGAAAAGCACTTTTAGAATTATTTTTATTTAAGTCCTCTTCTATATTTTTGTATTCATCCAATATCCATAAGTTTCTAGCATGTTTGATTTCTTTTTTAATAATCTTAGTAATATTTTTATACTGTTCTCTATTATCATAGCTATTAATATGAGATTTCATTTATCTTCTTTCATCGCATAGGTCCAAAATATTTTTGGTTATCCATGGTTTATTTATTTTCCTTTTGTATCCAAGGATTTCTTCAGCTGTCTCAGTTTTCTAGTTATCTTTTGTGAGAAGTATTTGGTTTTAGATTCGATACTATTATATTTCTTGAATTTTATTTTATTCATATTTATACGTATCAATAAACTCTCAACTTATTTCATCTCTTCAAAAGATAAATGCTCTATGATGTCTCTCCTGGATGTATACCAAGTTCTTTGTGACTGCCATCTATCCTACTTTGGATAAACTGGACACTCAATAAAAAAGAGAATACAAGAACATCAATCATGTATTTACCACAGGAAATCTGATAAATCTGGACTGCCTCAACACACAATAGGCCACAACTTTCTTTGGTCTGAAACACACCTTCTACATCGCTGTTGATAAAAATTTGAATATTTATTTAAGGAGAGTGCTGAAGCCTACTTCACCACCGAACTTGAAATGGAATAGCTGCCTATCTTTATCAAAAATATGGGAAAGTCTGATTAGAATAACATCATTTCATTAAAGTGTTTATTTTTAATCAATACTTGCTATTAAACTTCATAAGCTGTTATATTGCTATGACTTCATAAAATACCAACAATGGTATTTTATGAAGTCATAAGGTCTCAAGAAACTATCACGATGCTGTATCTATGGGTGTAGAGTATGTCTAACATTATAAATCACACACACACAATTATATATATATATATATATATATATATATATTTTTTTTTTTTTTTTACAGTTATGATTAATCTTTTCCTCAGTTATAACATAATGTTACTGGAAATATAACATCATGCAGCTCATTATATTTCAATTAAATTCATTGTTCGCATTCTACCTCGTATCAACTCATTTTGCCACCAAGATGGTCTGTAAGTTGCAGATCAAAATATATGGTGTTGTGTGGCCTTTACCTTGTGTTTTTGTGAAAATAATTCATATAATTATGGCACAACTTTCTCTAAAAGAAAGGATAGCAACACCAAGATGTGCAGTCTTTGCAAGACTTGCAATATTCACTCTAAACTTCAGTTTACTGTCAACCATCATTCTCAATTCTCAAACACTTTTTGCAGTATAGCACCATCGATATAGTACATTGCCTTATATTTCTGCATCCAAAATACACCTTGCACTTACTAATATTAAAATTACAATCCCACTCCTTTGTCCAAGTCAAAAGTCCTACTCAAATCTTCCCAAAGAGAATTTTCATCAGCAGTGCTACTTATAATTCTCCCCAACTTTGCATCATCAGCAAATAACTGAAGATCCCCAATTCTGCTAATCATAATCCCCAATTATAATCAACAAAAATATGTAGAAGATTTGCAGCAAATGAAGAAGTTTGTTGAAATATAGAAAGAACACAGTTAACAAAACAAGTGTTCTCTGTCAGGTTGGCAGGAGGAAAGACCTAGAGGAAGACCAAGATATAGATGGATTGATATGGCAAAAAGTGCTTTAGAAGATAGAAATATAAGATCCGACAATTTACAATGTTGGAGTCTTGATAGGTAACAGTTTGATTTAGAGTTAGTAATTTAAGTTAGTAATGATGTAAATTTTTCATGTGGTACTATAATATCCTGGACACCCCTTGAGGATACATGTCAGGAATTTGACGATGATGATGACAGAGTTAACAAAAAACTGAACCAGCATTAGTTGTAAATCTTGAGGAAGATCCATCTGCCATCACAGAGAATTGTCCAGACAAAATGCTGTCAACTCAGATGTAAAAATTAGCAGACGATAGGATGTGTGCTTACTTAATAGGCCTTGGTGGCAAACCTGATCAAATATTTTAGAGATACCAAGAATAATCTGAAGAAATTGTTCTTGGTGTCTCTAAGACATTTGATTCTGCACATTTTTTTATTCATTCTCCGTGCTTTTTTCATAGCTTTTGTCCAAGCGTGGATGGCATTTGCAAGGAAATCCTCTGCTGATCATTAGTGGCAAAAATAAATGCTTAAATGCAGCTATTTGATTATGAGTAGGTAGCTTTGATGGTAATGATTTTATACCCATCTAAGGATGAAGTTGAACATGGGTTAATTTCCAGGAGAGATATTGATGGAATAGATGTCAATAAAAATGTTGCACCGAAAGGCGTCAACTTTGGTGAACCCTCACAATAATTTTAAAAAATGACATCGCAGTGAGGTGATTTTTTTGGTATCGTAGACACAATCCATCTGATCTCTTTCTAGCAAAAATTCAAGGTGCCACTGAATGATGCGTTTCAAATCATAGGAAGACATCTGTCTATGTAAGAAATTAAGTAAGAAGCCAGAAAATGTTGCAATGTTTCTCACATTTTATGTGAGCAACAATGCAACAGAACCATCTGATCTGAGGCTGAAGCCAAAGAAGCGAAAGTGAGATGGACAAATGTTATTTGGGAAGAGGTCAGTAACAAGACTGCCCTTTGAACATAATGCAAAAAAAAAAAAAAAAAAAGCTTTTGGCTCTTACCAATTCAGTTTTGCATTTTTTGACATTTTTCTTGCTGCTATTCGGACTTTAGCAGAAACAGAAGAGAAGCAAATTTTGATGAAAGATGATTGCGATATACCTGGTTCTCTTGCATAGTCATAGTGTACTTCTTGGAGAACCAAGGCTGAGATAAGGGATGAGAATTTAAAGTGGAACAGGAAATAAATGTTTCCATATCAATATGTATTGTTTCAATGATACGTTCAGTGTAAATGTTTGCAGATGAGAGTGAAAATAATCCAAGAAAGAAAATGAGGCACAAAAATCATAAATCATCACAGTTAGCAATCTTATAATACCACAAAATGCATGATTATTGATTGAGTTTTGATTTCTTATCCACTAGAGAATAAATCAACAATTAACTATGATTGTGCTTTGTCTTCAGAGCAATTCGAATCACATTCTAGTACCAGACTGTGATATGAATTACACTGACAACTAAAATCTCCAAGGAATTTTATCTCCAGTTTGACTGAAGAAAATCAACATTCAAAAAAAGAAATTAAATCAAAAAATTTCAGATTATTTGATAGCAATAGACAATAATAGAGACAGCAAATCAATTTAACAGAATTGAGAAGAGACTTTTAGCCAAAGAAAAATGAGATTCTAATTTGATATGGTGAAAAAAAAGGTCAATGAATGTGCAGTTTGGAAAACAGATATAAGTCATGCTTGAAGAGGAAAATATGAGTTTCTGTTAATAAACATTTGTGTGGTTTTGCAGTTTGGTTACAGATATGAATATCTTTTAGGATGGAACTATGACTGTGTATATTTGTGAGGTGTTGGAAGGTTTTGAGATTTTTTGCCATTTCCTTCTATGGTTCTTTTCTCTTTCCTTGAATTTCCATGGTTACTATTTCACTTGAGTTGAAACGAAACAGGGATAGAATGAACAGTAACAATTGTTTACTATGTAAAAATGTAGAATTTCACCAGCGAACTCCTCTGCAACTTATGACATTAGAAATCCCTCCACCACAGCATATCACTACACGGACTCTGGAGAATAGTGACTGCAAAGTTATTCACTAGTTTAGCTACACTCCTCCTAAAACATTAATATTAATGTTTTAGGAGGAGTGGTAGTATTACACTCAGAATGAAACTTATGCTTAATATCTGTTGATAGTAGATATATCCAGGGAAACTGAGGACCCATGAACATGAAGGTGTAGGCCAGTGATTTTCAACCTTTTTCATATGGCACACCTAGACTAATCATTAAAATTCTGCGGAACACTAAAAATATATTCTTTTAATTTTTTTGATGATCTGGCAAAAAATAGGCATAATTTGGATTGATTTACATACAGAAGATATTAATAATAGTAATTACTTATCCTTTTTGGGAGCTTCAAGGGAATAAATGCGCAAATTACGACATTATTTCTTTCAATTAATTTGTTTTCACAAATCTCGAGGCACACCTGAAGACCTCTCGCAGCACACCGGTTGAAAATCGCTGGTGTAGGCTAATGATCAGGATACTGCAGACCAACCAAACTTCACTGAAGTTTGGTTTCCACATTACTGTGGAAACCAAAACATCAAGTTCTATCAGTATTTCTATTCTGAGCTTTAGCTATAGTCACTACATTAGGTCTATGTAGTAGAATGAACATTTTGCCATACTTATATTACTGAATGATGCTACAGAATAAATGTTAGAGGGTCTAGAAGTGAAAGAACCAAAAAGTGCTGAGTTGGACTAAGCTTTAATAAAATTATGGATCATATTTTTATTGCAAATTTCCATTAAACTTAACATGCAAAATCTGTGGTAATTAATGACATAATGAAAAATATTTTTAGAAAATCTGCAAAACACCTGGCTTTACATTTAATCTGGTTCTTAGTCTTAGAATAGGAAGGTTCTCTAAAGTGTCAAAAGAAGGGAAAAATGGTGCTGCTGACAATTCTTGTCAGCTGATAAGATAGAAGTTTCCAATTATAAAGTAGTCCGTATATCTGCAGTTTTAGTTAACATATTAGGGAGATTGAATGGCAACAAATTATGTGATTAGCTTGATGATGGCTGATTCTCTGTGATATATACACACATATACATGATTTTGTGGCAGGTAAACTTTGCTTTAGTAATCCACCTGCATTTTAATGATAAAGTGACAGTGGATGGCAAGGAGAAACTCATTCATATTTTGTTTGAAGAGCTGTGAACTGAATTCCCTGGGAAACACAAGATCAGAGACTTTCAGAGAGCAGAAGTAGAAGGGACTAATGAGGAAGAGGAGAAGTTTGTTTTATGTGTTTAGTGTTGAACTGAAGAAGCATTGAGAAGTTGCTGCATGTGTTTCAATGGATTAAAAAGAGGGGTGGAGGAATGACTGATACCAGTTTGGATGAACACTGGTCATAAAAATATTCAGATGCAGAAGATTCAAGCATCAGAAACTGGGCACCTATGTGCAAGAGTAAGTGGAGTGAATTGGTGAGAGATATGTCAATAATCAGCCTAACTGCTCTCTTCTGTACTGAGTCAAGTAATTTTAGGGAGCTTTTAGGGGAACCATCCTAGATGTATAAATAATATTCCATATTTGAATGTTAGTGATTAATATAGAGTTAAATAGCTATTCACAGGTGAAGTAACACTGTGAGCAAAAGAGAAATCCTATTTTTTATATGTCAAGAAAGCAACAGTTGTAATGTGCCAATGATAAAAAAGGTCTGATGGCAGAATAATTAGAAGAAGAGAGATCTAATCTTCTCTAGAGATTTGGGTATTTTATTGAGAGTAAGACTAGAAGAAAATGTTTTTTTTTTTTTTTTGGGGGGGGGGGGTAAGAGACAGAACTATGTTTTGCTTGCATGGAAACTGACAAGGTTTTCCCATTGAAGAATGGTTTCAAGATCAGAATTTAGGTAGTAGAGATTGTTGTTCTGTAGGTTGTAGTAATTTTTGTGGGACATGGTTTTATAGAATGATGACAAGTGAGCTGTCATTGGCAAAGCTGTACATCGAGTTGGTGGTCAAAAGAAGTAAGTCATTAATATATAGAAGGAAAGAGTGAGTGAGAGAACAGAGCCTTATGGAACCCCAGCATTAATTGCATAGTTACTGAATCAGGATTCTTGAACCATCATGCATAGTGTGTAAGCAGTCAGAAAGCTGACAATATACATTGCAGAAGTCACAGGACAGACAAATGATGGAAGTTTACTCAATAGATCCTTGTGCCAGATCCTATAGAAGGCCTTGGAGATATCAAGTGACCACCTGAGACTCACCAAATTTTTCTATGGCATTTGTCAGAGACAGGTGACATAGGTAAGTAAATCCACAGTAGATAAAAGTGGTGGAATCCATATTGGTGATGATTTATTAGTTGTGTACTTTCTATTACTTTAGAGAGAACTTAGGTGAAGGAAATGGAAACTGGGCAGCAGTTTGAAGGCAAGGATTTATCATCCCTTTTAGAAACCTGCTCATTTCCATGATGCAGGTTAGATAACAGTAGAATATGAAAGCATAAAGAGATGATACAGAATGGACGTCTACTGTAAAATGCACCTTTAGGATGATTTGGGAAATGCCATAGGGACTAAGAGATTTTTTTTGTCTAACTTGGATAAAATTCTGATTTTTTTCTGATGGAAAGTCAAAGGGTTCATTATGTGGGGAGGGTTCGGAATGGTGGGGGAACATTTACTGTTGTCAACCATATGGGAATTAGAAGAAAGGTAAGAAACTGGAAAGTTGGTCATCTCTGTGGGCGATGATGCTAGAAAATCATCCAAGTGGTGGAAGCTGTGCTGGACATAAGTTACAGCTGAGAGTTTCGCCACTGACCAGAAGGCAAGGTTGCCGTTTGGAGAGGATACAAGTTTACTGCTTTTAGTCCCTTCAAAATCCCTTTTGGATGAGTTAATAGTTTACTTGCAGCTATTCCATGATTTGGTATGCCTGGCTGGCCGAGTGGTTAGTGTGTCTGCTCTCTCCAGTCAAGAGGCTGCAGGTTCGAATCCCACCGTGGACATGGATGTTTGCGGTTGTCTGTGGATATACTAGTGGCGGCAGTTGGCGGTAGATGGCATTGGTGTAGTTGCGATCAATTGGTGGATTGTGAGTGGTGGAAGCAGAGCTGTAGAGTAGATGCCCTCCCTCGAGATGAGTCTTTAGACTCCCTGGAGGTGACAAATAATAATAATAATATTGCCGGCCTGGTTGGCCAAGTGATTGGCATATCTGCTCTCCAACCAAAAGGCTGCGGATTCGAATCCCACCATGGGCTTGGATGTTTGTGACTGTCTGTGAAAATACTAGTGATAGTGGTGGGTGGTAGATGGTGTTGGTGTAGTTCATTGTAAATTGTGGATGGTGGAGATAGAGAGTTGTAGAGTAGATGCCCTCCCTCGATGAGTCTTTGGACTCCCTGGAGGTGTCAAATTATAATAATAATAATAATAAAATGGAGTTTTAGATGAGAACTAGTTATGGTATGATGAATTCTTCGTATGTACAACCTTGATGCACCTTTTGAAGAAACAGGGCTTGGTGGTCAGCAACTAGGATTGTAATGGGGGAATAAATGTTTCAATACCAATGTGGATTATTTCAGTGACATGTTTAGGTGAAAAGGTTGGAAACAGTAACCAAGAGAATGAGACATAGAAGTTGTGAAGACCATCCCAGTTAAAATTTTTATAGTGGTGCCTTAAAATAGGTGGATGGGAGTTATTATATCCATGTAGGAAGAGATAAGCACTAGGTTATGGTATAAGATATCAATTGGTGGATTGTGAGTGGTGGAAGCAGAGCTGTAGAGTAGATGCCCTCCCTCGAGATGAGTCTTTGGACTCCCTGGAGGTGACAAATAATAATAATAATATTGCCGGCCTAGTTGGCCGAGTGATTGGCATATCTGCTCTCCAACCAAAAGGCTGCAGATTCGAATCCCACCGTGGGCTTGAATGTTTGGGACTGTCTTTGAAAATACTAGTGATGGTGGTGGGTGGTAGATGGCGTTGGAGTGGTTCATTGTAAATTGTGGATGATGGAGATAGAGAGTTGTATGGCAACAGTCACTGTGCACTTTGAATGGTCACTAGTAAGGAAGAGGTCCAGGATATTTGGAGAGCAGCTGGGGTTATCTGGTATTCAAGTAGGCAAGTAAACGAATTGTGTAAGGTCCTTGGTGATTGCAAATTCCTCAGCATTTCTATCTGCCTGATCTGTACATTTGGAAAAGGGAAGCCAGCTGGTGTTGTGAATATTAAAATGCCCAAGGAAAATGACCTGCTATTCAAATATTTTTAGATTAGAGAAAAATCAACATTTGAAGAAAGGAAATCAAGAAGTCCAGAATGGTTGTTGGATTTTGGAAATGATAACTTGACTTATTGCTCTTTATACCTACAAGGTGCATTTGGAGAATGACAGAGACAGCAAATGATAGCATGGGGTAGAGATTCTCAACCAAAGGAGGTCGAAATCAGGAGATTCTAAGTTAGATATTCTTTGACATGATATATCAGATTGGACAGTTGAGAAAGATGAGATGAATAGTGCTTGAGAAAGTTGCAATTTGAGTTTCTATTAGGAAAAGCAAGTGAGGTTTTATACACTGGAGATGAAAATAGACATCACTGACGTCGAAACTGAGACCTACTACGTTTTTAAATTGGATTTGGAAGGTTCTCTTGAGGTTTGCTGTTGACTGCATTGGCTAACACGTTCTCAATGCAGTGTTCATGTTTTAGTTTTCAAGGCAGCTATTAAATGTAGCATTTGATTTTCACACAAGCATTCCCTATTTAGAGTCAATGATCTTTTCTTTATCACAATTTTGATACTTTTCCTCCACTTGCAACAATGTTGATGACCTTGTGCCTGCTAAATGAAAATAAGAATCACACAGGCTTCCACACATGATGGAGATGGAGTGCCTTTGAATTTAATATTTATGGAATTTATGAATATGGTTCTGCTCATCAGCATGTTGCAGGTCACTTTAAACAGGCAATGGAAGTTTGTTTCATCTTTACATGTACATATGGGACATAGTTGTGTTGGCATTTTTTTTTGGGGGGGGGGGGGAGAACTTGCAGGTTTCAGCACACCCATTGATGCCATTCTTTAGCATCTGTACATGGTGATATTCTTGAATTCTGCAAAGGCAGTTCCCCAAGTAAAGTTGGTATATAAGACAGGGAAAATGAAGGGAATAATAATGCCAAATGGATATGAGATTGCCTCTATGAATTAGCATGAAGTTGTTTATGGGAGAACCATGTTATCTTTGAATAGAATGATTTCTTTGCTTTTAATGATATTTTCCATACACTGACATTGAGAAAATTCAGTTATATGCTGATGATGATAAGGAAAAGTTGGGAAAAGCTGTAAGAAGTAATGCTGATGTTCAATTCCTTTCATGAAGGAATTGAACATCAATTCCATTGGTTTAAAGTTAATGTGCAACATGTTGAACTCAAGAGGCAAAGGTAGAAAAGGCTTTGTACCTTGCTGGAGCTATGATTTGGATGGGAGCGAGATATTTACAAGCAGGGGGTGATGGTTGATAGGCCTTAGCAGAGGAGGTAAAGGATATATTTAATGAGTCCTTTGTTAGCATTTTTCATACTTCACTTTTGTTATTGAAGATGTGCAATACCTAGAAGGAAGGCAAATGCTACTGAATTAAATGCAAATGGATCTGAATAAACAAGAATGTGTTGAGCAGCTAGATGCTAATAAGGCTGTGGTTTGTTAAAGATTCTTGTAAGAGAAAGGGTACCCATAAGAAGAAGAAGGAATGTAAGTAAGGGCAAAATAGTACAGAGCTATAGAAAATTGGTTCATTGAAATTCTCACTAGAAGTTTCAATTATAAAACAAGTCTGAATATTTGCTTCTATGGGTAAGAAAATGGATATCGATTTAGAATAGAATTCTAATCTGGGTTGATATGCTGAATTCTTTAAGTCAACACACACATTGGTTTTGCTTTAGTAATCCATTTGCATTTTATGAAAAATGCCATGACTGTTGGTTACAAACTCATACAGTAATATTTTTGGAATTGTCAAAGATATTTGATCAATGCAAATATGGCAAGGTGCTGTACAGGAATGAGGTAATGAGGATGGATAACAGACCGATGGCACACATGAATAGGAGACTGATCATCTGAAAGATAACAGCAAGTTGTACACTGGAAAGGGAGGAAATTCTGAGAAAGGAATATAACTACAGATGAGTGAGTCCATTGTTTTAATGTAAATAACTAGAAAATTTTATGTCCATGTATTGTTTTGGTGGAAATGTGCTCCATGCAGCTAGTATACTCTATTCAGGATATGGGGGTTGAATCACTGTGGACAGAGTGTGTGAAATTAGGGCAAAGGATATGTATCCCATTGTTGCATTCAAAATGAAGGGCTAAGAAAGGGTATTAGTGTGCTAAGCCTTCAACACTAAAAATGGGGAGTGGTTCAGGAAATATAAATTGCATACTTTATAATCATCATGTGCAAAGTCTACTTGGAATGAAGATATATAAAGCTGTATGAATTATTTTCAATGCAAATAATCTGTGCTATTTAATACATTAAATTTGGTAGCCACATTAGCCAGCAAAGGTTGGTTGATTGGCAGAGCCTCTGCTACTAATGGCTCAGTTAAGTAAGTTTGAGCGCAGTTAGTAGTTGGAAGGGGACCAATCGTTCGATGCTGTCGGCACACTCTCCCTCGATAAGTCTTTGGACTCCCTGGGGGTGTCAAAATAATAATAATAATATAACCTAATATTTCTGTTCCATTGTTTTACATGTACATCTAGTCACGAAATTAACTAATTTGTTTGTACATGACAGTTCACTTTTATTTAATTTTTGGGAAATGGAAAATGGATATATATTTTTTTTTGAAAGAATACAGCAATTTTCTATTTGTTTATTACATGTTTAATGCATGATAAAGATAATTCAATTATGTAAAATAAATAGTTTTAGTTTTTATGTGGATTATACATGAAAAATCACAGCTATTATTCAAACCACGTGTGTTGAGGCTTAAGTGTTGTGAAGAATTCATGTTAGAGGTTTAATGGAATATTAACAGCACTGAGAAAGGATCAAAACTAATTTTAATACTTCCAATATTTCGTCTCCGTCACAGAAACATATTCGGGGATTACAAAAACTTTTTGTAACAACACACACACAAATACAATACAAAGTGAGACTAAAGTCCTATCTAGGTGGTGCACCTTCTATGGGCATTTGCAGGTGGCCTGGGATGTAAAGAGGGATCTCTGATAATTAAAGTTTCCCAAATTTTGGGAAGTTTAATGCAACCGCATTTGTTTAAATTAGGTTGATTCCTGAGTTCAGATTCAGATTAAAGAATAGTCTTTCTTTTTTTCCAGGAGATCCTGTGGGATGTATCCAAAACATGATCTGCAAGGCCAGATTGACCATAATTGTGTTTGCAGATGTAAGAACTGTGTTCTTCTAACCGGATAGATGCTGACCTGCCTGTTTGTCCGAAGTAGGCAAGTTTACAGGAACAAGGTACTCTATATACACCAAGCACTGAAAGAGGAGGGTGCTGGTCTTTAGTGGAGTGGATAAGGGTAGCAAGTTTATGGTGGGGCTTAAAAGCTGTATGGAGGTTGTACTTTTTTAATGATCTGGCTATTTTTTCTGAAATACCACAGATGTAAGGAATGGTGATGGCATTTCTGAAGTCCTTCTGAAGAGATGATCGGGGAATGGGGAAGGACTTGATTATTTTTTTAATTCTGTAGTCATTATAGCCATTGGAAAGGAAGGTGTTGTGTATGTGTTTGAGTTCGGTTGAAAGGGCAGTTTTACTGGAACAAAGATTGTGGGCTCTATTGGTCATAGTTTTAATAATGCCATATTGCTGGGAGGGGTGGTGGGAGAGTTTGTGAATGTATCTGCCTGTATGAGTAGGTTTTCTATATACAGAGAAAGAAAGGTTACCATTAGGAGGGCATGTTACTAAGGTGTCTGGGAAGGGTAAAATATTGTTATTTTCCTTTTCCATCGTAAACTGGATTCTTGGATGTAGACTATTGAGGTGACTGAGGAAGGAATCTAATGTGTCTGGGCCATGAGGCCAAACAGAGAACACATCATCTACATATCTTAGCCAGATAGAAGGTTTTAGAGACATCCCACAGGATCTCCTGGAAAAAAAAAAATACCATGCTCCACCATAGTAAATTCAAAAAAGAAAGACTATTCTTTGAATCTGAATCTGCACTCAGGAATCAACCTAATTTAAACAAATACGGTTGCATTAAACTTCCCAAAATTTGGGAAACTTTAATTATCAGAGATCCCTCTTTACATCCCAGGCCACCTGCAAATGCCCATAGAGGGCGCACAACCTAGATAGGACTTTAGTTTCACTTTGTATTGTATTTGTGTGTGTGTGTTGTTACAAAAAGTTTTTGTAATCCCCGAAAATGTCTCTGTGAAGGAGACGAAATATTGGAAGTATTAAAATTAGTTTTAATCCTTTCTCAGTGCTGTTAATATTCCATTAAACTTCTAACATGTATTATTCAAACCATTTGCAAACAAGAACTGGGATCATCCTTGAAATAGTGAACTGACTATATCCATACCTGATGTAGGGGACTGACTATATCTATACCCATTGCTTCTTACATCTATACCTGATGTAGTGGACTGACTATATCTATACCTATTGCTTCTTACAATTTCATTTTATGAGTGCATCTAATATTTCACAACTACTCTTTGAATAGTCAATTATGAATTAAATACCAGCCAACACATGTCAAATTATAGAATTTATTAACTCCTGTATATTTTTTCATTGTTGCAGGGACATCGTCAGAAAGAGAAGTTAATGTAGAAGTTAACAATTTTCTTTATGTGTGTTGCCCTTTATCTAAATTCATAATAATTACTATGCATAGTAGATAATAATATCTATTATGTATGCTTCCTTAAAATATTAGCCTCAATTACTATTAAGACCAATTAAAGGATAGTCTTAACAATAATTATAATGAGGGTACTTACTACTGTAGAAAGTTTTTTCACTTGATTAGAAATTAAATTAAACTTGCGAAGAAATTATATTCTTGTTTAATCCTTTATCCAAGGTAAGCAAAGCATGTGATGAGTAGGCTATTTGCATAGTGAAACTAATGACTTTACATGAATTGTCTTACCCCCCCCCCCCCATAATGCAAAATACTTCATTTCAAAATTGTATGTTGCTATGTATTATTAAAGGATCACTCTCCGGACTGGTTTCAATCTTTATTGAAGTCTCATCGGTGGGCCCTTGGTATACCAAGTCTCATCAGTAAGAGCCAGAAGGAGATACTGTGGTATCTTTTCTGGGTCTGGCAAACACTGATAAGACCTCAACGAAGGTTTACACTGATTTGGATAGTGACTCTTCAATAATGCATAGCAATATACACTTCTGAAAGGAAGTATTTTGCATTATGAAATACTAAGACAAGTGATGTAAAGTCATATACAAGTAGACTAGCTGTCACACACAAACTTTGTTTGTTTCATTTGGATAAAGGATTAAACAAGAATATAATTTCTTTGCAAGTTTAATTTTGGCACTTACTATTATTTCTGTCATTCCTACTTAACAGTAATAAAAGATGCAATAGTACGATTACTGAACTTTGTTCACATAACTATAATGGTAAATGTAACAGTAATATTACATACAAATCATAGTAAACATAACAGAAACATAAGTTTCATTACTACATACTAGTAATGAAACTATCTACTATGAATTGAAAATTACCATTGAGAAATGTTTAATTCAGGCATCAATCATTTGTTGCTATACAAGAAAATTATCAAATAATTTAAAATAGCATGCAAAATATCAAATAATTTTGATATACATGCAAATAATAAATAATAATTACTTCAAGATTAAACTAAGTGTTACTAATAACCCAAGTAAATGCTATTTTGCAGTAAGTGTATTGCATTGCCATGAAGGTTAAAAAATTTTAATATATTAAAAAACAATTTAACATATTTTTATATTGTCGAGCACTGTACACTAAGAAGAGAAAGAAGAAAATGAAGAAAAAAGAAGTAGAAAAGGGAAAGCAGACAGAAAGGGAGACAAACCTGACTTGGTACTACCTGTTATACTGCACAATAACCTCAGTGTGGGGGCATCCCCACTATACTGGTTTATCATTCCTTTAGTAGCTGCCTGAGGTACAGGAATTGTGAGCGTTATTCTTTTATGGAACTTTCGACGCCTAGGTTCAACTGTAACAATTGGACTGACAGCAACTCTGTTACCTAACAACTTTACTACGGTTTCAGGAGAAATTGGTTGAGCCTAATGAAAAACATTATATGAAAATAAATGAAATATGGAATACTGATGGAATTGTTTTCCATTAGTTACTTATGAAAATAAATATGATTTAGAATCATTAAATTATTATCAATGTCTTAATTATTATTTATATGAAAGGTATTTTCCTCGTATACTTTAAAACCATTAACCCTTCCTATCTTTCCAGAAATAAAACAGAATTGGTCACTTAATCCCCTTTTCCACCTAAAAGTGTCATTCATCCAAAATCATTTCTTCTCCTATTTCTAGCCACATAATGAAACAATTCCTGATGATTTTCCTTGGACTGTGGTGCTAATCTCTTCTCATATTGCATTTTTTTTATTCCTTACTATACTAGTCAATTTTCTGGTTGATTCCTCGTGCAACTGCACCTCTCTCTTAATATTTTTTCCATAACCTCTTTTTAATTTGCAGTTCTTGTTTGATTCCATTAGTCATCCATTTCATACCAAATTATATCAATTGTTTCAATTGAGGAATGCTTTTAATTGCTTTTGATATGTATTTCTTCACTATGAGACCGGAAGAGGCCACCAGACCTAAAATCCATATTAGGAAGAAGAAGAAGATTTCTTCACTATTTCAACTGTAATGACATTCAAAAAGATGTAGCATACCACCAGTGACTTTGTTCTCAAGGAAAGATATTAATGAGATATTGCTCCTCAGTACACGATTTGATATCACACAGCCAAATGCCTATCCATCTCAGTGATTTAATAACTTATTCCATTGCCAACTTATTGTGGCAGATCTATCAAAGCCCTTGCAAAATCGAAATATATCATATTTCTCTTAGGCATTTCTTATGCATTTCTCTTGTGCAATGATTTTGTCAATTTGTTGTCATACATAAGCAGAGTTCTAAGACACGACCATCCGGTAACAAATCCATACTTATTATCACAGAAGATACTACTGCTGCTATCAACCCAATTTAGGATTCTAAGTCCTCACCATCCTAACCTTTGTTATCTCTGTTAAAATAAATTATTATTATGCTGCCCCAGCAACAATGAAAATTGTTCCTTAAAAATGAGTGGATATGATTCCTTCCCTCGGCCATATTAAAGCAAAAAAGCACCCTTTCTTCACTTTGTGCTCCACCACAGTGAAGAAACAAAGGATCACAGAAGAAAATGAAAAAAAAAAAAAAAGGCAGTTGCATAACACAGAAGATATCATTATTGCTTAATAAGAAAATGACTGACAAATCACTTCCCTGGGGAGTCTGTGAATCTATCATATACCTCCTTTTGAATTCATTAATTGAAGAAATACTGAAACACTACTCGTGGCAAATTTATTCCACTAGTGTGCTGCCCTCTATGAGAAAAATTGACATTTCATATCTCTATTGACTACATTCTTCCAAAAGTTTTCAGAGATGTGACCTTGCGATTTACCCATCTGCCTTGAATTAAAAACATTTCACCTGTAATCTTACTATAAAATCCCTTTAATAATGTTATGGTTCTATCCTATCCCTTCTCCATCTGTTTACCAGATTTTGGAGCTCACTGTCAGTCTATCCTTATATTTTACACATTCCTGATACCAGCTACAGTAGTTCCAAATTATGAGTGAATTCTTTCCTTGCCTGCACTCATAAATGAAAAACCCAAAAGGAAGACAATAATTTCAATAGACAATGTTAAAAAAAGAGGATATGTTCTCAACAATGGAATTTGACCATATTAATGTTAAATAAAGATCAACAATAGTAACTTAGGTAACAGGCATATTCAATTTTTGTGTTTGATCATTTATTCATGCAGTTAAAGGTTTCTCCATTTGAGGAATAATGCTGTCACCTTCTTGAGTATGTAACAAAGTAGACCGCATGGATTGCACATTTGTAACCGCCTTCAAATATATTTCTTTAACTATTAAATCATACACCCATTTAAAGCACTTCAAAAATTTCATATAAAGATTTTCAACAGTCATCGATGTTTTATGATCTCTTGTCACCATTTCTTTTTATTCATATCACTCTGCTTAATACTGCTTCATTTTTAACATAATGTATAACATTGATCTTCTTATATTCAGCCATTTTCAGTCCACTGCTGGATGAAGGCTTCCTCCAGCTCTTTCGATCTTTCTCTGTTCTTGGCTATGGTTGACCAATTTTTTCCAACAAATTTTGAGAGTTCTTCGTCCCATCTTCTTTTAGGACATCCTTGGCCTCATTTCCCTTCTTTAGGAATCCACTTTGTTAGTATGATGGTCCATCACTCATCTTCTTCTGGATGGATGTCCGGCCCATTTCCATTTTAAGTTGCTTGTGGTAAAGATAACAGATACTGTGCGACCACAGATGCGAGACCCCTCAACACTTGCGCATCAATGCATTTTGTGGGATGACTATTTATTATTATACATCGAAAAATTAGCTTTTCTTTGATGAAAATTCTAGTTTTTATAGTGATAACCACACTGCTCAAAACAATTAAGGGATATTTTGGTTTTCTTGTAAATTATAAAGTTATAAAAATAATTTTAAAATGTAACACATTTATTTTAAAATATTCTTAATATACAACAGTGTAGAACACTCAACTGAGTAAAAAATCATGTTAAGACTTTTCGAAACAATTGCTTCAAGAGCTCAAAATTTCTTTCACAGAAGAGTAGGGAAATATTCCACAAGAACTGTTTGACCTTCTTATCCGGTCCATGGAATCAAGATGTACCGCAGTTTTGGCTGTTAGTGTGGTTATAGTGATAACCACACTGCTCAAAACAATTAAGGGATATTTTGGTTTTCTTGTAAATTATAAAGTTATAAAAATAATTTTAAAATGTAACACATTTATTTTAAAATATTCTTAATATACAACAGTGTAGAACACTCAACTGAGTAAAAAATCATGTTAACACTTTTCGAAACAATTGCTTCAAGAGCTCAAAATTTCTTTCACAGAAGAGTAGGGACATATTCCACAAGAACTGTTTGACCTTCTTATCCGGTCCATGGAATCAAGATGTACCGCAGTTTTGGCTGTTAACGGAGACCATACGTCCTCTTAAAAATTAACAAAAGCGTTTTTCATATTCTTGTTAAACTTATTTCACACTAAAATGTATAATTTGTTAAATATGTATAATTTGTTAATTTTGTAATAAATATCGATTATTTAAACAATATCTCATCAATTACACCCTATTTTTATACAATGAAACCTGTGGTGAATTCATCACTAAAAAACACACCTATTAACCACAATGATAAGTTTTAATGCATAAATATTTCATCCCAAGTATCTTGGGACATCCTCTGTACAGTAATTCAAACAATATTAGAAATAACATAACAGTTGGGGCACATGATTACAATGGAATCTCAATATGCATGCAGTAACGTGTTATAGAAGTAAATTAAAATATAACTGAACAAAAAAATTAAATAAAATAAAAATAACATATATAAAGAGACTATTTTACACAATTTCGTATGACAATTTCCCATACTTTAGGAATAGTAAGAACGTCATTGCGGTTTAAATTTGGTCTGTGTAGTAGGGATTCAGCACTTTCTTTATATAAACGTTCATGTTTATATAAAGATCTATGTAAAAGTTTCGACTTTTCCCAATGGATCCTATGGTTTGGGTTTTCAACTCCGTGTTGAGAGAGACCAGATTTCTGCGGTTTGAAAAGGCGAATGTGGTCTTGATGTTCCAAGATGCGTTTCTGAACAGATCTATCTGTCTGTCCAAAGTAAGACGGAAATCTTTGAGTTAATAATTCTACTGTTTCTTTATGGGGAATATTAGTGAAGAGGGAGACAATGTCGAAGCTAATTAACAAGTCAGTTTTTAATAGTTGAATGTCTTTTATTTTTGCGTGAAACTCTGTGGAATTTTTGATTGAAGAGGCTGAGTGGCCTATGTGAGGACGGAGAAGGTTAGATAAGAATCTTGATAACTTGTAAGTTGGGCTGCTAATAGAATCTAGGACATTCAAATAAAAGACATTCAACTGTTAAAAACTGACTTGTTAATTAGCTTCGACATTGTACACAACTACTTTTTGTTTCAGCAGTGTGGTAACTACTTTTTGTTTCAGCAGTGTGGTAACTAATTTATGTTATAGTATAAATTAAGGTTGCCAAAAAATTGAATTCTTGGTTTAATCCTTTATTCAAATCTAAGGATAAAGGAGTAAAGCACAAATATAATTTCTTAGCATCTTTAATTTATAGTTGAACCAAGTGAAAAAGCTTCAATACTTTATGTTATGTTAGTCAGTGAAATACTCTTGTCTGCCTGAAAAAAAAAAAAAAAAAGAAATGTGTGCAGTACAGTATTGTATAACTATGTATGTGGTTTGAAGTGCTGTATTTCTGAAGTTTAGCAATTTATTTATTGCAATTAATGTTCATATTTTTAATTATGGTGATACTTGATACTGGAAAAAATAATTAACTCACAAACCTAAGAACTCTTAAAGCAAAACCTGCCTGTACATATCTCAGAATGATTTGCGCTGTCTCTTTGTAATCAGTGAAAGAAAGCAGAAGTCATATTGAGGGGAGAATAACTTTCCTTATTCCTAAAAGTTAGCATTCTCTACAACATTGCATTTATCCATTATGGATAAGGACACAGTAATGTGCTCCTAAAGTTCAACCTGTGTCCACTATCACTTCAAGGTTGTACAGTCTAATTAACTGCCTATTCCTACCCTGAAGAGGATTACACAATGAATACAAACCTGATTGTAGATGTGGAGGTAGGGAGTTATCAGAAATGATGTAGGAGGAGTAATTCTTCTGGATTTGAACTAATTGGAAGGGAATATAAATGATAGTGTTAACGTGACTGGGTACAGGGTTTTAAACTTTGATAACATTAAACAATCAAATATTCTGTATTTTAATGGTAGGACCATTCTGATGATACTATAGGGAAAATATCAAGGTGAATGGTTGTATAATTGTAAAGATGGCAAACTGATGAAATGGTGAGAAAGTAAATCACCAACCAGTAAGGATGGGCTCTAGTTCTTTGATGAGACCACATGTCAACCAACATGCCCAAATTTCACCGCCCGAATTTGAAGAGAATGAAGGCACTTCAGAAAAATATATAAAAGTAGCTAGTAAAGATGATATCAGGACTTGGAAACTTGGACATTCACAACTCTCCATCCAAAAAACCCAGGATACAAATTATTATTAATCGAAGATCCCATGGAATCACAGACTCACCAAGCAGGTCCCTTTTGTGATACACACAGCTCATCATACCATGCCTTTTATGCATTCAGATTCTATGCAGACACAACACATTCAGGCAATGTATTCCAAACATTCACAACTTGTTCTCTCCCAATCTCCAACCATTTTGTTAAAAACCTCTTCAACATTAATCTTATAACATCCCCTTACAAAACTGTATGTGTCTATCATATTGCCACTCTTCCTTCTATTCACTAAACTCTGCAAACTGCAGCATCTCAATCTTTCTTCATATTCAACATTCCAGAGATCAGAAACTATTTTGGTCAATCGCCTTTGGACCCTCTCCAACATCTCTTCATCCTTCTGAAAACAAGGTGACCAGGTGATGCACAGTAGTACATATGTGGTCTAATCAGAGCCTTATAGAATGTTACCAGAATTTCCTTGGAAGTCAGGGTCTGCATCACTGTTCATCAAATTGTTTTGTCTCCACAATTTCGGCAATATGCCTTCTAAATTTCAGATCCTCATCCACCATCACCCCAAGATCTCTTATTTACTCCACCTCAAACAATATATCCTCATCAAGAATAAATACTACATTGCATCTTTGTTTCCCAAATTTTAAAAACTTACATTTTGCAACATTCAACTGGTATCCCCACTCCCAGGTAAGGTTACAACATCTGCTCTACTCCTCATAGTTCGTCCCAACTATGCATCTGCATAAAACAGAATATACCCATTCAAATCTTCCCCAATATCATTAACATACAGGTTAAACAGCAATGGCCATAAAATAGATCCCTGAGGCACACCACTAGTGACTTTCCTCTTATGGGATATTACTCCCACCTACACAACTTGTTGATACCCATTAGACAGCTAATCTCCAATCCAATGCGCTAGTCTATTGTTTAACCCCATCTGCTCTAGTTCGACTATCAACTTGTCATGGGGTAATCTATCAAAAGCCTTTGCAAACTCTAAGGTATACTACTGTGTATCCATCTCCTGCATCCAATACTTCTGCCACCTTATTGTAATAAGTAAGTGGATTACTAAAACATGCGCTCACTTTAGCAAATCCATGCTGTTCATCAAAAATAATACCACAATTGTCCACCCAATTCTGGATCCTGATTCTCACCAGTCTTTCCAACACTTTAAGCACAACATGGATAGCCTATAATTTGATGCCTGCCTTCTATCACCTTCTTTAAGACACAGTACAATCCTCCCTTTCTTCCACACCTCTGGAACATGATCCAATGTAAGACGCTTATTAAATAGATGTGTCAAGGCAGATGTCAACTCCCTGCCACATTCCTTCAAAATATGTGGTGATATATCATCAAATCCCACAGCCAATTAATATCGAGTTTGCTTAATTCCCCATACACCTCTTCCTCACTAACAGTCAGCCTCTCTTCCTCATCATCTACTGCTCTCAAATACTTCATGATGTCAGAAGAATGAAAGACCTTCATGAACTCCTCGTTAAATATCTCAACTATATTCTTTGCAGCAGTTGTCTTTATACCATTTTCTCCAATCAATGCCATCCTACAATAATGGTTCTTATTTCTGCTAGCTACATATCAAAATCTCTGTTTTTTTTTTTTGGTTTCTTTAGCTAACTGATGATTATACTGAACTTTTACAACCCCTTTCAAACCAAGTCAACCTCCTTGCCTGTTCTTTGTATTCCTAATGAAACTGTTTATTACCACTCCTCTTAAGTTGTGTCCATAATGTTTTTTTCTCTGTATTGCACACTTAATCTCTTAATTCATCCATTTCACAGCTATCTTATTTAATCTTCTGATCTTTGGAATGCATTTAGACATTGCTTCTACTAGATAGTTCTTGACTATCATCCAAGCAGCAGCATTGATCTTCTTTTCACCTAACTCCTTATTCCATGCTACAGCTCCAAGCTGTTTCTCATGAGCCTCTCATAATCACTAGCCTTATTGTTCCACATATACCCTTTCATCACAGAAGTCCTCTCATGACTGGCAAGCATCCAGGTAATCACTTATTGTCACTCTCTCCAACTGGAGGGAGACTTGACCCTTTATTTACAATAACATCCTCTGATGAAATGATCAAATCAAAGATACTCAATCTTCATGTGCCTTCTGTTATATATTGACTGAGGTAGATGTCCCTGATAAACTCAAGAAACTCATATTCTTTACTTCCAATTGCTACATTATCTCATCATCCCAATGTATATTGTAGTAATTAAAATGATCACCCATTTCCCATTTGCTTGGCTAATTTGCTTATACATTTCCTGGTCACTAGCCACCACCTTACCAGATCTATAGAAACATCCAACAAGGTATGATGGTGGTCTGAAAAGAATGCATTCATGCGCACACACACACAGGGGAGCATTACATATACATACATGTTCACACACACACACACACACACACACACACACACACACACACACACACACACACACACACCTGTATCCCTTGAAATGGATAAAATTGAGTATCGTGTGGTTACAAAATTCTTTGTAAAAGAAGGTTTAACACCGAAAGAAATTCATTCAAATTTCATAAAAGTTTAGAGGCACTCTTCTCTTTCATTATCAATGATTAAGAAATAGGCTGCCAAGTTTAAACTTGGCTGTACCAGCCTTGAAGATGATCCATGTGAAGGACATCCAAAAAGTGTTACAACACCAGAAATCATATGGTATTGGATGACCGACAAGTCACGGTGCATGATATTACTGAGACTATAGGCATTTCAAAAAAAAAATGTAGGATATATTTTGCATGAAGAATTGCAAATGAAAAAACTTTGCATAAGATGGATGCCACGCTTGCTCATAGCAGATCAAAACTCGCATGAAAATCTCTGAACTGTGCTTGGAGTGTTTCAACAAGAATAAAACTGATTTTGTGCATCGATTTATTACAATCGATGAGACTTGGATTCACCATTACACACCACAATCCAAACAGCAATCAAAACAGTGGACAGAAGCTGGTTGTTCAGCGCCAAAGAAGACAAAGTCGGTTCCATCAGCAAGAAAGATCATGGCATCGGTGTTTTGGGATTTTGTTTATTAATTATCTTGAAAAGGGAAAAAATAATAGGGGAATATTATTCCGATCTTTTAACCAGACTAGACAAAAATATTATTTTGAAAAGACTCGGTTTGCAGAAGATTAAAATCATCTTTCATCAGGACAATGCACCTGCCTACAAAGGTGTTTTGGCAAAGGGAAAATTAAGGGGGGTCTGCACTATGAATTGTTGGAACATTCACCCTATTCCCCAGATTTGGCTCTCTCTGACTTCTATCTCTTCTCAAAACTAAAACTTTTCCTCGCTGGTCAGCATTTTTCTTCAAATCAAGAAATATGTTGCATGAGTGTAGAGAAGCATGAGTGTATGCATGCTTCTCTACACTCATGAGTGTAGAGAAGCATGAGTGTATATGATTGCATCTGTAGAAGGGTATTTTGCAGATCTTATTGAGAACCACTACAGGGATGGGATAATGGTGCTGGAGCATCACTGGAATAAATGTATTAGTCTTAAGGGAGATCATGTGAAAAAATAAAAATAATTTTGAAATTATAAGTTCATTTTTTCATTGTTAGGCTGAGAACTTTTCAGACCACCCTCGTATTTCATTCTATTCACCTCTATCTCACACTATAATGTCTCAAAACTATTACCACTATTTCTCCCTTGAATCTCTATCTTGTATGGACATAACTCTTTTTCTATTATCAATAATACTCTACCTCTCTTTTTACCTTTTCCATCTTCACGAAACACATCATACATTCATTTCTATTCCTGTCAAAATGTCATCCTCATCCAGCCATATTTTATTTCTGCCAACTATATTTGGGTGACAAACTCACTTGTTTCTGATACTTCTGCCATTTGTATACAAACACATCTCATTCCTGGATCTATAAAAAGTTTCACTGATGCCACTTATTAGATGTGACTTCTCCATACCCTCCTCGAGCCATTTCTTTTTCTCCTTACTCATCCCAGAAGGCTCTTCAAATCCACATTTTGTAGATCCCAGACCATTCCTTTCTCCTTTTGTCTACACACACACACACATTCACATCCTCTTGGAGAATAAACCCTTCTCATGCTATGTTCTCCTGTCCATCCTGTCTCCCAGTTTCCGTGTAGGCTTGCACACTTCATCTCTCCTTCTCTACACTCATGCAACGTACTGCATTCATAAGTACCACTTCAATCTCTCTCTCTCTTTCCTTACTCTCCCTTCCAGCTGCAGTCTCCCCAAATGACTCACACCAAAACCATTCAAATGCAATCAGTCACTCTCATACAGTTCAATTCTTCTTTCAAACTCATTCCACATGTTAACAAACTGCACTCCTTTCTCTTCACACATTTCTGCTACATATCATTCATTCTTGCTCTCTTTCCTTCCACCAACCTTCCAGCAAAATGCCACCTGGAATTATTCAAATTGTTGAGAGAAAGTTACTAAACGGTCGCCACAAAATTTTACCAAGAAGAGAAGAACAGGAAGGGATAATGGCAAGGACCCATTGTTGCAGCAAGTGAAATGCATTACCTGAGAGGTTAGTGTATGCAGACAGCAAAGCGATTTAAGGTGTAGTATGATCAATTTTGTGGAACCTAGAATAGACTTCAAATAATGAGTGACTTTAACAGGCACTTTTATTTTCAATGGAGTACTTGTTTAGATCCTGTTGGTGGTGATCAGTTCCTATTTTAAATCCCATACTCTCTTGTTTCATGCATCAGTATCATGAAAACATTAAAAACATTATAAAGTTTAACAGCATAGGTTCCAGTACTATGCCCTGTGGAATACCCCCCCCCTCACATACACACACACACTTGGGACTTTCCTTTTCCTTGATACTGCTCGTCCCATGCACAATTCCCTCATACCTATCAGACAGCCAATTTCCAATCCAATCCACTTGGATTGGAAGTTGACTTTCTGTGTATCTAAATTCATATGTTACAACATAAATATCAACTCATCATGTGGCAGCCTGTCAAATACTCTAGCAAAAGTGGAAGGTCAGTGTGTTTAATGTTCCCTATGAAATCAGTGATTTGAATCTGTTGTGTTATTTTCTTAGAAGAATTAATTTTTATAATTATATTGTTGCTCGTATTCATTTCCTGATATTTATTTGGAATACAATTAATATTAAAATAGCCGAAAACTGCCTAAACCTCAAAAGCACAACAGAGCTGCAACAAAGAAGAATGTTAATGAAACTTAACAAAATTGCTTGTCTCATTAGTTTCCAAAATGGAACAATTGTGCCATTTTGGAAAATAATGAGGTTAATGAGAATGAATGAACTTTGGAAAGATCTACTCTAAAGCAAATCACAAGGGAAATTGAAAAAAGTTAAAAAGGGAAGAGAAGCATCAGAAGGACAAGGAGGGATTATAAAAAGAAGGATAATGCATGATATGGGAATTCGGTCATAAATTATGTGATGGATGACAGATTGATTACATCGAGTTTTCAAGGAGCTAAATAAATAATTTAACAAATGTATCTGAAAGTCAGAAAATAAAAGTAAAAGTTATGATAGTTTTGGTATGAACAAACTATTTGTCTGTTGATAAATACAGTATGGGAGAAGATATGAAAGGACTGTTGAAAGAAGCGATAGTGAAAAGTGTGAAAGTGAATTTAGTTAGTATAACTTTCCAGTCTAATTTATCAACAGTCAAGTTATTTAAACATCTGTAAGAGTTCAGACCACTTATAACCAGGGCTTTATACAATGGAATAATCACTCTTCTATCTCTGCTTGTCAGCATCCTTCTCAGTACTGCATCCTTTTTTCTTAGTATGCAATGCTGACAAGGATGGGTTTCCACAAGGTTCTGTTCTCGCACCAACCCTCTTCCTTTTATATATCAATGACATACTAAAGTTGAACTACAACCCAATACACAGTTTTGTGGATGGCACCACATTGCACTACTCCCTTTCATTTGATAAACCTTACTCTAAATTAAAGGAAAGGATTAAACCAAGTATATAATTTCTTGGTATCTTAAATTTATAGTATAACCAGATGGAAAAGCTTCCAAAACCTTACTCTACACAACTCACCTCAACCTACAAAACATCAATGACCACTGCCCTCAATAAGGTTCAGATAACCTCATTAATTTCAATGCTAGTAAAACCCAGTTCTGTCTTATTTCTCATAAAAAAAAAGAACCATTTTCTCCCAGTGTTATTTCTGACAAACTGCACTCAAATACAACACTCAAATTTTCAGAGAGATGAGATTTCTCTCCTTGGAATTACCCTGACATCAAGCATCTCCTGGCATAAACACACATCATGCATCCTCAACTTCTAAGCCACTAGGATTTCTTTCGCTCAAGATGTTATTTCACCTCTGAACAGCTCTTAACTTTATACAAATCACAAATCAACCCAGCTATTAAATACTGCTCTCATATTTGGAGTGCAACCCCTAAGAGCTCGCTCAAAATATTTTGACTGAATACAGAGAAGAGCAATTAGATTATTTAATGACCCACCTCTTACTAACTCACTCCTCCCACTTCAACACAGATGTTTGGTTTCTGCAATGTGTATTCTATAATGTTTCCATGGCAAATGTTCATCTGAAACAGCATCAATAATACTGCCACTTAGTACTAAGCCCAGTGGAACGTGTGCAGCTGCTGCTCGACATCCCTTCACAGTACACCTTGACACCTACAGAACAAGTTTCTTTTCCTCCTCCTCCTCCATTCCTACTACTGCTGTATTGTGGAACACTCTCCCTCTGATGTGTTTCCTGAGGAATACAATATACAGGCTTTTTAAATCAAATATAAATAAGTTCCTCCTTTCCAAACCCACTACCCATATACAGTACTAATGTACTATAGGTTGATCAACCAGCCTCTCCTGTATGGGCTCAATATAATTTTTAAAAAAATAAATTTAAAAAAAATTATAATTACCTTCACCATCTTTGCTCATCCCCTAAACTTAAAATTTTTGTCAGTCATCACCCCAAAATCCCTCAACTCAACATTTTTTCTAGTACAACAGAAACAATCCAACAAAGTATGCCGCCTCCCATCAGTGGCTCCCAAACTTCAAGACCTTACATTGAGTTACATTAAACTGATGCCCATTCATTTGCCAATCTGTCCAGCTTATGCAGATCATCCTGAAGGGCTACCACATTTGCACTATTACTGATAACTCTTTGCAGCTTTGCATTATCTGCAAACAACTGAATATCTCTCTGCAGTCTATTGACAATGACAATAATATAAAATGGGGATGAAGGACCCCACTTATTTGTCTTTTGCACCAACCTATGAAACAATATCTCTTTCACCACCATTTTGTTCCAGAGCACTAACAAGAAACATTATTTAAACTAATACTCCTTAAAAATTTAACCAAACACTGCCTTCCAAACATAAATATCACACACCAACACTCAATTGTATACAATATCATTACATAACCTTTCGGGAAGGAGTAATGAAAAGGGGGGGGGGTATCCCTGGAAGTTAAGAAAGGAAGCAGTGAGCAAGAGGTTGAGAAGTGGATACTTTGCATGGAGGGTGGATGAACCATGGAATGCATTGCCTGAGAGAGTGGTGAGAGCAAGAACAGTCAATGAGTGGTATGACAGACTTTGTGTTTCCTAAGAAGGATCTCTCATGATGAGTCAATTGACTCCATGGAGGCCTGAATAAGAATAATAATAACCTGCTGCTGCCTTGATGCTACTCTCTTATACACAATTCTCTGATATCCACTAGACAGCCAATCTCCAATCCAATTCAGTAGTCTAATATCTAATATCATATACTGTAATTTATATATTAGCTTACCATGTGGTATCCTGTCAAATGTCTTTGTAAAATCAAAAAATGCCAGTATATATGTCTTTCCCCTCATTAACTGCTTGGGGTCCCACAGGGCTCAGTACTGGGACCTATATTGTTTAACCTCTATACCAATGACATTCTCAGTGGATTGCGGGGGGGGGGGGGGGTGGATATTCAGTTGTTTGCAGATGATGTGAAGCTGGGAAGGATTATTAGTAACAGTGCAATGGTAGCGCTGCAAGAGGATTTGAATAAGCTAGACAGATGGGCAAATGAATGGGGGTCGGGTCCAATGCAGCAGAATGTAAGTTTCGGACACATCGATTGAACACTTCATACTCTATTGGAGGAGTTGTAGTGGAGGAAGTAGGGGAGACAAGAGATCTGGTGTTGATGACTGATAAAACCTGAAATTCAGGGGACATATTGCAAAGGTGGTGACCTTAAAAGTAGTGCAAGTCTGGATGACCCTGCACTACATGCAGGGTCATCCAGACTTGCACTACTTGCAGGTGCAAACTTGACTTACTTGTCTGTTTGCTTACTTGGGAAATGGATTAAAACCAGGTTTATATTTAAAATAGCTTGGTATCTTTAACATATGAAGATGGTTTCAGGACTGTACAATGTTAGTTATGAGAATCGGCTGAGGGAATGTGGACTGCAGAGTTTGGTAGATAGAAGAAGTAGAGGAGATATGACTGAGACTTTTAAACTGTTGAGAGGTAGTTACAGGGTTGGCTCTGGGGAGTTCTTTCGCTTGGTTGAACAGCAGGAAGGAGTGATATGACAAGGGGCCATCCATGGAAGTTATGAAAGGAAGCTGTGAGCAAGAGGGTGAGGAGTGGTTTTTTGCATGAAGGGTGGTTGAACCGTGGAATGCATTACCTGATAGAGTGGTGAGAGTGAGAATGGTCAATGAGTTTAAGGAGTGGTATGATAGACTTTGTGTTTCCTAGGAGGGACCTCCTGCGATGAGTCTCTTGACTCCATGGTGGCCTGAATAATTATATCAGAGTCTGTTCATGCACACAGCACAAGCTAAACATAACTAATTATAGTGTATTAAGTTGGAATGAGTTAGAGTAATATTCGAGAAATTACTAAATAAAATAACTGACATGTATGATTTATTATTAAAAACAACACTTAAGTCCAATAATAAAGTTTAATAACTTTAATTAATAAATAAGGTAGATATTTCATACTAAAACTAATAGTACATCTTCACTGTTACAAACAGATAGGAATAGAATACAAGTAACGAACATTCGGTGGCTCACCTATTAAAATACAATGTTGTCACGAGCTAGGAAATGAAAGAAATTAATAAATAATTAATAATTAAGATAATTAGTTTTTTTAATGATTACATAAAATAAAAGTCTCCCAGATCTTCGAGAGAGAGAGGCAATCATTTCGATTTAAATTCGGTCGGTATAAAAAAGCTTCACAACTTTCTTTAAAGAGGTGTTCATATTTGAACCTGCATCTATGAAGGAGAATAGCTTTATCCCACTGGATATTATGGGTAGTGGTAATACTGTGTTGTGCTAGACCAGACTTCTGAAGTTTGTTGTAATCAATATAATATTGATGTTCTTTAATACTTTTTTCCACAGAACGGCCAGTTTGTGCAAAATAAGAAACATCGCATTCACAAAGAATTTGGTAAATGCCAGCCAAAGAGAGAGATGACAGTTTATCTTTTGTAGAAGGCAATAAGGAAGAAAATTTGTTGATAGGAATATAAGTGGAAATCAAATTGGTACTTTTTTAAAATTCTACCTATAGGTTCTGAGATTCCTGGAATTTAGGGGATTGGAACTCTGCGAATTGTTGAAGAAACCTTAGGTATTGGAACATAAGATTCAATTATCTGCTGGATTTGATTAGGGTGGTAATTATTAGATTCCATTAACTGTTTAATGATGGAAAGTTCTTGTTGTAAGTTTTCTGGAGAAGAGCAAACTTTATTTGCTCTATTAATTAGAGATTTAAGAATGCCAAATTTTTGAGATGTATGGTGAGCAGACTGTTTATGAATGTATCTGGCAGTAAATGTGGGCTTTCGAAAGACGCTTGCAGATAAGGTACCAGAAGAAGTTCGAGTAAGCAGAATGTCCAAAAATGATAAAGTACTAGAATTTTCCTTTTCCATGGAAAAGTGAATTGG
Source organism: Typopeltis vanoorti (assembly GCF_054136105.1). Classification (NCBI taxonomy): domain Eukaryota; kingdom Metazoa; phylum Arthropoda; class Arachnida; order Uropygi; family Thelyphonidae; genus Typopeltis; species Typopeltis vanoorti. The sequence goes on along the minus strand of NC_143556.1, from coordinate 105,855,451 downwards.
ATAAGAGGATGAAGGCTATTTATCTGTTATAGAAAGGTGGAAAGCTCATCTTCAGTATATGACCAAACGGAAAAAACATCATCAACATAACAATACCAAAGAGATGGCTGAAGGTGAATGGATGAAAACATAGTCTCTTCGAATTGTTTCAAAAAATAGTTAGCCAAAGGTGGAGACAAAGGACTACCCATGGTAGTATCCTTCAACTTGTTTGTAGAACTTGTTTTTTTTTCAACTAAAATAACCTGAATGGAAAACAAATTCGAAAATCTTTGCGATATCTGGAGGGTAATCTTCATATAATAAATTGACTGTGTCAGCTAATGGGATATTGGTAAACAGAGATACAATGTCAAAACTGACTAACAACTCAGACTCTTTGATTTTTTCCAGGAAATCTGTTGAATTTTTTATGTAGGATCTGGAAGGTCCAGTGAGAAAACTTAAAGAACGAGACAACACTTTTGCAATTCGGTAAGTAGGAGAATCAATGCACTTCACGATTGGTCGTACTGGATAACCTTCTTTGTGGATTTTCAGGAGACCATATAGATGGGGAGATCTTCCAAAGTAGGTGTGTAATTTATCCACATAATTTGGTTCCCAACTTATGACCTCATCAAGTAATTTATTTAATTATTTAATCTGTGAATTTGTAGGATTATGTGTGATCTCTTTGTAGGTAGAGGTGTCTTCTAAAAGACTGGATACCTTTGTCTCATAGTCTTATTCATGATTACAATAGCTTTTCCTTTATCAGCCTTGGAAATAGATATATTATTATCTCTTCTTAAAGAAGTTACACCTTTGATTTCAGCATTTGATAAATTGCGTGGAGGTAATTTGCTTTTAAATAACAAAGTTGCAACTTCAAAACGAAGTTTATTAGCGTCGTCGCTAGAAAGTCCAGACAGATTGCGTTCTATATTATGTAAAAGTCAAGATACGGAATGAGTGTAGGTATCAAGGCCTTTTTCTAAAGCACTGAACTTGGCGTTGGATAAAGAACAATCGGAAATGTTAATAATCCATTTTTTAGTAGAAGTGATGTCAGAGGTTAAGTTTTTCTTTTGTCTGTGATATAAAGAATTATATTTTTGCATGAGTCTGTGAAAATTTCTTTCATAAGAACGAGTTATAGATTGCTTTGATAAGTGAAGAACAATATTTAGTAATTCATCATTAAGAATTAAGGAGAAACTTGCACAAATGTAAATAGAGTGGGCTCCAGGAGAACGAATTGTTTCTTTAAACGTGGCAAATGTAGGAATAACTTGCGTATAACTACATTTTTTGAGGAAGGAAATCCATGCTCGAGGTTTACCTTGTAAAGCTGATAGTTTTCCTAGTCTTCCTTTTTGTTCAGTAAAGTCTTCCTCGTGAAGGATAATGATTTGTCTCCACCTTGCTAACTATTTTTTGAAACAATTCGAAGAGACTATGTTTTCATCCATTCACCCTCAACCATCTCTTTGGTATCGTTATGTTGATGATGTTTTTGCCATTTGATCACATACTGAAGATGAGCTTTCCACCTTTCTACAACAGATAATTAGCCTTCATCCTTGTATCCAATTCACCATGGAAAAGGAAAATTCTGGTTCTTTGTCATTTTTGGACACCCTCAGACACTTGTAGATAGTAAATTATCTACAAGTGTCTTTCGAAAGCCCACATTTACTGCCAGATACATTCATAAGCAGTCTGCTCACCATGCATCTCAAAAATTTGGCATTCTTAAATCTCTAATTAATAGGGCACATAAAGTTTGCTCTTCTCCAGAAAACTTACAACAAGAACTTTCCATCATTAAACAGTTAATGGAATCTAATAATTACCACCCTAATCAAATCCAGCAGATAATTGAATCTTATGTCCCAATACCTAAGGTTTCTTCAACAGTTCGCAGAGTTCCAATCCCCTACATTCCAGGAATCTCAGAACCTATAGGTAGAATTTTAAAAAGTACCAATTTGATTCCCACTTATATTCCTATCAACAAATTTTCTTCCTTATTGCCTTCTACAAAAGATAAACTGTCATCTCTCTCTTTTCTCTCTTTGGCTGGCATTTACCAAATTCTTTGTGAATGCGATGTTTCTTATTTTGCACAAACTGGCCGTTTTCTGTGGGAAAAAAAATTAAAGAACATCAATATTATATTGATTACAACAAACCTCAGAAGTCTCGTCTAGCACAACACAGTATTACCACTACCCATAATATCCAGTGGGATAAAGCTATTCTCCTTCATAGATGCAGGTTCAAATATGAACACCTCTTTACAGAAAGTTGTGAAGCTTTTTTACACCGACCGAATTTAAATCGAAATGATTGCCTCTCTCTCTGGAAGATCTGGGAGACTTTTATTTTATGTAATCATTAAAAAATTAATTATCTTAAATATTAATTATTTATTAATTTCTTTCATTTCCTAGCTCGTGACAACATTGTATTTTAATAGGTGATCCACCGAATGTTCGTTACTTGTATTCTATTCCTATCTGTTTGTAACAGTGAAGATGTACTATTAGTTATTAGAAATATCTACCTTATTTATTAATTAAAGTTATTACTGTGTACTTACGTGTTGTTTTTAATAATTATACTATGCTACAGGTTCCTCTAAAAATAAGAATGTATTATCAGAAGTCTTGAATTATGAACATTCTTATGAACATTCTTATCAGCAGTCTTGAATCTTTTTTTCTAAATACTTTTACCAGTGTACAACGTCGGTAACTGGATGGACTGCAGCCATATTCCATTACTCTGGAACAAAATGGTGCTGAAATAGATATCATTTCATAGGTTGTAGCAAAAGACAAATAAAGTGAATGGCCAGGATTTTTCAAGAAAGGTGCAGTCCAATGAGTGTAATATGTATGCATTGGAAAATGTTGTGGATGTTTATGTGGAGAGGTTGTTTATAGTAAGATTAATGAGTAAGTGTGCAGGAAATGTAATATGCTGATGAATTACAAGCAATGCTCCTAATAATTTCTGTTGACCTATATGCACATGAAAAATATGTTGTGTGCCAGTTAGTAGTCTCAGACTCAATCTGTGCTCACAATAGTAGAAATTACAAGCCACAAATTCTTAAGTTGATGGTGACTTTGGCCCTGCCATTTCACCACATTTGTCCAAACACTCAAATTTAAATGAATTTGCAGGTTTTTTTTTTTTTTTTGCTTTAACTGTGACAGTGACATTTTGAGAATTTAATGCACTAAAACCTAATGTAATATTACTTATATTAGTGATGCCTTTTTTCATCTATAAACTGTAAAACTGTGAGCACCAAATTAATTTCATTAAATTCATGTAGCTACAAAAATCCATTTCTGCTTGCATGAACTCAAGTGACTGTACTATTAGAAAGTAGACACTCTAAACTGATATGCCTCTGCAACTTCCTGATGTCAGAGTCTGTTCATGAACACAGCACAAGCTAAACATAACTAATTATGGTGTATTAAGTTGGAATGAGTTAGAGTAATATTGGAGAAATTACTAAATAAAATAAGTGACGTGTATGATTTATCACAGCAGTTCTCAACCTCTTTTTCTAAATACTTGTACAACCAAAACCAAAATTGAAAACCTTTGGTAGCACTTATGAAAATATGTATTTTATTAAAATACTGTATGTATAATACAAAGTTAATTATATAATGCTGCAATAAATCAGGAGAAAACATAACTGTAATATTGTAGTCACAAAAATTATAAGAGCTAAATGAAAAGAAAGGTTGATGTGACATTAAATCATGTGAGCAGCTGTACAAGACACAGACCACATCAATAGGACCATATTTGAATTACTGTGTTCAGGTTTCGTCATCAGGATTTGAAAGGGATAAATTAGCCGTAGAGAGGAAGTAGAGGCAGATAACAAAAATGACATCAGGACTGCACAACGTTAGCTGAGGAAGGATAGACTGAGGGCATATGGACTGCCGAGTTTGGTAGATAGAAGAGGTGATATGAATGAGATAATTAAACTGTTGAGAGGTAGTTACAGGGTTAATGCTGGGAAGTTCCACATGGTAGAAAAAGAGAAAAGTACAAGAGGACATCTCTGGAAGTTACGAATGGAGATGATGTTTCCTTGTACCCTGATTTCCTTTCATTTAGTTTCTTATAATTTCTGTCACTACAACATTACAATTCTTGTATTGTAATTTTGTAGCGGCTTTTTTGTATGGTGGTTGGTCGGACCATGAAATTCATTGCCTGAAAGTGGTAGCTAGAGCATGAACAGGAATGGTATGACAGACTGTGTAATAATAGTAACAATAAAAGAATGTTCAATAGTTTGAAAGATTTCTGTCATTCAAAATGGTTAACGAAATTAATCTGAAATACTGTGCTGTGACAGTTTCATTTTAAAACACACACACACACACACACACACACACACACACACACACACACACACACACACACACACACACACACACACACACACACACACACACACACACACAATGAAGACAAAATTGTGTCTTCTACATTTGCTTTTTGAAAGCATACTTGTAAATGAGTCTGTTGACTCCATGGAGGTTACCAAATAATAATAATAATATAATTATCAGTACATTTAAGAATTTAGTATAGGCACAATATCTAGATATAAAGAAAACAGAGATAAAAAAAAAAGCACGTAAATACAAATGAAAAATCAAACCATATTATAAAAAATAAAAATTGATTTTCCAGTCACACTTACATTTAAATAATTTTTCTATAATAAAAGAGTTTTCTATAACACTCCTATGGAAGAAAAATAATTTGTTGAATCGGTGTCATAAACATGGTTCCAGGAACCTAATAAAACTCTGGCTCTGGCATAACATGAGTTTGCTTAACTATCACACAGAACACTATTTCATCAGCAGATATGTTTTTTTTATAGAATAAAAGGATGCAAAAAAAAATATAATAAAATAAAAAATTAAAAATTAAAAAAATAAAAAAAAGTCTTATGAATGCAGTGAATTTAAGTATAATATAATTTTTTCTTTCATGCTTACATGGTGATCAGAATACATTATCGGGCAGAAATTTGTTCTGTAGAAGAAGAATTGTGTCATTGATTGGGACATTTGTGAAAGGACAGAAATGTCAAAACTGACTAATAAATCATCTTTGAGTGTAATGTTTTTAATTTTGTTTAGGAAGTGTTGTGTGTTCACGTACTACGTTCTGGTTACTTCATGTGGCGAAATAAATTTTACCTACAAAAAGAAGGCATGGCCATGGGCTCACCACTATCCCCTCAATTGCTAATTTTTACATGGAAGCTTTTGAGCAAGGTGCTCTTGATTCCTTTACTCTAAAACCTACAGTTTGGCTTAGTTACGTTGATGATATTTTCGTTATCTGGCCACACAGCCGCTAAACGTTAAACACATTCCTTAGCCATCTAAACAAACAACATGAGCATATACAATTTACTATTCAAATTGAAAATCAGAACTCGCTCCCGTTCCTGGATACACTAGTCACACATCTTCTTTCAGGCAGTCTATCCTTCACTGTTTACCATAAGCCTACACACACCAGCCAATATATACATGCTAACTCATATCACCACCCTTTGCAAAAATTTGGAGTCATCAAAAAACAGAGTTATAACAATTTGCTCTAATGAACAATTAAACAAGAATTAAAAATTATTAGCAATATATTTATAAATAATGGATATAGCAAAAATACTATTAATAAAATTCTTCATAAAACTTCATCAAAAAGTAATATAGATTACAGTAAAACCATAACACTCCCATATACATTAAAGGATTATCAGAAAATAATTATAAAATCCTACATCACTATAATCTTATTGCCAATTTTAAACCACCTTTAAAATTAAAAAACAAATTCAACACCTCTAAGGATCCTCTTCCCCCATTGGCACACACCCTGGAGTTTATTGCATCTATTGCACCTGTAACTTGCCTTATATTGGGGAAATTGGATGTACAATCCCTATCCATAAAAAATAACACAAAGAACACATTAAATATAATAATTTTGGTGAAGCAGACCTCTCAGGTCATGCTCTTAACTCCCTACATTGAACTGATTGGAAAAGTACTTGTTCTTTGCATCATACAAAAACTTGGTATGAACGGAAATTTATTTAAAGAAACATGTGAAATTTTGATTAACCACCCTAATATTAATAATCCCAAGAATTTGGATGGCACACATTCAACCCACTTAGTTTCCAGCAAACCCTGACTTAAGGACTCTAAACAATTTTCATTTTTTATTGGCCACTATCCATGCCGGTTGCAATTTATATGTATACTTATATAAGTAATTTTATTTTCTGAATGAACATGTTACTCTCCAGTTTAATTTAACTTTGTAACCTAATAGATAATAATAATAACAGGACTCTAGCTTTGATGCGGTGAGTTTTTTTTTTTTTTTTTTAATCACCAGAGGTCAGGCAAATAGTTTTAACGGTTGATCGGTAACTTTAGCATGCCATATAGATTGTAGTGCAGCTTGTTTCTTTGTATGTATACATATACTCCAGAAGATGACCTTAATGTGAAGGTTGAAACATCAAGTGTATATTTTGGTTTATGTTAAACTAAAGTTTACTCTAACATGGTAGTTGTATCCATAAGTTTTGTAATGTATAGTATAATTTTATTTTTGGTATTTAACAGAATACCACATGGAAAACTATTACAAAAACTGGAGAGGATGGGAATGGATATGAGGCTAGTAGAATGGATGGGGGATGACTGATGGAGAAACACCAGAGAGTAGCATATGGTGGAGTGGAGTCTAAGAGAATGATGGTGACTAGTGGGGTACCTCAGGATTTGGTACTAGGGCCACTACACTTTAATGCAAGAGAATATGCATTGTCTCTGACGAAGTTGTTCAATCTAATCGTCATCTCTGGAGGGTTTCCAAGGGAGTGGAAAAAGGGTAAGACAGTGCCATTGCATAAAGGTGGCTTAAAGACAGAGGTAGCAAACTACAGACCAATTAATATATTGGGATTAGTTGTTAAAATATTGGAAAAGTTGGTGAAAAGTAATATACAATAATGGGTGGATTGGGAGGCAATACCCTATAGTGGGCAGCATGACTTTGTAAAATGTAGGTCTTGTCTTAGTAACTTGTTCACATTTTATAATAAAATGACAGTAGAATTGGATAAAGGTAATGGCTACACAATGATACAAAACTATTACAAAAACTGGAGAGGATGGGAATGGATATGAGGCTAGTAGCGTGGATATGGGGGAGTGGAGTACCTCAGGGTTCAGTACTAGGACCACTGCTCTTTAATTTGTATATCAGTGACATAGGAAAATATCTGAGGGGATATTCAGTTGTTTGCTGATGATGTAAAACTGGGGAGAGCAATAGTTGATAAAGGTGATGTAGATATCCTGCAGGATGATTTAAATATATTGACATTGTGGGCATAGGATAATGATTGTCAATTTAATGTTTCAAAATGTATTGTTATGCACTTCGGGGTGAAAAGGTTGCATACTGTGTATCATATTGATGGTATTGGTTTGTAGGAAGTTGATGAGGCTAGGGACTTGGGGATAATGGTGAACAAAGAGTTAAAGTTCAGAGGACATATTGAAAAAGTTGATAAAATAGCTCAACAAATTACTTAGATGTTGAAAAGCAAGCTAACAAGTAAAGATAAGGAAGTTATTATCCCTCTTTATAAGGTTATGATTCAGCCACATCTTGACTAATGTGAAAAGATTCAGAGACGAGTGACCAAGATGGTGACAGGTCTGTGGAATGCTTGCTATGAAGATGGGTCAAAAGGTGCGGGTTACAAAGCTTAGCTGATAGTCAGAAAAGAGGGGACAATAGACATTTTGAAGATATTAAAGATGTTTTATAAAATTGATGCAAATTCAATTTTTCATTATAAGACAAATAGTCAGAGAATTAGGGGCCATAAGTGGAATTTGTGTAAGAGCGTGTTTAGTAGAGCCAGATTGCCAGAATTCATTGTGAATCCATTCTCTGACAGTGAATGGATTCAAGGAGAGGTATGATAAGATTTCTATGTATGATGGTTGACTTGGGTCTCCCGCAATGAGTCTTCAGAATCATGGAGATGGCTGGAAATAATAATGATAATAATTTTTTAAAAAAAATGCAACAAAATCCAAAAACACACAAAATCCTAAAAATTTGTTTCATATTATAGTGGGTGGCCACTAGAGGGCTGCAACCTGCTTAATGTTGGTAAAGAGTTCTGGAAAAAACAAATAAAATAAATGCTGTTTTGTGTAATAACAGGTGATATTGCTTGCATTTTAGAATACTCTTATTTATTTTAGTGGGCCTGCATGATTATTGGTATTGTGGATTTTTTTACCAACTCTTTTATCAAATTTTTGAATCTTGCCTTGAACAGAACATAATGAAGGTATGCACAAGGTCTAGGTGAGTTTTCAGCAGTGTGACTAGGTAAGTGGAGCAAAAATCAAATGGCATTAACAACTTGGATTTTTGGTTTGATTCAAAAATGGTTCGATGTCATGAGTGCAACATGTACACATAGCAAAATGTGAAGGATTTGTTTCCACAGAGACTGAACAGGAAATGAGAGAAAGTGTGGATTTTTAGTAAGTGCAATATTTTGTTAGACTACAAGTCAATAAGTGCGAAACAGATGGAAGGAATGAAAGTCATAAATGAAAGAAATGGAACAAAAGTTAGTGAAACTGATGGAATGAAAGAATGCAAGGAGTGGAATGGAAGATGGAAGAAGCAAAGTAAGAGATATGGAAGAGACACAGAGTGAAGTTGCCAGAATGCAAGATTTGAAGAAAAAGTTATGCAAAATGAAAAATGAAATGAGGAATATGCAGAGAGTGATATTAGACATTTAGTGAAAACAAATGAAAGTGTGCAAAAAATTAGAATGAAATAAAAAAAGGGTAAAAGAGGTGATGACTGATTCGTGAATAGAAGTATATGGAGATTTCATTGTTAGAGGATTGATAATGAGAGAGTCCATAAGGTATAATATCAAGAACCGAAAATGAGCAAGATAATTCATGTTTTAGACATGAGGAGGAAACGAGCAACAGAATTAGTGGTTGTGGGCCAAATGATTTAAGTGGACATAAGGAGAATGTTAGGGCAGTTATCAGGTTATTGAGGAGAGAGTGAACCTAACAGTATAGTGAGAAAGGTTGTCAGCGTGTAGCCATGGTATGACAATGATGAGTTGAAAAGGAGAGCAAGAATTATGAATGGTATGCTGGCAGAGCTGTATGAGGAGAAGGGAGTGAAGTTTGTGGATGTATGGTATTTGAGGGAAGAATGGAATTATACAGATGTGATGGATTGCATTTCAATGCCATTGGAGTGAATGAACCAGAGAAACTGTTGATAGATGGAAGAATAGTGTGTGATGTAAGCAAGAGATCTGAAATAAGAGGTGAAGTGAAAGATCACAAGAGTGGTATTGAAGGGATTAAAGTGATTGGCAGTGAAAACAGTAGCAGTGTGAGAGATGAAGAAAAAAACTTGACTGCAAGAAAAATAGGGAAAAGGGGGGAGCCTGGATGGACAGGGAGACATTACATAGGGAGAGTGGATGATGGGAGTAATAGCAATTGTATGTATAAGGATGACCAGCATAGAAATGAAATAGATAGGGATGCGAGTGGAATAGTTGAGACTCAGTGAATATATTCATTAAGAAGTAATAAAGGTTATTGGGAAAGAACAGGAGCAGTGAGAAAATCACAAACAACAAGTGCCTTGAGTGGGACTGGTTATAGAGTGAACTAAAAGCAAACTGCTATGTTTGAATGATTCAGTTTGTTCACTCCAAACCTCATTGGAATAACTTCAACATCGTTTAATGAAGATGATATCTTAGCAGGAATAGAAATGGAAGGATACAGTGTTTTTCATGAGGATAGAAAGGACAAGGAGGAAAGTGGGGGGAGAGTGCTGTTAATAATAGCACGAGAATTATGTCCACATAGAAACATACACATGAAAGAGGGAAATACTGGCAATGGTTTTTGGGCAGTGTGGTGTGAGGTGGAGGTTGACAGGAAGAAATACTTAGTTGTATGCTGTTATAGGCCAGGAAATGTGGAGGGTGGTAATGAAGAAATGTATAAGCAATTCAGTCAGTGAACAAGAAAAGGGTGATTATTATGAATAATTATGGTGGTATAGATTGGAATGAAGAGATCGCATTTGACATTTTTCGTTCCAAGCTTGACAGCTTGAAACTAAAGTATGGAATGAAGAGACACATGTAAACGCGACAGTGAGTGAGTGAAACAATATAATTGCAGAAAGACAAAAGATCTAAAGTCCTATTTTTGGTGCCCTCTAACGGAAAAAAAAAAAAAAAAAAAAAAAAAAAAAAAGGCAGCAGTTATCCAGGAGTTTTTCTTAGGATAACCATCTCCCAAATTTTTTTGGCAAATTAATGCAACCATATTTGTTAAGGTTGGGAGAATTCTTCGAAGCCATTGCTGACTCAAAAAATAGTCTTTCAGATCTATAACGACTCCTAAATAGCACATTCGTTTTCCTCCATCTAATCCTGTGTGAAGGAGTGTCCAAAGCGTGGTCTGCCAGTCCCGACTTGCCATAATAATAGTAGCGAATGTATCTTTCATGTTCTTCCAGGCGGATGTTCACTGATCTTCCTGTTTGCCCATAATAGGCCAAGTCACAGTCACATGGAACTTCATACACTCCTGGGTGTGCTAAAGGGTGAAGTTTATCCTTTGGTGAGCAGATCAGAGTTGCCAGCTTGACATGAGGCTTGAAGGTGGTGCGAAGGCCATGTTTCAACAATACTTTGGCTATCTTTTCCGATGTACCTCTGATATAGGGAATAGAAATGGTCATGTTGTATTCTTGTGTATTAGGGGGGGGGGGGGGGCAGAGTAATGGGCCTATGTAGTATTTTTTCTATTTTGTAGGGATTGTAGCCGTTGGCTAAGAACGTATGGCGCAGGTACTGGAGTTCAGTGGTCAGAGCTGTGTCGTTAGAACAAATGGCTCTGGCTCTGTGTGTAAGTGTTTTTAAAATGCTGTACTGTTGGACTGGATGATGATGTGATTGTTTATGTAGGTATCTTCCTGTGTGTGTAGGCTTCCTGTAAATAGAAAAAGATAGTGATCCATCTGAAAGGCGGGTGAAATGGTAAACAGTTATTTGATTCTTTTTCTACTGTGAAGTGAATTTTAGGGTGTTGGCTGTTTATGTAGGTGACAAAAGCATCCAAAGTGTCTTGTCCATGGGGCCAGATGGCAAACACATCATCTACATAGTGCAACCATACTGGTGGCTTGTATGTAGCTGTGGTAAGTACTTTGTTTTCAAAGTGTTCCATGTAAAAATTTGCTAACGGGGGGGAGAGGGGGGGGAACCCATAGCAGTACCATTAATCTGTTTGTAGAATTTCCCTTACACACAGAGCCAGAGCCATTTGTTCTAACGACACAGCTCTGACCACTGAACTCCAGTACCTGTGCCATACGTTCTTAGCCAACGGCTACAATCCCTACAAAATAGAAAAAATACTACATAGGCCCATTACTCTGCCCCCCCCTAATACACAAGAATACAACATGACCATTTCTATTCCCTATATCAGAGGTACATCGGAAAAGATAGCCAAAGTATTGTTGAAACATGGCCTTCGCACCACCTTCAAGCCTCATGTCAAGCTGGCAACTCTGATCCGCTCACCAAAGGATAAACTTCACCCTTTAGCACACCCAGGAGTGTATGAAGTTCCATGTGACTGTAACTTGGCCTATTATGGGCAAACAGGAAGATCAGTGAACATCCGCCTGGAAGAACATGAAAGATACATTCGCTACTATTATTATGGCAAGTCGGGACTGGCAGACCATGCTTTGGACACTCCTTCACACAGGATTAGATGGAGGAAAACGAATGTGCTATTTAGGAGTCGTTATAGATCTGAAAGACTATTTTTTGAGTCAGCAATGGTTTTGAAGAATTCTCCCAACCTTAACAAATATGATTGCATTAATTTGCCAAAAATTTGGGAGACGGTTATCCTAAGAAAAACTCCTGGATAACTGCTGCCTTTTTTTTTTTTCATTAGAGGGCGCCAAAAATAGGACTTTAGATCTTTTGTCTTTCTGCAATTATATTGTTTCACTCACTCACTGTCGCGTTTACATGTGTGTTGTGCTCTGATGATGCTGAGTTGAAAATCAGCGAAATATTAGCGTTAATAAAACATCCTTGTTGATAAAAGTGTTTGTGGTGTTGTTAATACCGTGAAAAATAAGTCATGAATAACCAGCAACGCCTAAGCTTATCTGTTAGATTATGGAATGAAGAGTTGAGTGTTAATGAAATAAATGCTTCTTGGGAACTGACAAAGAAATACATAAAAGCATCAGTGTGTGAATATATTCCAAAGGTCAAGAACGTATTCCTGAATAAGATAGGTATAAAATGGATGAATGACGGGATTAAACAAGAAATCTGGAAGAAGAAGGTACTAAGGTAGCACAAGATGAATAACGATAATAATCAATTGCATGAAGAGTATAAAGTGGAGGCTAGGAGAGACTCAGTTGGTAAGGACAACAAAAGTGCAGTATGAGTAGAAATGCGCAAATTAGGTCAACAAAAACCCTTGAGTTTTCTGATGTGCGGTAAATAAAAGGAAGATCGATTATGGTAGGATGATGTTAATGGATTAAAGTGGGAGATTGGTGACTGCTGCAGAGGACATAGTTGAGGTGTTCAGTTAGTTGTTCATCAGGATTTCATCCTTAATGTGAAATCAGAAGGATCAAGTATAGAGAATGAAATGAGAGAAGAATTACTAATGAGCAAGCAAAAGATATGTGAGGATTTAAATAAGCTAGGTGTCAATAATGCAATTGGGCTTGATGACATATCACCACGTGTTTTAAGTGAATGTTCCAAGGAGATTCCATCAGCTATGGCCTACCTGTTTAATAAGTCCCAAAGCAACAAGTCTGCAACAGCACAAGTCTCAAAGGAGTGGAAGAAAGGAAAAATTGTTCCACTTCACGAAGGTAGTGATAAGGCTAAGGTGACAAATTATAGGCTAATCTGCATATCTGGAGTTATAGTTAAGATACTGAAGAGGTTGATGAGATATCTTATACGTAAATGTGTTTCTAACAATGGTATTATTTGTGCTTGTCAGCATGGATTTAAAGGGAGGTGTCATGTTTTACAAACTTCTATAACAAGGTGATAAATGTGTTGGACAAAAGAGAAACATATACAGTGGTATACTTGGATTTTGCAAAGGCTTTTGAGAGATTGCCACACTACAAGTTAGCACAAATATTTGTTACAAATATCTGAAGTTCAGAGGTCAGAGTGTGCAAGTTGTGAAGACATGACATCGGATTATGACAATGATGCAGAGAACCTTAACTTGTGTAGAAATAAACAGATTCTGGTTCTGGAGTTATATGGCTGTACATGGCTTGATCAGGCCTCATATGGATTACTGCGCACAGATTTTGTCCCCTGGTTTTCATGGTGATGAGGAAATTGGAAAATGTCCAGAGAAGACTGACTAAGTTCATAGCTAGCCTTTGGGATGTGGGATATGGGGAAAGTTTGAGGGAATGCAGTTTGCCAAGCCTTGTGAATAGGAAGAAGAAGAAGAGAGCAGATATGATTGAGACATTTAAGTTGATAAAGGGTTGTTACCAGGTTAATGTGGAAGAAATTTTTCACAAAATGGGGGAAGAGGGTAGAACAAGAAGATATACCTGGAAATTGTACAAGGAAGATGTGAGCAGGAACATAAGGAATAGGTTCTTTGCATGGAGGTTGTTTGGTCAGTGGAACATTTTGCCTGACATTGTGGTGAATGTCAACACATTGAATGAGTTTAAAGCACAGTTTGATGAGCTAAATGTGTAACACTGTTTGCCGAATGCAATGAGTGTTTTGACTTCAAGGAGGTTTGGTGTTAATAATAATAACAGTACATCTGCTGAACAAAAATAGAAGTAAATTACTAACATGAAATATAGAAAATTGTACAAAACTTTTTCCATTGAAGCCCAAGTTCTATGGAGAAAAATTTACCTAAAAAAAAAAAATAAGGATATACATTTATTACATTACTCAGAAAACCTACAGTCTTGGTCAAATGCAACCTACTGTTACTAATGATAACTTTCTTACACATATCACAGCTAATCATGACAAGAAGATCTGTTTACCTGAAGTCCAACTTTTATCTTCTTTGTTAGTGCACCCTCTGGAAAAATGACCTGAACTTGAGGAACAACAGTTGAACTAACCATTCCCCCTTCAGGACCAACCACATGAGCTTCTTGACGAACACGTGTTATAATGGCAAAATATTGTGGAAAGTCTGTAGTTAATATTCGAGTGATTCGATTTGTATTTAAATCTTCCAGTGCACTGAGTTCTGTAAAAGTTTGTAAAAGAGCATTACTCAGTTTATCAACATCATCCGAATAATTTACAAAATAATTTACATATATTACATAATTTACAAATATCAGAATGCAAGGTTAAATATCCTGTTATTTATTTATTTTTTAAAGGGTTTGTTATTGGATCATACCATTTATATAAAGACACCTTCTTTAAGTTTGCTTTTGACTTAATGGTCAATATGACATGAATGTCAATTAACTAATGAGCATATTACAGCCTAAATTCTTATAAGTTAAGATATGAGATTAACAAAAAAAAAAGGAAATGATATTGCATAATGATGTTGCCTCGATAGCACAACTGGAAGAACAGCAGAACACTGCACCCTTTGATTGGAAAAGACCTGGATTTGATTCTTCCTGATGAGGGGAATCCTTATATTGGCTTTTTTAATCAAAAGTGAATTAGCTGATCTCGGAGGAAGCAGAGTTTTTTCTCCTGGAAACTCAGCGATTTTCATCCCAAGAACAGACAAACTGGCCTTCAGAACACATGCAATTTACAGACAAAAAATAATGTTGTTGGTGACGATGGGCACTAGATGGCGTTGATGGTAATACCACCATAGTAGGAGAATTAAGTAGTAGGGGAAAGGATGAGATGTATTTAGCGAAGTAGAGTAGAATGTCCTTCCATGATGAGTACTTAGACTCCCTGGAGGTGTCGCATAATAATAATAATAATAATATGTTTCGTGCATTTCTAGCACTTTCATCACAGCAAATTAACCAATGCTGTGTGTGTGTGTGTGTGTGTGTCTTAAAATTTTATATATTCAATATTTTCCATTGAAATGGTCCAAACATTGGGCATGTCCAACTCTAATAGTATCTTAAATATTTCATTTCATTAAATTCCATTAAGACAGAGAAGAATTATTATTACATCTCAAATGGTTTTGCCAATAAAAAAATTAACTAGAATTGGAGAGGAAAAAAAAAAACAGTCTTTGATCACTTTTGAACTTGGGAATTGTTTAAGAGTGAAATTATGTCTTGCATGAAACATTTGGCCATATGAACATCTGATTGTAAACACTTTAATTCTGAACATATAAATATTATGATATCCTAAGGTTATAGGAGCAAAATCCCCCTCAATGGGGTATGCCTTCCAGAATTTTTGCAACTTAATATATGGCATATGGCAACATTAATCTCACATCCATTTTCATTTGCCTTTAGTACCAGTCAATTTATATTCTCTATGGGCACTCACTCAATATTGGAAGTGATCCATCAAGTTTTTTCCAATATTACTGCTAAACAAACTGAAAACTGCTGAATATATTAATGAGCAGCAGCTTTGAATTCCACAAAACTGAACTTCTATACTCCACTGAACATCCTTATTCTCTTTGAATCTATTCCTTGATGCACTGAATTTTGATACCACTCAATTCTAGTACAACTGTGATACCATTTTGGTGGATAGGGAGATGAAGTTTAGGGGGCACATTGCAAAAGTGGCTAAATCAGCACATCAACTCACTTGGTTGTTGAAAAATACTTTGACGAGCAGAGACAAGCAAGTTATTGTACCTCTGTACCGAACCTTGATAAGACCTCATCTCGACTACTGTACCCAGATTTGGTCACCTAGGTTTCTTCTTGATGGGGAGGAGGTGGAGAGGATCCAGAGGCAAGTGACCAAGATGATAGCAGGTCTATGGAATGAACCTTATGAGAATAGGTTGAAGATTTGTGGGCTTCAGAAATTAGTTGATAGGCGGAAAAGGGGAGATGTGATTGAGACATTCAAATTGCTAAAGGGTTTCTATAGGATTAATTCAGAGGATATTTTTGAGATCAGGACTGGTGGTGGGAGAACCAAGGGACATCTATGAAAGCTGGGCAAGAGTGTGGTTAGCAAGGGTGCTAGAGCTGGGTTCTTTACTTTTAGAGTGGTAAATGAGTGGAATAAGCTGCCAGAGTCTGTTGTGGGTGCTATGACGGTGAGTGAGTTCAAGGCAAGGTATGGTAGATACTGTGAGAATGTCATATAGTTGTGTGGAGATGATGTTTAGGGCCTCCCTCGATGAGTCTAAGGACTCCCTGGAGTCGCCCGTAATAATAATAATAATAATAAATTCCCATTCAAACCAGTTTACACAATAACCTTCCATGGATTATTCTATCAAATTCGTTAATGAAGTCCAGTAACATCGTATCTTGTTGTATCAATTTCTCTTATCCCAATCAAATGTAACTTTTTTTTTCTTATAAAATGAGAGTAAGATAGACAAGATGCTTTAATAAGCAAAACCAAGCTGTTCAGTAATTCTTATATATTAGCCTCATCACAAAATCTATAATTAGTTTCATTTGTAAACAAGTAATTAAGGAGATGTTTCTTGATGAGTTGGAGTTCACTTGAGAGAAAAACAGAATTGTAAAGCATTTCAGAGATCAGAGGCAGATGGAATGAAAGAGGAGAAGGATGAAAATTATAGTGAATCAGTTTGAAGCTGAGCTATGTATGGATATTGACAATAATCTATTTTATTATTATTATTATTAATAACAGGTGCAAGGGGTCAAAAGACTTGCTGCAAGAAGTACATACCATCATACACAAAACTCATCAAATTGTGCTTTCAGCTCATTCAGCAGGTTGCATTCAGCACATTGTTAGGCAATACATACCTCTTGCAAGCCATTATTCATGCAAAGAACCTGAACCTCATTCCCTTGATCCCCATCCTCCTTATACGGATTCCAATGGCCTCTTGTTCTACTCTTACTCCCATTCTACGAAAAATTTCTGCACCATTATTCTGGTAACAAACTTTGTTTGCTTACACTTGGATAAAGGATAATACCCAATATATAATTAGTAGCATAGCCAAGTGAAAAAACTTCCATAAACATCTCTAATCCAGAGAATTTTAATAATAAGGTGCGACACCCTTTGGCAACTCGTATAGGTAAATATGACTTCTCCATTACTTCCACCTTAGTATCACCACTTCTGGGTCTGGCTCAATAAAGGTTGAAATATGTTTGGGTAGTGGCCCTTCCCTTAATGCATGGCAGTATACATGTTTGCAAGGAGATGTGCTTTGCATTATGGGAGATACTAAGGCAAGTGATGAGAACTTATACCGCCTTTACCACGAGTTTCCCCAGTCCTGAAAGTACTTCAGGTGCAAACTTTGTTTGCTTACACTTGGATAAAGGATAAAACCCAATATATAATTAGTAGCATAGCCAAGTGAAAAAACACCATAAAAATCTGGTAACAATCCGCTTACCAACTTATATGTTGCAATCATATTCCTTCTCATATTGAAAAGGCTTGGCATATTGCATTCCCTCAATTTATCATCATACCTTCCATTCCAAAGACCAGTCACCACTTTATTCAATCTTCTCTCAACCCTTTTTAGTGTATCCTCATGACCATGAAGACCAGGTAATCAAATCTGTGCACAGCAATCCATACAAAGCCTGATCAAGGCCTCATACAATGAAACCATAAATTCTTTACTTCTGTATATCAAGGTACTCTGCATCATTGCAATAATCTGTGATAACTTCACAAGTTGTACAATGTGACCACTGAAATTCAGATCCTTGTTCAACCACGACTCCCAAATCTTTCATCTCCTCTGAGATTTCCTCATACTTTTGACCATTATAAGGAGAAAAACATTAGGTTTATTTGGTCATAATACTTATTGTAATGGTTCCTACATGTCTTGTATTTTAGTAATGTTAAAGTTCATGTTAGCCTTTTATTGTATTTTTATCTTAATCTGAAGAACCCACAAGTATCTGTGGTGAAACTAATTGGTTTTAATTTTATGCTTGGTGAGGATATATTGCAGGAGGTGGAGGAAATAAGAGACTCCCAAATCTTTCATCTCCTCTGAGATTTCCCCATACTTTTTACCAGTAAAACAATTATAAGGAGAAAAACATTAGGTTTATTTGGTCATAATATATAACCCTTATTGTAATGGTTCCTACATGTCTTGTATTTTAGTAATGTTATAGTTCATGTTAGCCTTTTATTGTATTTTTATCTTAATCTGAAGAACCCACAAGTATCTATCTGTGGTGAAACTAATTGGTTTTAATTTTATGCTTGGTGAGGATATATTGCAGGAGGTGGAGGAAATAAGAGATCTTGGGGTGATAGTGGATAAGGATCTGAAATTTAAGGAACACACAGCCAAAATTGTGAAGACAACACAAAGGATTCTGGGAATGATGCAGAGGACATTGACTTGTAGATGTAGGAAGAATCTTGTTACATTGTATAAGGCTTTGATTAGGCCACACGTGGACCATTGTGCCCAGATTTGGTCACCTGGTTTTCAGAAGGATGAAGGGATGTTGGAGAAGGTCCAGAGGTAAATGACTAAGGTAGTTTCTGACCTCTGGAATGTCAAGCATGAGGAAAGATTGAGGATGTGATTTGCAGAGTCTGGTGGACAGGAGGAAGAGGGGAGATATTATATTATAGAGATATTATAGAGACCTACAAGTTAGTAAGGGGTTGTTACTAAGGATCAATGCTGGAGAAGTTCTACAGAAAATAGTGGAAGATCGGGGGAGAACTGGAGGTCCTCCCTGGAAACTGTACAAAGAGGGTGTGAGAGGCAGGTTTTTTTATGCAGAGTTGTAAATGATTGGAATGCTTTGTCTGAGAGTGTGGTGTCTGCAAGGAGTTTGAGTGAGTTTAAGACATAGTATGATGAGCTGTGTGTGTGGGATAAAAAGAACCTCTCGGATGAGTCTTTGACTCCATGAGGTCTTGAGGTAATAATAATAATAATAATATTATTGTTATTACAACCATATAAACCCAATGTATTTCTCCTTAAAAGCATATACTCTGCAACCTATTATTGCCTACATAATTTCACACTTACACTTTGCAACAATGAACTGTCAGTTCCATTAATTGCCCTTCTAAGAATCTATTCAGGTTCTTCAAGGCCATAACATCTACTTGACTCCTCATTGTTCTCCCCAATATAGTATAGCATCATCTGCAAATAGTTGCATTCTTCTTCTTTTCAGCCATTTTCTGTCTACTGCTGGACGAAGGCCTCCTCCCATTCTTTCCACCTTTCTCTGTTCTTGGCAATGATTGACCAATTTTCCCCCAACAAAATTTGACAATTCATCACTCCACTTTCCTTTAGGATGTCCTCAGCCTTGCTTCCCTTCTTTTGGAATCCTGTTCATTAGTATCGTGGTCCATTGCTCATCTTCTCTTCTGGATAGATGTCTGGCCCATTTCCATTTTAGTTGCTTATGGTGAAGAATGATGTCAGTGATATGATAAGGTGTGACACATTATCCAGAACACCTGGATAAGGTCTGGCTTCTTATCCACATGTTTTGCTTCTTATCTTTTAATGTGATGCCTAGCATCAACCTCTCCATTTTTCTTAGAGTTGTTGCTAGTTTATTTGTCAGTGTTTTGTTACAGACCAAGTTTCACAAAATATATGTGATTGGAAGTATACATTGGTTAAATAACTTCCTTTTTTAAACAGAGTGGTACATCATTGTTTTGAAAAATGCTTTTCAATTTTCTGAATGCACTCCAGGCAAGTTGAACTATCCTATTTATTTCCTTTTGTAGTCCACAGTTTAGATCAATGAGATGACCTAAGTATGTATATAAAGAGGCTCTTTCCAAGAAATTGTTCTTCATTATGTTTTTTGGTGTTACAAAATGATTAAATATGATTTTAGTTTTTTCTCAGTTTATTTTTAGACCAACTTTTCTGCTTTCATGGTATAGGTTTTCTATCATTATATAATAGTTGCATATCTCCAGATAAATCTGTCCCAATATCATTAGCATAAAAATTATAAACAGCAGCAGTCCCAAATAGATCTCTGTGGCACCACTAGTAACTTTATTTTTAGAATACCATATCCCCATACACAACTTCCTCATAACTATCAAAAATCTAGTCGCTTATCCAAAATTCACTATATAGTATCCAATTATTTCACTTTAATAACCAACTTTTGTTGCAAAATATCTAGGTATATCATTCAATATACATTTCCCTTGTCCAATGCATTCGTCGACTTTGTTATGGGATATAGGTAAATTGGCAAACATGACCTCCTTTCACAAACCCATGCTGACAATCACAGAGAATACTGTTAACAACCGACCTTTTATCTCTCACTAGCTTCTTCAACATATTAACTGCATTTATACAGATTGGTCTATAATTTATAGCTTCAGTCATATTGCTATTTTTTGTGAAGTGCAACAAATCTTCCTTCCCCTCCTTTTGTGCTGTTGCAAGACATTTGATAAATAGATATGACAAAGCTGATACTAACTCTCTTAAAACATTCCCTTAAGACCCACTCTCATATGATCAAGCCCTACTGCATTATTGATATCATTCTTACTTAAATCCTCATATGCCATTTGCTTACTTACCAGTAGCCACCTTCTCCCATACCTGCTACAATCGAGTTTCCCATGATTTCACACATAGCAATCTGCCTTCCTTCTTATCCTTTCTATCATCATAAAACTCGTTATTTCTATTCTCATCATGACGTCATCCTCATTCAACTGTGCTTCCCTAATATCAATAATTTTTGGGGCAAATAAACTCAATCGGTAAGACAATTTCACCTCCCTTATTTCTGATGCCTTAATATTCATAAATAAATAGTTCTATCCTATCCTATTCCCTCAGCTATATGGGTGATGTGAGTAGCTGTATGCTACCATACTCGGGAGATGATTATGAGTAAGGTGGTTTCCTGTTGCCTTCCTTGCCATAGTATATTTTATGACTGTAGCTGTGTGTGTTCACGGGATCCGTTTTCCTGTTTTTTTGAGGGATGAAAAACCAGAGTTACTGGGAGAAAAACCCTCCACATCCATATGAGACTGATTACCTCACCTTTAGTTGGAAGAGACCAGATAAAGGTTACTTACGTCACTGACAGGAATCGAAACCAATGTCTTTCCGACCAAAGGGCTTCGTCTATACTGACTGAGCTATGGAGGCTCCCGTGCCACCTCTGGGTTGCGATTTCCCCACCATACCTACTAATGCCTATCACGTTTATCGCCACTTATTCCATATACTGCTGCTCTCTCTAGCCATTTCTCACCTCTTTTTTTCTCTACTTTTCTATGGTTCTATTACTTTGCAATTTCTTTCAATGAACTAAACGTCTAATCTTACTGTGCATATTACTGATTTAATTTCTCATTCTGTACAATTTTCATTCTTTAGATCATAGGTGGCCAACAGCAGCCCGTGGGCCACATGCGGCCCGTAACGTGATTTTGTGTGGCCCGCTGCAGGATAAAAACGTCACAAAGAAGCCGACTGACTGATGGCCTCCTTCAGGATTTCTTACGAATATCGTCATCAGCATTGAAAATTGACTTTGATGAACTTGTTGCTGTACATGAACGCCCACAGTGCTCTCATTAAGTTGTTACATGTATAAAAAACCAGAAATATGTAATTAAGTTTAATTAAACAACTTATATTTAAATCAATCAAGTATTTCATATTGTTCTCCCAGTAGTAAAATGATTTAACAAATATAGTAATTAAAAAATGCAGAGTTTATTTTTATTTAAGTTCTATCTAAAAGTATGCAGCCCGTGACGCTACCACTCATCATATATTGGCCCTTGTATAGATTGAAGTTGGCCATGAATGCTTTAGATCATGTAATTGCACTCTCTCTCACTCCCACAATCTTCCACATAAATACTTAAGAAATATTGAATTTGATCTTTAATCACCTCTCAGAAATTAAATCAAATGTTGAAAAGCTTGTTGCAACATTAAACTTCCCATTAAAATTCTATTTATGGATTTTTATTTTTCCAATTTGTAAATGAAGTAAGATATTATGTAATATACGAGGGTGGTCTGAAAAGCTCTCAGACTAACAACGAAAAAAAAAGTATAATTTCAAAATTATTTTTATTTTTCAACATAATCTCCCTTAAGACTAATACATTTATTTCAGCAATGCACCAGCACCATTATACTGTCCCTGTAGTGGTTCTCAGTAAGATCTGCAAAATACCCCTCTGCAGCTGAAATCGCCTCTTGATTCGAAGAAAAACATTAACCAGCGAGGAAGAGTTTTAGTTTTAGGAAGAGATAGAAGTTAGAGGCAGCCAAATCTGGGGAATAGAGTCCAGATCCCTTAATTTTCCTATTGCCAAAACACCTTTACGGGCAGGTGCATTGTCCCAATGAAAGATGATGTTTTTCTTCTGCAAACCTGGTCTTTTCTCAAGAATTTTTTCATGTAGTCTAGTTAAAAGATTGGAATAATGTTCCCCAGTTATTGTTTTACCCTTTTCAAGATAATTAATAAACAAAATGCCTTTAGCATCCCCAAACACCGATGCCATGACCTTTCCTTCTGATGGAACAGACTTGGTCCTCTTTGGCACTGAACAACAGGCTTCTGTTCACTGTTTTGACTGCTGTTTGGATTCTGGTGTGTAATGGTGAATCCAAGTCTCATCCATAGTAATAAATCGATACACAAAATCAGTTTTATTCTTGTTAAAACGCTCCAAGCACTGTTCAGAGATTTTCATGCATGTGTGGTTTTGATCTACTGTGAGCAAGTGTAGCACCCATCTTATGCAAAGCATTTTCATTTGCAATTCTTCATGCAAAATATATCCTATACATTCTTTTGAAATGCCTATAGTCTCAGCAATTTCAGGCACTTTGACTCGCCGCTACTATATCATGCACCATATCATCCAATACCATATCATGCACTTGATCAATGATTTCTGGTGTTATCCTTTTTGGACGTCCTTCACGTGGATCATCTTCAAGGCTGGTACGGCCAAGTTTAAACTCGGCAGCCCATTTCTTAATCATTGATAATGAAAGAGAAGAGTGCCCATAAACTTCTATGAACTTCAAATGAATTTCTTTTGGCAGTAAACTTTCTTTTACAAAGAATTTTATAACCACATGATACTCAATTTTATCCATTTCAAGGGATACAAACAACACTTTTGCTTCAGACAGCTGTTTAAAACAAACTACTTGATAGAATAACTTGCAATTTCACATGGATGCTAATGACAGATTTACCAACTTAGAAAAAAAAAAAAATTTGTGCCAATAGTGTTGCCATCTATGGTCGAGGCTGAGTGCTTTTCAGACCACCCTCGTACCAAGGCTGAATTAATGCAGAAGTTGTATATTTTTCATTATACAAGTAGCAAAAATGTTTATCACCTTATTACTCTGGGTCACAGATTGTTGTTGAAAGTTTTTTCCTTTGGTAAGAAAGAAAATAAGGTGATATACAAGAATTTATACTCTTGTTTAATCCTTTTTCCAATTGTAAGCCAACAAATTTTGTGCGTGAAGTAACTTCATAGTTAGGTTACTTAAATATAGAGGCTGCTGATGTCAGATAAAATTTCCTTAGTATCCCATAATGCAAAGTACATTTCTTTTCAGAGGCGCTAGAGGGAGAGGTCTGGATCTTATTTGCTCCCACTCTGACCTACTGGATCTGGCTCTCATTGATGAGAGCTTATTAAAGGCCAAAACCAGTCTCTGTGACTCATCCCTTAATGTATAGAACTATGTACTTCTGAAAGGAATTGTGTTTTGCAATGTAGGATATGAAGGCAATTGAAGTCATCAGTTTTTATATACAACTAGCCTAATCATGATGACACTTTAAGTGCAAACTTTTCGCTTAAACCTGGATAAAGGATTAAACAAGAATAATATTTCTTGGCAAGTATAATATATGAATGAGTGGAGAACACCTGGTTGGCTGAGTGGCCAGCATGTCTGCTCTCCAGTCACAAGGCTGCTGGTTCGAATCCTGTCATGGGCATAGATGTTTGTGATTGTCCTACAAACTCTGTGAGGAAATGGAATCTGCGACCTACCACTTATTCTAGCAGGAGACTTCAATCCTAAAATCCGGTGAGGTACGGGAGTGACCATATGGCGTCTATGGACGCCATATGGTCATTGAAATTGAAATTTTTTTTTTATTTGAGTGGAGAAGAAAACCAGACACATAAAATGAAATGGAATTTATGCAGACACTAAAATAAATTTACCAATACAGCACAGGATAAAGATGACCTGGAGTTTAGCAGTGCTGGATTGACTAGAACAGCAGAAGATTTATCTATAACCAAGATAACCCCTCTCTGCCTCCTATTGGTGAGCATCCATGAAGTCTTGATCTGGATAGTGGCTAAGCATATGGTATTTACCCTTAAGAAATGGTTTATGTGGAAACTATGGTGTAGGTAATTACATCACACTATGAAGGCAACATGAAGACGCATTGCAGAGTCATAAGAAACAGCATGGAAACGATGATATCAGTGCATGAGAAATGGTCATGGGATCCCCGAAGAAAGTAATATAAACTGCATGCATAGAATCAAGTGCATAAATCAGGTGATTTATCCTTCTGATCCAAGGCATGCAGAAAGGAAAAATTAAATGAATGAAAAGGAATAACAACAACAACAAAAAAATGTTTTGGATGGAAGAGTGATCAGTGACAGAGCAGTGACCATTAAGCTCAAGAGCATTACAAATCACTGGCAAAAAAAAGAGTGATCATGACAAGGAATACAAAATCAGAATATAAGAGGAAATTAGCAGAGCAGGCTAAAACAAACTTCAATGAGTTCTTCATATAGTGGGGAGTAAAAGAAAGAACAATTATAATAGGATAACCATAAAGGAAAGGATTTGCATAATAAATGCTGATAGTAGGAATGTGACAGAAGCAGAAAAAAAAAATAGTAAAACTATTGAGTTATTTCCTAATAAGCGTAAATCTGCATGGGTGAACTCTTTCCTCCATTTCTCAGCTTTTTCAATAGCCTCCAGAGTATTTTACCACCTTCCTGATATTTATTTTCAATGTTCCTACCAAAGTCTTCCCATGACTTTTGTTTAGCTAATTTTACACAATTTTTGCTTTCTTACATTTTTCTTACATACCCTTAGAGCACAAGGTCACTTACTTGCCAGGAACTTTCAATATGCTTTCTTCTTTTCCTTGACTGCCACTTTAAATTCCTGAGTTCCCGAGTTCCTGAGTCTACCTTGGAGTACTAATTTCTCTAGCCTAGCAGATTACTACATCACATACCTCTCTAGCTGAATCATCAAAGTTTTCTTTAGTGTTTACCACTGAATCTTCAAGGTTTTGGTTCTTGTTTTCAAAGTTTTTCAGTTTTTCTTGAATATTGTTTGTGTATTTGAGTATAGTTCACATCTGATAGCTGTCCAACTTTAATTCATTTCAAAACTTTCTTACACACACCCTTCTTTTCAATATGAAGTTCAATTTTATCCTGCTCAACACTAAATCGTGATCACTTCCTATTTCAAATCCTTTGTATAATCTTGTGTTTCAAAGCAGTGGGAAAGTATCACTGTCGACAATAGTCAACGAGACATTTCTCATTCCTTGCATCTTCTATCCATGTGCATTTGTGCACATTTGAATGTTGGAACATGGCATTAGTAATGACTAGTCCACGTCCTGAGCAGAAATCTAACAGGTACTTCCCATTATTATTAGCTTTGCTCTTATCTCCAAACTTTCCCCAAAACTTTCTTATATGTTGGGTAATAATTTCCTACTCTAATCATGTGGAAAGGCTTATGTGTTCGTCACACATGTTGATTGGATTTTAATGGTATAGATGCGAACACAGATGATAAGAAAATAACTATTTATTAACTTAAACGCTATTTCGCTGGTATTATATCTAGCATCTTCAGAGCATACAAACAAAGTTTGTTACAGTAGCGAGACAACTGCAATCCGGTGTAACAGTGGGACTAGTATGAGTAATTATAGCGTGCAACATAAAGACTAAAGTCCTAATTAGGCACCATCTAAATTTAAAAAAAAAAAAAAAAATATTAATTTGGTCTTAGGATGACTGTTTCCCAAATCTTTGGTAGATTTATACAGCCATACTTGTTGAGGTTTGAAATATGTTTCAGGGCTTCTGTTGATTCCAGGAACAACCTCTCTGACTTATAAAAGCTTCTGTGCCAAAGCATGGTCTGCCAGACCCGACTTGCCATAGCGAAAGTGCTGGATATATTTTTTGTGTTCACTGAGGCAGATGTCCACAGTTCTTCCTGTCTGTCCATAGTAGGGTCAATGACATGAACAGGGCACTTCATAGACTCCTGGATGAGATAAAGGAGAGAATCTGTCCTTAGGCGAACAGATGAGAGTTGCCAATTTCACATAAGGTTTAAATACAGAGCATAGTTGGTGTTTGTTAAGCACCCTAGATATTTTTTCACATGTGCCTTTAATGTATGGGATGGTGATAGTTTTGTTGTAGTCTTCTGTGGTAGATAGTAGGGGTGGGGATTTTTGGGGAGCATTTAGTATTTTATCTATTTTATGGGGATTATAGCCATTGATCAGGAAGGTGTGACGCAGGTGAGAAAGTTCAGCAGTGACAACAATGTCATTTGAACAAATTGCTCTAGCTCTATGGGTTAGTGTTTTTAAGATACTATATTGTTGAGAAGGGTGATGGTGTGATTGTTTGTGTAAATATTCTCCCTGTATGTGTGGGTTTTCTATAAATCGAGAATGATAAGGAACCTTCTGGAAGACGTGTGATAAGTGTGTCCAGGAAGGATAGACAGTCATTGGCTTCTAGTTCCATTGTAAAGTGGATTTTAGGGTATTTAGGGTATTGGCTATTTAGATGCACTAAAAATGTATTCAATGTATCTGGGCCATGTTGCCAAATAGCAAACACATCATCAACATAGCATAGCCAGAGACTAGGTTTGAGAGTGGCTGTGTTGATAGCTAGCTTTTCCAGATGTTCTACATAGAAGTTAGCTAATGGGGGGGGGGGATGTTTTTTTTTAAACTAAGATGGTGCCTAATTAGGACTTTAGTCTTTGTGATGCACGCTACAATTACTCATACTAGTCCAACTGTTACACCGGATTGCAGTTGTCTCGCTACTGTAACAAACTTTGTTTGTATGCTCTGAAGATGCTGGATATAATACCAGCGAAATAGCGTTTAAGTTAATAAATAGTTATTTTCTTATCATCTGTGTTCGCATCTGTTAAAATCCAATCAACATTTCCTTTTTCATTGTGATAGCTATCTTCTCTAATGCTTTGAAAAATTCCTCCACTTCTTTCTTATCAGAACTTTCTGTGGGACCATATTTATAAATAAGTCTCATTATCCAGTTCCCCATTCTAATATTAGCCCATATCACTCTACTTGATATTGCCTGCCATTCAAGAAGGTTATACTCATATTTAGTGTTTAATATTATAGCTACTCTTTCTTTTCACGGAGTGTCATTTCCTGAATTTAACATCTTGTATTTGTTGCTTATAAAGATCTCATCTGTTTCTGTCCTCTTTCTTTCGGTAATGCCTATTATGTTGACCTGGTCCACTTTTGCTGATGATGAGTTGGGGTTTGGATTCACTGTTCAACCTGGTTTCCTGACGAAAACAACAGAGACCTTGTTTAATCAGGCAACACTCCAGATTGCATGAAATTTCATCATGTTGTATCATCATATTGATTTGTGGTTTAAGCTAATAAGAATACAATTTGGTTGGCTAAATCCTAAATTGCCAGCCCATGCTCGTTCGTTCAGTATCCAGGTAGATACTCTACAGGGTGCAACATGAGAAGGTGAGGAAGTGGAGGAAGTAAGGGGTCTTGTGGCAATGGTGGATATATCTGTATGTTCACTGGGCATCTACAGATGCCATATGGTCACTCTGATGCTCGGTGATGTGCCATACCAGGCCTTGCCATGTAGTCCTGTTGTTTGCTTTTCTGGAGGCTTCAACTCGCTGAAGATCAGTCACTCCACACACACACACCATCCATCCATCTCATTGATGGTCTACCCCTTCCTCTTTTTCCAGGAACTTTAGCTTCTATTACTGTTCTGAGAAGTCTTCCTTCCATCCTTTCGATGTGTCCAAAATATTTTAACTTTCTTCTGTCAATATCCTTCAGGAGCCTTAAAGTTCTACTGATCTTTTCTAACACTCATTCATTTGTACGCCTTTCAGTATATGATATCCTCAACAGCCGTCTGTAACACCACATCTCCAAAGCAGATATCTGTTTCTTATCTGACTTATTTAGGTTCCAAGTCTCACATCCATAAGTTGCTGTTGGAAAATCAACTGCATCCAAAATCCTCAACTTTGTTCCCATGGAGATAGATCCATCCTTCCAGAATTTAGAGAAGTCTCTGACTGTTGTTTTAGCCATTCCTAACCTTCTTCTGACATCTTCTGAACAGCAATTCTTCACATTAATAATGGATCTCAGGTACTCAAACTTGCTGACTTCCTCAATTCTTTCTCCATTAAGGTACACTTATCTCTCAAGAGCTTCCCTGTTCATATTTCCTTTGAGAACCATGATCTTTGTCTTGCTAGGATTCAGTTGAAGTCCTCTGGTATTACTGATCTTGTTAACTTTGTCAAGAATTAGTCCTAGTTCTTCCATGTCATTACAAAGGAGTACTGTATCGTCAGCATACCTCAGATTACTGATCAATCTACCTCCTATCCTAATTCCGGTCCTGAGCTTATCCAATGCTTCACGCATGATGTCCTCTGCATATATACAAAACAAGTGAGGAGAAAGTAAACATCCTTGCCTAACTCCTTTTCCAACTTGAAGCAGTCAGTCAATCCAAAACCTGTTCTTACCGTGGCTTCTTGCTCCCTGTACAAGTTGACTATCAAGCTGATAGTGTGTAGAGGAAAACCCATTATTTTCATTACTTCTCACAGTTTCATATGCTCAACACAGTCAAAAGCTTTAGAGTAGTCTAAGAAACACATTACCAGAGGGAGTCTGAATTCTTTATATTTTTCTATGATCTGTCTAAGGCACAGGATCTGACCTCTGGTGCCCTCCCCCCCCACCTTTCCTAAAACCTTCTTGTTCCTCGGGCATCTCTGTCTCAACTTTAGCTTCAATCCTATTCAGCATGATTTTCAATAAAATTTTGCTTGCACGAGACATTAAACTAATAGTTCTTGAATGCCTTCATATCACCTTTCTTATGTAGTTGTATGAAAATCAACTTTTTCCAGTCTCTAGACCATGATCCTGTCTCCCATATCCTTGTAATCAATCTATGAAACACTCTTATTCTTCCATCCCCTGTGGCCTTAATTAACTCTGCTGGGATTTCATCTGCCCCTGGGGCCTTATTGCTGTTAAGCTGTTTAACTGCTCTTTCAACTTCATTCCTAAGTGGATTAGATTCCATATCAAAATTTTCCTGGTGAGAGGGCTCCACATTTTCTTTATCCACTCTGCTGTACAATTCCTTACAGTATTCTTTCCATCTGTTTTTGATTTCTGACTCTTCTGTTAGTAATGCTCCATTCCTGTCTTTGATGACATTCAATTTGGGCATAAACTTGGGCTTTAAGTCACGAACTAAATAAAACATCATTTTATACATGTGTCTCCTCACCTGGAACTCTATCTCTTCACATTTATTAGTATAGAACTTTTCCTTGTGCTGCTTGATGGCTCTTCTGACTTCTCTGTGTAATCTCTTATATTCTTCAGTCCCTGTGTCTCATTGTTTTTCCAACTGCCTTCTTTTGCAGGTTGAATCTGATATCCATGGATCTCTTAGTCTTCTTATTGGGCCGAGATACTTCTTCCCTGTAGTTGTTGCGGTGGGCAGTGGATGGCATTAGTGTTGGTAGTTTGTTTCATTGTAATTGGTGGATTGAGTGGTGGAGACAATCTCTTTACAGACAATCTCAAGAGTACCCATCTGTAGACCCCGAACATTCCATGTGCCTATGTAAAATTTCCTTCTAAGATCTAATGGCGGATAGAGATCTAAAATTAAGAGGACACATTGCTAAAACTGTGAGGAGAGTCCAAAGAATTTTGACAATGATAAACAGGACATCAACTTATAGAAGTAAGGAGAATCTGGTTCCATTGCATGAGACTTTGATTAGACCATATACACAATAGTGTGCACAAATTTGGTTACCTGGTTTTCAAAAGGATGAATAGGTGTTTGAAATGGTCCAGAGGTGATTGACTATGGTGAATTCTGATAACCAAAATGTTAAGTACAAGATGCAATTTACAGAATATAGTCGACAGGAGGAGGGTAATATGATAGAGATGTATAAGTCGGTAAGAAGATTCTTATCAAATTCATGTTGAAGAGGTTTTTCACAGAATGATTTTAAAGAGGGTGTATGCAGCTTTCAGGAATGTCCTCTTGTAGAACAAGAGAACATTCCTGAAAGCTGTTTAAGGAGGATGTGAGGTTTGGAATATGATTGGAATGCATTGCCTGAGAATGTGGAGTCAGCAGAGAATTCGAATGTATTTAAGGCATGGTATGATGAGCTGTGTGTGTACGACAGGGGGACCTCTCACAATGAGTCTTTGACTCCATGGCAGTGTGGGGAATATCAAAATAATGTTCGTCTATGAACATTGCAAAACCATGTGCATCCTTTTGTACCTGTATGAGCCATGGTTGTGAGGTATATAGCTATTCCACTACTGTGAAGTGATGTTTGAATATTTTTGATCAGACAGAATACATAGTCCAGAAATCCTCTAACAAGCAAACTAATGTTAGCGGTTAGCTTTGTCTTTCAATGATAGTGCAATAGTGCTATCTTAGCTGGAGAGTTAGGGAGCACAGATAGACAGTAATTACATCAACTGAGCTTTGTCTGGATAATAAGAAAATGGTGAAACACCTTACTAAATATTTCATTCTCTCCATCTCCACTTCACACCATACTGCTTCAAAACCACTACATGCTTCTTACATCTCCACTTTGGATGGACACAACTCCTCTGCCATCATCAACAGCACTTCCCTCCTTTTCAGCCTTGTCTGTCTTCATTAAAAACTACAAATCCTTCCACCTCTATTCCTGTCAGAATGTCATCCTTATCCAACCATGTCTCCCTTATTCCAACAATTTTTGGATAAATGTCCTCTATCAATGCTATAATCTCATTCCACTTGTTTTGAATGCTTCTAGCATTTAGAAACATAGAAACAAGCTAATTTCTGTTTCCATAACACGTTCCACTTTTCAGATATGACTCCTCTATACCCCTTCCCCTGGCCATTCTGATCTACCATCATGATATTGCATCTCATTCCAGCCCTAAGTGTTACCCTCATATCCTTAACTATTTTAATCCTTTCTCATACATTACATCATCTACATTTCTTACACAGTGTCTCCCTGACCTTCTCCATTTCCCTGTCTATCGTGTGTTCCTTCTCTCTCATTCTTTTCACTCATGCCACTTACCTCTCAATTCACAAGCTCTCCTACCCTCCTCTCTTCTCTTCTCTTCCATGACATCTCTTTTCTCATATCTTTTATTCACTTCAGTCATTACTTTCTCTTGTAGCCAGTTTCCCCAGCTGACTTGCACCAAATTCATTTAAATCGAAATCCAATATTATCAGATCATATATTTATGTCCTCTAAGGCACATCTCACTATATTAATTCACCTAGACCGCCTTCCCCTGACCTTTATCTGAAAAAAAAAAAAAACCTTCTTTTGCCAACTATTCTTCTCCCTTTCTGTTTAAGTGATCATGCCACTGAGATATTAGCTTTGATAACACATTCCTGAATGCTAACAATATGAAGTTATTTTCTAATATTTTAGTATCATACTTGCCACTGATGTCATCTGTTATCTACATTAATCTCTCTCAGAACTCTCATATCTGTGGTCTCCAGTCTTTGATCAAATGTTTTATTTTAGCCTAGCTTTCAGATCCATTAATTAAAATTTGTTTAACCACTGTCTCATATACAGCTAGTTTAGTGTTTTGACAAATTTTTCTCTTATTCCACATAAATTTATTCAGTCGACTTCCTACAATACCAGCTTTGTAATTTTGTTGTCTATTTGTGGAAAATCAAAGAAGTGGAAAATTTGTGGAAAAGCAAATATTTTAGCAAAGATGTTATATTAAATATGATCTCTTTGCTAAAATTGTGCTGAATGTTTTACTTGTTCCATAGATTTTCCTATGGTGAGGAAACTGGAGAGAAGAAGACTTATTTAAAGTGATTAAGTGAATTTATCAGGAAAAACAGGATGTATATATTTTCTATGAAAGTTTGATAATAACAACCAGGAAAGGGAATGCAATAGATTAAATTTATTGAACATTAAGTTTACTGAATTATGCCTCAAAGATACTACTAAATATAATGAGGCATAGAATATTATCAAAAGCTGAATGCTATTTAGATAAAGATGAGGTTGGATTCCAGAATAGTAAAGGAACTAGAGATGCAATACTAGCCTTCAGGAACAATAATAAACAGAACTGAAAATAATAATAATAAATAAACAAAGACTACATAGATTATTTTTATAGGTTTATGAAGCATTCAATAATATGCAATGGAACAAGCTTTTTCAAATAATTAAGGAAATTAGAAGAGGATGGAGCAATAGAAAACTAATTTAGAAATTGTATAACAGACAGAAAATAAAATACAGGAAAATGGAGCAACTTAGAAATGGAACAGGTGTTGGAGAAAGTTGGGATGTTAATTCCATTCAAGAAGATTTGAAATGATTTTTCACTTGGACAAAGGAATCGGATTGTAGTATTAATATTAATAAGTGCAAGATGTTGCATTTTGCACTTATTAATCTCTCACTCATTAATTTCTTGTTATTAATTGCACTTATTAATTTCTCAATGAGTGCAGAAATATAAGGCTGTGTACTATATTGATGGTGCCATACTGCAGTAAGAGGATGAGATTCGAGATTTGGGAACGATGGTTGACAGTAGACTGAAGTTTAGAAGGCATATTGCTAGTGTTCGAAAGGCTGCACATCATAGTACTGCTATGATAAGAAGTACTCTAATCTCTCCATGTAGAGGTTGGTGTACTCTACATGTAGCCAGCCTAGTTGGCCGAGTGGTTAGCATATCTACTCTGCAGCCAAAAGGCTATAAGTTCGAATCCTGCTTGGGCATGGATGCTTGTGAATGTCTGCGAAAATACTAGTAGTTGCAGTGGGCAGTGGATGGCATTAGTGTTGGTAGTTTGTTTCATTGTAATTGGTGGATTGAGTGGGGGAGACAGAGTTGTAGAGTAGGTGTCCTCTCTTTCTCAATGAGTCTTTGGACTCCTTGGAGGTGTCATATAATAATAATAATAATGTAGGGATAAGGAAGCAGTTATACCACTGTATAAAGCACTGATCAGACCACACTTGGACTATTGTGCTCAAATCTGGTAGCCTGGTTTTCAGTGTGATGTGGAAACATTGGAGATTGTCAAGAGACAATTGACTAAAACAATATTAGGAATTTGGAATGCTGGCTATGGAGAGCGGTTGAAGAAATGTGGATTGCAGAGTTTAGTGGATTGGAGAGAAATAGGTGATATGATAGAGACATTTTATTATTATTATTATTATTATTATTACCCCAAGACCTCATGGAGTCAAAGACTCATCTGGGAGGTCCTTTTATCACACACACACACACACACACACACACACACACACACACACACACACACACACACACACACACACACAGAGCTCATCGTAACGTGCCTTGAACACATTCAAATTCCTTGCAGACACCACAATCGCAGGCAAGGCATTATAATCATTTACAACTCCGCACGAGAAAAACCTGCCTCTCACTCCCCTACTCACACCTTCTTTATAGTTTCCAGGGAGGACCTCTGGTACTCCCCCGATCTCCCACTATTTTCTGTAGAACTTCTCAAGCATTCATCCTATAACAACCCCTTACCTACTTGTAGGTCTCTATAATATCTCTCCTCTTCCTCCTGTCTACCAGACTCTGCAAATTGCATCTTCTCAATCTTTCCTCATACTCGACATTTAAGAGGTTAGAAACTACCTTAATCAGTCACCTTTGGACCCTTTCCAACATCTCTTCACCCATCTGAAAACCAGGTGACCAAATCTGGACACAATAATCCATGTGTGGCCTAATCAAAGCCTTATACAAAGGAACAAGAATCTCCCTACTTCTACATGTCAGTGTCCTCTGCATCATTACCAGAAGCCTTTGTGATGTCTTCACAATTATGGCTATGTGTCTGCTAAATTTCAGATCCTTAACCACTATCATCCTCAGATCTCTTATTTCTTCCACCTCCAAAAATATATCCTCACCAAGCATAAATTCTGCATCTCATCTCTGTTTCCCAAATTTTAAAACCTTACATTTTGCAACATTGAACTCACATCCCCATTTCCATGCCCAATCACTCAATTTATTCAAGTCTTCTTGCAATGCCACAACATCTTCACTTCTCTTCATGGTTTGTCCCAACTTTGCATCATCCGCAAACAACTGAATATCGGCATACAAATCTTCACCTATATCATTAATATACAAGTTAAATAGTAATATCACTAAAACAGACCCCTGAGGCACTCCACTAGTGACTTTCCTTTTCCTGGATATCGCTCCTCCATACACAACTTGTTGCTACCAATCAGATAGCCAGTCGAAATCCAATACACTAATCTGATATCCAAACCATCTGTTCTAGTTTGACTATCAATTTATCATGAGGTACTCTATCAAAAACTTTTGCAAAATCTAAGTATATTACTGTGTATCCTTCTCCAAGGAAGCAGTCACTTTATTGTAATAAGTAAGTAGATTACTAAAACATGACCTCCATTTAGCAAATCCATGCTGTCCATCAGAGATAATACCATTCTTGTCAACCCAACTCTGGATCCTAGTTCTCACAAGCTTCTCCAACAACTAAACCACAACACCTGACACACAGATAGGCCTATAATTTGATGCTTGAGTTCGATCACCTCTATGAAGTGACATAATCTTGCCCTCCTTCCACTCCTTAGGAACTCGACTGAGTGCAAGACTCATTTTAAAAAAAAATGTCAAGGCAGGTGTCAACTCCCTGGCTCTTTCCTTCAGAATACGCGGTGATGTATTATCAAGTCCCACAGCCTTATTAACATCTAGTTTACTCAACTCCCCATACACCTCTTGCTCACTTACAGTCATTCTCTCCTCCACATCATCTACTACTCTCAACCTCTCCATGAAGTCACATTCACAAGATTGAAAGACCTGTACGAACTGCTCATTAAGTATCTCCGCCACACATTCTGCAACAGCTGTCTTTGTACCATTTTCTCCAATCACTGTCATCCTTCCATAATCATTCTTTCTTTTGCTGGCTACATATCGAAAGAACTCCTTAGGATTCTTTTTGGCTTCATTAGCTAACTGCTGTTCATACCTCTCTAGCTACCCTCAACAAACAAGTCACCCTCCTTGCCTGGGCTTTGTAGACCTCATGGAATTGATTATTTCCACTTCGCTTATGCTGCCTCCACAAAGCCCTTTTTCTCTGTATTGCATGCTTAATCTCTTTATTCATCCATCTCACATGAACCTTATTTAACCTTCTCACCCATGGTATACATTCAGATATTGCATCTACTAGATAGTTTTTGAAAATCCCCCGAGCTGCATTGATCTCTTTTCCAGCTAACTCCTCATTCCATGTCACACCAGCAAGCTGTCTCCTGAGCTCTTCATAATCCCCCCCCCCTCCCTTGTAGTTCCACATATACCCTTTTCTCACAGAGGTCCTCGCACTGCTGGCAACCACCCAGGTAATCACCTCATGGTCACTCTCACCAATTGGTTGATGACTTGATGCATCATTTATAATTACATCTGCTGATGAGATGACCAAATTCAAGATCCTCAATCCTCGTGTGCCCTCTGTTACATACTGTCTGAGGTAGTTATCCCTCAAAAACTCAAGAAACTCATTTTCTTTACTTCCAGTTGCTATCTCATCATTCCAGTCTATATTGCCATAATTAAAATCACCCATAATGATCACCCTTTTCTTATTTGCTTGGCTAATTTGACTATACATTTCACTATCACCACCATCCACATTACCTGATCTATAACAACATCCCACCAAGTATTTGATTCCATTCACCTCTATCTCACACCATACTGCCTCAAAACCACTGGCATTATTTCCATCTTGCATCTCTACTTTGTATGGATATAACTCTTTCTCTATCATCAATAGCACTCCCCCTCCCTTTTTACCCCTTCTATCCTCACGAAACACATCATACCCTTCCATCTCTATTCCTGTCAGGATGTCATCCTCTTCCAACCATGTCTCACTTATTCCGATAATATTTGGGTGAACAGACGCAATTAATGCAACCATTTCATCTGCCTTGTTTCTTATACTTCTAGCATTTGTATACAAACACAACAGCTCATTTCTGGATCTATAGCTAGTTCCACTGATACCACCCACTCGATGTGATCTCTCCATGCTCGACTGGGGCTATTTCCCATTCTGCTCATTCATTTTAAAAGTTAATGAGAGGATTTTATCATCAGAAATCCAGATATGATTATAAAAAATGTAGAAGTCATAAGGAAAAAAACCAGAGGCTATTGCTGCGATATATGTAAAAGTGTGGTGAAGAGGGTTGTGAGGAGTAGACTTTTTACATTGTTAGTGAATGGAATGCATTACCAGAATGTATTGTTAATACAAGGAGTGTTAAGCATTTTAAGAGTTGGTGTGATGAATATGTTGTCAGTTGACTGAAACTCTCCATGATGAGTTGGCTGACTCTGAAAATTTTATAGGCATGTTTCAGCTTAGGGACATTTCCAATGTTCAGTATCGAAAACAAATAAAATATACAATGCTCCGTAATAGTACTGATGATGTTATTATTGATCACTTCTTTCTTTTTAACCATACATTTCTTAAAACAAGGAATTAATTCACTTACTGAAGTTTATTTCTAAATTTCCTTTAACCATTATCTTTTATTTTACGCATAAATATCCTTACCATCTCCCTCAAAGCTTTCATTAAGCACATCTTGAACAGCCTCTTCTGA
Organism: Typopeltis vanoorti; assembly: GCF_054136105.1. Lineage (NCBI taxonomy): Eukaryota > Metazoa > Arthropoda > Arachnida > Uropygi > Thelyphonidae > Typopeltis > Typopeltis vanoorti. The sequence continues at coordinate 105,817,928 of NC_143556.1, read as the reverse complement.
AGCTTCAAGGGTGTGTTCTCGCCAGGATTCACCATTATCACTACGAAGAATTGTAATTTCCCTTTCTTTTCCTCTTAGAGAAGCAAAATGTGGCACCTCAATAATAACTGGACTAAAGTTAATTGCAGAAGGGAGGAAAAAGTTAATTATATTACAGTAAGAGCAATATATACATATATATTTTTTTGAAAAATTCAAATAAATTTATTTCAACTAATATCTGGGAAAACTAGATACCATGCATACACAAAATAATAATCCTTGGTTCTGAGACTGATTGTGAAAAGTGAAGATACATCCATCAAGAGCACTCGTGTGTCTCTAAATAATTTATAATGGTCTCCTTTTAATTTTTAATGGATTTGCTTTTGCTTTGTAGATAATTTAGTCCTCTCAACATTGCTCGATTCCTCTAACTCTCTTATAAGTCATGTTCTAAAACATTTCCTCAGTATCCATCCTATACAAATTTTCAAGTAACTTATAGATCTCTATCACATTTTCCAAATCAACCAATTTCAATAACCTACAAACGTTCAACAGATCCTTATATGGAGCATTCTATAGAGTTGCCATTATCTTGACCACTCACCTGAGGAACTTTAATATCCCATCCATCAACACCCCAAAATCCATAGCTTCATCAATTTCCTATAGTAGAGATCAATCAGTGTAATACATACACTGATTGATCTTTACACTGACTGATTTCCTTCTGAATCTTTTCTTCTCAAAATGCATAATCTATAACCTTGCCACATTAATTTGACAGTCATTCTCTTTTGAACATACTGCCAGTCTATTTAAATACCTGTTCCTCACTCCTTTGCTCACACCCTCCTTATATAGTTCCCAGGGATGGATTCTTGTTCTATCTCCCCCTCCCATTCTATATAAAAAAAAAATTCTTCCATTTTAACCTGGTAACAACCCCCAAACCACTTATATGTCTCAATCATATCTTTTCTTCTCTCCTCCAGCATTCTAGAGTTTTTCCAATTAAATTCCCTCAATCTGTCTTCATATCCCATGTCCAAAGACCAGTTACCAGCTTTGTGAATCTTCTCTCGTTGCTATGAATAACCAAGGGACCAAATCTAGGAACAATAATCCATGTGAGGCCTTATGCAATGGAACTATAACCTCTTAGTTTTGCAAATCAAGGGTTTTTGCATCATTGCTATTATCTGATGTGACTTCCCAACTTGTGCAATGTGGCCCCACAAACTTCAGGTCCTTATCTACCACCACTCCCAGAGCTTATCTCTACCTCCTCAAAGTTTTCCCACGAAGTGTATACTTCAACATTCCATCACTGCTTACCAAATTTCAGAACCCTGAACTTTGCAACACTGAACTGACAACTCCACTGACATGCTCATTCACATAGCCTATTCAAGTTCTCCTGTAAAGGCCGCAAAATCTGCTTGACTCAAGATTGTAACATTTCAATCTTTGAAATGTTACAAAATAATTTTGTAACATTTTAAACAGCTGCAATCACCAACTAAACTCATTTGAGTATCATTATTATAAAATGTTGAACAACAGTAGCCCCAATACAGATCCCTACGCATACCACTGGTGACTTTGCTCTTTCAGGACACAGTGTCCCCTCATATATTGTAACATCTATCTGACAGCTATCTACCAATCCAACATACTAGTCTGTTATCCAATCCTATGCATTTCAATTTATTTAAGAGCATGTTGTGCAGAAATCTATTAAAATCTTTTGCAAAATTTAAATATTCCACTAGATATGCATCTGTCTTCTTCAATACATTTGTCATCTTATTATACTATTACAGTTATAGTACATAAGTAATTTGGTAAAACATGATCTTCCTTTAACAAACCCATGCTGACAATCACAGAGAATATTGCTATTAACAAGCCATTTCTGTATACTAGTTCTCACCATTCTCTTAACCACAACTTAAGATATACATATTGGCCTATAATTTACAGTTATGGCCTTATCACCACCTTTATTTAATGGAACAATCATACCTTTCCACTCCATTAGGACCTGTGTTGTAAGGTTCTTATTAAATACATATGGCACTGCTACTGCAAACTCCTTGGCTCATTTCCTTTACATGATGGTGATGTCATCAAATCCTATTGCCTTACTGACATCAAGCTTATTTAATTCCTCCACATTGTTTCCACACAGAAGTCTTCATATGGTTGGTAACCACATATGCGTTTAACTCATGGTCACTCTCACCAACTGGGGGTGGGAAATGTGACACCCCACTCACAATCACATTCTTTGATGAAATGATTAATCCAAGACTCTTGATCCATGTGTGCCTTCCCTTACATACCACCTAACATAGTTGTCTCTCAAGAACTCAAGAAGTTCATTTACCTTATACTGAAATGCTGTCTCTTAATTCCAATTTATATTACCATAATTAAAACTGCCTACTGTGATTCCTTCCTTTGTTTTCTAATGGAAGTTGCATATACATTTCTTCATCACCACCCTCCACCTTCTTTGGCCTATAGAAGCATCCAACAAAATATCTCTTCCTATCAACCTCCACTTCACACCATACTGACTCAAACCATTGCCACTATTTTCCTCCCAACTCTCCACATGTGCAGACATAAGAGGTTTTGGGTTGGAGGTTTACATTGTGAGTGGTTGGTGTATTTAGTGCTTGTGTAAAATTGGTGATTTTTATGTTTCATTGTGTGTGTGTGTGTGTGCGTGCGCACGTGCATGAGTATGTTGTCATAGAAAATTAGTGTTTTATAATATATTACTGCATATTTCTCATGTTTCACAGAATTTAGTGTTTCCATAACATAATTTATTGAGATATTGCAATAATAAATGTAGCTGTAAAATTATGCCAAAATTGCACACAAGAAATGGAATGCTAACAAGAACACCTAAGTTGTGAACAAGCAGACTTGTCCTGCTAAAGCAAATACTGAAGAGAATACTGAAAATGATTTAATCTGAAATGTCTGTGTTCACTGGGGATCTACAGATGCCGTATGGTCACTCTGATGCTCGATGATGTTCCACACTAGGCCTCGCCATGTAGTCCTGTTGTTTGCCCTTCTGGCAGCATCAACTCTCTGAAGATCAGTCACTCCACACACGCCATCCATGCATCTCATTGATGGTCTACCCCTGCCTCTTTTTCCAGGAAATTTACCTTCCATTACTGTTCTGAGAAGTCCTCCTTCCATCCTTTCTATGTGTCCAAAATATTTTAATTTTCTTCTGTCAATATCCTTAAGGAGCCTTAAAGTTCTACTAATCTTTTCTAACACCCATTCATTTGTACGCCTTTCAGTGTATGATATCCTCAACAGCCTTCTGTAACACCACATCTCAAAAGCAGATATCCATTTCTTATCTGACTTCTTTAGGTTCCAAGTCTAGCATCCTTAAGTCGCTATTGGAAAAACAACTGCATCCAAAATCCTCATCATCTGTCTAATAATCTGAAATCACAAAGTTAAATCAGATTATTAGACAGATGATGCAGTGAATTACAGAAAGTTGGGCAGCATTTAAAAGGAGGATAAGAAAGTTAAACAGAAAATGAGAAACAACAAAATCAAAAACCACAGAAACAGATAAGATAGTGCACAACAAAAATCAGGAAGGTAAAGTTCATTGTAAAAATAATTTATTAATTGGTATGATGACTATCATAACACATGACATTGATGACTGGGTTATAACTTCAAGTTGTCCCAGAGCAAAATTTAAAAATATAACACCTGCAATTGAAAAACAGAAAAGAAAAGCAAAAGAGATAATAATTCTGGTAGGTATGAATGACTTAACTAATGATAAGTTCAATCTGATTTGATATCAAAGAACTTGATGTGTAAGATGTGTAGAAAGAATGGATGTGAGTTTTTGGATGTGTGGAGTGAGTTTGAGGGATGGATGTACTTGAAAAAGAGGTAGGGCCTACACCTGAATGTATTTGGTATCAGAAGTCTTGAGATATTATTTAAATGGTATGAGCTTAACACAGAGTCAGAAAAACTAAATTGTGATAGGAGGAATGGATGAGAATTTGTGTATAAGAGCAACAATGTTATGTACCTGTTTAATGATAGGAATGGACACTATCATGGAAATTATTATGAGAGGAGAATGACTGTGTTTGTCTAGTTTGTTATGGACATCCACATAAGTAAGGCACTAGATAAGGTATGAGAAGCATAAGGCATAAGTTATCTGTCTCGTGCAGATAACTTTTGTCTGTATGCAAATGCTAGGAGTATAAGAAATAAAGGAGTAAATCTTGTTGCCTTAGTGATTACCCTGTGACCTCAGACTATAGGCATTAGTGAGACCTGGCTATCAGAGGCATACTAACCAGTAGCAAGAGTAAAAGGTAAAGTATTTTAAAGAAGGATAAGAGAGAAGGAGATGTGCTACTTATTTATTTATTTTGGTGTGCTAACTACAGAAAATGTAAGAGCATACATATAAATGATTAAACACATACATTTAAAGAAATAGACATTAAAAGACAAAAATACCACTTGCATGAAATATTAAGCAAAAACATAAAATGTCAAATTTCACTCATTCAGTGACTAATATACTTTAAAGCTGTTTCATTACACTGCATTAAATCTTCTCGGGTACATACATTATTAATGTCAATTAAGTAGCATTGCAGAAGATGATCCATGGTTTGTGTTTCCCCACATGAACAGCTGCAATTGTCTGTGTAGCCCCATCTGGCCATATTCTGCTTTGATCTGCCCATTCCGGAATGAAGTCTATTCAATGTCTTCCATCTTTGCCAGTCTAGATGTAAGCCGGATGGAAGAGATTCGTTTAAATTCAGAGCCTCTGGAGATTGTTCTTGCCACATTGTTGACCTTGTAGCTTTTATGGAATCAACCAACGGTTTCACTGAGTGAATAAAACTTTTCCTTGATCTTAGCCTCTTATGTACTGCAACATGTCCATACAAAGGATGCCGTTCATCATTCAGTTGTTGTTTCCACTCATATCTATTCTGTGTAGTCCTTCTGGTGTGAGGAGGTGCAATACCAGACAGTGAGTATAGATGGTCAATTTTTGTAGGCTTAAGACAGCTGGCAATATGCCGACATGTTTCATTAAGAACCTTATCAATAATTTTGACATGTGATGATCTTTCCCAAACAGGACTAGCATACTCAGCTGTTGAAAAGCAAAAAAGCAGAGTGTCAGTGCAGTGGTGTGCAGTACTCGTGGATTTGCACCCCACCGAAATGATATTAATTGGCACAGAATATTATTACATGTTGAGTTTTAGCTGCTGTCTTCTCTATGTGTCGCTTATAATTTAGGGTCCTATCTAGTGTAACACCTAGGTAAGTTGGATTTGGATAATTGACCAGTTTAACACCATTCCATTCTATATTCAACTCTCTCCTTGCCTCCCTATTATTGAGATGGAAAAGACACATTTGAGTTTTACTGGGATTTGGTTTCAGCTGATTATCCTTATAGTAAACTGTAAGGGTTTCTAGCTCTTGTGTGAGCTGCTTCTCAATGTCAAAGGATTTTGCTTGATAAGCTATTGCCCGGTCATCTGCATATAAGAAGGTTCTTGACCGTGGGTTTATATGTTGTCATTAGTATATATATATTGAAGAGGAGGGGAGATAGCACACATCTCTGAGGTAGACCATTTTTCTGGATACGCCATCTGTTCTTTTTCCTTGAAAATTAGCAAAGAATCTCCTGCTGAACAGCAGCGACCTAAATATCTCCACTAATCGATAGCTGTTTGTCATGCTGTAAATTATGACTATAAGCTTTCTAAGATTTAGTGTGTCATATGCTGCTGTCAAATCTATAATTACAGCTCCTGTTGTTAACCCCCCCCCCTTTCAAAGCCATCCTCAATAAACTGTGTTAAGTTTAATACTTGTCCAGTGAATGATCTTCCTGGTCTAGATCCTGCCTGTTCTTTTATCAGCACTTTCTCTATTTCTGGACTTAGTCTGTTCAAGATTAACCTCTCATACAGCTTCAGTGGTGCATAGGAGAGCTATAGGCCTGTAGCTCTTTGGATCCTCAGCAGGTTTACCTGGTTTCAGGATAGGTATTACTTTTGTTTGCCTCCATATGCTGAGTATTTTAGCAAATTTCAAACAAAAGTTGAAAAATTCTAACAACCACTCCGTTACCTTTTCTCCCAGATTCCTTGGTATCTCATTTCCGATATCATCTATACCAGCAACTTTTCCTGGTTTTAAAGCTTTTAGGGCATTTTCTAGTTCCTCTTTAGTAAATGGTGCTTCGAAGAGATTATTTTCTGAATCCCTAACTTTTTTAATATAATCTTTAGGTATTTTTCCTTCAGTAATTGGTTTACCAGTCAGAGATAGCTGAGTTGCAATTTGGTTTGCAGTTATATTAACTTCGGTATTACTTTCAGCCCACTTCAACTAACTCTCCATCCTCATTTGTTTCACTATAACCCCACTGTGTGCTATGACTGTTAAAGTTGCCTATAATAATAGCAGATTTTCTTTGTGTCAAGTACTGGGACATTTCAAAAGCAAAGGTCATACTAGGTGGTTTATATATGAATGCAATACAGTAAGTGTTTCGTATGACATTGAGTTCAAAGCCATCTAGTACGAGGTGGAATCTAACAAGAGGAAATAGTAGGCTGTTGTTAGAGACATGATGGATCATTTGCTAGTGATAATGAAATGCATTACCAAATAAACATGATGTGAGAAGAACAAGTAATCATCATAGGTAACTTTAATTACTCAAATAACAATTGAGTAGCAGTGAAATCTAATGAGAAGAATGAAATAGAATTTACTGAACTGTTGCAAGACAACTTCGTCATTCAGTATGCAACAAAAGGTAATTCAATATCAAAGTGTGTTAGATCTCATTATAGTGTCAGAGAGTTATTTAATTATTTAATTAAAGACATGACTGTTCTGCCTCTGGTTGGTGACAGTCATCGTACTGTACTGATTTGGGAAGAGGCTACGTTTATGGATGTTCCATGCTGAACTACAATGCAGAAAGTTATGATCACCTGAGGATTATACTAGGTTCTGTGCCATGGTATCATTTGGTAGATTGGAAGGATATTACAGTTGCTTGGTAACATTTAAAAAAATACTTTAATATATAAATAAATACATAAAAAAAATGATTGCATATCAGAATGGGTCTCTAGCATTTGAAGAATAAATAGGGTAGAGTTGAAATAGATGTGTAATCATATTAAGCAAGAGATCTGTAAGAAAAAGGTGATGTGGAAGGAATACCATGTGCAATAAGGATGATATCAGTTATTAAGTTTATAAGATACATAACACAAGATTTACAATAGCTGTATGAAAGGCTAAGTATGTTTATGAAAAGGAAATGCTTTGTTAAGCTAAAGAATTTGGTTATGCTGCAAGTAAAAGAAAGAATGAATATAAATGAATAACTCTACTGAATGCAGATGATATGCAAGTGACAGATGCAAAAGAGATTATTTAATGAGTGCTTATTTTGCTAAAAGCTATCAACAAGATACATGCAACATTGAGCTTACTGCTACCTCTTCACCGGATGAAGAAAGTTCTATGAGGAGAGGTACTAGAGCTGTTGCACAAACTAAATAAGAAGCCTGGCTGGCCAAGTGGTTAGCATATCCACTCTCCAGCCAAAGAGCTGCAGGTTCGAATCCAAGCGTGGGCATGAATGTTTGTGATTGTCTGTGGAAATACCAGTGGAGGTGGTGGTTGGCAGTAGATGGCATTGGTGTAGTTGCGGTCAGTTGGTGGAGACAGAGTTGTAGAGTAGGTGTCCTCCCTCGATGAGTCTATGGACTCCCTGGAGGTGTCAAATAATAATCTGGCAATACAGACTGATGGGATGTCACAATGGATGCTAAGAATGTTCAGCTGAACGGAATATTCCTTTTTCCTTTCCATCCATCTATTCATCGATGTTTGGATGTGCTACACCAGTCCTCATCAGGTGGTCCTGTTGTATGCTTTTCTTGAGGCTTCAAATCTCTAAAGAGTAGTCACTCGAGACATACCATCCATCTGTCTCACTGATGGTCTACTCCTTCCTCTTTTTCCAGGAAATTTACCTTCTATTACTGTTTTGAGAAGTCCTCCTTCCATCCTTTCAATGTATCCAAAGTATTTCAACTTTCTTCTGTCAATATCCTTAAGGAGCCTTAAAGTTCTGCTAATCCTTTCTGGCAACCATCTGTTTGTCTGCCTTTCAGTATATGATATTCTCAACAGCCCTTTGTAACACCCCATCTCGAAAGCAGCTATCTTTTGCCTATAAGACTACTTTAGGTTCCACTCTTGCATCCATAACTTGCTGCATCCACAATGAATCTATCTCCACAGGAACAACTTTGTTCCAGTGGAGATAGATCCATCCTTCCAGATTTTAGACAAGTCTCTGACTGTTGTTTTATCCCCATTTGTAATCTTCTGATGTCTTCTGAACAGCAATTCTTCACATGAATAATGAATCCCAGGCACTCAAACTTGCTGACCTCCTCAATTCTTTTTCATTAAGTACATTTGTTTTTCAGGAGTAGCCTATCTGTATTTCTTTGAGAACCATAATTTTTGTCTTGATAGGATTGAGCTGAAGTTCACTGTTCTAACTCATCTCATTAACTGTGTCAATAATTTGTCCTAGTTCTTCCTTGTCATTACAAAGGAGTACTATCTCATCAGCATACCTCAGATAACTGATCAATCTGCCACCTATTCTAATTTCTGTCTTAAGCTCATCTAATGCTACATGCATGATGTCCTCAGCATAGATACTAAACAGGTGAGAAGAAAGTAGGCATCCTTGCCTAACTCCCTTTCTAACCTGAAGCCAATCAGTTAATCTAACACCTGTTTTTACCGTGGCTTCTTGCTCACTGTACAAGTTAGCTATCTACCTGATGATGTTTTGAGGGAAATCCATTATTTTCATTACTTTCCACAGTGTCACAAGCTGAACACAGCTTTAGAGTAGTCTATGAAACACATTACCATAGGGAAGCTATTCCTTTGATCCGGCTATATAATTTGAGTCTCAGAATAGAGAATGTATAGTAATCCCATTGCACAAGGGTGATGCAAAGACTGATGTATTCAACTATCACCCCTATCAGTATCTCTGGATAGGTAGAGAATATTTTGGAAAAGATGGTTAGGGCTCACATACAGAAAGCGGTTGACAGAGAATCTATGTCAATGAACAACATGGATTTACTAAGGGAAGGTCATGTTAGAGCAATTTGGTTGCACTCTATGATAATGTTACAATTGAGTTAGACAAGGGAAACAGATAACACCATAAAATGGAAAATACAGGATTTGATGATAAAATATTACTGAGAATAAGAAGAACAGCTGAGAGATATCAAAAAGTGGTATATGGAGGGTGAGCAGGAAAGATTTAAGGTAAGCAGTGAACCACAAGCATCAATACTTGGTCCATTTGTTATTCAATCTATACTTAATGACATAAAAAAAAATAAGTTAGTAATGATGTAAATTTTTCATGTAGTACTATCATATCCTGTACACCCCTTGGGGGTACATGGCAGGAATTTGATGATGATGAAAAAAAAAACAACGAATAGATGTTGGAAAGGATCCAGAGGCGACTGACTGATCTCTGGAATGTTGAATATGAGGAAAGGTTGAGAAGATGTGATTTGCAGAGTTTAGTAGATAGGAAGAAGAGGAGGGATGTGAAAGAGACATATAAGTCGATAAGGGGATGTTATAAGATCAATATTGAAGAGGTTTTTCATAAAATGTTGGGAGATCAGGAAAGAATAAGAGATCATCCCTAGAACTTGTATAAGGAAGGTGTAAAAGGGAGGGAGAAGCAGGTTTTTGGAATGCAAAGTTGTGAATGATTGGAATGCCTTGTCTGAGAGCGTGGTGTCTGCAGAGAATTTGAATGTGTTTAAGATAATGTATGATGAGCTGTGTTTATGACAAAAGGACCTACTAGATGATTCTTTGACTCCATGGTGTCTTAGGATAATAATAATATTTGACAGGTGATATATAGCTATTTGTTGATGATGCACAGATAGGCAGAATAATTAGGAATGCATCTGATATGCAGTGCTTGAAGGCTTTGAACTAATTTGAATTCTAGACACACAAAAATGGCTATCAGAAATTCATGCCCTTTGGTGTGATGAGAAAACCAGTAACATATTATATTGGTGGGATTATGCTTAAAGAAACTGATCAGGTTAGGGATCTTGGAATTTTAATAGACAGGAAGGAGAAGTTTAAGGGCCAAAGTTAATTTCAGCATTGCAATAACAGAAATATTGCAATGATGAAATGAACTTTCACATGTAGGCAATTGCAAATGGTTAGGTGTGGACAATCACAACCTGCAAGAGGCATGGCCAGGACTAGTTATAGACCAGGTCTATAACTAAGTCTAAGTGAACAAGTGCCAGGAGCGTCAGAAATAAAGATGAAATGGTTTAGTTCATTGAGTTTAATTACCAAAAATTTATTGAAATAAAGAAAACATAATTGAATAAATATGATATCCTGATGGGAATTGAAATGGAAAAATATGATGGTTTCCATGCAGATAGAATGGACAAGAAAGGGGTGGGGAGTGCTGTTGATGATAGCAGGCAAATTATATCCACATATAACGGAGATGTAAGATGTAAATAATGGCAAGAGTTTTGAGTGAGTATGGAGTGAGGTGAAGGTCGACAGGCAGAGATATTTAGTCGGATGCAGCTATAGGCCAGAGAATATGGAGTATGGTGTTGCAAAAATATACAAGCAACTTAGGTTGGTGATTCTTGGAAATAGCATTTGAGAATAATGAAAATTAATTTCTTGAGTTGTTGAGAGACAACTGTGTTAGGCAGTATGTGAAGAAGAGTAAATGAGGATTGAGAGTTTCAGATCATATCAAATCATCAGATAATATGATTGTGAGTGGGATTTCACTCTTAACTCCAGTTGGTGAGAGTGATCATGAGGTGATAGCCTGGATTGTGGTTAGCCATATGAAGACTTCAGCGAGGAAAGGATATATGTGCAATTACAATAGGGTGACCAGATTTTCAAAACAAAATAAAAGGGGCATTTTGAATATTTCAGCAATTAATAAGAGACTTACAATGGCACAAGTTTCAAGAGAGTGGAAAGAAGGTAAAATTGTATGTATGCATAAAGGTGGTAGTAAGGCTGGGGATAGAAATTACAAGCCAATATATATATATATATATATATATATATATATATATATATATATATATATATATATATATATATATATATATATATATGGAGTTTGGTTAAGGTACTGGAGAGATTGGTAAGAACTAGTATACAAAATTGTGTTGATAACAGCAGTATTCTCTATTTTTGGCATGGTTTTGTTAAAGGTGTTTGAAAGTTTATTTTTCACTTGGTTAGACTATAATAAATTTAGTTTAATTCTTTATCCAAGTGTGAGCAAACAAAGTTTGTGCCTGAAAATATCTTCAGGACTGAGGTAAGGTAATACAACACCTGCAAGGAGATGTGCTATCATTATGGGAGATAATGAGACAAGGAGTTGGGAGCTTGATCCACCTTTGCTGCGAGTTGCTCGGTGTTGTACTACCTTACCTCAGTGCTGAAGATATTTTCTAGTACTTTAACCGAGTGCTAGATTAATATCTAGCACTTGGATAAAGGATTAAACAAAATTTATTATTTGTTAAAGGTAGATCACGTTTTATTAACTTATTTATGTACTATAAGAAGGTGCCAAATGTCTTGGTAAAGGGAGATGCATATACAGTGGTATACTTAAGATTTTGCAAAAGCTTCTGATAGACTGCCACCCGACAGGCCGTTAAATATTAAATAAATTGAACAAGATGGAACTGGATAACAGACTTCTGAGTTAGATTGGTGACTGACTGTCAGATAGGTATCAGAAAGTTTGCATGGGGATGCAGTATCCCGAAAGTGAAAAGTCATTAGTCTTGTGCTACACTGGTCTGTATTCTGGTCATTGTTATTCAATTTGCATATTAATGATATTGGATTGGGTTTAACTACTGATATGCAACTGTTTAGAGATGATGCAAAATTGGGGAGAGCAATGCAGATTCAAGCAAATGTTGTGGGACTTGAATAGATTGTATGAGTGGGCAGCAGTATAGACCTGCCAGTTCAATGTTGCAAAGTGTAAGGTTCTGAAATTTGGTAAGCAATGGAAGGATGCAAAGTATACACTTGGTGGGGAAACTTTAAAGGAGGTAGTACTACTTTAAAGGAGGTGGATCATGTTGACAAGATAGATCAAGTAGATCATGAAGATGAGAGATCTGGGAGTCGTGGTTGACAAGGCCCTCAACTGAATTGGGCCCCATGATTCAGGGGCCACATTGCACAAGTTGTGAAATCTTTACATTGGATAATGCAATGATGTGGAAGATCTTGACCTGTAGAAATAAAGAAATTATGATTCTATTGTAAGAGGGACATCCAGAAAGTAAGTTCCAATGGTCTGTCAGAGACACAAAAATATACTTACACAAAAACTTTATTGAAAAGTAAAGTAGACATCTTTCACTACTTTTCTACATAATTTCTGCTATTGTTCAGGCACTTATCATAATGGGGCACTAAGAGTTGTATACCCTCGCTGTAGAAGGTTGCCGCCTTTGACGCAAACCAGGTATTGACTGCTTCTTTGACTTCATTGTCGTCTTGAAACCACCGGCCACCAAGGAAAGATTTCAGATGTTTGAACAGGTGAAAGTCATTTGGCACGAGGTCAGGACTATATGGGGAATCATGGAATTGTTCCCAGCCGAAGGTGGTGAGAAGTTGTTGTGTTATTCTGGCTGTGTGTGTGTGTGTGTGTGGGCGGGCGTTAGCCCAAATCATCAGTCACTAAAGATGGTTACCATCTTGGTTCATCATCATGTACACCTGTCCTTCCTTCATTAAAAAGTTTTACCCATCTTCGTACTATTGAATCACTCATTGCACATTCTCCATGAATCTCAATAATTTGCCAATGAATTTCAGCTGCTTTAACGTTCCATGCATTCAAGAAATGGATAACTGACCTAATTTCACATGCGGCAGGCGATTCAATTTTCTTAGACATTATAAACACACAACAAGAAGCGTATGCACTGCAAAAATGTCAACAAACACACCACGCACGCACACCATTGCGAGTGCAGCACTGCAGTGAAAATATTTTAAAACGGAACTTACTTTCTGGACGTGCCTCACATAAGGCACTGATCAGGCCTCACATGGATTATTATACACAGATTCGGTCACAGGGATTTCATGGTAACAAGGATATGTTACAAAGGATCCAGAGAAGATTCAAAAAGGTGGTAAGCGGACTTTGGAATGTGGAGTATGAAGAAAGAATGTAAAATGTAGAGCCTCATAAATAGGAGGAGGAAGGGGGGGGGGGATATGACTGAGACAAATAAGTTAGAGGTTAATAAGCCGAAAGGCTATTTTACTGGCAAATTTGTTAATTGAAATAAAGATGGTAAATCCTGTTTTATTTTATAGCCAGGTACGAAACTCAGCTTGGATGGATTTGCCCTGGTGTTGTACTACCCAAGTGATCATTTACACTTGGTTCCGCCGATAGTTTTTTTCGGCAGTGAAACTCTATGGATGTCGATGGATTTCGAACCGAGTTTTGTACCCAGCTATAAAATAACACGGGATTTACCATCTCCCTTTCAATTAAGTTAGAGGTTGTTATCAGATTAACATGGAAGGAATTTTTCAGAGAATGGAAGTTGTAGAACATAGACTGAATGACATCACTGGAAATTGTATAAGCAGTTTGTGAGGAGAGAAATGACCCACTCTCCATGCAAAGGATGGATCCTTTGCATGGAGAGTGCTTGGTGAATGGAATGTGCTGTCTGAATGTGTTGTGAATGTAGACAAATTAAATCAGTTTAGATGAGCTTTGTGTGTGATAGCTTGTGCCTGCCAAAATGAGTCTGTAAGTCCACGTAGATCAGATGTTAATAATAATAAGGAAATCATTTTGCCTCTTTACAAGGAACTGACTAGGACTAATATACACAGGTTTTGTCTGCAGGTTTAAATGGTGATTCTGATACACTGGAGGAAAGGAAAGGGAGCTAGTAGGTGGGAAAGAGCAAATAAGAGTGTTAATAATTATTATTATTATTATTATTCAGGCCTCCATGCAGTCAAAAGACACATCGTGGAAGGTCCTTCCTAAGAAACACAAAGTCTATCATACCACTACTTCAACTAATTGACCGTTCTCACTCTCACCACTCCATCAGGCAATGCATTCCATGGTTCAACCACCCTCCGTGCAAAGAAACCACTCCTCACAGTTTCCTTTCATAACTTCCAGGGATGGCCTCTTGTCATCACTGCTTCCCACTGTTCAACCAAGCGAAAGAACTCCCCAGTGTCAACCCTGTATCCACCTCTCAACAGTTTAAAAGTCTCAATCATATCACCTCTCCTTCTTCTGTCCACCAAACTCTGCAGTCCACATTCCCTCAGCCGATCCTCATAACTATCATTGTACAGTCCTGAAACCATCTTTGTTAACTGCCTTTGTACCCTTTTCCAGTTAATTTATCCCAAATCTGAGAACAATAGTCCAAGTGTGGTCTGATCAGGGTCTTATACAACAGAATGATAACTGCAGGTCAGTGTCCTTCTCATTATTGCAGCAATCGACTATGTTACGTTCGCCACCCTTTGCAATATGTCCTCTAAATTTCAGGTTTCTATCAATCATCAACCCCAGATCTCTTGTCTCCTCTACTTCATCTCGTATAACTCCTCCCATAGAGTATGCAGTGTCCCATTGATGGTTCCCAAACCTCAAGACCTTACATTTTGCTGCATTAAACCGACACCCCCATTCATTTGCCCGTCTATCTAGCTTATTCAAATCCTCTTGCAAGGCTGCCGCATCTGCACTATTACTAATAATCCTTCTCAGCTTCGCATCATCTGCAAACAACTGAATATCCCCTTGCAATCCACTGACAATGTCATTGATATAAAGGTTAAACAATATAGGTCCTAGTACTGAGCCCTGTGGGACCCCACTTGTAACCCTCTGCTTCCTTGAAACTGCCCCACCATAGACAACTCTCTGATACCTATTGGACAGCCAATCCTGAATACAGTTGACTAATCTGACATTTAGACCCATGTGCTGCAAGTTGAATATCAGCTTATCATGTAGAACCATGTCAAACAGCTTTGCCAAAGCCAAGAAAATGGCAATATATGCCTTTCCCTCGTCTACTGTTCTTCTAACTTTATTATAAAAGGCTAGCATATTACTAAATTCCCCTCACAAATCCATGTTGACTCTCACAGATAACATTACCCTCATCTGCCCAATGCTGTATATGGTCATTCACTACTTTCTCCAAGACCTTACTAACTACTGATGACACACACTATTGGTCTATAATAACGAACTTCCAGTCTGCTACCGCCCTTATGCAATGGCACTATCTTACCTTCCTTCCATTCCATGGGCACTTTTCCAGCAGCCAGACTTTCATTGAAAAGCCAGGTCAAAGGCACTGCCAGTTCCCTAGCACATTCTCTCAAAATTCATGGTGAAATACCATCCAGTCACACAGCTTTACTGACATCCAGAGTACTCAGTTTTTGAAACACATTCTCCTCCTGTACCTCTAAACCTTGAACCTGCCCAATCCCTCTAGTATTCAAATTAACTCCTCCAGGATGAAATACTACAATAAAGTGTTCATTGAACAATTCTACTATGTCTGCTGTATCAGTCACTCTATTCCCATTTTTATTCCACAATATCATTCTTCTACAGTCATTTCTCCTCCTACTGGCCACATATCTAAAAAATTTCCTGGGATTTTCTTTGGATCTTAGGGCTAATCTCCTCTCATATTCCAGTTTCATCTTCCTTACCATACTAGTCACTCTTCTGGCCTGTGTCTTATACTCTTCACGCATCTTCTCTTCTCCTGTCTCCTTCTATCTCTTCCACAGCCTCTTTTTCGCATGCAATTCCTGTTTAATATTGTTTGTCATCCACTTTACTCCAAATTGTGTCCTCTTCTTCACTCGTGATATACAACTTACCATTGTTGCTAACAAATATTCTTTCATAATTTTCCACGCACTAATGATATTGGGGCCTTCCAATTCCTCCCTCCATGAAACTTCCCCAAGTTGACGTCTAAAACTATTATAATCACTTGCCTTATAATTCCACATACGTTCCCATCTCTTTGATACTCCTACATGTCTATTCATTTCCCAAGTGAAAACCATATGGTCACTCTCTCCAACTGGTGGGAGAGATGTCATCTCAGTTATTATCAACTCTTCTGATGCTATAACCAAATCCAAAACTCTTCAAAACTCTTGAACCTTTTGTTCCCTCTGTTATATGTTGCCTAAGACATTTTTCCCTGAAGAATTCTAGAATTCCATTCCCTTATTGCTACATGCATCTTCCTCTCCCCAATTTATACTGCTGTAGTTAAAATCTCCCATCACAATCATTCTTCTTGCACTTTCCATGTTCAACTGCCTCAACATCTCCTGGTTCCCACTCTCTGTGCTCCTTGATCTGTAGCAACACCCCACTAAATATCCTGTCTTGTCCACCTCCACCTCACACCATATGCTTTCAAAATCATTATTTTCACAGCCTTTTAAAGCCTCCACTCTGAGAGAGCATAGGTCATCACTTATCATAAGCAGTACTCCAACTATGTACCCAGCAACTTCTATTCCTGTTATTATATCATCTTCTGACAACCACGTCTCGGTGATCCCAATAATCTTTGGCCAGGCTGGCGCTATCAGTGCCACGATTCCTCTGCCTTATTCCGGATACTCCTGGCATTCGTATATAGCATATAAATGCCGTTGTTTCTATACCCAGCATTATCCCCTCTAGACTTCACTGAGCTCAGTGTTACCTGATGTCGTCCCCCTTCTCCCAAGTACCCATTCCCACAGGAGGCCACCCCTGCTACCATCCTCCCTGGGACACAAAGACTTTTTCAGAACAGCAATCTCTATCTCTCCAGATGCCTACGTCCTTCCTCATTCAAATGTAAGTGGTCTCTTGCATACAATTCCTCTCTGTCGTCAAACGCACTCCAAGCATCCACATATTCCAGTCCTCTCTTGTCACTCATTCTAGCTATTATGTCATTCAATATTACTGCTCTTCTGCTCAGTTCGTCATTATCATACCTAGGCAACACACACACACTACCTTTCCTCTTTGTGTCTTCTTTCGTACCACCTCAAGCAAGAATATCATATCTCTCGCTGCTCTATTCACACCACCACTCAAGTCATTTGTTCCCACCATCGCAATCATCTCATCCACCCTTTCACCTCTCTTAACTGCCAAAGCCACCCTTTCTATCGTTCCTCCTGGCAAACACTCCTCACGCATCCTATCTTGAACACTACGGATCATTGAGTCCCCATACATTATACCTCTTACCATTCCCTCTCTCCTATTGTTTCCATTTTCTCCTCTTCTTTCATTCCCATACCTCTCTCTCATTTTCTCTCTCCTACTGTTTCCATTTTCTCTTCTTCTAGCACTCCCACACCTCTCTCTCATTCCACTGTCTCCTCTTCTAGCACTGCCATACCTCTCTCTCATTCCATCTCTCCTACTGTTTCCATTCACTCCTCCCAAACATTAGCACTCCCATGCCTCTCTCTCTCTCATTCTGTCTCTCCAAGTGTTTCCATTCTCTCCTCTTCTAGCATTCTCATACCTCTCTCTCCTTTCGTCCTTCCTACTGTTTCCATTCTCTCCTTTTCTTTCTCCTACTGTTTCCATTTTCTCCTCTTCTAGCACTGCCATACCTCTTTCTCATTCAGTCTCTCCTACTGTTTTCATTCTCTCCTCTTCTAGCACTCCCCTGCCTCTCTCTCATTCCATCTCTCCTACTGTTTCCATTTTCTCCTCTTCTAGCATTCCCATACCTCACTCTCATTCTGTCTCTCATACTGTTTCCATTCTCTCCACTTCTAGCACTTCCATACCTCTCTGTCCTGTTTCCATTCTCTCCATTTCCATATCCATTCTCTCCTCTTTTATCATTCACAAATTTCTCTCCTCTCCTATCATTCCCAAAACTCTCTCTCTCCCCTACTCTGATTTGCCTTGCATTTATCACTTCCATTTTTCTAATCTCATCATTCATACTTATCATACTTCTCCCAAGACATTACACTTACTCTTTCAGCTCCTCTATCTCCCTCTGCAGGTCAGTCACTCTAAATCGAAATTCACTCTCCCAAAGAAAACCATCTAAACTTTCACAGTCACTCATGCCTTCTACACTATCAACTATTATTTTCTCATTCACATTTTTTTCTTCATTCTCTCCTATCACACTACTCATCTTCCTGTATTCGTTTCCCGTTCCTGGAGCAACAAGGTCGGTTATTGAGATATCTGCTGCATTTATTTCCTCCCACTGCCTGCACTTTAAACATACATACAGCATCCACTCTCACAAGCCAGACATCCAATTCCCAAGACGCATACATGCCACAAATACTGCATGCCACAAACTCCCTTATTATATTGCTTATAATAGCATGCCTAAATGGCAGAGGACTTGGCGACAAGGCATTGCGACTGCAGCTGAATCTGCCATCATTCGTTACTGCCGAGGGACTACTAGCATAATCATTAATTATTCAAATTAGTTTCAAAAATAAATGCTAAATAAGTATTAGGGAGTATAAATAAATAAGAAAAGTATAAACAAAAGTTACAAACAAAACATTAAGTACACTAAATAAAATGAAATAAAACTAAATACAGTAATGAAAATTTAGCTTCATCTTGTCTTCCACCATTATGCATCTGCCCCGTCTTCTCGGTAAACAAAATACACAATATCGTGACAGCACTAACTTCAAAAAAACAACCACTATAGTACACTCATATTCCAGAGAAACAATTTAGACTCAAAAATGGAACATTTCACCAATTAAAAACTAACTTTCTTCAGCACAGCTCAAATTCACCGGCACGTGCTACACCGACACCACCCCCAATGCTATATAGATGCTATATATAATACTGCTATCAGGATTCTGAAATACTGAATATGAAGAAGATAGAACTGAGAAAAAAGAGGTGATATATTGAGACTCACAAACTTCTGAAAGGATCATATAGGATATCAGTAAAAGGAATTTTTCATTTTATGAAGAGTGTGGAAAGGACAAGCGGGCATCCTTGTCAGCAGAGAATGACTACCATCAATAAGGGGTGAGAGTCAGATTTTTCTCATAAAGTGCTGAGTAGACTGGAATGGATGGCGTTTGATGTTGTATGTAAATATTGTGAATGAATTCAAGAACAGGTATGGTGGTTGGAATGGGTATTCGTGACCCCCTCCCCCCCCACCCATTGATGAGTCCTTGATTTTCTGGAGGTCTCTCTTAATAATTCACAAGCTATTATCAAGAGCACTTTCTCCTCTCTTCTTGTCTTTTCTCATGATAAACATCATACTCTTCCCTTGTATTCCTGTCATGATATCATTCTTATCCTACCATGTTTCACTTATTCCAACAATTTTTGGATAAATATACTTGATCATTGATACCATTTCATATCCCTTATTCCTGATGCTCTTGGCATTTGTAAATAAATGTAGCAATTCCCTTTTAGATGTATAATCATGGCATGTTATTTCACCACACCTACCCATTGTTATTTCTGATTTATTCCAAAACTTTTCTCCTATAACGTTAAAGAAACCTCAACCAGACTTGAAGGGTGTTCTGAAAGTAATTCCTTTATTGTGGTAGATCTCTCGAAAAGCCTCCTCCTGAATTGTGAAAGAAGTTTACTGAGGAGGAGGAGGTCACTGATAGCAATGAATGCATTTCTATAGGTTTCATGTTGGTCATTTGGAGTGATTGTTGTTTAATAAGATTGCACAGGATGCATACAAAATTAGTACCACTAAGAGTTTGTTCTGCTATAATCACTTCCTCACAATGGTGAGGAAGTGATTATAGCAGAACAAACTGATGCAGCAAAATGGTTGAGATTATAAGAATATAAATGAAATTCAGAGTCAGGATCAGAGAAACAAGGTTGGTCAGAATGAAGAGAGGAGTGCACTACAGCAGAGAGAGAGAGAGAGAGAGAGAGAGAGAGTAAAAAGTGATTGTGTTAATGGGATGTCCTGAAAGAGTGCAAAATTGTTATGCTTCTATATTAATGTACAGAGTTTCCGAAATAAAGGGGCTGAGTATGTAGCATTATTGAATCAGTATGCTCAAAGATAATTGGCATAAGTGAAACTTGGTTAACTGAGAATGATATACTGTCAGGACTTGAAATGATAGGATATAGAATTTTCCAAAAGGATAGGAAGTTCAAGAGAGGAGGGAAAGTATTGTTAAAAACATGGTTTAAAAAAAAAGAAAAGTAGAATATGAAAGGGATTGGCCAGTCAGGCCAAACTAATCTAAGGGAATTTTTCTATTATGTGGCAAGCAAGAGGAAAATTAGTTGTGGTGGGTGATGCTGGTGGATAGCTATGGTAGCAGGGTAACCATAGCAAATGATATACTGGAATTATTTAACAAACACTTCATCAGTGTATATCATAGTGCTATGAATGATGCTGTGCAACATGTAGAAGGGAGGCAAGAATTAGGAGAATTAAAGAATCAGAGATGTATCAAGTGTTGCTAGGATTAGATGTTAATAAGGCTGGGGAAGTGGATGACATATTGCCACATATTTTTAAAGAATGTGCAAAAGAGTTAACTATGCCCTTGTCCTGATCATTTAGTGAGAGTCCTGCAGTGGATAAGGCTCCTAAGCTGTGGAAAGAAGGTAAAATAACACCTCTCCACAAGCATGGTTCAAGAACAAAAGTTTCCAATTATAGAAAAAAATATCAAAGTGTTAGAAAATTGCCTGGTATATATCAAGCTCCGTGTAACTGCAATCTGTCGTACTTTGGACAAATCGGACTCTTTATAGAAAAAAGAATACAAGAACATTAATTGTACATTCTTCACAGCAAATTTGATAAGTCTGGATTGGCACAGCACGGGATAGAGACAAGCCACAACATTCTCTGGTCCAGGGCCTTCAATACAAATGTCGCTATAAATTCGAATGCCTGTTCAAAGAGAGTGCTAAGGCCTTACTCCAATGCCTAACTCAAATCAAAATGATTCCCCATCCTTATCAAATATATGGGAAAGTTTTATCCAGATAACACAATAAGTTTTTTTTTTTTTTTTAATTGACTGACACCTTTTAGTTCTTATGTTAGTCTAATGTTATTTTTAGTTGAATTTATAAATTAAGAATGTTGTATGAAATTGTGAATTGATACCTATAATTCACTCATCACTGATGAAATTTACCTCTCTTTATTGCTTAGCAATGTAACATCACGTGGCTCGTTCTACTTTTGAATGATCAATTGTTTCTATTCCACCTTGAAAAAACTGTTCCTATCAAGCCACTGATGATAGTCTGTTAATTTCAGACTGAAATATTTGGCAAATATATTAAAATATTATTCTTGTGCTAACATGTTGATAATTCTTAATTTCATGTCACAAGTCTCTCAAGAATACAGGAATCTTTCTTTTAAGGTTACACGGTGATCAGCATTCATATTTAAGAATTTAGGGACACAAAATACACGTGTTGAAAAGATTATTTTATTAATTATTAATAAAATAACACTTGATGTTTCGACCCCTGTATTGAGGTCATCAGAAGGATACATGTGTATAGGAACCAAGCTACATGCTGTTGCACTTTATAAAGGTAAATTAAATCTATGTTGTTAACTAATCTTTTTCTTAGCCTGACCTCTAGTGATAAAAATAAATAAAAAAATTTTAAAAATAAATTAAATAAAAAAATAAAATAAAATAAATGAAAACTACAATAAACTCTGCTAAAGTCCTCATGTACTAAGATTCTTCTGGAATTGTACAGTTCATATTATTATACTACGATTTTCTTCTGGATTTGTAAAGTTCAGGTTGCTGTTGAATGTTCCGGGGAAAAAAAAAAGTCAGTGAAACGCATTGTCTGAGTGCATTTTGAGTGCAGATAGTGTAAATGACTTGGAAGCTCATTATGACAGACATGTTGCTAGTTGAGTGAGACTCCCACAATGAGTCTGTTGACTCCATGGAGGTTACCAAATAATAATCATAATTTGGGAATCATTTCTAATTTCTTCCTCGAAGCTTTGCAGAGCTTATCTGAGGAAGATAATAGATGGCGGTGGTTTTGTGGTTATGTTTCTATACTGGTTGCAAGCCAAGTGTTGATTTTACCATTTGTAGGTACGACCTTGGAGGACTACAATTGATTTTACACAGTTTTTTTTTTTTTTTTTTTTTTTTTTTTTTGCAAGCAGGGTTGGATCTGGATATGGTGTGTTTGTGTCCTTGCAGTGTTGTTTTTTGAGAGGGTTTGTCATAGGTTTTGTGTGTGTGTGTGAGGGGGGAGAGAGGGAGAGAAAGAGGAATTTCTCTGATTTTCATTCTCGCTATAATATTTATATAATGCCTGTTTCAGCTCTCTGTATGTCCCTAGGTTTCTGACGTCGAATGGCAGTTTGTTTATCATGTCAGGTACGTAGAAGTTTCAGGTGGCTTTGCCATTGTGATTGTTGTACTTATATGTTATGTAGTTTGTTGACTGTGGTCTTGTTATCTGATATGTTGTTCTGGTTACTCTATAGGTTGGGCTGAAGTAATGTTTTTAACATGACTGTTTAGGGGCATAAGGGTTTCACCTTAAATATTTTGTGTTCTGTCCATGCTGCCCACATAAGTGTGGGTTGTTGCCAGAATATCAGTTTTACCATTTTATCTTGCAACCCTTGTAACCTGTAACCTATGTTGCAGAATGCATATCATGTGATTGCATATCTTAAAATGTTTTCACATAAGGCTTTATAGATTAATATTTTCGTGTGTGTTGGGGCAATGTCTTTTAATCAGTATAGTTTGCTTGCTATTATCCTGAGTGTGTTGTGTAGGTAGTTTATATGGCTATTCCAACCTTGATCAGCATCGAAGTGAAGTCCGAGATTGCATGTTGTTTTCACCTGTGTGATGGTTGTGGTCTTAGGTTCAGCACTTTGTGTATAGGAGGATGAATGTCGGATAGTGAGATATTTAGTTTCTATGGGTAGTGTTTGGGGATTTTTGAATATCATTAGCTTTGTTTTTTCCAGGATTTATACATATGCCGTTTTCGGTTAACCAGGTAGTGATTTGATTGATGTCGTGTTGCATATTTGTGTAAGCGAAATTTGCGTTGTTGTGAATGGATACTATGGCCGTATCGTCTGTGTATTGGAAGATTTTACTTTTTAGGGGAAGATGGCTTGTGTCGTGCGTGTGTATATATGTTAAATACGTGTGTAGAGACTTAAGTGCTGTGAGGACATCATGTTGGAGGCTTAATGGATATTTTTACAACACTTAAAAGAATTAAAATAGACTTTAATGCTTCCTATATTTCGTCCTAGTCACTAGGACATCTACGGGGATTACAAAAAAATTAATGTAACATATGCACAAATAACAAACAATACTAAGCCCAAACACGTGGGTGACACTAAAGTCCTATCCAGGTAGAGCGCCCTCTAAGGGCAGTAGTAGGTGGCCTGGAATGTAAGGTGGGAACTCTGGTGATGAGTGTTTCCCAAATCTTCGGAAGCTTAATGCACCCATATTTATTGAGATTTGGTTGGTTTTTGAGAGCTGCTGCTGCTTCTAAGAAAAGTCTCTCTTTCTTGAATTTGCTGTGGTGGAGCATGGTGGTTTTCTTCCATGATACTCTGTGGGTGGTGTCCAAAACATGGTCAGCCAAGCCTGAATGGCCATAGTTGTGTTTGAAGATGTAAGACTTGTGTTCCTCTAGACGGATGGATGCTGATCTGCCTGTCTGTCCAAAGTACGCCAGCTTACAGGAACAGGGTACTTTGTAAACTCCAGGCAGAGAGAGAGGAGGGAGCTGATCTTTCGTAGAACAGATAAGGGTAGCCAGTTTGCGGTGGGGCTTGTATGCTGTGTGTAGATTGTATTGTTTTAGTATCTTGGCTATTTTTTCAGATGTGCCACGGATGTAGGGTATGGTGATGGCATTTTTAAATTCTTGTTGACGAGAAGGAAGAGGAATGGGGGAGGAGTTGATTATTTTTTTGATACTGTGATCGCTGTAGCCATTGGAGAGGAAAGCGCTGTGTATGTGGTTAAGCTCATTAGTGAGAGCGGTTCCACTGGAACAAAGATTGTGGGCTCTCTTGGTAAGAGTTTTAATAATGCCATATTGTTGAGAGGGGTGTTGGTGGGAGAGTTTGTGAATGTATCTGCCTGTGTGTGTGGGTTTTCTGTATACGGTGAAGGTAAGTGTATCATTAGGCAGGCGTGTGACTAAGGTGTCTAGGAAGGGTAAACAATTGTTCTTTTCCTTTTCCATAGTGAACTGGATTCTTGGATGTAGACTATTGAGATGACTGAGGAAGGAGTCTAACGTGTCTGGGCCATGAGGCCAAATAGAGAACACATCATCTACATATCTTAGCCAGATAGAAGGTTTGAGTGGGGCTGAGTCTATGGCTCGTTTTTCGAAATCTTCCATATAGAAATTGGCAAGGGGGGGGGGGTGAGAGGGGGGAACCCATGGCAGTTCCTTCTATCTGCTTGTAGATTTTTTTGTTCCAAGAGAAATATCCAGAGTTAATGGCAAAGGAAAAGAGATCTAAGATGTCAGAGGGAAAAACCTTTTCTAAGAGAGATAAGGTGTCAATTAGGGGAATATTGGTAAACAAAGAGGAGATATCAAAGCTTACCAATATGTCTGTCTTCTTCAAGGTTAAATTTTCTGTGAGGGCTTTAAAGTGGGTCGAGTTTTTTATATAGGAAGGGGACCTTCCGGTGAGGGGGATCAGAGAGTTGGCCAGCTGTTTAGATAGTCTATAGCAAGGTGCATTGGTAGCATCTACTATAGGCCTGAGTGGGGAGTTGGGTTTGTGGATTTTTGGTAAACCGTATATTCGGGGGAGACGGGAGCGGAAAGGTTTAAGTTTTTTCGTGACATCTGGGGGCCAGGAAGGCTTGGCTGACCATGTTTTGGACACCACCCACAAAGTATCATGGAAGAAAACCACCATGCTCCACCACAGCAAATTCAAGAAAGAGAGACTTTTCTTAGAAGCAGCAGCAGCTCTCAAAAACCAACCAAATCTCAATAAATATGGGTGCATTAAGCTTCCGAAGATTTGGGAAACACTCATCACCAGAGTTCCCACCTTACATTCCAGGCCACCTACTACTGCCCTTAGAGGGCGCTCTACCTAGATAGGACTTTAGTGTCACCCACGTGTTTGGGCTTAGTATTGTTTGTTATTTGTGCATATGTTACATTAATTTTTTTGTAATCCCCGTAGATGTCCTAGTGACTAGGATGAAATATAGGAAGCATTAAAGTCTATTTTAATTCTTTTAAGTGTTGTAAAAATATCCATTAAGCCTCCAACATGATATGTTAAATAGAATGGGAGATAGGACAGCTTCTTGCGGTACTCCACAGGGTACCAGTACCTCTTTGCTGTACGCTGATACTATACGTGTGATGTGCTTCCTGTTTCTCATGTATGCTTTAAACCACTGGAGTAGACGACCTTTGATTCCGATATGTGTTAGTTTCATTTACAAGGTTTTGTGTGTTAGTATGTCAAATGCTTTTGTTAGGTCAATGAAAACGACTAATGTTATTCTGTTTTTATCCAATGCAGCATTTATTAGGTCCGTGAAATCTTCCAGGAGTATTGCTGTTCCTTTATTTTTTTGAAAGCCATATTGTGTTTTGGGTATGGTTTGAAATTTTTCAACGTATGTGGAAAGTTTGCAATGCATGATGTGCTCCATGATTTGGTTGATTACAGACAATGTGGCGATGGGTCTGTAATTACTTATGTTTCTTTTTCCACGTTTTTGTATGGGTGTGATTAATGCAGTCTTTAGTGTTTCAGGTATGTGTCCCATTTCGAAGATTTATTTAACAGTTTTTGAATAACTGGACATAGGTTGGTTGAGTGTTTCTTGATGTCTTTTGGTCTGATTCCATCTATCCCTAGTCCTTTGTTAGGGTTGATTTGTTGAATTGCAAGTAATAGTTCTTCTTTTGTTACTGTGGGGAACCACATCGACTTGATTGCTCATGGACCTAGTGGAGAATGTTCATTTGTGCAAGGAAAGGTTGTTTCTTGTAGTTTTTGGACAGGGTTCATGAAGTGCTGATTAAAGTTGTTTGCCAACTGTTTGAGGGATTTGGGGTCACAAGCAAAGCTGTGTTTTATTGTTTCTGAGGCAGTGGTTCTGTGTATATTATCCGGCATTTCTTTAATAAGGTGCCAGGTTTCCTTTATGTCATTCTGAGCTGTTGTTAATTTGTTGCTGTAGTAGTTTCTTTTTGCCATTCTAATCTGTGTTGTTTAGAGATTCCATTTTCTTTTGTATTCAGCTTGTAAAACGATATTGTTTGGTGACTTCTTAAGTTGTTTCCATAGGGCATCTTTTCTTTGTATGTCTGTTATCCATGGATTCTGTTTAGTTTGGGAGCGTATTTTTATTTTTGTTAATGCTTTGTTATACATTTTATTAAATGCAAGTTTAAGATTATTATATACAGCTTCAGCAGAGTCTAAAGATGCTATCTGCATCCAGTCTGTTTTTCTGATTTCATCGTATACTATTGTTTCGTTTAGAATGCTGTAATACTGTTTTGTAGTCTCAGTGAGTTTTACGGGTTCTGGTTCAGCGTGTAACTGTAATGCTGTGAAATAATGGTCTGCCAGTTTGCATGTTATGACGGCTGCTGCTGTGTGGCTGTTTGGAGGGGCCTGTATATTTATATGGTCAATACAAGATGAGGTTGTTGGATTTCCGACTATCTCTTCTCGTGGATGGAATTATATGCTAAGAGGGCTAAGTATTGTTCTGCGTTGTTATTTATGTTCCTAATGTTTATATTCATGTCTCCTGTTATTACCAAGTATTCTGAGGTGCCTTCTTCCGTGGCCGAAAGCCATCTGTTTAATTCATCTAGAAATTTTGTGGTGCTCAAGTTGGGTAGTCTGTATACTGCATTGAATATCAAGGAGTTTTCTTGTTTGATGTTTTTAATTTTGATGCATATGTTTTCTGCATATTCTAATTTATAGTTTATTTCTGTTACTTCTAGTTTATGTTTGGCAAATATTATTATACCACCGCCTCATTAATTTGTATGTAGTGTTTGTGTTGTTGGAAGTGTGGCATTTGGTAGATGGTTGCCTCTTCGTTTGTCGTAGATACTTCAGTCAGTATTAAAATGTCTATGTTGTCTATATCTTCCTTCAGATAAGCTTGCAGGGTCAGCCAGTATTTTTAAATGCTTCTCATGTTGATGTGGAGAATAGATAGTCCTTTATTTGGGGGATAATCACTTGTTTCCATTCTGTTATCAATTTCAGAATGTGGCAATTATCATGTTCTGGGGTGATTACATCTGCTTGATGGTCTGCATTCATGTAGGTTGGTGTGCTGTTTCCTTCTTTACGAGTCGTCAATATTCCTTTTAATGTGGCAGCCTGTTGAGGTCTTCTACGGATTTTAATACTAGACTACTACTACTACTAATAATAAAGCTGTTACTCAGTGATCACTTTGCAAGGGTATAGTATAACAGTCATGTGAGGTTACTGCTGTGACAGATGTTACAGGGCCTGATGTAACAACAGATGTGGATATTGCAGAATCTCAATGTATGTACAGCCTGAGGGATTAGCTAGGATATCAGCTCACATTTTACAGGAATGTGCAAGGAAAGGGAAATGCCTCTGACTGAGCAGTTTAAGTCTCAGTTCTGGAATGTCCTGAGGGTGAGTGGAAGAAGTCAAAATAATTTCCTTACATAAAGGAAGCTCTAAGACTGCAGTAACAAATTATAAACCAATCAGTATATCAAGAGTGATAGGGAAAGTGCTGAAAAAGTTGGTCAAAAAAGAAAATTCAGGAATAGGTGATTAAAAATATGATATTGTATGAGGAACAGCATAGGTTGTGAAGAGTCAGTTATGCCTGAGAAATTTACTAACTTTTTATAATAGTGATGACAGCTGAGTTGGATGAATGGAATGGCCACATACTGTTAATATGTGTTGTTTGACAGCATACTACATGGAACTCTGTTATGTAAATTAGAAGTCATTGGGAAGAATATAAATCTGGTTATATGGAGGAGCAGAATCTAGGAGAAATCAGGTGTTGTCTTCAGTGGTGCAGAGAGCATGTACAGTGGGACATGAAAACTTGGAAAGCTGTGTTATGGAGTGAGGGATTATGCTACACCATCTACCAAGCAGATGAATGGGCATGGGTGTGGCAGATGCCCAGTGAATGTCTCTTACCAGGGTATGTATTAACCCAAACTATGAAATTCAGAGGTGGCAATGTGATGCATGATCCTGTTTTTCTGGTTTTCCTTGGACCTCTGAATGTTGTGCCACAATCATTGAACTCCGAGAAGTATCTGAACATTCTGAAGAATGTAATGCTTCTTATTTTGTGGCATTTCTACATAAATGACCACTTCCTCATTCAGCGATGGTCAGTTCATTGAAAATATACATTATTATTATTGTTATTATTAATATTATTTTCCAAACCTCCATGGATTTGCAGACTCATTTGAGAGGTCAAAACTTGTCAACACAAATTCTATACATATGCGAAAAACTTACTTCTTACCCATTTACTCACCACCTCCTTCTGGCAACTTCTGGGGATGGCCTTCTCTGTATTCCTATCCCTTATTCTACCATATAAAAAATCTCCTCAATGTTAATACAATAATAAACCTTTAACATATCTTGATCATATCCCCTTCTCTCATTTGCCTTCTATCCACCAAACCCTACAGTCTGCATGCTCCCAGTCTATCCTCATAATCAATGTTGTACAGTCCAAATATCATTTTTGTTATCTGCACCTTCTCTAAGGTTACTTCATCCCCTTCAAATCCAGGTGATCTGAGCACAGAAATCCAATTGTGGTCTATCAAACTTTATACAATGGGACCAGCACACTTATCTCTTGTGGTGGGTGATCTCCTCAATATTGCAAAAATTCTCTGTGATGTCCTCACAACCACTGCAATATGCCGTTGGAACTTCAAATCTCTATCCATAATCATCCCAAGATCTCTTGCTTCCTCTACTTCTTCCAGATAACTCCACTAAGTGAATATGAAGCATCCCATATGTGGATCCCAAATTTTAAAACCTTACATTTAGTTGAATTAAACTGACATTCCCATGCCTTTGTCTACCCTTCCAGCTTAACCAAATCTTCCTGAAGAGCCAAAACATTGGCACTATTACTTAATCCTCCCAAGTTTCACATCATATGCAAACAATTGATCATCAATCACCCTGTAGTTCTGTGACAATATCATTGACATAGAGATTGAACAACAGTGGTCCCAGGACTGGGGAGCTCCACTTTTAACCTCACTGCTCCCTGATACTGCTTCCCCATATACAACTTTCTAATATACATCAGACAGCCAATCACCAATCCAATCCATTAACCAGATATCCAAATCCATATGATGCAACTTAAAAATCAACTTAACGTGTGGCACCCTGTCAAATGCCTTGGAAAAAATATCCAAAAAAAAAAAAAATGACAGCGTATGCCTTACCCTCATCCTGCTCTTGTTACTCTATTGTAAAAAAGTGACCAGATTATAAAACAAGAGCACCCTTTAACAAATCCATACTGGCCTGCATAAATAATATTACCTCATCTGCCCAATTCTGTATATGAGTTCTTTTTTCTCCAAAATATTAACTACAGAAGGAATACTAACAGGCCTATAGTTTGATACCTCCATTAGTATATACAATAGTATCATTGCATATACTAATATGCCATAGTATCATTATGCAATGATGTTATTTTACATTTCTTCCACTCTTCAGGGAGATGTCCCATTGGAAAACTTTTATCAAACAGCCAAGTTAATGGCATGTTAGCCCCATAGCACATTCTTTTAAAATACATGTTAAAATTCCATCCAATCCCCTGCCTTATTGATATTTAGTGTACACATAGCTGAAGTACTGCACTACATTCCAGCTAACACTGGCAATGGAAACTGGCATATGTATGCACAGATAGGAAAAAGAGTGTAGAGACAGTGAAGAAACATGGCTGGGTAATATGGTCTGTAAAACAAGTCTGGCAGCCATTTCTGACAGAAGAAAGGGTTACAGAAATGTATACAGAGATCTACTTGTTCATTCATTGACAGGAGTCAATGAATGAACAATCAGACAACTTCATATACCTTGGATCAAAACTAACAGAAACAATAGATGAACTCAAAACAATCAAACACAGAATAGCGATAGGATGGACAACCATAGGAAAATTACAGAAAATCTGGAAAACAAACAAGATATCTAAACAAGCCAAAATCAAATTATACGAAGCAATAATTATACCAACAGTCATCTACGGAGCAGAAGCGTGGACAGTTAAAAAAGAGAGGAGAAAAAACTGCTGGCATTTGAAATGAAATGCTTAAGAAAAATAAATAGAATAAGTTGGATAGAAAAGAAAACAAACTTCACAGTCAGACAAGAACTATTGTATAAAAAGACAATAATAGAAAAAATTAGAAAACAACAATTGAGATGGTTTGGACACACTGTACACATGGATGCAGACAGACTCCCTAACGTCCTAATCAGTACTTTTCCGACTGAAAAAAAAAGACCTGGAAGACCAAGAATTACCTGGCTGAAATTAATAAAGAACATCTCGGGATGCAGAACATATAAGAAACTTTTTCGAACAGCAAGGAATAGAGAAGACTGGAAGATCCTGCTCAAGAGAAGACTCAACCCGTCTTAGACGGAAGAGAAAAAGAAGAAGATACAGAGATCAATGTATTTACCTGAAAGTACTCATTTTTTTTTAATTGTGTACAACCACCAGAAGATAATTTAGAAGAAGGCCTTACTTGTTGAATATATAGAATTATATATTCTATATATAATTCTATATATATATCTCTTATATATATATATATATACTATATATCTATATATATATACTATATATAAGATATATATACTATATATCTTAAAAGAATATATAGTAGCTCAAGTTTGAAAAGAAAAGTTTCAGTATGAGGTTTGACTACTGTTTATTTATCCCTGTATTTATTCCTGTCAATGAATGAAGCAAAAACAGAACTGAAGAAAGTTTGTGTGTTTCTTCTAAACATTGTTCTTATAAAAACAGGAAAGGATACGAATTCATTCGATGAAGACTGTGTTTAGAGAACTGTAAAGCAAACAGTTCAGTCTAAGTATTATTTTTGGAAATCTTCCATGTTACTCCTCTAAACTGATATTAATACTTATGGCTATTTTGCCTATTTTCATAAGGAGTACCCTTTGTATTACATCATTGGCTTTTTTACTCCAATTAAATTAAAACATTGATGATATGTATTTTAAAAACATAAATTAAAAGAAAAATAATATAAAAATATAAAGATAAAAAAGATAAAAAATGGGAGTATGGAGAATGAATCGTTTCAACTAAGTGTTGTCTTCGGAGCTCATGAGCAAAGTGGAGTCTCTGTCATACTGATTTTATATTTGCATCAGATTTTTCTGTGTTGTTTTCTACTGGCAGGAATATTAGCCTAATTTGTATTTGAATTTACCATAAATATTATTTCTGGAAAATTTCCAGAAACAATATTTATAGTAATTGTGGTTTGTAATCCGACAACCCTCAATCATTGCTCTTACTAAACTCCTCCAACCCTCTATCCCCCAACTCATAAAACATTCTTTAATAATCATCATATTACACTCTTACTAACTAGTCAATGTCATGACCTCATGGCACGCATTCACTGATTGCAATAATTTAGAAAAGATTTACACAAAAAAAATCTTAAAATATATTGCTCAAAAACTACATATGAAGTTTCTTAAGAATTGTCTCAATAATAAAATTATCCCCAAATTTGCAATAGTATACATAATAATCAATTGCCAGAAATAAAATAGAATCTGCTATCATGCATCCAGAGCACTCATAAAACAGGTATTAAATGAGGGATTCCAAAAGAAAAAACAGACATACCAGGTAGGTTACAAAAGATTCCACCCTGAAATACAAAATTTGCACCAATTTTAAAATGCCGTGTGTAACAGATAGCACCATCTATGGGGAGATTAGTGTACCAGCTTCAACTCCTTACCTGCGTCATTCAGTTTGGAGACAGTCGTTTGACTAACAAGTGGCTGTAATGTTAAAAATTGAGTGTCATGTTGTGATAAAGTTTTTCGTCAAAGAAGGGCTTTCTCTAAGTGCTATCAAGCAGAGACTGGATGGTGTTTATTATTATTTGACACCTCCAGGGAGTCCAAAGACTCATTGAGGGAGGGCACATACTCTACAACTCTCTGTCTCCACCAACTACACCGACGCCATCTACCGCCTACCACCACCACAACCACTAACATTCCACAGACAATCATAAATATCCATGCCCATGGCGGGATTCGAACCAGCAGCCTTTTGGCTGGAGGCGGATACGCTAACCACTGAGCAAACCAAACTTGCTAATGGGTAAGCTTCTCCTTTATATTCCACTGTGAAGGAATGGTCTAAACAATTTCGCCTAGGAAAAGAGAGAGAGAGAGAGAGAGAGAGAGAGTATCAAAGATAATCCTCATGATGGTTGGCTTGTGGAAGGGAAGACTGAGGAAAATATCAAGGAGAATGTTGAGGAGGAACTGCTCAATGAAAAATGGCCTGAAGCTCAAAGAATGTCAGAAAGGTTGGGGCTTTCTATAACAACTGTCTTTCACATCATTCATGAGAAGCTTCATGATGAAGGTCAGTGCAAGCTGGGTGTCCCAACATCTCTCTTCAATTCAGAAGGAGAATTGTGTGACCCGTTCCTGCAAGGTTTTTAGAGCTTTGCCAAGGGAATCAGAGAGAAGTGCTGGAAACTATTGTTACTGGGGATGAAACTATGGTCCATTGTTATGATCCTCTTTCCAAAAGGGAATCCATGAAGTTGAAGAAACCAGGTGAAGCACTGCTGCCATGATTGTTGCCATGATCTTGGTGAATATGGCAACAATCTTTTGGGATTGCTAGGGAATTCTGTTGATTGACTTCAAGGAAAGGAATACCACTGTGAATATAGAATATTATGCTTCACTCCTGCACAATGCCATAAAGGAGAAGAGACGAGGAGTGTTGAGTCATGGTGGGTGTTCGCCAGCTTCATAACAATGCTTCAGTCCATACAGCTATTGTTGCAAAGGCTGCAGTGAAGGATTGTGGCTTCCAGATCAAATACTCATCCTACTGCCTAGATCTAGCACCAGTGACTACTATCTCTTTTCAAAACTGAAGAAAGACCTCTAAGGAAGAAAATTTGCAGATGTCAATGAAGTGAAAAATGCAGTTTTAAGCCATATTGCAGACAAAAGTACAGACTATTTTTTCAAGGGCATAGAAATATTAATTCAAAGATGTGAAAAGTGTGTTGAAGTAAAGGGATATTATGTTGAAAAGAAAAGTGACACAGTTGTTTTCTTTCTATCACCATAGGTCGAAAACCTATGGAACTACCCTCATATTTATAAGTTCATCATCATCAGCTGAACAGCCTACAGGGGCCCCTGAAACAAAAAGCAGACTAAACAATATTATTAAGTCCAAATGATTGGGCACAATTTTCAGAAAATATGAATCCCAAACTAACAATTACGCAAAATTAATTGCAACTCACCGTATGAAAAAAAATGGAACACCTTAAAAGATACCTATAAAAATAAAAGATAAGCTTCCAACTCTTCTGATAACACTACAATACAGTCTACATCAAATAATTCAATTACAAATTTATCAAATCATAATTGTCTCCAAATTTGCATCATCAGCAAACAATTGAAGATCTCCAGTCAATCCACACAAAATACCATTAACAAGTAAGTTAAATAGTAGGGACCTAGGAATAGAGCCTTAGAGAACACCACTGGTTACCCTCCTTTTTTAAGAACTGCTCCATCATACACATCTTGCTGGTATCATTCAGAGAGCCAATCTCCAATCCATCTAATGAACATACCATGCATTCTCTTTCCTCTACAGCTTGTACAACAACCTATCATGAGGTGATCTACAAATGCTTTTGTAAAGTCAAGAATATCAGTGTATATGAATATCCCTCATATAGCACCTTCATTGCCTAATCATAAAATACAAGTAGATTGGTAAAACAAAACTTATCTCTTAAAAGCCCATGCTGATCATCAACCCAATCCTATATTCTAATCCTACCCAGTTTCTCCTATACCCTGACAACTGCTGATATGCAAATCTGATTAGAACTGTTAAGAAAACAACCTTGTGGAGTGGTACTATTTTGCCTTTTTAACATCTTAATACATTTCTAATTCTTTCACCTCTAATTCTTCTAATATTTGCCTACAATCTGGCATATTACACAACATCATTTACACTAGCATGATACATACTGATAAACTGTTTATTAAATAACTTCCCTACAACTTTTACTAGCATCGCATTTCCATTATTTTGCTTCTTGCTTCCTTGGTCTCAGATAATAATAAATAATAATAATAAATAAGAAGAATACTCCTGAGTTATCCTTGGCCTGTCTGGCTACTCTCATCTTAGTACTGAACATTTTTTTTCCTGTACCATGCTTGTCACCATTGGCCTACCTGAGGTGAGGGGCCCTCCCCAAAAAAAGAAAAAGGAAAAAAAAACACTAGAAAAATTTTTCCAAAAATCTTTTCATAATTAAAATTAATTTTTTTATTTATGTTGTGTCGTGTCTTCTATTTCTATGCTACTTAT
This sequence comes from Typopeltis vanoorti, assembly GCF_054136105.1. NCBI lineage: Eukaryota > Metazoa > Arthropoda > Arachnida > Uropygi > Thelyphonidae > Typopeltis > Typopeltis vanoorti. The sequence goes on along the minus strand of NC_143556.1, from coordinate 105,782,873 downwards.
GAATTAGCGGTCACATAAGGTGAGAATACCCTATAGCTCTTAGGTATCACGGCTGCTGTTAATGCAAGGCAAACGAGGTAGTGCTCAGGCAGACCGAGCGCTACTTCATTTGCCCGAGCCAGGCCCGAGGAGATCACAGGTTTCATGTATTGGCAATCACTGCAGATGCTCAGTCATTAGCAATGCATAGTGTCTATTCTCAAATCGTCTACTCAACTTAGACCCCTCCCCAAGATTAAATCCTGAGTGTGCCACTGCTTGTCACTTTCCTACCTCCCCCCTTTATACTCTTTATGTATCTGATTGCCACTGGCCATCTTGTACCCCCCTCCATAACATCTTTACCAACACTGCTTGCTTGCTTAGTTTCACAATTAATTTGCTTCATCCCTACTCTATTTATTTCCTTCACTTTTGGTATGCAGTTATACACTGCTTCTGTCTGGTTCTACTTATTAATTCCCATGCTCTGTCAATATCTTTTCTTCATAGCTCACCAATCCAATGTATTAATGCTAGTTGACTATGGTGCTTCCCATAATCACTCACAATGTCAAGTCTTGATTAATCCTTTATCCAAGAGCAAACTAAGAAAGTTTGCACAGAAAACATATTCCCAACTATGACACTCCATTTCTGCATTTCTAGAGAAGCTTAAATTATCACTTTTGAATCACAAAAACAAGAATGAAAATGCTATGATATAATTGAATAGAAAGTTTTATTAGTACTTTGAATCTGATTCTGCTAGAAGAAGAAAAAGACTTGCCCAGATATCATGTTTTTATATATCACTACTGAAAACTGGTGCCAGACATGAACAGTTAGGTCACAATTTTACTGAGTTATGATATTTTGTTAAGTAGTATAACAAATTTTTAAAAATATTATAAATTATCAATTACTGAAATACTCACCCCAAAAACTTAGCACCAACAGGTCCAATCTCTAAAATTCGAGATGCACATGCTTCACCCTCCATTAACGGTGGAGGATGTATAAGTTTTTCTTTTCGCAAATAACGGCATGTGATTCTCATTGGCATTGATGCTTTTCGAGGTGGAATAATAACTCTTACACCTGAATGACGGCATCCACGCATGGCACCCCCTCGAGCATCCACCATAAAACTCACCAGAAATCTATATAATGAAAAATGATTTATTGTGTGAACCATTAACATTATAACAATGTAATAACAAACAACTTAATATTGTTTTGAATCCTTAACGAAAATAATTTTATAAGATTCTACAGTTTGCCATATTTAACCAGTGAGTACAACAAAATATCAGTTCAGTCTGAGAAATTTACATGATTTTATCATATAAACAAAAATAAATCATTAGTACTAAAACAATCATTAGCATCCGGTCTGGGGTCTTTCCCCCAGAGGCAAAGCTACATGCCACCGGATGGGTCCCCAGGTTGCAGATCGGGGAATGGCCACCAGAGATGGTGGCTAACTGCGAATAGCCAATAAGCAGTCCCGGACAAGAAGCGACAATACTAACAGGACGTGGTGGGTTAGTGGACAACTCCAGTAACTATATAAAATGCCACAGAAGTCAAATGATGGTACTGAGTCAAGGCGAGATTAAGCTGCCCTAAGCCTAAATCTGTATGCTCCTTCTGATTCTCTCCCAAACTCTTCAAGGAAGATTAAGGGATTGTCATATAGGTATCGATGTGCTGACAGTAAAAAGAAAACATGATTGAAATATGATGCCAAAGAATAAAAGAAAAGACTCATGCGGGTTGGACATCACCCAGTCAAACAAGGTCTGCGTCCCCAATCGAGTAATCAGGGTTGGATCAAAAAAATCAGTTACTGAAAACAAAGACAAAAAAAATGAAACTCAGGCCTGTAAAGGATGGAATATCAATTGGCACATGGAATGTCTGTACACTCTGGGCAACTGGAAAACTGCAGTTGTCAGGAGGACATTGTCAAGAGAATCAAATGGTGGAAGAGTTCTCTGGTCAGGAAATGAAAGTCAGCATGAAACAGGCATAGGTTTCCTGCTAAGTAACAAGGCCTGTTACTTAGCAGGAAATAAATGGTTGCAAGATTCAGTGCCCAACCATTTAATATCACGACAATTCAAATATATGTGCCCACTGCAGAGAGTTTAGATGAAAACATTGAGAGATTTTACAGGGATCTACAACTAGAAACTCATGAGGTGCCGAAGCACGATATTGTTAAATTGTGAATGAAGAATTTTATGATTATTAATACTTCATTCATGATTTAACATAAATTGCATATCCTGAGATAATTTTACTCCTAAGTAAATTCTAATTTAAATACTTACTGTTATTTTTTTATTGAAATAATAATTGCAATATTTTTAGTTATTTATTCTGTATAAATTCATTATATAATTTGTAAATGTATCCTAAGTGGACTGTAATATGTGCATTTTATTTATTGTAAATGAAAGTGAAAGTAAATTTAAGAAATTCTGCTAATGAGATTTGATTGGCCACTGTCAAAGAAATGGAGTTAATTTTAGATAGCGCGTGATGGAGCATGAGCTACAGTATTCGAAGGGAGAAGGAGTTGATATGAGCTGAACTGTCTAGAACCAGATTTTGGCGGAAAGAATGAAGGTATTTTATTGGAAAACAAAAGTAAAGAGGGGAGAAGCATTCAGGACAGCATGGAGTGAAGTAACGGGTGACAGTAAAGGGAATTTGGAAATGCCATAAATAAATTAAGAAGGGACCGGGAAATTAATAGGCAATTAGGAATATTTCTACGGAATTCTAAAATTACTTCGAATTCCAATTGTTTTGAGGAAGAATAGTGCAAAGCTGAAATTAATGCGTAGAAGAAAATAAAGAATAAGTAGATTACCTGAAACAAGTGCGTCAAGATTTGTGAAGCTCTATGTTTAATATTTCGGTTATATAATGAAGATTCCTTTTGAATAGTGTTACTTCAAAGTGATAGTTAACTTCAGTTTTAAGTGTGCCTATAGTGAATCCAATGTGCAAAGGATGTAACCCAGTAAGAGCAGTCCATTTTTTTTATATTTCAGCATGAAGAAATAAGAATTAGCTCCACCCGATATATCTTAACATTAACTGTGGCGTTCTACTAAAATTAGCTGAAGTATGGAGCTTTAAAGTGTTTCTCCCTTGAACTGATAACTGCCTCGTAATTGAATTAAGTGTTTGTTGACTAAGAGAGAATTAGAATCTACTTTAAGAATATTTACTGTAAGATTCTGTAACATTGAACTATTTTTAATTATTCGGAAGAATGTAGAATTGACAGCTGAATGTCTGATGCCTAATGTTTTATGTTTGTTATGAACATTTGAACTAAGTTGATATGCATTATCTTGTTTTTCAAAGTTATACTTAATGTACATGTTATATAACCCTGCATTAAATGTTTTGTTTTATTGATTTCAATTTGGTCTTTGCCTGATTCTCTTTCATTGCACCGCTCATAAAGTTTATCAGACCTTGCGGAAGCCTTAAATGATAATATTAACCTCGGCCTGTAGAAAAGTGAGATTACAAAAGTTAGTTGATGATTGATTCCACTATATTATATAAACTAATCTGAATATAGGGTGGCACTGGATAATATAAATTTCTCTATATTTGGACAAGTAATCAAACAACATCTAACAAACAAAATGGCGGACTCAAAGCCAGGATGTACGATCCAACAATATACTCATCATTGGAGGAGAGTGGAATTCAAAGATTGACAAAAATAACACAGGATGGGAAAAGATTATGGGAAAATTTGGATATGGAGAAAGAAATGAACGTGGAGAGATGCTTCTGGAATTTGCCACGGATAACAACCTGATGATTTGCAATACCAAATTCCAACAAAAAGATTGTCGTAAATGGACGTGACACTCCTTCGATGGCAAACACAGGAATATGATCGACCTGATATTAATAGACCAGAAATGGAGAACCTCAGTCAACAGTGCAGATCATTCCAAGGAGCTGATATTGATTCAGACCACAGCTTAGTGATTGTGAATATAAGACTAAAACTGAAACTGAAGTGCAAAGGAGAGTTCCAGAAAGCTAGAGACATTAAAACTAAATGAAGACAGGCTAAGAACAGTATATCAGAACATATTGGAAACTACTTAAGACCCCAAGTGAAAAACAAAACATAAATACAAGAGCAGAATGACTGACTACAGTGCTAAAAAAAGCAGTAGAGGAAGTAATTCCTGAAAGGAAAAAGATCAACAAGAAATGGATAACTCAGGAAACCCTAAAACTGGTACAAGAGAAAGGAGAACTGAAACTTAAGAGATAATAATTCAGAGCCAGCAGATGAGTTATACTGTCAAAAATGCAATGAAGTACAGAAAGCAGCAAGATCTGATAAAGACAAATGGTTGGAGGACCAGTGCAAAGACATTGAACAGTACTATGGAGAACACAAAACTAGAGAGGTTTACAAACTTTTAAGAAATGTCAATAGGAAGTGGAAAACAAGATCAGTAGCAGTCAAAGATGAAAATGGTAAGGTATTGATGGACAAGACAGAAATCATACACAGATGGACAAGATATTGCAGCAAACTATATAACAATCAACTAATGATACTGCAATAGAAGTAATCAAAGAACTAAAAGCAATCTCTCCACCAGTAGAGATCTTTGAAAATGACATCTTGGAAGAGGTGGTGAATAAGGTTATAAAACATCCCAAGAACAACAAGAGTCCTGGAAATGACAACATAATAGGTGAGATGCTAAAATATGGGGAAGAATAAGTTGTAAAAGAAATACACAAGCCATGTAATGAAATATGGAAATCAGGGTATACCCCCGAAGAGTGGAAAAAATTGGTCTTGGTTGTTCTTCATAAGAAAGGCAATGCTTTAGAAAGCAACAATTACAGAACTATTGCATTAATGAGTCATCTTGGCAAAGTGCTGATGAAAATACTAACAGAACACCTGAAGGATCATATGGAGGCACATCTTCCTGATGAGCAAGCCAGATTTCTACAAGATCGAAGTACAGTGCAACAAATACTCGCACTAAGACTAATAGCAGAGAAAGCTCGAAGAAAGAACAAAAAGATATACTGCTGTTTCGTAGACTTCCAAAAAGCATTTGATAATGCTGACCAAAATATAACATGGGCTGTCTTGGAATCCTATGGTGTGGACAATAAATTGATCTGCCTGCTGAAGGATATAAACAGCCATGCACAAGCAAAAATCAGAATAGCAGGTGAGACCAGAGATTGGTTTGCCACTAGTCAAGGCACAAAACAAGAGGACCCAATATCACCAATCATCTTCATCACACATTTGGGAAGAACACTAGATAAGATTAAAGAAGAAGGTGGAAGCATTTCAATAAACGGCATGAGAATAAACTACCTCTGCTTTGCAGATGACATCGTTCTGATTGAAGAAGACGCACCAAGGCTGGAACAGACATTGCAAACACTATACACAGAAGGAAAAAGATATTAATAGACCAGAAATGGACTAAATGTCAACTTGGAATAAACTAAAAAAATGATATTCAGACAACATGAGTTACTGAACAGAGTTATGATAGAGAGATTTCAACTGGAAAATGTGGAACACTTCAAATATCTTGGATACCACATGATACATGACTTGGATCCCAAAAAAGATATAAAAATCGGAATAGCCAGAGCAACAACTATTTTAAAAGCCATGGACAAAATATAGAAGAACCAAGCTATAAAGATGCAAACTAAACTGGGCATTGTAGAAACCTGTATCTTCGGCAGCATGCTCTATGGATGCAAGGCCTGAAAAAAACCTGAAAGGAGGATATTGGCATTTGAGAGGAAGTGTTATAGAAAGACCTTGAGAATAAGCTGGATGCAGAAAGTAAACGATGAGGAAATCTACAGACGAATACAACCAAAAGAAAACCTGATCCAGAAAATAATCAAAAGGAAACTACGTCTATTTAGCCATACATGTAGAATGAATGATGAGAGAAGATTAAAAACATTCCTGTCTGGAATGATTGAAGGAAAGAACAAAAGAGGAACCAAACAAAGAATGGGGCGATGACACTGTCAAATGGTGCAGAAACTCTTTATACACAAACTGAGTCATCTTGCACAAAATAGAATGCAATGGAAGAATCATATCAAGATGGAATCGGACACCTACAGGCATTGGACACATGGTTGTTGATGATGATGATTAAAACAACCTCGAATAATAAAATTAGAACTGTTAACTTTATTCTGCAAAGTACTAAAGCTAAATGTGAGATAATACAGTCTCCACTATTACAGATTAGATGATCATGTATTCTTATTTCTATTTAATCATCTAGCAGGCTATTATTTTCACATTTAGCATAGGAAGTATTAAAAACATGCTTTTGTACTCATGATTTAGTATACATTCTTTGTAATTTTAATAGATAATAGGCAAGGCATTCCTGGAAGGTGCATAAGTATGTGATGAGAATGAATGCATGCACACACAGGGGAGCATTACAAATACATACATGTTCATACACACACACACACACACACATATATACATACATATCTATCTATCTATCTATCTATCCGCTAGGTGGCCAAGGTGTTGCACGTGCGTTCATACCGCTCCTGCCTTCCCCCACCTTTTATACGTTTATCCGAAAGGAAGGACTTATTTTTTATATAGGTATATTCTCCAAGCCGAGAGCTATCTACTCATACTAGTCGTGTACGCGTAAGTGTAGTGATAAGTGATTTATGACAGTTCTCTTCTACTGCTGTACGAGTTCGTATATATCTTCAATTTGGACGCCATAATTCCTTCTCGGACACCTGCACCCCTCACCTGAGGCTATAGCCGGCGAAGGATTAACCGCCATGGCAACGGCACATTCATGTACTACCAAGGATTTAGCAATTCAAAGACCCCCTACGACTTCGGACCCGGAAGGAAGAGCAAAGGTCACCGGAGCTATGTACACAGAAAACAGGTCAGTCAATTCAAAATCTTATGCTAATGTTGTATCTAATGGAAATATCCTATTGTCCCCCAAAACACTGATCTCACACACGAACGCCTCATCAGCCAGCAATAAACCGATTAACGCAAAAATAACTACCACTGTTACGAACGTCATTTCCCGAGAAAATGGGATTGTTATTTTCGCCACCAAAGAAAACATCCCATTAGAAGATTATCTGACGGCGATCGCCAAAATTTTGCCCGCAAAAAACATTACTGACGCTTCCCGCGTAGCTGGAACTGTGCAGGTATATTTTAGCCATATCTCATGGGCACAAACGGTACTGCAAAAAGGAGTCGATATTGGCGATTATCACTTCGAAGCAGCCCCAATAGCACTGCCCCAACAAAAGTAACAGTATCAAATGTTCCCCCTGAAATTCCTCATCAACTCATCAGATCCATGTTATCAAGATACGGTTCAGTCACAGGAAAAATACGCACATTGTCAGCAGCCACGAAGAAGCCCGAATTTGCCCATGTCAAAAGCTTTCGAAGGCAGGCATTAATGCATTTTCCAAACAACGACGCACTGCACGACCTCCCAAAATTAATCAACACGGACATAAACGGAATAACCTATACTTTCTACTTATCTTCCTCATCACAGTGCTTCTTCTGTCATGAAGATGGTCACATTAGGAAACAATGCCCCTATATTACCAACAGTTCATCAACAAACATCCCAGCCCAGAATAGTAAACCAGTTGAACAGAATAACATCGCACATGAAGAAAATCAAAGCATAGGAAAAAGTAAACCAAAAATCCTCTCCTCATTACAAACTTCAGAGGAAAGAAAATCCCGAACTGAAAAAGACAACGCTCACGTCGCTCTTGAACGCCTGCCAAGTAATGAGATCCAAGGCTCAGAAAACGAAGTCTCACAACACGAAAACACGGATCCTCCCAACAGAGATGACAAGGACGAACTAATTAAAAGCAATCCCCAGACCCAGCAACCAGAATCACTAACTCAGCCTCCCACTAATTCAAAACCTCACCCTATAGAAGAAACTACTCAAAATGGCCTTTCTTCACCTGCAGCCAGCCAAGGAGAAACAGAGTTCCCAGACGATGAGGAAACTGTATTTCCACATGATGACCTAGAAGAAGAGGAAGCTGAGGGCGAACTTCCTCACACTGAGGGTACCCTAACCATGAAGCAGCTGTCATCCTTCATACAGAAAGTGCGAGGTTCTCCTCACAAACTAACTATAGCCCTTAAATACACCACAAGAATCCCAGAACTAATATCTCAACTTCAGGACCTACACTCGAAACTGAAATGTAAAAAGAGCAGAGCAGAGGTTAACAGGAGTAAGCGAATCTACTACCTAATTAATGGTCTACAAACACAGTACCAGGACCAATATTAGATTAAACTTACAATCAAACTTTCATAAATCATAATGTCTATAAGCCTTTTCTCTCTCAATGCAAGAGGATGTGCCTCTGCTCTACGCAACAGAATAGTCTTTGACCAGGTACAAAAATATCATATAGACCTAATACTAATGCAAGAAACAAACATCAACTCCTCATCCAATTTATCCAGAAGATGGGCAGAGTGGCCTTATGACTTACAGCACTCTGCAACCCAACAACATCATGGAGCAGGAGTTACTTAGGTGTACATCATAGATCTCCCTACAAACTAAAAGTGATTGCTGATATACCAGGATATGCCTTGTATGCTCACATAATAGCACCCAACCATAATACCCTGCATGTGTTCAACATCTACATACCACAGCAGGATGCTCTGGCATCACAAATCCTGGATTTCGTTCAAAACCATCTGTCTAGTATAGACCAAGAACATGTTATAATAGCGGGAGACTTTAATTGCACTCTTGACCAAGAAAAAGACAGACTTCAGTGTGCTGAACATCGTAGCCAATTAATAAACAAACTTCAAACATTGGTAAACGATAATGAACTCATCGACGTCTTCCGGCATCAACATCCTGATAAGAAATCCTACACATGGAGGTCAGCAATCACAGCGACAAATAGGCCACTCTACCAAGCACGACTGGACAGATACTACATTTCCAAACATACCTTGCCTCTAGTCAGAAACATCTCACACATCCCTTCCTACATTTCAGATCATTGTTTCGTCAAGCTGCAACTTTCATTATCCTTGGAAGCATCCAAATCAGGAAGTGCCTACTGGATCTTCAACAATACTCTCCTGAAAGATCCAGATTATATAATAAACACTCAGGCTTTAATAACCAACCTCACTCACTCGAAAGTGGATACAGAACCAATGAAAACATGGTGGCCCCACCTAAAATCACGAATAAAATCCTTTACGCAGATCTACAGTCACCAGAAAAATCAACAGAAGAACATTAGAATCAGACAACTTGAAGAACAGCTCAAGTATCTCCCAGAAGAAAGCCCTGAACATCATTCTGCCTTGCAAGCCATGCAAAGACAGGCAGAATTATCGGCAAAAGGTGCCCTACTTAGATCGCAGCATACACAAATAAATCTTTCAAATCCCACAAAATATTTTTTCTCTTTGGAAAAAAAATGCCAGGCAGCAAACTCCATCTCTGCTATCAGACTTCAAGATGACAGCATCACAGAAGATCCAAGAAAAATCACCTCTGAAATCCTACAAAACTACAAGAATGCATACAGCACTGCAGGAACATCCCATCATGCCATTCACGAAATACTGAAAGAAACAAAAAAAATCTCTGCAACAGATCGGAACCACTTAGAAAAGAAAATCACTCTACATGAACTGAAAACCGCATGCACATCCTTGCCAAAGAACAAATCTCCTGGCCTTGATGGTCTCACGTCAGAGTTTTTCCAAGCCTTCTGGAATCAACTCGGACCACTTCTCCTCGAAACACTGCAAGAAGCCTACATCAATGGCCTCCCACAATCCGTCACGACCTCAGTAGCACGATTGATACCAAAGAAGGGAGACCACACGGATATCCGAAACTGGCGTCCACTCTCCCTAATTAATACCGATTGCAAAATAATTTCCAAAGTTATAGCAAACCGAATAAAGCCAACACTGCCTGAAGTTATTGGCCAACATCAAACGTACTCTGTCCCAGGAAGATCAATACATGATAACCTCCATTTAATAAGAGACCTCATCCACATCGCAAATAGCCAACATGAAGACCTAGCACTTGTCAGCCTTGATCAGGAGAAGGCTTTTGACAGGGTAGAGCACGAATACCTTTATGAAGTTCTAAAGGCATTTGGCTATGGTCCTCTCATCATTGAAACAGTGCAATTGCTTTACAGAGATGCACACTTCTGTTTAAAAATCAACAACAGGCTCACTCGCAGTTTGTCATATTATCGAGGGATCAAGCAAGGATGTCCCCTCTCTGGTCAATTATACACACTGGCCATAGAACCCTTCTTAAAAAGAATACACGACACCATCATCTGCAAACGAACCAGAATAATAGAACCACATCAAAAAATTACCTTATCAGCATATGCCGATGACGTCACTGTAATAGTACGAAATGAAGAAGAAATGACAGTAACCGAGGAAGCACACAGATTATATGCACAAGCCTCAGGGGCCAAATTAAATTCTGCCAAAACCACAGGCTTATGGTCAGGCAGATGGAAGTCTAGAAATGATTCTCCGATCGAATGTACCTGGTCAAGCGAAGGACAAAGATACTTAGGTGTGCACCTTGGCAACACCAAAATATATAACACACTGAACTGGACGCAGCTGCACAATCGTTTTAAACAGGTGCTAGGTAAATGGAACAGCGTTCGTTCCATGTCTTCACTTAGAGGAAGAGTACTAATAGTTAACCAGATGGCTGCTAGTGTCTTATGGCATACCCTCAAAGTACTCACACCTCCTGAAGAATTTCTCCACCACATTCAAAAGGAAATCAAACGTTTCCTCTGGAACAAAACTAACTGGACAACACACCCTCAACTCTGCAAGCCACTCAGCAAGGGAGGTCAAGGCCTGATTTCCCTTGAAAACAAGATTCGATCCTTCAGGATAATCCTCCTCCTAAAGCCACTTCAATGCAATCACATTTATGTAACCACCTTCGATTACATCACGAAAGCATCCAACAGAGGACTTACACTTTCCACAATCCTCCGAATGGCCAGTCCTGCACCATCTCCTCCTAAACTACCTACCTTTTACAAAGATGCTCTACAGCGATGGAAAAACACAGGACTCCATCACACACTCACAGGATCAACAGAGTCAGCTGTACTTACAGAACCACTATTTTCAAACAAAAACATCACAAGTCTCACAACTGGCCAGCCTTTTCTTTTCCCTACATGGAACTGGGCAGGAATAAGAGTCATAGGAGACCTCCTAACCCACACCCTAAAGTGGAAAGCATTCACAAGCCTACCAATGAATAACCCAAAAACTGAAAAACAATATCAACAGTTGCAAGCCTCCATTATAAAAGCCTATCCAGATATCGCTACACCTCAGGAAATCCGTATTCCTTCTAGAAACTGCTTGGGGCCAATATTTCATCTTGTACAATCTGAAGCCTCACTTCCAATACATCCCTCCAACTACAAGAAAATATACCACTTCCTCATGTCAGTGTCCCCATCCTCACCATTCTTATATTCAGCCTTAACACTCTCATCTACAAGGCTGCATATACCACACAGTTTTCAGTGGGATCTGCCATATAAATCAAAATGTGCCAAACCAGATTCCGAAATACAGTGGAGATTATGGCATAACATCTTACCAACTCCTTCAAAGCTCTACAAATTTAAGCTAAGAGAAACGGATCTGTGTCCATTCTGTGACGTTTCAGGCACCCTGGAACACACATATCTGACCTGCCCTGCAAACAAAGTGATAATCACCTATGCCCTGAATACCGCCTCTAGCACCTGTAACTACACACAGCCAAGAAGACTACTGGAATTTAGTCCACACAGAAGAAAACAGACACAGAACATGCAATTTCATCTTCATCTGCGCTAAGGCCGTCATCTACAGCTTTTACCTAAAACAGACAAGAAGTAACCAGCACCCATCGATCACTGAAGCTGCACAAACCCTCATGCACATCCTCCGTCGGAAACTAAAAAGCAGGCTTCTATTGGAACTTGAGCACTTCAAAGAAACAAGAACTGTCGCGAAAATTCCTAGAGGAGTGGAATCCAACTGGTACCCTCTTCTGGATTGACGACGACAATGTGCTCCATCTGAATGATAACTCAGAATGAAACTGAACTGTTAATTTTGAATATTCATTTATATCTCTATTGTACACCCGAAAGGAAAATGTTTTTTTTTCTTTCTCTGTAAATATATACTTATAATATGTAAATAGTCATTGTTGCCTATCGTGTAATGTTTATTTTAACAAGTTAAATAAAAAAAAAAAAAAAAAAAAAATATCTATATATATACAGGGTGTTCTACTATGGATAGCTGGAACCCACCTGAATCATGGAAGAGAATAACTTGTATCATGATGATTCGTGCCCGCCATCAAAATAAGGATATTACGACTGCTGCCCAATGCTCCCTGAATACAGCAAAAACAATCAGGCATGAACTAGAGACTTGCAATGGTGACTACGAGGATGTAGCAAGAAGAAAGATCCCTAGCAGACGATCTGATTGCGTTCGTACAGCAGAATTCCTCGCAAATCTGCAGGAACAGGTGTTGAAGAACCCTGGCATTGGAATTCGGGCTTTGTTCGTGGAGTTGCTAACTGTAGTCAAGCCCTGGATAACAAGGGTAGCCAATGGTAGGCCGTATGTATGGCAGCAGGATTCGGCCCCTTGCCACACCTCTGGGAAAAGTCAAAAATGGTTGTCTGAAAATTTCTACGACTTCACCAGTCCAAATGTTTGGCCTCCAAACTCCCCAGACCTTAACCCCATGGATTATTTTGTATGGGGCGCAGTTGAAAAAGACACCAATCGCACTTCCAGTAATACAAAAGCCCAGTTAATGGATAAAATTAAAACAGTTTTTGCGGCCCTTCCCAGGGAGACTGTAGCATCAGCTTGTTCGAGGTTCCGAAGCAGAATTGAAGCTGTGATCGATGCTAATGGTGGTTATTTTGAGTAAATCTTGTTGATAGTATTGTAATTAACTCTGCCTGTAATGTTTTTTTGTCAATTCATTAAATTTAATAGATACAAAGAAGATTTTCTTTTTCCTTACGAAACTGTCAAATTTATCCCGAACACCCTGTATATATATATATATATATATATATATATATATATATATATATATATATATATATGAACAGTAATGTGTAAGTGAGATGAATGTGTTGCCAGAATGTACGAAGGTGGTCTGAAAAGTTTTTGGCCTCGATCATATAGATGGCAACACTATCGGCACAGGTTTTTTAAGTTCGTACATCTGTCATAAGCATCCATGTGAAATTGCAACTCATTCTATAAGTACTTGGTTTTATACAGCCATCTGAAGCAAAAGTGTTGTCCATATCCCTTGAAATGGATAAAATTTGGTATCGTGCGGTTATAAAATTCTTAGTAAAAGAAGGTTTAACGCCAAAAAAAATTCATTCGAAGTTCATAAAAGTTTATGGGCACTCTTCTCCTTCGTTGTTGACAATTAAGAAATGGGCTGCTGAGTTCAAATGTGGCTATAGCAGACTTGACGATGATCCACATGAAGGACGTCCAAAAAGTGTAACAACACCAGAAATCATTGATCAAGTGCATGATACGGTATTGGATGAGCGGCGAGTCAAAGTGTGTGAAATTGCTGAGACTATAGGCATTTCAAAAGAATGTGTAGGACATATTTTGCATGAAGAATTGCAAATGAAAAAGCTTTGTGCAAGGTGGGTGCCACGCATGCTCACAGCAGATCAAAAACACACCTGCATGAAAATCTCTGAACAGTGCTTGGACAGTTTTAACAAGAATAAAACTGATTTTGTGCATCAATTTATTACTATAGATGAGACCTGGGTTCACCATTACACACCAGAATCCAAACAGCAGTCAAAACAGTGGACAGAAGCCGGTTGTTCAGTGGCAAAGAAGAGAAAGTCAGTTCCATCAGAAAGTAAGGTCATGGCACTGGTGTTTTAGGATGCTAAAGGCATTTTGTTTATTAATTATCTTGAAAAGGGTAAAACATAACTGGGGAACATTATTCCGATCTTTTAACCAGACTAGATGAAAAAATTTGTGAGAAAAGACCCAGTTTGCAGAAGAAAAAATCATCTTTCATCAGGACAGTGCACTTCCCACAAAAGTGTTTTGGCAATGGAAAAATTAAGGGATATTCACTATGAATTGTTGGAACATCCACCCTATTCCCCAGATTTGGCTCCCTATGACTTCTATCTCTTCCTCAAACTAAAACTCTTCCTCACTGGTTAGCGTTTTTCTTCGAATCAAGAGGTAATTGCAGCTACAGAGGGTTATTTGCAGATCTTACTGAGAACCACTACAGGGATGGGATAATGGTGCTGCAGCATCACTGGAATAAATGTATTTGTCTTAAGAGAGATTATGTTAAAAATTAATAATAATTTTGAAATTATAAATTCATTTTTTCATTGTTAGGCCAAACACTTTTCATACCACCCTCATATGAATGAGAATAACAAGCAAATATGTTTGCTTTTTTGGGAAAGTTCTCCCCACAATGATTGAAGAAAATCATAAAAAGATAGATGTATTTTTGAATAGCATTCATTATAACAAATGACCCTATAAGCTGTTATCCTCTAAAACCATGGGTATGCATTTTGATATTGCTTTCCTCAAACAACTCTACTGACATTACTCCCTTGTAGCTTCTTATGCCATGGCAGTGTTGTAACTTCAATGTGGTGCAAAATATACACCCCTTCTTAATTAAAATCTCCAGATGTTTGGCAACCTATTAGAACAAGACTTAATGGTATAATATAGCACTGCTTAACTAAAAACCCAATATGCTTTCCCATTTCATTCTAATAAGTCAATTGCACAAACACTCTCTGCAACTGACAAGGTTTTTGTCCATTACCAAAGTAATGGACAAAATCCTCTGATGCTAATATTAGATTCAGCACACTCAAGTCCTAGTTCCCCCACCATCCCATGCCATTTTGGTTATTATCTCTTATTAGTATGTGCATAAATTCTATCTATCTTTTCCTCTCTCCACATGCCATTTCCTTATTTACAATCTATTTTCCCATAGCTTAAGTCCATCTCCAATAATAATCCCTTCAACTGTGCTTTCTGAGCTGATTTGTTGATGCATATCCTCAACATCCTTCTTCACCAATCACTCCCCAGCAATCTATCCAGAACATTCATACATGGCAGATAGCCTCAAATGCTACATCATCCATCTTTTCAAAATATAATATCTCTTACATTATGTTCCTTTATCATCCTCTGTCAAGTTTCATTAATGCCAATAATTTTCAGCCAAACAGAATTAACAAGGCTAAAAACTCTCCTTATTCCTGATACTTCTTGCATTAACATACATGAATTAAAATATTCACCTATATCCAGTGGTGAGTTATGGAAATTTTAACAAAGGGCTCGCATCGTCGAACAAAAAAAAAAAAAAGTCCTAACTTAGACCTTATAATACATATATTATAACTTTGTAGAGCTTCTGACAGATATGATAATTCCTGTAGGATATTAATCATTAATGCTAGATCTTCTAAAATTCCAAATTGAGAAGTCAGTTTAAAAAGCCCTTATATTTATCGTTCGTTGCAAAATGCTTGCATAAAGCTGGGTAAGTTCTCCACAAAGCAAGAGACGTTCGTAAACTGCAAGCTGCCCATCGTGGTCAAAACACATGGCCAATCTTTAAAATTTCGATACCAAGGTCTTTTGCAATCGTATTTAATTCTTGTGGATTTTTTGGTGATTGATGATGAAAAGCATATAATTTATCCATAAATATTTCAAAATGATTTATTTCTTTAAGGTTTTTTTTATCGAATTGTCTAGTGCTAAGTGTAAACGAGGAGTGCAATGCCAAATCACAATGTTGGGAAATTTTTGTAGAAATTTGATTGCAACACCTGATTTGTTTCCTAACATTACACTAGCTCCATCAGAACAAAGTGCAATGAAATAATTTTTTATATAATTGTCAGAAAATCCATATGAATTTAAAGTAGCAATTATGGTAGCATGTATACATTCCACAGTGGTATTTTCTAGTTCTACAAGATTATTAAACAAGAACAAGGGGCTCGCGCGAGCTCCTTATAGCTCACCATTGCCTATATCTACTTCTGAATCTTGTCCTAATTCAGAATTATCCAATACAAATTCAAGGCCAGAGAAACAATATTCAGCATTTTTTGTAATTCTCGTGGAAAGGCTTAAACGTTTGTTATGCATTTTTTACTAAATAATTTAAGGAAATTACAACATAAACTAGGATATACATTAAAATAAATTTTAATATACTTCAGTATTTCGGCAACGTCACGTTGCCATTTTCAAGGAACTTAAGAACAAAACACGTGCATGCAGGCAACAAACAGAAAGTGAGGAAGAAGCAGGAAGCTATTATTTCTCTTAAAGTCCTGATGGTGCCCCCTCGCGGGTAATCTTGGTATTCTTGGGCGATTGGGCTGAAGATCTTCTGACATAGGTTTCCCAAATTTGAAGCAGTCTCATGCAGCCAAATTTGTTGAGGTTTGGATTGTTTCTTAGGGCTGAAGCTGATTCCATGAAAAGCCTTTCATATTTGTATTTTCATATTCGTAGCAAAGGTGGACCAAGCTAACATCACTCCTATCTCAGTATCTCCCATAATACAAAACCCATCTTGTGGATATGTATAATGTTATGCATTAAGGGAAGGGCCATTACCCAGACTAGTTTCGACCTTTATTGAGGTCTCTTCAGTGGGAGATAAGCCCAGAAGTGGAGATACCAGACAGAAGCAATGGCGAGGTCACCTTTACCTATAAGAGTTGCCAAACAAAAAAGAAGGAGGGTGCGAGTAGGAAAGTGAGAAGAAAGTTTTTGCATGCAGAGTTGTGAATGATTGGAATGCCTTGCCTGAGAGTGAGGTGTCTGCAGAGAATTTGAGTGTGTTTGAGGCATGATATGATGAGCTGTGTGTATTACAAAAAGACCTTCTAGATGAGTCTTTAATTCCATCAGGTCTTGAGATAGTAGTAATAATAATAATAATAGTTTCATTAGCTCTCCTTCTAGATATACTGCAGATGTCAGTTCTCCTTTTGGTAACTCGCATTATAAACTTATTCAAGTTTACTTTACATTGGAATAACCCTCACCCACTCTTCATTTTCAGTTTGCAATTTCAGCACATCAGAACAAAAGCATTCCTTATGTACATTCGTCATCATCATCTTCATCATGAATCATGGGCATACTGCCTGTTAGTGTCCAAAGCCACCTTCACTATCTTCTTCCACCTTTCGTTGTCCAGTGCACAGTGTCGCAGTTTCTGTAACCTTTCTAAAGCTATCCTTTATGTCATCTGTCCATTCTCTGTATGTTCTATCTTTTCTGTTTACACCATCCATAATATCAAACATGAATGTCTTTATATTCCAATCCTTGCTCATTCTGCAAATGTGTCCATATAATTGCGTCTTCTGTTGTATAATCTTCAGCATTAAATTCTTCTTTTGTTGTATCTTCCGATCGAGCCCTTCATTTGTGACTGTACCCATTTTATTCTTAGAATCTTCCTGTAACAAATTCTGTTAAAGGCCAAAATTCTTTTTCTTGATTCCATATTTATTTCCCCCGTTTCAGATCCATACAGTACTCAGCTAATGATGCATGTTTCTTGTACTCTTAATTTCGTCTGCGGGCTGATCGTTTTATTTTTCCAGATGTTATCCATGGCCTTCAGATATTTTCTTCCCTTTACAATCCTGATCTTTATTTTTTTTTACAGTTCAATCATGTCATTTTACATCCCAAATATGTGAATTGTTCTACATTTTCTATATCCTTCCATCCACTTGTATCTTTTGTTTCATGTTCTTCTCACCAGATACCACATCTTTGTTTTTTACAAGTTAATAACAAGTCCAAATCTTTTTCCTTCCTCATTTAACAGTTTCAATATTTTTTTGTAGTTCTGTTTAAACCATTTCCCCAAATCATCACATATTTGGCTTTGAAATAATACTGGATGTAATATCCACTTGATTTATATAATTTGCATCACCAAAATGAAGCCTTTTCACTCTTTATTTCAGTAAAAGATCAAGAAGAAGTGGATTAGACAGGAAACACTGAAGGAGAAGAATATGTTGTGGATAAGAAGGGATACATCAGAAAAAACAGAGGAGCAATATAGAAGAATGTGTAATGAAGTGAAAAAAGCAGTCAGAATGGATAAGATGAAATGGTTAGAAGCTCAAGGCAATAATAATAGAACAGCACTATGGAGTGCACAAAAATAGGGAGGTATACAAAATGATTAGAACCATTAACCCCCCAACTGATCAGAACGTCTATAGACGTCCAGCTAAATCTGGATACGACGATGCATGCTATCTGGTGAAGGAACATGGATAAGAAGTGCAATTCAGCCGGCATGTCCATTAGAAGGTGTGATAATCCCTCACGCTGAAGAGAACACTTAGTCAGATTATCTCACGCTCGTAGCTGCGTCTCAGTTGCCTATAACAATAAATGCAATTCCTCGTTCTATGCTGGGTAACTGAATCTTAGTTATATTGGATAAACTAAAATATAGAAATTATTTGTATTTTCTCTTTTTATTGTACAAAGCAATTTTAATGCCTGGAAAAAATAAAGATCCTTGCATACTTTCTTCACTTAAATATTGCCTTACATTAGAGAACCAATTTAATTTTTAATTTTTTTTTTTTTTGCTAATTTTTTCTAATAGCTTACTCCACAAAACATTTTCTTTGTTCTCGAAGAAATTAATTCATGATAATTATTTGAAATATTATTTAAAAAAAAACAGCTGCCTATGTTCGAGATTATGTTATATTTTTGTTCTAAATTATGTTTCGAAGAATACTTCACAGATTTCCTGAAGGGCGTGCTTGAGCGACTTTGCTTTATAGAGAATAACATGAAATTCTTTAATCATATCACTAATTTTTTTTTTTTTTATATTTTGTAATCTACTGTTCTTTGCATTTTCACCTTCTTGGTTTCCCATATAATTGGTCATTACAAAATGAAATTGATGGTTATGATTTAAATTGATATGTATATATTTTCTGTAATAAATTTAGTTTAATCCTTTATCCAAGTGTGAGCAAACAAAGTTTGCGCCTGAAAGTATCTTCAGGACTCAGGTAAGGTAGTACAACACCAGGCAACTCGTTGCAAAGGTGGAGCAAGCTTACATCACTCCTATCTCAGTATCTCCCATAATGCAAAACACATCTCCTTGCGGATATGTATAATGTTATGCATTAAGGGAAGGGCCACTACCCAGACTAGTTTCGACCTTTAAGTTAAGCATGTGACTTCTCCATGCTTAACTCAAGCCATTTCTTTTTCTCCTTGTTCATCTTAGAACCCTCTTCAAATGCAACTATTTTCCCTCGATCCCAGGTCATCCCCTTCTCTTTTTTTTTTTTTTTTTTGTGTACACACACATGCATTCACATCCTCTTGAAGCATGTATCTTCTCACAGTGTGTTCCTCTGTCCACCCTGAGCCTCCCCATTTCCCTGTCTGTCTTGCACACCCATTCTCTCATTCTCTATGCTCATGCCACTCACATATCCATTCATAATCACCTCTTCAATCTCTCCTGTTCTTTCACATCACTTCCCACTTGACCAGATTCATTCTCTGCACTCACTTCTCTCTACCTTCCAGCAGCAGTCTCCCCAAGCAACTCACACCAAAATCACTCAAATGCAGTCCATCGCTCCTATACATTTCACTATGTCCTTCAAGCTCATTCCACACTGCACTCCTTTCTCCTGACGAACTCCTGCTAATATTCGTAATCCTTGCTGTCTGCCTCATTCATCTCACCACTGTCATACCTGGGCAACACGCTTACTACCTTGCCTATCACACTATTCTCTTTTATCCATCTCAACAACATCCTAATATCCAATCTGAAATGTTCTTTGTTCGCAGTAAGTCATTTGTACCTATTACAACTACCAACTCTTTTGCTGTGTTACATTTCATATCTACTGCCTCAATCACTCTACTCATTCTACCTACAGTAAAACATACTTTGTGCATCCTCTTGTCCAGCACACCTTTAATAATTGAATCGCCATACAAAGACACATACTTATGAGTCTTTCATTAGCTCTTTTATACCAGCATCATTTTCACTCATCCATCTTCTTCTTTCACTACGCGTTATTCCCACTTCCTATGCAGGGTCCCCGTGTAACTTAGATGTGACTACTTGTTAGTACCACTCCCAACCGACCCGTCGCTTAGTCTGCTGCTGGGGGGGGGATATATTTTTGGCTGTAGAAGCGTATGTTCACGGAACTGGTTTGCCTGCTTGCGGGATGAAAAAAATGCCAGATAAACTGGCGGAAAAAACCCTACTGTCCATGCCCAAAACCAGCTAACTTGGCTATGCCTAAGGAAGATCTTCAGGTCTTCGACGGGAATCGAACCTGGGACACTCCTTCCCCAAGCATATGGTTGCAAACAGCAAAGCCACTAGGCTAACCACGCGGACTTTTTTTTTTTTCACTCTTCCATGCATCTCAAATTCTCTTAACTTTATTCTGCATCCATTTCATCTCTCGCCTTATCTTAACTAACTCAACTTTCTAATCTTGCATCACATTTTTGCTGTTATTCCTTCTTTTGAATTTTTGAACCTTGCATCACATTTTTGCTGTCATTTATTCTTTTGAATTTCTGAACTTTAGAACTGTGCATAACACTTTTGCTCTCATTCATTCGCTCGATTTTTTGTCAATCATACACACTTGTTCACACTCAATGCTGCTAGCTACCTTATCTTTAACTACATTTTGTTTTTTAACTTTCGCCACATTCGTGCAGGAAGGATTGCAAAGATTACCTGAAATTTTTCGATATGATATATTATTATATCACACCTCCAGGGAGTCTAATGACTCATCAAGGGAGGACATCCACTCTACAACTCTTCTTCTCACTACTCCACCAGCCTTCATCTAACACCAACCTTAATCTAACACCAACCCCATCTACCACCGACTACCCACCACTAGTGTACTTTCACAGACAACCACAAACATCCGTGCCCACGGTGGGATTCGAACCTGCAGCCTTTTGGCTGGAGAGAGGATATGCTAACCACTCAGCCAACCAGGCCAGCAAAAATATTTCAATTAGACGATATTTTAATTAGTTAGTCCTTTAGCTAGAAAACTTTAAACAACTTCTTCAACACCTGAACAAACAACACAGATGTATACAATTCATTACTGAAATGAAAATAAGAACATACTTCCAATTCTGGATATACACACATGGACAAAGAAATTAGCACACCAAGAAGGAAGCACAGGATTCAACTGAAATTTTATTGGTGTAATGATACAGGTGAGTGATGCACATGATGGCAAAAACAGAGCTGAAGGACAATTACAAAGGGATCTGTGGTACGCAATCCGGTCATCATCAAAAGCGCGTTGCACCGCCTTGTGTGGTGTTACATGCTGCAATACAGTCCGGCATGATGGCGAACAGACGCCTGATGTTGTCCTACGGCAGACTGGCCCACACGTGTTGGATGCTGTGCTCTAAATCCCGGATATTGCAGCACGGTGAGAACTGGTATTTCAGCTGCTCCCAAACATGCTCGATAGGGGACAAGTACGGGAAGCGGGCAGGCCATGGAAGTGTCTGTACACGATGTAGGCAGGCCTGGGCAGCCCGAGCCGTGTGTGAATGGGCATTATCCTGCTGGTATAGCGCTCCTGGTATCCCAGCCAGGAATGGGAGAACGTGGGGCCGTAGGATGTTATCCACATACCGCTGCCCCGCCAACGCGCCACGTACCACTATGAGGGGTGATCGGGTATCGTAGGCTATGGCTCCCCAGACCATAATGCCTGCAGTGCGGGAGGTGTCGGGCTCGATAGTGAGGTCGGGATTGTGTCTTTCACCAGGGGTCCTCCACACCCAGGCACGATGATCATCTGTCCCCAAGATGAAGTGGCACTCATCGCTGAAGACCACACATCGCCAGTCTGTGGCATTCCACGTCGCTCTCGCCTGGCTCCACTGCAAATGGAGTCGGCGATGTTGCGGTGTTAATGGGAACACATGTAAGGGGTGCTGGGATCGTAGATTCGCCTCCGTGAGGTATCAGGAAATGGTTCGTGGACACACGGGATCCCCTACATCTGCCTGTATAATGGACTGGGTCACCGTGGGATCCCTCCGTGCTTGTCGCACGATCTGTTGATCCTCTCTAGCGTTGGTCCTCTTGATCCGACCGGTGCACCTCTGCCATGTGGCAGTGCTGGAATATGTCCACAGCTCCCAGCGCTGTCGTACGGTATGGTCAGAATGGTTCATGTGCATGCCTATACGGCACGCCGACCACCCTCTGGTTTTCAGGCCGATAATCATGCCTGAAAGTCCATAAGTTGCTTAAATCGACATCTATACGGCATTATTGTCACTCTGTACTCTAGCTGGCATTGGCCGGTGCTTTTCGCTTTAATCGACTACACGCCAGCTTTATAAGGCTGCCGGTTCATGCTTGCAGCACCACTGGGGGTGTGTGGGCATGCGCAATTGCACTAAACTTGGATCATTTGCATACCACTCCGGACTCTAGCTATTTGCTTAGTTTCGCCGTTGTACCATGTTTTCTTCCAGTGCGCTAATTTCTTTGTCCATGTGTGTATATCGCATTTAGCATCAGCCATTTATTCATCACAGTGTAACATACACCTATACATATTTCCAATACAGTCGTGGGCACAAATGACTTAGTTTGGAAGAAAAAGAATGTTGATAGAGACTCGAGGAAGTTGTTGTGGCAGGTAAAGAAGAATAGTGTTGTTGGGAAAGTCATTGGCATGTTGCCCAGATATGATAACAGTGAATTGAGAAGGAGAGCAGAGATCATGAATAGTA
Source organism: Typopeltis vanoorti (assembly GCF_054136105.1). Classification (NCBI taxonomy): domain Eukaryota; kingdom Metazoa; phylum Arthropoda; class Arachnida; order Uropygi; family Thelyphonidae; genus Typopeltis; species Typopeltis vanoorti. Next base: position 105,759,781 of record NC_143556.1, on the reverse strand, counting down.
AGATAGCTGAGTTGTGTGAGGCGAAGAGGGTTCAGTTTGTGAACCTGAGGAGTGAATCTGAAGGGAAGTTGGAATCATTTAAATCTGACGGATTACATTAGAATGAGTTTGGTGTTGGGCATTTAGAAAGGCTATTGTTTTCTGAGAAGATATAGAGTCAAGAAGTCTATGCAGTAAATAATCAGAGTCTACTTTACCAAAGAATCAGAGTCTACTCTACCAAAGTAATCCTCACCGGTATGGAAACACACATTCCACACAGCATTCTTAACTGCCATTCCCTAACTAAACCCTGGTTCTCCAAAAGATGTGCCAAGGCTGTACAGATGAAACAACAGACATACCATAACTGGCTGAAATCAAGAACCTCATCTGCTTCAGAGCTTATACCGAAGCCTGAAATAGATGCAAAAAAAAAACAATCAATGCTTCCAAAACAGAGTTCGAAAGAGCAAACAGCAGGAAATCAGCAGTCTGTCCAAACAGCAGCCGAGCCTTTTGGTCTCTCACCAAAGCAATTGGCCGTAACTTCTGCCCAACACTATCTCCACCTTTATTATACTCTATTGCATCCTCACCCACAGAAAAAGCCAATCCTCTGGCTTCGCATTTTGCTTCCAATGCATGCATAACTGACAATGGTAAATGTCCCCCAATCATTCCAGACACCCAACATACAATGTCCCTATATCCTATTGCCAGGATGAGATCATGATATTTTATAAATAATGGCTACAACAACTTTACAGCTATAGACTGCATCATAAGCAATTTTTCAGCTATAGCTTACATTAAAACCATAGCTATTCCACACATTAAAGGAGATCAGAAAAGATAAACAGAATTCCACACGATAAAGGACATCAGAAAAGATAAACAGAATAATACACATCAACAAATGCAAAACCTCCATGGATGATACATCCTTGTAAAGAGCTCACTAAGTAACTCAACTATTTCTGCTGCTTTTGTCTGTTTCCTATCATCAGCAATGATTAAAGTTATCCTTCCATAATTATTCTGCCTCTTACCTGCTACCTAATGAAAAAATTTGACTTCACTTCAGCCAGCTTTTGCTCTCATAATCTGATTTGGCTTTTGTATTATATTTGCCTCCCTACTTGCTTGTATTTTACATGGTTCATGAGTATGGTGATCACCATTCCTTTATATGTTCTCCACAATGTTTTTCTTTTTTACAACTCTTGCAATATATCTCTATTAATCATCTCAACCCCCTCCTGACCATGGGTATACAGTTTGATACTGCTTCTATCAAACTAAGCCTGACCACTTGTCATGCATTACTGACCATTCCTTGTAGATTCTTAAGATGATACAAGTTATCTCCTAAATTTGCCTTAATTATAACTTATCATGGGATTAAGATGCTCAGTTCTTCACTGAGAATTCCATATGTCAGCAACCTCTCAGAAGAAGACTTGCAGGGTTGCTTTCACCTGTGAGCAGCAGGGGGGGGGGTTATAGTTATGAATACATCTACTGATGCTATTACCATATCCAGTACTCTCAAACTCTTATCCCCTCTAACACGTGCTGTTTCACGTAATTACAAAAGTCTTGCAGTGGGTAGGATTCCTGTGCGCTTTCCTCCCTGCAATCTATGTCCCCATAGTTAAAATTCCCCATATTAATTGCTCAGCTGGCATTCATTGTGCTAATGCACTGATGCATGGCATCTGCAGAATTCTATGAATCTCCTGGTCTATATCATCAACCAACAATATACTTTTTATCCTATTGGTTTCTATTTGTGCAAGATAGTCTGAAATAAACCATCTCCCTCAGATCAAAATAAAACTAAGGTGGACTTTAGTCCTCAACTTCTATTTTTGTTGGCTGAAGTTCTTCAGCTGTCACAAGCAATATCCCTTGCATCCTATGACTTTAACTTTATCCTTTTCTTGTATCAAACTTGGCATAAAATTATCGACATCAGCAAGACCTAATTGAAATGACTAATGCTAATGGTTTTCTGTGATATTCATTTGAACATCCAATTGAGCATATAGTTATGCACTTGCACATATTCGTGTCCCAGGGGTGGCTAGACAAATGTTTCAATGCATCCTTTCTTTCTTTTTAGTGTTACACAGTGATCAGCATTCATTTTTGAAATTATGGATTCTACAACTGTGTTAAAATAACTCTTTATTATCCCGACGTTTCAATCTTCATATCAAGATCATCATCTGGAGCATACATAAATATATATATACAAGACAAGCTTGAATTTATTTGTAATATTGAAAGAGGCCTAAGATTCATCCCAAATAACAGCAGAAAAAATATGTTTAGAAGCCGCCAACATTTTAAATCATAACAAAACGATAACAAGCAACCTAACTCGATATGAATTAACAGCGATAAAATCACTTAAGTCAAATCCGAACATCTTAATAACCAGAGCAGATAAAGGAAGTGCCACCGTTATCTTAAATTGAACGACTTATGTGGAAAAAATGAATCTGCTGGTCTCAGACAATAACACATACCAATTAGTTAACTATAACCCAACTAATATAATCAAAAAGAAAACAGAGAATCTACTTAAGTCAATTACCACACGGCCCGAAGATACGGTCAAAAAACTATTTCCACACAATGCTCGTTCTCCAAGAATTTACAGGCTACCGAAAATTCACAAAGAAAACACACCGCTAAGGCCTATAGTCGAAGGGATTGATAGCCCAACTTATTACTTAGCCAAAAAATTAGCGGCAACACTCAAGGAGCTGGTTGGTCATTCCCCCCTCCTTTATCAAAAACACACAACACTTCATAAATGTCGTCAAAGACATTACATTAGAAAAAGATGATCTATTAGTCAGTTTTGACATGTCTGCCCTCTTTACGAATGTCCCAATCAATGACACAATTCATCTTTTACTGAACAAATTTCCTCCAGATATCATGGTGCTCTTTGCACATGTTTTATGTTCTGGTTATTTTGTATGGCAAAACACTTTCTACCTACAAAAGAAGGCACAGCCATGGGCTTGCCATTATCCCCCCCCCGATTGCTAACTTTTATATGGAACATTTGAACAACTTGCTTTCCGTTCCTCCCCTTGAAAACCCAAAGTCTGGCTTAGATACGTTGACGATGTTTTTGCGATCTGGTCTCATGGCCGTCTGACACTAGACACATTCCTTGGCCACCTAAACAAGCAACACAAATGCATACAGTTCCCAATTGATATTGAAAAACATAACACACTGCCATTTCTAGATACACTTGTCAACGTCTTCCCTCGGGCAATCTTTCCTTCACTGTTTACCGGAAATCGACACATACTGGCCAATATATGCACATAAACTCCTACCACAACCCAACACAAAAACTAGGTGTCATCAATACCCTAAAAAACAGGGCTCTGAAGATCTGCTCCAGTGAACAGGCACTGAAAAATGAATTTAATGTGATCAGCAATACTTTTCAAAAAAATTGATACAGCCAAAACACTATTAACAAAATTCTCTACAAGATCTCAATAAAAAACAAAGACAAACCAGACTACTGTAAAACTATAACCATTCCCTACATTAAAGGGACATCAGACAATAAACAAAGTACTACAAAAATACAACCTCAAAGCCAACTTTAAACCTCCTGCAAAATTAAACAAGCTTACTCAGCTCATCCAAAGACCCACTCCCTCTGCTGTCCCATCCTGGAGTATACCGTATTTACTGCACCTGCAACATACCATACATAGGAGAAACAGGACGCACAATTCCGATCAGACATTCCCTACAATTTTCTTTGGATCTTAGTGCCAATTTCTTCTCATATTCCAGTTTTGCCTTCCTCGCCATTCTGATCACTCTACTGGCCTGCATCTTATATTCTTCGTGTATCTGTCCTCCACCCCTCTCCTTGTATATCTTCCATAATCAAACCATCATATACTAGTGAGAATGCTTTGTGCTTAATGAAAAGCAAGTGAGATATGTTCCTAGGAGCAAGAAAGGCTGTGTAGTAAAGTTCCTTTTATTGGAAGTGCATTTGGAAATGTTTATTTAAATATATTCCTATTATCTGAGCAATTATTCCTCATGTCTACTTCAGAAAAATGAAGGAAAGATGCATTAAGGAAACTTGCTTACTAGAAGAGATGTGCAAGTATATCAGTCAAGTGAGATTTTTAACTTTTTTTGTATTCTGAGGAATTTGAGAGGTAAGCTAGACTGAATAAATGAGTGAACAGAAATAAATGAAAATAAATAGGACAGTGATAGAACAAATGCTACAAAAGAAGATTCCATATAGTCCAGTGAAACTACAGAATTTTTAGCTAAACACTATGTTCAATTTGTTTTGTATATTATTTAATGTCATTCCTCAGAAATGACATTAGAACTGAGAGAATCAGAGAGTGGGAGATAAGTTTATTATTATTCTTTAATGATCTCATAATGTGTAATTCCGAGAATGGGCAATGAATTGTCCTTTGCGTATATTTAGAAGTCCAATATGCAGAATAGTTGAAATTAATTTACTAATTTTAATTCCATAGAGAATATGAATGTCAGATCTTCTTTGAGAGATAAAGTGAATCACTTCATATAGAGATTTGTACCTATTGCATATATTTATACGTTTACAGTAAATACAGGTACACTACCGATTTTCCAATACCCGTGGTTCCAATCCCTTGCTGGATTAGTCGTTTTGCTCGATCTACTGACAGATAATAATTCATCAATAGATCTCTGAAATAAATACATTAGTATAATTATAAATTATACAAATTTATCAATATAGTGCCATATAAGATAGAAAGGAAGAAGTTATATATTGTAGTTCTTTCTGTAAAAGATCGTCTGAAAAACAAAAGGAGTAAGCCTGATGAACCAGTGTTTTAATAGTTCCTGCCTTTTGACTGGGATGGTGATGAGATTCTGCATGGATATAATGGCCTGTGATATGAGTCTTCTTTCTATAAACTGAGAAATGTAGGTTACCATCTGGTTGGTGAAGAATTAGAAGATCTAAAAAGGCTAACTGCTTATTTGATTCTACTTCTATGGTAAACTTGACCCTAGGATGAAATGCGTTTAACGTAGTGAGAAATTGTTGAAGTTCATCCGAAGAGCCATTCCATAAAGCAAAAATGTCATCGACATATCTGAACCAATGAGTAGGTCTGGGAGAAATGTTGTCAAAGATACGTTGTTCAAAATGTTCCATAAAGAAATTGGAGATAGCAGGAGAAAGAGGATTACCCATTGCTGTTCCTTCAATTTGTTGATACAACTTATTTTAAATGAAAAATAACCAGAAATTATTACAAAATCAAATACGTTTACAATGTCTGAAGGAAATTCCTGTTGTAGTAATTCAATGCTTTCCGAAAGAGGCACATTAGTAAATAAAGAAACAACATCTAAACTGATGATATCAGAAATGCCCAAATGAACATCTGAAATTTTATTTTTGAAATCCAAAGTATTTTTTATATAAGTATCAGTTCTTCTAGTTGAAGAGGAGAGTAAATTTGATAAAAATTTTGAGATTTTGTAAGTGGGGCAACCTATACAATCTACGACTGGTCTTAACGGAATGCCTGGTTTATGAACTTTTGGAAGACCATACAATCTAGGTGGACGACCGAAGAAGGTTTTGATCTTCATTCCATGTAGATACATTATCTATAAGAGAATTAAGTCTCTTCAATTGACTCCGGGTAGGATCCGATGTAAGAGGCCTATAAGTTGAACAGTCATGAAGTAAAAGAGACATTTTTCTCTAATATTCCTTCCTATCTTGAATTGCTACAGCCTTATTAATCTTTCTTACTCTGAGTTTAAAGCATTGAAATCACTGAAGAATAACAATAATTTAATTATTACGAAAGCTGACAAGAGGAAGGCTGTAATGATTCAAGACAGGAAGGAATATGAATCATACCTAGTCATACCTAGGCAACAAGCTGACCACCCTTCCTGTCACACTATTCTCTTTTATCCTTCTAAGCAGCCTCCTGATATCCATTCTGACGCTCTCTTTGTCCTCTGTCAAATCATTCGTACCGATTAAAACCATTAACTGCTTTGCTTGCTCTCTCCTCATATCCAATGCCTCAATCACTCTATTCATTTTACCAACTGGAAAACATACCTTATGCATCTTATCATCCATCAAATTTAATAATCATAGAAACATGAGCCTTATATGATCATTCCCTTAACTATGTAGAAATGACTGGAAAGACATTGTTTCATACTTCATGCGAAAACTGGTAAAATTGCAAATTCAAAGAAGCCTGCAAAATTCTAATCACCCACCCTAATTTCAACAGTAATGATGGCCTGAAAACTCTAAAAATAAAAAATATGGATGGTACAAATTCAACTCACATAATTTCTGTTTCGTACAGGTCACAATTTAGAAACTTAGGCCTCAAACAATTACCCCCCCCCCACACACACACACACACTTGCAGGACTCCAGGCAATAATTTGACAATCTGAGCCCTTATAAATATTGATAACTAATACTGTTAACATTTACAGTATTTTTAAATTCAAGTATAATATGACTGAAATTGATCCTAGCCATATGAAAAACATAAATCCAACATTAATATTTTTTCCTCCACCAGAGGTCAGGCTTTTGGGATTACAGGAATCAAATTAGTGATACTTGGCATACTGTGGATTCTGACATCTTGTCTCTTTGTATATGCACTCCAGATGATCTTAATATGCAGGTCAAAATATCAGATTTATATTAAACATATGGTACTGGTTTAATACTGGTTTATACTAAAGTTATGACTCTAAAATGGTAGTAATCTCCATAATTTTATCATAATGAATTGCTCTTAAATAAGTTTGGACAATTAAATATACAGTACAGTGCTGAGGATACCACCTGAGGAATCGAATGACTGGTGAGAGAATTGAATGGTGTATCATCATCATTAAGTGACGATGATACATCATTCATATTACTGTTACAATCACAAGTGTTGGTGAAGTAGATCTGGAACCTTTTTTTTTCTTTTTTTGTAATCTCTGAGGTTTATTGTGGATTTTTTGGTTATTCTTGTTATTTTTCAATTTTTGGCTGGATTCTCATTGTTTTTTGTGAATACAAACAGTATTAGATTATGTTGTCATTCACTCTGGAAGAGAAGAACAGCTAAAGAGTACAGGCATGCAATGGGAGGTGGAAGCAAGTGACCCACACAGAATGAATCCATGTGTGGCCTCGACAGTTCCCCATATATATACTACAATACTCAGACTCACACTAGTAACAATCTTGCAGAGTAAGAGGTAGCAAGACACAGCTAACCAATTCTTTCTCATCTATTAACCTTCCCAATACCACATTCAATACAAATATTGAAAATCTACAGCATCTTCCACCTTCAAGTTTATCCTATACATCCTATATATCCTATACAAAAGTTTCAAATAGCGAATCTGATTCAGATTCGCTATTTGAAACTTTTACAAGAAAATGTTCAACTAGTTTTCAGTTCAGCTATATTCTGGGGCAACAAAGAAATAACTTGTCCAAAGTATGTATTACAATAACTCTCTGACTTAACGGAATTAGTAGAAGTTGTCGGTACAGGAAGCTGTCTGCATGGTTCAGTTTTTGTTCTAAATGGATCAATTTTATCATAACATTTTTGAAAAAAGTTTCGAAATCATATTAGTAATTCCGCTTTGGCTTGATCAATTGAATGAAATTTTAGTTTAAATTTTTGGTGAATTGTTTATTCGATGAATTGCCTTTTCAATGAATTGTCTTTCAATTAACTGTTTTTCAATGAATTTTTATGGAACCGTTAAGTTTGTAGTCTGTGCAGAATGCATATGATGTAATTGCATATCTTAAAATGTTTTTGCATAATGCTTTATAGATTAGTATTTTTATATGTTTTGTTGAAATTTTTTTTAATCAATATAGTTTGCTGTTTTAAGGATACTTGTGACATAAGACTGAATGATATATGCACATAAACAGAAGAAAGATATTTAATTAACCAAATATTTCGGTCTGGAAATAGCAGATCATCCTCAGGGGTATTACAAGAACAGTTTTAAAAAAATATATACAAGCTAGAATACTAACAATAGATCGTTAAAAATAGAACACGCCGCGTGATGTTATATCACTAAGTATGAAACGGAATATTTTGAAGTAGAGACATGATTGAAAAAATAAAAAAAGTAATGAGTAATCTTGATTACACTTTCCCAGATTTTTGATATAGATATACAGTCATTACGATTCAGGTTGGGAAGATGGAGCAAGGCCTCCACGCTTTCCTTGAACAAACGTTCAAACCTATAACGGGATCTGTGCAAGAGGCAAGTCCTGGACCAAAAGATGCTGTGGTCAGTTTCAATCCCGTGTTGAGCCAATCCAGACTTTTCAGGTTTGTTGTGAAGAATGGAGGACTGATGTCCTTGGATTCTTTTTTCAAGAGAACATCCAGTCTGTCCAAAATAGGAGAGATCACAGTTGCAAGGAATTTGATAAACTCCACGAAGAGATAAAGTTGAGTTTGTCTTTAGGAGAAGGAAAATGAGAAGACAATTTGTTAATAGGTGAATACATAGCTGTTAAATCATATTTCTTTAAAATTCTTGCAATAGGATTGAAACACCACAGCATCTTTTGGTCCAGGACTCGCCTCTTGCACAGATCCCATTATAGGTTTGAACATTTGTTCAAGGAAAGCGTGGAGGCCTTGCTCCATCTTCCCAACCTGAATCGTAATGACTGTATATCTATACCAAAAATCTGGGAAAGTCTAATCAAGATTACTCATTAATTTTTTTTTTTGTTTTTTTTTCAATCATGTCTCTACTTCAAGATATTCCGTTTCATACTTAGTGATATAACATCACGCGGTATGTTCTATTTTTAACGATCTGGTGTTAGTATTCTAGCTTGTATTTATTTTTTAAAACTGTTCTTGTAATACCACTGAGAATAGTCTGCTATTTCCAGACCGAAATATTTGTTAATTAAATATCTTTCTTCTGTTTATGTGCATATATCATTCAGTCTTATGTCACAAGTATCCTTAAAACAGCAAATTCTTATCCTTCACGGGGAAAATGCTACCAAAATAACCAGTAAATTAGGAAAACTTTCAGTTATACAAGGTAGATTATGAACAAAGATCAATTTCTTAAAAAAATGCCGCGACAACAAGATTACTCCCAATTTCGCTATAAAGAAACAATAAAATCTCCTGGAGCTCATAATATTTACCTAAACACTAGTTTATCTCTAGTCTGTAACCAACTTAAAGCTGCTAAACATGACCTTGCTATTCTCAGTCATCATATTTCTGATCTGCGCACCTATATTTCCACAAATTTGGATCCACATCTTTCTCACATAGTTCTAAATGTGGCTAAACGTTCTACTCAATGTGCTTATAATAAACTAAGTCAACATCTAAACTGTAAATATGAAGCTCTTTTGTCTAGACAATCCAAGCCCTTCATAACTCCAGATAATTGGATTGTCAATATATCCTGACGTCCTTTAATTGAAAATGAAACCCTCATCCTGTCAAAAGGACATGATTTTTCTATTGTTCCTAATAAGATACCATATCTAGATTTCCTAGTTAACATTGAACGGAATCTCAATAATCTAACAAATGCAAAATGAGAAAAGCAAATGCTCGTCGCCTAGAAGTTGCTTCTTCTCTACTTAAGGCCAAACTTCCTCCTTCCAACATATATCCTTCTGAAATGAAATCTTTACAGTCTTTGAGAAAAAATAATCACCTCATTATCACCAAAGCTGACAAGGGAAAAGGAACAGTAGTTATGGACTCAGCAAATTACAGAAGAAAACTTTCTCTTTTGCTTCGAGATCACTCCACATATCAAGAAACTGATTATAATCCAACCAACAGACAACTAAAGAAATTAAATTCTTTCTTAGATGAAGTCATCAGTTTAGATAAAGACACAATTGAAAGACTTAAAACTCATTTTGTAAGACCACCTAGATTTTATGGTCTTCCTAAAACACATAAGATTAACTATCCTCTTCATCCAATAATAGATTGCATTGATTCTCCTACTTACCGTATAGCCAAATATCTAACTAAATTATTGAAATCTTGCATTGGCAACTCTAATTCTTTTTTAAAAAACGCCTTATTTTTCTTAGAAAAATTAAAAAATGTCTCATTACAACCTACAGATCTTATGGTTAGCTTTGATAGAGAATCTTTATATACCAATGTACCTCTCAAGGAAACTTTAAAATTACTTGCTGACATCTTTCCTGAAGACATTATAAAACTATTCAATTTCATAATTCATTCTGGATATTTCGTATGTCAAAATAAATTTTACAGCCAAGTAGAAGAAATGGCCATGGAAAGTCCTCTTTATCCTGCTTTAGCCAACTTTTATTTAGAACATTTAGAAAAAGTCCTCTTCTCATCTATTTTCCCTCAACCATCCTTTTGGGTAAGATATATAGATGACATCTTTACTATTTGGCCACACAGCAAAAACTCTTTACCTTCTTTTTTAAACAGTATCAATTCCTTGCATCATCGTATAAAGTTTACTATAGAAATAGAAGAAAACAACCAGTTATCTTTTTTAGATATTCTCCTCATCCTTCAAATACTCTTACAACTACAGTATACAGGAAACCAACGTTCACAGGTCGTTATATTCTTAAAGAATCAGCCCATCATCCATGTCAAAAAACAGGAATTATAAAATGCCTCATCCAGAAGAACCAAAACTAATTGTTCTACTTTTGATTATCTACAGAAAGAACTTTCTGCTATCCAACAACACCTGAAACTCAATGGCTTTTCTAAAAAAAGTACTCAACATCTTCTCAATTCTTATAATCCTCTACAAAACAGCAAAGTTTCAATACGTTGAGTGCTTATTCCTTATATCTCCGGTATTTCAGAACCTAACGGAAGAATTTTAAAGAAATATGATTTAACAGCTACGTATTCACCTATTAACAAATTGTCTTCTCATTTTCCTTCTCCTAAAGACAAATGCTCAACTTTATCTCTTCCTGGAGTTTATCAAATTCCTTGCAACTGTGATCTCTCCTATTTTGGACAGACTGGACGTTCTCTTGAAAAAAGAATCCAAGAACATCAATCCTCCATTCTTCACAACAAACCTGAAAAGTCTGGATTGGCTCAACACAGGATTGAAACTGACCACAGCATCTTTTGGTCCAGGACTCGCCTCTTGCATAGATCCCATTATAGGTTTGAACGTTTGTTCAAGGAAAGCATGGAGGCCTTGCTCCATCGTCCCAACCTGAATCGTATTGACTGACTAAAAATCTATATTAAAAATCTGGGAAAGTCTAATCAAGATTACTAATTACTTTTTTTTTTTTTTTTTTTTCAATCATGTCTCTACTTCAAAATATTCCATTTCATACGGTGTGTTCTATTTTTAACGACCTATTGTTAGTATTCTAGCTTGTATTTATTTTTTAAAACTGTTCTTAAATAGCAGACCACTGAGGATGGTCTGCTATTTCTAGACTGAAATATTTGGTTAATTAAATATATTTTTTGTGTTTACATGCATATATCATTCATCAATATAGTTTGCTATCTATTATCCTGAGTGTGTTGTGTAGATAATTTGTATGGCTATTAAACTTTGATCAGCATCAAAGTGAAGTCCGAAACAATGTGTTGTTTTCACTATGATGGTTGAGGTTTTAGGATCAGTGCTTTGTGTATAGGAGGATGGATGTCAGTTAGTGAGATATTTGGTTTCTATGGGTAGAGTCTATGGATTTTTGAATATCATTAGCTTTGTTTTTTCAGGGTTTATATATATATGTGTGTGTGTGTGTGTGTGTGTGTGTGTGTGTGTGTGTGTGTGCGCGCACGCTATTTTCAGTTAGCCAGTTAATGATCAGATTGATGTCGTGCTGCATATTTGTGTAAGCTATGTTTGCATTGTTGTGAATGGATACTATGGCCATGAGAGAACAGCTCCTTGTGATACTCTACAGGTTACAGGTAGCTCTTTTCTGTGTGCTGATCCTATACGTGTGATGGCCTCTCTGTTTCCCATGTATGCTTTGAACCACTGGAGTAGACAACCTCCAATTCTGATATGTGTTAGTTTGTTTAAAATGATTTTTTGTGTTAATGTGTCAAATGCTTTTGTTAGGTCAATAAAAACAACTAATACTATTCTGTTTTTATCTGACACAGCATTCATTAGGTCTGTCATCTTCTAAGGCAGATACACCAAGCTGATATGACATAGCCCTACACTTTTCCCGAAATGTTCCGATGATGATACATGATAGAAATGGCTCGCACCCCATTAATGCTCTCCCCGGCCCTGTTTCCCATAAATCTCTTCCTTTTCTCAAAGAAGGACCCTTAAATATAATATATATATATGTATTATTTTTAAAAAACTGGGGTTTTCTAATTTAATCTTCCTACCTTGCCTCAAACAACCCTCCCCCAACACACAGATTTCCTCCCCCACCATTTATCGGCCTAACGGCATATCGCTATGGAGAACGAAGACATTTTAACATCCAAACAAGGTATGTGCAAAATTTCTTCCTCTATTAGTCTGCATATATTTACTCTCTAATATATGCTTATAATGCCCTAAAAAATTCTTGAGTAAAAAGCCAGTGTATTTAAAATTATAGCTGACTGTATACCTAGAGTCCGAATAGTAAATCAAGTATGGGTTAAAACGGAAATGGTGAATAACACCATTAAAAAATTATTAAGAAATTATGAAAGGAAATTAGCCATGCAAGCTAAAGAGAATCCCAAACAGTTCTTTCAATATACTGCAAGAAAAAGAAAAACTGTACATAGCAGAATCATTTTAAGGAATGCCGATGGTAGGGAGGGCACTGAATCAGTCGGTATAGTGGAATTACAGTGAGCACTTTGCAAGAGTATATCATCCAGGTAACATTGAAGGAATGAAGGAACCATTAGTTTATATTTTATATCGGAATTGTGGTGAATGAAGTGGAGGTGAATAGTCTATTAGAGAACCTTAATGTGAATACATCTGTGGGATTAGATGGCATACCAGCACGGGTATTACATGAAGTGGCTAAAGAATTGTCAGTGCCCTTGACCATATTGTTTAATCTGAGTCTCGGGTCTTGTTTAGTCCCAAAGGGGTGGAAAGAGGTGAAAATAGTTCCACTGCATAAAGGAGGATCAACTAGTGTTGCAAATTACTGACCGATCAGCATATCGGGAGTCGTCATCAAGGTCTTGGAGAAAGTAGTCAAAGGAAAAATACAGGAATGGATTGATGAAAATGAGATACTGTATGGGGGACAGCATGGTTTTGTGAAGAGTAGATCATGCCTCAGTAACTTGCTCAGTTTTTATAGCACAGTGACAGCTGAACTGGATAAGGGTAAAGGGTTTACAGTGATACTGCTGGACCTAGCTAAGGCCTTTGACAGGATACCACATGGAAGTCTAATCCGTAAACTGCAATATATGGGAATGGATATAGAGTTGGTGAGATGGATAGGAGGGTGGCTGATAGAGAGATACCAGAAGAGTAGTTTACTCGGGAGTAGAGTCCAAAAGACGGCCTGTGACTAGTGGTGTGCCGCAGGGTTCTGTTCTTGGACCACTGCTATTTAATTTGTTCATTAACAATATACAGAAGGAACTGAGAGGAACGGTTCATTTGTTTGCTGATGATGCAAAGTTGGGTAGGGCAATAGTGAATGCAGAAGATATCAAAATTTTGCAGGATGATTTGGATAGATTGGAGGTCTGGAATAAAGAGAATGGATATCAATTTAATGTGGCAAAATGTAAGGTTATGCATTTTGGGGTGAAAAGATTAGCAGCAGTATATCATATTGGTGGAATTGTACTGCAGGAGATTGATGAGGCCAGGGATTTGGGTAAGTGTTGGTGGATAGCGAGTTGACATTTAGGGGGAATATTGCAAAAGTGGATAAATCAGCTCATCAAATCACTTGGATGCTGAAGAATACTTTGTCAAGCAGAGATAAGCAAGTTATTGTTCCTCTGTATTGAGCCTTGATAAAATTCATCTCTACTACTGTGCCCAGATTCAGTCACCTAGGTTTCTTCTCGATGGGGAGGAGGTGGAGAGGATCGAGAGGCGATTGACCAAGATGATAGCAGGTCTATGGAATGAACCTTATGAGAACAGGTTGAAGATTTGTGGGTTGCAGAAATTGGTTGATAGGCGGAGAAGGGGAGATATGCTTGACATTCAAATTGCTAAAGGGTTTCTATAGGATTAATTCAGAGGATATTTTTGAGAACAGGACAGGGGTGGAAGGACTAGGGGACATCCATGGAAGCTGGGCAAGAGTGTGGTTAGTAAGGGTGTTAGAGCTGGGCTTTTTACTTTTAAAGTGGCGAATGAGTGGAATAAGCTGCCAGAGTCTGTTGTGGGTGCTATGACATTGAATGAGGTCAAGGCAAAGTATGATAGATACTGTGTGAATGTTGAATAGTTGTGATGGACATGATGTTTAGGTCCTCTCTCGATGAGTCTAAGGACTCCTTGGAATCCTTAATAATAATCCTTAATCGCCTGTAATAATAATAATAAAATAAGGAACACTCCTAAACGGAAACAGGCCAAAATAGCCGTATAAATAATAGTTTTTTAAGAGGAGTAACATGGGAATTTTCCCAGAAATAACACCTACCTTTGTCCTATATTTTATTAAATGCAAGTTTAAGGTTAGTACATACAGCATCTGCCAAGTCTGAAGATGCTATCTGCATCCAGTCTATTTTTCTAATTTCATCATTTACTATAGTTTCGTTTATGATGCTATTATATTGTTTTGCAATCTCAGCAAGTTTTAAGGCTTCTGGTTCCATATGCAACTGTACTTCGGTGATATAATGGTCTGGCAGTTAACATGTTATATCGGCTGCTGTCTAGCTATTTGGCAGGGCCCATATATTTTGTGTGGAGAATACAAGATGAGCTGATTGTATTTTCGGTGATTGTATTCTCTTCTCATGTATATGCCTGTATGGATGGGATTATGTTATATGCATATAGGAGGTCTTGGTATTGTGCTGTGTTATTTATTTTCATAATGTTTATATTTATGTCACCTATTATCATCAGGTATTCTGAAGTGCCTTTATCCATGGCAGAAGGCCATCTGTTTAATTCTTCGAGAAATTTTGTGGTTCTTAAATTGAGTGGTCTGTATATTATGTTTAATATCAAGGAGTTCTCTTGTTTAATATTTTTAACTTTGATGCATATGTTTTCTGTATATTATAATTTATACTTTATTTCTATTACTTCTAATTTATGTTTGCTGAATATTATTATACCACCATCTCGTTTAGTTTGTCTGGTGTATTTGTGTTGTTGAAATTTCGTATCTGGTAAATGGTTGCCTCTTCGTTTGTTGTGGATACCTCTATTAAGAATACTAATGATAACAATAATAATAATGCTAGTCTGGTTGGCCAATTGGTAAGTGTATCCGTTCTCTAGCCAAAAGGCTGCAGGTTCAAATCCAACCGTAAAACATCCCACATGGATATTTATGATTGTCTGTGAAAATATTAGTGGTGGTAGTCGGCAGTAGATTCTGTTGGTGTAGATGATGAAGGTTGTTGTGGTTGGTGAAGACGGAGAGTTGTAGAGTAGATGCCCTCCCTTGATGAGTCTTTGGACTCTCTGGAGGTGCTAGATAATAATAATAATAATAATAATAATAAATATTCATATTAAAGTTGCTGAAAATTATTAATCAAAATCACAGAAAATACACCACAGATATGCACATCAGTAACTAAGAGTATAGTTGAAAAATAGATGATCCAGCACTGAATTAAATAGTAAAATACCATTTTTTCTAATAATTAAAAAATCTGATGCAAAATTCCTGACTTCATGATTATTTTGAATTAAAAGCACTTACGTTTTCCATTTTAGCCTACTACATAAATCCATGCAATAGACAGGGCAGCATGAGTAAAAAGAATAATATTAAAAAACAAACAAACAAAAATTTTAGTATTTTTAATTCATAATAAATCTTACTGTGTATGGCTAAAAATGATATTTACTTTAACCCTGTATTGCTAATATGCAAATTATGCAAATTGCTTTAAATGCAAATTGAAAATCATTCTCAGAAAGACACTGTACCTTATTACTGACCACCTATGTTTGTTTATGACAGGGTTATACTTGGGCAGTCACCAACAGTACATACGACAAAAATAAACTAATGGAAACCAAAATACCTTCAGCCATGAAGATATCAGAGGAACAGCAGCATTTATTCAGAATAAATGAGAACTGTGAGACTGCTAAGTTATGATAATATAACTTATAACATGTTAGCAATGCTGAGATAGATAAATAAAAGAGATAAATAAATATATAGAGATAAATAAATTAAAGAGATAAGGTGGTTTCTTAAGAAACCACCTTATCTCTTTAAAGCAATAACTGCATTAATGCTCCACACAAGACAATAAAAACATCAAATGCAATATATTACAGTCTTATTTAAAATGATATACGAAAAATAAATTTTTTGCTATTGTTTCTCTCTTTACAAGACCTTGATAAGACCTCACTTTGACTGTTGTGCGCAGGTCTGGTCTACTGGTTTCTGTTGTGATTTTGATATATCGGAGAGAGTGCAAAGGAGAGTGTTAAAAATGATATCAGGATTGTGGAATACTCATTATGAAGACAGATTGAGAATTTGTAGGCTGCAGGCACTAGCAAACAGGAGAAAGAGGGGTGAGACTTAAAACTTCTGAGTCATACAGGATACAATTGATGGAATTTTTTAATTTATGGAGAGTGAAGAAAGGACAAGAGGGCATCCTTGGAAACAGAGAATGAAAGCCACCAACGAGGGCTAGATTTTTCTCTCATAGGGTAGTGTGTGATTGGAATAGATTACCATTAGATGTTGTGAGTGCAAGTAGTGTGAATGATGAATTCAAGAATAAGTATGATAGCTGATGCGTGTAGTATGTGGCCTCCCTCGATGAGTCCCTGACTTCCTGAAGGTCTCTCTTAATAATAATAATAATAATAATAATAATAATAATACCAATACACAGGCCAATTACAACTACCCAAGTGATAATAGTTACATAAATAATATGAAAATGAAACTGACTTAAGTATATGAATCAAGTAAGAAAGTAATAATGATATCTGAAACAATTTCATTAATAACAAAAAATCAATGGTAGCAATATTATTAAAAGGTAACATTTATGGAAAAGTGTTATTGACAGCTATGAACTAGAATTTATCATTTTAGCAAGCATTCAATTCCAAGGCATGCATCAAGAGAAAGAGTGAGAGAAAGAGAGAAGAATGAAAGACAAAGTAATGCTGCAGTCATGTCAAAAATTAATCGAATATGATATCAAAGAAAAATGTTAGTATAAGCATTTGCATTTCAAAAACAAAAAACATAGTTTTACAAAAATAAAATGTAAAAACTTCAAAACAAATCCAACCTGCTCCTCAACATGCCCTTTGATGGAACAGGAAAAATGAAGAAGTCATCATCCCATTTAAATGTGCTAAAATATTCAAAATTTGAAATTTTTTTAATAAATTTCATTAAAAAACACAGGTTAAAAAAATTGATATAAAATAAAAGGTTTCCATAGTTTAGTAATTTTTCAACATAAATATGCTAATTATGAAGAAAAATCAAAGAAAACATTTATACATAAAAGCATTAAAAACACCTACATGCAATAATAACTGTGTAGAGCATTCCTCCGTAAATTATTTTAAAAATCTGTTTCATTTTAATTAAAATAAAATTAATTCATTCATTGATACTTTGTCTGAGAAAAATTATCCATGATTCTAATAAAATGGTTATTTGAATTAGGGGCTCAGTGTTCAAACAGATTAAACTGCAAACAACAGACAACATACTCTTGATTTATCAGGCTTTTCCAATGTTAGTGGTGATTTGAAATTCTTATAGTTGGTACTTGAAAGGTAAAAAGGCTTACTTACCAAATTATCATTGTATGAGCTACCATCCGCCTTTTGCAAATGGACTACCAATTTCCTCTGTAATCATTCACTGCATGGCCTCCTTTCACCTATGCTCTTTTTCCTACTCACTTCTATCAATAAAATCCTATCCACAATTTTGCTGGTGACAGTACAACACATCCCATTCATCTTTCCCAGTCAACAACCTTGCATTGCCCATACATTCCAAGTTATTATACTAGTTTCCATTCATTAAGGAACAGAAAAAAATCAAGATAACTCAGAAACGCATGAGGGGGAAGAGTTAAAGGGAAAAAACATAAAGTCAGGTACATTGTGTAAAAAGTGAAGTAGAGTCTGGTCATCATATACAAATGAGTAGCACTGTTAGTAGTATATGCAAATGGCTACAGCCATGAAAGCAGGCATCTTAGAATGGTTTTTCATTTTGTGTATGGAAACAGAACAAGAAACTTCATGACAGCAAAAATCTTGGATTTAGTTGAGATATTTAGATGGAGAGCAATCTTAAGACTAGAGGATGGCCAAAGTCAGTCGGAGGTGGCCAGATGGCTGCATTTGAGTCATTCTGTGGTTCACAGACTGTGGAACTAATTCCAATAGTCAAGACAGCATCCTGGTCATACAGTAAAGGAAGGCCATGGACTATAACCTGGGTGACCTATATCTCTGATTATTTGCTTACCAAAACAAGAATGCTACCCCAAATTCATCTAGGATCTGCCCTCACATCAGTTACAGGAACACTAGTATCTGTTTCCACTGTGCACAGATGGCTTCATGAAGGCAGTCTATATGCTGGATGACCAGTAGTCTGTGTTCCCCTATCTCCACGTCACAGGAGAGAACATTTGAAATGAGCCAAGATCCATGTCAACTAGACCAAATACCAATGGCGATGGTTAATGTTGTTTACAAACGAGTCCTGATTTGGTCTACAAAGATACCAGGCATGCTCCAATCTAAAAAGAACCAGGGATATATTATTAACTTTTTAATATCCACAAATGGGATGATTATGGTGGAGGTGGTGTGATGTTTTGGGGAGGCATTTCGTTGAGTAAATGTAATGACCTGCATGTAACCATGAATGCTGCAACCTATAGAGATGAAGTCCTGGTCTCTATATTCTTCCATATGCAAGTGGAACAGGGGAGACACTTATCTAGTAAGAGAGTTTCTTCAAGAAGAAACTATCATACATAGGAACTGGCTAGCCAGGTCTCCTGACCTTAATCCTTTGAGCATGTCTAGGATGCTCTAGGTAGATGTGTTTTTGCTCTCTCCCTGAAACCATGAGAGACTTAGAATAGCTTTACCAGAGTAATGCTTTCTATTACCAAATCAGCTCTTGGACACCATTATAACCAGTATGAAACATTGTTGTGAGGGTTGACCCCATTTTTTCTTATCGAAGCACTTTTACGATCTCATTTTGACTTCTTCTTTTTGACCATTGTCTTCACGTACCCATTTGTTACTGAATTAATCTAATTATTTAAATTTTTTTATGGATGTTTCTTTCATATTTTGTATCATACTGCTTTTCACAGAACTGAATAAAAATTCATCATAAAGTTTTTGAGTTACTGATTTTTATCTTTGTTCCTTAATTTAAAGAGGAAACCAGTGTATCTTTAAAACTGAATTTCCTACTTCTCTGGCAGCCTTCTTTTCTTTACATTTCTGGAGAAAATTAGTTAGAGGATTAGTTAATGAGAGAGTCCATAACATCTGTGATACAGGAGGGGGAAGGGGAGCAAGTAGGATAATTCAGGCATTGGACTTGAGGAAGAAATGATCAAGAGAGTTAGTGTTGATTGTGGGGACAAATGATCAAAGTGGACATAAGGAGCATGCGAGAGTGAATATCAGGAGGTTATTGAGAAGAGTGAAAGATAACAGTATAGTGGGAAAAGTTGTCAGTGTCTTGCTAAGGTACTATACAATGTTGAGTTACAATTTAGCACCAAAATCATGAATAGTATGCTGGCAGAGCTATGTGAGAGAAAGGATTACAGATTGTGGATGTATGGTATGTGTTGGGAAAAATGAAATTATAGAGGCATATGGGTTGCATTTGAATGGCTTTGAAGTCAGTACACTGCAGAAAGTGTTACAGGATAGAAGCACACTGTGAGAATTGTGCAAGAGATCTGTAGCAAAAGATGAAATGAAAAATCAGGAGAGTTATATTGAAAAGACAGAAGTGCTTGTCAGTGAAAACAGTAGTAGTATGAGAGATGAAGAGAGAACGGGAATGCAAGAGGAACAGGGAAACAGGCGGAGCCCAGTTGGACATGGAGACATGGCATAGGGATAGTGGATGTTGAAAGTGGCAATGAATGTGTGAATGAAGATGGAGTCTTTGCAATATGGGTGAGGAAGTTGAGACGGAGCAGATATATGTGGTAAGTGGTGATAAAGGTAACTGGACAGGATAAAGGTGTGAAGGAGAAATCACAACCAATACGTGGCTTTGAGAGGACTGGTTACAGACCTAAAAATGAACAACTGTGTTTATTTACAAATGCCAGAAGCATCAGAAATAAGGGAGATGAAGTGGTTTCACTGACTGAGTTTATTTGCCCCAAAATCATTGGAATAAGTGAAACATGGTTGAATAAAGAGCTGATGACAGCAAGGGAATTATGTCCACATAAGGTAGTATGAAAGAGTGAAATAGTGGCAATGGTTATGAGGCAGTGTGGAGTAATGTGGAGGTTGACAGGAAGGCATATTTAGTTGGAAGTTGCTATAGGCCAGGAAATGTGGAGGATGGTGATGAAGAAATGTATAAACAACTTGGATTAATGAACAAAGGAAGAGTAATTATTACAGGTGATTTTAATTATGGAGATATAGATTAGAATGAAGAGAAAGCATTTGGGAATAAGGAAAATGAATTTCTAGAATTCTTGAGAGATAACTATCTCAGGTGCATATGTGTAAAGGAGGACACATGAGGATTGAGAGTTTTAAATCTGATCATTTCATCAGAGGATGTGGTGGTTTCGCACATTCCTCCAGTTGGTGAGAGGAATCATGAAATGATCACCTGAATTGTACCTAATCATATGCAGACTTTTATGAGGAAAGGATATATGTGGAATAAGAATGCTTGTGATTATGACAAGCTTAGCAGACAGCTTGGAGCTATAACATGGAACGAGGAGTTGAGAAGTAAAGAAATAAATGCTGCTTAGGAACTGACAAAGAAATACATAACAACATCAATGTGTGAATGTATTCTGCAGATCAAAAGGCTGAATAAAGTAGGTGTAAAATGGATGAATGAGGAGCTAAAGCAAGAAATCTGGAAGAGGGTACTTTGAAGGCAGTATAAGATGAATAATGGTAATAATCAGTTACATGAGATGAATAAAGAACAAGCCAGGAGAGTGGCTCAGTAAGAAAAACAAATGCAGTATGAGCAGAAATTGGAAAATCAGGTGAAGAAAAATCCTACAGAGTTTTTTTTAGATAAGTGGCAAGTAATAGGAAGAATGATTATGGTAATATGATGTTAATAGATGAAAATTGTAGAATGGTAACTACTGCAGAAGACATTGTTGAGGTATTCAGTGATCAATTTATAAGGGGGACTCATCCTGATCGGGTAGAAATCATGAGGAACTTAAATGTAGAAGACATATCAGAGTATGGCTTAACTGTAAGTGAGCAGGCGGTATTTGAGGAAATAAATAAACTTTATGTCAATAAGGTGATAGGATTTGATGGTATATCACAAGGCATCTTAAGGGAATGTTCCAGGAAATTAGAAATAGCATTGGCATGAGTATTTTAATCAGAGTCTTACAACAGCACAGGTTCCAAGGGTGTGGAAGGACAGTAAAATTGTTTCACTGCATAAAGCTGAAGGCTGAATAAGGCTGCATAAGGCTGAAGCTTCAAATTATAGGCCAATCTCTATATCTGGAGTTGTGGTGAAAGTACTGGAGAGATTGGTGAGAGGTGGGATACAAAAATGGCTTAATAACAGCAGTATATTCTCTGTGGTTATCAACAGGAGTTTGTTAAAGGGAGATCATGTTATACTAAATTGCTTATATACTATAATAAGACTGCCACATGACAATCTCTTAAATAAATTGAACCAGATGGCATTGGATAACAGACTTCTGAGTTGGATCAGTGACTGGCTGTCAGATAGGAGTCAGAAAGTAGTATATGGGGTATCAGTATCCCAAAAGTGGTAGGTCACTAGTGGTGTATGGCAGGGATCAGTTTGGAGACCATTGTTGTTCAATTTGTATGTTAATGATATTCGGATGGGTTGAACTAGTGATATGCAATTGTGTGCAGATGATGCAAAATTGGGGAAAGCAATGCATAGTCAAGCAGATGTTATGTCCTTAAAGGAGGACTTGAATACATTGCATGAATGGGCAGGTAAGTGGAATTATCAGTTCAACGTTGCAAAGCATTAGGTTTTGAAATTTGGTAAGCAAAGATGGGATGCAAAGTATACACTTGATGTGGAAACTTTAATGGAAGTAGAGGAGATGAGAGATCTATGAGTGATAGTTTACAAGAACCTGCAGAATAATAATAATAATAATAACATCAGTAAGGATATTGACAGGTCAGAATAATAAACTGATTGTGCCTTAAAGAGATATGGACATACAGTGAAGATTTTATCAGGACCATAGGATTATGAGTGTAGCAACAGCACAACTGGTTGAGGATAGGTTGTGAATCAAGCATACTGAAGAATGTTGTAAGCAAGGGAGAAGTGACACACACACAGTTTTTGTTTTAAAAAATGAAGATCAGTTGTGCGTGGAATAAACTGCAAGAGAGGATGATTAGGAACTGATATTAAATGAGTTCGAAGAGTAAGAGAGAGAGAGATGATGCAAAGCATTAAATGGCAGGACATGGCATGGTGAGTTATATGGCAAGTTATATTACTGAATGAATCACTTCCACTCACCAATGAAATGCTGTGTTTCAAAACTCACTGTGAAATGAAGAATTTCTGAATGTCTTCAGATGGAAGATGATTATCACCACTGGTAAGCCTAACATTCTGCTTATTACACTCCTCTCCAAGTCCTTAAGTGACTTAAAAAGATATAAAAAATGTCATTGACAATTTGGATCTCTCTATATATATACGAAGGTTTCTGCATCATCTAACACTCAGTTTACCAAACGTGCTAATGTGGTTTAACACATTTTGCAAGCTGGATTATAAATATTTACTGAACTAATTATGATTTTTATTACTTTTATTTCTAATGTCATAAGTACACCTGAATATATTTTAGGATATGCTAAAGAAGATATCTGAGGATATTCTAATGGAATTCTCCCATACCCTCAATCTCCTAAATATAAAAGACCTTCAGTTTTTATTGTTCGCCCACCGATTAGAGGTACCTCGACACTTCTGCACACGTCAGAAAAAGAAGAATCCATTCTGATAATAGGGTAATCAATCTGTCTTCTGGGATGCGTTTGTTTATTATTACAGGTCGGAAAATTTAGCTTTTCTTTTACGAACATTGTAGTTTTTAAAGTGTAACTATTTTGCTTGTATAACAGTTGGAAAAATGTACGAAGAGTATTAACAAAATTAAAAAAGGTATAGCATAAAACAAAAATTTAACTAAGTTTATTTTTAAGAAAGTTATGTATAAAATAAAAATAATTAGACAGAAAAACAGAAATTTTTTCAAATGAACTTAGATATTCTAAACTTACAGTTGAGAGAAATGAGACACTTTAATGTCCTAAACCGATTATTTATTTATGACTTGTGACTCTTTTAACAAACCCATGCAAAAAAAGGTTGGAAAAAAATACCATTATGAAATCCTTTTAATCTTCATAGTCATCTGAATCGGTGTCCGAATCGCCATCACTTTCACTTAAACTGATCACCAAAGGTTCACATAATTCTTCGATAATTCTGTCTCTGTCCCAATACATATTTTCCAATGAGGTGATATGAAAGCAATATTTTCCCCAGTTTTGAACTGTAATACTTTCAATCGCCTGTTCTGAAAGCTTAAAAAGTTTTGACATGTCAACATCTCCAGTTACGTTGCGTTGCGATGGCAAATGAAACTTTTCACTTCTGCCCAAACGTACCAATAGTATTAATATCGCAATGATATAGTGGTAGCCTCAAATCTAGAAATCCATGCTCTTGAGCATCATGTTGAATTTAAATAATTTAGTTGTGGGTGAGTTTCTTTTGACCAAATTAAGCAATTCAATTTTTAGCATATCTGGGGAATGAGAAATGTTATTTGCAGAGAGCCAATCCATAAGAACTTGCTTCTTATTACACTAATTTGAAACTTTGTTTGATCGAATAGAATGATATGAAGCATTATCAATTATAACAACAGCATTTTTAGGAAGGTTTACGATCAGTTTTTCTTCTGCCCACTTTTCGAAGATCGTAGAATTCATTTGCCTATGGTAATTGGCTTTGTACAGTAAGTTTGAATTAGATAAAAAACTTATTTAATATTCTTTTGCAAGAGCTACTGAAACATTTAACAACAGAACTTGTTGACTGTACTGGATCCATCATACAAATTAATAATAAAAAAATAATGCAAAAAAGCGACAACAAAAATCAAGCTAGTACTAGCACAGCGACAGACAAGAAAGCACATGATTTTTCATGTTGGCGACCAGTTCGAACATCCTTCATTTCTTTCTCCCCTTCAGCATGAATCGACTATTCTTGGCAAAATGCCAAGGAGAGAATTCTACAAACGGTGGATCTTTTAGAAGAACTAGTGAATGAGGTATTCCTCCACCTGCCAAATTGCACTTGTATCCACACTGTAATATTCCATTATCAACTTACAAGTCTATCATACATGCTCTTTGCTTTCTATGTCTCAAACTTTGAAGATTATTATTATTATTACAGGTATTTCCATGGAGTAAGTAGACTCATCATGCAAGACCCAAACTATCAAAACAATATCTATCACATCTCTTCTTGAATTCATTTACAGAAGAACTCACAACTGAGTCAGGCAATGCATTGCACTCATTCACCACCCACCAGGTGAAAAACCTCATTCTCACACCCTTGTTAATCACACTTTTCCTTAATTTCCAGGGATGACCTCTTTTTCTTCCATCACTATCACACAGCTGAAACATTTCCCCTGCATCAATCTTATAAAAACCTTTCAGTAATTTAAATGTTTCTATCATATCACTTTACACTTTAATCTATCAATGTAGGGATCATTTTTTACATCACTCACCAACTTAGTCACTCTCCTCTGAACCCTATCCACAACTTTCTCATCTCCAAGGAATCCAGGTGAGCAGACCTGAGCACAGTAATCAAAATGTGGAAGTATCAATGCTTTATAAAGGGAAATAATAACCACTTTAACACTGGACGTTAGTGTGTTCCTCAATAACCAAGTAATCCTATGTGCAATCTTGGACACCTTAGCAATGTGTCCCCCTGACTTTCATCTCCCTATTCACCAACACTCGTAAGTCCCTAGCCTCATCAATCTCTTGGAGTACCATTCCATCAATGTAGTACACAGCTGGTAATCTTTTAATCCCCAAATGCATAACTTTGCACTTTTCCACATTGAACTGACATCCATTACCTTTTGCCCATTTCGCCAGCTTATTTAAATTATCCTGCAAACTCTCAACATCAGCTTGATTTTTTATTGCACTACCCAACTTTGGATCATCAGCAAACAACTGAATATCTCCCTTTAAGCCATTTCCTATATCATTTATGTACAAACTAAACAACAATGGCCCAAGCACAGAGCCCTGAGGCACACTGCTGGTCACCTGCCTCATCCTGGACTCTGCTCCTCCATACACCACCTTCTGGTATCTCTCCCTGAGCCATTCTCCTATCCATATCACCAGTTTAGTATCCATCCTCATCTGCTCCAATTTGTGCAACCATATTCCATGGGGTATCCTGTCAAAAGCCTTAGCAAAATCCCGAAGTACCACTGTGTAGCCATTTCCTTTCTCCCACTCAGATGTCATTCTATTATAAAAAGTTAATAAATTGTTAAGACAGGATCAACCTTTAACAAAACCATGTTGGCCCTATAGAGTATCATATCCTGATCCGCCCATTCTTGAATTTTGTCTTTAACCAACTTTTCCAATACTTTTACCACCACTCCCGAGATGGTGATTGGTCTGTAATTAACTCCCCAAGTTTTAGCGCCACCTTTATGCAAAGGAACTACTTTGCCTTCCTTCCACTCCCTAGGGGCCATGCTAGAGTTCAAACTTAAGTTAAATAACCAAGTAAGAGGGGTTGACAATTCATTTGCACATTCACACAACACCTGAGCTGATATTCAATCTAAACCTACAGCAGTGTTTGCATTTAAATTTTGCAATATACTAAGTACCTCTGATTTCTTAACTTCAATTCTGACATTAGTTATTGTTCACATAAGATCACATTCCCTTGATGTGATATATGTACAATTCCACAAGTCAGATATCTTAGTTAACTCTTTTTATATTTTAAACTGTCGCCCCATCTTTATAGAACTTGGTGACCATATCTGGGCACAGTATCCCACATGTTGTCTTAGCAAGACCTAACAAAGTAGGAATATAACTTCTTTTTCTTCTAACAATATTTCTTTAACAGCAGGGTTTCCTAGGTGATGAATTAACCAGAATAGCAATGTGGCCCACCATCACTCTCTAAGTATTTTGCTTCATTCACTACTTGTAGCCCATTAATATAATACCCAGCCTGCAATAATCTCACTCTGAAATGCATAACTTTATACATGGCACTGACTGATATATGCTATAATTTGCCCATATAACTTGACTTTTCAAGATAACCTACAGGGATTGTGTATCGGTTTTATTTCCTGTCTCACCCTACCCATCTTAGTATCAACAAATAACTGGAGATCATCTCCTTGACCATCCCAATATCATGTATATACAAATTAAACCGAAAGTGTGGAAAGAGGGGAAAATAGGATCC
Organism: Typopeltis vanoorti; assembly: GCF_054136105.1. NCBI lineage: Eukaryota > Metazoa > Arthropoda > Arachnida > Uropygi > Thelyphonidae > Typopeltis > Typopeltis vanoorti. The sequence goes on along the minus strand of NC_143556.1, from coordinate 105,732,708 downwards.
AAGACTACTGTTGCAAATTACCAATCACCATATCAGGAGTCGTTGTAAAGGTCTTGGAGAAAGTAGTCAAGGGAAAAATACAGGAATAGATTGATGAAAATGAGATACTATATGGGGGACAGCCTCAGTAACTTGCTCAAGTTTTAAAACACAGTGATGGCTGAACTGGATAAGGGTAATGGGTTTACAGTGATACTGCTGGACCTGCTAAGGCATTTGACAGGATACCACATGGAATTCTAATCTGTAAACTGCAACATATGGGAATGAATATAGGGTTGGTGAGATGGATAGGTGGGTGGTTGATGGAGAGATATCAGAGAGTAGTTTATTCGGGAGTAGAGTCCAAACTAGTTTATCCAGGAGTAGTGTCGCAGGGTTCTGTTCTTAGACCACTGCTGTTTAATTTGTTCATTAACGATATACAGAAGGAACTGAGAGGAACGGTTCATTTGTTTGCTGATGATGCAAAGTTGGGTAAGGCAATAGTGAATGCAGAAGATGTCAAAATCTTGCAGGATGATTTGGATAGATTGGAGTTCTGGGCTAAGGAGAATGGATGTCAATTTAATGTGACAAAATGTAAGGTTATGCATTTTGGGGTGAAAAGATTAGCAGCAGTATACCACATTGGTGGAACTGTACTCCAGGAGATTGATGAGGCCAGGGACTTGGGAGTGTTGGTGGATAGGGAGATGATGTTTAGGGGACATTGCAAACGTGGCTAAATCAGCTCATCAACTTACTTGGTTGTTGAAAAATACTTTGATGAGCAGAGACAAGCAAGTTATTGTTCGCAGACGGTAGGATTAATATTATGATAATATCCTCTATATAAACATCTCTAAATAAAAATAAATCTAATTATTAACAGTCCCATTTCCTTGTTTCTTCCCACTATTTTACCATATGAAAATTCCCCCATTTCAATCCAGTAAATCCTTTAACAGCAGCTTAAATATATTAATCATATCCTCACCCCTTCATCTACTACTTACCAAACTGTAATTTTCATGGCTGGCCTATCCACATAACCAACACATAGTCATGATATCATTTATCATTTTTGTTATCTCTGTATCCTCTCCAAGGTTATTCATCCCCTTCAAAGCCCAGTGTCCATACTAAAGCACAGTAATCCAGATGTTTTTTGATCAGAGTTTTATACAACCACCACTCTCTTATCTCTATTGATCCATGTCCTCCTCAATATTGCAGCAATTCTTTGGGTTGTCTCTGCAAACTTCTCAATATTTCTTCTGAACTTCAGAAAGGGTGGCTATGCCAATTAAGAGAGGTGAAAGGGTGGATGAGATGATTGTGAGAGTAGGAACGAATGACTTGAGTGGTAATGTAAGTCAGGCAGCGAGAGATAAGAGATTTTTGCTTGAGGCTGTACGGAAGAAGACAGAGAGAGGAAAAATAGTGTGCGTGTTGCCTAGGTATGATAATGATGAGCTGAGCAGAAGAGCGGTGATATTGAATGGCATGATAGCGAGAATGTGTGACAAGAGAGGACTGGTATATATGGATGCTTGGGGTGCGTTTGAGGAAAGAGAGAAATTGTATGCGAGAGACCGTTTACATTTGAATGAGGAAGGATGTAGGCATCTGGAGAGATTGCTGTTCTGAACGAGTCAGTGTGTCCCAGAGAGGATGATAGCAGAGGTGGCCTCTTGTGGGAATGGATACTTGGGAGAAGGGAGACAATGTCAGGTAACACTGAGCCCAGTGCAGTCTAGAAGAGATAATGCTGGGTATAGAAACAATGGCATTTATAAGCTTTATACTAATGCCAGGAGTATCTGGAATAAGGGAGAAGAATTGGTGGCACAGATAGCATCAGCCAAAAATTATTGTGATCATTGAGACGTGGTTGACAGAAAGGGATATAACAACAGCAATAGAAGTCGCTGGGTATAGCATTTTTCATCAGGATAGGAGGGGAAAGCGTGGTGGTAGGGTACTGCTTATGATAAGTGATGACCTATGTCCTCTAAGAGTAGAGGCTTTGGAAGGAAGTGAGACAAATGATTTTGAGAGCATATGGTGTGAGGTAGAGATAGGCAAGACAGGATATTTAGTGGTGTTTTGCTACAGACCCAGGAGCATAGAGGATGGGGACCAGGATATGTTTAGACAGCTAAGTTTGGCAAGTGCAAGAAGAATGATTGTTATGGGAGATTTTAACTACAGTAGTATAAATTGGAGAGAGAGAAAGATGCATGTAGCAATAGGGGAATGGAATTTCTAAAATTCTTGAGGAAGAAATGTCTTAGGCAACATGTAACAGAGGGAACAAGAGGTTCAAGAGTTTTGGATTTGGTTATAGCATCAGAAGAGTTGATAATAACAGAGTTGACATCTCTCCCACCAGTTGGAGAGAGTGACCATATGGTTTTGACTTGGAAAATGAATAGACATGCAGGAGTATCAAAGAGACGGGAACTTATGTGGAATTATAATGCAGGTGATTATAATAGTCTAAGACGTCAACTTCGGGAAGTTTCATGGTGGGAGGAATTGGAAGGCCGGGATATCATTAGTGCGTGGGAAATTGTGAAAGAATATTTGTTAGCAGCAATGGTAAGTTGTATACCACGAGTGAAGAAGAGGACACAATTTGCAGTAAAGTGGATGACAAACAATATTAAACAGGAATTGCATGCAAAAAAGAGGCTATGGAAGAGATATAAGGAGACAGGTGAAGAGAAGATGCATGAAGAATATAAGACACAGGCCAGAAGAGAAACTAGTGTGGTAAGGAAAGCGAAACTGGAATAGGAGAGGAGATTGGCCCTAAGATCCAAAGAAAATCCTAGGGAATTTTTTAGATATGTGGCCAGTAGGAGGAGAAATGACTGTACAAGAATGATATTGTGGGATAAAAATGTGAATAGAGTGAATGATGCAGAGGACATAGTGGAATTGTTCAATGAACACTTTATAGGAGTATTTCATCCTAGAGGAGTCAGTTTTAACGCTAGAGGGACAGGGCTGGTTCAAGGTTTAGAGGTACAGGAGGAGAGTGTGTTTCAGATACTGATTACTCTGGATGTCAGTAAAGCTTTGGGACTGGATGGTATTTCACCACGAGTTTTGAGAGAATGTGCTAGGGAACTGACAGTGCCTTTAACCTGGCTTTTCAATGAAAGTCTGGCTTCGGCAAAGGTGCCCAGGGAATTGAAGGAAGGTAAGATAGTGCCATTGCATAAGGGTGGTAACAGACTGGAAGTGTCTAGTTATAGGCCAGTCTGTGTGTCATCAGTAGTTGTTAAGATCTTGGACAAGTAGTGAGGGACTGTATACAGCATTGGGCAGATGAGGGTAATGTTATTTGTGAGAGGCAACATGGATTTGTGAAAGGACGCTCTTGTTTTAGCAATATGCTAGCCTTTTATAATAAAGTTACAAGAGCATTAGATGAGGGAAAGGCATATACTGCAATTTTCTAAGACTTAGCAAAGGCATCTGACAGGGTGCCACATGATAAGCTGATATTTAAGTTGCAGCACATGGGTCTGGATGTCAGATTGATCAACTGAATTCAGGATTGGCTGTCTTATAGGTATCAGAGAGTTGTGTATGGTGGTGCAGTTTCAAGGAGGCAGAGGGTTACAAGTGGGGTCCCACAGGGTTCAGTACTATGACCTATATTGTTTAACCTTTATATCAAAGCCATTGCCAGTGGATTGCAAGGGGGTTATTCAGTTGTTTGCGGATGATGCAAAGCTGGGAAGGATTATTAGTAATAGTGCAGATGTGGTAGCCCTGCAAGAGGATTTGAATAAGCTAGAGAGATGGGCAAATAAATGGGGGTGTCATTTTAATGCAGCAAAATGTAAGGTCTGGAGGTTTGGGAAACATCGATGGGATGCTGTATACTCTATGGGAGGAGTTATACTGGACGAAGTAGGGGGAGACAAGAGATCTGGGGTTGATGATTGATAGAAACCTGAAATTTAGAGGACATATTACAAAGGTGGTGAAAGTAACACAGAGGATTGCTGCAATTATGAGAAGGACACTGACCTGCAGAGATAAGAGGGTTATCATTCCGTTGTATAAGTCTCTGATCAGACCACACTTGGACTATTGTTCTCAGATTTGGTCCCCAGGATTTGAAGGGGATAAATTAACTGTGGAAAGGATACAAAGATGGATGACAAAGATGGTTTCAGGACAGTACAGTTATGAGGATCGGCTGAGGAAATGTGAACTGGAGAGTTTGGTGGATAGAAGAAGGAGAGGTGATATGATTGAGACTTTTAAACTGTTGAGAGGTGGTTACAGGGTTGACACTGGGGAGTTTTTCGCTTGGTTGAACAGCGGGAAGGGATGATGACAAGAGGCCATCCCTGGAAGTTACGAAAGTAAACTGTGAGCAAGAGGGTAAGGAATAGTTTCTTTGCATGGAGGGTGGTTGAACCATGGAATGCATTGCCTGATGGAGTGGTGAGAGCAAGAACGGTCAATGAGTTCTAAGAGTGGTATGATAGACCGTGTTTCTTAGGGGGGGGGACCTCCCCTCGATGAGTGTTGATAGACTTTGTGTTTCTTAGGAAGAACCTCCCACCATGAGTCTTTTGACTCCATGGAGGCCTGAATAATAATAATAATAATAATAATAATAATAATAATAATAATACTTCAATTCAAGTTTCTATTTTCAATCGCCACTTGCTTCTTCTACTTCTTTCAATACAATTTAACTGAGTATGAAGCATCCAATCTGTGAATCCCAAAATGTTTGTATAATAACCTCTCAGGTGGAAGCACATCAAATGCCTTGGGAAAATCATGGTATATATTCTTTCCTTTATCACACTTTGCCACTATTATAAAACATGAGTAGACCAATAGAGCAAGGCTTTCCTTTAACAATGACATGTTATCTTCTATAAAAAATCCTTTCTATCTGCTGTGAACCTTAATCAATATGATTAAGACCAGAGATACTGGCCTATAATTTCCTGTAATGGCCCTAGATCCACTCTGGCATAATGGAAGTATTTTGCTGTTCTTCTGCTTATTAAGATTCATGGATGTGATGAGAGTTAACAACCATGTCAGAAGAACTATGCTATCTCTTGCACATTCTTCAAGTTGTGCTGATATCTTATCCAAACTCCCTGCTGTATTTGAATCCAATTCTTTTAATAGCTTTAATGCCTTTAACTCACTACTACCACTCTTTCATCCAGTTATCCATCCTCATCATCCAGAACACTAATCAGTCTGCCTGGAACATATATCTTATTGAAATGATTACTTAACACCAGCTATTTCTAGTGCACCTTACTTTCCTGCCATTTGCATTCACTAAGGTTGTTCTTCCTTTAATTAGCTGCATAGTGAAAATTTCATTTTTTTTTTCATCTTTCCCTTAACATGTCTGACTAACTTCATTTAAGCACCAAATGTTCCTTCCTTCAACACCTCTCCTGGCCAACTTTTTATACTGCTTCAGAGACTGATCATCTTCTTTTTTGTTCCTGATAATGGATTCATATATAATTTTTTTCCCTTTTTATGCAGCTCCTGCTTTAACATCTTAAAGCACGAACTGCATTAAAAAAACATTAGAACAGAGAACACATTTTACAAGACTTATTATGGATAACTCGCATCTTATACCGAACGACACTGTAATTTACAACTGAAAGGCAAACATATATAATGTATCATTATGACATGACATGACAATAAACAATCAAGAAAAGATGAAACAGTTACCAATAGTTTCTAACAGTTAAGCAACTCATGAATTACAAATCTGTTGTTCTTTGAGTGAAACTGAATGAGTAACTGACAAATAAAACCCTCAACATAAGTTGCATGACAAACTTCAAGTAAGATAATCTGCTAAGCATAAAACAGAGTAACATTATGACTTAGAAAGCAAAACAGGACTAAATAGAAGATTTATACATAGTCATGGAAAAATGTCATCCATTTTGCAAAAATTTAAAATTTGTGTCACTCAAAAATTGCACTCAATATAAAAATTCTGTTTCTATTTTTATAATTAGTTTATGAAGTAAAGAGAGATCATATAACACTAAAAATTGAAGATCATAACTTGAATATGAAGTACATATTGGAGTATTTCATATTATATGAAGTACTCCAATTTTATGAAGTATATAAATAACATGAAGTACATATTGTAAAAATAAATAAATACTCGGAATAAGAATGAACAATAATTAAATGAAGAACATGCCTACTTGCAAATTTAACAGACAACTGGTAAACAACAATGGTAATAATTATCAGTTCACTCACCCAACATGAACAGGAAGATGTGAAATATCAATATTGTCTGGAGAATATTTTTCACTGAAACTAACTTCCAGTTGAGCAATATGCTGAGGAGACAGATTTTCTTCCTCCACTGTAAGTGGTGCTATAAACATGAAAATAACATTTATAAGTAAAACAAAATGGTTCATTATATATTTTCCCCCACTCTTTCATTTGCATTTATCTTGAAAAATTATCAATGAATTGTACATGTAAAAATACTACATTTTTGAATTGTTATTTTGAACTGAACAACCATGGGGATGATAGTAAGGAGGAGGATGAATGGAATGGAGGTGAAATGGATGAGTCATGGAATTATGCAGAGAGAAGGAAGATGTTACAGAGGAGATATAAATAACAAGCCACCCCTACTGACGAAATCTGGTCCTTTATATAACACATAAGGAATACAATCACTCCTTTATATCCTCCTGACCCTAGGAATACAATCACTCCATGGTTGTTTATTGAGACAAATGAGAAGTATAAAGCACAGATTAAGAAGGTGATGAATGCAGTGAAGGAGAAATTAGCATATGAAAGGAGATTGGCTGAAGTGGGAAAACAACGTCCTAGAAAATTCTACAGTTACGCCTATAGTTGGAGATGGTATAGAAATCATATCTGATGAAGATATAGTCATAACAGCTGAGTATTTGTCATTGTATTTCAATTTGGAAAAAAGGACAATGTTGAATAGCAGAAAGAAGATGGAACAATGATAGTTTAGAAACATGAGATGTTTCAAATTTTAAATATGTGACTATATGGGATATCATCATGTATATTGAAATATGTTCAAAGGATGTGACAGTGTCCTTGACTTGTTTGTTTATACATCTGGGAACAGGAACAGTTGTAGAATAGTAAAAAAAAAATACTGCAAATGCACATGGGAGAATCCAATGTATTGGTGTCAATCTATATGCCAGTTTGGGTGGTGGAGGTAATGGATGGACTGATTTGAGATGGACACCAAACTTAGATTCATGAAAATACACTTTTCTGAGTAGGATGGGTTTGTTATGTTTCAGTAACCTGGTGATACTTATACTGTCATTTTTTTCTCAATTTTGTTCAAATGCATTCATCAGAGTACCACGTGACAAAACACTGTTGAATGTGAGTAGGATAGGGATAGATACGTTGGTAGACTGGGAACAGGTATGGTTAATCAACAGGAGCCAATAATGTACATATGCAGTGCTATGTATCAAAAAGGGAAGGTGGCAAGCAGGATGCCACAAATCTCTCTCTTTCAGAAACAACTGTTGTTTAATCTACATATATCAGTTATATGGTTTGAAAAGTGATATTCAGTTGTTTGCTGAGAGTGATAAATTGATTAGACCAATTTCAGGAACCTCTCATTATGATGTTATTAATAGGATTTGAATAGGTTAGTTAGTATTTTGAGTAAATGAATGGGGGAAATCAGTTAATAAAAAATAATACTGTATTTACTCAAATATGACTCGCCCTCGCATATACCTCGCACCCCTGATTTTACTTTACATAAAAAGAAATTAACCCCCACACAAAAAAAGTTGAAAACTTTAAGAAACAGATAGTGAATGTTGTTATGGCAGCTTCGGATATTTTAGAATTGGAATGAAGAGAATCAGCATTTCAACTCAACAATCGTCGACTTGCCTTTTGTTATTGAGTATTGCGATCTTTTGTTATTACCGCACCAGTCATATGCATAGAGATGAAAGCAATAAGTAGAGGAAGTGTGTGAGGGCATTGACTTCTCGATCTTGGATTGCGTGAGGGTAACTGGATGTCATCAGGGTTTATATATATGCCGTTTCAGCTAGCCAATTTGTGATTTGATTCATGTTGTGTTGCATATTTGTGTTAGCAATATTTCCATTTTGTGAATGGCTACTATCGCTGTGTCATTTGCGTACTGGAAGATTTTACTTTTTTTAGGGGAAGATGAATGATATCATGTGTGTTATATCTATATCTATAGAGCTATAGATATCTATAGAGCTGTTCTATCTCCCGTGAGATAGAACAGCTCCTTCTGGTACTCCACAAGTTACCAATGCCTCTTTGCTCTGCGCTGATCCTATATGTGTGTGATGTGCATTCTATTTTTCATGTATTTGAACCATTGTAGTAGACGACCTCCGATTCCGATATGGGTTGGTTTGTTCAACAAGATTTTGTATGTTAGTGTGTCAAAAGCATTTGTCAGATCAATAAAAATGACTAATACTATTCTGTTTTTATCTAATGCAGCATCGATTAGGTCTGTAAAATCTTCCAGGAGTGTTGATGTTCCTTTATTTTTTTGAAAGCCATATTGTGTGTTTGGGATGATTTGGAATTTTTAATGTTTGTTTGTGGAAAGTTTTTTTTGTATATCTATTAATATGTTGTCTCTTATCCATGTATTCCATCTGTTTTGGGAGCATATTTTTATTTTTGTTAATGCTTTGTTATATATATCAGTAAATGTAAGTTTAAGAGTTGTATATGCAGCATCATATACAACTAAAGATGCTATCTGCAACCAGTCTGTTTTTCTGATTTCGTCATTTAATATAGTTTCGTTTATGATGCTATTCTCAGTGAGTTTTTAGGATTCTCGTTCAGTATGTAACTGTAGTGCAGTGACATAGTGGTCTGCCAGCTTTTCGCAATAAAATCTTTGCTGAAGTTTTCTTTTTTCGAGTTAGTAATTCATTAAGTGTAGCCCATGTTTGCTTCATATTGTCATTATATTCTGTAAATTTTTGAATATAATTTACAGAATATAATGAACTTTTTGTCCTATGAATTTTTGTAGTTAGTTGATTTCTTGTGTTTTTGTGTAACATTTGTAAACAAGTGTTACTGGATGACTTTTTTCCATAGATTTTTTTTTACAGTAATACTATTTAGAGTATAGCCATTTATCCATGGGTTATTGTCTGTTTGTCACCTCATTTGTGTACCGTATATTATCGCATAAAATGTGAAAAATTTATGGTAAAAAATACTACTTAAAGTTAGGGGTTCGCATTATATGTGGATCCTAAAAAATATACCATCTTATTAGACTGGCACACACAATATATACTACCTAATGCCTATGCAACCAAATCTACTTGACCCACTTGCATTTGACGACTGAGCGTGCATCGTATCTGCGCATGCGCTCTCCGTCGCCGAATGATAGAGCACAGTGAGATAGATAGAGCACAGTTAGGTATATCGGTTTAACCACAGTTCATTTTAAATATTATTTGTTAAACAAACCTAGCCTGAAAATGAGCCAACAGAAACATAAACATTCATCTTTTGAAGCAGGATTTAAATTGCGTGTCATGCAGTTTGCAGAAGAACATAATAACAGCGTTGCTATGAGAGAATTTGGTGTAGCAGAGAGTAATATTAGACTTTGGCGTAAGCAAAAAGACAGTCTTGAAAAAATCCCCAAAACGTGCCCATCATGGAGATGTAGCATCCTTTACAGAACTCGAAGAAGAGCTAAATGAATAGATTTTGACACAACGACAAGATGGCATAATAGTAACAAGAAATGCAATTTGTTTTCGAGCTCTAAAACTCAAGAATGGTAAATTCAAGGACACACCAGGTATTTCATCTTTTCTTGCTTCGCCTGGGTGGTGCAACAGATTTATGGAACGCAAAGCATTAACATTACGACACCGAACAAAAATTGCACAGAAGTTACCAAAGCAGCTTGAAGAAAAAGTGCAGTCCTTCCATAAATTTATCATAAAATTACAGAAGTGTCATGGATATGAACTTTCCCAAATTGGCAATATGGATGAGATGCCAATGTATTTTGATATGCCTGGGAATCGAACAGTAAACTCAGTTGGTGAAAAGGGTGTCTTCATAAAAACAATGGGACATGAAAAAATGCATTTTACCGTTGTTCTAGCATGCATGGCAAACGGAACCAAATTAAAGCCAACAGTGATATTTAAAAGGAAGAAAATTCCGAAGCAATTTTGAAATTCTGAAATTATGAAATTTTCACCAGGTGTAATTGTTCGCGCCAATCAGAAAGGTTGGATGGATGAAGAAGGTGTACAATTGTGGCTGGATTAAGTATGGAACATACGTCCAGGTAGCTTATTACGTCAACAAAGCATGCTAGTCTGGGATATGTTCCAGGCACATTTAACAGAGACAAGCAAAGAGAAAGCACATGAGCTACGTACAGACCTAGCAGTCATACCAGGTGGTCTAACTTCCGTTTTGCAGCCGCTTGATGTAAGCTTGAATAAGCCATTTAAAGATCACTTACGTGAAAAATGGAGAGAATGGATGTCATCTGGTTTGGTGAAGATGACAAAGGGTGGAAATTTTCAGAAGCCTGAGATTACCCTAGTCACCAGCTGGGTTAAAGAAGCATGGGATTCGATACCATCTGAAATGATTCAATGCTTATTTCTTAAATGTGGAATAAGTAATTCAATGGATGGATCCGAAGATCACGTCATATACGAAAGCGAGGATGACGCACGACAAATTGGAGAGCATGAAGACGATGACGACAACTGCTACACTGATGACGCAATCCCTACAGATGAATTTATAAATGAAATGTTTGATGACTTAAAAGATGAAGAAGAATTTAAAGGATTTTGACATTTTGTTTTAAAATAAATATTTCTTTCGTTAATTCGTCTTGTATTTTGACATTTTGTTAAAATAAATATTTCTTTCGTTAATTCATATTGTATTATTTATAATGTTATGGAACAAGATTAAGATCACATTATACGTCAACATGACATTTTAGGGCTAGTTTTCAAATAAAATTTCTAGTTCGTATTATACGCAATAACATACGATAGGCTTTGTTGCTTTTTGTATATTTCTGTGAACATTAGTTGGAAGTTTTCGTATAGTGTAACAGGGTCATTTATTTTGAGTAGATAATTCCTATCTGTATTGTTTATAAGGGTTGTTGACAATGCTCTTTAATATGATGGGGTTTTGTAGAGTTTTGCAGTGTAGCAGGGAAGTGGCACAATGAAACGAAGCTGAGACAAAGTAGTGATCGGCGATTTTGGTGTTAATTACTGATGAGGTATATGTGTTGATGGGAGCCCGTATATTGATATGATCAATGCATGATTGTGTTAGTGAATTGTTGAGTATTTCTTCTCTTGTTGGAGAGTTTATCGTAGGGTTTATGTTGTACTGACTTAGTATATCAAGGTATGTGTTAGTGGTTGAAGAAGCATGGTCTAAAGTATTTATGTTAATGTCTCCTATTAGGATGAGCCGATGTGTTGTATGGTGTTCAATGCCACTTAGCCATGTTTCTAATTCGTGCAGAAAGCTGAGTGGATTTTTATATGGAGGTTTGTATATTATGTTTATCGTGTATTCGACACTATGGTTGTTGTTATTTGTGATTTCCAATATTAGTGTTTCCTCATGTTCGAAACGAGTTTGTTTTTCCATCACATTGTATATTTCATTGATAAATGCCATGATTCTGCCTCCTCTTTTCTTTGGTCTACATAAGGTGTAGGACTGGTAGTTATTGATGTTGTATGCATAAGCTTCTGTGTGATTTATTGCAATTTCGGTCACGATGAGTATGTCTATGTTTCTTGAGCAGCGTTATCAATGTAAGTCAGCGTTTCTTGACACTTCTTATGTTTGTATGTATGATGGTGAAGTTGGAATTTGTGGGAATGTTGCCTGTCCATTTCTTTAAAAAATTAAAGACTTTGAAATTTATATTTTCTGACTGGATATGTTCACCCAGATTTGGGATCTCCATGCTACAGTTTTTAGAGATAATTTTAAACATTTCTCTTAAGAATGCAGAGAGTTAATGTACTATATTGGTAGATTGCTTAGGTTGGATTCTCTTGTAATTATATAAACTCAAGTGTTTTCATTCTGTCTCACAAATATCTGCGAATACTTAGGCCACAGAAACTTGCAGTTTTTTTCAGATAAAAATTATAATAATAATAATAATGAATTCTTACTTACCTGCTGAATCTCTACTTAATACCATAGTTTCAGTATTTCTTTCATCTTTGGTTACATCTATGGGTAAAGAATCATCACCTAGAGACTTCATTTCATCTGCAGTCAAGTATCGGTATGACTGATCTCCTAACATGGTATCTTCACCTAATGATTATACACAGAGAACTAACATTGAGTTTCGTCTTTCATGTACCATATTAAACAATATATGTAGGATATATCATAAATTACCTTACATATACTCTGAGTGGCTTGTAATAAAATTATACATTTTTAAACCTAAAATGATAGATTACAGGATTTTGATTCAAAGGTACTGAAGATTATACAATTATACTGACCAAGAGGAAATAAATCACACTGCTGCAATGCACATGTTAGATACAACACTTATAACAAAATGGTGGTATCACCATGCATCAGAAAATATTTGGTTGCATTTGGTGAACTGAATTCATGTTAAAATTTACTGATAAAAGGAAATTCAGGAAATAAATTAAATTATTAAAAGTCAGTCCTGTTCAGGAGAGAAATCAGTAATAACCAGGTAGCTGAAGTGGAGTAATCCCACTACATTTCAGCATCCATCTGGTTTTGCACTGCTAAAGAATCTAATATTGCAACAAGTTTCAATCTTCAGGAAACAGGAACAAGAAATTGCATCTCCAAAGAATTGAAGAATTACCAAAAATTTTACTTTATTGATTTAATAATCCCAGTTTCAATTAAATAAGAATGTTTTTGTTTATTGTAGTTATAAAGTGCTATAATAAACAACTTTACCTCTAAGTATATAGGAAAATACTAAAATTTAATTAGCATTAGTTGTTAAAATTCAAAGATTGATGTTATAAATTTAGTTTAATCCTTTATCCAAGCATGTGTAAACAAAGTTTGCACCTGAAAGTATCTTCAGGACTGGGGTAAAGTGGTACAACACTGGGCGACTCCTTGCAAAGGTGGAGCAAGCTACCAACACTCCTATCTCAGTATCTCCCATAATGCAAAACACATCTCCTTGCGGATATGTATAATGTTATGCATTAAGGGAAGGACCACTACCCAGACCAGTTTCGACCTTTATTGAGGTCTCTTCAGTGGGAGCCAGGCCCAAGTGGAGATACCAAGGCAGATGCATTAGCAAGGTCATCTCCTCCAATAGGAGCTGCCAAACGGTGTGCCACTTTTTTATTAAATTACTTGGGATTTAGAGAAAGATGTTGAAAGTTTGTTTTTCACTTGGTCAGACTATAATAAATTTAGTTTAATCCTTTATCCAAGTGTGTGCAAACAAAGTTTGCACCTGAAAGTATCTTCAGGACTAGGGTAAAGTGGTAAAATACCAGGCGACTCATTTGTACACATTTTGATAAAGGATTAAACTAAATTTATTATAATCTGACCAAGTGAAAAACAAACTTTCAACATCTTTCTCTAAATTCAGAGTAATTTAATAAAAAGTTGGCACACCGTTTGGCAGTTCCTATAGTAGGAGATGACCTTGCTAATGGTTCTGCCTTGGTATCTCCACTTGGGCCTGGCTCCCACTGAAGACACCTCAATAAAGGTCGAAACTAGTCTGGGGAGTGGCCCTTCCCTTAATGCATAACATTATACATATCCACAAGGAGATGTGTTTTGTATTATGGGAGATACTGAGAGAGGAGTGTTGGTAGCTCGCGCCACCTTTGTAAGGAGTTGCCCTGTGTTGTACCATTTTACCCCAGTCCTGAAGATACGTTCAGGCGCAAACTTTGTTTGCACACACTTGGATAAAGGATTAAACTAAATTTATTATAGTCTCACCAAGTGAAAAACAAACTGTCAACATCAAAGATTGATGATTTTGAACAAAGAATTATTATTGATACAGTTACAGCGAGATAAGATTTTACACACAATAATAAAATTTGAGTTCCAGATTATCATAAAAGAAATTCAAATTATTCACTAATACTGGAAATAAAAAATAAAAAAAAATACTAATACCAATAAATAACATTTAGACTGCTCAAATAAAACTTTAAAGAACAGAGAGCATTTGGAGCTGTGCTGAAGAAAGTGAGTTTTTAATCGGTGAATAGTCCGTTTTTTACGTTCTTGAGTGCTAAATTGTATCTCTGGAATACGAGTGTACTATAGTGGTTGTTTTTTGAAGTTAGTGCTGTCACAATATTGTGTATTTTGTTTACCGAGAAGACTGGGCAGATGTATAATGGTGGAAGATAAGACGAAGCTAAGTTTTCATTACTGTATTTAGATTTATTTCATTTTATTTAGTTTAATTAACGTTTTGTTTTGCTTGTAATTGTTTATACTTTTCTTATTTATTTATACTCCTTAATACTTATTTAGCGTTTATTTTTTAAACTAATTTGAATAATTAACAATTACGCTAGTAGGTCCCTCAGCAGTAACGAATGATGGAGGATTCAGCTGCAGTCGCAAATGGCATATCACCAAGTCCTCCGCCATTTAGGTACTCTATTAGAAGCAATATAATAAGGGAGTTTGTGGCATGTATGCATCTCAGGAATTGGATATCTAGCTTGTGAGAGATGATGGAGTGAGTGTGTGTTTAAAGTGCAGGAAGTGGGAGGAAATAAATGCAGCAGATATCTCAATAACCGACCTTGTTGCTCCAGGAACGGGAAATGAATACAGGAAGATGAGTAGTGTGATAGGAGAGAATGAAGAAAAAAATGTGAATGAGAAAATAATAGTTGATAGTGTAGAAGGCGTGAGTGACTGTGAAAGTTTAGATGGTTTTGTTTGGGTGAGTGAATTTCGAATTAGAGTGACTGACCTGCAGAGGGAGATAGAGGAGCTGAAAGAGTAAGTGTAATGTCTTGGGAGAAGTATGATAAGTATGAAAGATGAGATTAGAAGAATGGAAGAGATAAATGCAAGGCAAATCAGAGTAGGGGAGAGAGAGAGTTTTGGGAATGATAGGGGAGGAGAGAAATTTGTGAATGATAAAAGAGGAGAGAATGGAATTGGATATGGAAATGCAATTGGAGAGAATGGAAAGAGTAGGAGAGATGGAATGAGAGAGGGGTACGGCAGTGCCAGAAGAGGAGACAATGGAATGAAAGAGAGGCATGGGAGTGCTAGAAGAGGAGAGAATGGAAACAGTAGGATAGATGGAATGAGAGAGAGGCAGGGGAGTGCTAGAGGATGATAGAATGGAAACAGTAGGAAAGATGGAATGAGAGAGGGGTATGGCAGTGCTAGAAGAGGAGACAATGGAATGAAAGAGAGGTATGGGAGTGCTAGAAGAGGAGAAAATGGAAACAGTAGGAGAGAGGGAATGAGAGAGAGGTATGTGAGAGCTAGAAGAGGAGAAAATGGAAACAGTAGGAGAGATGGAATGAGAGAGAGGTATGGGAATGCTAGAAGAGGAGAGAGGAAAGAAAGGAAACACTTGAAGAAACAGAATGAGAGAGAGGCAGGGGAGTGCTAGAGGAGGAGTGAATGGAAATAGTAGGAGAGATGGAATGAGAGAGAGGTATGGCAGTGCTAGAAGAGGAGAGAATGGAAACAGTAGGAGAGACGGAATGAGAGAGGAATGGGAGTGCTTGAGGAGAGAATGGAAACAGTAGGAAAGACAGAATGGGAGTGCTTGAGGAGGAGAGAATGGAAACAGTAGGAGAGAGAGGGAATGAGAGAGAGGTATAATGTATGGGGACTCCATGATCCATGGTGTTCAAGAGAGGATGCATGAGGAGTGTTTGCCAGGAGGAACAATAGAAAGGGAGGCTATGGCAGTTAAGAGAGGTGAAAGGGTGGATGAAATGATTGTGATGGTGGGAACAAATGACTTGAGTGGTGGTGTAAATAGGGCAGTGAAAGATATGAGATTTTTGCTTGAGGCTGTAAGGAAGAAGACAGAGAGAGGAAAAATAGTGTGGGTGTTGCCTAGGTATGATAATCACAAACTGAGTGTGTTGAGCGGTAATATTGAATGACATAATAGCTAGAATGTGTGAAAAGAGAGGACTGGAATATGCGGATGCTTGGAGTGCGTTTGACGACAGAGAGGAAGTGTATGCAAGAGACCACTTATATTTGAATGAGGAAGGACATAGGCATCTGGAGAGATTGCTGTTAAGAAAAAGACAGTGTGTCCCAGGGAGGATGGTAGCAGGGGTGGCGTCTTGTGGGAATGGGTACTTGGAAGAAGGGGGATGACATCAGGTAACACTGAGACCAGTGGAGTCTAGAGGGGATAATGCTGGTTATAGAAACAACGGTATTTATATGCTTTATACTAATGCGAGGACTATCTGAAATAAGGGACAGGAATTGGTTGCACAGATAGCATCAGCCTGGCCAAAAATTATTGGGATCACTGAGATGTGGTTGACAGAAGAGGATATAATAACAGGAATAGAAGTCGCTGAGTACAGCATTTATCGGCAGGATAGGAAGGGAAAGCGTGGTGGTGGAGTACTGCTTATGATAAGTGACAACCTATGCCTTCTAAGAGTGGAGGCTTTGGAAAGCTGTGACACTAATGATTTTGAAAGCATATGGTGTGAGGTGGAGGTGGGCAATATAGGATACTTAGTGGGTTGTTGCTACAGACCCAGGAGCACAGAGGGTGGGGATCAGGAAATGTTTAGACAGTTGACTTTGGCAAATGCAGGAAGAATGATTGTTATGGGAGATTTTAACTACAATAGTATAAACGGGGAGAGGAAGTTGCATGTAGCAATAAGGGAATGGAATTTCTAGAATTCTTCAGGGACAAATGTCTTAGGCAACATGTAATAGAGGGAACAAGAGGTTAAAGAGTTTTGGATTTGGTTATAGCCTCAGAAGAGTTGATAATAACTGAGATGACATCTCTCCCCCCAGTTGGAGAGCATGACAATATGGTTTTCACTTGTAAAATGAATAGACATGTAGGAGTATCAAAGAGATGTGAACGTATGTGGAATTATAAGGCAGGTGATTATAATAGACTTAGACATCACCTTGGGGAAGTTTCATGGGGGGAGGAATTGGAAGGCTGGGATATCATTAGTACGTGGGAAATTATGAAAGAATATTTGTTAGTAGCAATGGTAAATTGTATACCACGAGTGAAGAAGAGGACACAATTTGGAGTAAAGTGGATGACAAACAATATTAAACAGGAATTGCATGCAAAAAAAAGGCTGTGGAAAGATATAAGGAGACAGGAGAAGAGAAGATACATGAAGAGTATAAGACACAGGCCAGAAGAGTAACTAGTATGGTAAAGAAGACGAAACTGGAATATGAGAGGAGATTAGCCCTAAGATCCAGAAAAAATCCTAGGGAATTTTTTAGATATGTGGTCAGTAGGAGGAGAAATGACCGTGGAAGAATGATATTGTGGGATAAAAATGGGAACAGAGTGACTGATGCCGCAGACAGTAGAATTGTTCAATGAACACTTTTGGAGTATTTAACCTGGAGGAGTCAGTTTTAATACTAGAGGGATAGGGAAGATTAGAGGTTTAGAAGTACAAGAGGTGAGTGTGTTTCAAATACTGAGTACGGATGTCAGTAAAGCTGTGGGACTGGATGGTATTTCACCACAAGTTTTGTGAAAATGGGCTAGGAAACTGACAGTGCCTTTGGCCTGGCTTTTCTTTAAAGTCTGGCTTCAGGAAAGGTGCCCATGGAACGGAAGGAAGGTAAGATAGTGCCATTGCATAAGGGTGGTAGCAGATTGGAAGTGTCTAATTATAGGCCTGTTTGTGTGTCATCAGTAGTTAGTAAGATCTTGGAGAAAGTAGTGAAGGACTGTACACAGCATTGGGTAGATGAGGATAATGTTATCTGCGAGAGTCAACATGGATTTGTGAAGGGACGCTCTTGTTTTAGCAATATGCTAGCCTTTTATGATAAAGTTACAAGAGCATTAGATGAGGGAAAGGCATATACTGCAATTTTCTTAGACAGCAAAGGCATTTGACTGAGTGCCGCATGATAAGCCGATATTTATGTTCAGCAATGGGTCTGGATGTCATATAGGTCAACTGGATTGGCTGTTTGATAGGCATCAGAGAGTTGTGTATGGTGGAGCAGTTTCAAGGAAGCAGAGGGTTACAAGTGGAGTCCCACAAGGCTCAGTACTGGGACCTATATTGTTTAACCTTTATATCAATGACATTGTCAGTGGATTGCAAGAGGATATTCAGTTGTTTGCAGATGATGCGAAGCTGGGAAGAATTATTAGTAATAGTGCAGATGCGGCAGCCCTGCAAGAGGATTTGAATAAGCTAGATAGATGGGCAAATGAATGGGAGGAGTCATTTTAATGTAGCAAAATGTAAGGTCTTGAGGTTTGGGAAACATCGATGGGATGCTGCATACTCTATGGGAGGGGTTATACTGGAGGGAGACAGATCTGGGGTTGATGATTGATAGAAAACTGACATTTAGGGGACATATTGCAAAGGTGGTGAAGTAACACAGAGGATTGCTGCAATAATGAGAAGGATACTGACCTGCAGAGATAAAACAGTTATCATTCCATTGTATAAGACCCTGATCAGACCACACTTGGACTATTGTTGTCAGATTTGGTCCCCAGGATTTGAAGGGGATAAATTAACTGTGGAAAGGGTAAAAAGGCAGATAACAAAGATGGTTTCAGGACTGTACAATAAAAGTCATGAGGATCGGTTGAGTGAATGTGGACTGCAGAGTTTGGTGAATAGAAGAAGGAGAGGTGATATGATTGAGACTTTTAAACTGTTGAGAGGTGGTTACAGGGTTGACAATGGGGAGTTCTTTCGCTTAGTTGAACAGCGGGAATGAGTAATGACAAGAGGCCATCCCTGGAAGTTACGAAAGGAAACTGTGAGCAAGAGGGTGAGGAGTGGTTTCCTTGCATGGAGGGTGGTTGAACCATGGAATGCATTGCCTGATGGAGTGGTGAGAGCAAGAACGGTCAATGAGTTCAAAGAGTGGTATGATAGACTTCGTGTTTCTTGGGGGGGGGACCTCCCCTCGATGAGTGTTGATAGACTTTGTGTTTCTTAGGAAGAACCTCCCACCATGAGTCTTTTGACTCTATGGGCCTGAATAACAATAATAATAATAATTACTTGCTCCATCAGAAAGCAGGGATCTTTGTCTAGTTATCGATCAGCCTGAAGAAGAAAAAATTTCTTTCATTTTGGGATAACAGTAGTGCATCTACCTTAGTCAGTCACCTCTGGACTTTCTCCAACATCTCTTCATCCTTCTGAAAGCCATGTGACCAAATCTGGCCACAATAGTACATGTTTGGCCTAATCCAAGCCTTATACAATGGAAAAAGAATCTCCCTACTTCTATAAGTCAGTGTACTCTGCATCATTCCTAGAAGCCTTTGTGTTGTCTTCACAATTTTGGCTAAGTGTCCCCTAAATTTCAGTTCTTTATCCACTATCACCCCAGATGTCTTATTTCCTCCACTTCCGACAATATATCCTCACCAGCATAAATTCTGCATCCCATTGTTGTTTTCCAAATTTTAAAACTTACATTTTGCAACATTGAACTCACATCCCCATTCCTATGGCCAATAACTCAATTTATTCAAGTCTTATTGGAAGGCCACAACATCCTCTTTCCTCTTCACATGGTTCGTCCTAACTTTGCATTATCTGCAAACAACTGAATATCTCCATCAAAATCTTCACCAACATCATTAATATACAAGTTAAACAGCAATGGCCCCTAAAACAGACCCCTGAGGCACACCACTAGTTACTTTCCTTTTCATGGATATCGCACCACTATATACAACTTGTTGATACCTATCAGATAGCCAGTCTCCAATCCAATGCACCAAACTAATATCCAACCCCATCCACTCCAGTTTGACTATTAACTTATCATGAGGTAATCTATCAAAAGCCTTTGAAAAATCTAAGTATATTACTGTGCATCCATCTCTTCTGTCCATGGAAGCAGTCACCTCATTGTAATAAGTAAGTAGATTACTAAAACATCACCTCCCTTCAGCAAATCCATGCTGTCCATCAAAGATAATACCATCGTTGTCATCCCAATTCTGGATCCTAGTTCTCACAAGCTTCTCCAACAACTTAACTACAACAACTGACACACAGATAGGCCTATAGCTTGATGCCTGAGTTCTGTCACCTCCTTTATGAAGTGGCACAATCTTGTCCTTATTCCAGTACATAGGAACTTGACCAAGTGCAAGACTCGTATTAAGAAAATATGTCAATGCCGGCATCAACTCCCTGGCACATTCTTTCAGAATGCATGGTGATATATTATCAAGTCCTTATTTACATCTAGTTTACTCAACTCCCCATTCACCTCTTGCTCACTTACAGTCAGTCTCTCTTCCCCATCATCAACTGCTCTCAATCTCTCCATGAAGTCTCATTCACAAGATTGAAAGACCTTTATGAACTACTCATTAAGTATCTCCACCACACCTTCTGTAACAGCTGTCTTTATACCATTTTCTCCTATTAATGTCATCCTTCCATAATCATTCTTTCTTTTGCTGGCAACATATCAAAAGAACTCCTTAGGATTCTTTTTGGCTTCATTAGCTAACTGCTGTTCATACCGCTCTTTAGCTACTCTCACCAACCAAGTCACCTGCCTTGCCTAGTCTTTATAGTCCTCATGGAAGTGGTTATTTCCACTTCTGTTATGCTGCCTCCATAATGACCTCTTTCGCTGTACAGCATGCTTAATCTCTTTACTACCATATTTAACCTTCTCACCCTTGGAATACATTTAGATATTGCATGTACTAGATCAGTGGTGGCAAACATTTTTATGTGCGCGTGCCAAAAGTTTACAAATCGAGTTGCTGCCGTGCCAGCGTGTGCCAAAAATTTACAAATCAAGTTGATGATGTGCCTGGCAGTTTTTAGTAGGGGAAAATTAATAGAAAATCTATTAATTAATTTATAGTAATATATAATATTTTATAAATAATTATGTATAATTTTATAAATAATATTTATTTATATATAAATTTATAATATTATTCAGTATAAAATTGATTATTGTATTATTAAATTGATTTCAATGTTGGTTTTAAAAAAAAACGGTAGTGAGAAAAATATTTATGCATTGTAACTCACCATTGAAGTCAGCTGAGCAGGGTAAGCTCAACTTGTTGGCTAAATGCTTACCATATTTATTCGAATATAACTTGCCCTCGCGTATAACTCGTACTCCCGATTTTACTTTACGAAAAAAGACATGAAAAAGTTTTGCATATTACCTCACACACGAAAATTGTTTTAAACATATCTGCGTGAAGTCGACAGTAACTCGCTCCCACTTGGTTAAAAACACGCCCTCCCCAAAGTCATTATACTGCAGATGCAAGAAAAACAAGTGTAGCTTTATTGAATCCCTGAATAAGGTACAGAGGCTTTTGCAATCTGCGTAATATATTTCTCAACAAATAGTGTGATTCATTAGTTAGCGCTGTTTTTATTCCAGCTGTCTCTATTGCACTATTATTTCCCCTCCCACAGAAACTATGCTGTACAGCCTCAAGTTAACAACTGTGTTTCAGTGCAACCATATTATTATAATTATTATTATAAAAACCTCCATGCAGTTAAAGACTCATCGTGAGCGGTCCACTGTTATACACACAGTTTATCATACCGCGACTTAAATATATTCACTGTCTCTGTGCTCAGCACACTCTCAGGCAATGCATTCCAATCACTCACCACTCTCCATGCAAAAAACTTGCTCATAATCCCTTGCTCATACCCTCGTTTCCACCCATTCTGTGCAAAACCTCCCTGACATTAATCTGATAATAAACTCTTAACAGCTTATATGTTTCGATAATATCCTCTTCCTCCTTCTATCCACCAATTTCTGCAAATTGCATTTTGTCAATCTGTCTTCATACTCTACATTCCAGAGACCAGAAACCACCTGAGTCAATCACCTCTGAACTTTTTCCAACGCATATTCATCCTTTTGAAACTAGGTGACCAGATCTGTGATCCATATGTTGCCTGATCAAATCCTTATACAAAGGAACCATAACATCCTTACTTCTGCAAGTCAGTGTCCTCCACATCACTCCCATTATTCGCTGTGTTATCTTTACAATTTTATTAACATGTCCCTGAAATTTTAGGTCCTTGTCTACAATCACACCTCGATGTCTGATCTCCTCTACCTCTTCCAAGATATTTCCACCGATCGTGTACTTTACATCCCATCTCTGCTTCCCAAATTTCAAAACCTTACACTTTGAAACATTGAAGTGACATATCCCCACTCATTTACCCATTCAGCCAGTGTATTCAAATCCTTACAAACCTACAGCATCTCTCTACTCTTGATGTCTCTCCCCAACTTTGCATCATCTGCAAACAACTGCACATCACCATTCAGATCTCTCCAGATATCATTTACATACATATTAAACAGCAATGGACCCAAAACAGACCCTTGAGATACACCACTAGTAACTTTCCTCTTCTGGGATATCGCTCCTCGTAGACAACTCGATGATACCTATCAGACAGCCAATCTCCAATCCAGTGAACTAATCTACTGTTCAGCCCCATCTGTTCCAATTTAATTACCAGCTTGTCATGTGGAAATTTATCAAACACCTTTGCAAAATCTAAATATACCACTGTATATGCAACACCCTTATCCAACGCACTTGTCACTTTATTATAAAAAGTAAGCATATTGCTAAAGCACGATCTTCCTTTAGTAAATCCATGCTGACCGCCAAAGAGTATTTTTTTTGTCAACCAAATTCTGAATCTTAGTCCTAACTGCATTGTATCTAACTAAAAACTATTGTTCAATTTTTCAATTACATGAAATAAGTGCTTGTTTTATTGCATTTTTGAAATTCTCAATGTCATTATGACAGATCACAAAGACTAACTTCAAATAAAATTCTACCGCTAACTGAAACATGCCGCCATATAATTACGGTGACCATATGTCCTTTATTTCACTGCTCTGACCTTTAGATTTATTTTTTATTCTAAAATGGCCATTTTGTCCTTTATTTTGTGAATTGAAATAATAAACTGAATATTAATGCCAACATATTTAAAGATGCAATTCATAAATTTTACAAAACCTGCATTGATTATTTAAATAACCGGGACAGCTGTTTTGTGGAAATGGAAGTATTTGAATGGGTCCTACTACGAGAAATCCCCTTGTGGGCAAAGATCAAGGAAAGTATTTTGTTCATTTCCAGTCACTGGAACTTAAATATAAATAACGGCAAACTATTTGATGAAGTTTTGTGTATTAAAAGTTATGTCACCAGTGAAAAGATCGAAGAATGGCGAAAAAATGACGTAGTAGGGTTGGATATTTTAAATATTTCGCAGATAAACACGTATCTTTTAAAAACATTTTAAAAATCGTTGAATTTGGCTAATGTCTCCCTGGATCTAATGACCCCACTGAACAAGTATTTTCATTAGTGAAAAATATGTGGACCAGTGGAAAAAAAAAAAAACAATTAAAAATCGAAACATTGAAAGCATGCATTTATACCAAATGGATCTTTGACATTAATTGACTACAGTTTTATGAATTTTTAAAACACAAAACTGATTTATTAAAAAAAGTTCATCCTTGTGTACAGTATCACAATTAAAATTTTTTAAAGAAATAATATGATTGTGAAATAATATGAATTGTGAATAATATGATTGTGAAATAATATGAATAATACTCTCTGCTACACCAAATTCTCTCATAGCAACACTGTCATTATGTTCTTCTGCAAACTACACGACACGCAATTTAAATCCTACTTCAAAAGATGAATGTTTACGTTTCTGTTGGCTCATTTTCAGGCTAGGTTTGTTTAACGAATAATATTTAAAATGAACTGTGGTTAAACTGATATAACTGTGCTAATATCCCAAAATGGGTGGAGATGCCTACTTACATTACTGGCTTTATGCGCAGCTACAATGCACGCTAAGGGTCGCCGAATGCAAGTGGGTCAAGTAGATTTGGTTGCATAGGCATTAGGTAGTATATATTGTGTGTGCAAGTCTAATAAAATGTTATATTTTTTATGATCTGCATATAATGCAAAACCCCTAACTTTAGACCATAAATTTTAACCATAAATTTTTTGCATTATACGCGATAATATATGATAATTTAGTGCTCACAGTTTTACATGCGATTGCTAGATGAAAAAAAAAAAAGGCAACATGAATATGAGAATATTATTACCACACACATCGAGTCTGAATCTAAAAAGTTGCACACAATATTTTTCATTTGAACGTGGGCTGGCAAAAATCAGAAGGAACATTGATTTGCAGTACCACTCATACATCTGCTAGCTTAATTGACTGGGTGAATTATCATCTTTGCTCTCTAGTTTACAGGCTGTGGGTTCAAATGTCACTGTAACATGGATGTTTGTGAATGCCTTTAGGTTTTCACATTACCTAGTGTTAAAACTATCATATTGCTTACTGAGGCCTGTACTTACTGAAAAAATTCATGTTTAGTCTTTGGAGTAGGATCTCCAGATTATCTAGCTCCTAGTCCACCTATAATACCATGCTATAGTGTTCATTCTTTTCTAATTGCCTGAGATGTACAGAACTGGATATTACTTTCTACTGGTAGAAAGTTAATTCCTAGGAGTTAACTCTGAAGGGAACAGAAGATATCTGTTGCATTGAAAGCAATGGATAATCTTTGTACCTTAATACAATTATAATGATATACACAGCAGAAATGTCAGACTTAAATTGTGGTGATTCATCTGGATGATGTGGTATTAATATTTTTGTATATCTTTTTACTAGATGATAATTAGTATTTTAATTTTTGTACATTTTTGTTCATAATTATAAAATTTTAAAAATCATTATACAGCAGTTACTTAACGAAGGATATGCTGTGCTCACATAAATAAGTGGCAATAAGTAAATAAGTGGCTGGCCTGGTTGGCCGAGTGGTTAGCATATCCACTCTCCAGCCAAAAGGCTGCGGGTTCGAATCCCACCGTGGCCTTGAATGTTTGTGATTGTCTGTGAAAATACTAGTGGTAGTGGTAGATGGCGTTGGTGTAGTTGTGGTTCATTGTAATTGGTGGAACGTGGAGATGGAGAGTTGTAGAGTAGATGCCAACCCTCAATGAGTCTTTAGAATCCCTGGAGGTGTCAAGTGATAATAATAATATATGCTTATATTTTACAATAAACGTTATAAAGCTTTTTAGTTTTAATGAAACAAAGCAACCAGTTTTTTTTTTATTTATCATGAAACAATTTCTGATTTGTCCTTTATTTTCTCCAAAAAAATGTGGTCACTGTACATAAAATGCGTGTGTGAGTTCGTCTGCCTGCTCAAAAGCAAACAAGCAGGAATAAAATTTAACCAAGGGTTGAAACTTTGTGAGAGTTGAGCCCGCTTGGTAATGAGAAGTTCCATCAGAACGATAAACAACACCCTGTCGTGAATGTGCTAAAACTAGGAAATATATAGTGAATGTTGTTATGACAATTTCAGATGTTATGGAATTTGGTTGAAGAGAATTAGCATTTCAACACAACACTTGTCGGTAGCCTATGTCTTTGGGTCGCGTGATCTTTTGCTAATACCTCACCAATCATATGCACGTCTACATAGCTGCTCTCTAGTGTAAAACAAAACTTAACTTGTGTGTATTGTAATAATTAAAAAAAAATTGAATAATTTATAAGCGTATAAAAGGATATCACCTGAAAATTCTCGGACGTACCACCTCTGACACGCATGCTATAGGTTTGCCATCTATGTACTAGATAGTTTTTGAAAATCCCCCAAGCTGCATTGATCTCTTTTCCAGCTAAATCCTCATTCCACAACACCTGCAAGCTGTCTCCTGAACTCTTCAGAACAGAGGTCCTCACACTGTTGGCAACTACCCAGGTAATCACCTCCTGGTCACTCTCACCAATTGGTGGGTGATTTGACCACTTCATTTATAATTACATCCTCTGATGAGATGACCAAATCCAAGATCCCCAATTCTCATGTGCCCTCTGTTACATACTCCCTGAGGTAGTTATCCCTCAAAAACTCAAGAAACTCATTTTCTTTACTTCCAGTTGCTACATGTCACTGTCCACATCACTAGGCAAATGGAACAGAGACTGTGGTAATGACATATGAGGAATATGTAAAGGGAAACATTCTCTATGGATTTGACTTATCGCCAGATCAAAATGCCATTGCCCTTCATGTCAGCCTGTTAAGAAGAGGAAGTGTGCAACATGCCCCCCATGTTGCACACTTCCTCTTCTTAACAGGCTGACATGGGGGCAATTTTGATCTGGCGATAAGTTTGATCACACGAGGATTGAGGATCTTGGATCCTCAATCCTCGTGTGCCCTCTGTTACATACTGTCTGAGGTAGTTATCCCTCAAAAACTCAAGAAACTCATTTTATTTACTTCAAGTTGCTATCTCATCATTCCAGTCTATATTGCCATAAATAAAATTGCCCATAATGATCACTCTTTTCTTATTTCCTTGGCTAATTTGATTATACATTTTATAGTCACTGCCATCCACATTTCCTGGTCTATAACAACATCCAACGAAGTATTTCATTCCATTCACCTCTATCTCACACCATACTGCCTCAAAACCACTGGCACTATTTCCCTTTTGCAGCTATACTTTGTAATGACATAACTCTTTCTCTATCATCAATAGCATAGCACTTCCCCTTCCCTTTTACCCCTTCTATCCTCACAAAACACATCATATCCTTCCATCTTTATTCCTGTCAGGATGTCGTCCTCATTTAACCATGTCTCACTTATTCCAACAATTTTGGGGTGAACAGACTCAATTAGTGCAACCATTTCATCTGCCTTGTTTCTTACACTTCTAGCATTTGTATATAAACACAACAGTTCATTCCTGTATCTACAGAAAAAATTCCACTGAAAACACTCATTCAGTGTGATCTCTCCATTTTCGACTGGGACCATTTCCCTTTCTGCTTATTCATTTTAGAAACCGTTTCAATTCTGTTTCCTCTTGATCCCAGGTAATCCCATTCCATTCCTGTCTACCCATGCTCTCACATCCTCTTGGAGCATTCACCTTTCTCATGCTGTATACTCCTATCCACCCTGAGCCTCCTGGTTTCCCTGTTCATCTTGCACACCCATTCTCTCATTTTCCATACTCATGTCACTTACTTTCCCATTTATAACCACCTCTTTAATCTCTCTTTCCTGTAGTACTCTCCTACTCTTCCACATCACTTACCACTTGATCTGATCCATTCTCTATACTCACTTCTCTACCTTCCAGCAAAAGACTCTCCAAAGGACTCACACCATAACCACTGAAATGCAGTCCATCACTCCCATACAGTTCACTTTGTCCTTCAAACTCATTCAACACATTAACAAATTGCACTCCCCTCTCCTCACACATTTCAGCCAACATACCTAGGCAACACGCTTACTACCCTTTCTGTCACACTATTCTCATTTATCCGTCTAAGCAGCCTCCTGATATCCATTCTGACGTGATCTTTTTCCTCTGTCAAGTCAAGTCATTCGTACCTATTAAAACCATCAACTCCTTCACTCGCTCCCTCCTCATAGCCAATGCCTCAATCACTACTCATTTTACCACCTGGAAAACAAACCTTGTGCATCCTCTCATCCAGCACACCTTTAATAATGGAGTAGCCATACAACGCCACTCGTTTGTCTTTCGTTAACTCTTTCGTACCTACTTGATTTGTTTTAATCGTTTTCACCCGAATTTTCTTAATTTCACTCTGCATTCATTTCATCTCTTGCCTCATCCAACCCAATTCGTGTTTCGAATCTCGCGTTATATAAATTCTCTCTATCATTCAATCTTTGTCATTTTCGAACTCTTGACTCCTGCTTCACACTTTCACTCTCATTCATCCTTTTGAGTTTCTGTACTTGCGGTCCATGCATCCAACTTTTGCTTTCATTCATTCATTCTTTCCATTTTTCCCACTTTCGATCCCTTCGTTATGCTATTTCCTGTTTCTTTCGTTCTCTCAATTTTTTTTTCCTTCTGCCACACTTGCTTCGCTTTCGTTCTTTTCATCATCAATTATGGTTTTCAAATCACTTGTTTTCTTTTTCAATGCTTTCTTAACAATTTTTCGCCTTTCTTTCACACCATGCTTCTCTTTTGTACAAGCACTCATTGTTCCCGCCACACTCTCACTACTAACACTTTCTGTTCATCAAATTCATGTTAGCACTCATCAATTCCTCGTTCAGCTCACACCCTCCTTCCATCAGCCCCAAACGTCCACAAACCATCTATGTAATGAAAAGAATACAATAGCGCACCTCGTGCTTCACGAAACGACTGAAGTCTAAGTTAAAGTCATGAACTGACAAAGCTGCCGCCATCTTTCCTCTGCCGGTTACTACTCTAAGGGCCAAAAACAATGAATTTGTAATGAAGTTTAAGCAAAATATCCCACACACTAATAATACTAGTAGCGCACAACTTTTATAGCAGCTCTTACTCAAACAATCACTCATATACAATTAATTATTTCAAGAATAACTTATCTGAATCCGGAGCACTTCTTACACACAGCCGCTAATGTTGCCTCATGAGCGCCCTCACTTTTGGTAATTCTGTTTTTAGTTCTAAGTAAATTCTCCAGGTTCATAATTTCCCATTTCTATTATTTTCTGTTTCACACTCCTCTAGTGAAGTACACTTTACTTTGAAAATTTGCTCCATTATTACTTCCACAAATAGCATAATTTGATTTTTATTTGTCATAAGAAAAATGATCCTTAGCCTTGTTTAGACAATTTGTATTATATTTAGATATTTATTATTGTTATCATTATTATGATCTGTCCACTATCATGGTATTCTCTCAAATGCATTTGCAAAGTCCAAGAGTATAATGGTGTAGCCATTTCTGTTACACAAGTAAACTGTCATTTTATTATAAAATGTAAATAAATTACAAAGTAGGACCTAACCTTTACAAAGCCATGCTGCCCATGACAGAGTATCACATCCCTATTCACCCACCGTTGGGGTTTAGTTTAACCGATTTTTCAAATACTTCGACAACTACTCCATATATCGTCGTTAGTAGGTGTCGCACTGGTATGATCATCGGCTTCTCGAGAGCTCCTGAAAAGATCAGTAGTATTTTATGTTATCATTGGCAATTTTACTAGAATTTTACGTAGTATTGTTTGCTTTTCATATCTTAGCGTGTCTGTGCGATTTTTGTGTGTTTTCTGTCTTATTTCAATTATTATTTTTAAGATATGATAGTGTCCACATGGCACCGATTAAAAAAAAATGGCGGCCAGGTCACCATGTTTGTTTAAGAATTTGGATATAAAAGAGTTTATGCAATGCGCTGTCTGTGAGATGTATCCTTTGAGGAGAGCGGTTGGAGTCTGGTTAGATGGTGATAGTGGTGTGAATATGTGCAGAAAGTGTAAAGAGAATGAGGATCTAAAGCGTGTTTCGGGTGGAGAGGGAGTGATATCGTTAAAGAAAGTCAGAATATAGAAAATAGTGATGTGATAAGAAATTGCGAGGTAGTACCAGATAGGTGTGAGAGCGACATTGAAAGTGTAATTGAAGGTAAAAATACAGAATGAATGGATGATTTAAATGATAATGAAAATGGTGAGATAGATGCAAGTGGTGAGATCGCAAGGTTGAGCAAAGCGATACATAGAGCAAAGAGGCAGCTGAAGCGTATGCAAAAATGTGTACCGAACGTACCAACTAATAAACAGCGAAAGTCTGATATGAAAAATAAGAGAATGTTCGTAAACGTAAACAAAATGAAGGAGCGAGTGCTGTTTGGAGATTCATTATTAACAGGTGTGATAGTTGAGAGTTTGACAAAATTGTACCAACCAGGTGAGAACATTATTAAGGACGTCAGCGAGTCTATTAGAGAGCAAAAACAGAGGGTGAAATGATAGTCGTGGCAAGAACAAATGATTTCAAAGAAGACAAAATGGAAATAATAGAGGATGTGAGGGAATTACTTCAGGTAGCAAAAGAGAAGAGTGAGAGAGTTAGGATGGTGGGTATTTTGCCACAGTATGATAGTGAAGTGTTTAGAAGGAAGGCCATAATTGGCAATGACTATATGCACGGGTTATGCATGGAGAGTGGTGTGGAATTTGTGGATGTGTGGAGTGAGTTCGATGGGCAAAAGGATTTATATAAGATGGATGGTTTACATTTGAATGGATTTGGTGTACTGAGGCTTGAAAAAGTGTTGATGAATGAAGTGGAAGTAGATCTACAGACTCACGGAAACTAGATTTATTAGGAGGGGGAGTAGGTATGCAGACTTTAGGGAGGCAGTTGAGTATGAATGAGTATAATATGCCCGAGCGAGTATGAAGGACAACAAATCAGAATGGGATAGTTAATATAAGGCATCAAAGTAGGGATGGGACTAACAAGCTTCTGCAATTCATGTACATTAGTGTACATGAATTGCAGAAGCTTGTATTAGGAACAAGAAGGAGTTTTTGCCCTTGATTCGCACTTCCAGGCCACAGGTTGATGGTATTAGTGAAACATCACAGAAGATGATAAAGCTAGTGGGATTGAATGTGAAGGGTATAGTGTGTTCATGAGTGATAGGGAGAATAAAAAGGGGGAGGAGTATTATTGATGATAGCTGATGAGTTGCAGCCAACGAGTATAGAAGATGAACTGCAGGATAGAAAAAAGAGCACATTTGAGGCTATTTGGTGTGAGATAGAGGCTAGCAGAACAAAATATACAATTGCGTGCTGCTATAGACCAGGTGATGGAATAGATGGTGGGGATAGTATGCATAGGCAAATAGAAGAAATGAGTGGAAGGAGAGTAATTATTATGGGGATTTCAATTATGGTAACATTGACTGGAAGGAGGAGAGGGCACATGGGAGGAAGGAATTGAATTTTATGAGGTTATTAAGGGGCAACTATCTGCAACAGCATGTAATGGAAAATACTAGGGGGCAGAGAGTGCTTGACCTAGTAATCGCATCTGGGAA
Source organism: Typopeltis vanoorti (assembly GCF_054136105.1). Taxonomy (NCBI): domain Eukaryota; kingdom Metazoa; phylum Arthropoda; class Arachnida; order Uropygi; family Thelyphonidae; genus Typopeltis; species Typopeltis vanoorti. Next base: position 105,701,359 of record NC_143556.1, on the reverse strand, counting down.
TGTGGCTGTAACAAACATGACCAATGTTGCCACCAATTGGTTGAGAGTGATCATAAGGTCATGACTTGGGAGGTGGCTAAAGAAGTGGAATATACAATTAAGACAGGGTACATGTGGAATTACCGGGCTGGTAAGTATGACAAGCTTAGGAGTGTGCTTGGCTCAGTGCCATGGCATGTAAAACTGCAAGGGCTGGATGTTGATAGTGCATGGGAAGTGGTTAAGAAGTGTTTGCAGGAGGCAATGGTTGACTGTATACCAAGAGTCCGAATAATAAATCAAGTAGGGGTTAAATGGATGAATAACACCATTAAGCTTGAGCTGCAAAAAAAGAAACAATTGTGGAGGGAATTTAAGGAGAAAGGTGACCTGCAGGTGCAGGAACAGTATAAAGCTCAGGCCAAAAAGGTAACAAGGGTGGTAAGAAAACAAAAGCAGATTATGAAAGAATATTGGCCATGCAGGTTAAAGAGAATCCCAAACAGTTTTTTCAATATGTTGCAAATAAAAGGAAAAATGTTCATGGCAGAATGATTTTAAAAAATGCTGAGGGTAGTGAGGTAACCGAATCAGTCAATATAGTGGAATTACTGAGCGAGCACATTGCAAGAATATATCATCCAGGTGGTGACATTGTAGGAATGGAAGGACCAACAGCTTATACTGGAATTGTGATGAATGAAATACAGGTAAATAGTCTATTACAGAACCTCAATGTCAATACATCTGTGGGATTGGATGGTATATTATTATTATTATTATTCAGGCCTCCATGGAGTCAAAAGACTCATCGCAGGAGGTCCTTCCTAAGAACATAAAGTCTGTCAAGACTCATCAAGGGGAGTTCCCCCTTAGAAACACAAAGTCTATCATACCACGCCTTAAAATCATTGACCGTTCTCGCTCTCACCACTCCATCAGGCAATGCATTCCATGGTTCAACCACCCTCCGTGCAAAGAAACCACTCCTCACCCTCTTGCTCAGAGTTTCCTTTCGTAACTTTCAGGGATGGCTTCTTGTCATTACTCCCTCCTGCTGTTCAACCAAGCAAAAGAACTCCCCATTGTCAACCCTGTAACCACCTCTCAACAGTTTAAAAGTCTCAATCATATCACCGCTCCTTCCTTCTCCTATCCACAAAACTCTGCAGTCCACATTCCCTCAGCCCATCCTCATAACCAAAATTGTACAGTCCTGAAACCATCTTTGTCATCTGTCTCTGTACCCTTTCCATAATTAATTTATCCCCTTCAAATCCTGGGGACCAAATCTGAGAACAATAGTCTAAGTGTGGTCTGATCAGAGACTTATACAACGGAATGATAACCCTTTTATCTCTGCAGGTCAGTGTCCTTCTCATAATTGCAGCAATTCTCTGTGTTACCTTCACCACCTTTGCAATATGTCCCCTAAATTTCAGGTTTGTATCAATCATCAACCCCAGATCTCGTCTCCCCCTACTTCCTCCAGTATAACTCCTCCCATAGAGTATGCAGCATCCCATCGATGTTTCCCAAACCTCCAGACCTTACATTTTGCTGCATTAAAATGACACCCCCATTTATTTGCCCATCTATGTAGTTTATTCAAATCCTCTTGCAGGGCTACTGCATCTGCACTATTACTAATAATCCTTCCCAGCTTCGCATCATCCGCAAACAACTGAATATCCCCTTGCAATCCACTGGCAATGTCATTGATATAGTGGCTGAACAATATAGGGCCTAGTACTGAGCCCTGTGGGACCCCACTTGTAACCCTCTGCCTCCTTGAAACTGCTCCACCATACACAACTCTCTGATACCTATCAGACAGCCAATCCTGAATCTGGTTGACCAATCTGACATCCAAACCCATGTGCTACAACTTAAATATCAGCTTATCATGTGGCACCCTGTCAAATGCCTTCGCTAACTCTAAGAAAATTGCAGTATTTCCCTCATCTAATATTCTTGTAACTTTATTATAAAAGGCTAGCATATTGCTAAAACAAGAGTCCCCCCCCCCCCTTTCACAAATCCATGTTGACTCTCACAGATAAGATTACCCTCATCTGCCAAATGCTGTATACGAATGCTGTAAAATATAACATTCACTACTTTCTCTAAGATCTTAACAACTACTGATGACACACAAACTGGCCTATAATTAGACACTAGTATTGGAAGAAAGACAAAATCAGATTATCAAAAAACAAAATTATATATAACAAAATCTAAGTATACCAGCTCGTGTCGTATGTGAAGCAGCTAAAGAATTGTCAGTGCCTTTGACCATTTTGTTTAATTTGAGCCTTGGGTCTGGTCAGTCCAAAGGGTGTGGAAAGACGGGAAAATAATTCCGCTGCATAAACGTGGTTCCAAGGCAGCTGTTGAAAATTACCGGCCAATCAGCATAACAGGAATCATTATCAAGGTCTTGGAGAAAATAGTCAAGAGGAAAATACAAGATTGGATAGATGAAAATGGGATACTGTATCGGGGACAGCATGGTTTTGTGAAGGGTAGGTCATGTCTCAGTAACTTGCTCACATATTATAACACAGTGACAGCTGAAGTGGATAAGGGTAATGGGTTTACTGTGATTCTACTGGACCTTGCTAAGGCCTTTGACTGGATACCACATGGAATTCTAATCAGTTAAATGCAGTATATGGGGATGGATACAGGATTGGTGAGATGGATAGGAGGGTGGTTGACAGAGAGAAATCAGAGAGTGGTTTATTCAGGAGTAGAGTCCAAAAGACTGCCTGTGACTAGTGGTGTGCCACAAGGATCTGTTCTTGGACCACTGCTTTAATTTATTCATTAATGATATAAGAAAGGATCTGAGAGGAACAGTTCATTTGTTCACGGATGATGCAAATTTGGGAAGGGCAATAGTGAATGCAGATGATGTCAAAATTTTGCAAGATGATTTGGATAGATTGGAGGTCTGGGCTAAGGAGAATGGATGTCAATTTAATGTGGCAAAATGTAAAGTTATACATTTTGGGGTGAAAAGATTACCAGCAGTTTACTACATTGGTGGAACTGTACTCCTGGAATTTGATGAGGCGAGAGATTTAGGAGTGTTGATGGATAAGGAGTTGAAGTTTAGGGGGCACATTGCAAAAGTGGCCAAATCAGCTCATCAAATCATTTGGTTGCTGAAGAATACTTTGACAAGCAGAGACAAGCATGTTATCATTCCTCTGTATCGAGCCTTGATAAGACCCCATCTCAACTACTGTGCCCAGATTTGGTCACCTAGGTTTCTTCTTGATGGGGAGGACGTTGAGAAGATCCAGAGGCGAGTGACCAAGATGATAGCAGGGTCTGTGGAATGAACCTTATGAGAACAGGTTGAGGATCTGTGGGTTGCAGAAATTGGTTGATAGGTGGAGGAGGCGAGATATGATTGAGACATTCAAATTACTGTAGGGTTTCTATAAGATTAATTCAGAAGATATTGTTGAGAACAGGGCTGGTGGTGGGAGGACTAGGGGACATCCATGGAAGCTGGTCAAGAATGTGGTTAGTAAGGGTGTTAGAGCTGGGTTCTTTACTTTTAGAGTGCTGAATGAGTGGAATAAGCTGCCATCTGTAGTGGGTGCTGTGACAGTGAATAAGTTTAAAGCAAGGTATGATAGATACTGTGTGAATGTCGAATAGTTGTGATGAACATGATTTGGGCCTCCCTTGATGAGTCTAAGGACTCCCTGGAGTTGACTGTAATAATAATAATAATAATGTATAATGACTGGTTTGTAGTTTGCTTCATCTGTTTTAAAGCCATCTTTATGGAATGGAACAATATTACCCTCTTTCAACTTTCCTGGAAGCCTGCCAGAGCCAAGGCTTTTATATTGAACAAATTCATCAAAGGCAATGCCACCACAAACACTTTTTATCAACAAAGATGTTTTATTAACGCTTATATTTCGCCGATTTTCAACTCAGCATCATCAGAGCACGACACACTTGTAAATGCGACAGTGAGTGAGTGAAGCAATATAATTGCAAAAGACAAAAGATCTAAAGTCCTATTTTTGGTGCCCTCTAATGAAAAGAAAAAAAAAAAAAAAAAAAAAAAAAAAAACAGCAGCAGTTATCCAGGAGTTTTTCTTAGGATAACCGTCTCCCAAATTTTTGGCAAATTAATGCAACCATATTTGTTAAGGTTGGGAGAATTCTTCAGAGCCATTGCTGACTCAAAAAAGAATCTTTCAGATCTATAACGACTCCTAAATAGCACATTCGTTTTCCTCCATCTAATCCTGTGTGAAGGTGTGTCCAAAGCGTGGTCTGCCAGTCCCGACTTGCCATAGTAATAGTAGCGAATGTATCTTTCATGTTCTTCCAGGCAGATGTTCACTGATCTTCCTGTTTGCCCATAATAGGCCAAGTCACAGTCACAAGGAACTTCATACACTCCTGGGTGTGCTAAAGGGTGAAGTTTATCCTTAGGCGAGCAGATCAGAGTTGCCAGCTTGACATGTGGTTTGAAAGTGGTGCGAAGGCCATGTTTCAACAATACTTTGGCTATCTTTTCCGATGTACCTCTGATATAGGGAATAGAAATGGTCATGTTGTATTCTTGTGTATTAGGGGAGAGCAGAGTAATGGGCCTATGTAGTATTTTATCTATTTTGTAGGGATTGTAGCCATTGGCTAACAACGTATGGCGCAGGTATTGGAGTTCAGTGGTCAGAGCTGTATCGTTACAACAAATTGCTCTGGCTCTGTGTGTAAGTGTTTTTAAAATGCCATACTGTTGGACTGGATGATGATGTGATTGTTTATGTAGGTGTCTTCCTGTGTGTGTAGGCTTTCTGTAAATAGAAAAAGATAATGATCCATCTGAAAGGCGGGTGACTAACGTGTCAAGAAATGGTAAACCGTTATTTGATTCTTTTTCTACTGTGAAGTGAATTTTGGGGTGTTGGCTGTTTAGGTAGGTGACAAAAGCATCCAAAGTGTCTTGTCCATGGGGCCAGGTGGCAAACACATCATCTACATAGCGTAACCACACTTGTGGTTTGTATGTAGCTGTGGTAAGTACTTTGTTTTCAAAGCGTTCCATGTAAACATTTGCTAACGGGGGAGAGAGCGGGGGGAACCCATAGCAGTACCATTAATCTGTTTGTATTTTTGAGTCAGCAATGGCTCTGAAGAATTCTCCCAACCTTAACAAATATGGTTGCATTAATTTGCCAAAAATTTGGGAGACGGTTATCCTAAGAAAAACTCCTGGATAACTGCTGCTGTTTTTTTTTTTTTTTTTTCTTTTTTTGTTAGAGGGCACCAAAAATAGGACTTTAGATCTTTTGTGTTTTGCAATTATATTGCTTCACTCACACACTGTCGCATTTACAAGTGTGTCGTGCTCTGATGATGCTGAGTTGAAAATCAGTAAAATATAAGCGTTAATAAAACATCTTTGTTGATAAAAAGTGTTTGTGGTGTTGTTAATACCGTGAAAAATAAGTCATGAATAACCATCAACACCTAAGCTTATCTGTTAGAGGCAATGCCAATTCTCTTGAATGTTAACATAGTACATGGGCTGACATCAAGTCCTATTTCTGTGTTCACATTCATATTTTTTAAAATGCTGAACACCTACTGTTCATCTACTTCAATTTTTATATGCATTTCTGTCACATCAGCAACTGCAAAATCTCCACTGGTTTGATATGCCTTTGAAAAATGATCACTCAGAAACTTAACTGTTTCTTTTGAGTCAGTCAACCTCCTACCATAGTCATTTTTGCTCTTACTTGCTGTATTAACAAAAAACTCTGTGCGGTTTACTTTGGTATGCTTAGATAATTTTGTTTTTTGATAATCTGGTTTTGTCTTTCTTACCATACTAGTCAATCTTCTTGCTTGTCCTTTGTACTGTTCATTAGTATGCCGATCACCTTTTCTTTATATTCCCTCCATAGTGATTCCTTTTTTCACAGCTCTTGCTTTATAACTCTACTCATTATCTTAAGTAAATCCTTTGAATCTTCAGAGGGGAGATGGTTCAGAAATCTTCTGAAACATCTCTCCCCACTTGGTTTATCCTCCTAACCTTGGATATGCACTCCAAAACTGCTTCTCTCAAACAATCTCTGACCACTTCCCATGCATTATAATATTCTTTGCTTGTCGGTCTTTCCTTCTCAAGTCATACCACTCAAAGATGATTCCTAAATATCATAATTACCAGCTTTATAATTCAACATAAATTCTTTTTTGACAGAAAATTCAATGTTTGGCAATTTCCCAGAGCAAGACTGCATGTCATTCTCCCCAGTAGGAGGCAGAATGTCTATCTTTCTTAAGGATATATCTTCAGATTCAACATTCTCAAATCAGTGGTCCCTCTATATAACATGTTGTATCAGGTAATTATTCCTTAGTAACTGTATAAATTAAACTTTTATCTTGCTAGGCCCCCTTTTCTCCCTCCAATTTATGTCACCCCATAGTTAAAGTCTCCCATAATAATTGTTCATCCTGCACTAATTGTGCTGGGTGAACACCCTACACTGCTGATACATGGTATCTACATGTGCTTATGGACTCCCTGGTCTACAGAAACATCCAACAATATATTTTGTCCTATTAGCCTCTATATCACACCACACAGCTTCAAATGAACTATCTCCCGAAGACCTAAAATTCTCTTTAACTACTTCTAATTTTGTGGTTGTAATTCTTCAGCTACCATCAGCAGTACCCCATCTTCTATCCCATTCCCTCTATCCTCCTGAAAATATAATATATAATACCTTGTACATTCTATCCTTGTAACTGTATCATTATCTGTAAACGAGGTCCTACTGATGCCTATAATATTTAGCCAAGCCAAACTGGCCAGCCCAAAACTCCTCTCCCTTATTCCTGATATTTCCTGCATTCACGTACAGGGTGGCTAAAATTAAAGAGGAGTTGTTTAGAGTCCTGTAGCAAAAAATTGTGTTGGACAAAATGCAACCAAACTTGGTGTAAGCACCCTTTGGAACATGGAATTTTTATTTACAGAAGATAAAAAATAGTACAAAATTCTGCCACCAGTGGACATTTGCACTATAAGCTCATGATATTTGCATAATCTCACTTTTTTTCCCTACTGACGAGTTGGTGAATATATAGAAGACCAAAACAGATTCACATCAGTTTGATAAGACTGAAGTGCTATGAATCTTGCCTTACCAGAACATGCATGCTAGTCAAGCTTTACTATCAACAATGTGTTAATGCTAATACCATGATATGAGAATTCTGCCGTTTCAAGGAGAGGGGAAATGGTCCAATGAAAATAGCAAATCGTAGAATAATGATTTCATGATTTGAAGATAGCACATCTTTAGCAGCGAGCTCAGAACGAGATTGCAAACTGATTATGCCTGAACAAGTTGACGAAGTTGCAACTGTCATTGTAGAACATGTAATAAATAATGCACAAGGGTCCAGCAGTGCTTGGGCAATATCAAGGCAACTGGACATACCGTATTCAACTGTGTGAAACATCCTGCATCAAATGCTGAGGTTTTTCCCCTACAATCTTATACTCAAACTTTGCTTAATGGTGATGCAGAAACTTGACTGCACTATGCCCTGACATTCTTAGCACAAATGGAGGTAGATGATGCATGGCTGTGGAAAATCTTGTAAAGTGATGAGGCACATTTTTATTTGAACAGTAGTGTTAACTCAGAAAACTGCTGCATTTGGCTGCGAATAACCTTCATATGTTCCATCAGATCCCTTTACGCTCATTGAAAGTCACAGTGTGGTGTGGTTTCATTGCATCATTTATTATCGGTCTGTACTTTTTTGAAGAACTTCACCCGACAGGACCAGTGACTTTTACCATCTCTGCTGTCAAGTATTGAGTGATGCTGTGCGACATTGTTGTTCCACAACTGCAGCAGCGAAGATGCCTTGACTCTACCATATTCATGCAGGATAGAGCACCACCACCTCACATTGGATTGCCAATACAGCAAATGCCACGAAAACACTTCACAGAACACAGAGTGATTAGTCATGCATTTGCCACAGCATAGCCACCTCAATCACTTGATCTTAGTCCCTGTGACTTTTGGTTGTGGGGAAGGGGGGGGGGCATCAGAAGTGTGTGGTGTATGAAGGACATGTTCCTGATTTAGTAAACTTGAAAGAAAAATAATGCAGCATGTGATGAAATCAATGCAGATTGGTTTCATTCCACTGTAGAAAATGTCATTCACAGAATGCAGTTCTTAGAACATCTGAAAGGAAGAAATATTGAATCACATCTGTAAATTATACAAACACGAAAAATGATTTGTTGTGTACCTTCTAACCATTACTGTTTAATTAAACCCAAACCATGTGGTTATAGTGCCCAATGTCCCCTGGTGGCAGAATTTTGTACTATTTTAATCTTCTGTAAATAAAAACCTCATGTTCCAGAGCGTACCTACACCATATTTGGTTGAATTTCATCCAATTTTTTTTTTGTTACAGAGCTCAGAACACCTCCTCTTTAATTATGGCCACTCTGTAAGTACATTTCAACATCCCCTTGTATCCATAATTACCCTTGTGTAATGTCATTAACAACTCATTTTAATCAGAAACCTGTGAACTTGCATTAAGTATTGCATAACTACTTCCAAATTGACTTTTCCTGAGAGGGGGATGTGCTGGTCTTACTAAAATTTTAAAGCCGTTCATGGGTACCAAAAGCTTGGGAAACACTGATCTATTAATATTTATTAATATTATTTACAAATTAAAGAGTGGTCAGAGCCTGAGGCACTCCATTAATCACTCTCATTCATCGTGACTAAATTTCACTTCATATCCAATTCCATTTCCTCCAACTTATTCCAATTCAACATCCCCTTGTACCCATAATTACCCTTGTGTAATGTCTTTACCAACATATTTGACTTGGAAACCTGTGAAATGGCATTCAGCATTGCATAATCATTTCTTATCACAAGGATGACTACATTTAACACTTGATTGCATTCACCCCCTCCACCAGTATCTCTAGTTTCCCTGGTTTTGCACTTCCAAACTCTAACTAAACAAAACTTTCTCCAAATATCTAATTCCACACCCATTTAAATATAATCAATCAGGCATATAATTCCTTCATCCAGTCCTTCATTTGTCTTGCACAATCTTCTCACTGCCTCATTAGTAATCATGGCCCATCCTCACAACTGTTACTTATCATGCTGAGGCAGCAAATTCACAATTTTCATTTCTCCTTACTCTTCATTTTTTCTTATTTCATATCTTCCCTTATTGCTTATTTCTGCCTGTTCAAATCATTTGTTCCTTTCCTAAACTAACAGCTTCCCTAACATCCATGATTTTTTGTATCAGGGAAACATGCTTTTGTAACTTACTCATTAAGTATACCTCTTATCTGTCCATGCACTTCAATGGATACTTCACATCCATGTAATTAATGACTTGTAAACACATCAAGGCTGTTTCAGTGTTAATCATGGCATCACCCCATATAATTAAAATTATAATTACTTGTTTTTATTTATCAGTTTTATTTGTTTGTTTAGTATATTTCTGAAGTACCCTACACTAAAGCAAAAAAGTTTTACTTTAATGGAACATGCAGAAAAATAAACAGTAAAACATGTTATATTATTATTATTACACACATGCAGCTCATCATACCATGCTTTAAACACACTCGAATTCTCTGCAGACACAACACTCTCAGGCAAGGCATTCCAATCATGCACAACTCTGCATGAAAAAAACCTGCTTCTCACTCCCCTACTCACACCCTCTTTATACAGTTTCCAGGGATGACCTCCGGTTCTCCCCTGATCTCCCACTATTTTCTGTAGAACCTCTCCAGCATTGATTTTATAACAACCTCTTAATAACTTGTAGGTCTCTATCATACTTCCCTCTTCCTCCTGTCCATCAGACTATACAAATTACATCTTCTTAATCTTTCCTCATACTCGACATTCCAGAGGTTAGAAACTACCTTAGTCAGTTGCCTCTGGACAGTTTCGAACATCTCTTCATCCTTCTGAAAACCAGGTGACCAAATCTGGGCACAAGAGTCTATGTGTGGCCTAATCAAAGCCTTAATCAATGGAACAAGAATCTCCCTACTTCTCCAAGTCAGTGTCCTCTGCATCATTCCAAGAAGTCTTTGTGTTGTCTTCACAATTTTGGCTATGTGTCCCCTAAATTTCAGATCCTTATCCACTATCACCCCCAGATCTCTTATTTCCTCCACCTCCAACAATATACCCTCACCAAGCATAAATTCTGTATCCCATCTTTGTTTTCCAAATTTTAAACCCTTACATTTTGCAACATTGAACTCACATTCCCATGTTAGACAGCACTTAATTTTAAAAAATTAGCAGACATATATTTCATATAGAAACAGTACAAAATATTTGTTTCATGCTAACAAATATCAGTGTTTATTACACAGTGATGATGATGCACTTCTATCAATACACCAATATGGAACAAATAGGCAAATGAATGCAACAACCAACAGTCAGTCTACAAACAGCAAGTACCTCATGTTAGAATGATCATATCATACAAATTATTATTATTATTATTTTCTTGATCCCCATGGGGTAACAAGACTCATCGTGGGAGATTAGCACTGATGAAAACAAAGTCTATCATACAACTTTTTAAAATCATCCACTGTCTGCACGACTCCACCTAAGCAATGCATTCCATGATGTTACTACTCTCCATGAAAAGGACTTTCTCTTATCCTTTTACTCACAACCTCATTTTGCAACTTCCAGGAATGGTGTTAAAGATACCAAGCTATTATAAACCTGGTTTTAATCCATTTCCCAAGTTAACAAACAGACAAGTAATGCAAGTCTGGGTGACCCGCACGTAGTAATGGATAAAGGGAAATGGATTAAAACCAGGTTTATTATTATTATTATTATTATTCCGGGAAACTCCAAGGAGTCGATAGACTCATCGAGGGAGGCCCTAACATCATGTCAAGAACAACTATTCAACATTCACACAGTATCTATCATACCTTGCCTTGAACTCATTCACAGTCGTAGCACTCACAACAGACTCTGGAAGCTTATTCCACTCATTTACCACTCTCTCCAAGTAAAGAACCTAGCTCTAACACCCTTATCAACCACGCTCTTGCCCAGCTTCCATGCATGGCCCCTAGTCCTCCCACCACCAGTCATATTTTCAAAAATATCTTCTGGATCAATCTTATAAAAACCCTTCAGTAATTTGAATGTCTCAATCATATCACCCCTCCTTCGCCTATCGTCCAATTTCTGCAACCCACAAATCTTCAACCTGTTCTCATAAGGTTCATTTCATAGACCTGCTATCATCTTGCTCACTTGTCTCTGGATCCTCTCCACCTGCTCCCCATCAAAAAGAAACCCTGCCATCCAGATCTGGGCAAAGAAGTCCAGATGGGGTCTTATCAAGGCTTGATACAGAGGAACAACAACTTGTTCGTCTCTGCATGTTAAAGTATTTTTCAGAAGCCAAGTGATTTGGTGAGCTGTTTTAGTCACTTTTGCAATGTGCCCCCCCCCCCCCCCCAAACTTCAACTCCCTATCCACCAACACTCCCAAATCCCTGGCCTCATCAATCTCCTGGAGTATGGTTTCACCAATGCGATATACTGCTGCTATTCTTTTCACCCCAAAGTGCACAACCTTACACTTTGCCACATTAAATTGACATCCATTTTTCCTAGCCCAGTCCTCCAAACTATCCAAATCATCCTGTAAAATTTTGACATCCTGTGCACTCACAATTGCTCTACCCAACTTTGCATCATCAGCAAACAAGTGAACACTTCCTCTCAGATCCTTTCCAATATCATTGATGAACAAATTGAAAAGCAGTGGTCCAAGAACAGAGCCCTGTGGCACTCCACTAGTCACAAGACGTCTTTTAGACTCCACTCCTGAATAAACCACTCTTTGATATCTCTCCTTCAACCACCCTCCTATCCATCTCACCAACCCTATATCCATACCCATCTGCTCCAGTTTACTGATTAGGGTTCCATGTGGTATCCTATCAAAGGCCTTGGCAAGGTCCAGTAGTATCACTGTAAACCCATTACCCGTATCCAGTTCAGCCGTCACTGTGTTATAAAACATGAGCAAGTTACTTAAAAAATAAATAAAAAATAAAATAAAAAAATCAAATCCTCTTGCAGGGCTGCCACATCTGCAATATTACTAATAATCCTTCACAGCTTCACATCATCCGCAAACAACTGAATATCCCCTTGCAATCCACTGACAATGTCATTGATACAAAGGTTAAACAATATAGGTCCCAGTACTGAGCCCATGCGACACCACTTGTAACTCTCTGCTTCCGTGAAACTTCCCTACCATACACAACTCTCTGATACCTATCGGACAGCCAATCCTGAATCAAGTTGACGAATCTGACATACAGACCCATGTGCTGCAACTTAAATATCAGCTTATCACGTGGCACCCTGTCAAATGCCATCGCTAAGTCTAAGAAAATGGCAGTATATGCCTTTTCCTCATCTAATGCTCTTGTAACTTTATCATAAACGGCTAGCATATTGCTAAAACAAGAGCACCCCTTCACAAATCCATGTTGACTCTCACAGATAACATTACCCTCATCTGCCCAATACTGTATGCGGTCCTTCACTACTTTCTCCAAGATCTTACTAACTACTGATGACACATAAACTGGCCTATAATTAGACACTTCCAGTCTGCTACCGCCCTTATGCAATGGCACTATCTTACCTTCCTTTCATTCCATTGGCACCTTTCCTGAAGCCAGACTTTCATTGAAAAGCCAGGTCAAAGGCACTGTCAATTCCCTAGCACATTCTCTCAAAACTCGTGGTGAAATACCATCCAGTCCCACAGCTTTACTGACATCCAGGGTACTCAGTATTTGAAACAAACTCTCCTCCTGTACCTCTAAACCTCGAACCTGCCCAATCCCTCTAGCATTAAAACTGACTCCTCCAGGATGAAATACTTCAATAAAATGTTCATTGAACAATTCCACTATGTCCTCTGCATCAGTCACTCTATTCCCATTATTATCCCACAATGTCATTCTTCCACAGTCATTTCTCCTCCTATTGGCCATATATCTGTAAAATTCAGTAGGATTTTCTTTGGATCTTATGGCCATTTTCTTTCATATTCCAGTTTCGTCTTCCTTACCATACTAGTTACTCTTCTGGCCTGTGTCTTATACTCTACATGCATCTTCTCTTCACCTGTCTGCTTATATCTCTTCAATAGCCTCTTTTTCGCATGCAATTCCTGTTTAATATTGTTTATCATCCACTTTACTCCAAATTGTGTCCTCTTGTTCACTTGTGGTATACAACTTACCATTGCTACTAACAAATATTCTTTCATAATTTCCCACGTACTAATGATATCCCAGCCTTCCAATTCCTCCCCCCATGAAACTTCCCCAAGTTGATGACTAAGTCTATTATAATCACCTGCCTTATAATTCCACATACGTTCCTGTCTATTTGATACTCTGCATGTCTTTTAATTTTCCAAGTCAAAACCATATGGTCACTCTCTCCAACTGGTGGGAGAGATGTCAACTCAGTTATTATCAACTCTTCTGATGCTATAACCAAATCCAAAACTCTTGAACATCTTGTTCCCTCTATTACATGTAGCCTAAGACATTTGTTCCTCAAGAATTCTAGAAATTCCATTTCCTTATTGCTACATGCATCTTCCTTTCCCCAGTTTATACTACTGTGGTTAAAATCTTCCATAACAATCATTCTTCTTGCACTTGCCAAACTCAACTGTCTAAACATTTCCTGGTCCCCACCCTCTGTACTCCTGGGTCTGTAGCAACACCACACTAAATATCCTGTCTTGCCCACCTCTACCTCACACCATATGCTTCAAAATCATTAGTGCCACTGCCTTCCAAAGTCTCCACTCTTAGAGGACATAGGTCGTCACTTATCATAAGCAGTACTCCACCAGCATGCTTTCCCTTCCTATCCTGCCAAAAAATGCTGTACCCAGTGACTTCTATTCCTGTCATTATATCCTCTTCTGTCAACTACGTCTCAGTGATCCCAATAATTTTTGGCCAGGCTGATACTATCTGCGCCACCAATTCCTCTCCTTTATTCCGGACACTCCTGGCATTTGTATAAAGCATATAAATGCTGTTGTTTCTATACCCAGTATTATTCCCTCATTATCCCAATTTATTCAAATTATCCAGCAAAATTTTAACATAATCTTTATTATCTATTGCTCTAACCAATTTTGCATCACTGGCAAACAACTGAATAGTTCCTCTTCATTTTCTACAGCAATCCCTCGATTAGTGAGCCTAATGTGTTCTTTAAAACAGGTGCATTAATCAAAAATGTACTAATCGAATATAATAACCTATGGGAAAATGTATAATTCATTCCTCAGATTTCTTTTTTAAACCTTAAGTTTTTTTATAAAAGAATTAGTGTATGTCTCATGTCCTAGTTAAAGGAAAATCATGAAGCTGAAAGACAATAAAACATATTCAGAATATAAATTTATTATTCTACTTCTTAACAAAGAATTGAGCTAACGTAGTTTGGCGGGCATTTGTTTATTTTTTTTCATACAACCGACGGTATAGCCCTATTGCCTCTTCTACTGTTCTGCAAATTTTACTGCTTCTCTCTTCATCAGGATCAGTCTCTAAGTATTGCTGCTTAAAAATTCGACTGTACAAAAAATATTTTCAAATTGTTTCTGTGAAATCTCTTTTGGCTGACTATCAGTGGTTAAATTTTCTTTACATTCTTCGGGATCTTCCCACTGTGCATCTAAATTTAGCAGGTCGGAATCACTCAATTCTTCAGAATGAGATTTAATTAACTCTTGGATGTTATCACTGAAGAGGAGAAAGAAATGTAGGACGTATGAATTGGTCGCCATCACACGAAATCGCATGCTTTATAGATAAAATTTCCCAACTGTTATACAAGCAAAATAGTTACCACTTTAAAAACTACAATGATCATAAAAGAGAAGTTAATTTTTCGATGTGTAATAATAAACAACTCATCCCAGAAAACAGATTGATTACCCTATTATCGGAATGGAATTTCCTTTTTTTTGACATGCGCAGAAAGGTTGAAGGGTCTCAAATCTGTGAGCATACTATAGCAGACGACATAAATTTTGGCAGTAAAAATTTGGAACACAGTATACATAGTGTACATAAAAGTAGTGTACTATGCCATTAAAAATAACTTTGTAAAATGTTTTAAACTGGTAATTAAATTATTTCATTCTGGTGAGTGATTTTTTAAAATAGTTAGCCATAAAAATTTATAGATAGAAAATTTTTAAAATCTGTAACATTTATTTTTAAGATGTATATAGGCACACTAATCGAATTTGGGTATCGAAAAAAATATTGCACTAATCGAAAACGCACTAATCAAGGGATTACTGTATATCATTAATGTACAAATTAAATAGCAGCAGCCCAAAAATAGATCTCTGTGGCATGCCATTAGCCACAGGCCTTCTACTGGAGTCTACTCCTGAATAAACTACTCTCTGATATCACTACATCAACCACATCGCCAACTTTATATCCATCACCATGTCCTGTAATTTATTAATTAAAATTCCATGTCAGATGTAATTCAAATGGAATGAAAATTCCTATCAGATGCCTTTGCAAAGTCCAGCAGTATCACTGTAAACCCATTACCTTTACCGAATTCAGCTTTCACTGTATTGCAAAACATGAGAAAGTTACTGAGGCATGACTTACCCTTCACAAAACTATGTTGTCCCAATAGAGTATCCCCTTTCTATCTATCTATCCTGTATTTTACTCTTGACCAACTTCTCCAGCACCATGACTATAACTCCTGATATGCTGATCAGTTGGTAATTTGCTACAGCAGTCTTGGAGCCTCCTTTATGCAATGGAACTATTTCTCCCTCTTTCCACCCTTTTGGGACTAACCTAGATAATAGACTTACATTAAACAATGTGATCAAAGCCACTGCCAATTCCCTAGCACTTTCTCGTGAAACTTGAGCTGATATACCATCTAATCCCTTAGCTGTATTCCCATCAAGGTTCTATAATATGCTATGCACATCCAGTTCATTTACTTCATGTTTCCATAAAAGACTTTGCATCACTTGTTACTGCAATGTCTTCACCTAGATGATATATTCTTGCAAAGTGTTCATTTAGTAATTCTACTATTTTGTCTGATTCATTAATTCCCTACCACTGGCATTCATTAAAATCATTTTGTAATAAACATTTTTCCTTTTACTTGCAACACACCAAAATAACTTTTGGGGATTATCTTTGGTCTGTACTGCTAACTTCCTTTCATACTCTGCCTTTGCCTTTCTTATTACACTAGTTACTCTTCTGGCCTGTGATTGTACTGCTCAAGTAACTGCTGGTCACCTTTCTCCTTAAATTCTTGCCAAGATTTTTATTTATTTATTTATTTTTTTAGCAGATGCAGCTTAATGATGGTATTTGTCTATTTAACACCCATTCGATTTATTCTCCTGACTCTAGGTATGCAATCTGCTATTACTTCATTCAACATTCCTTTACCACTTCCCATGCACTATCAATATCTAGCCCTTGCAATTTCACATGTCATGACACTGATCCAAGCAATTTCCTAAGTTTGTCGTACTTCTCAGACCTGTAATTCCACATATATACCCCCCCCCTCTTAACTGAAAATTCCACACATTTAGTCACCTCCCAGGTCAAGACCATATGATCACTCTCACCAATTGGTGGCATTGTGGTTATATTTTTTATAGATGCATTCTCTGATGCAATTACTATATGTGTAGATGATGAGGTTTGCTGTTGTGAATGGATTGAGTGGTGGAGAGAGAGTAGGGTAGGTTCCCTCCCTTGACGAGTCTTTGGACTCCTTGAAGGTGTCACGTAATAATAAAATTTTAAAAAAATAAAATGAAATAAAAAAATGACCAACCTTGTTGGCCGAGTGGTTAGCGTATCCACTCTTAAGCCAAAAGATGCGGTTCGAATCCTGCCATGAACATGGATGTTTGTGAGTGTCTGCAAAAATACTAGTGGTAGTGGGCAGTAGATGGCATTGGTATAGATGATGTGGTTTACTGTAATTGGTGGATTGAGTGGTGGAGATGGAGGGTTGTAGAGTAGATGCCCTCCCTCGATGAGTCTTCGGACTCCTTGGAGATGTGAAGTAATAATAAAATAAAATATATTTAGCAAACTCCTAGTACACATGCTGCCTCGAGTAACTATTCCTTAGTAACTTGCATAAATTCCATTTCCTTCCTCTCATGTGTCTTCTCCTCCTTCCAATCTATGTTCCCATAGTTGAAGATGTCAATAATAATTACCTGCCCTCTACTCATTGAGCTTATTTGCCGATGATGGGGATGGTAGGTGCATACTATCCCCATTGTCCTTGACATCCCCTTGATCTACAAAAACAACCAACTGTATATTTTGTTCTGCTGACCACTATCTCATACCAGATGACCTCAAATTTGCTATTTTCACTGGCCTGAAGTTAAACTCCTACCCCCATTGGTTGTAGTTCACTGCCTATCATCAATAATACTCTGTCCCACTCATTTCTTTCTGTCCTCCATGAAAACACTATATCCTTCACATTCTATCCCACTAAATATATCATCTGTCAGCCATGTCTCACTAAGCCCTTTTTCCAATAACATTTGTCTAGGATGAACTATCCAATTCTAACCCCCCCCCCCCCTATTGTGAATGCTCTGGCATTAGTGTACATAAAAATGATTTGCCCTTAGGATTGTCCTTACAGTTTATATTGTAACACCAACTTGGGTATTACTGTCACAAGTAACACCAACTTGGGCATTTCTTGCACATTCTTACAAACAACTCCCTCAATGGTATCTGTGTACCCACTCAACAGCTCCCCCCCCCTTCAAAAAAAAGCTCTAGTTTCCCTGATTTTGCACATCCACTTTCACTTCATTTAACAACACTTTCTGAACTCTGAATACCAAATCCATTCAGATACAAACCATCCTTCTTGTATAAGTCCTTTTGTCTGTAAAACTCACTCTACACATCCACAAATTCCACATCATTCCTCCTGCATAACCTACAGATTAATTCCTTCACTATTATGGCTCCGTCTTCTCAGCAAAACACTGCCATACTGCACAGACCCAATACCTTGAGTCTCTCACTCTTTTCTTTTGCAACTTTAAGTAACTCTTTCATGTCCTCCCTCATACCATATTTTTCTGATTTCAAATCAATCGTCAGCCAAAATAATCAGCTTTCACTTTATCCTCCTGCATTCTAATAGCCTCTCTAACACCATTAATCTTTGCACCTAGGAAGCATGATTTTATCACCCTCTTGCCACTCTTTCCTTCTATTTATTCTTCTCTCTTAGTCAAGCATCCCTTTCTCATTTCTGACACAGCTTTCTTTCTGTTCTCAGCTGAGCCACTCACCAGATATTTCTGAATGCACTCCAGCTCGCATTTCGTCTTGTGTATCACTCTGCATTAACGTGCTATCTCCTTCATTACAGTCAACTCTTAATTCTTTACATCTGTGATATTATTATACCTTTGATTATCACTTATATACTATCTCTCTCTCTCTCTCTCTCTCTGTCAGGTCACTTTTAATCTCTCTTTCCTTTCCTGTTATATCATCGCATGCATTTTTGCACGTATTGTCTATTCTGTCCACTGCTTCAATCGCTTGACCTACACTTCTGGCTTTCGTAGCATTTTTGGCACACTCTCCCACCACTATCAATTTCAAACCAAACTCCATTTGCTTTAGTTAATGCAGACATTGCACTGCATGAGGTCCCTCTGGTTGAATTCCCTAAACAATGATGCTTTAGATACTAATGTTCTGTTTTGCATTGTTGCCACTGTATTCAACTTACCATGCAGAAAGACTATATTAACTATATTTAAATAAACATTTTTACTTAAAACTAATTACCACCACAATACAATCTAGTTCTACTACTAGAAAGGCTATATTAACTATATTTAAATAAAAATTTTTACTTAAAACTAATTAATACCACAATACAATCAAGTTCTGCTAGTATGATTTTTAACTATCACTATTTTCTATTTCACTATTGCTATTTTCGCTATCATTAGATGCCACATAACAGCTTGTTCTGTGGTGAAAAAAGATTAGTAAACCCTTAAATCTCAAAAGTTGGGTCTCACACAACACAGTATTGAGACCAAATACAATATACAAGGGCTGTTCAATAAGTAATAAGACTAATTTTACTGTCGCGAAACCACTCATCACAATATTAATTTCTGTGGAATAAAGAAATGTTGCTGTCTGTATTTAACAAAAGAGGTTGATAGATGGCATATACAGGCTAATGTGCCAGAGTGTCACGTGACTAAACGCAAGCTTGTTTTGGCATGCCTATGAGCCGCAACCAGTCGCCGAAATGGAAGCGTCCTTGGAACAACATTATGCGATTAAATTTTGTGTGCGTTTGCAAAAATCGGCATCGGACACTTTTAACATGATACACGAAGCTTTCCACGATGGAGTAATGTCGAGGGCAAGTGTTTTTCGCTGGCATAAAACTTTTAAGGAAGGATGGCAAAATGTGGAAGATCTTGAACGTGAGGGAAGATCTTGAACGTCCATCACAGAGACAATGGTCAACACAGCAGCGATTATCATCAAGGAGGATCGCAGAATTACAGTACGCCAGCTGCATTTTGTCCTGAATATTTCTGTGGGAAGTGTTCACTCAATCATGCCTGAACATTTGGGACTGAAACGTGTTTGCGCCCGATGGATTCCTAAACTCTTGATACCGGAGCAAATGCAGCATCGAGTGGATGTGTGCACAGAATGGAAAGAAAGACTGGAACAAGAAGGTGACAACTTCTTAAAACACATCATTACAGCAGATGAAGCTTGGTTGTATCACTATGACCCTACAATGAAACAACAAAGCAGTGAATGGAATCATCTGTCTTCGCCTACCCCCAAGAAAGCAAAAACTGTAAAATCAGCTGGTAAAGTTATGACCATAATGTTTTTTTACTACAAAGGCATTGTTTACCAACACACTGTAGAACCCAGGAATACTGTAAACGGCTCATACTATGCGGATGTTTTATGGACAATGGTACAGCACATCAAAAGGAAGCATCCATTGCTGAAGAATGGCTTCTTATTGCACCACGATAATGCAAGGCCATATATTGCTGGTTGTGTAGTGGACGTTTTGCAGAAGAACAACATAGATATCCTACCACACCCTCCATACAGTCCTGATCTCGCACTGTGCGATTTCTGGCTGTTTCCTCAGCTCAAGAAACCATTAAGAGACCGCCATTTCGAAAGCAACAAAGCATGTGTAAAAGCTGCGGAGGTAGTTTTGAAAGAACTCTTAAAAAATGGACTTTCACATGTGTTTAAGAAGTAGACACAACGTTGGGACAAATGCATCGTGTCTCACGGTAGTTACTTCCAAAAAGACCATGTAAATGATGATGATTAAAGTTAATCTATTTTCTGTATAAATATAGTCTTATTACTTATTGAACAGCCTCCGAAAATTGGAAAAATGGTTGTCTTCTCCATAGAACATATTATAAATTAGGAATGTCAATTCAAAGAAAGTTAGGAGATCTTATTACACCATCCAATTAAATCACAATGTTTGTCTCTCTATCCTGAAAACTTGGTAGATTCTCATAGTATGTAAATATCAGAAATTAATTAACTGTTTGATCATAACAGCGTATGCCACATCCTAGAAGGATGTGGCATATGCTGTTATAGATTAACCAACTATTGCATTTACCTAGTATTCTATTCTCCTTGAATTGCTTGTTTGTTCCTCACTGATGGCATACTGTTAGTTTTAATATGAAATATTTTTCAGTAAAGTACTGTGTTTCAATCTAAAAAGTCAAAGCTATCTGATTTTACAAGCATCGATGAAAAAGAGTTTTAAGCCCAATGCTGGTTAATAGCAAAGTGAAGGCTCTTCAAATAAGTGAGTTATTAGAATGTACTGAAATCCAAGTTTTTACCAAGTTAACCAAAAGATTGAAATGTATATAACATCATACTTTAAAAAATATCATACGTAAAAAAAAAGACAAAGTAAAACCCATTATTAAGTTTATATAAATCATAACAATTCTTTTGTTGCCGTCTACTGATATGAAAATTTACTTACCCCCTTCATCTTCAGAATCAGTCATAAATGTTTCCTGCATTGTTTCTGGAGCTACAACTTTATACTTTTCTTCTGTGACAGTTGTTGTAGTGGTTGTGACTACTGTTTCAGTAACTACTTTCAGTGTTTCCACTACTGATATATATCCAAGTCGTTGGGCAATTGAAAGTGCTGTTTGTCCTTGCTATTGTTTAAAAGAATAACATTATGAAACAAATGCTTTTAAGAAATCTTAATTAATATAATATCACTTCAGTATCTTAGACAAATACAGTAGATTCTGATTAATTGGGACACATCAGGACTACATCATTTTGACCCAATTAAGTGGCTTTCTCAATTATGTATATTTCATGTTAATAGCTAAAAGTATAAAAAGACAAATTAACATTTCACCAAGTAACAAATTATTTATTCAAATTAATCACAACAGCAAAATTTGTATTTAAATTTCCTACAACAGATTAAAACATTTAAATTTCCTACCAGCATCACCTAAAAAAGCTGTTGGTGGTGGTGGGGGGGGTGAGTAGGTGTTTTTTTTTTTTATCTGATCCACATATAAAAGGCCACAAGACCTATAGTGCATTAGTGCTGTGTGTGGGCAAGAAGAATAGAAGAAAGGAGGAATCTGGAACAGTCCCCCCCCTCCTCCCCACTCTGCCTTCCTCAAAGATTACAACCCTCAGCTGTTCAAACAAAAGACAGTGAAGTTGGTTCGATAAGTTACAAGATGGACTGTAAAAGGGTGTTGGTTAGCAGTGGCTCTTTTTAATGATTTTGGAAATCATTAAAAAAGAGCCAATCAAAGTCTGTGAGAGAATGATTGAAGTGGGTATGTGAGAGAATGAGGAATCATTAATTACATGGATTGCCCTCTTCTGGATAGTTTCATATGATAAATTCTTCTGGATAGTTTCATATGATAAATTCTTCTGGATAAATTCTATGATTAGTGATAGAATCACTAATCATAGAATTTTGGTGCACCATCCCAAACATAGGTGCAATATTCCATGATTGGGTAGATTTGGGCTTTGTATAGGGTTAGCAGTTGTGAAGGTGTTAGGCAGTATCTTGTATGAAAAAGTACACCAAATTTTATGGCAACTGCTAGTTGATATGTGGTTGTGCCAGGAAAGATTGAAGGTACAGGTAAGTCCAAGAAGAGAAATCTGATCATGTGTGGATATCTCAGTATTACTGAGGTAAGGATGTGGAATGTGAGCTCATTCTTGCAAGAGATCAGATAGAACTGAGTTTTTGTGGCAGTGAAATTTACAAGGTTGTTCTTTCACTACTGGGATATAGCTAGAAGATATGAATTCAAGTCCCTGGTCATGCTTGAGGATTCTAATACTTGAGCATTATGAGGTTTATCGAATGAAAAGGAGGAATGGAGTGTACTGTCATTGGCAAAGCTATGGATAGGATTAGAAATATGTGAACGCAGGTCATTTATACACATGAGGAAGAGAGTGGGTGAAAGAACAGACCCCTGGGGTATGCCTGTATTGGTGGGAAAATCTGAGGAGAATAAACCATCCACCATGACATAGTGAGTGACCTATGAGAAAGTTAGTGATCCAGTTGAAAAGTGTGGAAAGCAGACCGTAGGATGCCAGTTTGTTAAGTAGGCCCCTTTGCCAATCCCGACTAAATGCCTTTGAAATGTCGAGGCTAATCACATGAGTTTCTACAAATTTCCTCATGGTCTGAATCCAGAGGAGGGTGGTGAAAGCAAGAAGATCAGCTGTAGATTGCAAGTGACAGAATCCATACTGTTGATCACTGATCAGTTGATATGTCTCTAGGTGGTTCAAGAGTTGGTTTTTTGATGACCTTCTCCATAATTTTAGAGAACAGAAGTGAGGGCAATAGTGAGCAGCTGGTTGTGATGTGTAGTGATTCATAGTGATGTGTCATTTACATGCCTTAGTAATTTACTAACTTTTCATAATAGAGTGACAAGTGAGTTGGACAGAGGAAATGGTTCTGCAAAGGTATTTGACCACATGGGACTTTGTTAGTCAAATTGGAACAAATTGGAATGGATATAATGCCAGTTATGTGGATAAGAAAGTATTTTTAACTTGGGTATAATTATGTTAAAGATACCAAGTAATTTTAAACCTGGTTTTACTCCATTTTTCCCAAGTGAGCAAACAGACAAAATGTCAAGTTTGCACCTGCAATAGATGCAAGACTAGCTGATCCTACAGGTAGTGCAAGATCAAGGCAACTCGTGGTAAAGGTGGAGCAAGTTCTGATCACTAATCTTAATATTTACCCTTAATGCCAAAACACATCTCCAAGAAGGGGATGTATGATGTTTTGTATTAAAGGCAAGGGGCCACTACCCAGACCGGTTTCGACCTTTATGGAGGTCTCATCAGTGGGAGCCAGGCTAGAAATACCAAGATTTAGTAATGCAGCCTGGCTCCCACTGATGAGACCTCAATAAAGGTCGAAACCAGCCTGGGTAGTGGCCCCTTGCCTTTAATACAAAACATCATACATCCCCTTCTTGGAGATGTGTTTTGGCATTAAGGGTAAATATTAAGATTAGTGATCAGAGCTTGCTCCACCTTTACCACGAGTTGCCTTGATCTTGCACTACCTGTAGGATCAGCTAGTCTTGCATCTATTGCAGGTGCAAACTTGACATTTTGTCTGTTTGCTCACTTGGGAAAAATGGAGTAAAACCAGGTTTAAAATTACTTGGTATCTTTAACATATGTGGATAACAAGTTGCCTGCTGGACAAATATCAGAAAGTGGTTATGCAGAATCCAAACAAAATCTGGTGACTAGTGGTCCTAGTACTGAACCTTGCGGTCCTAGTACTGCAAGGTTCAGTACTAGGACCACTACTTTTTAATTTGTATATAAATGATATAGAAATATAGAATTTCAGTTTTCCTGAAAGGAAATATTCAGTTGTTTACTGATAATGCAAAATTAGGTAGAGTAAAGTGATTTAGAGAGCTTGCAGGATGATTTAAATAAGCTATCACTATGGGAAAAAGATAATGGGTATCAGTTTAATGAGCAGAAATGTAAGGTCATGCAATTTGGGATAAAAATACATTCCAAGTTGTGTACCACATTGTTGAAACTGTACTCCAGGAAATAGATGAAGCTAGGGATTTAGAAGTGATGCTGTAGACAGAGTTGAGGTTCAGAGGACATATTATTAAGGTAGGTCATAAGATTACTTGGTTATTGAAGAACACACTCTAATGGTTAAGTTGTTATTCCTCTTTATAAGGTCCTGATATGTCCACATCTGGATTACTGTGTTCAGATCTGATGTCCTGGGTTGGGATGAGGAAGTGGTGGAGAGGACTCAAACACAAGCAAGATGGTGAGTTGCCTGTGACAACATTCCACATTAGGAAATGTTTCCTATGAGGATAGACTGAGGATATACAGAAATAAGTTGATAAGCAAAAAAGAAAGGATGCCATAAAAACATTGAAGTTACTTAAAGGTTTTATATGATTCATACAGGGAAATGCTTCAGCACTTGGCAAAAGGGACAGAACAAGAGGTGATGCATGGAAGTTTAGTAAAATTATGGGTAGCATGTGAGGACTAGGTTTTTCGCTTGTAGTGTTGTGAATGAATGTAATAGGTTGTAGAGTCAGTTGTTGTCTCTTTGTCTGTTAATGGGTTCAGAAAAAGGTGTGAGAGATTGTGTGGGACTCCCACATTGAGTCTTCTGACACCATGGAGGTGCCCATACAATAATAATAATAATAATAATAATAATAATAAAGTACAAATCTTTTCAACAGACAGCTTCAAACAACTATAATAAATTACTAGACCATATAAAATCCATCTTTGCACCACAATTAAAAAAAAAGAAAATTGAGTTATTATATCATGAAACTGACATTGAAATACATTTCTCACACACACACACACACACACACACACACACACACACACACACACACACACACACACACAAAATGCAAAAGCTCTTCTGTGTTTGAACATTTTTAAATATTCAAACACAGAAGAGCTTTTGACAGATGAACATATTACAGAAGAGCTTTTGACAGATGAACACAGATGAACATATTAACAGATAAAACTATACAGAATCTAATGTATAAATTGTGTGTAATCTAATTATATATGTAATAATTTATGTGATGTAATAACCATATGTTTATAAACATGCAAGTATCAGTTACACTCTGTACCCTAGTTTCATGTATTTTTACCCTAGTAATCATCATGGCAATCCCATATGGTTACACATATGCATTTTAGGGTGGTTCTTATACATTTTAACTCTTAAACTGCATCATCATGTACTGTAATTTTATTTTATTTTAATAAGATAAATTGTATTGTAAATTTTATTATTTTGATCATCCTGTGTTGTAAATTTTGCTTCATTTTCTATTACCCTAAACTATAATTTGGTCTTAATGTTCCGACCATTGTTCACTGAATATTATCACATGCTATATGGTCAATCTGCTTCTTGGTGTTGGGCCACACAAGTCCTCACCAGTTGGTCCTGTTGTATGCTTTTCTGAAGGTTTCAACTCTGTGAAGACCAGTTGCTCCAGACCAGTAGAGCACCCCCCCCCGGATGGGGGGGGGGGGGGGGGCTGGCACTCACCAAAGAAAAAGGAAAAAAAAAAAACACTAGAAAATTTTCCAAAAATCTTTTCCTAATTAAAATTCATTTTTTATTTATGTTGTGTTGTGTCTTCATGTCTATATTACTTATGAATTAGCGGTCACATAAGGTGGGAATACCCTATAACTCTCAGGAATCACGGCTGCTGGGAACGCAAGGCGAACAAGTAGTGCTAGGCGGACCAAGCGCTAAACATATTTTTATCCGTTCAGCTCCGCTCCCCCCCCCCCCCAAGATTAAATCCTGAGTGTACCACTGTTCCAGACACACCATCCATACATCTCATTGGGGATCAGCCACTTCTTCTTTTTCCAGGGTCTGTCAGTATCTTCTATTATTTGAAACCCTTTCATTCTTTCAGTATGTCCATTTATTTTGACTTTCTTCTGTCAATACCTGTAAGGAGTCTTAAAGTTCTAACGATCTTTCTAACACCTATCCATTAGTCTACCTTTCAGTACATGAGATCCTCAACAGTCTCCTATGACACCACATCTCAAAAAGCAACTATCCTTTTCCTATCACACTTATTCAGGTTTCAAGTTTCATATCCATAAGTTTTACTGAAAAGACAGCTTTGTTTCTGTGGAGATATATCCATCATTTCAGGTTTTAGACAAATCTATAACTGTTGTTTTAGCCATTCCTGATTATTCTCCTGATATCTTCTTGACAGTAATTCTTCACAGCTACACATAAGCTGTAAGACAGATGAGAGAATTCAAGGTTGCACAGGAAAATGATTTGGTTTAAAACAGGCATAAAGAAGGGGGAGGATACATGCTATTCCCACTGTAAAACATCATTTAAATGGATCTTATTATATGATAGCAAGTGCATTAAGACAAATTAGATTTACATGGATAAAGGATTCATCCAACTGTATGCAAAAAAATCTGCAAATTCAGACAAATTTGTTTGTGGCAATTAGTGTAACCGACGATTCTGGATGATGGAAAGTGGATACACATTCAAATTTTCAATTCACGTGCAAAAGAGTCACATGGTAGCACTCGACAGGATAACAGGCAAAAGGCTGCGCTAAGTGAATTGTGACGGAAGCTTGTTTCATGAAGGAATAAAGTTGCAAAGTTAGATGAGTTGAAATGTCTCAAAGGAATCATCTGGATGATTTAATACTGGGAAGAATTATTGGAAAGCTTGAAGAAGGCCACAGAATTACTGATATTATTATTAGTAGTTTGGAATCTCGTGGAGTGTTGTATCTAGGCAGCATTTCAAACCAATGGAATGTGTTCCATACATTTTTTATGAGGTCACCCTCTATACCAAGGAGCATGAACACAAAATTTGTTTATAAAAGCAAAACACAAGCGACGCACCGCAGTAGGCCAGCTTGTATGTAGATATCTCATAAAACATATCTCATAAAGTATGAGATATGTTTTATGAGAGTTTTATAAAGTAGATTTCTCATAAAACATATCTCATAAAGTATGTAGATATCTCATAAAACTATGGCAAGATGTCTACAAAAAGTAGGCCACTATGACCGAAGGCCTGAAGTCTGCAACCCTTTATCCACAACTCATCTAAGCAGATGTTTTCAGTGGTGTCAAACCCATAAAAATTGGATAGACATCAATGGACTAACGTACTCTTTTCAGATGAGAGATGATTTAGCCTTTCCTTCAATTCTAGACAACACTTGATGTGGCGTAAAAGTGATACGTGAGCAGTATCACTTTTACGATTTGTAAGAATGTTCTTGAAAGGGATGGATAGGATGATAGTGAGGGTTGTGGTGTGGGACAGCATTCCAGCACTTATAGCGGAAAAAAGATACTATGACTAGTGAATGAAACATGAAACATGAGACATGAAACAAATCTGAAAACAAACCCCAACTCAACATCACCAGAGTTAAAGATCAGTACTATCAACGTGAGAAGCCTGAATGGCAAAGAAATGGAGCTAGCTGAGGAATTAGGTAAGTACCAGATCGACATAATAGGGGTGACTGAAACAAAAAAGACCAAAACTGGTGAGATCTTTATAAGCAATAAATACAAAATGTTATATTCAGGCAATGACAATCAAGGAAAAGAAGGAGTAGCCATAGTATTAAACACAAAATACGAGGCTAATCTTGAATGGCAGTCAGTCTCAAGTAGAGTAATGTGGGCAAATATGAGAATGGGTAACTGGACAATGAGACTTATTTGTGCCTATGGTCCCACAGAAGGTTCTACTAAGGTAGAAGTGGAGGAATTTTTTGACGCTCTAGAAAAAGCAACTGACACAATGAAAAAGGAAAAGTTGGTCCTTGTTGGGGATCTAAATAGCAGAGTAGGAAATGATTGCGAGACATACAAAAATATTTTGGGAAAATTTGGAGAAAAGAGCAAAGCTAATAATAATGGCAAATATCTGTTGGATTTCTGCTCAGGACATGGACTGGCTATTACTAACACCATGTTCCAACATAAAAATGTGCACAAATTCACATGGAGAGAAGAGGCAAGGAATAAGAAAAGTCTCATTGACTATGTTATTGTTGATAGTGATGTCTTCTCCCTGGTGCAGGACACCAGAGTGTACAGAGGATTTGAAATTGGAAATGATCACTATTTAGTCTTGAGCAGGATAAAATTGAATTTCATGTTGAAAATAATAACATGTAAGAAAGTTTTAAAGCGAATAAAAGTTGAGCAGCTCTCAGATGTGAACTGTAGACTAAAATACAGAAAGATTATTGAAAAGAAAATGAAAGAGTTTGAGAACAGGAATCAAACCTTGGAGATTCAGTGGCAAACTCTGAAGAAAACATTGATTGATTCTTCCAGAGAGGCATGTGGTGAGGTTATATGCAAGGATAAAAAATTCAGAACTCCCTGGTGGACACAGGAAGTTAAAGAGGCAGTGAAGGAAAAGAAGAAAGCATATCAAAAGTTCCTGGCAAATAACTCAGCTTTTACTCTTACAGAATACAGAGACAAATGTAAGAAAGCTAAACAGTGTGTAAAACTAGCTAAACAAAATTCATGGGAGGACTTTGGCAAGAATATAGAAAATAAATATCAAGAAGGTGGCAAAATATTCTGGAGGTTGTTGAAGAAGCTTAGGAATGGAAGAAAGAGTGCTGTAAAAGGAGTTCGAGATGATAAAGGTGACATGAAAACAGGAGAAAAAGATATCCTTGAAGTATGGAGTAATTACTTTGAAAAACTGCTAAATGAAATAAGCAGTGATGACAGCACAGTGATAAAAAACACTGACCAGGCATGCATTCAGGAATACATATCCATACTTGAAGTAGAAAAAGCCATCAAAGGCTTGAAATGTGGAAAGGCAGCAGGAGTAGATGATATTCAACCAGAAATGCTGAAGTATGGTGGTATAAAAGTCTTACAGTGGCTGCACTGCATAGTTCAGAAAGCCTGGACAGAGGGACGAATTCCCGATGATTGGAGTAGAGCTCTTATAGTACCCATATATAAAAAGGGAAATAAAACTGAATGTGAAAATTACAGAGGTATCTCCCTACTGAGTGTTCCTGGTAAGATCTATGCCAGTATACTTGAGAAACGGTTGAGAAGAATTGTAGAAGAAAAGCTTGGTGAAGAACAAGCTGGATTCAGGACAAATAGAGGCTGTCAGGATCAGATCTTCACTTTACGACAAATAGTCGAGAAAGCATGGAAATATAACAAAGATCTGTATTTAAGTTTTGTCGATTTGGAAAAGGCATATGACAAGGTGCCAAGAGAGAAGCTATTCAATACACTGCAGTTATATGGTGTCAATGGGGCATTATATCAAGCAATAATTAGTCTTTATTTGAGTTGTAAGTCAGCAGTTAGAATTGAAGGAAGTACAGGAAGATGGTTTAATGTTAAATCTGGTGTGAGACAAGGATGTACATTATCCCCTCTGTTATTCATTATCTATATGGATCACATTATGAAGGAAAGTGGTATTAAACCTGATATCAAAATTGGAGATGTTAATGTCAGCTCTTTGCTTTATGCGGATGATGTTATACTTCTAAATAAATCCGCTACAAGTCTGCAAGATTCTCTGACTAAATTGAATAGCTGTTGTAATAGATATGGTATGAAGGTCAGCAATAAAAAGACAATGAAAATAGGCAGAATCATTGAAAATGTCAACTGTGTTGTGAATGGAGAACCTGTGGAACAAGTAAAACATTTCAGCTACTTAGGCACGATTTTTAGTGAAGATGGTAAATTAAATATAGAAATAGACAACAGAATCAGCAAAGCTGGTATGGTGGGAAGTCAATTGAATAAATTCATATGGAATAAGAGAGAAATTAGTCGGAACGCTAAATTAGCTGTATACAAGACAGTGTTCAAACCAGTTTTAACTTATGGATCTGAGAGCTGGGTCAGATGTAAAACACTTGACCAAAGACTAAAGACCGCAGATATGAGAGTCCTGAGAAAGATTAGAAGCGTGAACAGATGGCATCAATGGCAATTATTATTATTATTATTCCTGATACCTCCAAGGAGTCCGAAGACTCATCGTGGGAGGACATCTACAACTGTCTCTACACCTAACCTCTACTACGAATCATCTCCATCAACGCCATCTACCGCCCACTTCCAACACCACCTCAACTAGTAATTTTTGTCTGTAAATTGCGTGTGTTCTGAAAGGCCGATTTGTATGTATGCGGGATGAAAAACCCGAGTTTCTGGGAGAAAAAACCCTGCTACCTCCATATGAGATCATATTAAAAATGAGGATATTAGGAAAGAACTTGACATTGTCAGCATCCAGGAATATATTAGCAGAGCTAATCTCAGGTGGTATGGTCACTTAAATAGAATGGGAGAGGAAAGATTAGCAAAACAAGTGTTCTCTGCCAGGTTGGCAGGAAAACGACCCAGAGGAAGACCAAGATATAGGTGGATTGATACGGTACAAAGTGCCTTAGACGATAGAAATATAAGATCTGATAATGTTGGAGTCTTGACAAGTAACAGACTGATTTGGAGGAAAATTGTAGATAGGAAGTTAGTAATGATGTAATTTTTTCATGTAGTACTGTTATATCCTGTACACCCCTTGAGGGTACATAGCAGGAATTTGATGATGATGACTAGTGAAGGATATCGCAACGAAGTTCTTTAATCTCATATTTGATATTAATTGAACTGAGGATATTAAACGAACTGCAGATAATTAATCAAATCAAGTGCCCAACATGCTGCTCAGATCTCAACCCCATAAAACATGGTTGGAATTCAATAGGGAGATGCACTGCTGCTTGAAATTCCCCTCCAGAAAACAAATAAGGTTTCATACTTGCTCTGAAGGGGGAGTGGGTCAATTTTCCTAAAGAACTCGTGAATCACTTAGTGCAAAGCATGGTACAATGTTGTGAGAGCTGCATCACATTTAGGGGTGAACATATTCCATACTGAAATAGTTCTCTGAAAAGTTGGCAATGAGAGAGCTGAGTTCATCGAGATTGCTATGAAAATATAAGTTTAAAATTTAAAATTGTGTGTGGCATTAACAATAATTAGTTTTTTAAATACTGCTGTATGACAGTTGTGATCAGCAGGCATTGTTTGGTATAGTTATAATTCTGAATTTATTATTACATTTGTTTGTGTTTCTTGTGTGCAATTTTGTGTGTGGAAATGGCAGTGAAACAGAAGATGGTGTGAAAGACAAATGCAATTGGCATGGATTTTTCAAACATAGTGAGATGCTGTGAATGCAGTATTTATGCTAGATATTTACATAGAGGAAAAATAGGAGAGATGAGAATGTTTGGGTGTATAAAAAGTGCAGTATACTTATGGAATATGAGATACTATTGAATGTAAGTGGTAGCAAACAAAAGATGGTGGATGTAGCTACAGGAGTAAAAGGAGTTGAAGGTACAGCTGAGTGCTTGAGCAGTACCTGTAGGACAGTGAGCAAAAATGGCAATGAGTTAGCAATGTTGACTGGCAAGACATCATGCATAGATAGTGGCTAGTTACTGGTGATAAGGGGTAAGAGAGAGAGCCTGCAGTGAATTAGCAGATAGACAGCGTATGTTCAAGGTAGTGAAAATGAAATTTGAGTAAATGGCACTGAAAAACTAAATTTCATATAGCAATATATGAAAGCATAGTTGGTAAAGATGAGGCAACAGATTAATCATATGAGTAATGAACTCTGTAATGAACAAGTAGGTGTGCTGCTTGGTGTATACTCAGGAATTATCTGGTAGATGCAATGACCAAGTATATTCCAAAGGTCAGGAGATAAAATAAGGTAAGTGTAAAATGGATGACCGAAGAGATGAAGCATGCATTCTGGAAGAAAAAGGCATTATGGAGGTAGCACAAGATGAGTGAAGATAATCAGTTACATTACATTATATTAAAAAAAATATTGAATGATTTGAGAGTGGCAAAGTATGGAGATTCGATGATAAGAGTGGTGAATGAAAGGTGCATAAGGTCTGTTTTCTGGGAGGTAGACAGATCAGGGTTGAAGCATTGGAAAATAGGAGTATGTGAGCAAAAAGAGCTGGTAGCGGTAGTTGGTACAAATGACCTGACTAATAACAAGAAAAATGTAAGAAGGAATGACATGAGGTTGTGAAGGAGAGTAAAAGATAACAGGTGTGGTAGGCAAGCAGGTGTGCTGCTTGGTGTATACTCAGGAATTATCTGGTAGATGCAATGACCGAGTATATTCCAAAAGTCAGGAGATAAAATAAGGTAAGCGTAAAATGGATGACTGAAGAGATGAAGCATGCAATCTGGTAGAAAAAGGCATTATGGAGGTAGCACAAGATGAGTGAAGATAATCAGTTACAGTAGGAATACAAAGAGGAAGCAAGGGAGGTGACTCACTTAGTAAGTGTAGCAAAAGTACGGTATGAGCAGCAGTTAACAAATGACGCTAAAAGAAATCCTAGGGAGTTTATAAACTTTTGGCAGGGAGAGAACATGGGGCCATCCATGGAAATTATGGTTGTTCTCAGTCAATAAACGGATAAGAGCTAGATTTTTCTCCCAGAGAGCAGTGAGTGAGTGGAATAATTTTCCCTTAAGGGTAGTGAGTGCATCTAGTGTAAATGAATTTAAGGGAAGGCATGATAGCTAGAGTGGGTAATTTACAGCCTCCCTCAATGAGTCCTTGACTCCTTGGAGGTCTCAGATAATAATAATAATTATAATAATATGTGGCCAGTAGAGGGAGTTAAATGAGCAATTAATTAAAGTATTCGATACTTGTGATTGTAACATAATGCAGAAGTTGAGAATAGTGGGAATGGTATGGAACCGCTAATGGTGGGTGAAGAGGAGGTACATGAGAAATTGAGTAAACTTGATGTCAACAAGGCCATGGGAACTAGATGGTATATTACCGCATGTCTTGAGGGAATGTTCCAGGGCGTTAACAACAACTTTAAAGTACATTTTTAATGAGTTTTAGATTAGACCAGGTCCAAAAAAGGAACGGAAAGATGGCAGAATTGTTCTACTTCATAAAGAGTCTTAACACATAAGACTAAGACTTTGAATTATAGACCATCTGCTTGTCTGAAATTGTGGTGAAAGTGTGGAGAAGCTAGTGAGAAGAAGGATTCAGCATGGGCTGGACACACAGAATAATTCTCTTTAACCATCTAACTTTCCATGACATCCAGATAAATCTGGATACGATTCTGTAATGCCCGTTGCATAACATGGATAAGAAGTGCAATCAGTAGGGAAGTTAACGGACAACATGGGTTTGATAAAGGAAGACCGTGTTTTAGCAATCTGCTTACTTATTATAACAAGGTGATGAATACATTAGACAAGGGGGAAGCATATAGTAGTATATTTAGATTTTGAAAAGGCTTTCAACAGAGTCGCAAACCAGTACTTAAATTAGAACAGAATGGGTTGGATATTTGAATACTGCTGGATTGGAGATTGGCTGTCTAATTGTATCAACAGCTCGTGCATGGGGGGAGTGATATTCCAGAAGAGAAAAGTAACTAGTGGCATGCTCCAGGAGTCTGCTTTAGAGTCATCATTGTTTAATTTGTATTTAAATGAGATTGGAAAGGGTTCAAATAGTGATTATACAGTGATCTGCCGATAATGCAAAGTTCTGGATTGTTATGAGAATTAGATCAGACCTTGTTCCAAGAGAACCTAAATAGGCTGTCTGGATAGGTGAGTGTGTAGGGATGTCGATTAAATACTGCAAGTGTAAGGTTTTAAATTTTGGAAAGCAAAGATTGGATGCAGTGTATAGGTTAGGTGAGGGATATTTTGCTAAAATTGTGAGGACAACTCAGCAGATTACAGGAATGATATGGAGAATGTCAATTTAAGGCTAATATAAGGCTGTTTTCATGCCATTGTACAAGACTTTGATAAGGCTGCATATGGATTACTGTGCAGAGATTGGTTCAGAAGGATTTCAAAAGGAGGATAAGATGTTGGAGATCATCCAGAGAGGATTGACTAAGTTGGTTTCTGGTCTCTGAAATGGAATATGAGGAAAGATTGAGAAAATGCAAATTACAGAGCCTAGTGGATAAAAGGAAGAGGGGGAGACATGATTGAGACATATAAGTTGGTAAGGGATAATTATCAGATTAGAATGGACGAGATTTTTCAGAGAATATCTAGAGACAGGGCGAGAATGACAGGACATCCCTGGAAGCTGTATAAGGTGGGTGTGAGCAGGGAGGTGAGGAGGAGATTCTTTGCATAGAGAGTGGTGGGTGATTGGAATGTATTACCTGAGAGTGTGGTCAGTGCAGGGACCTTGTCTCAGTATCTCCCATAATGCAAAGCACATCTCCTTGCAGATATGTATACTGCTATGCATTAAGTGAAGGGCCACTACCCAGACCAGTTTCAACCTTTATTGAGGTCTCGTCAGTGGGAGGCAGACCCAACCGTGCAGATACTAAGGCAGAAACAATAGGAGAGGTCACATTTACCTATAGGAGTTGCCAACAGGTGTACCACCACATTATTGAATTACTCTGGATTTAGAGAAAGATGTTGGAAGTTTACTGGTGTTGCACTACCTTACCCTAGTCCTGAAGATATTTTCAGGCACAAAATTTGTTTGCTTACACTTGGATAAAGGATTAAACTAAATTTATTATAAAAAATTATCGACTCTAAATTAGAAATAATTAAATAAAAATTTTGTACACACCATTACTATACAATTTCACTTTCTTTTTTGATCAGTGTGTGAAGACATATCTGCATAGCTTAGAGGGAACATTACTCATAGTCAACATTCCAAAGTTTATTTTTGCCTTAGTTAGGATTGGACTGGTTAGGCGGACTACTGAAAATTTCCTAGTGGGCTATCAAGCAAATGAGCCAAAATATATATATATATTTTTTTTTAAACCTCAGTCACATATGATTTTTATTCAGATAAGAAGTTATAAACAAAAATGCTTCTGGAATGTGTGCAACAAATTCAGTGAAATACATGCCATAACATAATGAACATGCTTCAACAGTGAGGAATGGTAATGAGAGCGATGTAATATTCTCTAGTATTTGAACCTGCGACACTGCAAATCAACTGTTGAGCTATTCAGCATTTATTTGCTTACTATGTGAGAAATCATACATATTATTATTATTATTCTAAGATCCCAACCCCATGGAGTCAGAGACTCATCTAGAAGGTCCCTTTTGTCATACACACAACTCATCATACCATGCCTTAAACACATTCAAATTCTCTGCAGACACTGTGCTCTCAAGCAACTCTCTTTCAGTAGCACCATGCATTCCAATCATTCACAAGCTAAATTCAAAAAGCTGATTCTCACTCCCTTACACCTTCCTTATATAGCTTCAAGGAATTACCTCTTGTTCACTACCACAATTTCATGAAAAACCTCTTCAACTTTAACAACTTTAATCCTCTAATAACCACTTACCATCTGGAACGTCTCTATCACATCACCCCTCTTCCTCCCATCCACTAAACTCTGCAAACTGCATCATCTCAACCTTTCTTCATATTCCACATTCCAGAGATCAGAAGAGGTGTTTTTACCAATCACCTCTGCACCCTCACCAACATCTCTTCATCCTTTTGAAACCCAGGTGATCAAACGTGTTCATATTTAGAGCCTTATACAATGGAACAAGAATCTTTTCCTTCTACAAGTCAGTGTCCTACGCATCATTCCCAGAATTCATTGTGCTGTCCTCACAATGTGTCTTCTAATTTTTAGATCCTTATCCACCATCACTTCAAGATTTCTTATTACCTCCACCTCCAACAACATATCCACACCAAGCGTAAATTCTACATCCCATCTTTGTTTCCCAAATTCCAAAGCCTTACATTTTGCAACATTGGGTTGTCATCCCCACTCCTATACCCATTCACTCAGTCTATTCAAGTCTTCTTGTAAGGCAACAAGATCTGCTCTACTCTGTAGGTCCACCTGAAAACAGCTGTATATCCCCATTCAAATCTTTTCCAGTATCATTAATACACAGGGTAAACAGCAACAGCTGTAAAACATACACCTGAGGCATGACACTAGTGGCTTTCCTCTTATTATGGGATATTGCTTTCCCCATACAAAACTTGTTCATACCTATCAGATAACCAACCTTCAATCTAATGCAGTAGTCTAAGTATCAACTCCATCTGCTCTAGTTTGACTATCAACTTATCATGCAGTAATTTATCAAAAGCCATTGGAAAGTGTAAATATGCTACTGTGTATCCATCTCCCACATCTAATGCTGCTGTCACCTTATTGTAATAAGTAAGTAGATAACTAAAACGTGACCTCCCATTAACTAATCCATGCTATCCATCAAAGATAATACCATCGTTGTGAACCCAATTCTGGATCCTGGTTCTCACGAGTTTCTTCCAGCACTTTAACCACATCACCTGACACACAGTTATGCTACTAATTTGATGCTTGAGTTCTGTCACCTCCTTTATGAAGCAGCACAATCTCACATTCCTTCCACTCCTTTGGAAACTGACCCACTGCAAGACTCATATTAAACAAATATGTCAAGGCAGATGGCAACTCCTTGACACATTCTTTCAAAACACATGGTGATATATTATCAAGTCTCACAGCCTTATTAACGTCGTTTCCTCAATTCCCAATATACCTCTTGCTCACTTACAGGCAGTCTCTCCTCCTCATCATCAAATGCTCTCAAACTCTCCATGATGTGAAACAGCTTTATGAGCTGTTCATTAAATATCTCAACTATATCTCAATATCTCAACCTCTGCAGCAGCTGTTCTTATGCCATTTTCACCGATCAATGTCATTCTTCCATACTCATTCTTTTTTTTTTTTTTTTTTTCCTGGCTACATATCAAAAGAATTCTCTAAGATTCTTTTTGGCTTCATTAGATAAAGGCTGCTCATACTTCACTTTTGCTATCCTTAAAGACCAAGTCACCCTCTTAGCGTGTTTTTTGTAATCCTCAAGGAATTGATTAATACCACTTCTCTTATGATGTCTCTATAATGCCTTTTTCTCTGTATCGCATCTCTTCATTTATCTATTCACACCTACCTTATTTAACCTTTTCACTCTTGGAATACATTTAGACATAGTTTCTACTTTGAATATCACTGAAGCTGCATCGATCTCTTTTTCAGTCAACTCCTCATTCCATGCTACAACTGCAAGCAGTCTCCTGAGCTTATCATAATCATACTTGGATGGACCTGCACATTTAATCTTTCCTGGCAAAAACATTTCAACTACAGCTTCTGCAGTTGCCAAAAAAGTGGTGTACTTTTCTGTGCAAGACACTACTTTACACCTTCATGGCTGCTAACTCTATACAAATCCAAAATCTACCCAATCATGAAATATTGCTTCCATATTTGGGGTGATACATCAAAATCTTCTCTAAGATTGCTCAAGTTTATCCAGAAGAGGAATCCATCTAATTAATGACTCTCTCTCTCTCTTTCACATATCCTTTAATCCCTCTCTCACACAGATGTTCAGTTTTGCCATGTGTCTCTTCTACAGATACTTTCATGGACAGTGTTCTTGCTGAATTGGCCAATATTATTTCTCCAAAATCATTAGTAAAAGAACCAATGCTAACCAACACCTTTTTTACAGTCCATCTTGAAACTCACTGAACCAAATTCAGTGCCTCTGCTTTCACTCCATCTATTTCTGTTCAATGAAATAGACTCCCTCTACTCTGCCTTCCCCAAAGAATGAATACAACCTTCAGCTGTTCAAACAAAATGTGATAAGCTACTTCCTTTCTTATCCTCTTTCCCACACATGGCACTATCTGTTTATAGGTCTTGTGATCCTTCATATATGGATCAAACATAAAATAAAATAAAATAAAATAAAAATCTATGCCCACCACCACAAATAGTATTTTTTGTCTGTGTTCACATGGCCACATGCAGGATGAAAAACCCGAGCTTCCAGGAGTAAAAACTCTTCTACCCCTGTATGAGATCAACTAAGTCACCTTCTTTGAAAATCCCCATATAAAGATTCTTGTTATGAGAAACTGAAGTCAGTTTTTTTCCAAATGAAGGGTGCAATGTCCCATTGTTCTTCCAACGGTGCTAACGGAGGTTACATTGATTACCTTGATTGACCTGTGATTTCAGTCAGGATTTCTCCATGACTGCAGGTCGTAAAGAGTCCAGCTATTCCTGTCTTGGACCTTTCTTCTCCATTTTCTTCCAACTTTCTTAATCATTGGGTCTTCCAGGTTTCCTTTTGATATCTCACAGATACCAATTTGTTACACTGACTGTGCATCTGTTGTCTCTCATTCTGGTGAGATGTCCTGCCCATCCACTTTCGCTGTTGTAGATTGCTTTTATTACATCTTTGAGACCAGACTTCTTCCCGATTTGCGTGTCTTACATGGTCTAATTATTTACATTGCACATTCTTCTTTCTATTGCACATTTGAGTTGTTATTAAGCTTTGTTCATCTTTTAAAGTTGTGTTCCATGTTTCACTGCCATAAGTTAATTCTGGTAGGATGTGACTATTAAAATTCTATGAAATTCTAATCAGTAAACTGCAGCATATCGGGATGGATATAGGGTTGGTGAGATGGATAGGAGGGTGGTTGATGGAGAGATATCAGAGAGTAGTTTATTCAGGGGTAGAGTCCAAAAGATGACCTGTGACTAGTGGTGTGCCACAGGGTTTTGTTCTTGGACCACTACTATTTAATTTGTTCATTAACGATATAGGAAAGGATCTGAGAGGAACTGTTCATTTGTTTACTGATGATGCAAAGTTGGGTAGAGCAATAGTGAATTCACGTGATATCAAAATTTTGCAGGAGGATTTGGATAGATTGGAGGACTGGGCTAAGGAGAATGGATGTTTAATTTAATGTGACAAAGTGTAAGGTTATTAATTTTGGGTGAAAAGATTAGCAGCAGTATATAACATTGGTGGAACTGTACTCCAGAAGATTGACGAGGCCAGGGATTTGGGAGTGTTGGTGGATAGGGAGTTGAAGTTTAGGGGGCACATTGCAAAAGTGGATAAATCAGCTCATTAAATCACTTGATTACTGAATACTTTGACGAGCAGAGACAAGGAAGTTATTATTCCTCTGAATTGAGCTTTGATAAGACCCCATCTTGACTACTGTGCCCAGATCTGGGTGGCAGGGTTTCTTTTTGATGGGGAGCAGGTGGAGAGGATCCAGAGACGAGTGAGCAAGATGATAGCAGGTCTATGGAATGAACCTTATGAGAACAGGTTGAAGATTTGTGAGTGGCAGAAATTGGTTGATAGGCAGGAAAGGGGTGATATTATTATTATTACTAAACAAGACCTCATGGAGTCAAAGACTCATCTAGGAGGTCCTTTTATCTCACACACACACACACATCTCATCATACCGTGTCTTAAACACATTCAAACTCCTTGCAGACACCACACTCTCAGGCAAGGCATTCCAATCACTCACAACTCTGCACGAAAAAAACCTGCCTCTCACTCCCCTACTCACACCCTCTTTATACAGTTTCCAGGGATGACCTCTGGTTCTCCCCTGATCTCCTACTATTCTCTGTAGAACTTCTCCACCATTGATCCTATATGATTGAGAGACATTCAAATTACTGAAGGATTTCTATAAGATTAATTCAGAGGATATTTTTCAGAACAGGACTGGTGGTGGGAGGACTAGGGAGCCATCCATGGAACCTGGGCAAGAGTGTGGTTAGCAAGGGTGTTAGAACTAGGTTTTTTACTTGGAGAGTGGGGAATGAGTGGAATAAGTTGCCAGTCTGTAGTGGGTGCCATGACTGTGTGAGTTCAAGGCAAAGTATGATAGATACTGTGTGGATGTTGAATAGTTGTTCTTGACATGATGTTTAGGGCCTCCCTCGATGAGTCTAGGGACTCCTTGGAGTTGGCCGTGATGATAATAATAGGTGGGTTCTTATTTCTATATCTATGTTTTGGTTGGTGATTTTATTTTGTTGAAGGCTATCCAAGCAGCTCTTTTTCTCCTTGCTATTTCATTTGATATTTCGTTATTCATTTTTATGGACTGTCTGAGGTAAATCTTCAACTTTTTCGATGGTGTGGGATTCTAGAATGATTGTGTAATCCTTGCAGTATTCGTTTTATATCCATCTTATTTTGTCTGGATGTATTTCCAAACCAATTTTTTGGTAGTTTCAGCTTATGTCATTCAGCGTTGATTCTAATAATTCAGGGGAGTGAGATATTAATACCACATTGTCAGCGAATAATAGGATATTTAACATTTCACCATCGATGTTTATTCTACCTTTCATGTCAGTTTTTCGAATGATGTTGTCCGGAGTAGATGTGAGAGATTAGGTGATAAGACATCACTCTGATGTACTCTACTTAATTGATATTTAAATTAAAGATATTTGGTCGTTTGAAAATTAAACAATGTTAAACCCTGATAAGTTTAAGAATATGAAGATTCCACTTATCATTGTTTAACAGAGCTAATACCTTATAAGAAATATAAAAATATGCTTGTTTTCTAGGTATGTGTAGTTATGTACTTTTAGTATTGAATACATTTGTTTATAAAAAAGAAAAGAATTGTAAAATAACTCAGGGAGACATTATTTACTTGGTAAAAGAAAAGAATATGTAAAAAAAAATGTGCCAATGTTAAGTGTATAATATTAATACTGATTTAAAGTTGATATTACCTTTAATGTGAAATAACATGCAAGAAAATGACAAAGATTATCAGTGTAAACCAAAGCTCAAAGTTTGGGGGGCAAACAGACAGTTGCCTCAAGCAGTCTCGTATTCAAGGGATGTGAAGAGAAATGTCGGGAAGAAACGGACGTTGTCAGGTTAGACACATGTGATGGAGAATTCTATGTGCCGGGTGAACGACCTAACTAAGTTATGGTGATGGCCAGTAGGGAGGAGTTATAAAAGGGTTGGAAAGCCCCCCCCCCCCCCCGCTCTCTTGTATTTTTGGTTCACCTCGTGGCCGAGCGGAACTCTGGGTGTGAGGTCCTTCGCTGACCGGACAGTTGAGAGAGCAACTCCATTCCTATGTGTTTGAACAATGTTTCTGCGGGAAATCAAGTCACGAACTTCCAAGAAGCAGCATCTGGTCATGCCGCTTGGAATTTGGAAGAAAATACACATACGGAATGCTGTAACCAAGGAGGTCAAGGAAAGGATCGCGTAAGCATATCGACGATCGGAAAGCCTAGGCCATGGAACAGATTGAGAATGTCGAGGAAGGCGATTAGTGCATCAAGAGTGAGGAACTATCGAGTGTGGATAAATAGAAATTTTGTTCTTTGATTTGTATGTAACCCGAGCATTTAATGTTACGTAAGACTTTAATAGCGAAGGACTCAGAGATAGTCATTAGAAAGGACTGCAGAAAAAAGATTTATTGTATAGAAGATCATGAGTGTATAGGCCTTTAACAAGTTAAAAATATTGTATATGTTTAAGAATGTTAAGTAGATTTATCCTAAAGAATGAAAATTGATAGGGATTGTTAGATCTAAGATTATAGTGTGAGACTTATGTTTTATATGAGTTATTTAAGGTTGATTGGATTTTGATGGGCTTATCTGTGGAAGGTATTAGTGTTAACTGATTTGATCTAATCTTTAGCTAGCTTTGAATGGAAGCTTTTCTTTGTATTATTAGCTATGTGTGTACTTTATGTTTAATAAACCTTGCTATTCTTTAACCAAGATTGTCTGTGAATGGAATTCGATGCACCGCTTGTAAAACTGCTACAAATCTGGATGGAAAAATTATAGAATATCGATTTAGGGTCACGATTGCAAATCTAGTGTTATCTCAGTACATCTTCTTGCCAACTTCTTGATTAACATTTAATTTAATCTAAGGGTTCTAAGTGGCATAGCATAAAAAAAATAAATTTCTTAGGACTTAAAGAGAAGCTGGTTACGAAGGCTCTGCCACATTGGTTTTGGCTCGACCCTAGAGCTATCTCTTTGTGATCCAGAGGTATCACATGGCACACATAGGAAAGGCTTTAAGGTAACACTGAGAAATATTAAATTAAAGAAAATAGGACACAACATAAATGGC
Organism: Typopeltis vanoorti; assembly: GCF_054136105.1. Classification (NCBI taxonomy): domain Eukaryota; kingdom Metazoa; phylum Arthropoda; class Arachnida; order Uropygi; family Thelyphonidae; genus Typopeltis; species Typopeltis vanoorti. The sequence continues at coordinate 105,658,842 of NC_143556.1, read as the reverse complement.
ACAGCCAGTAGGATGTGACTTACTTAATTAAATCAGGAATATATGTAAATCACAGCAAGTAGGTTTTGGATTCCATTCAGAAAATTTTGTAGAATAAGAGTTGATTAACAGAATTTGTGTTAAACTTAGATTGCAAGCATGTCCATCCCAAATAGCTGTACAGGGATGAATGACAATGAATTTTTCGGTGTATTCATCCACAACAAGTGTTCCCTCAGTTCTCAGGCGAGGATTCAGATGATGCCATCTCATTTTTTTCCTACATAGAAGAGCTAAAAAGGGCTGGACCGAATTTCATTCGTTAGTCCTACTCCATAATAGTTTACAAGAGAAGGCTAAGAGCTTCTTGAGTTCGCCCCCCCCCCCCTTTAAGAGCGACCAATTACCAAAGGTTTAAGGAAATACTAATTGATAAGTTCGCTCAGAAGAAAGGAACTCCAGAGGTATTGAAGAAATTCTATAGTTGTATACAAAGGGATAATGAGGGAGTGACCAGTTTCTTCAATAGGGTACTGTCCAGCTCTAATTCTGTGAGGATATCAAACCCAGAGGAAGGTGCTCATCTAAGATTGCTGGCCTTTCAACAGTTTAACATAGGATTACAAGATAATTTGACAGGAGTGATTTAAGAAGGGAGCCAGGTATTTTGATCGGTGCTTCAATCTTGCCCTCGAGTGGGAAAGGAGATTAAAGGAAATGACCTGAGCCTCTCTTTTGAGGGCTGTGTTGGAGAGGGAATCCGGTACACTAAACCCCATCCCTGTTGACCATGAACCGCTGATTACTCCTAGTGAGAAAGTCCCATCCTTACTCTACTTGAAAGGAAGGGAATCTGAAGTGGAAAAGGGGTTATAGAATGCAGACTGTTTCCTTGGCAGAAGTAGGAAAAGGACTACCATTGTCCCTATGTTGAAGGGATTCCCTGCAAGTTTCTCCTTGACACAGGAGCTCATATATCTGTGATCCCTATGCAACTGGTTAAGGCATTCCAGAACACCTCCAGATGTCTTCACAAGTTTATGCAATCCTATAAGGATCATGGGGAGGATAGCAAGGGTCGAACTTTCATCTGCACCAAAGGCCAAGGTTAAGATCCATATACCATGTTTACCGGTAGACGCCACGCATGATATGTTTGTTCTTCCCGAATTAGTAGACACTGGTGACCAGGTCATACTGGGCCTTGATTTTCTGGAAAGAAACAAGTTCACGTGTGACTTTGGTAGCAGGACTCTCTACTTATGTGGAACGAGATACAAACTTGACTGTAGAGCAAGGAGTACCAGCGAATTGAACAAAGCTATGGAAGTTAGAATAAGGGATTGTGAGGAGAATACCAACCAGTGGAGGAGGAAACTGATCCAAGAGGCCACTAAGCAAGTTAAATCAGACACAGAAAGAAGACACATTGAGGAGTTTTTTGAAACCCTGTTCCACCGGTTCCCTCAAGTGTTTACTGAAGAGATCAATTCTCTCTCCTGCACCAATAAGGTACAGCACACAGTTCAGGTCCCATCTGATGTGCCTATACATGTGAAACAATATCAAACGCCACTTAAGCACACGGATGAGCTCAAGAAATTGTTATCAGAATATGAGAGGGCAGGCATTATTGAGAGATCTAATTCAAGGTGGAATAGTCCATTCATTCTGGTAGAAAAGCCAAGTGGCGGTTTGAGATTTGTCTTAGATCTAAGAGAAATAAATAAGGTCACCAAGTCTATAGACTTTCCCGTGTGTAGGAAAGAGGACTTACTGATAGGCCTTGGAGGAGCTAAATTCTTTTCAAAATTAGATGTAAACTCTGACTATTTCCAGATCCCCTTGGGGAAGGAGGACAGACAGTACTTTGCCTTTACCACAAGGTGGCAAAAGTACCAGATGTGCTGACTCCCTCAGGGAGCCAGGAACTCAGCAATGAGTTTCCAGTGTTTAATGAATTCAGTCCTATCTGAAATGTTGGGAGAAGGGGCAATCTTCTTCCAGGACGATCTCCTGGTATACTCATCCTGCATTGAGAAACACTGTAGGCTGTTGACAAAGGTTATGGATAGATTAGACAAGGCCCAACTCTCCCTGAAGTATTCAAAGTGCCAGTTCTTTCTCAGGGAAGTGGAATATTTGGGCCATGTGGTGAGTGAGGGTGGAGTAAATCCCACTGAGGCAAATGTGACTGCCATATTGGATGCAAAGATTCCCACCACCATCAGATAGGTTAGGAGGTACTTGGGTATGGTGAATTTTTACTGGAGATTCATACCTGAGTGCTCGAGTCTGATGCAGCCAATTGTTAAACTAACAAAAAACGGAGGGAAGTTTGAGTGTGTGTGTGTGGGGGGGGGGGGAACAGCAACGGGTGCATCGCCTTCTAAATTTAGCCTTAACCCGATCACCAGTGTTAACCTATCCCAGATTAGGTCATGTGTTCTACCTTTCGGCAGATGCCTCTAAGGACACAATTGCCTCAATCATGGAGCAGGAGGAAGGAGAGAGATTTAAGCCCATAGCTTTCATCAGCCGCAAGCTATCCTCTTCTGAGGTTAACTATTCGGTGATCGAGAAAGAAGCGCTTGCCATCATTTTCTCCCTGAGGAAACTCAAATACATGATATTGGGCCAACGAATCATCTTACGCTCTGACCACAAGCCTCTGTATTTCATATCATCCATGAAGGACAAGAATCAGAGGATCATCCAGTGGGCACTAGAGATTCAAGAGTTTAATCTAGAGGTAAAATATATCCCAAGTTCTACTAACGTTATAGGGGACTATTTATCAAGGTCACTGAACTCCACTCACAGAGATGGTTCTAGTCCTGAAGAAGAGGAGCCTTTCCTGTTATGTATGGGAGAAAAGGTAAACAAGAAGGGAGTTACATCCCTTGAAAATCATGTCTGGGACAAGCACCACATCATAGAGGAACAGAAGAAAGATCCAGTATGGGGAAAGTTATATGAAATGATCCTTAGCAAGGAGAGGGGGGTCACCAGATACCAGGTCTTTCCATCACACCCTACACCTCGATCAAGATGGACTCTTACTTTCCAGGCAGGATCTTACAGGAAGGTGGAGGAATGAGATTGTGGTCCCAGAGCTCATGATCCCCTGGGTCCTCTACACCTTCCATGATTCTGGCTTGGTGGGCCATCAAGGTATGTATAGGACCTGAAACAGTGTATGGAGTAGATACATCTGGAAGGGATGAGGGGTGACATTGAAGCATATGTGTCTTCCTGTCACCAGTGCCAAAAGAAGTCTGGTGTCCTGGGTAAGGCTCCTCTTCCATCGACACCAATACCTTGTCACCCATTCCAAGCTGTAGCCATGGATATTGTGGGACCTTTCCCTGTCGCCAAGAAAGGAAATAGATTCATATTGGTGATTGTGGATATGTTTTCCCGATATCCGGCTGTGGCTATAAAAGACCAAACAGCTCAGACAGTGGCCAATAAATTTTTTAAACTAATAATCTCCCGATATGGAACCCAGAAACACTCCTTTCTGATCAAGTTCTAACTTCACAGCAGAAGTAATGCTACAGCTGTGTAAGCTGTTAAAGGTAAAGAAGCTATTCACCACACCATACCATCCTCAAGGAAATGGGATGTGTGAACGGCTGAATAGAACCTTGAAACTTACCATATCCAAACTGGCCGATGAACATATCTCAAATTGGGATGCTTTCTTAGAGCATACCCTGTTAGCATGTAGAAGTGCCCTACATACCGCCATAAAGGAAGCTCCTGCCGTAATCCTCAGGGAAAGGTGGGCTTTGAGCCCACCTTTCCCTGCGCCTTCAGGAATATCCATGTGGATTCTGGGTTTCCTGACATTGACATCTACCTAAAGGATCTAGTAAGTAACAATAAGATAGCTTGTGATATGGTAGCCAGGTCAAGTGAGTCATGTTCCCAAAGGGCTAGGAATTATGCCAATAAAATAAGGAGATACAAAGATATAAACCCAGGCAACCTCGTCCTAATGGAATGTGGCTCCGTAAACAAGAAAGGGATAAATTTGGAAGGAGTACTGTTGGGCTGTTCGTAATCCAAGAGAAATTATCCCCGGTAACGTTTAAGATCAAGGAAACCTCCAACAGAGCAAGAACCTGAACAGTGCACTCAGACAGACTCAAACTGTATAAGACTAGATCAGAGAGGCTGGTTTGTCAAGGAGACTCCATAGAAAGTGTATATGGGGAGAAGAGGTATCTTCCAGAAGGGTCGAAGGCCAAATGAGAAATTCAAAGCAAGAGCGAGAAGTAAGGATGAACTAGAAAGGGGTGAGGAAAGTCTTGTTGAAAGTGACCACCTCAACAGATATTACAGACACAAAGAATGCCCAGAGGAAGAATATCTGAATGAGAGAACCTCATCCAGAGTCAGAGGAGAGGATTTTAACAATGGCAATGAAAGTGAAGTATCAAGGCAAACTAGATATAACCTCAGACCACGGCACAAAGATAAGGTAAGCCAAAGAACAAGAGTTTACCCCCTTGAGTGAGCGAGCCTCTGATAAAAGGAACCCGAATACAGGGAACATAGCCTTGAATAAGCCTAGGTCAGCTGTATGAAGGATAAAGGAGGATGGAGACAGAACAGATAAAAGGAGGAAATCAAGAAGACTAAGTCTCCATCGTGACAAAGAACTTGGCAGGGCCCGATGCCTCCAATTCACAAGGTATTTCTTTGGCAAACAGAACACCTCTGAAAGGGTGAAAGTGGAAGGAACAAGAAACAGATTAGTTGAAGGGAAGGAATCCAAGGAGGCAATTTGTGCTATAGATAAACTAAGTGAGGATGCGAACAACTAAAGAGGCACATGGAGCTTCTACAATCAAAGAAATCCACAGTATGAGGAGTGGATAAGGAGCAGGAAATCCTTGAGAAAGGACCCCCCCAGGAGTGAAGGGGGGGACACAAAGAAAAAGAACTGAAAGGAGGAACACTTGAAAAAAAAAAAAAATTTTCTTAGAAATTTTTTTATTTGAAGGGGGGAGGGACCTTTGTTAAACCCTGATAAGTTTAGAATATTAAGATTCCACTTATTGTTTGACAGAGCTAACACCCTATAAGAAATATAAAAATATGTTTGTTTTCTAGGTATGTGTAGTTATGTACTTTTAGTATTGAATACATTTGTTTAAAAAAGAAAAGAATTGTAAAATAACTCAGGGAGACATTATTTACTTGGTAAAAGAAAAGAATATGTAAGAAAAATGTGCCAATGTTAAGTGTATAATATTAATACTGATTTAAAGTTGATATTGCCTTTAATGTGAAATAACGTGCAAGAAAACGACAAAGATTATCAGTGTAAACTAAAACTCAAAGTTTGGGGGGGCAAGAAGACAGTTGCCTCAAGCAGTCTCGTATTCGTGGGATGTGAAGAGCAATGGCAGGAAGAATCGGATGTTGTGAGGTCAGACACGTGACGGAGAATTCTACGTGCCAGGTGAATGACCTAACTAAGTTATGGTGATGGCCAGTAGGGAGGAGTTATAAAAGGGTTGGAAAGCCCCCCCCCCCCCCGGCTCTTTTGAATTTTTGTTTCACCTCATGGTTAACCGGAACTCTAGGTGCGAGGTCCATCGCTGGCCAGACAGTTGAGGGAGCAACTCCGTTCCTATGCGCTAGGACGATGTTTCTGCGGGAAATCAAGTCACAAACTCCCGAGAAGCAGCAGCAGGCCATGCCGCTTGGAATTTGGAAGAAAATACGCATACGGAATGCTGTAACCAAGGAGGTCAAGGAAAGGATCGCGTAAGCATATCGACGATCGGAAAGCCTAGGCCATGGAACAGATTGAGAATGTCGAGGAAGGCGATTAGTGCATCAAGAGTGAGGAACTATTGTGTGTGGATAAATAGAAATTTTGTTCTTTGATTTGTATGTAACCCGAGCATTTAATGTTACGTAAGACTTTAATAGCGAAGGACTCAGAGATAGTCATTAGAAAGGACTGCAGAAAAAAGATTTATTGTATAGAAGATCATGAGTGTATAGGCCTTTAACAAGTTAAAAATATTGTATATGTTTAAGAATGTTAAGTAGATTTATCCTAAAGAATGAAAATTGATAGGGATTGTTAGATCTAAGATTATAGTGTGAGACTTATGTTTTATATGAGTTATTTAAGGTTGATTGGATTTTGATGGGCTTATCTGTGGAAGGTATTAGTGTTAACTGATTTGATCTAATCTTTAGCTAGCTTTGAATGGAAGCTTTTCTTTGTATTATTAGCTATGTGTGTACTTTATGTTTAATAAACCTTGCTATTTTTTAACCAAGATTGTCTGTGAATGGAATTCGATGCACCGCTTGTAAAACTGCTACAAATCTGGATGGAAAAATTATAGAATATCGATTTAGGGTCACGATTGCAAATCTAGTGTTATCTCAGTACATCTTCTTGCCAACTTCTTGATTAACATTTAATTTAATCTAAGGGTTCTAAGTGGCGTAGCATAAAAAAAATAAATTTCTTAGGACTTAAAGAGAAGCTGGTTACGAAGGCTCTGCCACATTGGTTTTGGCTCGACCCTGGAGCTATCTCTTTGTGATCCAGAGGTATCACATGACACACATAGGAAAGGCTTTAAGGTAACACTGAGAAATATTAAATTAAAGGAAATAGGACACAACAACATACAAACTTATTGTTTTAATACTGACCATATTGTAATGCGTACAAACATCTTACATTCTTTGCCTACCAGTTTTGCAAGCAAATTGTCTAGCTTTTTCAAGGCATTGACGGAAAAGCATAAAAAGACTAGTAAATGCAAATTGAAAAGAACATAAAAACGTTGTAAACAATCTAGTAGCTAAGGTTACACGTTCGTGTGACAGAGACTGAGAGGACTTATTGTTCTTATTCATTATCACGCATGCGCGTTTGTGTAAACACACAATGTGATAACTGGCTAGCTGTAGTTCAGATGGATTTAGAGAGATGATCAGGTTTTTCCATGAACTGTTCAGAATAGTACCCTGATTTCTGTTGAGGTTTCTGCCAGTTATTAACACTATTGTGGCTTCCTTGAATAAACGATGTCTGTAGTCATCATCCAAATATGACATGGAGCTGTTTTGACACTCTATCATATGGTTAGACATATAGAAATGATGTGCTTAGCCAGAAGAAATACTTCTGTTGTGGTTTACATCGCCAACGTGTTCTTTTTGTCTGGTCTCTAAACTCTGTGAAGTTTGTCCAATGTAGGCAAGACTACAGAAACAAGGAATGTAATATACTCCTGGATATTTGTAGAATGGCACCCTTATCTTTTGGGGATCCTAAAACCTGTCTGATGCTGGTAGTTGAACGTGGAACCTTAGCTACTAGATTGTTTACAACGTTTTTATGTTCCTTTCAATTTGCATATACTAGTCTTTTTATGCTTTTCTGTCAACGCCTTGAAAAAGCTAGTTTGCTAGCGAAACTGGTAGGCCAAGAATGTAAGATGTTTGTACGCATTACAACATGGTCAGTATTAAAACAATGTTTGTACGCTTAATTTTCAAACGACCAAATATGTTTAATTTAAACAGTTTAATGAAACACAAAGCTCGGTGCATGAAAAGAGAAAAATGCAGAAAGGCCAAACTTTTGAACCATCAATATTCCTTAAATGTTGTAGGGAATTCTCCATCATTCCAAAGTTCCTCATAGTCAGAGGTCATATCAATTCTATATCAGCTAAAAAAATTTATCTACGCACTTCATTGGCACTTGTAAGAGAAAGGATTCAACACATGAGGTATGAATTAAATAATAGTGATATTAATTGCCGTAAGTTCTTTGATGACATTTCTAACAATTTAGAATTTACCATATGGAACCAAATGGATCAAATGATACAATGCAGTTATGAAAAAATTTTCAAACTTTATAAAGACAAACATATTAATAAATTCAATGAACTTTAGAAGAAAAAATATTGGACACAGAACAACCTCCCGGAAGACAAAGTGATCTTTAATTTGTCGAATCATAGTCTCACAAAAAATGAATCCGACATTCTCAAAAAAGGTTTTAACTTTGCGATTATGCCAAAACACATTCCTAAAATGGATTTCATGTGTGGAATTGAAAATGGCCTATATCCAATACTGCAAAATGTAGCCAGCACTATTAGATTCAAAAGTACTATAATCCTAGCCAAAGCCAAACAACCTATTCTCAACATGTCTCCTTATGATAGAAAAGCAATCCTCAACTTGAAAAAAAACAAAGATATTATCATTACCAAGGCTGATAAGGGAAATTCAACAGTTATCTTTAACTCTAAAGACTATCATGATAAGTTAAACGTATTACTATCAGACAACTCTACCTATAAGATCTTAGACAGAGACCCCACCATAAAAAATCATAATAAAACAAACCAACTAATCAGAAAGTGTAACATTTGGCCAGAAGAAGTGAAGAGAACACAAAAATCCTCACATCCCATCACTCCCAGACTATATGGGACACCTAAAATACATAAAAAGGATATACCTATTCATCCAATCGTTGATGTAAGGTCATCCCCGACTTACCTTTTGGCCAAGCATCTTGCAAACTTATTAAATAATAAAATAAGATCAACAGGATCCTACATCAAGAATAGTCAGCACTTTGTAAATAAACTCCAAGCCATTAAGATTGCACCAACAGATATGCTAGCCAGTCTAGATGTTGTATCCCTTTTCACCAATGTACCAGTAGAAGAGGTAATAAACATCATCCAAGACCTCTTTCCTCTAGACATCACACAGATGTTTAAACACTGCCTTCAGTCTAATTTCTTCAAGGTTAACAACAATATATACCAACAATTAGAAGGCCTAGCAATGGGAAGCCCACTATCACCATCTTGTGCAGACCTTTTCATGGAAAAACTTGAAAAGGAAATTCTCTCCACAATCTCCCCCTAGACCATCTATATGGTGGAGATATGTAGATGATATTTTCATCATATGGCAAGACAGCTTGGAAAACCTAAAATCGTTTGTGAATAAAATCAACTCAATACATAATAAGATAAAATTCACTCTGGAAGTGGAAAACAATAGCCAACTGCATTTTTTAGACAACTTGATAAAGAGACAATCAAATAGTGTCAAATTATCTATTTACAGAAAGCCTACAGACACTGGAAGATATCTTCATTATACTTCAAACTATCACAGGACACACAAACTGAGCATTATCCATATGTTGAAAAATAGAGCCCGAAAGTTTATATCAGAAGAGGAGAATACACAGACTGAACTCTCACTAATAGCCAACACATTATCACAAAATGGATATCCTCCGAACATCATCAAAAAATATCTATAAGGTGACAACCACAGACCAGAAGAATCAAGCTCCCAGCACATTTCTACTGTAGTGATCCCTTTTATCAGGTCAATTTGTTATCAAATAGCCAGAATACTACATGTTGGTGATGTAAACCACAACAGAAGTATTTCTTCTGGCTAAACACATCATTTCTGATGTCTAACTACACAATAGAGTGGCAAAACAGTTCCATGCCATATTTGGATGACGACTACAGACATTGTTTATTCAAGGAAGCCACAATAGTGTTAATAACCGGGCGGAAACCTCAACAGAAATCAGGGTACTATTCTGAACAGTTCGTGGAAAAACCTGATCCTCTCTCTCTAAATCCATCTGAACTACAGCTAGCCAGTAATCACATTATGCATTTACAACAAACATGCATGCATGACAATGAATAAGAACAATAAATCCTCTCAGTCTCTGTCACGCGAACGTGTAACCTTAGCTATTAGATTGTTTACAATATTTTTATGTTTCTTTCAATTTGCATTTACTAGTTTTTTTATGCTTTTCCGTCAACGTCTTGAAAAAGCTAGATAGTTTGCTAGCAAAACTGGTAGTAGGCAAAGAATGTAAGATGTTTGTACACATTACAATATGGTCAGTATTAAAACAATAAGTTTGTATGTTTAAGAGTGATATATGTTGTGCCTTCTTTGTAGATATTTTTTATGAGCTGGATATATGCTATTTCTACTCCTTGTTCTATTAAAGCTTGGAATACTGCATTATGTTCAACAGTGTCAAATGTATTTTAAAATCTATCAAAAGAAGCCAAAGTGGAATCCTCTATTTTCTGCATCTTTCTGTTAGTTGAGTAATAGTTTGAATGTGGTCTATTATCAAAAAGCCTTTTTTGAAACCAGCGTGTTCTTTGCAGCTATTTTCGTTGATGGAGGTTGGTTTGTATCCTGTTTAGGATGACTCTGCGAATATTTTATGTGTGTGATTATAGACAGATGAGTCTGTAATTACTTATGTCTTCCTTATTACCTTTTTCATGCAGAATTATGGTCTTTGATGTTTTCCATTCAGTAGGTACTTTCCTTAATTGTATATATCAAGTAAATCTTTCTGCTAGAGCTTTAAAGAGTACTTGTCCACCCATTTTTAATTAATAGGATTTTATAACTTCAATCCTGGTGATCAGTCATTTTTCATATGGTGGATAGCCATTTTTACTTCTTCGGGTATGGATGGTATTTCCAAATTTTCATCTGGCACAGGTACTGTGACTACCTGTTTAATGAGTAAAGGTTCTCAAAAATAATTTTATTATTTTTTCCATCTCACCTCTGTTTGTGTGTCTGTTTCCTTGATTGTCTATGAAGGCTATGGTAGTGGTTGCTTGATGCTTATTTGTTTTTCTACTTTTTTTTTTTGGCTACTACAGAGCCTAGCTGCTTCGGCCAATTTTCTCATTCTATATATATTATAGTCGTCTTTAATGTTCTGCCTCAGTTGTTTACAGATAATTTTATATTCTAAAGTCTTTACCTGTATCTCTCAGAACTCTTCTTTTCTTCAATAGTTCTATCATTCGTGCTGATAGGCGTTCCCTGGTGTTAGGAGGAAGTTCATAGGAGGCTCTTTCTTTGCAGTTCAAAAACGATTATTAAAGTTTGTTAAATCTTCATCGATGGCGTTTATTAATTTCCAGTTGGTTTCTTCCACATTTTTTTCTAAATTCTTCTGGATTTATCTGTTTTGAGCGTTTTTTATGGTTGGACTGTGCTCGTATGCGTTCTTCATTTTTTTTATGTATTTTGAGGGTGGCTCTTATTGAACAGTGAGTGATCTGAATAAATATCGCAGTACTTCAACATTTTTTATTATTATTTTGCAATCTGTTAGAATGTAATCAATTTCATTTCTTGTCTCTCCATTTGGGGATTGCCAAGTCCATCTTTTCCCAGTTCTCTTTTTAAATAACTATTAATAACATAAAGCCTTTCTGCTTCAACAAATTCTGCCAGCAGTTCACCTCATTCATTTCTTTTCTGGTTCAGTGGACCATGGAGGAAACCACACAGTCCAATGTATTTTTCTTCAACAGACCCTGTACCAATCTTCGAATTGAAATCCCCACACACTATAGTGTATGTTGTTTTTTTCTGTAATGTTTCTTGCAGGTGTTCATAGAAGTTTTCTATTTCTTCTTTGTTAGCTGTTGCTGACATAGTAGGTGCATAGACCACCATTATTTTTATTGTTACTAATTTTCCTATTTTTAATTTAAGTGCTCCTAGTCATTCAAAATGGATTGTGCAAGAAATAATATTTTTAGTTAGCTTTTCATTTATGATGAAGCAACTCCTCCAGCCCTTTGCGTTATCTGCAGCTCCCAGGAAATTTTGGTTGCTATTGTTGCATTTTGCTGTTAATTCAGAGCTTCTTTGGGTTTCACAAATAGCAAGGATGTCAAATTTTATGTTCTATATTTCTCGAAACAGAAAATCAATATGTGAGTCAGAAGACAGAGTTAGACTATTCAAAGAACCAATATGTTGCAGATTTCTCACCACCACCTTGGTAGGATTGCAAAGAGCCATGCAGGACTAGAGGCCTATTTCTTCTTCTACTTGCTGGCATATTTACAGTGGTCTATAGCACTTCTCCTGACCATGGTTCTGAAGTGCACCTTGGTCCATGGCTCCTTATTCATTATCCAGAGCTGCCTGCTTGGGCTCCCCTCATCCGCCACCTGAAGGGACGTGCTTGGTAGGGGTGAGGTCCTCCCCCCCCCAAGGCTACAGCGGTACTTAATATTAATGAGAATGTTATGCACTTAATGAGAAGCAAGTAGTATATGTTCCTTGGTGCAAGATGAAATCTGTAGTAAAGTTTATGTACCTATAACAGCTTATGTATCTATTTTGAAGGATAGAAAAGGATCTGTTTAAGAAAACTTGCTGACTACAAGAAGACATATGCAAGTATATTATTCAAGTGAGAGTTTTAATTTTTATAGTATTCTAAAGAAATTTGGAGATAAGAGAGAATGAATGCATAAGTAAAAACAATAAAAAAAATTAAAGAGAACAGTGATAAAATAAATGCTAAAAAGGAAGTTCATATAAAGTAAAGTGAAACTAGAGAATCTTCAGTTTATGATCTAACACTTACAGAGTTAGATCTTACTTTCAATTCTAATATTCTATATATCTAACTCCTAAATTCTTATTACATATTAAAAATATCTATATCACCATTCTAGTATTAGATAATATAAGCTCAAAGAAAGCATTATCTTTCACTTTCTGACTATTTCATTTAAATTCAATTTCTGAGGGATAATGTCAAATGAAAGATAATGCTTTCTTTGAGCTTATATTATCTAATACTTCTTCTACAGCTTCTCCCACTTAAGTGGGGTCACTGTTTGTTATGAGTCTCCTCCACACCTTCCTGTCTTGGGCTGTCACCACATCCAAGTTCTTCATCTTCAAGTCCTCTTCTACCAGCTCCCTCCATCTCTTCTTTGGCCGCCCACGCTTCCGCTTTCCTTGCACATCCATCTGCATGACCCTTCTTCCCACATATTCGTCCTCCCTCCTCATCACATGACCAAACCATCTCAACCTTGCCTCCTGTACTTTCGCTCCTAAGTTCGTAACTTTCACTGTTCCCCTCACATAGTCATTTCTCAGATGATCCTTTCTGGTCACACTGCACATCCACCTAAGCATTCTCATCTCTGCTACTTCCATCCTGCTGATGTTACTTTTCCTCGGAGCCACAGTTTCTATAGCATATGTCATAGCTGGCTTCACTACTGTCCTATAAATTTTGCCTTTCAGATTGATCGGCACCCTCTTATCGCATAACACTCCTGCCATCTCCCTCCAGTTCCTCCAACCCGCTTGTATCCTGCATCCCACTTCCTTCTCAGCTCCTCCATCTTCTTCCACTATTGAACCTAAGTATCTAAAGTCTCTCACCTTCCTGATGACATTTCCTTCCAGCTCCAGATCTGTCTCCTGGCCACCGCCCACTGCGCAACACATATACTATGTCTTACTTCTGCTCAGTCTCATACCTCTCTCTTCCAGTACTTTTCTCCATCTTTCCAGTTTAGTTTCCGCTTCTTCTCTTGAATCTACACACAGCAAGATGTCATCTGCATACAACATCCAAGGTGCATCTTCTCTCACCTCCTCTGTTACCACCTGCATCACAATATTAAGCAGAAACGGACTTAATACTGACCCTTGATGCAAGCCAACTGTTACTTGAAAACTTTCTGTCTGTCCCAAACAGGTCCGAACACTTGTCTTCACATTTCTGTACATTTCCCGCACCAACCTGACATATTTCTGCGGCACCTTCTTTTCCCTCAGACACCTCCAGACTTCTTGCCTTGGCACTCTATCATATGCTTTCTCCAGATCAATAAATACAGGATGTAGCTCCCTTTGTTTCTCTCGACATTTTTCCATCATCTGTCGTAACCCAAAGATAGCATCTGTTGTTGATCTACCAGGCATGAAGCCAAATTGTTCCTTTGCAATCTCCACCTCCTCCCTCAATCTACCATCAAGAACCCTTTCTAGGATCTTCATTGTGTGGAACATCAACTTCATTCCTCTGTAATTTTTACAGTCTTGTGCATCAGCTGTACTCTTGTAGATGGGGACAAGAGTACTCTCCCTCCATTCCTCGGGTATATTTTCCTGTTGGCAAACTTTCATGAACAGGTCCCACAGCAGGTCATTTCCCTCTTCCCCCAGTGCCTTCCATGCCTCCGCTGGAATTCTGTCGGAGCCCACCGCTTTTCCATTCCTCATCCTCTTCATGGCCTCCGTCACTTCCATTCTAGTGATGTTTTCTGCACCATCCCCTCAGAAGGCTGCACATCTCCTCTGTGAGTCCTTGCATTTTCCTCATTCAAAAGTCCCTCAAAGTATATTTTCCATCTGTTTCTTATGTCCACATCCCTCCATAATACTCTTCCTTCAGCGTCTGTGATCTGCCTCACATGTAAGATGTCCTTAGCTGCTTTATTTCTACATTTCGCTAGTTGGTAAATTTTTCTCTCTCTTTCCTTCGTTTCTAATTGATCATACAGATCCTGATATGCCATGGCCTTCGCCTGTGCCACAACTCTCTTGGCTTCTTGCTTTCTCTCTTTGTACACCTCTCTGTCCTCTTCCACTCTTGACTCATCCCACTTCTGCTTTACCTTCCTCTTAGCTGTCACTGCCACTTGTACATCATTATTCCACCACCAACCCTCCTTCTGCTCTCTAATCTTTCCAGATGTCTCACCAAGCTCCTCGATTGCACAGCTCAGGATTACTTTTGAATTATGTTTCCACCAATCTTTTACACTTTCCAGTCCATCCGAAATCCTCTCTAACACTCTCTCCCTAAAACGATTCCTCACACTCTCCTCTGTTAAGCGAAACCACTTAATTGTCTTCATCCCATGGCAACCAGAAGTTCTTATCTTATATTATCTAATATTAGAATGGTGATATAGATATTTTTTAATCTACCCTATATATATAAAATGATAAGCTTTTTACGTCATGTTTGTATGTCACATTTTTGAAACATTTTGAAACTCGAATTTTGAAGTCGAGCCTTCAAAATTCGAGTCAATTTTTTTTTTTTTGAGGGGGGGGCAGAACCACCCTTTTGAAGACTCCACACTCAGGGGCTACCCTAGGTGCTGGGGGTGGAAAACCCCCCCTTTCGAGTCTTCAAAATTCGACTCATCAGAATTCAAGGGGAACCGGCCTATCAGTCCGAAACTCGGGGGGGGGGGGTTGAACCCCCTTTTGAGTCATCAGAATTCATGGAGAACCGGCCTACCAGTCCGGAACATGGGGGTTGGCTGCCACAGGCTTCTAAGGCTATTAAGAGAAGGTGTCCTAATAACTTATTAATTATATGAAGAGCCAAAGGCTTCAATTCGGGCGACAATTCGGCTTTACTTAAATAATTAGAAGAAACACACGTATAAACCACAGTGAAAATTATTTAATTGTAAATATTTCATCCTAAGTATCTTAGGACATCATCAGTACAGTATTTAAACAAAAATTAGGAATAACATACAGTTAGGGCACATGATTACAATAGAATCTCATGAAAATGTGCATGTGCTAAAGTAGTACAAAAAAAAAAAAAAAAAAACACACGTTAATTATTTAACACAGTTTTGTATGATAATTTCCCATACTTTAGGAATAGTAAGAACGTCGTTGCAGTTTAGGTTTGGTCTGTGTAGTAGGGCTTCAGGACTTTCTTTGCATAAACGTTCATGTTTAAATAAAGATCTATGTAAAAGTTTAGCCTTTTCCCAATGGATCCTATGGTTTTGGATTTTCAATTCCGTGTTGAGAGAGGCCAGATTTCTGCGGTTTAAGAAGACGAATGTGGTCTTGATGTTCCGAGATGCGTTTCTGAACAGACCTACCTGTCTGTCCAAAGTAAGATAATTTGCATGAGCATGGAATCTCATAAACACCAGGTAACATCAAGGGTGAGAATTTGTACTTAGGAGAAGGTAATAAGTTGTAAATTTGGTTGATAGGTTTGTAAGTAGTGGCAAAATTGTATTTCTTCATAATTTTAGAAAGACGTTCTGAGATGCCTTTAATGTAAGGTATGGGAATCCTATGCACTTCTTCCTGTCTGGTTTGATGTATGCAGAAGTGACTGATGATTTTTTGAGTTGTTTTGGGATTATATCCATTTAAGATGGCTGTATTTTTGATAACTTCTAATTCCTGGTTTAAAGATTCTTCAGAGGAGCAGAATTTGTGTGTTCTGGAAACTAGTGATTTAATAATGCCAGATTTCTGAGATGGATGATGAGCAGAAGAATTGTGAATGTAGCGACCTGAGAATGTAGGCTTGCGAAAGACGGAAGTGGCAATGGAACCGTCTTCTTTTCTTTTGATGTGTAAATCCAAAAAAGAGATACCCTGTGGAGATTCTTTTTCTAACGTAAAGTTGATGCGATGATGAAGAAGGTTAATTTTATCTAGAAACAGTTGTAATTCAGGTTCAGGATGATTCCATACTGCAAATACATCATCGACATATCTTAGCCAAATTTTTGGTTTGGGTTCAAAAGTGAATATTTTTTCCTCAAGGTGTTTTAGAAACAAATTTGCTAGGTTTGGTGATAAAGGAGATCCCATTGCTGTTCCTTCCTCTTGCTTGTAAATTTGACCTTTCCAGGTGAAGTAACCTGATGCAATAACAAACTCGAACAATTCAACTATATCAGATGGAAATTTTTGAGTTAGTAATTCTATTGTTTCTTTATGGGGAATGTTAGTGAAGAGGGAGACAATGTCGAAGCTGATTAACAAGTCAGTTTTTGATAGTTGAATGTCTTTAATTTTTGTGTGAAACTCAGTAGAATTTTTGATTGAAGAGACTGAGTGGCCTATGTGAGGGTGGAGAAGGTTAGATAAGAATCTTGATAACTTGTACGTTGGACAGCCGATACAGTCTACGACAGGTCTAAGTGGAACGTTAGTTTTGTGTAGCTTAGGTAAGCCATAAATTCTAGGAGGTCTTGCATGGTATGTCTTAAGTTTTTTAATTGTTTCTTCATCTAAGGAGGAAGTTTCATTAAGTGGCTTATTTAATTTTCTGAGTTGACGATTCGTAGGATCAAAATCCAATTTGAAGTAAGTATTACGATCTCGAAGAAGTAAATTAATTTTTCGGTCATATGAATTGGTATCAAGAACCACAGTGGTATGGTATTTCCTTTATCAGCTCTAGTAATGATTAAATTTTTGTTACGTTTTAACGAAATAATAGCTTTCAATTCCAACGGTGGGATATTTAATTCTGAAGGTTTGGCATTGTAGATCACTTTAGCTACTTTGAAACGAAGTTTGTTGGCTTCAATACTGGAGAGATGCTTGATGTTTTTTTCTATATTATGTATAAAGTCTAAATATGGGAAACACTTTGGTGAAATTGCAAATTTATGGCCTCTTGCTAGAACATTTAATTCATCTTTTGTTAGCTGACGGTTAGATAAATTGACTACCCATTTTTCTGTTGGTAATTTGTTAGTGATCTTTTTTGATCGATTTAATAGATTAAGGTATTTAATATGTAGAGCATTATTGCTTTATTTGCACTATTTGCAGTATGGAATCATCTCGAACCTGAATTACAACTGTTTCTAGATAAAATTAACCTTCTTCATCATCGCATCAACTTTACGTTAGAAAAAGAATCTCCACAGAGTATTTCTTTTTTTGGATTTACACATCAAAAGAAAAGAAGACATTTTTTTTTTTTTTTTTGTACTACTTTAGCACGTTATGCATGTTTTCATGAGATTCTATTGTAATCATGCGCCCTAACTGTATGTTATTCCTAATTTTTGTTTAAATACTGTACTGATGATGTCCTAAGATACTTAGGATGAAATATTTACAATTAAATAATTTTCACTGTGGTTTATACGTGTGTTTCTTCTAATTATGAACGCACCACAGGTTTCGTTATTTAAAAAAATTACTTAAATAAGTTCATCTCGAATGAACTGAAGCCTTTGGCTCTTCGTATAATTAATAATTTATTAGGACACCTTCTTGGCAATTCTCATAGTAATGTATGTAAGTTCTGTTCACTACACTTGGTATTACTAGATCTACCTACTCACTGATGAGACCTCAATAAAGGTTGAAACTGGTCTGGATAGTGACCTTCTCTCATAATGCAGAACAGTAATACAGCTCCTAGGAGCTGGGTTTCACATTATGGGTAAATACCAAGAATAGTGATCAGAGCTTGCTCCACCCTTACTATGAGTTGCCGCAGCGTTGCACTACCAAATGGGTCAGGTGTTGCACTATCCAGGTATTTGCTTACGTTTGGACTCGCCAAACTTTATATAGTTTCTATATTCAGCATGAAACTCTTTGAGTTTCTTATTCGGCTATGAAACAATATGGAATATAATATCCCTTAACTTAAATCTATTGGATATATTTAAATATTTACAGTAAATATTTTAATTTTTTTATATAGTAGAGCTTCTTTCTTAGAAATTCATAACATGTTTGATTTTGAAATCAATGTACATCATAGGTAGAAAGCTAATCACTGGACTAATCACTTGGACTGTTTTCAACATGTTAAGAATAAAAACACTAAAGTATAAAAAAAAAAAATTTCAAAAGAAAAAAGAATGAAAATTTAAAAAAAAAATAAAAAAATAGAGTAACAAGGCAACTTACTGTGGTCGTTACATTAGGAGAAGCTTTATGTTCTAGTAAAAGATTAATAATAAGTGTGTGCCCCTGCTGAGCAGCTTGATGAAGAGGAGTATAACCATGCTGAAATAAAAAATTCAGTATTTTTGTTTAAATAATTCAATAAACCTCTATATTAAGACCATACTCCATAAAGACTTAATAATCCAGAATGATCAATATACTTTCAACAGAAGAGATATTACAATATGATACATACAAGCACTACCAAACTTAGAAATTATTCCATTTTGCAACTCTTTCATAAGTTGAATTTTTCCTAAGTGAGAATTTGACACATCTTAATGTTTTTTTTTTTTTTAATGTTAGTGGTGTAAGCTGTTGGTATGAAAAAAACAACAGGGAAAAAAACTCCGAAGAATTAAATATGATAATTTCAATGTATTTTAAAATGAAGAAGACATTTAATTAACTACATGTCATTAGAGTCATCAACAAATGAGGTGGTGGAAGAGTTTTGCAATGTAGAAGATTATTGTAATGTGGATGGTTTGATCTTCCTGATGAGCTTATCCAATGTCGACAACACTCTTTGGTCTTTCAAGAACCATGTAAAATTGTGCTCCATCTTCTCAATTTGATGGAATCTCTTCGAAATCAAATATATTATCAATGGTAAGTCATTGGTAAACAGGTCAGGGAGAGATAAGTGCTATTTTGTGTAGTAATTGATACTGATTGCATTTTAGTAAAATATTTTTTTACTCTTGATAGCTTATTGTAACTGTGTGATTGTTAGGGCTTTGTGGGTATGTCACTGATTATTTTGAAGTTTTGAAACTTGCCTTCAATGAAACAAAATGGTTGTATGAATGAAATATGAATAATGTGCAGTGTGAAGATAAAAGGTTATTAACAATGTATATTTTTCAAGAATAGGTCAAAGTCACGAGTGCAATGCATGTGAAGGACAAAATGTGAAAGATGTGTCAGTAGAGAAATTAAACAGGAGACAAGAGAAAATATGGACTTGTAGAGTGTGATATTTTGATGGAATATGAGTTAGCAGCAAATGCAAAATAGACTGAAAGAGTGAAATCTAACAGAAATGTACATGCAAAACACTGGGTGAATAATGGAACAAAAATGAGCAAGACTGAAAGTGAAGGGACATGCAATTGAAGAAATTAAATGATAACTAAATACTTAAGGAATTGACAGCGTACACTAGAAATATAAATTAAATCAACTTTAATATATACTTTCTGATATTTCGGCAATGTCACATTGCCATCTTCATGGAACTTAAGATAAAGGCACGTGCATGCAAGTACTACATAACAACAAATGAGAAACGAAGCGAGGAAGCTACCGTTTTCCTAAAGTCCTGATGGTGCCCCCTGGTGGGCTATATTAGGAGTTCTTGGCCTTTGGGCTGAAGTTCTTCTGATATATAATTAAAAGAAAAAAAATATATATATATTTTTTTTTACTTCTGTAATGCATTACGCACATTTAATGAGATTCTATTGTAATCATGCATCCTAACTGTATGTTATTCCTATTATTATAATAAATATAATAAATTTAGTTTAATCCTTTATCCAAGTGTGAGCAAACAAAGTTTGCGCCTGAAAGTATCTTCAGGACTGGGGTAAGGTGGAGCAACACCACGACGACTCCTTGCAGAGGTGGAGCAAGCTACTATCACTCCTATCTCAGTATCTCCCCTAATGCAAAACACATCTCCTTGTGGATATGTCTAATGTGATGCATTAATGGAAGGGCCACTACCCAGACTAGTTTCGACCTTTATTGAGGTCTCTTCAGTGGGAGCCAGGCACAAGTGGAGATACCAGCCAGAAGCATTAGCAAGGTCATCTCTACCTATAGGAGTTGCCAAATGGTGTGCCACCTTTTTAATAAATTACTCTGGATTTAGAGAAAGATGATGAAAGTTTATTTTACCATATTTTATTTTATTTTATTATATTTTATTATACCACAGTTTATTTTATTATACCACCTTACCCCAGTCCTGAAGATACTTTCAGGCACAAACTTTGTTTGCTCATACAAGGATAAAGGATTAAACTAAATTTATTATATTCTAACCAAGTGAAAAATAAACTTTTTACATACATTCCTATTATTGTTTTAAACTACTGTATTGATGATGTCCTAAGATACTACTTAGGTTGAAATATTTACAATTAAATAAATTTCACTGAGGCTAATATGTGTGTTTCTTTTAATTATGATCATACCACAGGTTTCGTTATTAAAAAAAAAAAAAAAAAAAAAAAAAAAAAAAAAAACCTTCTGATATATGTTTCCTAAATTTGGGACAGTCTCATGCATCCAAATTTGTTTTGAGGTTTGGCATGTTCCTAAGGGCTAAGGCTGATTCCATGAATAGTCTTTCATATTTGAACTTGCCGCAGTGTATTACTGTGGCTTTTTTCCACCCTATTCTGTGGCAAGTATCCAGAGCATGGTCTGCAAGCCCAGAGTGGCTGTACTGGTGAAATCAGATGTAGTCCTTGTGTTCTGAGATTCTGATAGCTAAAGTAGGACAATTTACAGCTGCAAGGGACCTGGTATACACAAGCTAGGCCTAATGGAAGTGGTTGGTCTTTAATGGAGGGGATAACGAATGCCAATTTTCTGTATGGTCTGTAACAAGAGGTCAAGTTGTATTTTTTTAGGATTTTGTTGATTTTCTCCGAGGTGCCTCGAATGTAGGGAATGGTGATGGATTTAGAGTAATCTTTTTAGTGAAAGGGGGGGGGGGAAGCTGGGTTGTGAATAACTGGTTTTAGTATTTTTTGGATTTTTTTTTTTTTTGGAGGGGGAGGAGTAGCCATTGGCTGAGAAAGTGTTAAGGATGTGATTTAGTTTAGTGGTTAGAGCTTGGTCATTTGAACAGATTAGTTTTGCCCTGTTGAATAGTGTCTTAATAACTCCATATTGTTGTGGGGGGGGATTGTTGGTGATTGTATCTGCTTGTATGGGTGAGTTTTCTATAAACTGAGAAAACCACGGTTCTATCAGGTTGGTGGGTGACTAGTGTGTCTAGGAAGGGGAGGCTATTGATTTTCTCTTTTTCCAGGGTGAACTAGATTCTAGGGTGTTGGTTCTTTAAGTGTGTTAGGAAGGAGAGGAGTGTATCTGAGCCATGTGGCCAAATAGCGAACACATCATCAACGTAGCAAAGCCATATGGTAGGTTTTCGTAAGGCAGAGTTTAAGGCTTTCTCTTCAAAAGTCTCCATAAAGAAGTTGGCCATGGGTGGGGAAAGTGGCGAACTCATGGCTGTCCCTTCTATCTGTTTGTATAATTTTTTCTGCCAAACGAAATAGCTTGAGTTAATTGTGAACTGAAATAGGACTGAGATATTGGGAGGAAATTTAGCTTGGATTAGCTCTAAGGTTTCTTTGAGGGAGACATTTGTGAATAAGGAGGAGACATCAAAACTGACCATTATGTCATTATGTTGGAGTGTAAGGTTTTCTATACTGGCTTTGAAGGAGGCTGAGTTTTTCATGTGTGATGGTGTGTTGCCAGTATAGTGTGAGAGCGCTTTGGCTAAATATTTACTAGTTTGTAAGTGGGGGAATCAATGCCATCCACTATGGGACGTAATGGCACATTTTCTTTATGATTTTTGGGAGCCCATATATATGGGGGGGGTCTAGAGTTGTATGGTTTTAGTCTATTAGTAATCTCCACAGGTCAAGAAGTAACCTTCTTAAGGAATCTATGGAGGTTTCTGATTTGTGAGTTGGTAGGATTGTATTAAATTGAGATAAGTAGCTCGATCTAATAGTAACGCCTTAAGCTTACCTGTGTAGTCATTATGAATGAGTACCACAGTGGCGTTCCCCTTGTACGCTTTGGTGATAACCAAAGCATATAAGGGGAACGCCACTGTGTTTTTCTTTGTTTTTCTTCAATTCCTGTAGAGACTTGTATTCAATAATGAATATGTTGGTTTTTGGTGGTTTTGTTTTTGTGAAAACACAGGCTACATCCAATCTAATATTGTTGGCAATGTGGTTTTGGCAAATCCCGCATTCAATCTGGATCATTAATTCCTTGGCCGGTATTAATTCCTTGTTGTTATGTAGTACTTGCATGCATGTGTCTTTATCTTAAGTTCCCATGAAGATGGCAACGTGACGTTGCCAAAATATTGGAAAAAATATATATTAAAGTTGATTTGATTATATTTCTAGTGTATGCTGTCAATTCCTTAAGTGTTTAGTTATCATGTTTATCATTCTTCTAGAAGAATTACTATCATCCACAGATTCCATCGTACGCAAGGTCCGCCATTACGGCAAACTGAAGCTGAAGTTATCTAGACAACTGAATCGTCTGACCTTCCTAAAGCGCTGCAGGATAATCAGGTAATCCCAAATTGTGTAAAATTTAAGCACTGTTTAGTTTCACAGAAAGCTCTCCGTATCTACAACCGGGTGGGCCAGATTTTACTTCAGGAGCAAATTAACGTTACACGCAGTTCCCTAGAAGACATAAACAGAGCTATTTTAGCTCTAGAATATGAACTTTCAAATATACTAAATCACGAACTTTGGTCTATTCTACATGATGTCTCATGCATGGTGCAAATAAAGAATTCGAACAATACGGAGTCGACATATCAACAAGTTTGATATATTAAAAAAGAACTCGACATCCAAACCAAAACTACAAACCAACACTGTAGTTGGTTTGTAGTTTTGGTTTTTAGTTTTGTAACCTTTCTTCAGTTATCTTGAAGTCTGAAGCACTCAGTGTTCTGCCACGTGGTCACAACTTTGCCATTCCTCCTAGGAAATTACCGGCCGAGGAATTAATGATCCAGATTGAATGTGGGATTCGCCACCTTCCAAACCACATCGCCAACAATATTAGATTGGATGTAGCCTGTGTTCTTAAGAAAGCAAAACCAAACCACCAAAAACCAACATATCCATTAGTGAATACAGGAATTGAAGAAAAACAAAGAAATAGTTATCACCAAAGCAGATAAGGGGAACGCCACTGTGGTACTCAATCATAATGACTACACAGGTAAGCTTAAGGCTTTACTATTAGATCAAGCTACTTACCTCCCCATTGAATACAATCCTACCAACTCAGAAATCAGAAAACTCCATAGGTTCCTTAAGAAAGTCACTTCTTGGCCTGTGGAGATTACTAACACACTAAAAACCATATAACTCTGGACCCCCCGTATATATGGGCTCCCAAAAATACATAAAGAAAATGTGCCATTACGTCCCATAGTGGATGGCATTGATTCCCCCACTTACAAACTAGTAAATATTTAGACAAAGCGCTCTCACACTATACTAGCAACACACCATCACAAATAAAAAACACAGCCCACTTCATGATGTGTTCGCTATTTGGCCACATGGCCCGGATACACTCCTCTCCTTCCTAACACACTTAAAGAACCAACACCCTAGAATCTAGTTCACCCTGGAAAAAGAGAAAAACAATAGCCTCCCCTTCCTAGACGCAATAGTCACCCACCAACCTGATGGAACCTTGGTTTTCTCAGTTTATAGAAAACTCACCCTTAGAGGCAGATACATTCACCAACAATTTCCCCCCCCTCACAACAATATGGAGTTATTAAGACACTATTCAACAGAGCAAAACTAATCTGTTCAAATGACCAAGCTCTAACCACTGAACTAAATTACATCCTTAACACTTTCTCAGCCAATAGCTACCCCCCCACAAAAAAAAAAAATCAAAAAAATACTAAAATCAGTTATCCACAGCCCAGCTCCCCCCTTTCACTAAAAAGATTATTCCAAATCCATCACCATTCCCTACATTCAAGGCACCTCGGAAAAAATCAACAAAATCCTAAAAAAACATGACTTAACCTCTTGTTACAGACCATACAGAAAATTAGCATTTGTTATCGACTCCACTAAAGACTAACCACTTCCCCTAGACCTACCTGGTGTATACCAGGGCCCTTGCAGCTGTAAATTGTCCTAATTTGGCCAAACAGGCAGTACA
This sequence comes from Typopeltis vanoorti, assembly GCF_054136105.1. Lineage (NCBI taxonomy): Eukaryota > Metazoa > Arthropoda > Arachnida > Uropygi > Thelyphonidae > Typopeltis > Typopeltis vanoorti. Next base: position 105,634,254 of record NC_143556.1, on the reverse strand, counting down.
GCAAATATCAGAATCTCAGAACACAAGGACTACATCCAATTTCACCAGTACAGCCATTCTGGGCTTGCAGACCATGCTCTGGATACTTGCCACAGAATAAGGTGGAAAAAAGCCACAGTAATACACTGCAGCAAGTTCAAATATGAAAGACTATTCATGGAATCAGCCTTAGCCCTTAGGAACATGCCAAACCTCAACAAATTTGGATGCATGAGACTGTCCCAAATTTGGGAAACATATATCAGAAGAACTTCAGTCCAAAGGCCAAGAACTCCTAATGTAGCCCACCAGGGGGCACCATCAGGACTTTAGGAAAATGGTAGCTTCCTCGCTTCATTTCTCATTTGTTGTTATGTAGTACTTGCATGCATGTGTCTTTATCTTAAGTTCCCATGAAGATGGCAATGTGACATTGCCGAAATATCTGAAAGTATATACTAAAGTTGATTTAATTTATATTTCTAGTGTACGCTGTCAATTCCTTAAATATTTAGTTATCATGTTTAACCAGCGTATAAGCCTTTCTACATGAAGAAATTAAAGTAAGCAACATGGAAGCAAAAGAAAGTAGGAATGAGTAAAGAGATGAAAGAACTGTCAGAATGTAAAGGAACAAGACTGCTGGAATGACAGACAGTGAAACTGATGAAATGCAAGGTCTGAAGAATAAGTATTTCAGAATTAAAAATGAAAGGAAAAATATTATTATTATTATTATTATTATTATTATTATTATTATTATTATTAAACAAGACCTCATGGAGTCAAAGACTCATCTAGGAGGTCCCTTTATCCATCACACACATTTCATCATACTGTGTCTTAAACACATTCAAACTACTTGCAGACACCACACTCTCAGGCAAGGCATTCCAATCACTCACAACTCTGCACGAAAAAACCTGCCTCTCACTCCCCTACTCACACCCTCTTTATACAGTTTCCAGGGATGACCTCTGGTTCTACCCTGATCTCCCACTATTCTCTGTAGAACTTCTCCACCATTGATCCTATAACAACCCCTTACCAACTTGTAGGTCTCTATCATATCTCCCCTCTTCCTTCTCTCCACGAGACTCTGCAAATTATATCTTTTCAATCTTTCCTCATACTCGACATTCCAGAGGTCAGAAACTACCTTAGTCAGTCGCCTTTGGACCCTTTCCAACATCTCTTCATCCTTCTGAAAACCAGGTGACCAAATCTGGGAACAATAGTCCATGTGTGGCCTAATCAAAGCCTTATACAATGGAACAAGAATCTCCCTACTTCTACACGTCAGTGTCCTCCGCATCATTCCCAGAAGTCTTTGTGTTGTCTTCACAATTTTGGCGATGTGTCCCCTAAATTTTAGATCCTTATCCACTATCACCCGAAGATCTCTTATTTCCTCTACTTCCAACAATATATTCTCACCAAGCATAAATTCTGCATCCCATCTTTGTTTTCCAAATTTTAAAACCTTACATTTTGCAACATTGAACTCACATCCCCATTTGCTTGCCCAATCACTCAATTTATTCAAGTCTTCTTGCAAGGCCACAACATCTTCACTACTCTTTATGGTTCGTCCCAACTTTGCATCATCTGCAAACAACTGAATATCTCCATCCAAATCTTCGCCAATATCATTAATATACAAGTTAAATAGTAATGGCCCTAAAACAGATCCCTGAGCCACTCCACTAGTGACTTTCCTTTTCCTGGATATTGCACCCCCATACACAACTTGTTGATACCTATCAGATAGCCAGTCTCCAATCCAATGCACTAATCTAATATCCAACCCCATCTGCTCTAGTTTGACTGTCAACTTATCATGAGGTACTCTATCAAAAGCTTTTGTGAAATCCAAGTATATTACTGTGTATTCTTCTCCTCTGTCCAAGGAAGCAGTCACTTTATTGTAATAAGTAAGTAGATTACTAAAACATGACCTCCCTTTAGCAAATCCATGCTGTCCATCAAAGATTATACCATTGTTGTCAACCCAACTCTGGATCCTAGTTCTCACAAGCTTCTCCAACAACTTAACCACAACACCTGACACACAGATAGGCCTATAGTTTGATGCTTGAGTTCGATCACCTCCTTTATGAAGTGGCACAATCTTGCCCTCCTTCCACTGTTTAGGGACTTGACCGAGTGCAAGACTCGTATTAAAAAAATATGTCAAGGCAGGTGTCAACTCTCTGGCACATTCCTTCAGAATACGCGGTGATATATTATCAAGTCCCACAGCCTTATTTACATCTAGTTTACTCAACTCCCCAAACACCTCTTGCTCACTTACAGTCAGCCTCTCCTCCCCATCATCAACTGCTCTTAATCTCTTCATGAAGTCACATTCACAAGATTGAAAAATCTTTATGAACCGCTCATTAAGTATCTCCACCACACATTCTGCAACAGCTGTCTTTATACCATTTCCTCCAATCAATGTCATCCTTCCATAATCATTCTTTCTTTTGCTGGCTACATATCGAAAGAACTCCCTAGGATTCTTTTTAGCTTCATTAGCTAACTGCTGTTCATATCTCTCTTTAGCTACTCTCACCAACCAAGTCACCCTCCTTGCCTGGTCTTTGTAGACCTCATGAAATTGGTTACTTCCACTTCTCTTATGCTGCCTCCACAATGCCCTTTTTCTCTGTATTGCATGCTTAATCTCTTTATTCATCCATCTCACACCTACCTGATTTAACCTTCTCACCCATGGTATACATTTAGACATTGCATCTACTAAATATTTTTTGAAAATCCCCCAAGCTGCATTGATCTCTTTTCCAGCTAACTCCTCATTCCATGCTACCCTTGCAAGCTGTCTCCTGAGCTCTTCATAATCACTCCCCCCTTGTAGTTCCACATATACCCTTTTTTCACAGGGGTCCTTGCACTGCTGGCAACCACCCAAGTAATCACCTCATGGTCACTTTCACCAATTGGAGGATGATTTGATACCTCATTGATAATTACATCCTCCGATGAGATGACCAAATCCAAGACCCTTAATCCTCTTGTGCCCTCTGTTACATACTGTCTGAGGTAGTTATCCCTCAAAAACTCAAGAAACTCATTTTCTTTACTTCCAGTTGCTATCTCTTCATTCCAGTCTATATTGCCATAATTAAATGCCATAATTTATGTAAAGGAATGAAACAGTGCAATAGTATAGAAATAAGAAATGAAGAGAAAAAAAGTGATGAATGACATGAGAATAGCAATGTGTAGAGATTCCACTGTTAAAGGATTGGTTACTGAGAAAATCTAGTAGCGTTGCTTTAAAGGGTGGAAAATATGGAAGATAATTAAATTATGCTTTGGATATAAAAAGTAAATGAATAACAGAGTTAGTAGTGGTTGTGGGATCAAATGAAATGCTAGATACAAGGAGAATGTAAAGATGGATATCAGGAGGTTGAGGAGAATTAAATGTTGTCGGTCTGTTGCCGAAGTATGACGATGATGAGATAAAATGGAAAGTGAGAACCATGAATGGTATGCTAGCAGAGCTGTGTAAGGAGAAAGGAGTGATGATTGAAGATATATGGCATATATTTGAGAATGAAAGTAACAGACTGCATATGAATGTCTTTGGCATGAGTAAACTGGAGAGACTGCTTCTAGAAGGAAGTGTGGTGAGTGATGCTTGTTAATGAAAATAGTACTACTGTGAGAGATGAAGAGAGAACAGGAATGCAAGAGAGGCTGGGAAATAGGGTGAATTGGGGGTGGACAGAGAGACAGCATAGGAAGAATGAATGTTAAAAGCAGAAGTGAATGTGTGTATGGGGATGATAGGGGAGGCGAGAGGAGGATGGGCAGCAAAGTCAGAAAAAATATATGAGAAGTGATAGTTAAAGAGAAAGGTGTTAGGCAAGGGCAGATGTGGTGGAGAGATAACATCTAACAGATAGCTTAACTAGGACTATTTATAGACCTAAAAGTCAACAGCTATGTTTATTTACAAATGCCAGGAGCATCAGAAATAAGAGAGAGGTGATACTGTTTCACTGAGTTTATTCCCTCACAAACAGAAACACCTTCATAGAAAAATTAAAAGAACTACAGTAAGTTGTACCCTTCGATTGGAAAAGGCATGAGTTTGATTCTTGTTGTGACAAATAAATACTAGTGGTGGTGGGTAGTAGATGGCATTGATGTAGATGATGATGGCAGTGGTGGTTCAAGTATGGTTGGTAATCGTGGTGGAGGCAGAGAGTTGTAGAAATAGATGCCCTCCCTCGATGAGTCTTTGGATTCCTTGGAGGTGTCACATAATAATAATAATAATAATAATAATAATAATAACAATAATAATAATAATAATAAAATTCCAGGATTAAGTGAAAAATGGTTGAATGAGGATAGTATCCTGTCAGGAATAGAAATAAAAATAATTATTATTATTAACACCAGACCTCCATGAAGTCAAAAGACATTTCAAGAGGCAAACAATTTTACATGCAAAGCTCATCAAACCATGCCATAAACTCATTCAATTTATCTGCATTCTCCACAAGGTCAATCCAAATATTCCACTGACCAACCACTCTCAATGCAAAGAATTTACTCCTTGTGCCTCTGCTCATATCCTCTTTATAAACTTCCAGGGATGTCCCCTAGTTCTATCACTCTTCACCATTCTACAAAAAATTTTTTCCAGAAATTTTTTGTAGAATGGTGAAGACATTGTGAAAATATTGAGGAAAATGGTGAAGACAATGGTGAAAATGTTGAGACATTTCAGTTGGTAATGATTTGTTACCAGGGTAACAAATCGTTACCAACTTAAATGTCTCAATCATATCTCTCTCTTCCTCCTATTCACAAGGCTTTGCAAACTGCATTCCATAAATTTCTCCTCATATTTCACATCCCAAAGGCCAGATATGCCCTTAGTCAGTCTTCTCTCTTTCGAACATATCACCATGAAAACAAGGAGAACAAATCTGTGCACAATAATCAATACGAGGCATTATCACAACCTTATACAATGGAACCAGAACCTCTTTATTTCTACAAGTTAAGATCCTTCACATCATTGCCATAATCTGATGAATTGTTTTCACAACTTTCTGTAAAGTGATCTCTGATCTTTAGATTCTGTCCACCACCAACTTATCATATAGTACTCTATCAAATACTTTTTTGCAAAGTCCAACAATATCACTGTATATAGGTATTATTTTTGGAAAAATTTTTGTTTAGGAGTAGAGTACCCCTTTTTTATAAAATGTCATTGGCTTTTTACTTGATTTTAGGGCATTACTGATGTTTTAAAGACAGATATATGATTAATAATTCAGACCTACCTTTGTAGGGTGTTGCTGGTTGTCTTATAGCTTTCGTTTCCAATATTCTAAGCATTGTTTCGTTTTCCTGTATGTCTATTATTTATGACTTTGTCAATTTGTGGTGTATGCTTCTTCAATAGTGTGGATTGCTAATTTTGTTGCTATTATTGTTTTTCCTGTATGCTGTATTTTATTTTTCTTTTGGTTGATGAGTTTTTTTTATTGTAAAGATGTTCTGGAATTGGTATGTTGCAGTCATAATAGTGTTCTTCTAGTCTTGCCCATAAAGATAAAGATCTGATTGCAGAATCTGTGTAGGTGACATTACAGTCTTGTTCGCAAGGAAATTTGAAAACTACATTGTGGTGTTCTAGTATTTCTTTGTGTGTGGGGGGGGGATTTTGTAGGTTTTATAAGTGATGCGCATTTCTGGTTCATGGTGAACACCAACTTATAGTCAGTGTGTTTGAAAATATATTTGTAGGCTTTGTATGTGTTCTGGATATATGGCAGTTTGATAATTTTTTGTGTTGGGAAGTTTGTTTTGGTTTTTGGATTGTTTCAACAGGTTTTTGCTATTTTGTTGGCATAATTTATTAGCTGTGTTGGGTAATTTTTCGATTTTTAAAAATCTGTGTTAATTTCTTTATTTCTGTATTGAGATAATTATGTGTAGTCAAAAACTTGTAAGCATTTATAAATTGTGCTATGGTGACTGATTTTTTAATAGAATAAGGATGGTATGAGTTAAAGTAAAGGTAGTTTCCAATATGTGTAGGTTTATGGAATATTTTTGTGGCTATTTTGTTGTTTATTTATTCTAATTAATTATTCAAATTAATGGTTTAGGAAATTTAGATTTTTCATGTTCTCTTTCTATAGTGAATTTTAGTCTCTTGCTGAAGTCATTAAGGGACGCTTGTAAAATGGGGAGTTGGAAACTCCAAAATATAAAAATTAGATCAAGACTCAGACCAACAGAATACAACACAGATACACCAAAGACAAAAACACCAAGCTGGCATGACATAGCCTTCACTTCCCCCACGAGCTCCGAAGATGATGCACTGTCAAAATGGCTCACACTCTGTTACTCCCACCCTGATCTTATACCATCATATCCATCTCCCTCCACTAAAATTTCTATCTTTCACCTCTCTCCCAAAGCATTCTCTTCCCACCTTAAAAAAAAAATAAAATAAAAATAAATGGGTTTAAAATTCACACATCTCTTGCCTCACCGATAATTCTCCCACATCTATTTATCCCCACATTCAACCCTCCCCCTTCCTTTCAGTCATGCTACATCCTACAAAGGTATATCCAAATTATTCTTCCTAATATATTCTTCATATATCTTTCTTTAAAACATCAGTAATGCTCTAAAAATAGAATAAAACAGAATAAAAAGCTAACAACATTAAAAAAAAAGGGTACTCCTAAACAAAATAGGCTGAATAGCCATAAAAATGATATCACTGTATATGATCCTCCCTTATCTAACTTTATCTTACCTTATAAAATGCAAGTAAATTGCTAAGACAGGACTACCCTTTACAAATAAATCATCTGAAAGTTGAATTGGGTTGGGTGAGGAAAGAGATGAAATGAATGCAGAGTGAAATTAAGAAAATCAAGTAGGTGCAAAAGAGTTAATGAAAGACGAGTGAGTGGCATTGTATGGCAACTCCATTATTAAAAGTGTGCTGGATGAGAGGATGCACAAGGCATGTTTTCCAGGCGATAAAATGAGAAGAGTGATTGAGACATTGGTTTTGAGGAGGGAGCGAGCGAAGAAGTTAATGGTTTTAATAGGTACGAATGACTTGACAGAGGACAAAGAATGGATATCAGAATGGATTTCAGGAGGCTGCTTAGACGGATAAAAGAGAATAGTGTGACATGAAGGGCAGTAAGCGTGTTGCCTAGGTATGACTGTGGTCAGATGAGGAAGAGAGCAAGGATTATGAATTTGAGTGGTTATGGTGAGAGTCATTTGGAGAGACTGCTGCTGGAAAGTAGAGAAGTTAGTACAGAGAATGGATCAGATCAAGTGAGAAGTGATGTGGAAGGGCAGGAGAGTACAACAGGAGAGATAGAAGACGTGGTTATGAATGCGGAAGTAAGTGGCATAAATATGAAAAATAAGAGAATGGGTGTGCAAGATGAACAGAGAAACGGGATGGCTCAGGGTGGACAGGGGTACACAGCGTGAGAAAGGTGGATGCTCCAACAGGATGTGAGAGCATGTGTAGACAGGAAAGGAATGGGATGACCTGGGATCAAGAGGAAACAGTTGGAATTGAAGAGGGTTCTAAAATGAATAAGCAGAAAGGGAAATGGCCCAGTTGAGCATGGAGAGATCACACCAAATGAGTGTTATCAGTGGAAATAGCTGTAGATCCTGGAATGAGCTGTTGTGTTTATATACAAATGCTAGAAGTATAAGAAATAAGGCAGATGAAATGAGTGTGTTCACCCCAAAATTGTTGGAATAAGTGAGACATAGTTAGATGAGGACGACATCCTGACAGGAATAGAGATGGAAGGATATGATGTGTTTCGTGAGGATAGAAGGGGTAAAAAGAGAGGGGGAGTGATATTGATGATAGAGAAAGAGTTATGTTCATACAAAGTAGAGATGCAAGAGGGAAAACATGCCAGTGGATTTCAGGCAGTATGGTGTGAGATAGAGGTGAATGGAATGAAATACTTCGTTGGATGTTGTTATAGACCAGGAAATGTGGATGGTAGTGACTATGAAATGTATAATTAAATTAGACAAGAAAATAAGAAAAGAGTATTCATTATTGGCAATTTTAATTATGGCAATATAGAGTGGAATGATGAGATAGCAACTGGAAGTAAAGAAAATGAGTTTCTTGAGTTTTTGAGGGGATAACTATCTCAGACAGTATGTAACAGATGGCACACAAGGATTGAGAGTCTTGGATTTGGTCATCTCATAAGAGGATGTAATTATAAATGAAGTGTCAAATAACCCGCCAATTGGTGAGAGTGACCATGAGGTGATTACCTGGGTGGTTGCCAGAATGTGAGGAGCTATGTAAGAAAAAGCTATATGTGGAACTACAAGGTGGGGTGATTACGAAGAGCTCGGGAGACAGCTTGCAGGTGTAGCATGGAATGAGGAGTTAGCTGGAAAAGAGATCAATGCAGCTGCGGGATTTTCAAAAACTATCTAGTAGATGCAATATCTAAATGTATTCCAAGGGTCAGAAGGTTAAATAAGGTAGGTGTGAAATGGATGAATAAAGAGATTAAGCATGCGATACAGAGAAAAAGGGCATTATGGAGGCAGCATAAGAGAAGTGGAAATAACCAATTCGATGAAGACTACAAAGACTAGGCAAGGGACGTTAATTGTTTGGTGAGGGTAGGTTGAAGAGAGGCATGAACAGCAATTAGCTAATGAAGACAAAAAGAATCCTAAGGAGTTCTTTCGATATGTAGCCAGCAAAAGAAAGAATGATTATGGAAGGATGACATTGATTGGAAAAAATGGTATAAAGACAGCTGTTGCAGAAGGTGTGGTGGAGACACTTAATGAGCAGTTCATAAATGGCTTTCAATTTTGTGAATGAGACTTCATGGAGAGATTGAGAGCAGCTGATGATGAGGAAGAGAGACTTACTATAAGTGAGCAAGAGGTGTATGGGGAGTTGAGCAAACTAGATGTAAATAAGGCTGTGGGACTTGATAATATATGACCACATATTCTGAAGGAATGTGCCAGGGAGTTGATGCTGGCATTGACATATTTTTTTAATACGAGTCTTGCACTCGGTCAAGTTCCTAAGGAGTCAAAGGAGAGCAAGATTGTGCCACTTTATAAAGGAGGTGATAGAACTCAAGCATCAAACAATAGGCTTATCTATGTGTCAGGTGTTGTAGTTAAGTTGTTGGAGAAGCTTGTGAGAACTAGGATTCAGAATTGGATTGACAAGAATTGTATAATCTTTCAGGGACAGCATAGATTTGCTAAAGGGAGGTCATGTTTTAGTAATCTACTTACTTATTACAATAAGGTGACTGCTTCCATGGACTGAGGAGAAGGATACATAGTAATATACATAGATTTTGCAAAGACATTTGATAGATTACCGCATGATAAGTTGATAGTTAAACTGGAGTGGATGGGGTTAGATATTAGTTTGGTGCATTGGGTTGGAGACTGGTTATCTGTTGTGTATGTGGGAGCGATATCCAGGAAACGGAAAGTTATTAGTGGTGTGCCTCAGGGGTCTGTTTTAGGGCCACTGCTGTTTGACTTGTATATTAGTGATATTGGTGAAGATTTGGATGGAGATATTCAGTTGTTTGCAGATGATGCAAAGTTGGGCCGAACCATGAAGAGTAGAGAAGATGTTGCAGCCCTACAAAAAGACTTGAATAAATAGAGTGATTGGGAATGGGAATGTGAGTTCAATGTTGCAAAAATGTAAGGTTGTAAAATTTTGAAAACAAAAATGGAATGCAGATATGCTTGGTGAGGATATATTGTTGGACGTGGAGGAAATAAGAGATCTGTGAGGTGATAGTGGATAAGGATCTGAAATTTAGGGGGACACATAGCCAAAATTGTGAAGGCAACACAAAGGCTTCTGGGACTGATGCGGGGGACACTGACTTGTAGAAGTAGGGAGATCCTTGATCCATTGTATAAGGCTTTGATTAGGCCACACATGGACTACTGTGCCCAGATTTGGTCACCTGGTTTTCAGAAGGATGAAGAGATGTTGGAGAGGGTCCAAAGGTGACTGAATAAGGTAGTTTCTGTTATTTTTTAACCGTATTTATTAGAACACAGGAAAATAAGTAAATAATTAATTTATTAACTTATTACTGATATTTCACTAGTGTTATAACCACCGAAATATTGCTATATTTCGGCAATATTAAAAAAAAGCATATTACAACACCATACCCTAAAAAAGTCAGACTTAATGGTAAACTTTGATATCACCTCACTATTCACAAATGTACCACTAATAGAAACCCTCAATCTACTGAAGTCACACTCAACTCCCTGATATATTTGAACTATTCAAATTCACAATACATGCAGGATATTTCACATGGAAAGGTGAAAATATACAAACAAATAGATGGGATAGCCATGCCCCCCCCAGCCAACTTTTACATAGAACACCTGGAAAAACTAGCTATCAATACAGCCACTATCAAACCAACACTCTGGCTACGCTATGTTGACAATGTGCTTGGTATTTGGCCACATGGCCCAGAGATGCTGAACACATTCTTAGTGCATTTAAGTAGCCAACATCCAAAAATCTACTTTGCAATGGAACTGGAAACTAATAACTGTCTGCCCTTCCTGGATACACTTATCACACGTCTTCCAGATGGTTCCTTATCACTTTCAGTTTTTAGAAAACCCACACATACAGGAAGATATTTATGCAAACAATCACATCATCACCCTTCTCAACAATATGGCATTTTAAAAACGCTAACCCACAGAGCAAGAGCAATCTGTTCTAATGACAATACTCTTGCTGCTGAACTGGCTCACTTATGCCACACCTTCTTGGCCAATGGCTATAATCCCCATAAGATAAACAAAATACTAAATGCTCCTAAGAAACCCCTCCCACTATCCACCACAGAGAACTACAACAAAATAGTCACCATCCCATACATTAAAGGCACATCCGAAAAGATTTCAAGAATTCTTAATAAACATGAACTACGCACCTCATTCAGACCGTGGAGTAAATTAGCAGCCCTTATCCGCTCACCCAAGGAAAGCATTCCCCCTTTATCACATCCAGGAGTGTACGAAGTACCCTGCTCTTGTAATCAAGCCTACTACGGTCAAACAGGAAGAACTGTGAGCATCCGCATCAACGAACACAAAAGATACATCCGGCATTATCACTACGGCAAGTTGGGCCTAGCAGACCATATTCTGGATACCCCTGCACACAGGATCAACTGGAAGAACACATAAGTACTGCACAGAAGCTCTTACAAGTCGGAGAAATTGTTCTTAGAGGCAACAGAAGCCCTGAAACACACTCCAAATCTCAACAAATATGGCTGTATAAATTTGCCTAAAATCTGGGAGACAGTCATCTTAAGAAAAACTAGTACTGGTTTTTTTTCTCTGTTTAGGACTCTAGTCTTATGTAATAGCTGCAATTTCCCCCCCCCCCCCCCCCCAGATAGAGGGTGCCAAAATCAGGACTCTAGTCTTTGTGTTGCTGCTAGTCCGTTGATTACACCATGTTGTTATAGTCTCGTGTATTGTGACAAACTGTGTTTTGTGCTCTGAAGATGCTGGTTATAACACCAGCGAAATATCAGCAATAAGTTAATAAATTAATTATTTACTTATTTTTCTGTGTTCTAATATATACTGTTAAAATATAAACAACATGTACGATGAACACATAAGTCTGTCCACACGTTTAAGGTAGTTTCTAACCTCTGGAATGTTGAGTATGAGGAAAGATTGAAAAGATGCAACTCACAGAGTCTTATGAACAGGAGGAAGAGAGGAGATATGATAGAGACTTAAAAGTTATTAAGGGGGTTGTTATAGGATCAGTGCTGAAGAGATTCTACAGAAAATAGTGGGAGGTCAGGGAAGAACCAGAGGTCATTGCTGGAAGCTGTATAAGGAGGGTGTGTGTGGGGAGTGAGAAGCAGGTTTTTTAATGCAGAGTTGTGAATGATTGGAATGCCTTGCCTGAGAGTGTGGTGTCTGCAGAGAATTTGAGTGTGTTTAAAGCATGGTATGATGAGTTGTGTGTTTGATAAAAGGACCTCCTAGATGAGTCTTTGACTCCATGGGGTCTTGGGTAATAATAATAAAAAATGCTATATCCATTAACCCAATACTGTATTCTATTCCTTAACAAACTCTCCAACACCTTGACCACAACCGCAATTATACAGACTTTCACCAATTGTAAACAGTGTCTATAGTTGGAGACTTCTGTCCTAGAACAATGCTTGTGGAGTGGTACTATTTTGCCTTTTTTTTTCCTGCTCCTTCAAGCCCTACCCATTGCATGACTTTCATTAAATAGCCAGGTCAAGGACAAAGCCAACTTTGTTGCAGTTCCTTAAGAATACATGGCGACGTGTCATCCATTCCCATCAACACCTGATACACCTCTGATTCTTTCACTTCTGATACTTGCTCTCATCTATATATATTGCACCACACCATTTACACCAGTATGATATATGCTGATAAATTGCTCATTCGATAACTCCACTATATCCTTTGCAACTGTTATTCTGCTGCCATTACTATCCATCAGTGTCAACCTGCTATAATTATTCTTTCTCTTACTTGTCATATAGCAGAAAAAGTTCCTGGAGTTAACATTGGCTTGACCAGCCAATCTCCTATCACACTGCACCTTTTCTTTCTTTACCATGTTCATCATTTTTCTAGCCTGCACTTTATACTCTTTATGGATCCGATCTCCATCAAGTGTCTTGTGCCTCCTCCATTTTGGTATGCAGTTATACATTGTATAACTGCATACTAAAATCACAAGCTAGTATTTGATATATTATATATCAAATACTGGCTTGTGAATTTCCATGCACATCTTTTCTGCTCAGCTCACCTACCCAATATACTGATGCTAACTGACTACATAGCTTCTTATAATTGCCCACTTTATATTTCCACAATGTATCCATTTTTGGCAGTAACCTTTTCTTGTTTCAGCACTTGCCAAATAAGTACCTCATGATCACTCTCACCAATTGGCAGTAATGTCAACATCTCATTAACAACTACATCTTGTGAAGTTATCACCAAATCTAAAACATTAAAGCCTCTAGTTGCTTCAGTTACGATCTGCTTACGATATTTATCTCTCAGAAATTCAACAAACTCTTTGACTCTCTGTGCCCTCTCAGAAAATAATAGCTTGATGGGTTGTATTTAAACCCATTCAAATACAACCCATCAACTTTAAACCATTCCAACTTTTGATCAAATTGACTCCACAGATTTAGAGATTAAACCCCTTATGCACTCCAGAATGGGAAATTGGCAAATTACACATTGTCAAGCGTTGTAAAATGTTTTTAACTGTGGGGGTTCTGTGTGGGTTAAATGAATTGTGAGTCACAATTCATTTAATAATTCAATTATCAGTCCATGTAATGTTCATAAGCCTTTCATTATTCATTCGACTTTATACTTCCACAGGTATTCATTTTTGGCAGTAACCTTTTCTTGTTTCAGCACTTACCAAACAAGTACCTCATGATCACTCTCACCAATCGGCAGTAATGTCAACATCTCATTAACAACTACATATTGTGAAGTTATCACCAAATCTAAAAAACATTAAAGCCTCTAGTTGCTTCAGTCACGATCTGCTTAAGATATTTATCTCTCAGAAATTCAACAAACTCAGTCTCCTTGTTCCCATACACTATCTCCTCCTTTCTGTCTTTCTGGAAAATTATATATCCTTCCATTTCTATTCCCAACATCACATCCTACTCAGACAACCAAATTTCACTTATTCCAATGATCATTAGGCATAATGATTCAATCAATGCAGCAAACTCAGCTCTCTTGTTTCAAATATTACTTACATTTGTGTACAGACATAAAAATTCCTGTGTGTCTTTGAGACCATTCTACCAGCACTAACAGGTTTTTTGTTAGTGCTGGTAGAATGGTCTATTCTGGCTGCTATACCACATCTTTGGTCTGACCCCCCCCCACCCCATTTTCCTGATCCTGACTCCAATTTCCATTCCTACCTATCTCATCCTCACCTTTATCCATTTCATCACCTTGTGATGCTTGTAACAATATCTTCAACTTCATATCTATTCCCCTCCTGTCATATAATCTGTTTAGTTGTGTTATCCTGCTTCTCAAGTAGATTCTGATCATTTACTACATTAAATTCTCGACTCTGTGCCCTCTCAAAAAATAATAGCCTTTCTAAATGCCCAACACCAAACCCATTCAAATACAACCCATCAACTTTAAACCATTCCAACTTTTGATCAAATTCACTCCACAGATTGGGAGATTGAACCTCCTATGCACTCCAGAATGAGAAATTGACAAACTACACATTGTTAAGCATAGTAAAATGGTTTTAACTGTGGGGGTTCGGTGTAAATGAATTGTGAGTCACAATTCATTTAATAATTCAATTATCAGTCCATGTAATTTTCATAAGCCTTTCATTGTTCATTCGAACCCCCAGTCAAAAGGCTGCAGATTCGAATCCCATCGTGGGCATGGATGTTTGTGATTGTCTGTGGAAAAACTAGTGGTGGGGTCGGCGGTAAATGCGTTGGTGTAGTTGGGGTTAGTTGTAGTTAGTGGATTGAGTGGTGGAGAGAGCTGTAGAGCAGGTGCCCTCTCTCTCTCTCGGTGAGTCTATGGACTCCCTGGAGGTGTCAAATAATAAAAAATACAAACTGTTCATTTCTTGAAAGTTCCCAAGTAGAGGTGTACCTATATACAGAAATAATAAATGTACAACCAACATGAATGTTCAAGCTAAAATAAATAAAAGCAAGCACTACTACATACAATAAATCCATCTAGTGCTAAAATAACAATAGAAATATCTTTCCAGTAAGATCCCAAAAGACATCCCCATTCTAAAGGATGGATCACAACTTTCTTAGAGTACAACCTTTTTTTGACACAAAATAGTTGTCTGTCTATATGCATTAAAAATGAGGTGCTATGGATGAATTGTAATGTAATTTGATATCTGTATCTGCATTAAAATTTGTTGACATGTTTTAATTCTAATTTAAAATGTTTAATTTTAAATGCTTAATATGCATATAATGTATTAAGTGAATTATACAGATTGCTTTTGATAAAATGCTTAAAATTCTACTGAAACTGACACATTTTCATGAAATATCTGATTTTTTTGTTATTTTTCATTATCTGCATACCCACACACACACACACACACACACACACACACACACACACACACACACACACGCACACACACACTCGGGTCTCTTTTTATAGGTATCTTTTTTATGCGGATTTGAAGTTATGTGGTGCATAACTTCAACATAGACCTTTCGACACTTCTGCGCATGTCAACAGAAGGAGAATCCATTCCGATAATAGGGTAATCCAGTGTTTCCCAAACTTTTTCTACGAGAACACTTGACAAATCCTGAAATTTTCATAGAACACCTAGGTTATTTTGTAATGTATTAATTAATAACTAGAAACGCTGGATTACCCTATTATTGGAATGGATTCTCCTTCTGTTGACATGCACAGAAGTGTCGAAAGGTCTATGTTGATAAATTTAGTTTAATCCTTTATCCAAGTGTGAGCAAACAAAGTTTGCACCTGAAAGTATCTTCAGGACTGAGGTAAGGTAGTATAACATTGCCATTGCGTCTGCCTTAGTATCTCCACTCTGGGCCTGACTCCCACCGACAAGACCTCAATAAAGATCGAAACCGGTATGGGCAGTGGCCCTCCCTTAATCCATAGCAGTGTACATGTCCACAAGGAGATGTGCTATACATTATGGGAGATGCTGAGACAAGGAGTTCAGAGCTTGATCCACCTTTGCTGCGAGTTGCCTGGTGTTGTACTACCTTACTGAAGATACTCTCAGGAGCAAACTTTGTTTGCTCACACTTGGATAAAAGATTAAACTAAATTTATTATAGTCTAACCAAGTGAAAAATAAACTTTCAAGGTCTATGTTGACTTTTTCTATGACAGAACACTTCACAAATCCTGAAATTTTCATAGAACACCTAGGTTATTTTGTAATGTATTAATTAATAACTAATTGTTAATTTATCTGGTTTTTATTATTAATTAATAATTAATCATTAATTAATAATTAATTAAACATCATTAAATTAATTTGTGCTGATTTTCATTGACATATCCCATTCTGATCAGCAAAAATTTATAATATTATTATAAGTACTTATGAGTGAATGCAGACTTTTTCTCCTGTGTGCTGATAGTTTTCCCCTCCTTTTGTACATCCTGGATATCGATCTGTAGGCTGGAGGTGCATGAATCACTATTTGTCGCGTTACAAACACCTTCAATAAGAGATTTCTTAATACCAAAATTAAACAAAGTCCTTTATC
The DNA here is from genome assembly GCF_054136105.1 of Typopeltis vanoorti. Taxonomy (NCBI): domain Eukaryota; kingdom Metazoa; phylum Arthropoda; class Arachnida; order Uropygi; family Thelyphonidae; genus Typopeltis; species Typopeltis vanoorti. The sequence continues at coordinate 105,617,812 of NC_143556.1, read as the reverse complement.
TCTTATTCTTATTAAAATTTAAATCTGTAGGCCTATTACTTTTAAAAAATAACAGCACTACGGTTTCAAAAGAAGAACTTTCACCCTACAATACAAACTTATGAAGAAAGTATATTCAGTATTACTAGATCTGAGGACCAGATACAGACTACCTTCATCTTCAAATTCAGTGGAAAAATTTTCTTTATATTTTGTTGCTGATTAGTCACTAACATTTGCAACAGAGATGTTATTTCTTTCAGTTTGAGAATGGAGGATATGCCACCCATTGTTGTAATCGACTTGCAGGCAATTTTTATTAAAAATTAACAGTAATTCATGAATACTTACATGTTTAAAACATGGCTTGGTCACTAACATTTGCTACGCAGATGTTACTTAGACGTTCTGGTTCTGAGCTTTTCGACATATTCACGACTATTATTCTCTTCAGAATATTTCCACTATAAAATATTTATTCATAAAAAATGCTTAGAAAACTAAACTGACAAATTCCAGGAGAACTTTTCATGGCACTTATTCACCTTCTGTAGAACACAGTTCAGGAAACCCTGAGGTAATCAATCCATATTGTGGGATGAGTTGTTTATTATTACACGGCAGAAAATTAACTTCTCTTTTATGATCATTGTAGTTTTTAAAGTGGTAACTATTTTGCTTGTATAACAGTTGGAAAATTTTACCTATAAAGCACGTCACGTGTGTTGTTGATCACAGAAAAATGCTTCAATTACTTGAAGACAACATTACTTATTCAATTCTTCAGGAAGATCCTACAAGAGAATTACAAAACTGTACAAACAACTTGTTAAAGACTACGAGTGAACTTCCACATAATGTTCTCCTTTCTTTACACTCACTACATCCTCTTATACCATGCATCTATGGAGTTCCTAAGATACATGAGGAAAACACCCCTCTTCGCCCAATCGTGGAAGGAATTGATTCACCTACTCACAATCTTTCAAAATAACTAGCAAAGCATCTCAAATGTTTCTCCAATAAATCCTCATCATTCATCAAAAACACCACAGACTTTGTTTCTAATATCAAAGATATTTCCATTAATGAAAATGACATTATAGCAAGTTTTGACATTGTCTCTTTATTTACTAACGTTCCTACAGACAAAGTACTTACATTACTAAAGGAAAAATTATCCAAAAAATTGTTTGCTTTATTAAAACATTGCATTCATTCTGGTTACTTTAGATATTGGGACTCCATTTACCAACAAAAACAAAGCCTGACAATGGGCAATCCAATGTCCCCAGTTCTAGCAAACATTTTCCTAGAAGATTTTGAAACGAAAGCTATATCTTCCTTCTCATTTAAACCAAAACCTTGGAAACGTTATGTTGATGATATTTTCATTATATGGAGTCACGGACGCACATCTCTCATAGATTTTCTTCATCATCTTAACAACCAACATCCTAATATAAAATTTACTGCTGATCTAGAACAAAATAATTCCTTACCTTTCCTGGATGTAATGATTACATGATGCTCTGAAAGATTAAAAATCTCTATATACAGGAAACCTACTCATACCAATAGATATCTACATAGTCATTTTCATCATTTCCCACCACAGAAGCTTGGAACTATATCTACCTTAGGACACAGAGCACGCTCTCTTTTGAATGAACCGGATAAACTCCAAAAAGAAATAAATCACCTATCTCTTATCTTTAAACAAAATGAATACTCCGAAAAAACGATTAAGAAATTTCTTCTGGATCCTCCTAGACAGTGCACCACAGAAACTAATAATAATTTTAAAGGTAGCATCTCCATCCCATACATTAGCACAGTCTCTAACAAACTGGCTAAGGTCCTCAAAAAATACAACATCAGGACGTTCTTCACCACACTTAACTCCGTTCTCTTATGAGCCATCCAAAACCTATTCATCACAACCTAAGATATCCAGGTGTATATAAATTATGGTGTGATTGCAATATCCCTTATTTTGGACAAATGAACCAATCTATTGAACAACGAATCGAGGAGCATAGGAGAGACATCTCCTATAAAAGATCGCATGCAACTGCGTTGTCAAGTCATGTTCTTTTCTCAAACAATCCTAATGATAATCTCCAAAGTCACTCCGTTTGCTGGGATAAATCAGAAAATATTTTTTGCTGTGGTGATGAGTTCGAAAGAAAAATCGTGGAATCCAGGGAAATCATCCTGAATCCTGAACACTTAAACAGCAATTTGAGTTATAACATCCCAGATAGCCATACTGCAGTTATTCAATATTGGCGTTCACGAGAGCCTGCACGCACACATGCAATAAACAATAGCGCGCCAGTTAGAACAACTTAAAAAATACAACGTTTTTTGTTACAATTATGTGTTGCAATTTTTTACCTGTAATTTTCAGTTTTTTAGATGCTTCAATGCTTATTACTATTCTCTTCCTTTAATGAATACCTGATGAAGGCTGTTATAAGCCAAAACTATTATTATATGCTTATCCATTGTATTTAATCTTTATGAAGATGTGTTCATATTTTTTACTGACTGAATTCCGATAATTAGACAAACAATTAATTTTTATTTAGCAAACAACATGTTTCATCGGAAAGCCAACTTCTTCAGGCGTGAGAACATTGAAAGCAATCATAAAAAACACTACAAAGAAAATAGAACTTTAGCCAGGACTATAACTTCAGTTCAAACTTAACTGTAGTTTATAGTCGATTTTGTAGTGGTACAATGTTTCTTTTTAGTGTTTCTCATGATTGCTTTCAATATTCTCACACCTGAAGAAGTCGCCTTTCCGACGAAACATGTTGTGTGTTAAATAAAAATTAATTGTTTGTCTAATGCTCGGAATTCAGTCAGTAAAAAATATGACCATATATATATATATATATATATATATATATATATTAATTATATATTTAAACATTGCATTTTATTTATGATAATCTACGAATAGGACTATCTTACCGTTGTTGTCGTATTTACATCAGCTCCATGCTGAAGAAGGAAACGAATCATATTGATTTGTCCAAAGTGACAAGCCACATGCAAAGGAGTATAACCTGCTTTTGTCTGTGGCCCAATTTCAGCTTCATGCTGTACTAATACTGTAGCAACATTGACTCTGTCTTCTTGAGCACAAAGATGTAATGGAGTAAGACAGTTCTGGACAAAAAATAAATAAGTTAATAATTAAACAAAAAATTAAATTAAATTAAGAAAAAAATAATATAAATAACAATTTAATAGTTTATCACTTACAGTTAGTAGTGTCATAATTCAGAGATTCCCAAACTATACACCTGAAACCAATATTTTCTGGCGGGAGATGAATTTACTTACTAACACTAGTATGTGCGTGTATATATAAATATATATATATATAAGGCAGAACACTGGAATTTTGGTTTAACCAATAAGAATACAATTTGGTCGGCTAAATCCCAAATTTTCCAGCTCATCCTCGTTCCTTCAGTATCAAAGTAGATACCCAACAGGGTATCTACTTTGATACTGATCAGATCTTCACTTTACGACAAATAGTGGAGAAATCATGGGAATATAACAAAGATCTGTATTTGAATTTTGTCGATTTGGAAAAAGCATATGACAAGGTGCCAAGAGAGAGAGAAGCTATTCAATACGCTGCAGTTATATGGTGTCAATGGGGCATTATATCAAGCAATAATTAGTCTTTATTTGAGTTGTAAGTCAGCAGTTAGAATTGAAGGAAGTACAGGAAGATGGTTTAATGTTAAATCTGGTGTGAGACAAGGATGTACATTATCCCCTCTGTTATTCATTATCTATATGGATCACATTATGAAGGAAAGTGGTATTAAACATGATATCAAAATTGGAGATGTTAATGTCAGCTCTTTGCTTTATGCGGATGATGTTATACTTCTAAATAAATCCGTTACAAGTCTGCAAGATTCTCTGACTAAATTGAATAGCTGTTGTAATAGATATGGTATGAAGGTCAGCAATAAAAAGACAAAGACAATGAAAATAGGCAGAATCATTGAAAATGTCAACTGTGTTGTGAATGGAGAACCTGTGGAACAAGTAAAACATTTCAGCTACTTAGGCACGATTTTTAGTGAAGATGGTAAATTAAATATAGAAATAGACAACAGAATCAGCAAAGCTGGTATGGTGGGAAGTCAATTGAATAAATTCATATGGAATAAGAGAGAAATTAGTCGGAACACTAAATTAGCTGTATACAAGACGGTTTTCAAACCAGTTTTAACTTATGGATCTGAGAGCTGGGTCAGAAGTAAAACACTTGACCAAAGACAAGAGACTGCAGATATGAGAGTCCTGAGAAAGATTAGAGGCGTGAACAGATGGCATCAATGGCAATATCATATTAAAAATGAAGATATTAGGAAAGAACTTGGCATTGTCAGCATCCAGGAATGCGTTAGCAGAGCTAATCTCAGGTGGTATGATCACTTAAATAGAATGGGAGAGGAAAGATTAGCAAAACAAGTGTTCTTTGCCAGGTTGGCAGGAAAACGACCCAGAGGAAGACCAAGATATAGGTGGATTGATACGGTACAAAGTGCCTTAGACGATAGAAATATAAGATCTGATAATGTTGGAGTCTTGACAAGTAACAGACTGATTTGGAGGAAAATTGTAGATAGGAAGTTAGTAATGATGTAATTTTTTCATGTAGTACTATCATATCCTGTACACCCCTTGAGGGTACATGGCAGGAATTTGATGATGATGATGATGATGGGAGAACACTGGAATAAGTTGATTGCATTTATTTACTTAGTAACATGACATTTCATCCTAATTGCACAGGATTTCTTCAAGTATAAATAAACAAACTAGTAGAGAAAAGAATAAGGACTAACAAAGGTACAACTGTTATGCAGTTACATAAAAGAGACAGATGTTATTTTTTAAAAATTATTTTTGATTGTTTCAAATGTTCTGTGTGTTAACGTGTTTCCAAATCATTATATGGACACATCTAAAAACAAGGCCCTAGAAGAATACTATCATAAACCAAGAAAAGGTACGTCAAGTATATATTCTTAGTCTGGAACCATGGAATACCTTCACTTCTGCTTTTCCTGAATCATCAACACCCTAACATAAAATTCACATATGAATTAGAATCTAATGCTTCACTCCCATTCCTGGACCTTTTACTAAGGAATTGGATAAATTAAAAATCTCTATATTTTGCAAGCATACACATAAAAAACACTACAAAGAAAATAGAACTTAACCCCATTCAGATATCTACATGCTTCATCCCATCATTATAGATCTCAAAAATTGGGTATCATTTCCACACCAAAAGCAAGAGACCGCCGAGTCATCACTGACAAGGATGAACTAGCCAAGGTACTTCAACATTTAAGAAACACTTTCCTTCAAAATGGCTATAGTGAGCATACCATCTCTGGATGGTATGCTCACTATTCCAGACTAGTCAACCGACATGAGACCAAAGAACTTTCTAATGAAGAAGAAAACAGAGGATCGCTTTCATATATTAGCTCTATGTCCATAAAACTAGCAAAAATACTTAAGGAATATAAAATCAAAGTAGTATTTACCCCTTTATCAAGATGAGACCGGCTATGGTGTGATTGCCGGTCATCTTACTATGGATAGACAGAAAAATCAATTGAACAATGCATTGAAGAACACATTTGAGATATTGAATACTACAGAAATGAAGCCTCAGCTTTGTCATGAAGCGTGCTCTCTTCAGCTGATCCACAAGATGATTTACAAATGAGACATTAAGTTTTATGGGATAAATCAGAACAATCACACAGTTGCTATGATACAAAAGAAAGAAAAATATTGGAATCTTTGGAAATAGCATCAGATCCTAAAGATTTAAATATTAGCTAAGTATTAACTTGTATGAATACATACTGTCCTTCAATAATCAAGAACATTCACATGAATCAGCAAACAAACAGAACATTCAGAACAATAAGAAATAATTTTTAAAAAATAACATCAATCTCTTTATTGTACAACTACATAACAGTTATTATTGTTATTACGGGTATCTTCATGGAGTCAGTAGACTCATTGCGGGAGACCCAAACTAGCAAAACAATATCTATCATATTTTTTCTTGAATTCATTTACAGATGAAGAGCTCACAACTAAGTCAGGCAATGAATTCCACTCATTCACCAACCTACAGGCAAAAAACCTTGTTCTGACACCCTTGTTAACCACACTCGTCTTTAATTTCCAGGGATGACCTCTTGTTCTTCAATTACTATCACACAGCTGAAACATTTCCCCTGCATCAATCCTATAAAAACCTTTCAGTAATTTAAATGTTTCTATCATATCCCCTCTTCTCCACCTATCAACCAACCTCTGCAATCCACAAGCTCCCAATCTATCAATGTAGGGAGCATTTTTTACATCACTCACCAACTTGGTCACTCTTCTCTGAACCCTCTCCACAGCCTCCTCATCTCCAAGGAATCCAAGTGACCAGACCTGAGCACAGTAATTCAAATGTGGAAGTATCAATGCTTTATAAAGGGGAATAATAACCTCTTTATCTCTGGATGTCAGTGTGTTCCTCAACAACCAAGTAATCCTATGTGCAATCTTGAACACCTTAGCAATGTGTCCCATGAACTTCATCTCCCTATCTACCAACACCCCTAAGTCCCTAGCCTCATCAATCTCTTGGAGTACTGTTCCATCAATGTAGTACACAGCTGGTAATCTTTTAATCCCAAAATGCATGCCTTTATACTTTTCCACATTGAACTGACATCCATTACCTTTTGCCCATTCTACCAGCTTATTTAAACTGGTAGAACGGGCAAAATCATCCTGCAAACTTTCAACATCAGCTTGATTTTTTTTTTATTGCACTACCCAACTTTGCATCATCAGCAAACAACTAAATATTTCCCTTTAAGCCATTTCCTATATCATTTATATACAAATTAAACAACAATGGCCCAAGCACAGAGCCCTGAGTCACACTGCTGGTCACCTGCCTCATCCTGGACTCGGCTCCTCTATACACCACCTTCTGGTATCTCTCCCTGAGCCATTCTCCTATCCATATCACCAATTTAGTATCCATTCCCATCTGCTCCAATTTGTGTAACAGTGTTCCATGGGATATCCTGTCAAAAGCCTTAGCAAAATGCAGAAGTACCACTGTGTAGCCAGTTCCTTTGTCCAACTCAGATGTCATTCTATTATGAAAAGTTAATAGATTGCTAAGGCAGGAGCTACCTTTAACAAACCCATGTTGGCCTCTATAGCGTATCATATCCTGATCCACCCAGTCTTGAATTTTGTCTTTAACCAACTTTTCCAATACTTTTACCACTACTCCTGAGATGGTGATTGGTCTGTAGTTAACTACTGCAGTTTTAGAGCAACCCTTATGCAAAGTAACCACTTTGCCTAACTTCCACTCCCTACGACCATAACAGAGTTCAAACTTAAGTTAAATATCTAAGTAAGAGGGGTTGACAATTCCTTTGCACATTCACACAACACCCGAGCTGATATTCCATTTAAACCTACAGCAGTGGTTGCATTTAAATTTTGTAATATATTAAATACCTCTGATTTCTTAGCTTCAATTCTCACATTAGTTATTGCTACAGGTACAGAGATATCCTCACTTGGGTGATAGACTTTTGAAAAGTGATCACTCACTAACTTTACTATTACATCTGATTTTGTCACCTCAATACCATCAGCACCCACTAAAGTTACCTTCTAAAGTCATTCTTCCTTTTACTTGCCACATAGCAGAAGAACTCTTTGGGATTATCCTTGATCTCATTGGCTAAGGTCTTCTCATAATCTGATTTAGCTTTTCTTACTATGCTGGTAACCTTCCTAGCTTGAGCCCTGTACTGCTCATGGGTGTACTGATCACATTTCTCCTTGTACATTCTCCATAACATTTTCTTTTTTTGCAGATCAAGCTCGATACTACTACTTATTCATCAAACGCCTTCCTTGTTTGACTTCTTGTCCATAGGGACACAATCTGATATTGCTTTCCTCAGATACCCGCTGATTTTATCCCATGCACTGCTAACATCTTTCCCCTACAATATGTTCTGCCATGGCTGCAAGCTCACTCCGAAGCTTGTTATAATTGCCTAACCTGTAGTTCCATATATACCCCTTCTTAACAGAAAAATCCACAGATTTTGCAACCTCCCAAGTCAATACCACATGATCGCTTTCACCAATTGGAGGTAACGAGTACACCTTACTTATGCATATATCCTCTGAACCAATAACCAGGTGCAACACTCTCACACCATGTGTCCATTCAGTTATGTGAGTATTTCAAGTAATTATCTCGTAGAAGATGTATGAACTCCATTTCCTTTTTGCTGCGTGATATTTCCTCCTTCCAATTGATGTCTCCATAATTAAAATCCCCCATAATAATCACTAAACCTGCACTCATTGCACTAATATGCTGATGCTTAATTCAATATCTCCCCTGTACTCCCTGGCCTATAGCAGCATCCAACTGTAAATTTGGTTGCATTGGTCACTTTGCACCAGACTGCCTCAAATGAACTCTTATTCACATGTCTATCATCTTGATATACTACTTTCTTTGGCTGCAACACATCAGCTATCATCAACAGTACTCCTCCCCCTGTTCTATCTTCTCTATCCTCCCCGAAAATACTGTACCCATCACATTCAATTCCAGTGACCACATCTTCTGCTGACAGCCAAGTTTCACTAATGCCTACAACTTTTGGTGAGCTTGCACTGACTAATGCCAAAAATTCTTCTCTCTTATTTCGAATGCTTCTTGCATTGGTATACAAAAATTGCAGATTCCCTCTAGTTCTTGTACTGGCTTTAGAACTGATATATAAGTCACTAATTTCAGTAGTCCCATGCCGATTTTTATCCCTTCTCTTCTGCAATTTATTCTACGAATAAGGATCAATAAATATACAATCAGTGCTAAAGTTTCTCTCTCTTACACTCAACCTTTTCAATATTAGTTTCCCTGCCCAATTACTTCAACTTGTTCAGAGTTTGTCACCTTCATTAGTCTCCTTACTGTTTTGTCTACTAGTTTGTTTATTTACACCTGAAGAAATCCTGTGCAACTGGGATGAAATGTCATATTAAGTAAATAAATGTTATCAACTTATTCCTGTGTTCTGCCTTATAAACTTTAATTAAATATTCATGAACCGGCAAAGTTTATATACTTATATATATATATATATATATATTAATTATTTTATTTACAGAGTAATTGACTCAGCTAAATGTTTATAATTATTAACTGAATTAAACACTGAGAAAAAATACAAGAGATTCAGGTTTCACTACCAGTTTCATCGGAAATGCCGACTTCGTTAGGTGAATACAGTAGCATGGAAAAAACAACATCTTAAAAATATATTGTACTTTAGACAAAAAACAGAGTTTACAAGAAGTAGTAGTTGTGTTTGAAATTGAGTCCACACGTTAGTTCTGGCATGAAGCACTGCAGGTGTGAATGATATCATGAGTGCGGCAAAACTGGATTATAGCGCTATGTGAATCAGCCAGGCTGTAACTGAGATTGCTGTTTAGATGGGTAGGGTCGACAGCTATTTCTTTGGATTCCAAGATACGTCTTTCTAATCCATCGGAGCATTTATGGATGTTTGAAGTTGAGTTCCAGTTTATTTGATGTTATCATTCTTTAACATTGATTTGAGTTATCTTTGAAGATAACTCAAATCCAACAGCTTACATCTCCTTACCGTATATAAGTTCTCTTTCTCCTAAACTAGCGAAAATCCTGAAGAAATTTAATGTTAAAACATATTTCTCCACCTCTCCAAAACTCTGATCTTACCTCAGTCAACCTAAAGTAAAACACAACCTTCTTCAGTTCCCAGGAGTATACAAAATCATTTGCAATTGCAGCAAACCATATTATGGCCAGACAGAAAAGCCTATCTCTCTCTCCGCCTAGAAGAACACACTAACAATTACATTTATTATAACAGAATCCGTGGTAGTGCCCTATCCAGCCAATACCAATTTATTTATTTATATTAAATATCTATATTATATTATTTATATTTCTATTATTTATCTATACCAATGTTGAATTACGACAACATCAAATAGACTGGAACTCAACTTCAAACATCCATAAATGCTCCGATGAATTAGAAAGACATATCTTGAAATCCAAAGAAATAGCTCTCAATCCCACCCATCTAAACAGCAATCTCAGTTACAGCATGGCCAAATCACATAGTGCTGTAATCCAGTTTTGCCGCACTCATGATATCATTCACACGCACAGTGCTCCACGCCAGAACTAACGCTCGGACTCAATTTCAAACACAACTACTACTTGTTCTAAACTCTGATTTTTGTCTAAAGTACAGTATAGTTTTAAGATGTTGTTTTCTCCATGGTACTGTATTCACCTGACGAAGTCGGCATTTCCTATGAAAGTAGTAGTGAAATCTTATTAAATCTCTTGTATTTTTTCTCAGTATTTAAATCAGTTAATAATTATAAACATATATATATATATATAAACTAAACATTCTGTTGCTGGCTTGTTGCATATTTAATAGTTTTTTTTTTATTCTAGGCTTTTTCAAAATCTAAAGTTTACAAATTCGTCTTTTCGGTTTTAACTTCTTTGTTCATTGGCTTTAAAATTCTTGTCTATCTTCAAGTATTTTCTACAGTTGCGCTATCTTGTGCCTACCACTTTAAATCACATACCATCTCAGCTACAATCAAGTTTTTAGTTGTTTTCATCATCCTTACATTCACGACACAAGTATGTTAATATCTTTCTTTTTAAATATTATTAAATTCAACTATTTTAAACTTAGTCATTAAAAAAAAGGGGTTTGCTTCATTACCAAAAATAGCTTTGCATTTTCTTTCATATTGTCAACTAATATTCCTTTGCAGTTTCTGATTTCTAACTTATATTACTACTGCAAAATACCTCAAAGAAGTCAAAAGGGGAATTTTTTAGAGCACTAAGAACTTTTCAAAACATCACTGCAAAATAGTTTGAAAACTATTGCTAAAAATTGCATTCATTATAATTCAATTTTAATATTTCTTATTCATAAAGTCATTAGTGATAAATGATGCAAGCTTAAAAGATAAGTATTAAATACATGGTGAAGATAAAAAAAAATTACTGTAAACAACTTGGAAATTCATTCATGATAATCTGTACAAAAAATTATTATACAAGAGTACCTCCATGGAGTCCAGAGATTCACTGCAGGAGGTCTACCAAACATCAACACTAACAATCATTTCCACAACACTTGTCATAACTTGCTTTAAACTAATTCAATGATAAAGAACACACAAGTAACTCTGCCAATCCATTCTACCCATTCACCACTCTCGAAGCAAAAAATCAAGTCCTATGTGCCCTTGCTAACTACACTCTCAAGTAATTTCCAGGAATGACTGCAAGTTTCTTCCACATTAGCCATGCTGAAAAATTTCCTCTATATCAATCCTATAAAACCCTCTAAGCAACTTATATGTTTCTATCATATCCCTCCTAATCCACTTATCCATCAACCTCTGTAACCCACAAATCTTCAACATCCAATAGCAGATCCAATCCTCATCTTCCACATCACCAAGAAACCAATGTATCAAGATCTGAACATAATAGTCCAGATTGGGCCTTATCAAAGTCTTATAAATAAATGCAATAACCTGCTCAGCTCTGCTTGTCAGGATATTCTTCCATAACCAAGTAATCCTATGAGTTGTTTTAGCCATTTTTGCAATATGCCCTCTGCAGAACACTGAATATGGAACCTAAGCATAATCACAGCCTTGACAGTTTCTCCTCCAATTCTTCATTTATTTTCCAACCAAAAGTATATTACATTACACCAATGAAATAATCGTGCATTTTACAAAGAAATAATTTTGCCTAGAGGTGTGTATGTGTAATATATATAAATATATTACACATACACACACACCCACCCACCCCAGAAATCTATAATAAATCCTATCGTAACAACACACACATACACACACACTGCAAAATATGACCCACCACAACACTGTACACCACTAGACCCTTCAATACTCATATGGCTCAGCAGTGACATCACATCTCATATCCACACTACTCAACAACTTACCACAAAATTTAAAACATATAGACAATTATAGAATATTAAAAGATGAACTGTGGAAGCATATCAACACAGTTAATATAGCAATAACACCTACACATACTTCACAAATCATAGAAATACAGTATTCAATGCCTATGTTCTATCCATAAAAAGTACCAAACAACATAAACAGCATATACTAATCCCACTCTGCATAAAAGCTAACCCTAGCTTCAAAGTTGGTAGGATTAACCTGCCTCAGCCCGGCTTAATCAACTAATCCTCATAATAACATTATCATAGTTGTTATTAATATAGCTATTATTCACTGTAGTAATACTGAATTCTTTGAAGAGATAGCAATGTGTTAACTGTATAACTGTAAGCAGGACTGCCCCTGACAGTTAAGGCACCTCTGTGCAAAACGTTTTTGCCACTCCCCTGATTATTTTTTGCCATCCCCTCCTCTTGATAAAAATGTACAAAAAGTTAAAAGATTTATCAAAATAAAAAAATCTTGTATTTTTTTTACTTACCATTCTTAAAAATCAGACTAAACTTTCACAAATACCACAACAGCAGACAGCCTTGAACACGATCAATACATGTACAGTAATGAAATCCTTCATACACCCATTATCGCAAACATGCCAGTATTTCAATAATCAAATATCGTGTTCAGATGACTATAAAGCTTTAACTTAGAGAACCAATAGAAACACAGAAAGGTGTTGATTTGTATCTGCATAGAAGACTTGTACTTGATAGACTGAGCTTCCTGAATCTGCAACAATATACTCACTAGAAGATGTCACCATGTTTTCAGATTGCACGATACATACAGTTTCTTCTTCTTCTTCCTTTTTTCGTATTAGGTCTATTGGCCCGTTACGGAGCTGTCCTAAGCCCCTCCAAGCCGTACCCATCCCGAGGATAAGGTGGCTAGCCCTATGCCTCCCGGTATATTCTATGGCTGTAGCTGCATGTGTTAATGGGGCCGGTTTGCCTGCATGCGGGAAGAAAGACCCTGCAGTCCACACCCAAGACCGGCTAACTTAGCTATGTCTGAGAAAGATCCTAAGCTCCTCACATCAGTGACGGGAATTGAACCCAGGACACTCCTTTCCCAGGCATATGGTTGCGAAGCGTCTAACCACTCGGCTAACTGCGCAGATGGCACACAGTTTCTTTGAATTGATATACAGAACTAGTTTCAGAAGAAGTAAAATCTGATGTAGGCAAACATGTATGGATGGTGTCTGGAATAGACAACTGATTTTTAAAACTTAATTTTTGCATCCCCCTTTTATGGTGCCTTTGTGTGGTGCACAACTTGCACACCTGCTTGCAGCAGCCCTAACTGTAAATAGCCTGAATGATGATAATAATCTTAGTCAAATGTACATTTTTTAAAAAATGAATGCACTCAGAATTGTACACTGTAGGGATAAATTGTATCCCTGTAGGGATAAAAAAAATTTAACAAATATATCTTAGTTGTATATAACATACAATGTATATGCGAGATGATAAAGTGACTGTTTTTACATAGCGTTATGAATATAACAAGTATTTATTTATACATCAGTGCAATGTATATATTGTAATAATATGTATAAATTATGAAGATTGAATAACTATTTAAAAAAAACTATTATTATTATTAATTACATGCATTAATTCTACTTACCATAACAAAAACAAAGAACTCATTAATGAAACTTTTGTATCATCATATTAAAAAAAGTAACCATTATCAAAGACCAATAAAAGATTATTATTATTATTATTAAAAAAACTACTTCAATAATGATTATCATAAACATAGAAACACATTAGAACATAACAAGGGCTACCATGACTCTCTACATTACCAGGCACTTTAAGAGATATGGAGAAATGATGAAAGCATCTGATAACTACTCTGATCAATAATCTTCTACACAACTTTAAACACCTAACTAGTTATTGAACACTAAAACAAGAACTAAGGAAGTGGTACTGACATAATTAGCACAATACATCCATAGAACTAAAAGACTACAGAGGATCGGTTATCTAGGACATTAAAGTGAAAACACATGCACACATACAGCAAAACACCAAGTAAAAAAACAATAATCTCACTCTTTTCACAAAAGCTTAATTTAGCTTTGAAGATAGTTGGGTTATAAAGCTACACTATAATCCTATTACTACAATTAATTTCCAGGTCACATACCTTAACCAATATCATCTACAGAACACTGTCCCTATACTTGACCCTACAAGATAGTTTACTCCTACGAGAATGAGTGTCGTCCATAGTTACATATACTTCACTATCTTTGTGCATACCACAATATTTTTGTCTTAGTCCACATATATCAGTATTCTTTATAACTTTAAAACCATTTATCTAAAAATGAATTTTGCACCGTATCATATAGTACATTCTGTAACATCTTGTACTAAACCAAAAATATAATATATGAACAGTATTAAAAAAAAAAAGAAGAAAGAAAGAAATATATATATATATATATATATATATATATGGGAATAAATTTTTAACTTGGGTATATTGTATATTAGGATAACCAAGCAATTTTATATGCTTGGTTATTTTAGCACCTAATCCCAAGTCTGCAAACAATTAAGTTTGCGCCTGAAACAAAGTTCAAGTCTAAAGATGGTACAACACCAGGGCAACTCATTGTAAAGGTGGGTAAAGCTTTGATCACTATTCTTAGTATTTTCCCATAATGTAAAGCACATCTCACTAGAAGATGTATACTGCAATGCATTATGGGTGGGGTCACTACCCAGACTGGTTTCAACCTTTTTTGAGGTCTCCTCAGTGAGTAGCTAGACCCTAAATACCAAGGTTTTAGTAAAACAAAGCCTTATCAACTTTACCTATATAAGTTGCAACAAGGTGTATTAAGTTTTAATAAAAATCTCTGGAGGAGATATTGATGGGAATAAATTTTTAACTTGGGTATATTGTATATTAGGATAACCAAGCATATAAAATTGCTTGGTTATCCTAATATATATATATATATATATATATATATATATATATATATATATATATACACTGAGTTAGCTTTGCAACCCATGTCCACTGATTACATACAGAGTATTAGTGTGCCTATTTACATATTAGGAGTGACAACCAAGCACCACATGATATCAATATCATGTGTGCAGCTATTATAAATGGGCACAGCTATCCTCTGTACATAATCAATGGACAGGAGTTGAGTTATGCATGGAAGATGTCTGACCTTGTAGAATCTCTTCCTAGGCATCTGTAAGCTGTGATTGCATACAGAGGTGAAATGTGTTATTAGGTGAGTATTCCTAATGCAAAGCTAACTCAGTGTGTGTGTGTGTGTGTGTGTGTGTGTGTGTGTGTGTGTGTGTGTGTGTGTGTGTGTGTGTGTGTGTGTGTGTGTGTGTGTGTGTGTGTAAATTGAAAAAGGTAATCATGTAATCTACCATGTGTAACTGTGAACTACAATTGTAAACTATTACTATGTTCATTATAATGGGGGCTAGTCATTGAAGAATGTGATGGTAGATTTGAACTGTGCTAAAAAAAAAAGGTTTTTTAATCGGTGTATAGTGTGATTTCTATCGTAAATTGTGCTACTTTTTTTTTTCTGTAATACAAGTGTCCTTCAGTGGTGGTGCTGCTTTTGGAGTTTAGTTGTTGTTTATATTGGTTACTGAAAAGGTGAGATCAGAGTTGGACACATCTCCAGTGGAAGAGAAGAAGATAAGTTTTGTTTTTATTTAATATAGTTAAATATGGTTTATACTTATAGTATCATGTAAGTAAATTAGCTTACAGTAGAATGTATAACATAGTATACTAGAGCGTTTAGTATTTAGCATTTAGTTGTAGTAGTTCCTCAGCACTATTTGAATAATGGTGCAGCATAAGTTCCAATTACAAATGGCATATCACCAAGTCCTCTCCCATTTAAAGACAATATTTTGTGTAACATACTACAGAATTCTGTGGCATGCAGTGCCTGTGGTATGTATGCATCCTGGTAATTGGATATGAGGCAGATGAGAGAAGGGAGAGTACATACATGCACAAAATGTAGGCAATGGGAAGAACATAGTGAGTTAGAGATTACCATAACTGACCACATTGCATTAGGGGTGGGAGAATATCAACCTAGAGAGATGAGTAGTGTGATAGAGGGTGAGAATAACAAGCAAAATATGAAAGAAAAAATAAGAGTGGGGAGTGTGGAAAGTTTAAATAATCGTAAAGTTTTCAGAGATGGTTTAAATTGGGAGGATGAATGGCTAGCAAGAGTGGCTAACTTGCAAAGAGAGAGAGAGAGAGGGAGAGGTGAGCCGAAAGAGGAGGTGGAATGTCTTGGGAATGAGTTGAGAAGTGTGAAAGATGAAATTAGGCGAATGGAAGAGACGAATGTAAGGCGAATCAGAGTAGGAATGAGAGAGAGTTATGGGAATGATAGAGTGTTATGGGAATGATAGAAGAGGAGAGAATAGAAACAGTAGGAAAGAGTGAATGAGAAGAATGAGAGAGAAGGCTGGAACCAGGAATAGAGTGATACCAGGATGACAGGTAAGTAGGGGAACATAGAGAGAGGAATGCAGGTGAGCAATCAAGGAACAGAGTGGTAAGATGTGTGATGTATTGAGACTTAATGATCCATGGTGTGTTAGGATGCCAGAGGAGTGTTTGCCTGGAGGGATGATAGAAAGTGTGGCTATGACAATTAAATGGGATGAAAGGTTGGATGAGATGATGTAATAGTGGGCACGAATGACTTGAGAGTCAGCGTAAATTGAGTGGTGAGAGATCTGATATTCATGCTTGAGGATGTACAAAAGAAAACAAAGAGAGGAAAGATAGTGTGTGTGTGTGTGTGTGTGTGTGTGTGTGTGTGTGTGTGTGTGTGTGTGTGTGTGTGTGTGTGTGTGTGTGTGTGTGTGCTGCCCAGGTATGATAATGAAAAACTGAGCAGAAGAGTAGTGATAATGAATAGCATAATAGTCAGAATATGTCAGAAGAGAGGAGTGGAATTATGTCAATGCTTGGAGGGAATTTGAGAACAGAAAGAAACTGCATGTGAGAGACTACTTGAATTTGAATGAGGAAGGATGTAGGCATCTGGAGAGATTGCTGTTTTCTGGATGAGTCGATGTGTCAATGCAGGGAAACTAGAATTCCCAAGGTGGATGGTAGCAGGGGTGGTCTCTTGTGGGAATGGATGCTTGCGGGAAGGGAGACGACATCATGTAACACTGAGTCCAGTAGAGTTTGGAGGGGTTAAGGATATGTATAGAAACTGTGACATTTTTATGCTTTATACTAATGCCAGGGGTATCTGGAATAAAGGAGATGAACTGGAGGTGCTGATAGTATCAGCCTGGCCAAAGTTGCAGCGGGATATTCAGTTGTTTGCAGATGATGTGAAGCTGATGTGAAGAGATATTGGTAATAGTGCAGATGTGGCAGCCATGTGATCTCTGAGAAGTGGTTGATGGACAATGATATAATAACAGGAATAGAAGTAGCAGGGTATAGCATTTTTCGGCAGGATAAGAAGGGAAAATGTGGTGGTGGAGTACTGCTTAAGATAAGTGATGACTCATGTCCTCTCGAAGTGGGGTTTTGAAGGGCAGTGACACTACTGGTTTTGAAAGCATATGGTGTGAGGTAGAGGTGGGCAAGATAGGACAGTTAGTGGATTGTTGCTACAAGCCAAAGAGAACAGTGGGTGGGTGGGTGGGGAGCAGGAGATGTTTAGGCAGGTGGACTCGGTAAGCACAAGAAGAATGATTGTTATTGGAGATTTTAACTACAGAAGTATAAGTAGGGAAGAGGAAAATTATTATTATTATCATTCAGACCTCCAAGGAGTCAAAAGACTCTCGAGGGAGGTCCTTCCTAAGACATAAAGTCTGTCAAGACTCACTGAGGGGAGGTCCCCCCCTGAGAAACACAAAGTCTATCATACCACTCTTTAAACTCACTGACCGTTCTCGCTCCCACCACTCCATCAGGCAAGGCATTCTTCCACGGCTCAACCACCCTCCACACAAAGAAACCACTCCTTACCCTCTTGCTCACAGTTTCCTTTCGTAACTTCCAGGGATGGCCTCTTGTCATCACTCCTTCCCGCTGATCAACCAAGCGAAAGAACTCCCCAGTGTCAACCCTGTAACCACCTCTCAACAGTTTAAAAGTCTCAATCATATCACCTCTCCTTCTTCTATCCACCAAACTCTGCAGTCCACATTCTCTCAGCCGATCCTCATAACTATCCTTGTACAGTCCTGAAACCATCTTTGTCATCCATCTTTGTATCCTTTCCACAGTTAATTTATCCCCTTCACATCCTGGGGACCAAATCTGAGAACAATAGTCCAAGTGTGGTCTGATCAGAGACTTATACAACGGAATGATAACCCTCTTATCTCTGCAGGTCAGTGTCCTTCTCATAATAGCAGCAATCCTCTGTGTTACCTTCACCACCTTTGCAATATGTCCCCTAAACTTCAGGTTCCTATCAATCATCAACCCCAGATCTCTTGTCTCCCCTACTTCCTCCAGTATAACTCCTCCCATAGAGTATGCAGCATCCCATCGATGTTTCCCAAACCTCAAGACCTTACATTTTGCTGCATTAAACTGACACCCCCATTCATTTAGCCATCTATCTAGCTTATTTAAATCCTCTTGCAGGGCTACCACATCTGCACTATTACTAATAATCCTTCCCAGCTTCGCATCATCAGCAAACAACTGAATATCCCCCTGCAATCCACTGGCTATGTCATTGATATAAAGGTTAAACAATATAGGTCCTAGTACTGAGCCCTGTGGGACCCCACTTGAAACCCTCTGCCTCCTGGAAACTGCTCCACCATACACAACTCTCTGATACCTATCAGACAGCCAATCCTGAATCCAGTTGACCAATCTGACATCCAGACCCATGTGCTGCAACTTAAATATCAGCTTATCATGTGGCACCCTGTCAAATGCCTTCGCCAAGTCTAAGAAAATTGCAGTATATGCCTTTCCCTCATCTAATGTTCTTGTAACTTTATTATAAAAGGCTAGCATATTGCTAAAACAAGAGCGTCCTTTCACAAATCAATGTTGATTCTCACAGATAACATTACCCTCATCTGCCCAATGCTGTACACGGTCCCTCACTACTTTCTCCAAGATCTTAATAACTACTGATGACACACAGACTGGCCTATAATTAGACACTTTCAGTCTGTTACCACCCTTATGCAATGGCACTATCTTACCTTCCTTCCATTCCCTGGGCACCTTTGCCAAAGCCAGACTTTCATTGAAAAGCCACGTTAAAGGTACTGTCAATTCCCTAGCACATTCTCTCAAAACTCGTGGCGAAATACCATCCAGTCCCACAGCTTTACTGACATCCAGAGTACTCAGTATCTGAAACACACTCTCCTCCTGTACCTCCAGACCTCGTACCAGTCCTATCCCTCTAGCATTAAAACTGACTCCTCTAGGATGAAATACTCCAATAAAGTGTTCATTGAACAATTCCACTATGTCCTCTGCGTCAGTCAGTCTATTCCCATTTTTATCCCACAATATCATTCTTCCACAGTCATTTCTCCTCCTACTGGCCACATAGCTAAAAAATTCCCTAGGATTTTCTTTGGATCTTAGGGCCAATCTCCTCTCATATTCCAGTTTCGCTTTCCTTACCACACTAGTCACTCTTCTGGCCTGTGTCTTATATTCCTCATGCATCTCTTCACCTATCTCCTTATATCTCTTCCATAGCCTCTTTTTCGCATGCAATTCCTGTTTAATATTGTTTGTCATCCACTTTACTCCAAATTGCGTCCTCTTCTTCACTCGTGGTATACAACTTACCATTGCTGATAACAAATATTCTTTCACAATTTCGCACGCACTGGTGATATCCCCGCCTTCCAATTCGTCCCTCCATGAAACTTCCCGAAGTTGACGTCTAAGACTATTATAATCACCTGCATTATAATTCCACATAAGTTCCCGTCTCTTTGATACTCCTGCATGTCTATTCATTTTCCAAGTCAACACCATATGGTCACTCTCTCCGACTGGTGGGAGAGACGTCAACTCAGTTATTATCAACTTATCTGATGCTATAACCAAATCCAAAATTTTTGAACCTCTTGTTCCCTCTGTTACATGTTGCCTAAGACATTTGTCCCTCAAGAATTCTAGAAATTCCATTCCCCTATTGCTACATGCATCTTCCTCTCATACTGAAGTTAAAATCTCCCATAACAATCATTCTTCTTGCACTTGCCAAACTTAGCTGTCTAAACATCTCCTGGTCCCCATCCTCTGTGCTCCTGGGTCTGTAGCAACACCCCACTAAATATCCTGTCTTGCCTACCTCTACCTCACACCATACGTTCTCAAAATCATTTGTCTCACTTCCTTCCAAATTCTCCACTCTTAGAGGACATAGGTCATCACTTATCATAAGCAGTACCCCACCACCACGCTTTCCCCTCCTATCCTGACGAAAAATGCTATACCCAGCGACTTCTATTCCTGTTGTTATATCCCCTTCTGTCAACCACATCTCAGTGATCGCAATAATTTTTGGCCAGGCTGATGCTATCTGCGCCACCAATTCCTCTCCCTTATTCCGGATACTCCTGGCATTAGTATACAGCATATAAATGCCACTGTTTCTATACCCAGCATTATCTCTTCTGGACTCCACTGGGCTCAGTGTTACCTGACATTGTCTCCCTTCTCCCAAGTATCCATTCCCACAAGAGGCCACCCCTGCTATCATCCTCCCTGGGACACAATGACTCGTTCAGAACAGCAATCTCTCCAGATGCCTACATCCTCCCTCATTCAAATGTAAACGGTCTCTCGCATACAACTCCTCTCTTTCCTCAAACACACTCCAGGCATCCACATATACCAGTCCTCTCTTGTCACACATTCTCGCTATTATGCCATTCAATATCACCGCTCTTCTGCTCAGCTCATCATTATCATACCTAGGCAACACGCACACTATTTTTCCTCTCTCTGTCTTCTTCCGTACAGTCTCAAGCAAAAATCTCATATCTCTCGCTGCCCGACTTACATTACCACTCAAGTCATCCGTTCCTACCATCACAATCATCTCATCCACCCTTTCACCTGTCTTAATTGCCATAGCCACCCTTTCTATTGTTCCTCCTGGCAAACACTCCTCACACATCCTATCTTGAACACCACGGATCATTGAGTCGCCATACATTATACCTCTTACCATTCCCTCGCTCCTATTGTTTCCATTCTCTCCTCTTCTTTCATTCCCATACCTCTCTCTTCTACTGTTTCCATTCTCTCCTCTTCTAGCACTCCCATACATCTCTCTCATTCCCTCTCTCCTACTGTTTCCATTTCCTCCACTTCTAGCACTTCCATATCCCTCTCTCATTCTGTCTCTCCTACTACTGTTTCCATCCGCTCGTCTTCTAGCATTCCCATACCTCTCTCTCATTCCATCTCTCCTACCGTTTCCATTCTCTTCTCTTCTAGCACTTCCATATCTCTCTCTCATTCCGTCTCTCCTACTGTTTCCATCCTCTCGTCTGCTAGCATTCCCATACCTCTCTCTCATTCCCTCTCTTCTACTGTTTCCATTCTCTCCTCTTCTAGCACCCCCATACCTCTCACTCATACTCCCTAAATTCTCTCTCTCTCCTACTCTGATTCGCCTTGCATTTATCTCTTCCATTCTCCTAATCTTATCTTTCATACTTCTGCTCTCATTCACAAGACATTCCACCTCCTCTTTCAACTCATCTATCTCCCTCTGCAGGTCAGTCACTCTTAATCTAAATTCACTCTCCCAAACAAAACCATCTCCTAAACTTCCACAGTCACTCACACCTTCCACACTATCAACTATTATTTTCTCATTCTCTGCTATCATACTACTTGTCTTCCTACATTCATTCCCCGTTCCTGGAGCAACAATGTCGGATATCGATATATCTAATGTACTTATTTCCTCCAACTGCCTGCATTTTGCGCACATACGCTCTCCACTCTCTTTAACAAGCCACATATGTAATTCACGAGACGCATACATGCCGCAAGTACTGCATGCCACAAAGTCCCTTATGATATTGATAATAATTGAGTTCTTAAAATGCATGTAGTAATAAAGGAATGGAATTTCTAGATTCTTGAGGGACAAATGGCTAAGACATTTGTTTCCCCCTCTACATGGAGTAGAGGGGGACAAGAGTTTCAAGAGTTTTGGATTTCATCATAGAATCAGAAGAGCTGATAATAAATGAGATGACATATCTCCCCCCAGTTGAAGAGTGTGACCATGTGGTTTTGACTTAGAAGAACAGACATGCTGAAGTATCAAAGAGAAGGAACGTATGTGGAATTATAAGGTAGGTGATTATAATAGTCTTAGATATCAACTTGCAGCAGTTCCATTCAGGGCAGAATTGGAAAGCTGGGATATCATTAGTGCATTGGAAATTGTTAAGAAATATTTGTTAGCAGTGATAGTAAGCTGTAGGAGGGTGATCTGAAAAGTTCTCGGCCTAAAAATGAAAAAATGAATTTATAATTTCAAAATTATTTTATTTTTCAACATAATCTCCCTTAAAACTAATACATTTATTCCAGTGATGCTCCAGTGCCATTATCCCATCCCTGTAGTGGTTCTCAGCAAGATATGCAAAATACCCCTCGAAAACTGCAATCAATTCTTGAAATGAAGAAAAATGCAGAGCAAAGAGAAAGAATTTTAGTTTTGGGAAGAGAAAGAAGTCAGAGGGAGCCAAATCTGAGGAATAGGGTGGATGTTTCAACATTTCATTGTGCAAATCCCTTAATTCCCCCCCCTCTGCCAAAACACTTTCTTGGGCAAGTGCATTGTTCTCATGAAAGACAATTTTTTTCTTATGCAAACCGTGTCTTTTCTCACGAATTTTTTTGTCTAGTCTGGTTAAAATATCAGAATAATATTCCGCAGTTATTGTTTTACCTTTTTCAGGATAATTAATAAACAAAATGCCTTTAGCATCCCAAAGCACTGATGCCATGACGTTTCCTGCTGATGGAACTGACTATGTCTTCTTTGGTGCTGAATAACTGGCTTCTGTCCACTATTGTGACTGCTGTATGGATTCTGGTGTGTAATGAAGAATCCAAGTCTCATCCATAGTAATAAATCGAAGCACAAAAAATCAGTTTTATTCTTGTTAAAATCCTCCAAGCACTGTTCACAGATTTCCATGCGAGTGAGTTTTTGATCTACTGAGAAAGCACCGCACCCATCTTGCACAAAGCCTTTTCGTTTGCAATTCTTCATGCAAAACTTATTATTATTATTATTATTACTATTACCCAAGACCCCATGGAATCAGAAACTCATCTAGAAGGTCCTTTTATCAAACATACAGCTCATCATACTGTGATTTAAACACACTCAAATTATCTGCAGACACCACACTCTCATCTCAGGCAAGGCATTTCAATCATTCAAAACTCTGCATGAAAAAAACCTGCTTTTCACTGCCCTAATCACACCATCTCTTTTTAGCTTCCAGTGATGACCTCTGGTTCTTCCATGATCCCCCACAATTTTCTGTAGAACCTCTCCAGCATTGATCTTATAACAACCCCTTAATAACTTGTAGGTCTCTATCATATCTCCCCTCCTCCTGTCCACCAGACTCTGCAAGTTGCATCTTCCCAATCTTTCCTCATACTCGACATTCCAGAGGTTAGAAACTACCTTAGTCAGTCACCTCTGTAACCTTTTTAATATCTCTTCATCTTTCTGAAAACCAGGTGACCAAATCTGGGCACAATAATCCATGTGTGGCGTAATCAAAGCCTTATACAAAGGAACAAGAATCTCACTACTTCTACAACTCAGTGTCCCCTGCATCAGTCTGAGAAACCTTTGTTTTGCCATCACAATTTTGGCTATGTGTCCCCTAAATTTCAGATCCTTATCCACTATCACTCCCAGATCTCTTATTTCCTCCACCTCCGACAATATATCCTCATCAAGCATAAATTCTGCATCTCATTTTTGTTTTCCATATTTTAAAATCATACATTTTGCAACATTGAACTCACATCTCCATTTCCGTGCCCAATCACTCAATTTACTCAAGTCTTCTTGGAAGGCCACAACATCTTCCCTATTCATCCCAACTTTGCATCATCTGCAAACAACTGAATATCTCCATCCAAATCTTCGCCAATATCATTAATATACAAGTTAAACAGCAATAGCCCTAAAACAGCACTAATAACTTTGCTTTTCCTGGATATCGCTCCCCCATACACAATTTGTTGATGCTTATCAGATAGCCAGTCTCCAATCGAATGCACCAATCTAATATCCAACCCCATCCATTCCAGTTTGACTATCAACTTCTCATGCAGTAATCTATCAAAAGACTGGAAAATCTAAGTATATTACTGTGCATCCTTCTCCTCTGTCCATGGAATCAGTCACCTTATTGTAATAAGTAGATTACCAAAACATAACCTCCTTTTAGTAAATCCATGCTGTCCATCAAAGACAATACCATTATTGTTGTCAACACAATTCTGAATCCTAGTTCTCACAAGGTTATCCAACAACTTAAATACAACACCTATCACACAGATAGGCCTATAGTTTGATGCTTGAGTTCTATCACCTCCTTTATGAAGAGGCACAATCTTGCCCTCCTTCCACTCCTTTCAAACTTGACCGAGTGCAAGACTCGTATTAAAAAAAATATGTCAAGGCTGGCATATTCCTTCAGAATACGTGGTGATATACTATCAAGTCCCACAGCCTTATTTACATCTAGTTTGCACACCTCTTGCTCACTTACAGTTAGTCTCTCTTCCTCATCATCAAACGCTCTCAATCTCTCCATGAAGTCATATTCACAAGATTGAAAGACCTTTATGAACTGCTCATTAAGTGTCTCCACCACACCTCCTGCAACAGCTGTCTTTATACCATTTTCTCATGAATGTTATCCTTCCATAATCATTCTTTTGCTGGCTACATATCGAAAGAACTCCTTAGGATTCTTTTTGTCTTCATTAGATAACTGCTGTTCATACCTCTCTTTAGCTACTCTCACCAACCAAGTCATCTGCCTTGCCTAGGCTTCATAGTCCTCAGACTCCATTCATGGAAGTGGTTATTTCCACTTCTCTTATGCAGCCTCCATAATGACCTTTTTCTATGTACAACATGCTTAATCTCTTTATTCATCCATTTTTCAACTACCTTATTTAACCTTCTCACCCTTGGAATACATTTAGATATTGCATCTACTAGATAGTTTTTGAAAATCCCGCAGCTGCATTGATCTCTTTTCCAGCTAACTCCTCATTCCGTGCTACACCTGCAAGCTGTCTCCTGAGCTCTTCCTAATCACCCCCCCCCCCCTGTAGTTCCACATATACCCTTTTCTTACAGAGGGACTCACACTGCTGGCAACCTCCCAGGTAATCACCTCATGTGATCACTCTCACTAATTGGTGAGTGATTTGACACTTCATTTATAATTACATCCTCTGATGAGATGACCAAATCCAAGACCCTCAATCCTTGTTTGCCCTCTGTTATATACTGTCTGAGGTAGTTATCCATCAAAAACTCAAGAAACTCATTTTCTTTACTTCCAGTTGCTATCTCATCATTCCAGTCTATATTGCCATAATTAAAATCGCCTATAATAAAGTGTGTCATACCTAGGCAACATGCTTACTACCCTTCCTGTCACTCTATTCTCTTTTATCCATCTAAGCAGCCTCCTGATATCCATTCTGACGTGCTCTTTTTCCTCTGTCAAGTCATTCGTACCTATTAAAACCACCAACTCTTTCGCTCCCTCCCACCTCAATCACTCTACTCATTTTACCGCCTGGAAAACATACCTTGTGCATCCTCTCATGCAGCATACCTTTAATAATGGAGTCGACATACAACGCCACTCGCTCGTCTTTCGTTAACTCTTTCATACCTACTTGATTTGCTTTAATCATTTTCACCTGAATTTTCTTAATTTTACTCCACGTCCATTTCATCTCTCACCTCATCCAACCCAATTCAAATTTCTAATCTTGCTTCATATTCTCTCTATCATCCAATCTTTCTAATTTTTGAACTCTCGACTCCTGCTTCACACTTTTACTTTCATTCATCCTTTTGAGTTTCTGTACTTGCGGTCCATGCGTCCAACTTTCGCTTTCATTCATTCTTTCCATTTCTCCCTCTTTCGTCATGCTATTTCTGTTTTTTTTTTCGTTCTCTCAGTTTTGTTTCCTTCCACCACATTCGCCTCGCTTTCATTCTTTTTATCATCGATTACAGTTTTCAAATCACTTGTCTTCTTTTTCAATGCTTTCTTAAGAATTTTTTGCCTTTCTTTCACACCATGCTTCGCTTTCGAACGAGCACTCATTCTTCCCACGACATTCTTGCTACTAACACGTTCTGTCATCAAATTCATATTAGCAGTCATCAAATCCTCAGTTAGCTCACACTTCGCACATACCTCCTTCCATCAGGCCTCAATATCCACAAACCATGCATGTAATCAAAAGAATACATGTACCACACCTCGCACTTCACGAAACAACTTAAGTCTAAGTTAAAGTGATGCACTGACAAAAACACTGCCATCTTTCCTCTGCTGGTTACTACTCTAAAGGCCAAAAACAATGAACTTGTAATTATGTTTAAGCAAAATATCCCATGCACTAATAATACTAGTAGCGCACAACTTTTATAGTAGCTCATACTCAAACAATCACTCATATCCAATTAATTATTTCAAGAATAACTCATCAGATCTGGAGCACTTCTTACACATAGCTGCTACTGTTGCCTCACAAGTGCCCTCTCTCTCCATATCATACACATTCTTTTGAAATGCCTATAGTCTCAGCACTTTAATGCACTTTGACTCACTTGTCATCCAATAGTATATCGTGCACTTGATCAATGATTTCTGGTATTGTTACACTTTTTTTTGGACATCCTTCACGTGGATCATCTTCAAGGCTGGTACGGCCAAGTTTAAACTTGGCAGCCCATTTCTTAATCATTGAAAATGAAGGAGAAGAGTGCCCATAAACATTTATGAACATCGAATGAATTTCTTTTGGCATTAAACCTTCTTTTACAAAGAATTTTATAACTGCAGGATACTCAATTTTATCCATTTCAAGGGCTATAGACAACACTTTTGCTTCAGACAGCTGAATAAACAAACTACTTGATAGAGTGACTTGCAATTTCACATGGATGCTTATAACAGATGTACAAACTTAGAAAAAAAAATCATACCAATAGTGTTGCAATCTGTGGTTGAGGCTGAGAACATTTTAGACCACCCTCGTATTCCACCAGTGAAGAAGAGGACACAATTTTGTGTAAAGTGGATGAAAAACAATATCAAACAGTAACTGTAGTGAAAAATAGGTTATGGAAGAGATATCAGGAGAGGGGTGTTATGCAGATGCATGAGGAATATAAGACTCAGGCCAGAAGAGTGACTAGTATGGCAAGGAAGGCAAAACTGGAATATGAAAATTGGCACTAAGATCCAAAGAAAATCCTAGGGAATGTTTTAGCTATATGGTGAGTAGGAGGAGAAATGATTGTGGAAGAATAACATTGTGGGATAAAAATGGGAATAGAGTGACTGATGCAGAGGACATACTAAAGTTGTTCAATAAACACTTTATTGGATTATTTCATTGTGGAGGAGTTAGTTTTAATACTAGAGGGATAGGGCAGGTTGGAAGTTTACAGGTGCAAGAGGAGAGTGTGTTCCAAATAATGGTATTCTGGATGTCAGTAAAGCTGTGGTACTGGATGGCATTTCACTGCATGTTTTGAGAGAATATACTAAAGAATTGACAGCTCAATGAAAGTTTGGCTAAGGGGAAAAGTATCCAAGGAATGGAAGGAAGGTAAAATAGTGCCATTGCATAAGGGTAATAGCAGACTGGAAGTGTCTAATTATAAGCCAGTTGCATTTCGTCAGTAGTTGTTAAGATCTTAGAGAAATATATTGCTATTTTTTTGGATTTTCAAAGACAGAGGGATAGGGCAGGTTCCTATTTCACAGGGTGCCACATGATAAGCTGATATATACGTTGCAGCAGACGTGTTTAGATGTCGAGTTAGTAAACTAGATTCACAATTGACTGTCTCATAGGTATCAGAGAGTTGTATATAGTGGGGCAATATGAACGAGGCAGAAGGTTACAAGTGGGATCCCACAGGGCTCAGTACTGAGACCTCTATATATTGTTTAAGCTGTTAAGGGTTTTTAGTAATAGAGCAGATGTGGCAGCCATGCAAGAGGATTTGAATAAACTAGACATATGGGCAAATGAATGGGGGTATCGGTTTAATGAAGCAAAATGTAAAGACGTGAAGTTTGGGATACATTGATAGGAGGCTGCATTCTCTATTGGAGGAGCTATACTGTAGGAAGTTGGAGAGACAAGAGATCTGAGTTTGATGATTGATAGAAACTTGAAATTCAGGGAACATATTGCAAAGGTTTCAAGGTAACCCAGAGGATTGCTGCGATAATGAGAAGGACACTGACCTGCAGAGATAAAAGAGTTATCGTTCCATTGTGTAATACCCTGATCTGACCACACTTAGATTACTCTTCTCAAATTTGGACCCCAGGATTTGAAGGGGATAAATTAACTGTGGAAAGGGTACAGAGGCAGATAACAAAGATGGTTTCAGGACTGCACAATGTTAGTTATGAGGTTTGGCTGAGGGAATGCGAACTGCAAAGTTTGGTAGATAGAAGAAGGAGAGGTGATATGATTGAGACTTTTGAACTGTTTAGAGGTAGTTACAGGTTTGACACTGAGGAGTTCTTTTGCCTGGTGGAGCAGTGGAGAGGAGCGATGACAAGGGGCCATCCCTGGAAGTTACAAAATGAAGCTGTGACCAAGAGGGTGAGAAGAGGTTTCTTTGCATGGAGGGTTGTTGAACCGTGGAATGCATTGCCTGATTGAGTGGTGAGAACAAGAACGGTAAATGAGTTCAAGGAGTGGTATGATAGATTTTGTGTTTCCTAGGAAGGACTTCTCATCATGAGTCTTTTGACTCCATGGAGGCCTGAATAATAATAATAATAATATATGCACTGTGTATACAATATGAATTGCATTATCATCATCGTCATCTTCCTATTAAGGTTCTGGGGCCAAGTGGACTGTTCCAGACTCGGTCCACCATCTTCTTGATTGTCCCCTATTCCTTGTTCCTCTAGGCTTATATGTCAAAATCTTTTTTGGTAATCTTTCTCTCTGCATTACTGCTATATGGTCTAGGCAGTTTTTCCTATATTTAATCATTGCGTCTGTTGATTTTAAGATTTTTAGTTATTTTGCTGTTTCTTTTTTTTTTTTTTTATCTCATAGGGTGAATTTTTCTGTTTTTCTGATTAATTTCATTTCTGCTGCCTGAATTCTCTGTATATCCCTTTCTCCGAAGGTCCAGATCTCATTTCCATATAATGGTCTGGGTTTGGCTATTGTTTTATAGACTTTAAGTCTTGTGTGTTTCTGAACATAATTAGGTTGAAAGGTTCTGTTAATTACTCCAGTGATTTTTAAAAATATGTCATCTTAAAATCTATATCTATTTCATTTATGTAGGATAGTTTACAGCCTAGGTATGTGAAATTATTAACTTGCTCAATAATTTTATTATTTATTACTATTTTACTTCTGACAGGTTATCTCTGCGAAAAGCCATGACTTTAGCTTTCCTACATTGATATTTCCAGGCCATATTGTTGTATAATATTATTTAAATTATAGATTGATTTCTGCAGCTCATCTTCAGTCTTTCCAAAAATGATCTAATCATCAGCAAAGAATAGTGTGTCTATTTTTGTATGTTGATTAATTTGGAACCCACACGAATTTTACTTCTCTCCATTTTTTTATAATTTGTCTATATATATGTTAAATAACATGGGTGATAAAGGAAAGCCTTGACAGACTCCTCTGTTTATTGGTTTCCAATTAGATATAATATCATTTTGCTTTATTGCGATTTCATTATTATGGTGCATGTTCAATAGAGCATTATATAGTTGGTTTGGAATGTGATATTCCTTGAGAGTACTTAATCATGTGGAGAGGCTTATGTGTTCGTCGCACATGTTTATTGGATTTTAATGGTATAGATGCGAACACAGATTGATAAGTAAATAAACTATTTATTAATTTAAAATGCTAATACTTCGCTGTTATTATATCCAGTATCTTCAGAGTATACAAACAAAGTTTGTTACAGTAGCGAGACAACTGCAATCCAGTGTAACAGTGTGACTAGTATGAGTAATTATAGCATGCAACACAAATACTAAAGTCCTAATTAGGAGCTATCTAAAAAAAAAAAAAAAAAAACAGATATTAATTGGTCTTAAGATGACTGTCTCCCAAATCTTTGGTAGATTTATACAGCCATACTTGTTGAGGCTTGGAGTATGTATCAGGGCTTCTGCTGATTCCAGGAACAACCTCTCTGACTTGTAAACGCTTCAGTGCAGTACTTTTGTTTTTTTTCCAATTGATCCTGTGTGCAGGGGTATCCAAAGCATGGTCTGCCAGACCTGACTTGCCATAGCGAAAGTGCCAGATATATTATTTGTGTTCAACGAGGCAGATGTCCACAGTTTTCCTGTCTATCCATAGTAGGCCCGATGACATGAACAGGGCACTTCACAGACTCCTAGATGCGATAAAGGAGAGAATCTGTCATTATGTGAATGGATGAGAGTTGCCAATTTCACATAAGGTTTAAATACAGTGCATAGTTGTTAAGCACCCTAGAAATCTTTTCAGATGTGCTTTTAATGCATGGGATGGTGATAGTTTTGTTGTAGTCTTCTCTGGTAGATAGTGGGGAGGGATGTTTGGGGAGCATTTAGTATTTTATCTATCTTATGGGGATTATAGTCATTGATCAGGATCCTGACCAATACCAGAGAAATATTAGCATTTTAAGTTAATAAATAGTTTATTTTCTTGTCAATTTGTGTTCGCATCTATACCGTTATATCCAATAAACATTCCTTGATAGTTTCCCATGGGTTATTTCTCAGAATTTTGTCAAAAGCTTTTATATAACCAATTTATTTATTTATTCGTATGGAGTTTCCTCCCTTTTCTCCCCCATCCCTATTGGAGCGAGTTGAGCCCTTCATGGGGGGTTAAGTATTTATGACTGTAGATCCATGTGTTCAGGGGGCCGGTTTGCCTGCTTGCAGGATGAAAAACCCTAGATAAACTGGGGGGGGGGGGACCCTGCTGTCCATGCCCAAGACCGGCTAACTTGGCAATGGCAGAGGAAGATCCTTAAGCTCCTCACGTCGGCGACGGGAATTGAACCCAGGCATATGGTTGCACACTCCTTCCCCAGGCATATGGTTACAAAGCGCATAGCCACTAGGCTAACCATATGGACATATAACCAATAAAAGCTATGAATGTGTTTCAATATTGTATTCTCTATGTTTTTCTATAATTATTTTTAAAATAACAGCTGCATCTATACATTCTCTTACGGAATCCATTTTTCTTCTCCTAACTGTGATTCTATATAGGATATTAATTATGTTTATATTATATGAATTGCACACTGTGCAAAATATGATATCAATTCTAATCTGAACTGAACTATATGTGATTAAATGCAGTATTATTTCCTAAGTTGTATTGTATATATATGTAGTTCATTTGACATATAATAAACTGTTATTTGACATTAAAAAAAATATATTATATTCATTTACATATATCAATTCTACTTATTGCAACAATATTTGTATTACAGTGTTAATTTTTTTTTTAAACTTAATTCTGTATAGATGAAATTTCTTTAAAAGAGAATAAATATTAAAAAAAATATTATTGGATGGCACCAAGGACACATGGAGACATTGAATTTATGTAACTTGAGGGAATTTATCTATAACCAAGGCAATAATTTGCATCTAACTAGGGAAACTCTTTCCAACTTGAACTGGGAGGTAGCTTACTAACAGAAATGCCAATTAAGAAGGGGTATGAACAACACAAATATGATAATTATAACAAACATAGGAAAAGACATAGAGAATAAGAAACAGTATTAACTGTATAATTATTAAGAGTTGGCAGGATAAATAATCATTTACTTCTAGACTCTTCTAAGCGGCAAGTAAGAGGAAGAAAGATTATGACAGGATGACTTTAATGAATGCAGATGGTAAAAAGATTATTATTATTATATAGGCCTCCAAGGAGTCAAAAGACTTGTTGCAGGAGGTCCTTCCTAGGAAACACAAGTCTATCAAGACTCATCGTGGGAGGTCCCTCCTAGGAAATACAAAGTCCATCATACCATTCCTTAAACCTCATCTCAACTACTGTGCCCAGATTTGGTCACCTCTTCATTTGGTTTCTTCTTGATGGGGAGGAGGTGGAGAGGATCCAAAAGCAAGTGACCAAGATGATAGCAGGTCTATGGAATGAACCTTATGAGAACAGGTTGAAGATTTGTGGGTTCCAGAAATTGGTTGATAGGCAGAAAAGGGAAGATATAATCAAATTGCTGAAGGGTTTCAATAGGATTAATTCAGAGGATATATTTGAGATCAGGACTGGTGGTGGGAGAACTAGGGGACATCTATGGAAGCTGGGCAAGAGTGTGGTTAGCAAGGGTGTCAGAGCTGGGTTCTTTACTTTTAGAGTGGTAAATGAGTGGAATAAGCTGTCAGAGTCTGTTGTGGGTGTTATGACAGTGAGTGAGTTCAAGGCAAGGTATGATAGATACTTTGAGAATTTCGAATAGTTGTGGGTCTCCCTCGATGAGTCTAAGGACTCCCTGGAGTCACCCGTAATAATAATAATAATAATAAACTCATTGACCGTTCTCGCTCTCACCACTCAGTCAGGCAATGCATTCCACAGTTCAACCACCCTCCATGCAAAGTAACCACTCCTCACCCTCTCACAGTTTCCTTTCGTAACTTCCAGGGATGGCCCCTTGTCATCATTCCTTCCTGCTGTTCAACCAAGCAAAAGAACTCCCCAGTGTCAACCCTGTAACCACTTCTCAACAGTTTAAAAGGCTCAATCATATCACCACTCCTTCTTCTATCCACCAAACTCTGCAGTCCACATTCCCTCAGTTGATCCTCATAAATAACATTGTACAGTCCTGAAACCATCTTTGTTATCTGCCTCTGTACCCTTTCCACAGTTAATTTATCCCCTTCAAGTCCCAGGGACCAAATCTGAGAACAATAGTCTAAGTGTGGTCTGATCAGGGTCTTATACAACGGAATGATAACTCTTTTATCTCAACAGGTCAGCGTCCTTCTCATTATTGCAGCAATCCTCTGTGTTACCTTCACTACCTTTGCAATATGTCCCTTGAATTTCAGGTTTCTATCAATGATCAACCTAACTTCCTCCAGTATATCTCCTCCAATAGAGTATGCAGTGTCCCATCGATGTGTCCCAAACCTCAAGACCTTACATTTTGCTGCATTGAATCAATACCCCCATTAATTTACCCATCTGTCTAGCTTATTCAAATCCTCTTGCATGACTACCACATCTGCACTATTACTAATAACCCTTCCCAGCTTCACATCATCCGCAAACAACTGAATATCCCCTTGCAATCCACGAAAAATGTCATTTATATAAAGGTTAAAGAATATAGCTCCCAGTAATGAGCCCTGTGGGACCCCCACTTGTAACCTTCTGCTTCTTTGATATTGCTCCCCCACACATACAACTCTCTGATACCTATCAGACAGCCAATCCTGAATCCAGTTGACCAACCTGATATCCAAATTCATGTGCTGCAACTTAAATATCAGCTTATCATGTGGTACCCTGTCAAATGCCTTCGCAAAATCCAAGAAAATGGCAGTATATGCCTTTCCCTCATCTAATGCTCTTGTAACTTTATTATAAAAGGCTAGCATATTACTAAAACAAGAGTGCCCCCTCAAAAATCCATGTTGACTCTGACAGATAACATTACCCTGATCTGTCCAATGTTGTATACGGTCCCTAACTAATTTCTCCAAGATCTTAAAAACTACTGATGACACACAAACTGGCCTATAATTAGGCACTTCCAGTATGTTATCACCCTTATGCAATGGCATTATCTTACCTTCCTTCCATTCCTTGGACACCTTTCCCGTATCCAGACTTTTAACTTAAAGCAAGGTGAAAGGAGCTGTGTTGTTTAAAATTATTATTATGGGTATCTCCATGGAGTCAGTAGACTCATCGCAAGAGACCCAAACTATCAAAACAATATCTATCATATCTCTTCTTGAATCCATTTACAAACAAAGCACTCACAACCGAGTCAGGCAATGCATTCCACTCATTCACCATCCTCCAGGTGAAAACCTCGTTCTCACACCCTTGTTAACCACACTTTTCCTTAATTTCCAGGGATGATCTCTTGTTCTTCCATCACTATCACACAACTGAAACATTTCCCCTGCATCAATCTTATAAAAACCTTTTAGTAACTTAAATGTTTTTATCATATCCTCTCCTCCACCTATCAACCAACCTCTGCAATCCACAAGCTCTCAATCTATTAATGTATGGAACATTTTTTACATCACTCACCAACTTAGTCACTCTCCTGTGAATCTTCTCCACAACCTCCTCATCTCCAAGGAATCCAGGTGACCAGACTTGAGCACAGTAATCCAAATGTGAAAGTACCAACACTTTATAAAGGGGAATAATAACCTCTTTATCTCTTGATGTTAGTGTGTTCCTCAATAACCAAGTAATCCTATGTGCAATCTTGGACACCTTAGCAATGTGTTCCCTGAATTTCATCTCCCTATTCACCAACATCCCTAGGTCCCTAACCTCATCAATCTCTTGGAGTACCGTTCCATCAATGTAGTACACAGCTGGTAATCTTATAATCACAAAATGCATAACTTTAAACTTTTCCACATTGAACTGACATCCATTACCTTTCGCCCATTTTGTCAGCTTATTTAAAACATCCTGCAAACTCTCAACATCAGCTTGATTTTTTATTGCGCTACCCAACTTTGTATCATCAGCAAACAACTGAATATCTCCCTTTAAGCCATTTCATATATCATTTATATACAAATTAAACAACAATGGCCCAAGCACAGAGCCATGAGGCATACTGGACTCTGCACCTCCATACACCACCTTCTGGTATCTCTCCCTGAGCCATTCTCCTATCCATATATCACCAGTTTAGTATCCATCCCCATCTGCTCCAATTTGCACAACAGTGTTCCATGGGGTATCCTGACAAAAGCCTTAGTAAAGTCCAGAAGTAGCACTGTGTAGCCATTTCCTTTGTTCAACTCAGATGTCATTCTATTATAAAAAGTTAATAAATTACTAAGGCAGGATCGACCTTTAACTAAACCATGTTGACCCTATAGAGTATCATATTCTGATCCACCAATTGTTGAATTCTGTCCTTAACCAACTTTTCCAATACTTTTACCACCACTTCCGAGATGGTGATTGATCTGTAATTAACTACTGCAGTCTTAGAGCCACCTTTATGCAAAGGAACCACTTTGCCTTCCTTCCACTCTCTAGGGACCATACCAGAATTCAAACTTAAGTTAAATAACCAAGTAAGAGGCATTGACAATTCCTTTGCACATTCACACAACACCCGAGCTAGTCCTAGGATGGATGAGAAGGAGAGGAGAGGGGAATATTAGTAATTATTTTGGTTATATCTTATTTATTTTAGACTATAAAGTTGAGTGAAACCAAGAATATAATTTCTTGGCACCTTTAATTTATAGTATAATCAAATGAAAAAACTTTCAACACCTATCTTTAATCCAGAGTATTTTAGTAATAAGATCTGACCACTTTTGACTTGTATATGGAAAAATGATTTCTGCATTACTTCAGCCTTGGTATCACTTCTGGGTCTGGCACCCACTGATGAGACTTGGTAAAATTACAAAAAGTGCATGACCAAATCAGTAAGAAATTAGCTCCAAAATTCCAAATCTTCAGGAGCAACTTTTACAGTCGAATACTGATGGGACATCAGTTGAAATTACCAATAATGTACCTAAAATAACAACTGAACAGGTACACAATGAAATTCAAAAATATTTAACTGTTCTACAAGGAGAAACTGGAGAAGAAACAGAAAAGCAAGTAAGACAACTGAAAGAACTTAATATGCAGACAAGATCATCAAAAAGGAAAGACGAATTAATAAAAAAAAATTGAAGATAAACAAAAAAAATGTAAAAAAAAAGAACTACAACTAAAAGAAAAAGTAATAAAAAATGTAAAGATGGAGAAGGCTGTGGATCATCAAATGAAAACTCTTCAGGCTCAGAAGAGTTCGTGGATTATGAAGAGCCAACTCATGCTAATAAAGAGAAAGCATGAGATACAATTAAAGAAAATATAATAAAGTTCACTGATTCAAAGTTTTCTCAGTTTTATCATCTACATGAAAAGAAAATAACTAACTTCCAAACCAAAAATGATAGCCATGAAATTGAAGTAATGGAAAGCAACTGTAAAAAATTTTAAAACAGTTTACAAGAAGCAGGTTACGCAATTGCTTCTTCACAGATTGAAGACCTCATTCGGGTTCATCCAAAATTTAGAAGTTAAAGACTTACCAGTGACCCTTCAATAATCATAGCATCTCCTTTCTGCATTACCTCATTAAATGTATAAGGATTCCATAGGCAAATTAAACAAGAAATGATGGAAATTCATGCTACACTATAATATTAGGTTTTTGTTTCTCCAAGAAACATACTTCTGCAGATATAAAGATAAAAAAAGTTTAACAGGGCTGGAGTAGGAGGTTCTTATTCTTGTCCCCCCTCCTTGGGTTATTCTGTAATATCCAAAAGGATGCAGAAGAGAGAATCTTGACAATAGATTGTGGATGTGTAATAAGGTTTATAAATGTTTATGCTCCATCCAATAGAATAGTTAGACAAAAATTCTTCCAGGAATTGGAACCATATTTATATGGTGCTCACTACATCGTAGCAGTTAGAGACTGGAATTGTACTGAAAACCCATATTAGACAAAATAGGAGGACACCCCAGGAGTGGAAAAGTGGGATTATGCATAGTTAAAAACATGTCTTGTACTCAACTAGTAGAAATATGGAGGATTCGCAATTGTAATCTTCAGGCATACACATACATAAATCAAGGTATTGGTACTCGTACTGATCGAATTTATATCTCTTTTTCCCTTATAAATAGAATAATTCAGATAAAACATCTTGACATCAACATGCCAGATCATAATCCAGTTAAAATTAAGTTCCACTGCATGGAAAAAGTACAGATCTCTTCTGGACCATGGAGACTTCCACCAAATTTTCCGTTGATCTTTTCAACTAAATTCCAGATTCTGAAATTGGGATATGTGGTTAAAATTCAAACAAGCAATAAAGCAGAATATGATGGAATGGGGAAAGGAACAGGCTTTCCTCAAAAGGAAAAAGTTGATAGATCTGTATAGCGATTATAAAGAGAAAGCTGGTTTGTAACAAACCAATGCAATGGTATAGAATGTAGCAACATCATTAGAAACATTAACATAGAGATAGATCTGGAAAGGCAGAAACAAGTAGAAGAAAGATATTTTAAGATAAGAATACAACAGCACTTAGCATTTAGCCCTTCAGCTGCATTCTTCAATAGACAATTTACAAAATTTTGCAAAGAAAGGACTATCACTCAAATCTGTGTTGATGGAGAAGACATGTCCACCACTAAAGACATCCTTAATCACTTAACACGTATAAAACCAACAGTAATAACTTTAATGAATTAAAGGTACAACTATTTTGTACTGAAAGTAACATCAGTTCATATTTAAACTTGCAGTTTAAATATGAACGCATTTTTAAAGAAAGTTGTGAAGTCCTTTTGCATCGACCGAATTTGAATCGAAATGATTGTCTCTCTCTCTCTCAAACGTTTGGGAGATTCTTATCTTATGCAACCATCAATGAATAATTATCTTTAAAGAATTATTTAATATTATTTTAATTAATCTTCTGGCATGCAACAACAATTTAATTGGTGATCAACCGACTGTTTTGTAACTTGTGTTCCATTCCTTTAGCTGTTTGTTCTACACTGATGATGTACCGTTACTTTCAGAACAAAATATTTATACCTTTAATTCATTAAAGTTATTACTATTGGTTTTATACATGTTAAGTGATTAATTTATTATGCCACAGGTACCTCTAAAGATAAAGACATCCTTAACTCTTTTCAAAAACACTACAAAAATCTGTTTGAAGACAATAGTACTGGTGGAAATTATAACTCTTGGAACATGAATGGCTTCCCTGTTCATATCCAAGATGGGCTTGAAAGCCCCATTACAGCATCTGAAGTTACCACAGTCCATAAAGAATACCAGACAAGAAAATCCCAAGGGCCTGATGGTCTAGGGATAGAACTTTATTGTGAGGCGTGGGATTTTATTCTTCACATTCTAGTTACACTACTTAATTCCTTTCTCTCATCAGGACACATACCAGGTGAATTTGTAGCCAGCCATACTGTCTTCATTCCTAAACCTAATAGAGATCACACCTTAATCAGCAGCTGGAGACCTATTATATACTGACTACAAGATATTTTTCCGCATTATCAATAACAGGCTCAAATTGGGAATGAAATATATAATTAAAAGCACACAAGTGTACGGAGTACTAAGTCGAGCAGTAGAATTTAATCTATTTCTGCTAAGTGATCTAATCCGTTTAGTTAACACAAAAAAAAAGTCGATGGCAGTGCTATCAGTAGACCTTACTCAAGCATTCGATAATGTCCGGCATCCCTTTCTATTCCACATCCTCCAGCAAATTGGTATAGGTAAAAAACTGCTATCTGTTATCAAAGGAGCCTATGCTCCTTTCATAAATTCAACCACCTGCCTCCAAGTTAATGGGTTCCTGTCAGACCCATTAAAAATTCAACAAGGAGTCAAGCAAGGTTGCCCTCTCAGTCCATTGCTCTTGGCATTGGTTCTTGAACCTTTCTTGAACCACATATTCTGAAGGAATGTACCAGGGAGTTGACACCAGCCTTGACATATTTTTTTAATATGAGTCTTGCACTCGGTCAAGTTCCTAAGGAGTAAAAGAAGGGCAAGATTGTGCCACTCCATAAAGGAAGTGATAGAACTCAAGCATCAAAATATAGGCCTATTTGTGTGTCAGATGTTGTAGTTAAGTTGTTGGAGAAGCTTGTGAGAACTAGGATTCAGAATTGGGTTGACAACAATGTCAACAATACACATACTGTGGGAGGAATAACAGTTTCTTCAACTAAAAAGGAAAATAAGGTATTAGTATATGCCGATGATGTAGTCTGAATTTTGAAGGATAATGTTTCCATATATATATATTTTGATATTTTGGAAAACTTCAGCAAAACCACCAGATTAATTTAATTATTAATGAAGACAAGACAAGACAAAATTAAAAGTTTATGGAAAGTGGGATCTTGGAGGCATTCCTTTTGGACTAACCCCTAATATAGAACCCTTCATTATACTTGGAATTCCCTTCTTCACTTAACCAATATTACAAGTCCAAGAACTTATATACAAGAACTTGGAAATGTTAGAAGACTGGAAAATAGGGCTAGTCTGCTTATTTTTCTAAAGCTATGTGGAACTACAGGGAAGGGGGGGTGATTATGAAGAGCTCAGGAGACAGCTTGCAGGTGTAGCATGGAATGAGGAGTTAGCTGGAAAAGAGATCAATGCAGCTGCAGGATTTTCAAAAACTATCTAGTAGATGCAATATCTAAATGTATTCCAAGGGTCAGAAGGTTAAAGATTAAGATTAAGCATGCGATACAGAGAAAAAGGGCATTATGGAGGCAGCATAAGAGAAGTGGAAATAACCAATTCGATGAAGACTGCAAAGACCAGGCAAGGGATGTTAATTGGTTGGTGAGGGTAGGTTGAAGAGAGGCATGAACAGCAGTTAGCTAATGAAGACAAAAAGAATCCTAAGGAGTTCTTTCGATATGTGGCCAGCAAAAGAAAGAATGATTACGGAAGGATGACACTGATTGGAGAAAATGGTATAAAGACAGCTGTTGCAGAATGTGTGGTGGAGATACTTAATGAGCAGTTCATAAAGGTCTTTCAATCTTATGAATGTGACTTCATGGAGAGATTGAGAGCAGTTGATGATGGGGAAGAGAGACTTACTATAAGTGAGCAAGAGGTGTATGAGGAGTTGAGCAAACTAGATGTACATAAGGCTGTGGGACTTGATAATATATCACCACGTATTCTGAAGGAATGTGCCAGGGAGTTGATGCTGGCCTTGATATATTTTTTTAATATGAGTCTTGCACTCAGTCAAGTTCCTAAGTAGTGAAAGGAGGGCAAGATTGTGCCACTTCATAAAGGAGGTGATAGAACTCAAGCATCAAAATATAGGCTTATCTGTGTGTCAGATGTTGTAGCTAAGTTGCTGGAGAAGCTTGTGAGAACTAGGATTCAGAATTGGGTTGACATCAACGGTATTATCTTTCATGGACAGCATGGATTTGCTAAAGGGAGGTCACATTTTAGTAATCTACTTACTTATTACAATAAGGTGACTGCTTCCATGGACGTAAGAGAAGGATACACAGTAACATACTTAGATTTTGCAAAGGCTTTTGATAGATTACCGCATGATAAGTTGATAGTTAAACTGGAGTGGATGGGGTTAGATATTAGGTTGGTGCATTGGATTGGAGACTGGCTATCTGATAGGTATCAACAAGTTGTGTATAGGGGAGCGATATCCAGGAAAAGAAAGTTACTAGTGGTGTTCCTCAGGGGTCTGTTTTAGTGCCATTGCTGTTTATCTTGTATATTAATGATATTGGTGAAGTTTGCATGGAAATATTCAGTTGTTTGCAGATGATGCAGAGTTGGGACGAACCATGAAGAGTAGAGAAGATTTTGTGGCCTTACAAGAAGATGTGAATAAATTGAGTGATTGGGCACAGGAATGAGGATGTGAGTTCAATGTTGCAAAATGTAAGGTTTTAAAATTTGGAAAACAAAAGTGGGATACAGAATTTATGCTTGGTGAGGATATATTATCAGAGGTGGAGGAAATCAGAGATCTAGGGCTGATAGTGGATAAGGATCTGAAATTTAGAGGACACATAGCCAAAATTGTGAAGGCAACACAAAGGCTTCTGGGAATGTTGCAGAGGGCATTGACTTGGAGAAGTAAGGAGATTCTTGTTCCACTGTATAAGGCTTTGATTAGGCCACACATGAACTATTGTGCCCAGATTTGGTCACCTGGTTTTCAGTTGGATGAAGAGATGTTGGAAAGGGTCCAGAGGTGACTAATTATGGTAGTTTCTAACCTCCGGAAATGTCGAGTATGAGTAAAGATTGAGAAGATGCTTGCAGAGTCCGGTGGACAGGAGGAAGAAGGGAGATACGATAGAGACCTACAAGCTATTAAGGGATTGTTATAGGATCAATGCTGGAGAGGTTCTTCTACAGAAAATAGTGGGAGATCAGAGGTCATCCCTGGAAACTGTATAAAGAGGGTGTGAGTAGGGGAGTGAGAAGCAGGTTTTTTTCATGCAGAGTTGTGAATGATTGGAATGCCTTGCCTGAGAGTGTGGTGTCTGCAGAGAATTTGAGTGTGTTTAAAGCACGGTATGATGAGTTGTGTGTTTGATAAAAGGATATCTTAGATGAGCCTTTGACTCCATGGGGTCTTGGGTAATAA
Organism: Typopeltis vanoorti; assembly: GCF_054136105.1. Lineage (NCBI taxonomy): Eukaryota > Metazoa > Arthropoda > Arachnida > Uropygi > Thelyphonidae > Typopeltis > Typopeltis vanoorti. The sequence goes on along the minus strand of NC_143556.1, from coordinate 105,575,765 downwards.
TAATGATAATCTTTCCTGCTTAGTTGTATATAGGGTGTTTAAAAAAGAATGACCTGATTTCAAATAATTATATTTAATAATGAAAATGTGGTACAGTTACAAAATAACTTACCAAGTATGAAGTAAGGCCTAAAGTTTCACTCACCACAATTACACATGGTACAAGTCGCATTCATTTGTGGTTTGTGGTTGCAGAGATATACAATTTTCCAATTGGGACATTCTTTTTGAAACACCCTGTATAATAAATATTACAGACATAACAGATGCTGTAGAAAAGCAATTATATAGTAAACCTGTGGAATTTTTTTGGTCTAGCTGGTACCAAGAAGTTAAAAAGGAATTTCTTCAACTATAACGAAGCATGGAGGATTTGGACTTCCAGTGTTAAAATTCTGCTATTTAAGGAATACAGCTTCAAAATCCATAAAATATTACAAACTAATCACACATGTGCAGATCTTCTCCAGCACTACTTGGATTTCAACTTCCTCTGTTTGGAGTTAATGATTATAAAGGTCCAAACGCTGAAATCGTTCCTGAATACTACAACACTTTGTGCTTAACTCTAAGACTGCTAAAACACTCCAGAATTGACATTCTTTCCATTAAAAAAAGTAAAATTTGGTATAAAGAAATCTTTAATCTCTTTTGCTGCAAAGTTCCACAGTTGGGTACTGACAACAATATTTTGTTTCATAACTTGATGCAGTTCCAAGCATCAAGGATCTTGCTTGGAGCATTGCATATGGTCGCCTTCCAGTCAATGCCATCAAATGGAGGTACTTTAACATCAGAGATTCAATCTGTGACATTTGTTACCAATTGGAAACAGTAGAACATGCATTCTACAGCTTCCCTCTTGCTCTGCATATTTGGAACAGATTATGTAATGTATCGGGCATGTCACTATTTACAACAGAATAGAACAAGTTATTTTTTTACAATACCCACCTGTTAGCAATGGATTTAGCTGGATGTCTATGGACATCATGGCTGGTTTGGGGTTAATCCCCTGCTTTGTAATTCCACATATATCTCTTCTTGACAGAAACTTCTGCATTTCTAGTAATCTCCTGGGTGAATATTGGCTACTGGTAAGTTCTCTGTGATGAGATCTTACACTCACTCCCGAATCTTGTGTCCCCTGCAATACATGCTATCTCAGGTAATTATCTCTTGAAGCAGCTGTATAAATTTCATTTCCTTCCTTTCCTGTGACTGTTTCCACCTCCTAGTCTACATACACATAGTTGAAATCCCCCATAATAATAACTCAACCTGTACTCGTCATCTATATTATTTCTTATATCTTCTGGATTATAATAGAATGAAATGCCATCTGCATTCCTGTCTTCCTGATGTACTTCTACTCTTTTTGGCTTCAATTCTTCTCCTAACATAGGAAAATCCCTTCATCCATCCTATTCCTTCTGTCCTCTGAAGATTCAATATCCTTTACATTCTATTCTCATGATGACTCATTGTCATTCTCATTGTCAGTCTTCCCATGACTTTTACTTAGCTAATCTATCTGCAAAACAAGCTATGTTCCATTTTCTGTATATTCTTTTACAAAATCTGCTGACTTGTTTGCTAGGAACTTTTGACTTTTGATATGCTTTTTTTCCCTTGGCTGACTCTTTACCTTCCTGAATCCACATGGATGGAGTTTTGATTTTATTTTATTTTATTTTTTTTAAATCCTTGAAGACAAACTTCCCTCACATGCCTGTCTTTCAGAATCAATGTTTTCTTCAAGCTCTTCAACTGAATCCCCAAGGTTTCGTTCTTATTTTCAAATTCTTTTATTTTTAATTCAATAATATTTATGTATTTGAGTCTACAGTTCATCTCTGAAAGCTGCCTCAACTTTGATTCTGTTTAAGACTTTCTTACACACACATTGATATTCAATTTTATCCTCCTCAAAACTAAATAGTGATCACTTTCTATTTCAACTTCTCTATATACTTATGTGAATCAGTGTGAAGACATCACTATTGAGTAATATAGTCAATGACATTCTTATTTCTTCTGTCTTCTCTCCATGTCAATTTGTACATGTCTTTATGTTGGAACACAATGTTAGTAATAACTAGTCCATGTACTTATTAGATTTGCTTTTCTCTCCAAATTGTCCCAAAAATTTTTTTAAACATTTCTTACTCTGCTGTTTAGGATGTCCAACAACCACAATGTTTCCTTTTCTTTGTATTAGCTGCCTGCACTTGCCTCAAAAAAATTGTCTACTTTTTTCCTTAATAGAACCTTCTATGGGACCATAGGCATGAATAAGTCTCACTGTCCAGTTACCCATTCTGATATTTGCCTATAATCATTCTACTTGATATTGCCTGCAATTTATAAATATTTTTCTTGTATGAAATGTTGAATACTCTATTTCTTCTTTTCCTTGATTGTTACAACCTGAATATAATTTCTTGTATTTTTGCTTAGAAAAATCTCACTTGTTTTTGTCTTCTTTGTTTTGGTAACACCTATTGCATATTTCTTACATTAATGATGCCAATCTTGAAATCTGACAATGTTGAGATGGGATTTGCTTCAGTAGCCTACTTTTCACTATTTGCCCTGATAAAAACAATGGGGACCTTGTTTATCTTGTCAATGTCCCAGCCAGCACAAAATTCTGCCTATTGTACAATCATGTTATACTGGTTTAACTCAATAAGAATACAATTTCGTCAGCTAAATCCCAAAATGCCAGCCCATCCTCATCTGTTCAGTATCCAGGTAGATATCTACTAATGGGCAGTAACATGAGAAAATAATGAGTGGACATTAGGTCAGAAATCCTGCTTGGTTTTCTGCATTCTTTAAAAGGCTATAAATAGTCTCCTCCATTCAGTTATGGTGCTAAAGCACTCTATTTAATTTTATTGAATTAAAAATGTATCTAACTTCCTATTTACCAGAAACTTTAAAAAAAAATAATATTTTCAAACAGATTACCTTTGCTTTAGCATTTACTTTAGCATCATGCTCTATCAGGAGTGTTGACATATCACTATGGCCTTCCTGGGAAGCTAAATGTAAAGGAGTAAATCCAGCCTATATTTGAAAAAAAAAAATTGAAAATATATTTATCAGAAAACTTAAAACATCTTCAATCTACAAAGAGTTTCATTTAATGGATATAGAAAACGCGTTTAAGTAAGATTAGTTTTTCCAGCTCATATTGGTTTATTCACCTAAAATACAGTAATCTCTTTACATGATTATATCAGTAGCATGATGTTCAGATAACAGAGAATATCAGTAGAAGTAACTGAGGAATTTGTTATTTAAAGGTTTGATCATAAGAGACCAAATCGAGAAAGGAGATTAATAAAGGTAGACATGAAGAGAATTTAATGAAAAAATTAATACACACACACGTTATTTTAAGTTATTATTATTATTCTATGTGCACATCCATAGAGTCTGAAGACTGATTGTGGAATATCAAAACAATCCACAAAATATCTACAATACCTAACCAGACTATTCCTCAGTGTTCAGGAAAGACATTTCTGACCCTCTAGCCAAGTGACGAAACATTTCCCTAAAACAATCCTATAAATATTTCAAGTAACGAGGGAGACTCGTTAGTACGAGGTGTGATAGTAGAGGATTTGACAAAATCGTACCAACCTGGTGCGACCATAAAGGATGTAACTGAGTCTATTAGAGAGCAAAAGGAAAGGGTGAAAGAAATGATTATTGTGGCAGGTACGAATGATTTGAAAGGAGACAAAATGGAAATGATAGAAGACCTGAATGAATTGTTTGAGCTAGCAAAAGAAAAGAGTGAGAGAGTTAGAATGATTAGTCTTTTGCCACGGTATGACAGTGAAATGTTTAAAAGGAGGGCCATAATTGCGAATGACTTTAAGCATGGGTTATGTATGACGAGTGGTGTGGAATTTGTGGACGTGTGGAGTGAGTTCGATGGGCGAAAGGATCTATATAAGATGGATGGCTTGCATTTGAATGGTTACGGTGTAAGAAGACTTGAGAAAGTGTTGCTGAATGTGGTGGATGTGCAAATTCAGGGAAACTAGATTTATTAAGGGGGGGGAGTAGATATACAGTCCTTAGGGAGGCAGTTGAATGTAAGAATGAATATAATATGCCCGAGCAAATAAGGACAACAAATCAGAGTGGGATAGTTAATATAAGGCATCAAGGTAGGGTTGGGGCTAATGGGGGTCTTAAATTCATGTACACTAATGCTAGGAGTATTAGGAACAAGAAGGAAGAGTTTTTGGCCATGGTTGGCACTTCCAGACCACAGGTTATTGGTATTAGTGAAACATGGCTGACTGTAGATGATATAGCTAGTGGGATTGAATGTGATGAGTATAGTGTGTTCAGGAATGACAGGGAGAATAAAATGGAGAGAGGAGTATTGTTGATGATAGCTGATTAGCTGCAGCCAAGGAGAATAGAAGTTGAATTGCAGGATAGAGAAAAGAGCACATTTGAGGCCATTTGGTGTGAGATTATGGCTAGCAGAACTAAATATACAATTGGGTGCTGCTATAGACCAGGTGATGGAAAAGATGGTGGTGACAGTACGCACAAGCAAATAGAAGAAATGAGTGGAAGGAGGGTGATTATTATGGGAGATTTCAACTATGGTCGCATTGATTGGAGTGAGGAGAGGACACACGGGAGGAGGGAATTGGATTTTATGCGGTTATTAAGGGATAACTATCTGCGACAGCATGTAATGGAAAATACTAGGAATCAGAGAGTGCTTGACTTAGTAATTACATCTGAGGATTTGGCTGTAACAAATATGACCACATTGCCACCAATCAGTGAGAATGACCATTGGGTCTTGACTTGGGAGGTGGCTAAAGGTGTAGAATTTTCAATTAAGACAGGGTACATGTGGAATTATTGGGCTGGAAAGTATGACAAGCTTAGGAGTTTGATTGGTTCAGTGCCATGGCATGTACAACTGCAAGGACTAGAAGTCGTAGTGCATGAGATGTAGTTAAGAAGTGTTTGCATGAAGCAATGGCTGACTGTATACCTAGAGTCCGAATAATAAATCAACTAGGGGGTTAAATGGATGAATAACACCATTAAGCTTGAGCTGCAAAAAAAGAAACAACTATGGAGGGAATTTAAGGAGAAAGGTGACCGGCAGGCACACGAACGGTATAAAGCGCAGGCCAGAAGGGTAACGAGTGTGGTAAAAAAAGCAAAAAAGGATTACAAAAGAACATTGGCCATGCAGGCTAAAGAGAATCCTAAACAGTTTTTTAGATATGTAGCAAGTAAAAGGAAAAATGTACATGGCAGAATGATTTTAAAGAATGCCGATGGTAGGGAGGTAACTGAATCAGTTGATATAGTTGAGTTAATGAGTGAGCACTTTGCAAGAATATATCATCCAGGTGGTGACATTGCAGAAACGAATGCACCAGTAGATTATACGGGAATTGTGGTGAATGAAGTGGAAGTGAGTAGTCTATTGCATAACCTCAATGTCAATACATCTGTGGGATTGGATGGTATACCAGCTCGTGTTGTACGAGAAGCAGCTAAAGAATTGTCAGTACCCTTGACCATTTTGTTTAATTTGAGTCTCGGGTCTGGGTTAGTCCCGAGGGGGTGGAAAGAGGGGAAAATAGTTCCACTGCATAAAGGTGGTTCCAAGACTGCTGTTGTAAATTACCGACCGATTAGCATATCAGGAATCATTGTCAAGGTCTTGGAGAAATTAGTCAAGAAAAGAATACAGGATTGGATAGATGAAAATGGGATATTGTATGGGGACAACATGGTTTTGTGAAGGGTAGATCATGCCTCAGTAACTTGCTCACGTTTTATAACACAGTGACGGCTGAACTGGATAGGGGTAATGGGTTTACAGTAAAACTACTGGACCTTGCCAAGGCTTTTGATAGGATACCACATAGAACCCTAATCAGTAAACTGAAGCAGATGGGGATAGATACAGGTTTGGTGAGATGGATAGGAGGGTGGTTGAAGGAGAGATACCAGAGTGTGGTTTATTCAGGAGTGGAGTCTAAAAGACGGCTTGTGACTAGTGGAGTGCCACAGGGTTCTGTTCTTGGACCACTGCTTTTCAATTTGTTCATAAATGATATAGGAAAGGATTTGAGAAGAAGTGTTCACTTGTTTGCTGATGATGCAAAGTTGGGTAGAGCAATTATGAGTGCACAGGATGTCAAAATTTTACAGGATGAGTTGGATAGTTTGGAGGACTGGGCTAGGAAAAATGGATGTCAATTTAATGTGGCAAAGTGTAAGGTTATGCACTTTGGGTTGAAAAGAATAGCAGCAGTATATTTCGCATTGGTGGAACCATACTCCAGGAGATTGATGAGGCCAGGGATATGGGAGTGTTGGTGGATAGGGAATTGAAGTTTAGGGAGCACCTTGCAAAAGTGACTAAAACAGCTCACCAAATCACTTGGCTTCTGAAAAATACTTTAACATGCAGAGACAAACAAGTTGTTGTTCCTCTGTATCGAGTGTTGATAAGACCCCATCTTGACTACTGTGCCCAGTTATGGGCACCAGGGTTTCTTCGTGATGGGGAGGAAGTGGAGAGGATCCAGAGACGAGTGACCAAGATGATAGCAGGTCTGTGGAATGAACCTTATGAGAATAGGTTGAAGATTTGTGCGTTGCAGAAATTGGTCGATAGGCGAAGGAGGGGGTGATATGATTGAGACATTCAAATTACTGAAGGGTTTCTATAAGATTGATCCAGAAGTTATTTTTGAAAATATGACTGGTGGTGGGAGGACTAGGTGCCATGAATGGAAGCTGGGCAAGAGCATGGTTGACATGGGTGTTAGAGCTAGGTTTTTTATTTGGAGAGTAGTGAATGAGTGGAATAAGCTTCCAGAGTCAGTTGTGGGTGCTACGACCATGAATGAGTTCAAGGCAAGGTATGATGGATACTGTGTGAATGTCGAATAGTTGTTCTTGACATGATGTTAGGGCCTCCCTCGATGAGTCTGTCGACTCCTTGGAGTTGCCCAGAACAATAATAATAATAATAATAATAATAATAATAATAATAATAATTTAAATGTTTCTATCATATCCCCTCTTTTTTGCCTATCAATCAACTTTTGAAACCCAAAAAATTAGTCTATCTTCCTAGCAGTAATTCCACAGACCACTCACAATCATGTCATCATCTCTGAATCAACTCCACTACTTCTTGATCCCAGAAACCCAAGTAACCAGACCTGAGCATGGTAATCCTGATATAGACATATGAAGACCTTATAATGAGGAACAACTTCCTTATTTCTACTTGTTAGTGTGTTCAACAAAAGTCAAATAAGCCTATGAGATACCTGGAAATGTTAGCAATATATCCTCTAAACATCAACTTTATTTACTAACACACCTAAAATCTCTAGCTTCATCTATTTCCTGGAGTAAAGTCCCATCAGTGTTATCCAAATTGCATGATTTTACCTCTATACATCGTCATCATGTGAGCAGCAGCAAGACAAGTAAATTTTATATGTAAATGTGTGCCTATATTGTCCAAATTATAGATTAATTATTACCGTGTGGAATACATTGTTTGGATAAAGTTTCTTAGGCAATATTAATGGCCTGGTTGGCCGAGCGGTTAGCGTATCCGCTTCCCAGCCAAAAGGCTGTGGGTTCGAATCCTGTTGTGGGCAAAGATGTTTGTGATTGAAAATACCAGTGGGGTGGTGGAGTTGTGTTTGTGTTGGTGAAGGTGTCACATAATAATAATAATAACATGGCAGTGAAAGGTAAATCACTGCATTGGTCTGTGAGGAGGAGAAAGTAAACAGCATAGATTTCTCAGCAATGGTAGAGTGCCATTAATGTAGTATGTATGCATGGGAAGACGTTGCAGATATTTAAGTAGATAGACTGAATAAGAGAAAAGAATGAGCGCGAGTCTGTAGGAAATGCAATATTCTGATGGACAATGATGCTTGCTTAAATATGAATTTAAACAGTTTAAATATGAGTAAAGAACATGGCATCATAACAGCAACGGCAGATGCAGACTGTGCAAGAAAAAACTTCAATTGACAATAAAGCGCATGATAATGATGTTGAAAAAACAGAGTACAATTAATTTTGACTGACCAGCAATAAATTATTGAGAGTGTATGATAGCAAATAGAGGAGGCAACATTTGAGCTGAGTTGGTCAAGATTAGGTAGATGTATAGTGAAATGAAGACAACTGTAGATATGTATGGAAGAGTAAAGAAAACAGGAACACATGTTGATATGAAAGGCTCACGTGAATCAGAGATGTGTCAATTATTTGAGGGCTGGTAAGTAAACAAGAAGATGCACAACGTTTGTTTACTGAATGTTAAAATGAATAGAGTGATTGAGGTACTGGATATGAGAAGTAAGTCAGGAAAGCAGATGGTAGTAGTAATAGGGACAAATGACTTGACTAGAGACATGGAGAATGTAAAATTGGGTATCATGAGGTTGTTGAGAAGGATAAAAGATAAGTGTCATAGGAGAGATAGTCAGTGTATTGCCCTGGTATGTCAAAAAAGTGATGAGATGATATCAGGAGATTTATGATAAGGATAAATGATTACAGTGTGACAGAAAATGTAGTCAGTATGTTGGCCAGTATGACAGTGAGGAGATTAGACAGAAAACAAGAATTATGAATCATGTGTTAGCAGAAATGTTTGGAAACAGAAGGGGTGAAGTTTGTTAATGTTTGGAATGAGTTTAAAGGGTAATGGATGCATTTAAATAGTTCTGGTGTGAGACATTTAGAGTGATTGCTGTTTGAAGTTAGAGCAATTAGTGCAGATAATGAATCTGAGCAAGAAAAAGAAGAAAAGAGATGTGAAAGAGCAGGACAGTAAAGAAGGAGAAATTAAAGTGGTGCTTATGAATGAAGAAGTGTGTGTGTAGCACTAGTGCAGAAAATGAAAGAATAAGTGTGCAAGAGAAATGGAAACGGGGAGACCCAGGATGGATAGGGGGGGAACAAAGCATGAGAAAGGCTGATGCTCCAAGAGGATGTGAATGGACGTGTATACAAAAAGGTAAGGGAATGAACTGGGATGTAAGGAAAATAGTTGAATTTCAAGAGAGTTCTGGGATGAGTAATAAGAAAAAGAAATGGCTCAAGGAAGGTATGAAAGTCACACCTAATAATGATATCAGTGAAACTTGTTATAGATCCAGGAATGACCTCTTATGTTTCTTTATGAATGCCAGAGATAACAAAGAAGGGAAATGAAATGGTTGCATTGATTGAGTTTGTTCACCCAAAAATTTTTAAATACGTGAGACATGGTTGGATGACATCTTGATATGAATAGAGATAGAAGGTGTAATGAATTTTTTGAAGATAGAAAGGCTACAAAAGGAAGGTGGGTTGCAATTGATGACAGAAAAAGAGTTATTTCCATACAAAGTAGAGATGAAAGGAGGAAATAGTGGTTTTGAGGCAGTAAAATGGAGATACAGGTGAATAGAATGAAGCACTTCATTAAATATTGGTATAGACCTAGTAACGAGAAGGGTAACCATGAAATATATAAGCAAATTAGCCAAGCAAATGGGAAAATGGTGATTCACTATGGGTGATTTTAAATACAGCAATATAAACTGGAATAACGAGATAGCAACCGGAAGAAAAGGAAAGGAGTTTATTGAGTTTTTGAGGAACAAGTACCTCAGGCAGTAGGTAACAGAGGGCACACAAGGATTGAGGGTCTTGGATTTGATCACTTCATTAGAGAGATCGAGACATACAAGTCGGCAAGAGGATGTTATAGGATTACCACTGAAGAGAATTTTCATGAAATGGTGGGATATTTGGGGAAAACAAGAGGTCATCTGTGGAAGCTGTATAAGTAGGTTGTGAGCAAAAGTGTGAGAAGCAGGTTTTTTGTATGGAGAGTTGCAAATGATTGGAATGCACTGCCTGAGAGTGTAGTGTCTGCAGAGAATTTGAATCTGTTTAAGACATGGTCTGTATAACAACATGGACCTCCTAAATGAGTTAGTGAATGCATATGGTCTTAGGATAATGATAATAATATACATGAAACTGATATGTATATTATGTTTTGCCAATACTACCAGCTCATTTAAATCATCCTGAAAACTCTCCATATAACCTAGGTTAACTATCACTCTACCCAGTTTTTGCAATGTCAGTAACTGAATATTTCCTGTCAAATTATTTCCCATATCATTTGTGTATAAATTTAACAGTCGTGGTCCTAGCACAGAACCTTGTGGCACTTTAATTATCCACTTTCTTCTACATTTTACTCCTCCATAAAGGTGACTGTCCATCAGTCACCTTTGTATCCATATGACCAGTATAATATCCATCCCCATGAATTCTAATTTGTGTAACAAATTTCCATGTGGAATACTGTCAAATGCTTTTCAAAATCCGGCATAATCATGTAGCCATTCCCTTTATCCTACTCAGCTATCACTATTATAAAAAAAAAAAAATTTAAATAAAATCCTAAGGCATAACTGACCCTTCACAGAGCCATGTTGCCCATTATAGAGTATCACTTTCTTATCCACTCATTCCTGAATTTTCTCTTTGAGCAACTTTTCTACTGCAGTTTTAGAACATCCCTTACACAAGGTATTCTTTTCTTGCTCTTCCAATTGCACTATGGAGGCACTTAAAGGACATTTTTAACATTAGTCTTAGATTGGCCTAAGTTCAAAAGATGTGGAAAGAGGACAAAATTCTTCTGCTCCATAAAGGGGATGATCAGACTTTGAAATCTACTTATCTGGAGTTGTGATCAAGTTGATGGAGAACCTAGTGAGGACAAGGTTCAGAACTGGGTGGACAGTTGGACAGTAGCAGAATTCTCTTTAATGGCCAACATGGGTTTTCTAAAGTCTGTGTTTTAGCAATCTGCTTACTTATTATAACAAGGTGACAAATACATTGGACAAGGGTCGGGGTATGCATATACAGTAGTATAGTTAGATTTTGCAAATGCTTTCAATAGATTGCCACATGACAAACAATTAAATCGGAACAGATGACATTGAATGATATATTAGTGTGTGGGATTGGAGATTGGCTCTCTGATAAGAATCAGCAGGTTGTGGGTGGGGAAGTGATATCCCACTGTTGTGTCAGAAATAACCGGCCCACTATCAGTCAGCCATTTATTTCGGACCCAACATGAGAAGAAATTGACTTACGATAAAAACATGCTTATACTCTCAAGAGCAGAGGTAAAGAAATAATAAATGAATTGTAATCAAAGAGGTTATATCCATTTAATTAGTAAGATTGTTATAAAATAGTCCAAATTGTATTCTAAAATCATGCCCAGTATAGGAAAATTATGTTAAAGAAATCAGAATCATATGTCAATCAATCAATGGAGGGCCAAATCACTACGTAAGAGTCCACAGCAACACAGCAGAAAAACCGTATAGCCATCCGGTAACCTCAACCGTAACAGTTTCGTCAAGAGAGGCGTGGAGAAAAGAATGTGACATCATCAATACCTGATGAATCAGGGATAGTTGAGTAGGTGACAAAAGTAATGAGAGAGGGCACTCGCGGATGAAATATAAGGAGCCGCGTGCACTTTAAGCACTCTCTCGTGTTCCTGTATTTTCCTGTGTTCTTGTTCGAAGGCTGTGAAGACTGAGGAAGCTTGTCTCCAGTATCCAGCAACATTCCACATTGCTGTGGGATCTGATATGCACAAGATATCCGACAGAACATCGGCAGACCAGCAGACAGAGTTGTAATTTGTAAATCTGCTAATTTGTAAATCTGCGAACCATTGGTAAATCTGCTACCAATGTGAAGGAGATCCTTCGAGGAGAAAAGAAGGCAACAGACAGCGGAGCGACAAGAGACTCTTGCCACGTCCAAAGAAAACCCGGGACTAAAGTTAAGGAACCAACTTCACTAAGGAAATAGCCAGTTAGGTGCAGAACTTTTATTTTATATAAAACAAGTCATATAGAAAGAGAGGAAACAAAAGGAGAGAGAACTTTGAGCACAGCCCTGCTCGAGCCATCTAAGTGATTCGTTTGGACTAATCGTCTGTGATAAGACCTTCCTATGTTAGTTTAATCTCTTGTGTAAGAGAGACATTATAGCAGAACAGTTATTATATGATTTAGTATATGTGATAGTGTGTGAAGGCCCTGTTCCTTATATTGAGCCTATAACTTGTATAAGTTTTACAGGGAGGAATTTAGTCCTCTGACTGAAACAGTGACTGTTAAGTGAGTGAATACATCATGTACATTTTGCTAAGGTGATAATATTTAAGAATTGCATAACCATGAGAGCATCACTTAATCCTAATGCAAGATACAAGAATAAGGATGATTAACTAATGCTCTTGACATAAAATTAAATGAGCCTGTGTGATAAGAGATATATAAGAGAGATTTTAACATTTAGGATATTTGAGTGATTTATTACAGTAGTATGAAAATCTATGCATGAATTTATCCTTATATTATTGAGATATGATTTTAGTGTAAATACCTTTTGTTCAAATAAATGTATTCTTTTAAACTAAAGCTTATGAGTTCTTGTGTTTGAGGCTGAACTACCGCTTAGAAAAGTTCGGACCTGTATAAGTAGGGGATACTGTATAAGTAGGGGATATTGTATAAAGAGTGGGAAAAGGGGTGCCACGACTGCATACCACGTGATCTCTAGCCTCAATTAAATTGTTGATATAATTAATAGCTTAAGTCTTAGTATCAGAAACTGGTTTCTGGCTGGTGATCCTAAAAATAATTTGTCAGGAACTAATTTCAGGTACACGTAACTTCTTAAGATAAGAAACTAAATTAGGGTATTATAAGAAAACAAACATAACCAAAAGAGCAAAAGGAAAACCAGAAGGAAGAACTAAGGGACATAACACCAGAAGAGGAAAGTCACTAGTGGCATGCTTCGGAGTCTGTTTTGGGGCAATTGTTGCTTAATTTTATTATTATTATTATCTAAGACCTCTAGGAAATCAAGGACTCATCGAGGGAGGCTATAATTCACCCAAACCAGCTGTCATACCTTCCCTTAAATTCATTCACACTAGATGCACTCACTATCCCTAAAGGCAAATTATTCCACTCACTCACTGCTCTGTGAGAAAAAAACCTAGCTCTTACACCTTTCTTGACTGAGAACAAACTTAACTTCCATGGATACCCCATGTTCTCTCCTCACCTTCCATATAACAAAAAATTTCATCACACACTATCCTATAATACCCATTCAAAAGTTTATAGACAGCTATGATATCACCCCTCTTTCTCTTGTTAACCAGAGTGTAATCCACATACTCACAATCTGTCCTAATACTTTAAATCCCATAATCAGGATATAATCTTTGTAACTCTTCTTTGCATCCTTTCCACAGCTTCTGTAACACCTTGGAATGTGGCATGCCTCAGGGGTCTGTTTTGGGACCATTATTGGTTATTTGTATATAAATGACACTGAAAGAGGCTGAAATGGAGATATAGAATTGTTTTCAGATGATGCAAAATTGGGGAGATTTATGAGAAGTGGAGCAGATGTTGTAGCTTTGCAAGAGGACCTGATAGACTGTCTGAATGTGTGGAGATATCAGTTTAATGTTGCAAAGTGGAAAGTTTTAAAATTTGGGAAGCAAAGATTGGATACAGAATACAAGATTGGTTGGTGTATTAAAGGAGGTGGAGATGAATGATCTAGGGGTAGTGGCGGATAACGACTTGAAATTTTGTGGACATTTTGCTAAAATTGTAAGAACAACAGGAATGATGCAGGGAACACTGACATGTAGAAGTAAGGATGCTATAATTTCACTGTACAAGGCTTTGATCAGACCAATTAGGGTATGATCAAAGATCATAATTGGTTGACCAAAAACCAGGCAACCAAATCACAGGTTTGGTCACCTATTTTTTGGGTGAACAGACTCAATTAGTGCAACCATTTCATCTGCCTTGTTTCTTACACTTCTAGCATTTGTATATAAACACACCAGCTCATTCCTGGATCTACAGCTAGTTCCACTGATAACACTCATTCAATGTGACCTCTCCATGCTTGACTGGAGCCATTTCCCTTTCTGCTTATTTGTTTTAGAACCTGCTTTAATTCCAACTGTTTATCCCAGGTCATCACATTCCTTTCCTGTCTAGACATGCTCTCACATCCTCTTGGAGCATCCACCTTTCTCACGCTGTGTACCCTGCTCATCTTGCACGCCCACTCTCTCATTTTCCATACTCATTCCATTTACTTCCTCATTCATAACCACCTCTTCAATCTCTCCTATCATACTCTCCTGCTCTTCCACATCACTTCCCACTTGATGTGATTCCTTCTCTATACTTACTTCTCTACCTTCCAGCAATGGTCTCTCCAAATGACTAACACCATCACCACTAAAATGCAGTTCATACAGTTCACTTCGTCCTTCAAACTCATTCCACACATTAACAAACTGTACTCCACTCTTAAAAGTTTATTTTTCACTTGGTTAGACTATAATAAATTTAGTTTAATCCTTTATTCAAGTGTGAGCAAACAAAGTTTGCACCTGAAAGTATCTTCAGGACTAGGGTAAGGTGGTACAACACTGGGAAACTTGTTGCAAAGGTGGAGCAAGCTAACATCACTCCTATCTCAGTATCTTCCATAATGCAAAACACATCTCCTTGCGGATATGTATAATGTTATGCATTAAGTGAAGGGCCACTACCCAGACTAGTTTCAACTTTTATTGAAGTCTCTTCAGTGGGAGCCAGGCCCAAGTGGAGATACCAGGCAGAAGCATTAGCAAGGTCATCTCTATCTATAGGAGTTGCCAAACAGTGTGCCACCTTTTTATTAAATTACTCTGGATTTAGAGAAAGATGTTAAAAGTTTATTTTTCACTTGGTTAGACTATAATAAATTTAGTTTAATCCTTTATCCAAGTGTGAGCAAACAAAGTTTGCACCTGAAAGTATCTTCAGAACTGGGGTAAGGTGGTACAACACCGGGCAACTCATTGCAAAGGTGGAGCAAGCTAACATCACTCCTATCTCAGTATCTCCCATAATGCAAAACACATCTCCTTGCGGATATGTATAATGTTATGCATTAAGTGAAGGGCCACTACCCAGACTAGTTTCAACTTTTATTGAAGTCTCTTCAGTGGGAGCCAGGCCCAAGTGGAGATACCAGGCAGAAGCATTAGCAAGGTCATCTCTATCTATAGGAGTTGCCAAACAGTGTGCCACCTTTTTATTAAATTACTCTGGATTTAGAGAAAGATGTTAAAAGTTTATTTTTCACTTGGTTAGACTATAATAAATTTAGTTTAATCCTTTATCCAAGTGTGAGCAAACAAAGTTTGCACCTGAAAGTATCTTCAGAACTGGGGTAAGGTGGTACAACACCGGGCAACTCATTGCAAAGGTGGAGCAAGTTAACATCACTCCTATCTCAGTATCTCCCTTAATGCATAACATTATACATATCCACAAGGAGATGTGTTTTGCATTATGGGAGATACTGAGAAAATGCATAACATTATACATATCTGCAAGGAGATGTGTTTTGCATTATGGGAGATACTGAGATAGGAGTGATGTTAGCTTGCTCCACCTTTGCAACGAGTTGCCCAGTGTTGTACCACCTTACCCTAGTCCTGAAGATACTTTCAGGCGCAAACTTTGTTTGCTCACACTTGGATAAAGGATTAAACTAAATTTATTATTGTACTCCACTCTCCTCACACATTTCAGTCAACACACAATTCATAATCCTTGCTCTCCGCCTCATCTCACCACAGTCATACCTAGGCAACACGTTACTACCCTTCCTGTCACACTATTCTCTTTTATCCATCTAAGCAGCTTCCTGATATCCATTCTGACATGCTCTTTGCCTATCAAGTCAAGCTGTGAGCAAGAGGGTGAGGAGTGATTTCTTTGCATTGAGGGCAGTTGAACAGTGTAATGCATTGCCTGATAGAGTGGTGAGATCATGAACGGTCAATGAGTTCAAGGAGTGGTATGACAGACTGTGTTTTCTAGGATGGGCCTCCCACAATGAGTCTTGACTCCATGGAGGCCTAAATCATAATAATTATAATAAATCAGAAGAAAGAGGGGTGATATGATAAAGTCCATCAAACTTCACAAATGGTCATACATCTACAAGTGGATGGAGTTTTTCATTTTATGAAGGGTAGGAAGTGGATGTGAGTATCTGTGTAAGTTGAGAATGAAAAACTCCACACACAGTCAAGAAACAGATGAGATTAAATTTTCCTATCATCATGCAGTGCTTGACTGGAATGGCTAGGCTTTGGAAGTGGTGAGTGCATGTACTCTGAATGAATTCAAGAAATGGTATGACAGCTGGTTTATGTGATATATGGCCTCATGCAATGAGGCTAATTCCCTGGAGGTCTCTGGTAATAAAAAATAATCTAAAATAAAATTAATAAACGTATTCTGCGTGCAAGTAGGCACATATTGTTGATTACCTTTGACTCTGCATTAGCATTGGCTCCATATTCTATAAGAGTAGTGGCAATATCCATCTGGTTCTTTTTAGCAGCAATATGAAGAGGAGTATATCCATTCTTAGCAACTGCATGAGGTGACGCTCCCTTATCCAATAAAAGTAGGGCAACATTCACATGGTCATAGTGTGCCGCCACATGCAAAGGAGTTACTCCATTCTATACATTAAAAAAACAAAAAAAACCATAAAAATAGTAAATCATTATAAATATTATTGCAACTAAAACTTAGAAATAAAAACTACATAAATATGAAACTTTCCAAACAGCCATTAAAACCAAAACAAGCCAATTTTGCACATATTATTTTTCTTATTATTATGGGTAAATAATTTTTTGACATTAAAAGTCACTTGATTAAATACAGCCAGCCACATGCAACATCAACAACTCCTTGAACATCATAAAAGATCAAGAGTAGATTATTTTATTTATTTATTATTTATTTTTTGGGCAGAATGCCATTTGCTGTACTTTTAACTTCCACAATGGCATCCACTAGGGTTTGTCAGTTTTTAAAAACCGAGTTTGAAAATCGTTTTTTTTTTTGGATAAATTTGTAAAATTCAAAAACTGGTTTTCAAATGAAAAAAAAAAACAGTTTTAGATACTAGAATAAAATTAATTATTTAATTAAACACATTAGCATTTTGACTTGAAACCAATGTATATGTTACAAGTGAGGAATCAGAAGATGGCATAGAGTATGAAGATGACCATGGCAATGATTTTTTAAATTATCTTGATCTAGATAACAACGCTGGATTCCCTGTGTTGTCTGACAATTACAAACAGTCAATTTCCCAAATTAGAAAAATTTGCAAATTTTTTAGAAAATCTCCCATAAGAGATAGCATCCTTCGGAATTATGTAAAACAAAAAAAAGGAAAGGAATTAAGTCTGATTCTTGACTGCAAAACGAGATGGAATAGTTTAGAGGCCATGATTGAAAGATTTATAACATTAAAGGAATGTGTTGTTTTAGCTTTGAATGATATTGATGCGTCTCATATGTGGAATGAAGCTCAATATTCTAAAATCATGGAACTTCTTAAAGAGTTGGGATCAGTACATCTAGCAGTTGAGACCTTAGGCCAGCAAGATGCCACTTTATAAGATCAAAGATAAGAACCTCTGGAAGCCATGGGATGAAGACAATTAAGTGGTTTCGCTTAAAAGAAGAGAGTGTGAGGAATTATTTTAGGGAGAGGGTGTTAGAGAGGATTTCGGATGGACTGGAAAGTGTACAAGATTGGTGGAAACATAATTCAAAAGTAATCCTGAGCTGTGCTATCGAGGTGCTTGGTGAGACACCTGGAAAGATTAGAGAGCAGAAGGAGGGTTGGTGGTGGAATAATAATGTACAAGTGGCAGTGACAGCTAAGAGGAAGGCAAAGCAGAAGTGGGATGAGTCAAGAGTGGAAGAGGACAGAGAGGTTTACAGAGAGAGGGAAAGCAAGAAGCCAAGAGAGTTGTGGCACAGGCAAAGGCCATGACATATTAAGATCTGTATGATCAATTAGAAACAAAGGAAGGACAGAGAAAAATTTACCAACTAGCGAAATGTAGAAATAAAGCAGCAAAGGACATCTTACATGTGAGGCAGATCACAGACGCTGAAGGAAGAGTATTATGGAGGGATGTGGACATAAGAAACAGATGGAGAATATACTTTGAGGGACTTTTGAATGAGGAAAATGCAAGGACTCACAGAGGAGATGGGCAGCCTTCTGAGGGGATGGTGCAGAACATCAGTAGGGTGGAAGTGACGGAGGCCATGAAGAGGATGAGGAATGAAAAATCAGTGGGCCCCCGACAGGATTCCAGTGGAGCATGGAAGGCACTGAAGGAAGAGGGAATTGACCTGCTGTGGGACCTGTTCATGAAAGTTTGCCAACAGGAAAATATACCCGAGGAATGGAGGGAGAGTACTCTTGTCCCCATCTACAAGAGTAAAGGGGATGCACAAGACTGTAATAATTACAGAGGAATAAAGTTGATGTCCCACACAATGAAAATCCTAGAGAGGGTTCTTGATGGAAGAATGAGGAAGGAGGTGGAGATTGCAAAGGAACAATTTGGCTTCATGCCTGGTAGATCAACAACAGATGCTATCTTTGGGTTATGGCAGATGATGGAAAAGTTTCGAGAGAAACAACAGGAGCTACATCTGGCATTTATTGATCTGGAGAAAGCATACGATAGAGTGCCATGGCAAGAAGTCTGGAGATGTTGAGGGAGAAGAAGGTTCCGGAGAAAGATGTCAGGTTGGTACGGAAGATGTACAGAAATGTGAAGACAAGTGTTCGGACCTGTCTGGGACAGATAGAAAGTTTTCAAGTAACAGTTGGCATGCATCAAGGGTCAGCATTAAGTCCGTTTCTGTTTAACATTGTGATGGAGGTGGTGACGGAGGAGGTGAGAGAAGAAGAAGATGTGCCTTGGACAATGTTGTATGCAGATGACATCTTGCTGTGTGCAGATTGAAGAGAAGAAGCAGGAACCAAACTGGAAAGATGGAGAAAAGTACTGGAAGAGAGAGGTATGAGACTGAGCAGAAGTAAGACAGAGTATATGTGTTGCACAGTGAGCAGCAGCCAGGAGACAGACCTGGAGCTGGAAGGAAATGTCATCAGGAAGGTGAGGGACTTTAGATACTTAGGTTCAACAGTGGAAGAAGATGGAGTAGCTGAGAAGGAAGTGGGATGCAGGATACAAGCGGGTTGGAGGAACTGGAGGAAGATGGCTGGAGTGTTATGCGATAAGAGGGTGCCGATCAATCTGAAAAGCAAAATTTATAGGACAGTAGTGAGGCCAGCTATGACATATGCTATAGAAACTGTGGCCCTGAGGAAAAATAACATAGCAGGATGGAAGCAGCAGAGATGAGAATGCTTAGGTGGATGTGAGGTGTGACCAGAAAGGATCGTCTGAGAAATGACTATGTGAGGGGAACAGTGAAAGTTACGAACTTAGGAGCGAAGATACAGGAGGCAAGTTTGAGATGGTTTGGTCATGTGATGAGGAGGGAGGATGAATATGTGGGAAGAAGGGTCATGCAGATGGATGTGCAAGAAAGGAGGAAGCATGGGTGGCCAAAGAAGAGATGGAGGGAGCTGGTAGAAGAGGACTTGAGGATGAAGAACTTGGATGTGGTGACAGCCCAAGACAGGAGGATGTGGAGGAGACTCATCATCAACAGTGACCCCACTTTAAGTTGGAGAAGCTGCAGAAGAAGAAGAAAGAAAAATTTGCAAATTTTTAAGAAAATCTCCCATAAGAGATAACATGCTTCAGAATTATGTAAAGCAAAAAAAAGGAAAGGAATTAAGTCTGATTCTTGACTGCAAAACGAGATGGAATAGTTTAGAGGCCATGATTGAAAGATTTATAACATTAAAGGAATGTGTTGTTTTAGCTTTGAATGATATTGATACTTCTCATATGTGGAATGAAGCTCAATATACTAAAATCATGGAACTTCTTAAAGAGTTGGGACCAGTACATCTAACAGTTGAGGCCTTAGGCAAGATGCCACTTTATTAACAAGTGAAGGCATATTTGAATTTCCATTAAATGAACTAAAAAATTTAAAGACTGAAATTAGTTCCAAATTATTAAATGCTTTAGAAGTACGAATTCAAGAAAGAAGACAAGTTGGATTGGTAACTCTTTTGCTATATTTGCAAAATCCACAAAACATTTCAACAAAGAAATCTAGTGTACAGGTATCCATCGATTAACACGGTTAATTAATCCCTCGATGTCACCGTGTATATCAAAATCGCGTTAATGAAATCTAATAATCAATGGTAAAAATTACAATTCATCGCTGATCGATTACTGTATTAATAATTCATTTTATATGGTACTCTTTTAGAAAAGATAAAAAATGAATGCAAAGTAAATGTTTAATAAATACAGTACTTATGCCTACATTATTTACTGTAATTTTATTATCAAAAGAAGTTATCAAGAGTCGTTTGAATAGTTTTACTTTTTTTCTTATCGGCATAAATTCTACGATAACAAGAAAACAACTCTCCAGACCTCGACAAACAAGCAATAAAACATAAAGAAAACACTGCAAATATAATTCACGATGGTACAAATTAAGTGGATATTGAATCCAACATGATTTTACAGCCGAATATAGAAACTACAAGAGTTTCGTGCTGAATATATAGAAACTAAAAGTTTCGGCGGATGTAAGCAACCTATGGGCAACTCGTAGTAAAGGTGGAATAAGCTCCAGATCATTTCCTTAGTATTTTCCATAATGTAAAGCACATCTCCTAGAGGACATGTATGATAAATAAGCCTTTGGCTCTCTATTTCAGTAATACATGATGGTTTATTTATTTTCAGTTGCAATCTAGAAATTATTGAACAAAGAATAAAAAAACAACAACTAAACCATACTATACTGACATCGGAGGTCGCGGTATAATCTCTCAGATACAATTTACTGTCAAATATCACAAACCTTTACATGTGTTAAACCAAACTGACAGCAAAAAAAAACAGTGCAGAATATCACTCATAACATAAGAATGCACAACTACTCATGACCTCCAAGCTATACACTGAATTGTGTAAGAATATTTATATTAAATTAAACATTTTGTATGTATCTGTCAGATCAGCTGCGAGCTCTGCAGGGTTAAAGGCACGTTAATCAAAACTCTTGCCACGTATATCAAGGGATTGCCACAATTAATTTCGCTGCAGTAATCAAATCCTGCAAATTAACAAAACCGTGTTAAGCAAGGGATACCTGTATTTCCACTAGATTTAGGATTTAGGAGTGGTATGGAATTTGTGGATATATGGAATAAGTTTGACAAACGAAAGGACTTAACAAGAAAGACAGTTTGTATCTGAATGGATTTGGTGTTTGGAGACTGGTAAAAGTGTTGCTAAATGAAGTAAAAGTGGATATACAAAATCAGGGAAACTACAGCTTTGTGTGTGGGAGGGGGGAGCTATTGAGTGAATATGCAGATATCAGTGAGGCAACTGAGTGTAAGAATGTGCATAATATGTCAAAGTCAATACCAATGGTAACAAACCAGAATGGGATAGTTAGCATAAAGCATCAGAATAGTGGTGAACCTAAGGGGCTTTTGCACTTTATGCACACTAATGCCAGGAGAATTCGGAACAGTTAGGAGGTATTTTTCAAATTGGTTGGCTCATCCTAGCCAAAGGTTATTGGCATTAGTGAGACATAGCTAACAGAAGATGATATAGTTAGTGGATAGAATGTGAAGAGTATAGTGTGTTTAGGGGGATGGAGAGAAAAGAATTGAAGGGGAGCAGTGTTATTGATAATAGCCGATGAACTGCAACTAAAGAAAGTAGAAGTTCAACTGCAGGCCAGAAAAATTATCACAGTTGAAGAGATCTGGTGTGAGACGGAGGCTAGCAGAACAAAATATACAGTTGGATGTTGCTACAGACCAGGGACAGAAAAGATGATGGAGATACTATGCATCGGCAAACAGACCCAATCAGCGGAGGGCATGTAATTATTACGGGTGATGTCAACTGTGAGAACATAGATTGAAAGGAGGAAACACACATGGGAGGAAGGAAACGGAATTTATGCAGTTACTAAGGGATAATTACCTGAGACAACATGTGATGGAATATACTAGGGGATTCGAGACAACCTGATCTAGTAACTGCTTCTGAGAATTTGTCTATAACGAATATGACCACAACACCACCCACTGGTGAGAGTGATAATATGGTTTTGATCTGGGTGGTGTTGGCTAAATGTGTGGAATTTTCAACTGATGGGGTATATGTGGAATTACAGGGCTGGTCAGTATGACAAGTTTAGGAGATTGCTCGTAGCATGTAAAACTGTTAAGGGCTGGATGTTGATAGTGCATGGGAAGTGGTAAAGGAGTGTTTCAGGAAGGTAATGGCAGACTGCATACCTAGAGTCAGGAGAGTAAATCAAGTGAGAGTTAATTGGATGAATATTATCATTAAGCTGGAGCTGAAAAAAAAAAATAATAAATGCAAAAAGAAAAAAAGAAAATTATAGAGGGAATTAAAGAAGAGCAACCTGCAGGCACATGAACAGTACACAACACAGGCGAGAAGGGTAACTAGTGTGAAAGGCAAAAACATTGCTATTTAGCAATGCCGGCTAAACGTACTCCAGGAAATTGACAAAGCCAGAGACTTGGAAATGTTAGTAGAAATGGAATTAAAGTTTAGGGGGAACATAGCAAATGTGGCTAAAACAGACCCTCAGATCACTTGGTTACTGAAGAATATTTTGACAAGCAGAGAATCCCAAACAGTTCTTTCGATATATTATTATTATTATTATTATTATTATTATTATTACACCAAGACCTCATGGAGTCAAAGACTCATCTGGGAGGTCCTTTTATCACACACACATCTCATCATACCGAGCCTTAAACACACTCAAACTCCTTGCAGACACCACACTCTCAGGCAAGGCATTCCAATCATTCACAACTCTGCACAAAAAAAACCTGCCTCTCACTCCCCTACTCACACCCCTTTTACACTTTCCAGGGATGACCTCTGGTTCTCCCCGATCTCCCTCATGGAGTCAAAGACTCATCTGGGAGGACCTTTTATCACACACACATCTCATCATACCGAGCCTTAAACACACTCAAACTCCTTGCAGACACCACACTCTCAGGCAAGGCATTCCAATCATTCACAACTCTGCACAAAAAAAACCTGCCTCTCACTCCCCTACTCACACCCCTTTTACATTTTCCAGGGATGACCTCTGGTTCTCCCCCGATCTCCCACTATTTTCTGTAGAACTTCTCCAGCATTGATCCTATAACAACCCCTTACTAACTTGTCAGGTCTCTATCATATCTCCCCTCTTCCTCCTCTCCACCAGACTCTGCAAATTACATCTTCTCAATCATTCCTCATACTCGACATTCTAGAGGTCAGAAACTACCTTAGTCAATCGCCTTTGGACCCTTTCCAACATCTGAAAGCCAGGTGACCAAATCTGGGCACAATAGTCCATGTGTGTCCTAATCAATGCCTTATACAACGAAACAAGAATCTCCCTACTTCTACACGTCAGTGTCCTCCGCATCATTCCTAGAAGCCTTTGTGTTTGTCTTCACAATTTTGGCTATGTGTCCCCTAAATTTCCGATATTTATCCACTATACCCCCAGATGTCTTATTACTTCCACATCCAACAATATATCCTCACCAAGCATAAATTCTGCATCCCATCTTTGTTTTCTAAATTTTAAAACCTTACATTTTGCAACATTGAACTCAATCCCCATTTCCGTGCCCAATCACTCAATTTATTCAAGTCTTCTTGGAAGGCCACGACATCTTCACTACTCTTCATGGTTCGGCCCAACTTTGCATCATCTGCAAACAACTGAACATCTCCATTCAAATCTTCACCTATATCGTTAATATACAAGTTAAACAGTAATGGCCCAAAACAGACCCACTGAGGCACTCCACTAGTGACTTTCCTTTTCCTGGATATCGCTCCCCCATACACAACTTGTTGATACCTATCAGATAGCCAGTCTCCAATCCAATGCACTAATCTAATATCCAACCCCATCTGCTCTACTTTGACTATCAATTTATCATGAGGTACAATATCAAAAAGCCTTTCCGTAATCTAAGTATATTACTGTGTATCCTTCTCCTCTGCCTAAGGAAGCAGTCACTTTATTGTAATAAGTAAGTAGATTACTAAAACATGACCTCCCTTTAGCAAATCCATGCTGTCCATCAAAGATACTACCATTGTTGTCAACCCAACTCTGGATCCTAATTCTCACAAGCTTCTCCAACAACTTAAACACAACACCTGACACACAGATAGGCCTATAGTTTGATGCTTGAGTTCGATCGCCTCTTTTATGAAGTGGGCAATATACTGCAATTAATAGACAGAATGTATATGGCAGAATGATTTTAATTAATGCTGATGGCATGGAGATAACTGAATCAGTCGAAATAGTAGAATTACTAAGTGAACATTTCACAAGAATATATCATCCAGGTGGTGGTATTGCAGGAATGGGAGAGCTAAAGGCTTCTATGGTAACCAATGTAAATGAAATGAAGGTGAATAGCATAATACAGAACCTTAATGTGAATGCAGCTGTGGGATTGGATGGTATACCAGCTCGAGTTGTACGTGAAGTGGTGAGGAAATTGTCAGTTCCCTTGACCATATCATTTAATCTAAGTCTCAGCTGTGGGTTAGTCCCGAGGGGGTTGGAAAGAGGGGAAAATAGCTCTATTGCATAAATGAAGCTCCAAGACTGATGTAGCAAATTACCAACTGATCAGCATAACAGGAGTTCTTGTCAAAGTAATGGAGAACTTAATCAAGAGAAATATACAGAAATGGATAGATGGAAATAGGATACTGTATGGGAGCAACATGGTGTTGTGAAGGGTAGGTCATGTCTCAGTAACTTGCTCACGTTTTATATACAGTTTTATAGCTGAGGCTTTTGAGAGGATACCACATGGAATTCTAATCAGTAAACTGCAGCACATGGGGATAGATATATAGGGTTTGTGAGGTGGATATGAGAGAGTAGTTTATTCTGCAGCAGACTCCAAAAGAAGACCTGTGACTAGCGGCATTTGCAGGGTTCTGTTCAAGGACTGGTACTGTTTAATTTGTACATTAACGATATAGGAAAAGTTCTGAGAGGGGCTGTTTGGTTATTTGCCGATGATGCAAAGTTGGGTAAAGCAAGTTAATACAGATGATATCAAAATTTTTCAAGATGATTTGGATAGATTGGCAGACTGGGCAAAGGAGAATGGATGTCAGTTTAATGTGGCAAAGTGTAAGGTTATGCATTTTGGAATGAACAGATTACCAGCTGTATACCACATTGGTGAAAATGTACTCCAGGAAATTGACAAAGCCAGCGACTTGGAACTGTTAGTGGATATGGAGTTAAAGTTTAGGGGGAACATAGCAAAAGTGGCTAAAACAGCTCCTCAGATCACTTGGTTACTGAAGAATACTTTGACGAGCAGAGACAAGCAGGTCATTGTTTGTCTTTATCGAGCCTTGATAAGACCCCTTCTTGACTACTGTATGCAGATCTGGGTGCCAAGGTTGTTTGGTGATGAAGAGGAGCTGGAGAGGATCCAGAGGCAAATGACCAAGATGATAGCTGATCTAAATTTTGCAAGATGATATGGATAGATTGGCAGACTGGGCAAAGGAGAATGGATGTCAGTTTAATTAGGAGAACAGGTTGAAGATTTGTCAGTTACAGAAACCAGTTGATAGTCGGAAAGGATTGATATGATTGAGATTTTCAAATTACTGAAGGGTTTTTACAAGATTAATTCAAAGGAAATTTTTCAGAACAGGTTTGGTGGTGGGAGAACTAGGAGCCATTGATGGAAACTGAGTAAGCATGTAATTAGCAAGGGTGTTAGAACTAAGTTTTTTTCTTGGAGAGTATTGAATGACTGGAATAGATTGTCAGAGTATGCTGTGGGTGCAATGACTGTGAATGAGTTCAAAGCAAAATATGATAGATACTGTGCAAATGTTGGATAGTTCCTAATATGATGTTTAGGGTCTTGCTTGATGAGTATAAGACTTCTTGGAGTTGCAAGTAATAATAATAATAATATTCCTTGTGACTGTCAGGAATATTTTACATAGGGAAGACATCTTACATAGGGCCTTTCTTACATGAGGCAGACAGCTAGAAGCTTGGAATATCAGACAAAAAAGAGAATATTGGAGATGTGAATAACAACAGAAGACAAATTGCAGATAGCTTTTCACTCCCACATGCATTAAAACATTCAACGTGATAAGAGCTCTATGCCTTACATTGAGGAAAATCACTGCCTGCAACAACATAAAGAATCTGAATCTACTCTGATCATCTGCTCACAAGGCAAGCTCAACAGAAACCAAGAAATGATCCTTTGTAATATATGGAAATTGCTCATTCGATCTTTTTGCACATCAGACTTGAACTTTTCAGTTATCAATCATGCACACATCACTGAACAACAAGATATTCCATCTAATCCCATGGTTGTATTTAAATTGAGATAATGCAATATACTAAGAACATCCAATTCATCCAACTATGTTTCCAAATAAGTCTCTATCACATATGTAACAGCTTTAACTTAACATGGATAATGTAGCCTTGCAAACTGGTCACAGAATAACCCAACTATTTTATCTGTTTCTATCACCACATCATGATTAACACACAGGTTATTCTTCCATAGTCATTCTTCATCTTACTTGCCAAATAACGAGAGAACTCTTTGGGATTTCCTTTGGCCTGCTTGGCTAGTTCCTTTTTGTAAT
The DNA here is from genome assembly GCF_054136105.1 of Typopeltis vanoorti. NCBI lineage: Eukaryota > Metazoa > Arthropoda > Arachnida > Uropygi > Thelyphonidae > Typopeltis > Typopeltis vanoorti. The sequence continues at coordinate 105,548,818 of NC_143556.1, read as the reverse complement.
CTAAGTTGCCTTTCTTACCAAGATGGTCATCTTTCTTACCTGACCTTTGTACTGTTCATGAGTTTGCTGGTCACTTTTCTCTTTATATACCCTTCACAGCATTTTCTTCTTCTGCAGCTCGTGCTTAATGATATTACTCATCCATCTAACTCCTACCCGATTAACCCTCCTTCCCTTAGGTATACAATTTAGTACTGTATCCTCTAGATCAGTGTTCTTCAACCTTTTTACACCTGCGGACCAGGGAAAATAGCAGAAATATTTCGCAGACCGTCTGACGGCTAACACAAAAACATAAACCAATGTAGAAAATATTTTGTTTATTAAATCCAATGTTATGAAATTACAATTTTTAGCTAGTGCAACATCTGCTGCTGCTTAGAGGTTAGAAAATTTGATATACATGGCTGGAGCATTGTTTCTGAGAGATGAAGAAATTTTTGTAAATTTTTCGCAGACCGCCAGGAAATTTCTGCAGACCGGCACCGGCCTGAGGATCACAGGTTGAAGAACAAGGCTCTAGATGACCCCTAACTATATCTCATGCACTACTAACATTATTACCTTGCAGGGTTTTATGCCATGGTACAGATTTTAGCTTTTTTTTCTAAGCATGTGATAATAAATCTACCTTATAGTTCCCCAAATACTCCTTCTTGATAGAATATTCCTCATGTTTTACAATTTCCCGAGTCAAGACCAGATGGTCGCTTTCACCAACTGGAGGTAATGTTGTCACCTTTATAATAGATAGCTATTCTGATCCTATGACCAGGTCCAATATTCTCCCACCTCTAGTCCCCTCCATCAAATGCTGCCTTAAGTCATTATCTCTTAGCAGGTGTATGAATTCTATTTCCTTTCTGCCATATGATCTTTCTTCCTTCCAGTCTCCATAGTTGTAGTCCCCCATAATAATCACTACTATACCTGTACTCATTGTGCTTGGCAATGCATGTCTTCCAGATCATATGTGGAACTCCCTGGCCTATAGCAACAACCAACTGTATATTTTGACTTGGTGGCCTTAATCTCACACAAGACTGCTTCAAATGAACAGCCACCCTCCCTCCTATCTCCTATTCCTTTTGGCTGTAATTCATCTACTATCATCAGCAGAACTCCTCCCCAATCCTATCTTCTCTATCTTCCCTGAAAATACTAAATCCTTCACATTCAATCCCTGTAACTACATCATCTGCTATTAGCTAAGTCTCACTAATGCCTATAACTTTAAGCAAGGTTGCACTAACTAATGCCAAAAACTCCTCCCTCTTGTTCCTGATATACTAGCATTCGTATATAGAATCTGCAGCATCCCTTTAGTCCACGACCCACCTGTACTTTCGTTAGCTGTCAATGAATTCACTACCCTATTCAATATTTTTTCTTGAGAGACTAGATTCTCCACTTGGTCATTCTCACATCACTTCATGGGTGCCTTCACACAAACTCACTTGTTTCCATCCTAATTGCTTAAGTTTAACACTAAAACCATTCAGATGCAGTCCATCCACATTGTTCCAATCCTTCTTTCCATCAAACAGAGACCATAGGTCCACAAATTTTGCATCATTCCTTTTGCACAGTCTACGTGTAACTCGTTAGCTGTCAATGCCCTTCTCCTCAGCTTACCTCTATCATAGCACGGTAGGAGACTTTAACTTCTCGCTCTTCAGGTTTGCCTCTTTTAACAACTCCTTTACACCCTCCCTCAGAATATTTCTCGCCTCTTAAATCATTTGTACCAACCAAGGCAATCATTTCCTTCAACTTACCTTTTAGCATCCAGGTGGAGTGGCTAATATAGTGAATTTTTGCACCCAGGAAACACGATTTTGTCACACTTTCATTAAGTACTCCCCTGATCACTGTCAACATACATAATGTTCTCCTTAACTTGTTTGTTTGGTCGGTCTTTATTATTCCTTTGTATCACCTGCTTCTTTCTTTTTCCAGCCCTGCTTAATTCTTGCCATTTCTGTAATTTTTCAATTTCTTGCTTTGTCCTATGAAGGATAACTTCTAAGCATGCAGTTTCTTTATTAAAATTCATTTCGTTCTGATCTATTTCCATGGCTGCACATTCAACAAAACATCATTTTCCATCTTAACAATGGAACTTGTTGCATATTCATCACCTAACAGAGACTCACATTTGAAATATTTAATACAAACTCTCTCTCTCTTCAGTTTCAACTTCCTTCCACATATTCTTTAATTTTCTCGACGAATACATTTCACATAAATTGCACTGAATAATATCCTGAAAATTCAAATCACCAGACAATGTGGTCTTTGCCACCATTGTTTATGATGGTGCCATGCTGAAAATAGCACAATAAATATCACAATAAAATATTATAAAGATACTAAATACTCTAATAACACAAAAATATACATTAAGACACTACGATACACTAATTTTCCAAAGGAAAAAACACAATAAAATCAACAAAAAAAATCACTAATTCTACACAAGAGCTAAATTACATGACCACTCGCAATATAACCTTGAGCTAAACTCTAAGATAGATAATATAGGATGAGGGAGGGGTGTTGCAGATGATAGTGGATAAATTGTAGTCAAAATGAATAAGAGATGGGTGGGAGGGTAGCTGTTCATTTGAAGCAGTCTGGTGTGAATTAAGGCCAGAACAAAGATAAAAGACAAAATATATATACACTTGGTTGTTGATATAGGCCATTCCTCCTATTCATAAGGCTCTACAACTTGCATTCTCTCAATCTGTCCTCGTACTCCACATTCCAAAGACCACTGACCACCTTTGTGAATCTACTCTGGAACCTTTCCAATATCCTCATCACCATGAAAACCTGGCGACCAATTCTCTGCACTATAATCCATATGAGACATGATCAAGGCCTAATACAATCTCATCATAACCTCTCTATTTCTGCACTTCAGGATCCTCTGTATTGCCATTATCCAATGTGACGTCTTCACAATTTGTGCAGTGTGGCTCCAGAATTTCAGGTCCTTGTACACAATGATGGCGGACACCATCATTTGTCTACCATCATTCCTAGATCTCTCATCTCCTCTACTTCCTTTAAAGTTTTCCCAACAAGTATATACTTTATATCCCATCATTGCTTGCCAAATCACAAAACTTTAAACTTTGCAACACTGAACTGATAGTTCCACTTACCTGCCCATTCATGCAAACTATTGAGTCCTCTTGTAAGACCACAACATCTGCTTGACTCTGCATTGCTCTTCCCATTTTGCATCATTTTCAAACAGCTGCAAATCACTAGTTTTTTTTTTTTTTTTTAAATGTTGGGCCCATACACAATAGGTTGGTTGATCAACCTATAGTACATTGGTGCCATGTATGAGTAGTGGGTTGGGAAAAGAGGAACTTGTTTACATTTGACTAAAATGACTGTAAATTGTATTCCTTGGGAAACAACAGCAGGAAGACTGTTCCAAAATACAGCAGTTGCAGGGATGAAGGAGGAGGAAAAAAAACTTGTTCTGTTTCTTTAATGCAACCCAAAAGAATATACGGCCATTGTTTGTCTCTAGGTGTACTGTGAAGGGATGTTGTGCAGCAGCTGCATGTGTTCCTACAAGCTTAGTACTGAGTGGAGGAATTATTGATGTTATTTCAGATGAGCATTTCCAATAGAAATATTTGTAGAATATACATATTGCAGAAACCAAACCTCTGTGCAAAAGTGGGGGGAATGAGTTGGTAAGAGATGGGTCATTAATAAGTCTAATTGCTCTTAGGGGACCCCACCCCACATGCGGGAGCAGTATTCGATAGCTGGGTGGATTTGTGATTTGTATAATGTTAGCAGCTGTTCAGGGGTGAAGTAATGTCTTGAGCAAAAGAGAAATCCTAGTTTTTTTGAAGCTGAGGATGCAATGGTTGTGATGAGTTTAGGCCAGGAGAGGTTTGATGTCAGGGTAATTCCGAGAAGAGAAATCTGAAACTGTCTGGAAATTTGGGTATCGTCAAAAAGAATACTGGGAAACAATGGTTCTTTTTTATGGGAAATAGGACAGAACTGAGTTTTATTAGCATTGAAATTGATGAGGTTATCTGAACCCCATTGTAGGATAGCTTGGAGATCGTAATTTAGGGTGGTGGTGGTGGTGGTGGTGGTGGTTGATGTTCTGTAGGTTGAGGTAAGTTGTGTAGGGTAAGGTTTATCAAATGAAAGGGAGGAGTGTAATGTTCTGTCGTCTGCAAAACTGTGTATTTGGTTGGAGATCAACTGAAGTAGGTCACTGATATATAGAAGGAAGATGGTTGGTGAGCGGACAGAACCTTGTGGAACCCCAGCATTAGTCAAATGGTGAGAGGATAGGGAACCATCCACCATCACACACAGTGTGCGTCCAGACAGAAAGCTAGCGATCCAACTACAGATGTCCTGGGAGAGACCAAATGATGGTAGTTTGCTTAGTAAGCCTTTGTGCCAGACCCAGTCAAAAGCTTTGGAGATACCAAAGCAACCACTTGAGATTTGCCAAACTTTTCCATGGTATTTGTCCAGAGATGGGTGACATGTGAGCAGATCTCCTGTGTTCAGCAGCAATGGAATCCATACTGGCAGTCATTTATTAGGTAGGTGCTTTCAAGGTAGTGTAGGAGTTGGGAATTGATGATTTTTTCCATTACTTTAGACAGGACTGAGGTAAGCGAGATAGGGCAGCAGTTAGACAGCAGTGACTTGTTGCCCTTCTTAGGAATAGGTTGTATATAGGCCAATTTCCAGGTCGTGTGATAGATTCCAGTGGAGTAAGAGAGTATATATAGGTGACATAAAATAGGAGTCAGTTCTGGTGCATAAACTTTCAGGACAACTGAGGGAATGCCATCAAGGCCAGGAGACTTTTTTTGTGTCTAATTTGGACAGTATTTTACTGATCTCATCCTGGCAAAAGAATATATGGGCATTGTATGGTGGGTGTCTGGAATAGTTGGGGGACATTTACCATTGTCAGTTATGCATGCATAGAAAGCAAAATTTGAAGCCAGAAGATTGGCTTTTTTAAAACCCATCCAATTTTATCATTAACATAAAAATAACATGAATGGTCCCAAAACTGAACTCTGATACACCACCAGTGATCTTTCTCTTTTGGGATACCAATCTCACCATATACAACTTTCTGATTCTTATCTGACAGCCAGTCACTGATCCAACTCAGAAGTCTGTTATCCAATTCCCATCTGTTTCAATTCATTTAAGAGCTTGTCATGTGGCAGTCAAATCAAAAGCTTTTGCAAAATCCAAATAAACCATTGTATATGCATCTCCCCAGTTCAAGGTATTTGTCACCTTGTTATAGTCTATAAATAAGTTAGTAAAACATGATCTTCCTTTAACAAATCCATGTTGATAACCACAGATATTACTACAGTTATCGACCTATTTCTGTATCCTACTTCTCACCAATCTCTCCAGAACCTTCACCACAACTCCAGATATACAGATCGGCAATCAGGGTGGACCAATTTTACCTTCTTTCCACTCCCTTGGAACCTGTGCTCTTGTAAGACTTTTATTAATGTCAATACTATTGCCAATTCCCTGGAACACTTCCTTAATACATGTGATGATAGGTCATCAAATCTTATTGCCTTATTGACATCAAGGTTATTTATTTCTTCAAATACCACCTGCTCAGTCACAATAAAGCCATCCTATGTCCTCTACAGTGAAGTTCCTCATGATTCCACCCTGATTAGGATTCATTTATTTCGTATGGTGATTCAACGGCCATGAGCCCCTTTTACGGGGAGGTACGGCACCACCTCAACTCCCCCTCCCCCATTTTTATCTGGGCTAAAGACCGGCATAGCTGACAATTCAGACCTATGGCTGGAGGGATTGTCTTAAGTATTCCTGACTGTATCCATGTGTGTTCACTGGGCTGGTTTGCCTGCTTGAGGGAAGAAAACCCCCAGATAAACTGGGGGGAAAACCCTGCTGTCCACGTCCAAGACCGGCTGACTCGGCTATGGCTGAGGAAGATCCTTAAGCTCCTCACATGACGGGAACCAAACCTAGGACACTCCTTCCCAAGGCATATGGTTTGCGAAGCGTATAGCCACTAGGCTAACCGCAAAGACCTGATTAGGATGAAACGCCATTAGAAATTGAATATTATTACTATTATTATTTAACTCTGCCATAGGTGGAGCATATGCTCGTCCTATGCCGGTCCTAAGCCCAGTTAAAAGAGGAAGGTTGAGTGATGGGCTAATCACTCATCCTCATTAAAAAAAACCATGATTATAGAAACCACGAGTGAAGCAAGAAATCTCTTGGGTCAGAGTGCTACAATCTGTGGTCTCCCAACAGATGACTATGACTATGGATTATTAATAATCTGCAGTCAGTAATTCATCAAGTGAGACCATACTAATTGCACCATTTATCATACCTGTTCCTGAATTCATTCACGCTACTTGCACACACACACACACACACACACAACATCGAATGGCAATCCATTCCAATCATGCACTAATCTATGAGAGAAAATTCTAGCCGTTACTCCCTTTTTTGAAGTACTCATTCTAAATTTCCATGCATGTCCTTGCATCATTTCCACACCCTCCATAAAATGAAAAATTCCATCTTAAATTCTGTACAAACTCTTTCAGGAGTTTGTAAGTCTCAATTATATGAATCCTCTTTCTCCTGTTTGCTAGTGTGTGCAGCCTAAAAATTCTCGATTAGTCTTAATATTCTGAAGACAAATCGAAATTTGAAAAGTCATCAAATTTAATCTGTATTCCACAATCCTAAGAATGATTGGCACTCTCTCCACTGTATCAGAATCACCATAGAAACTACGAGACCAGACCTGTGCACAATGGTCCAAGTGATGATAAGTCATCAAATCTTATTGTCATACTGACCATCAAGGTTATTTATTTCCTCAATACCTGCAGGCCACTCACAATTAAGGCATCCTATGTCCTCTACACTTAAGGTCCTCATGATTCCACCCTGATTAGGATGAAACACCCTTATAAACAAACTCCAGTACACACCAAGTGTATACTTTGCATCTTATTGTTGCACACCCAATTTCAAAACCTTACACTTTACAACACTGAACTGATACTCTATTCTTGAGAGATACTTGTGACATTAAATTAAGAAATATAAACACGTTAGAACAAGAATATTTTAATATTTGCCAAATATTTCAGTCTAAAATTAACAAACTATCCTCAGTGGATTGATAGGAACAGTTTTTACAAGGTGGAATACAAACATTTGATCACTCAAAAGTACCATGAGCTGCGTGATGCAACATTGCTAAGCACTAAAGAGATGATAATTTCATCAGAGTGATGAATAAATTATGTACAATGCACAATTTCATATAATAACCATTTATAAATTCAATTAAAGATAGCATTAGACTAATGTAGGAATCAGAAGGTCTCAATTAATGAAATGACATGGATGCAAAATGAAATTAAGAGAATTCAGGTCAAAACTATTAAAATAAATCATGATAGCATAAAAGAGTTAAAGAAAGATGAGTGAGTGGCGTTGTATGGCGACTCCATTATTAAAGGTGTGCTAGAGGATAGAATGCACAAGGTATGTTTTCCAGGTGGTAAAACGAGTAGAGTGATTGAGGCATTGGATATGAGGTGGGAGCAACCAAAATAGTTAATAGTATTAATTGGTACAAAAGATTTGAGAGAGGACAAAGAGCGTGTCAAAATCGATATCAGGAGGCTGCTTGGAAGGATAAAAGAAAATAGTGTGAAAATGAAGGATAAAAGAGATAGTCAGTGTGTTGCCTAGGTATGACTATGGTGAAATGAGGTGGAGAGCAAGGATTATGAATGATATGCTGGCCAAAATGTGTGAGGAGACGGGAGCACAGTTTGTTAATGTGTGGAATGAGTTTCAGAGATGAAGTGAGCTGTATGGGAGCGATGGACTGCATTTGAGTGGTTATGGTGTGAGTCGCTTGGAGAGACTGCTGTGGAAGGAAGAGAAGTGAGTATAGAGAATGGATCAGATCGAGAGGGGAGTGATGTGGAAGGGCAGGAGAGTAAGACAGGAGAGATTGAAGTGGATATGAATGGGGAAGTGAGTGGTATGAGTATAGAAAATGAGAGAATGGATGTGCAACAGGAGCATGGAAATGGGGAGGCTCAGGGTGGATAGGGGTACACAGTGTGAGAAAGGTGGATGCTCCAAGAGGAGGTGAGAGCATGTGTAGGCAGGAAAAGAATGGGATGACCAGGGATCAAGAGGAAACAGTTCAAATTGAAAAGGGTTCTAAAATGAAGACGCAGAAAGGGAAATGGCTCCAGTCGAGCATGGAGAGATCACTTCGAGTGAGTGGTATCAGTGGAACTAGCTGTAGATCCAGAAATGAGCTGTTGTGTTTGTAAACCAATGCTAGAAGTATAAGAAACAAGGCAGATGAAATGGTTGCACTAATTCTGTCTATTCACCCAAAGATTGTCGGAATAAGTGAGACATGGTTGGAAGAGGATGGCATCCTGACAGGAATAGAGATGGAAGGGTATGATGTGTGTCATGAGGTTAGAAGGTGTAAAAAGGGTGGGGGAGTGCTATTGATGATAGAGAAAGAGTTATATCCATACAAAGTAGAGATGCAAGACAGGTATAGTGCCAGTGGTTTTGAGGCAGTATGGTGTGAGATAGAGGTGAATGGAATGAAATACTTGGTGGAATGTTGTTATAGACCAGGTAATGTGGATGGTAGTGATAGTGAAATGTATAGTCAAATTAGCCAAGCAAATAAGAAAAGGGTGATCATTATGGTGATTTTAATTATGGCAATATAGACTGAAATGATGAGATAGCAACTGGAAGTAAAGAAAATGAGTTTCGTGATGGTTGCCAGCTGTGCAAGGACCCCTGTGAGAAAAGGGTATATGTCGAACTACAAGGGAAGTAATTATGAAGAGCTCAGGAGACAGCTTGCCGGTGTAGTGCGGAATGAGGAGTTAGCTGGAAAAGAGATCATTGCAGCTTGGGGGATTTTCAAAAACTATCTAGTAGATGCAATGTCTAAATGTTCCAAGGGTGAGAAGGTTAAATAAGGTAGGTGTGAGATGGATGAATAAAGAGATTAAGCATGCGATACAGAGAAAAAGGGCATTGTGGTTGCAGCATAAGAGAAGTGGAAATAATCAATTTCATGAGGTCTACAAAGACCAGGCAAGGAGGGTGACATGGTTGGTGAGAGTAGCTAAAGAGAGGAATGAACAGCAGTTAGCTAATGAAGCCAAAAAGAATCCTAGGGAGTTCTTTCGATATGTAGTCAGCAAAAGAAAGAATGATTATGGAAGGATGACATTGATTGGAGAAAATGGTTTAAAGACAGCTGTTGCGGAATGTGTGGTGGAGATACTTAATGAGCAGTTCACATTCACAAGATTGAAAGAGACTTCGTGGAGAGATTGAGAGCAGTTGATAATGGGGAGGAGAGACTGACTGTAAGTGAGCAAGAGGTGTTTGGGGAGTTTTTATTATTATTATTATTATTACCACGGGCTACTCCAGGAGTCCTTAGACTCATCGAGGGAGGCCCTAAACATCATGTTCACACAGCTGTTCAACATTCTCACAGTATCTATCATACCTTGCCTTGAACTCGCTCACTATCATAGCACCCACAACAGACTCTGGCAGCTTATTCCACTCATTCACCACTCTAAAAGTAAAGAACCCAGCTCTAACACCCCTGCTAACCACGCTCTTGCCCAGCTTCCATGGGTGTCCCCTAGTTCTCCCACCACCAGTCCTGATCTCAAAAATATCATCTGAATTAATCCTATAGAATCCTTTTAGCAATTTGAATGTCTCAATCATATCTCCCCTTTTTCGCCTATCAACTAGTTTCTGCAACCCACAAATCTTCAACCAGTTCTCATATGGTGCATTCCATAGACCTGCTATCATCTTAGTCACTCGCCTCTGGATCCTCTCAACCTCCTCCCCATCAAGAAGGAACCGAGGTGACCAAATCTGGGCACAGTAGTCGAGATGAGGTCTTATCAGGGCTCGGTACAGAGGTACAATAACTTGTTTTTCTCTGCTCGTCAATGTATTTTTCAACAACCAAGTGAGTTGATGAGCTGATTTAGCTACTTTCGCAATGTGCCCCTAAACTTCATCTCCCTATCCACCAACACTCCCAAGTCCCTGGCCTCATCAATCTCTTGGAGTACAGTTCCACCAATGTGGTATACTGCTGCTAATCTTTTCACTCCGAAATGCATAACTTTACATTTTGTCACATTAAATTGAAATCCATTCTCCTTAGTCCAGAACTCCAATCTATCTAAGTCATCTTGCAAGACTTTGACATCTTCTGCATTCACTATCGCCCTACCCAACTTTGCATCATCAGCAAACAAATGAACTGTCCCACTTAGACCATTCCCTATATTGTTAATGAACAGATTAAACAGCAGCGGTCCAAGAACAGAACCCTGTGGCACACCACTAGTCACAGGCCGTTTTTTGGACTCTACTCCTGAATAAACTACTCTTTGATATCTCTCCATCAACCATCCAGCTATCCATCTCACCAACCCTATATCCATTCCCATATGTTGTAGTTTACGGATTAGAATTCCATGTGGTATCCTGTCAAACGCCTTTGCCAGGTCCAGCAGTATCACTGTAAACCCATTTCCCTTATCCAGTTCAGCCGTCACCCTGTTATAAAACTTGAGCAAGTTACTGAGGCATGATCTACCCTTCACAAAGCCATGCTGTCCTCTGTACAGTATCTCATTTTCATCAATCCATTCCTGTATTTTTCCCTTGACTACTTTCTCCAAGACCTTGACAACGACTCCTGATATGCTGATCGGTCGGTAATTTGCAACCATAGTCTTGGATCCTCCTTTATGCAGTGGAACTATTTTCCCCTCTTTCCACGCCTTCGGGACTAAGCCAGACCTGAGACTCAGATTAAACAACATGGTCAAGGGCACTGATAATTCATTAGCCGCTTCATGCAAGACCCGTGCCGGTATACCATCCAATCCCACAGATGTATTCACATTAAGGTTCTGTAATAGACTATTCACCTCCACTTCATTCATCACAATTCCCATGTAAACTAATGGTTCCTTCATTTTTTCAACGTCACACTGGTTCAGTGAATTCTTTACCATCGTCATTCCTTAAAATCATTTTGCCATGTACAGTTTTTCTCTTGCTTGCAGCATATTGAAAGAACTGTTTGGGATTCTCTTTTGCTTGCATAGCTAGTTTCCTTTCATAATCGGCTTTTGCTGTTTTTACCACACTCGTTACCCTTCTAGCCTGTACTTTATACCGTTCGTGTGCCTGCAGGTCACCCCTTTCTTTAAATTCCCTCCATAGTTGTTTCTTTTTTTGCAGCTCAAGCTTAATGGTGTTATTCATCCATTTAACCCCTCCTTGTTTCACTATTCAGACCTTAGGTATACAATCAGCCATAACCTCTTGTAAATGGTCTTTGATCACTTCCCATGCTCTATTGACGTCCAGCCCTTGCAGTTGTACATGCCATGGCACTGATCCAAGCAATCTCCTAAGCTTGTGGGACTTGATAATATATCACCATGTATTCTGAAGGAATGTGGCAGGGAGTTGACACCTGTCTTGACATAATTTTTTAATATGAGTCTTGCACTTGGTCAAGTTCCTAAGGAGTGGAAAGAGGGCAAGATTGTGCCACTTCATAAAGGAGGTGATTGAACTCAAGCATCAAACTATAGGCCTGCCTGTGTGTAAGGTGTTGTGGTTAAGTTGTCGGAGAAGCTTGGATCCAGACTTGGGTTGACAACAATGGTATTATCTTTGATGGACAGCATGGATTTGCTAAAGGGAGGTCATGTTTTAGTAATCTACTTATTACAATAAAGTGACTGCTTCCTTGGACAGAGGAGAAGGATACACAGTAATATACTTGGATTTCGCAAAGGCTTTTGATAGAGTACCTCATGATAAGTTGACAGTCAAACTAGAGCAGATAGGGTTGGATATTAGATTAGTGCATTGGATTGGAGACTGGCTATCTGATAGGTATCAACAAGTTGTATATAGTGGTGCGATATCCATGAAAAGGAAAGTAACTAGTGGAGTGCCTCAGGGGTTTGTATTTGTGCCATTACTGTTTAACTTGTATATTAATGATACTGGCGAAGATTTGGATGGAGATATTCAGTTGTTTGCAGATGATGCAAAGTTGGGCTGAACCATGAAGAGTAGTGACGATGTTGTGGCCTTGCAAGAAGACTTGAATAAATTGAGTGATTAGGCACGGAAATGGGGATGTGAGTTCAATGTTGCAAAATGTAAGGTTTTAAAATTTGGAAAACAAAGATGGGATGCAGAATTTATGCTTGGTGAGAATATATTGTTGGAGGTAGAGGAAATAAGAGATCTGGGGTTGATAGTGGATAAGGATCTAAAATTTAGGGGGCACATCGCCAAAATTGTGAAGACAACACAAAGGCATCTGGGAATGATGCGGAGGACACTGACGTGTAGAAGTAGAGAGATTCTTGTTCTGTGGTATAAGGCTTTGATTAGGCCACATATGGACTATTGTGCCCAGATTTGGTCACCGGGTTTTCTGAAGGATGAAAGGATGTTGGAAAGGGTCCAAAGGTGACTGACTAAGGTAGTTTCTGACCTCTGGAATGTTGAGTATGAGGAAAGATTGAGAAGATGTAATTTGCAGAGTCTGGTGGAGAGGAGGAAGAGGGGAGATATGATAGAGACCTAGAAGTTGGTAAGGGGTTGTTATAAGATCAATGGTGGAGAAGTTCTACAGAGAATAGTGGGAGATCAGGGGAGAACCAGAGGTCATCCCTGGAAACTGTATAAAGAGGGTGTGAGTAGGGGAGTGAGAGGCAGGTTTTTTTCATGCAAAGTTGTGAATGATTGGAATGCCTTGCCTGAGAGTGTAGTATCTGAGAGGAGTTTGAGTGTGTTTAAGACACGGTATGATGAGATGTGTGTGTGATAAAAGGACATACCAGATGAATCTCTGACTCCATGAGGTCTTGGGGTAATAGTAATAATAATAATTAAACAAACAAACAAAAAAAAAAAAAAAAAAAAATCTAGTATGTTATCCGGATTAAACTTTCCCATATTTTTGATGAAAGAAGGAAAATCGCCTGGAATAGATGGTATACAGATAGAACTTATAAGGAATATAGGTGAAAAAGGTATGGAAGTGTTATGGCAAATTATTAACAGAATTTATGAAGGACAAGAATTACCAGAGGAGTTTAGAAGAACGATTTTTATCCTCATTCCAAAAAAGACGGGAGTTTTAGACTGTAACAATTTTAGAAAGATAAGTCTTATAACTCACACATATAATGCAAATAATTTTATAGAGAATTAGGAATAAAATAGAAAAAGAAATGAATGAGGAACAGTTTGGATTCAGAACCAACAGAGGAACTAGAGAGGCTATAACTTGTCTAAGAATTATTGGGGAGAAAACACTAAACCATGGTGGAAAGTTGTTTTGGGGATTTCTATATTTTTAAAAGGCATTCGATACAGTGAAACATGAAAGGCTTTTTGACATTCCAGAAAATGGGTTACAACAAATTATTCCAAGAATTGAAAACTCTTGTAAAGATTATGGACTAAGAATTAACACAAAAAAGACCAAGATAATGATAATGGGTAGAAAAATAGGAGATAATGTAAAAATAAGATGTCGAGGAAAGATTTCAATATTTAGGTAGCTGGATCTCAGAGAAAGGAACTTCAGAGTTGGACATTAGAAATAGAATAGGCAAAGCTAAATCGGCATTTATGGAAATGAAGAGACTTTTAATAAACAAGAACACTAAAATAGGTGTCAGAATTGGAATTGTTAAAGCAACAGTTTGGAGTATTGCAAGTTATGGAAGTGAGTCATGGACACTCAGAAAGAGAGATATGGAAAGAATTAATGCATTGAAAATGTGGTGTTATAGAAAGATGGAAAAGATTAGCTATACAGAAAGAATATCAAATCAAGAAGTTTTAAGATGAGTTGGGATGGAAAGAACACTGCTAAAGAATATTATGCAAAGAAAGACCAGATTTGCAGGACATCTTCTGAGAAGTTCTTCGGGACACCTGACAAGAACTATATTACAAGGGAAAGTTGAGGGGGAAGAGAAGATGTGGAAGACATCGTAGAATGGACTGGTTTAAGAATGATGGAAGCGACAGACAGAGAGAAATGGAGAAGAGCTGCTCATCTGCTGCATCCCCTCTTGCTAGAGGATGCTACCGGACGACGACGACGATATTTTTGACAAGGATAGGCAATTATTTCGATTCAAGTTAGGGCGTTGAAGTAAGGCCTCAGCGCTCTCTTTGAATAGGCGTTCAAATTTATAGTGACATCTGTGTAGAAGGCGAGTCCTGGACCAGAGAATGTTGTGGCTTGTCTCTATCCCATGCTGTGCCAATCCAGACTTATCGGATTTGTTGTGAAGAATGTATGATTGATGTTCTTGTATTCTTTTTTCTATAGAACGTTCGGTTTGTCCAAATACGACAGAATGCAGTTACAAGGAACTTGATATACACCAGGCAGTGACATGAGTGAGCATTTATCTTTATAAGATAGGAAATATGTGGTTATTTTGTTAATAGGGATATAAGTGGCTGTTAAATCTTATTTCTTCAGAATACTTGAAATTGGTTCTGAGATTCCAGAAATATATGGAATTGGAACTCGACGTATTGATTCTTTGTTGTTCTGGATACGACTGTAGAAATCGAACAGATGTTGTGTAGTCTTTATGGAGAAGCCATTTAATTTCATGTGATGTTTGAGAGTTGAAAGTTCTTTCTGTAATTCGTGGGAAGTTGAGCAATTAGTTCTAGCTCGTCGAATTAAACATTTTATAATTCCTGTTTTTTTGATAAGGATGATGGGCAGATTGTTTGAGAATGTAACATCCAGTAAAAGTGGGTTTTCTGTAAACTATTGTTGTCAGAATACCACCATCAGTTCCTATTGCAGAATTCTTATTCAGTTTGTGAACAGCTCTAGTACTTTCTCCTCATTCACACGAGTTTCCTCATACAATGAAGAGGAAGTGTAGCATTCAATGTTGCATATACTAGGTTGATAGCCTTTAGCAAAATGGCTGCTCATTAGTTGAACAATCACTTCTGCATCAGTTATCTGCATCCCATCCACATTCAAGTAGAGTTATTCCTTCAAATATATTCTTTCTTCTACTTGCAGCATAACAATAGCATTCTTTTAGGATGTCTTTAACTTGCAGAGTCCATTGCTTTTCATACTCAGACTTAACTTTACTCACAACACTTGTGACTCTTCTGGCAGCAGTGCTTACAATTATCATAACTGACATCATTCTTATGCACACAGTATGCCTTCCACATAATTTTTTTCTTATGAATCTCTTGCTTAATTAGATTACACATCCATTTCAATCCTACTCTATTTATTCTTCAAACTCTAGGAACTGATTCTGATATTGCATAATTTAAGTATTTTTTAAACACTTCCTGTGCACTGTTAATATTTTTCCTATCCAATAATTGATACTATAGCACAGAACCCAGCATATCCCCAAAGTGGTCATAATTTCCTGCTTTGTTGTTCAGCATGTAACCTTTTCTAAATGGAAATTCATAAACTTAGCCACTTCCCAAGTGAGTTACTGTGACTTACGCATGATCACTGTCACCAATTAGAGGAAGAATAGTTGTGTCATTAGCTGAAACCCCCCCCTCCCGACACAACAATCAGATCTAACACTATTTGCCTTGAGTTCCTTCTGTCACATGCTGCTTGAGGAAGTTGTCTTGCAACAGCTCAATAAATTCAGTTTATTCATTTTCATGCAATTTCCTCAAGACCCAATCAATGTTCAGATAATGAAAGTCCCCCATTATGATTGCTCTTTTTTGCACCCATTGTATTTATTTGATGATGCATTTCTTCGGCACTAGTAACCAATCCACCAAGTCTGTAACAATACCCCACTATGTATTTAATCTTGTTAGACTCCACTTCACACCATCAAGCTCATTGCATATGATAAATTGTTACTAGTATTGCAGTTATAGGTCTCATCTCTAACTGGATTCAAGACATTTGGTATCATTAGCAACATAACCCTACCTCTCCTATCCGGTCTATTCTTCCTAAAAATACTGTGCTCTTTGCACTCGATACCAGTTAGTACATCTGCTTCTGATAGCCAAGTCTCACCAATGCATGAGGTCCCAATATATTAACCAAGGCAACAACCTCTACTCCTTTGTTTCTGATACTCCTAGCATTCGTGTACAGATATAATAACCCACCTGCATGCTCTTTTGCATACCCTAGTCTGTGGTCTGCATGAAACAGTTCAACAACTTGCAGATCTCTGTTCTTATCTATCACTTACTTCTGTGGACATTGATACTCATGCTTGATAACTCTGAACTGGAGGAACACAGAATCATTCTCTTTTCATAATAATTTCCATAATAATAACCATTCCCATCATTAACACAGTTACCTAACATTGTTGCCATTACACACAAATTCTTATGATTCCTCCCATCAGAATTCACTTTCCCTGCCTACACAATCTATGCATCAAATAATTTGCCATTATAGCCCTTATACTTAATTCATTTTTTATTATATCGAGGTAATATAATTACTATTTTCAATTTCTCACTCTACACTCTCGCCTCTTCCATCAATCCTTTCATGTACTCTCTCATACTGAGCTTATCAGTATGAGAGAGTACATGAAAGTTAAGTCATCAGTATGACTTAACTTTCAAATTATCAGTATGAGAGAGTACTAGTTAAGTCATCACTACATTATACCTACAATAAATACCTACTACATTTATGATCTCATTTACTTTTCTTTTCTACTTTTGAATTGCTTGCATTATATATTTTTAATTTTTGCACCAAGAAAACTTGACGCGATAACCTGCTCATCAATGGCATGTTTTATGATGGAGTCACCATACCAAATAACATCCTTTCTTTTATAATCACCTTTACTTACCAAAATTTTGGTATTACACACAAACTCACCTGATTCAATGCTTTGTTTTCCATTTTGCTGTTGAACTTTTTTATTCTCCCTGTGTTCCTCTAAACACTGCTCTACTCCTTGTCATCTGTCTAATAATCTGCTTTAACCTGGTGATCTTGGAATTTAAATTATTTTCAATAACCTCTTTAATATCGTTTCTAGCAGAGAAAACCTTCTTGTTCACACTCCTCTGTTCTTGTTAGCATTTCATTTCTTCTGCATTTTGGTGCTATTTTACACCTGTATTTAATATTAAAATATTACAATAAAAATGTTATAAAGACACTAAATATTCTAAAAATCTACTCTAATGTACTATAAAACTCTAATTATCTAAGAAAAAATCACAATAAAACAGATAAAAATCACCATTTTTACATGAATGCTAAATTACACCACTCAAAATATAACCTTGAACCCAATCTTCAACTCAATATACCTCAACAATGACTTCTGCAGCAGTTAGCATTCTACCATTTTCATTCATTAACATCATTTTACCATAGTCGTTCTTTCTTTGACTTGTCAGATATCTAAGAACTCTCTAGGGGTTTTTCTTTGCCTGATTTGCCAATTTCTGCTCATACTGTACTTTTGTTTCCCTTACTAACTAAGTCACTCCTGGCTTGTTCTTTATACTCTTCATATAACTGATTATCACCATTATTCATCTTGTAGTGTCTCCAAAGTACCTTCTTCTAGATATTATGCTTATGCCCCTCATTCATCCATTCTACACCTCCCTCATTCAGTCTTTATACCTTCAGAATACATTCAAATATTGAACTGTTATGTATTTCTTTGTTGTTCCCAATCAGCATTTATTTCCTTACCACTCAACTCCTCATTTCATGCTATAGCTCCAAGTTATCTACTTAGCTTTTCATAATCATCAACCTTGTACATTAACACGTTCGCTGCCAACTAAGAGTATACTCGTAGTTGGTAAACCAGCTACACAAGCCAGTTACGAGTATACTCATATGACGCTTACCACTGGCAACGAGATTACTGTACTGACCTTGAAGAAGTGAAAATGCTTGGCTTGTGGGGCTAGCATCAAAACTGTGTATTCTCATAGATAGTATATGCTGTGCACAAGCCAACTACGAGTATACTTGTATGATGCTTACCGCTGGCAACGAGATTACCGTACTGACCTTGAAGAAGTGAAATTGCTCGGCGTACAGGAACAGACTATGCCGAAGTAGCGTGGCAGCGAACATGTTAAGCAAGTTTTAAGGCCAGTTGTAGATTCTAAAGGAAGTCTTTTACTTCTAACCTTGATGTGAAGGAGCATAGTTTTTTTACCCCAATTTGAATCTGTGTGTATTATCTCAAACATGGTCTGCTAAACCTAACTGATCATAGTCATTATTATAGATGCACTTTTTTACATTCTTTGATGCAAATTCTTTAATGCCAATTTACCTATCTGTCCTTAGTAAAACAACTTGCAAAAACAAGAAACTTTCCTAAGAACAATTTCCTTAAAGGAAATTGTTCTTAGGAGAGGTTAAGGGTAGCCAGTTTCAAGTGAGGCTTGAAGAGAGTAAAGGGGTTCTACTCATTATTATTATTCCAAGACCCTCAAGGAGTCAGAGTCTCATCACAGAAGGTCCCTTTGTCATACACACAGATCATCATGCCATGCCTTTAAAAAAAAATTCTGGCAATTTCTTCAGATGTGCCTCAAACATAGAGAAGGGTAAGAGCATTAAATGCTTCTGAAGAAAAGGCCAAAGGATTAGGGGAAGATTGAGTATTTTGCTGATTCCGTAGGAAATCTAGCAATTAGATAGGGAAGTATGGTGTACAAGGCAAGTTCTGCTGCAAGATAGGCCTCAATCGAACAAAGATTGTTAGGTCTATTGGTTAGAGTTTTTATAATATTAAATCGCATCTTGACTACTATACACAGACCAGGAGGTGGTAAAGAGATTCAGAGACAAGTGACCAAGCTGGTGACAGGAATGCTCCCTATAAGAATAGGCTGAAGGTCTGAGGATTACAAAGTAAGATAGTCAGAAAATGGGTGATATGACAGAAGCTTATAAGAAAATAAAGGGATTTTTTTTTTAAATTTAATACAAAGAAAATTTACAGTATATGACAAATAGAGAACTAGAGGTATTCCATGGAAGCTGTGTAAGAGTCTGGTTAGTAAAGGTAAATGGATTAGAAGATTTTTTTGTGTGAAGTGTGGTGGAATGGGCTTGCCAGAATTAGCTGTAAGTGCCCTGATATTGAACACGTTTAAAGAGAGGTATGATAATTTTTCTGTGTATAAATGTTAGTATGGGTCTACCAGAATTATTATTATTATTACGGGTATCTCCATGGAGTCAGTAGACTCATCACGGGAGACCCAAACAAGCAAAACAATATCTGTCGTATCTCTTCTTGACTTCATTTACAGATGAAGAGCTCACAACTAAGTCAGGCAATGAATTCCACTCGTTCACCAGCCTCCAGGCAAAAAACCTTGTTCTGACAGCCTTGTTAACCACACTCTTGTTTAATTTCCAGGGATGACCTCTTGTTCTTCCATCACCATCACACAGCTGAAAAATTTCCCCTGCATCAATCCTATAAAAACCTTTCAGTAATTTAAATGTTTCTATCATATTCCCTCTTCTCCGCCATTCAACCAACCTCTGCAATCCACAAGCTCTCAATCTATCAATGTAGGGAGCATTTTTTACATCATTCACCAACTTGGTCACTCTTCTCTGAACCCTCTCCACAGCCTCCTCATCTCCAAGGAATCCAGGTGATCAGACCTGAGCACAGTAATCCAAATGTGGAAGTATCAATGTTTATAAAGGGGAATAATAACCTCTTTATCTCTGGATGTCAGTGTGTTCCTCAACAACCAAGTAATCCTATGTGCAATCTTGGACACCTTAGCAATGTGTCCCCTGAACTTCATCTCCCTATCTACCAACATCCCTAAGTCCCTAGCCTCATCAATCTCTTGGAGTACTGTTCCATCAATGTAGTAAACAGCTGGTAATCTTTTAATCCCAAAATGCATGACTACACTTTTCCACATTGAACTGACATCCATTATCTTTTGCTCATTCTACCAGCTTATTTAAATCATCCTGCAAATTTTCAATATCACCTGGATTTTTTATTGCGCTACCTAACTTTGCATCATCAGCAAACAACTGAATATCTCCCTGTAAGCCATTTCCTATATCATTTATATACAAATTAAACGACAATGGCCAAAGCACAGAGACACGAGGCAGGATGAGGCAACCACTGGTCACCTGCCTCATCCTGGACTCGGCTCCTCCATACACCACCTTCTGGTATCTCTCCCTAAGCCATTCTCCTATCCATATCACCAGATTTAGTATCCATTCCCATCTGCTACAATTTGCGTAACAGTGTTCCATGGATTATCCTGTCAAAAGCCTTAGCAAAAATCCAGAAGTACCACTGTGTAGCCAGTTCCTTTGTCCAACTCAGATGTCATTCTATTATGAAAAGTTAATAGATTGCTAAGGCAGGAGCTACCTTTAACAAACCCATTTTGGCCTCTATAGAGTATCATATCCTGATCCACCCATTCTTGAATTTTGTCTTTAACTGACTTTTCCAATACTTTTACCACTACTCCTGAGATGGCGATTGGTCTGTGGTTAACTACTGCAGTTTTAGAGCCACCCTTATGCAAAGTAACCACTTTAACTAACTTCCACTCCCTAGGGACCATTCCAGAGTTCAAACTTAAATTAAATATCCAAGGAAGAGGGGTTGACAATTCATTTGCACATTCACGCAACACCCGAGCTGATATTCCATCTAAGCCTACAGCAGTGTTTGCATTTAAATTTTGCAATATATTAAATACCTCTGATTCTTTAGCTTCAATTCTCACATTAGTTATTGCTACAGGTACAGAGATATCCTCACTTGGGTTATAAACTTTTGAAAAGTGATCACTCACTAACTCCACTATTACATCTGATTTTGTCACCTCAATACCATCAGCACCCACTAAAGTTATCCTTCCAAAGTCATTCTTCCTTTTACTTGCTACATAGTGGAAGAACTCTTTGGGATTACCCTTGATCTCTTTGGCTAAGGCCTTCTCATAATCTGATTTAGCTTTTCTTACTATGCTGGTAACCTTCCTAGTTTGAGTCTTGTACTGCTCATGGGTGTACTGATCGCCTTTCTCCTTGTAAATTCTCCATAACATTTTCTTTTTTTGCAGATCAAGCTTGATACTACTGCTCATCAATCTAACGCCTGCCTTGTTTGACTTCCTGACCATGGGGACACAATCTGATATTGCTTTCCTCACATACCTGCTGATTTTATCCCATGCACTGCTAACATCTTTCTCCTGCAATATGTTCTGCCATGGCTGCAAGCTCACTCCGAAGCTTGTTATAATTGCCTAACCTGTAGTTCCGTATATATCCCTTCTTAACAGAAAAATCCATAGATTTTGCAACCTCCCAAGTCAATACCACATGATCGCTTTCACCAATTGGAGGTAACGAGGACACCTTACTTATGCATATAACCTCCCTGACCCAATAACCAGGTTCAACACTCTCACACCACGTGTCCCTTCAGTTATGTGCTGTTTGAAGTAATTATCTCATAGTAGATTTATGAACTCCATTTCCTTTTTGCTACATGATATTTCCTCCTTCCAACTGATATCACCGTAATTAAAATCCCCCACAATAATCACTAAACTTGCACTCATTGCACTAATTTGCTGATGCATGAATTCAATATCTTCCCCTGTACTCCCTGGCCTATAGCAGCATCCAACTGTATATTTGGTTGCATTGGTCACTTTGCACCAGACTGCCTCAAATGAACTCTCATTCACATGTCTATCATATTGATATACTACTTTCTTTGGCTGCAACACATCAGCTATCATCAACAGTACTCCTCCCCCTGTTCTATCTTCTCTCTCCTCCCTGAAAATACTGTACCCATCACATTCAATTCCAGTGACCACATCTTCTGCTGACAGCCAAGTTTCACTAATGCCTACAACTTTTGGTGAGATTGCACTGACTAATGCCAAAAATTCTTCTCTCTTATTTCGAATGCTTCTTGCATTGGTATACAAAAATTGCAGATTCCCTCTAGATCTTGTACCGGCTTTAGAACTGATATATAAGTCACTAATTTCAGTAGTCCCATGCCAATTTTTATCCCCTCTCTTCTGCAATTTATTCTGTGTATAAGGATCAATAAATATACAATCAGTGCTAAAGTTTCTCGTTCTTACACTCAACCTTTTCAATATTAGTTTCCCCACCCAATTACTTCAACTTGTTCAGAAAACAGTAACTTCTTCAATCGCTTATGTCCTTCCATGTTCAGATGCAGTCCATCTCTAGCATACAACTGTCTTTTTCCTTCAAACACACTCCAAACATCAACAAATTCCAGACCTCTTTTTTTGCACATGCTTGCAATCATATCATTCATTATTATCGCTCGTCTACTTAACTCTTAATTGTCAAAACGAGGCAGCAGCACACACACACACACACACACACACACACACACACACACACACACACACACACACACACACACACACACACACACACTATCCTCTCTCATTGACACTTTTCCTCTTCACAATATCTAACAATGTTCTTAAATCTTTTCCTACCCGATTTATACCACCACTCAGGTCATTTGTACCCACCATAACTATCATCTTGTCTGCTTCATGCCCTCTCTTTATTGCTAAAGCCACTATTTCTATTGTCCTACCAACCAAGCACTCCTCATGCATACCACTCTCCATACCCTTAATCATAGAATCACCATATATCTTACCACTCTTAACTTCATTCAAGTACACACAAGCGTCACTCATAGACTCATTTTCTACGCTATTCAGCATGACTCTCCCAGTTTCATTACTCAACGCTCTATTATTTACCCCCCCCCACTCTCATGACATCTCGTTTCTTCTAGGCCTCTTGTGGTTTTATTTTGTTGACTCCCAATCACTCCCAAACTATTTATTACTGCATCATTCACCAAAGACTCACCCATACGTAATCCTGTTCTAGTTACTTCAGCTAAAGTAATCTCTATAGTCCTAATTTCTCCGTTTAACACATTAAACTCGGTTTTAACTTCCAGTATCTCCTTACTGAGCACTTCCAATTTCTCATGCAGAAGGTGAAGGTCATTTTTCATTTTCATGAACTCCCGTCGAAGTTCTTCGGCTACGGTCCCAATGTCAGCTTCCATTCCTAAACACTCCAACCTATCCCTACACTTCTCACATACGTCGACATTTTCGTTCTTCTCATTTAGCCAGATTAACCACAGATCCTTCACATTCTTCGGTGCATACATGTAGCAGTTTCCGCAACGCATCCATTGCGAAAAATCTAACGCTGAGCCAGCCTTTGGTGTAGAAGTAGAAGTAAAAATTGGACGCCATCTTTACACATTGAAGTAGTGAAACAAACAGCAGTTAAAACACAATATATACAACACAGTTCCAAACAATAACACCACTGAAGGACACTTATATCTAACCGATGCACAACTGCAGCACAGTTTGAGACAAAAAGCCACGCTATATTTAAATTTAAAAACACGTTTTCTAGACTAACTAAACACGACCGCCACATTCACCGAGGACATTAATCTCTGGACTCTATGGAGATACTGTAAAATAATAATTATATGATTGGGTCCAACAGAAGATTCTACCAAGGAAGAAATGGAGGAATTATATGAGGCATTAGAGAAGGCAGCTGGCACAATGGAAAGGAAAAGTTGGTCCTTTTTGGAGATCTAAACAGAAGAGCAGGAAATGATTACCAGATATATAGAAATGTTTAGGGAAAATTTTGCAAGGTGGTGAAGAGAATGCTGTGTTTGTCAAGATTGCTGTGAAAAGATAAGTTTAAATTTTGAAATTGTGTGTGGTATAAGCAATAGTTACTTTTTTAATTTGTTGTATGACAGCTGTGATCAATAGGCAGTATTCAGTGTAGTTATACTATAATTACTATAATTCTTCATTTATTCTGTATTTATTATAATTTTTGTGTTTCTTATGTACAGGTTTGAGCACAGAATGAAATGACGATGAAAAGTAAGATGGCACGAAATGTAGGTGGCATGGTATGTATCCTGGGAGAGAGAGACTGAAGACATTTATGTGGAAAAATAAGAGAGATGAGAGAGTTTGGGTGTGTAAGAATTGCAGCATATTTATCGATTATGATCTATCGTTGAATATAAGCAGTATATTCAACAATAATGGAGTTAGCGGTGGTGCATGGAAAGACAACATATGCAAGGTACGAAAAATGCGGTTTACGTAAATGTCACTGAAAAACTAATGCAAGATGTGAATGCAGAGTTGGCAAAGTTCAGGCAAGATATTAAACATATAAGTAATGAACTCAGCAGAATTACGGATTTACATGGGAATGTGAGGAAGAATGGGATGAAAGATCTGAAAAAAATATCAAATGATTTGAGAGTGGCAAGGTATAGAGATTCAATGATGATAATTTATTGTTAGCGATGTTGACTAGCAAGACAGCATGCATAGATAGCGGCTAGTTCCTGGTGATATGGGGTAAGAGAACCTGCAGTGAATTAGTGGAAAGACAGTGGATGTGCAAGGTAAAATGCAATTTGCGTAAATGGTACTGAAAAACTAAATTTCATATAGCAATATATGAAAGAGTAGTTGGTAAAGATGAGGCAGCAGATTAACGATACGAGTAATGAACTCTGCAGAATTACAGATTTGCATGGGAATGTGAAGAAAAATGGGATGAAAGACTTGAAAAAAATATCAAATGATTTGAGAGCAGCAAGGTATGGAGATTCAATGATAAGAGGAGTGGTGAAAAAAGCTGCACAAGGTTTGTTTTCTGGGAGGTAGAATGAGTAGGGTGGTTGAAGCATTGTACGTAGGCTGTTCAATAAGTAATAAGACTATATTTATACAGAAAACAGATTAATTTTAATCGTCATCATTTACATGGTCTTTTTCAAAGTAACTACTGTGAGACGTGATGCATTTGTCCCAACGTTGTGTCCACTTCTTAAACACATATGAGACTCCGTTTTTTGAGAGTTCTTTCAAAACCGCCTCCGCAGCTTTTACACATGGTTTGTTGCTTTCGAAATGGCGGCCTCTTAGTGGTTTCTTGAGCTGAGGAAACAGCCAGAAATTGCACAGTGCGAGATCAGGACTGTATGGAGAGTGTGATAGGATATCTGTCTTGTTCTTCTGCAAAACGTCCACTACACAACCAGCAATATGTGGCCTTGCATTATCGTGGTGCAATAAGAAGCCATTCTTCAGCAATGGACCTTCCTTTTGACGTGCTTGATGATAATCGCTGCTGTGTTGATCATTGTCTCTGTGATGGACGTTGAAGGTCTTCCCTCATATTCAAGATCTTCCACATTTTGCCTCCTTTCTTAAAAGTTTTATGCCAGTGAAAAACACTAGCCCTCAACATTGCTTCATCACGGAAAGCTTCGCATATCATGTTAAAAGTGTCTGATGCCGATTTTTGCAACCGCACACAAAATTTAATTGCATAACGCTGTTCCACGGACGCTTCCATTTCAAAGACTGGTCGCACCTCGTAGGCGCGCCGATGAGCTTGCGTTTAGTCACGTAACACTCTGGCACATCAGCCCGTATACGCCATCTATCAACCTCTTTTGTTAATACATACAGCAACAATTCTTTATTCCACAGAAATTAATATTGTGATGAGTGGTTTCGCCACAGTAAAATTAGTCTCATTACTTATTGAACAGCCCTCGTATAAGAGGAGTATGTGAGCAAAAAGAGCTGGTAGTGGTAGTTGGCACGAATGATCTGACTGATAACAAGAAGAATGTAAGGAGGAATGTCATGAGGTTGTGAAGGAGAGTGAAAGATAACAGGTGTGGTAGGTAAGGTAGTCAGCATGTTGCCCAGGTATGATAATGATGAGCTGAGAAGGCGAGCAAAGAATATGAATGGTATGCTAGCAAAGTTGTGCAAGAAGTAAGAAGTTCATTTTCTGAATATGTGGGATGAGTTTGAGGGGCAGATAGAACTGTATAAAAGAGATGGGCTACATTTGAATGGATTTGGTGTGAGTCATTAGATCTCTGACTGCGCAAGAAAGGATTTAGACAGTCAAGAATGTGTGTGTTGGGGGCGATATTTAGGGAAGTGGTGTAATATCAGTGATGATAGAAAAGAATGGACAGCAGAGGGTGTAGAATAATCCTGTCTGAGAAGTGGTGTTAGTGGGACTTGTTATAGAAAAGAAATCAGTTAATGTTAGTTTGCAATTGCTAGAAGTATCAAAACAAGGGGAATGATATTGTATTGTTGATAGAGTTAATTTGGACAAAAGTGTTGGTAAATGAGATATGGTTGAACAAGGATGAAATTCTGAGAAATAGAGATGGAGGGATATGTAATCTTTTGCGAACAGACAAAGCAAAAAAGAGAGGAGGAGCATTATTAATGATGGTAAAGTAGTTGTGCCCATCTAGGGTGGAAATTCAAGGAGCAAATACTGACAGTGGTTTTGAAGCAGTATAGTGTGAAGTGGAGTTATATAGGATGACATGTTTAGTAAGGTGTTGCTATAGACCTGGTAATGTGGAATCCAGTGTGAAGGAAATGTTTAGACAAATTGGTCTGGCTAATAAGAAAAGAGTGATCATTATGAGCAATTTCAATTATGCAAATATAGACTGGAATGAAGAAACAGCATCAGGAACCAAAGAGAATGAATTTCTTGAGTTTAAGGGATAGTGACATTAAGCAGTAAGTAACAGAGGCTACACATGTATCAAAGGTTTTGGATTTGATTATCTCAATAGACGATATTGTTGTAAATGAAGTATCACATCATTGAGTTGGAGAAAGTGACCATGAAGTGATCACTTTGGTGGTGGTGGCCAGTCATATCAGGAATTTTGTGAAAAGAGTTATATGTGCAACTAAAAGGCAGGTGACTATGGCAAATACAGTAGGCAACTTGCAGCAATATCATAGAATGAGAAATTGAATGGGAAAGTAATCAATTCTGCTTGGTCTCTACTCAGGAATTATTTGATAGAGTGACTGGGAGTATTCTAAAGGTCAGAAGATAAAATAAGGTAGATATAAAATGGATTACTGAAGAGGTGAAGCATGCAATCTTGAAAAAAAGGGCATTGCAGAGGTGCACAAGATGAGTGGAGATAATCAGTTTACATGAGGAGTACAAAGAGCAAGCAAGGAAGGTGGCTTACTTAGTAAGTGTAGTAAAAGTACAGTATGAGCAGCAGTTAGCAAATGATGCTAAAAAAATCCTAGGGATTTTTTTTTTTTAATGTGGCCAGTAGAAGGAAGAATGATTATGGGAGGATGATGCTGGTCAGTGATAATGGGAGAATGATAAACATTGAGAAGGATATAGTAGTGGTGTTAAATTAACAGTTCCTTAAAGTATTCCATCCTTGAGATTGAAACATAATGCAGAACTTGAGACCAGTGGGAATGGGGGGAGGATCCACTGATGGTGAGTGAACAGATCATATATATGAGGAATTCAGCAAACTTGATGTCAACAAGGCCATTGGCCTTGCTGGAATATCACTATGTGTCTAGAGCAGTGTTTCTCAATGTGGGGAATACACCCCACAGGGAGGGGGGCAATTTCAATATTTTGCGGGGAAATTAGAAAATGATGTTGCATTCATTACCTCATCACTGATATACTCAAAACACTCACCAATGTCGGCAGGGGAGGGGGGGGACATCAAAATCTTTGAGGCGTTGAGGTGGGGCATGATCTAAAAAACTTTGGGAAATACTGGTCTGGAGGGAATGTTCGGGAGTTAACAACAGCTTCACCTTACCTTTTTAACATGAATCTTAGATTGGCCTGAGTTCCAAGGGAGTGTAAAGGATGCAAAATTGTTCTGTTTCATAAAGGGGGTGATAAGACTAAGGCTTTGAATTATAGGCCAATCTGCTTGTTTGGAGTTGTGGTCAAGGTGTTGCAGAAGCTAGTGAAGACAAGGATTCAGAACTGGGTTGAGAGCAGTAAAATTCTCTTTAATGGACAACATGATTTTCTAATAGAAGATCATGTTTCAGCAATCTGCTTACTTATTAAAACAAAATGCCAAATACATTGGACAAGAAGAATGCATATACAGTAGTATATTTAGATTTTGCAATGGTTTTTGGTAGAAACAAATTGGAACAGATAGGATTGGATAGCAGATTAGTGTGTGGAGATCAGCTATCTGACAAGTATCAGCAGGATGTGTATTAAGAATGATATCACAGAACAGGAAAGTCACTAGTGGCGTGCCCCAGAGATCACTTTAGGGGACAGTGTTGTTTGATTTGTATATAAGTGACATTGGAAAGGGCTTAAATGGTGATATACAGTTGTTTCAAGATGACACGAAGTTGGGGAGTGTTATGAGAAGTAGAGAAGATGTAGCTTTGAAAGAGGACCTGAGTAGACTATCTGAACGGGCGAGTGTGTGTGTGTGGGGGGGGGGGGCAGTTTCATGTTGCAAAGTGTAAGGTTTTAAAATGTCGGAAGCAAAGATGGAATGCAGTGTACAAGTTTGGTGGGGATATTTTCTAGGAGGTGGAGGGGATGAATGATTTGAAGGTTGTGGTAGATAGGGACTTGAAATTTCATGGATATTTTACTAAAATCATGAGTACAACACAGATTATTATGGGAATGATACTGTAGAACACTGACATGTAGAAGTAAGGATGTTTTGATTTCATTCTAAAAGACTTTGATCAGGTCACATTTGAATTAAGGTATAGAGATTGGATTGCCAGGTTTTCAAAAGGATTTTGAGATATTGGAGATCGTCCAGAGAGGATTAACTGTGTTGGTTTCTGGTCACTGAAATGTGGAATATGAGGACAGACTGAGATAATGCAAATTACAGAGCCCAGCAGATAGAAGGCAGACAATGAAAGGTATAAGTTCGGAAGAGGTAATTACCAAATTAGCGTGGATGAGATTTTTCAGAGAATATCTGGAGACAAGCGGAATGAGAGGACATCCCTGGAAGCTGTAAGGTAGGTGTGAGCAAAAGGGTGAGGAGCAGATTTTTTGCATTGATATTGGAATGCATTCCCTGAGAGTGTGGCGAGTACATGGACAATGAATGCATTTAAGTCGAGGTACGATGAGCTGTGCATATCAGAGCGGGACCTCCCACGATGTGCCTCTTGACTCCACAGAGGTCTGTTAATAATAATAATAATAATAATAATAATAAATTTTGAGAAAAAGTGCAAACTTAATAATAATGGTAAAATCCTGCTGGGTTTCTGCTCAGGACATGCAATAGTTATTACTAATACCATGTTCCAACATGAAAATGTGCAAAAATTCACATGGAGAGAAGATGAAAGAAATAAGAAAACTCTCGTTGGCTATATTATAGTTGATAGCGATATTTTCTCACTCGTTCAGGACACAAGAGTATACATAGAATTTGAAATCAGAAGTGATCACCATTTAGTGTTGAGCAGGATAAAACTGAACTTCATATTGAAAAAGATGAGTGTGTAAGAAAGTTTTGAAACACATCCAACTTGAACAGCTATCAGATAAAATAATAGACTCAAATACCCAAACATTATTAAACAAAAACGGAGAGTTTGAAAACAAGAACCAAACCTTGGAGATACATTGTCTAACCCTAAAGAAAACTTTGATTGATTCAGCCAGAGAGGTATGTGTTGAGGTCATCTGCAAGGATAGAAAAATCAGAACATTTTTCTGATTTTCACTTCCTGAATCCACCATGGTGGATTCAGGAAGTGAAAGAGGCAGTTAAGGAAAAGAAAAATGCATGTTGAAAGTTTCCGGCATGTAAGCCAGGATATGATCTTAGGTAATACAGAGAAAAATGTAAGAAAGTAAGCACTGTGTAAAACTCGCTAAACAAAAGTCATGGGAAGACTTTGGTAAGAACATAGAAAATAAATACCAGGTAGGTGGCAAAATATTCTGAAGCCTATTGAAAAGAATAGAAATAGAGGAAAAAGTACTTTAAAAGGAATCGGAGATGACAAAGGAGACATGAAAACTGCAGATAAAGATATTCGAGATGCGTATAGTAATTAATTTAAAAGATTGCTAAATGAAACAAGCAGTGTTAGCAAGGTGGTAGAAACATCTCAAAAGGAATGCATATTTATACTCAAAGCAGAAAAAGTCATCAAAATGTGGAAAGGCAGCTGGAGTAGATGAAATACAGCCAGAAATGTTCAAATATAAAGGTATCAAGGTTTCACATTGGCTGCATTGTATAATTCAGAAGGCCTGTTTAGAGAGTAGAATTCCAGATGACTGTAGCAGAGCTCTCATTGTACCCATCTATAAAATGGGGAAATATAACTGAATGTGAGAATTACAGAGGTATACCTGCATGTTCCTGGTAATATTCATGTAAGTATTATTATTATTATTATTCAGGCCTCCATGAACTCAAAAGACTCATTGTGTGAGGTACTTCCTAAGAAACAAAGTCTATCAAGACTCATCGAGGGGAGGTTCCCCCTAAGAAACACAAAGTCTATCATATCACTCCTTGAACTCATTGACCGTTCTCGCTCTCACCACTCCATCAGGCAATGCATTCCATGGTTCAACCACCCTCCATGCAAAGAAACCACTCTTCACCCTCTTTCTCACAGTTTCCTTTTGTTACTTCCAGGGATGGCCCCTTGTCATTACTCCTTCCCGCTGGTCAATCAACTCCCCTGTAACCACCTCTCAACAGTTTAAAAGTCTCAATCATATCCATCCTTCTTCTATTCACCAAACTCTGCAGTCCACATTCCCTCAGCTGATCCTCATAACTAACATTGTACAGTCCCGACACCATCTTTGTTATCCGCCTTTGTACCCTTTCAACAGTTAATTTAGACCCTTCAAATCCTGGGAACCAGATCTGAGAACAATAGTCTAAGTGTAGTCTGATCAGAGTCTTATACAACGGAATAATAACCATTTTATCTCTGCAGGTCAGTGTCCTTCTCATTATTGCAGCAATCCTCTGCGTTACCTTCGCTACCTTTGCAATATGTCCCCTAAATTTCAGGTTTCTATGAATCATCAAACTCAGATCTCTTGTCTCTCCAACTTCCTACAGTATAGCTCCTCCAATAGAGAATGCAGTGTCCCAAACCTAAAGACTTTACATTTTGCTGGAAAAGGGGAGATATGATTGAGACATTCAAATTGCTAAAGGGATTCTATAGGATTAATTCAGAGGATATTTTTGAGATCAGGACTGGTGGTGGGAGAACTAGGGGACACCTATGGAAGCTGGGCAAGAGTGTGGTTAGCAGGGGTGTTAGAGCTGGGTTCTTTACTTTTAAAGTGGTAAATGAGTGGAATAAGCTGCCAGAGTCTGTTGTGGGCGCGATGATGGTGAACGAGTTCAAGGCAAGGTATGATAGATACTGTGAGAATGTAATCGCATAGTTGTGTGGACATGATGTTTAGGGCCTCCCTCGATGAGTCTAAGGACTCCTGGAGTCGCCCGAAATAATAATAATAATAATAATCATTTATATGGATCACATTATGAAGTGGTATTAAACCTGATATCAGGATTTGAGATACTGGTCTCAGCTCTTTACTTTATGCAGATGATGTTATACTCCTAAATAAATCGAGGACAAATCTGCAGGATTCCCTGACAAATTGAATAACTGCTGTAAAAATTTGGTATGAAAATCAGCAATAATAAAATGAAGACAATGAAAATAGGCAGAAACATTGAAAATATCAAATGTGTCCTGAATGTGGAACTTATAGAACATGTACAATATTTTAACTATTCAGGCACAAATTTTAGTGAAAATGATAAATTAAATTACAAAACAGAAAAATAATTAGTAAAGCTGGTATGAAGTCAGCTGAATAAATATGGAATTATACAAATATTTGAAATATTTATATGGAATAAGAAAGAAAGTAGTCAAAACACTAAATTAGCTGTATACAAGACAGTGTTTAAACCAGTTTTTACTTATGGATCTGAGAGCTAGGTTAGAAATAAAACAGTTGATCAAATTCTCTAGTCTTTGATATGAGAATTCTCAGAAAGATTAAGGGAGTGAATAAATGGTATCAATGAGAATATCACGTTAAAAATAAGGATATTAGGAAAGAACTTGTCATTGTTAGCATTCAGGAATGTGTTAGCAGGACTAATCTCAGGTGGTATGGCCACTTATACAGAATGGGAGGGGAAAGATTAGCTAAACAAGTGTTCTTTGCCAGGCTGTCAGGAAAAGGACCCAGAGGAAAACCAAGATCTAGTAGACTCATACAGTAAAAAGTGCCTTAGTACACAGAAATATAAGATATGATACTGTTGGAATCCTGACAGATAACAGATTAATTTGGAGGAAAACTGTTGATCAAAAGTTAGTAATATGCAGTACTATCATAATATCCTGAATAACCCCTAAGGGTACATATCAGATATTTGATGATGATAAGATTTGGGTAGCACTGGGGTGGGATGGGATTTATGAATGTATCAGCCCACGTGAGTGGGATTTTATAGACTGTGAAAGAAAATTTACAATTAGGAAGGTTTGTTACTGATGTGTCCAGGTAGGATAGATTAATGTTAGTTTCTTTATTGTGGTGAAAGGGGAAGAGCATGTGTCTGGACCAGGTGAGTGATAGAATATGATAGAATACATACGTTATTAAAGAGATTTTACAAAACAGATGCAGAAGAAGTTTTTCAATACACTGGCAAGACCACTAAAAATTGAATAGTGTAGTCAATAATAACTTGAGAACTATATTTATCACTTGGAGAATGTAAATGAGTGCCCTGTCAGTGATTCAATTTAAGAAGAAACATAACAGGCAATGTATGAGTTTGTGAAGGCCTCCCAAGATGATTCTTAGAACTCTGTAGAGATGCGTATATCAGAATAATTTATCAAAAACTCTATACAAATGTAATCAATTCTTTCATTTGTGATGGAATATGCTACATTCAATTCTTATCAAATTCACATTATAGCTTATGTTTGTTTACATAAGCATGCAAAAAAAAAAATCATTTTCATAGAAGGGCCATAGTTTCCCTGTCATAGGTTTAAAACACTGATTTTGTATGTTTGGTAGTAGTGATTATTCTTTTCATAGTATATATTTTTCATATACAAATTTTGTTGTTCAACTTCTGAAGACAGTAGAAGAAGAAGGTAACTGAATACATAAACTATTGCAACATCAAGATACTGTAAATAGTATTAATAAAAAAATATTATACAATTCTTACTACATGGAAGTTTACAAATTTCCATATCTCAATATTTTCATTGATAAGAAAATTATCTAACCTTTCCTTGTGCATCAACAGGCGCATCTTTCTGTAGTAACAGCCTTGCAACCTTAATATTTCCATATTTTGCAGCTAAATGAAGTGGCGAAAATCCTTTCTAAATGAAAGAACATGTTTTTTTTTAATCATTTTATTAAAAAAGTCATTAAAGTAATTAATAATTGATGAAAATCACTAATATACAGTCTTTGCGAATTGTGCTCCATTTTTTTTTTCTCAGTAACACAAGTGTTGTTTAGAAGTTCTGCTTTAGAGTTTCATGTTACATATCGTGTTATTTTTGAGTTACCGAGAACGCGTGGTGACAGTCGGGAGTATTGGCAGCAGAAGAAAACATAAGTTATTCGCTATTTGGTATAGATGAATATAGCATTTATATATATATATATATATATATGTATATATACATTTAGCGTTTATATATATATATAATACAGTGTTTATTTAGCTTTTATATATAATTACTTTAGTAAACGATTATTTTAGTTAAATTAAGGGGATATTAAATCCCGCATAGCTTATTAGCTCTTTATACTTAAGATTATTTTAGTAGTTCTTCGGCAGTAAGGAATGATGGCAGATTCAGCTGCAGTCGCAAAAATGGCAGAGGACTTGGCATGATGCCAAGTTCTCTGCCATTTAAGAACTCCATTATAAGTAATATAATAAGGGACTTTGTGGCATGCAGTACTTGCGGCATGTATTCGTCTCGAGAGTTGGATATGTGGCTGGTGAGAGAGGGGGGGAGTGCGTGTGTGCACGAAATGCAGGCAATGGGAGGAAATAAATGAAATAGATATATCAATAACTGACCTAGTTGCTGCAGGAATGGGAAATGAATATTGGAAGACGAGTAGTGTGACAGGAGAGAATGAAGAAAAAAACATGAATGAGAAAATAATAGTCGATAGTGTGGAGGGCGTAAGTGACTATGAACGTTTCGGAGATGGTTTTGTTTGGGAGAGTGAATTTCGATTTAGAATGACTGACTTGCAGAGGGAGATAGATGGGCTGAAAGAGGAGATGGAATGTCTTGTGAATGAGACGAGAAGTATGGAAGATGAGATGAGGAGAATGGAAGAGATAAATGCAAGGCGAATCAGAGTAGGAGAGAGGGGGAGTTTTGGGAAGGATAGGAGAGGAGAGCATTTTGGGAATGCTAGAAGAGGAGAGAATGGAAACAGTAGGAGAGAGGGAAGGAGAGAAAGAGGTATGGGAATGCTAGACGGGAGAATAGAAACAGTACAAGAGGGGAATGAGAGAGAGAGGGATATGGGAATGCTAGAAGAGGAGAGAATAGGAGCAGCAGAGGAGATGTATGGGAATGATAGAAGAGGAGAGAATGGGAATAGTAGAAGAGAAGGAATGAGAGAGAGTTATGGGGGTGATGGAGGAGGAGAGAATGGAAACAGTAGGAGAGAGGGAATGGTGAGAGGTGTAATGTATGGTGGCTCAATGATCCGTGGTGTGCAAGATAGGATGTGTGAGCAGTGTTTGCCTAGAGAAACAATAGAGAATGTGGCTATGGCAATTAAGAGGGGCGAAAGGATGGATGAGATGATTGTGATGGTGGGCACGAATGACTTGAGAGGCAGTGTAAATCAGGTGGCGAGAGATCTGAGATTCTTGCTTGAAGTTGTGCAAAAGAAAACGCAGAGAGGGAAGATTGTGTGTGTGTGTGTTGCCCAGGTATGATAGTGATGAACTGAGCAGAAGAGCAGCAATACTCAATCACATAATAGTCAGAATGTGTGCAAAGAGAAGGTTGGAATACGTGGATGCTTGGAGGGCATTTGAAGACAGAAGGGAACTGTATGCTACAGACTGCTTGCATTTGAATGAGGAAGGACAAAGGCATCTGGAAAGATTGTTGTTTACTGAACGAGTCAGTGTGTCAAAGCAGGGCAACTAGAATTCCCAGGGTGGATGGTAGCAGGGATGGCCTCTTGTGGGAATGAGTGCTTTGGGGGAAGGGGGACGATGTCTGGAAACATTGAGCTCAGGGGGGTTTGAATTATGGGTTTGGAGACGCTTGCTAAGAATACCATGGACTGCAAAGCAAACCAATAAATCAGTGATAGACAGAATAAAGCCAGATTGCTACTTCAAGCTATGATCATCAAGCAAAAATTGTCATACTTCGGACATATTATGCGAGCAAATGACAGTCTGGAAAAGATGATGATGCTTGCTAAAGTTGATGGAAGCAGGAGAAGAGGAAGACCAAGAATTAGATGGGTGGATGGAGTTAAAGAAGCAAATGGAGTGTGCTTGGAGGATCTGAAAGACATGGTCAGGGACAGATCGGAATGGAGAGTGTATGCTCGTGGAGTTGCCAGGAGTCGGAAATAACTCGATGGATCATAACACACACACACCATTAGCATAGTGCTCCCAATTCTAGCAATTTAATTCCAATTCTTTAATGGGGTGAGAGAATTCATCTATATTAATCTTTATCTCATACCACTTAGTTTCAAATGCATTGCCTCAAGTTACACTGCTCCTACCTTCCTCATGTAAGTTCTACTGTTATTTAAATTCTTCTGCTGTCATCAAATAATATCTATCACTCTCTCTCTCTCTCTCTTTCTCTGTGCATTACCTGAAAATACACTATCCTTTATATCCTCTCCCTTTAACTATTACCCAATACACATAACTTCTGGCAAATTGAACTAACCAATGATGAAAACTCAAACTTTATTCATGATGCTTCTGGCATTTTTTTAATGTGAATTCCACCACAAAGGCTGTAAACTTGCAACCTCACAATTTAGAATAGTGTTAGATAATCAAGAAACACTATTCTGTAGACACATAGCAATTTTTTTTTCAAGACACTTAGTGCCTCTAAATAAGCAAGACGATGCTCTCACACTGAGTAACAAAATGGTCCATCACATAATGGCATTCATAAACATCCATCCTACTGTGGGTTTAAATGCCAGCCTATTAGTTGGAAAACAGATATGTTAATCATTTTGTCGAACCAGGTCAGGTGTGTACACAGATTGCAATATCTCTTTAGGCCTGCATATACACTTGGATCCGTTAATGACTGCTCCATGGTTCAAGACCTCAAACTATATTCAGCATTCTTTCAATATTCCCACAACTGTACTCACTTGCATCACTGGTGTTTCCATGCATGCTCTCTGTTTTGATCCAAGCAGTCCTAGTTTCTCTGATTGTGCACATTAGCGCTCTCTCTCTCTCTCTCTCTCACACACACACACACACACACACACACACACACATACACCAGCATTTATCCCAATTACCCAACTCTAAATCTATTAAATGATGGTACAACATGAGAAAATTTCATGCTGGCTGGGCATTGCCTGCTTAAACAAGGCCCCATTGTTTTGACCAGAGAACCAGGGTGAACAGCAAAAAGAGCTACTGGAATAAATCCTGAAAGAAACCCCAGCTTGTCACCAGAGTTCAAGATCAGCACTATCAACATAAGAAGCCTGAACGGCAAAGAAATGGAGCTAGCTGAGGAACTGGATAAATACCAGATCAACATAATAGGAGTAACTGAAACAAAAAAGACAAAATCTAGTGAGATTTTTCTGAGCAATAAATACAAAATGTTATATTCAGGCAATTTATTTATTCTTATGGCAAAAGTAGCTACAAGTCAATGTTCAGACCAGAAAGTCAATCCAGGGCCTTATCTGTCACTGTGTGGATTTCCTGGAGGCCAACACCATGAAATTGGCATCATAGGCAGTCATTCACAATATGAGTGATCGTCTGGGCCACAGGGGAACAGTCACAATAAGGGTGGTCTGATAGTCTCTATTCATGTAGTAGGTAGCCAGCTCTGCCCTGTTTAGTTCATCCTGTTGATAGATGACCAAATCGTCCTAGGAAGGGCACCAGGCTGAGGAACATAGGGATCTTCAAGCAGGAAACCATTTGTTGGAAGATTGTTCTCTCCACATGTCAGGTGCTGATGGTAAGGCAGCTGAAGAGAGTTCATCCATGGACCAGAAAGGGTTTCATGATTTATGGCAATTACTAAGTGGATTTATGACAGTCTGGTGCAGGGGCAGGGACAGGAACAGGTTGCTCATTACTTTATCTTCAGGCAATGACAATCAGGGAAAAGAAAGTGTAGCTATAGTATTTACACAAAATACGAGGCTAATCTCCTCGAATGGCAAGCAATATCAAGTAGAGTGATATGGGCAAATATCAGAATGAGGAATTGGAAAATGAGACTTATTTAGACAATGAAAAAGGAAAAGTTGGTCCTTGTTGGGGATCTAAATAGCAGAGTAGGAAATGATTGACAGACATACAAAAATATTTTGGGAAAATTTGGAGAAAAGAGCAAAGCTAATAATAAAGGCAAATATTGGATTTCTGCTCAGGACATGGACTGGTTATTACTAACACAATGTTCCAACATAAAAATGTGCATAAATTTACATGGAGAGAAGAGGCAAGGAATAAGAAAAGTCTCATTGACTATGTTACTGTTGATAGTAATGTTTTCCAGCTGGTGCAGGACAGTAGAGTGTATAGAGGATTTAAAATTGGAAGTGATCACCATTTAGTCTTGAGCAGGAAAAAATTGAATCTCGTGCCAAAAACAACATGTAACAAAGTTTTACAGCATATAAAAGTTGAGCAGCTGTCAGATGTGAGCTGAAGACTAAAATACACAAACATTATTCAAGAAAAATTGAAAGAGTTTGAGAACAGGAACCAAACCTGGAGAGTCAGTGACAAATCATGAATGATTGACTCAGCCAGAGCAGCATGTGGTGAAGTTGTCTGCAAGGATAGAAAAATCAGAACTCCATGGTAGACACAGGAAGTTAAAGGCAGTGAAGGAAAAGAAGAAAGCATATCAAAAGTTCCTGGCAAATAAGTCAGCTTGTGCTCTTAGAGAATATAGAGACAAATGTAAGAAAGCTAAACAGTGTGTAAAACTGGCTAAACAAAAGTCATGGGAGGACTTTGGAAAGAGCATAGAAAATAAATATCAAGAAGGTGGCAAGTTATTCTGAAGGTTGTTGAAGAAGCTCAGAAATAGAGGAAAGAGTGCTGTAAAAGGAGTTAGAGATGATAAAGGTGACATGAAAACGGGAGCAAAAGATATCGTCGAAGTATGTAGTAATTACTTCGAAAAATTGCTAAATGAAACATGCAGTGATGACAGCACAGAAGTAAAAAACACTCAAGAGACATGCAATCAGGAATACATATCCATGTTTGAAGAAGAAAAAGCCATCTAAAGCCTGAAATGTGGAAAGGCAGCAGGAGTAGATGATATTTGACCAGATATGCTGGAGTATAGAGGAATAAAAGTCTTGCAGTGGCTGCACTGCATAATTCAGGACTGGACAGAGGGATGAATTCCAGATGATTGGCGTAGAGCTCTCATAGTACCCATATATAAAAAGGGAAATAAAACAATATGAAAATTACAGAGGTATTTCCCTACTGAATGTTCTTGGTAAGATTTATTCAAGTATACTTGAGAAACGGTAGAGAGTGATTGTGGAACAGAAGTTTGGTTAAGAACAAGCTGGATTCAGGCCAAAAACTGTCAGGATCAAATTATTATTATTATTATTATTATTATTATTATTATTACCCAAGACCTCATGGAGTCAAAGACTCATCTGGGAGGTCCTTTTATCACACACATATTTCATCATACCGTGTCTTAAACACACTCAAACTCCTTGCAGACACCACACTCTCAGGCAAGGCAAGCCAATCATTCACAACTCTGCACGAAAAAAAACTGGCTCTCACTCCTCCTACTCACACTGTCTTTATACAGTTTCCAGGGATGACCTCTGATTCTCCCCTGATCTCCCACTATTCTCTGTAGAACTTCTCCACCATTGATCTTATA
This sequence comes from Typopeltis vanoorti, assembly GCF_054136105.1. Classification (NCBI taxonomy): domain Eukaryota; kingdom Metazoa; phylum Arthropoda; class Arachnida; order Uropygi; family Thelyphonidae; genus Typopeltis; species Typopeltis vanoorti. The sequence continues at coordinate 105,509,410 of NC_143556.1, read as the reverse complement.
ACAACCCCTTACCAACTTGTAGGTCTCTATCATATCTCCTATCTTTCTCCTCTCCAACAGACTCTGCAAATTACATCTTCTCAATCTTTCCTCATACTCAACATTCCAGAGGTCAGAAACTACCTCAGTCAGTCGACTTTGGACCCCTTCCAACATCTCTTCAACCTTCTGAAAACCTGGTGACCAAATCCGGGCACAATAGTCCCTGTGTGGCCTAATCAAAGCCTTATACAACGGAACAAGAATCTCCCTATTTCTACACGTCAGTGTCCTCCGCATCATTCCCAGATGCCTTTGTGTTGTCTTCACAATTTTGGTGATGTGTCCCCTAAATTTTAGATCCTTATCCACTATCACCCCCAGATCTCTTATTTCCACTACCTCCAACAATATATTCTCACTGAGCATAAATTCTGCATCCCATATTTCTTTTCCAAATTTTAAAACCATACATTTTCCAACATTAAACTCACATCCCCATTTCTGTGCCCAATCACTCAATTTATTCAAGTCTTCTTGCAGGGCCACAACATCTTCACTACTCTTTATGGTTCGTCCCAACTTTGCATCATCTGCAAACAACTGAATATCTCCAATAAAATCTTTGCCAATATCATTAATATACAAGTTAAACAGTAATGGCCCTAAAACAGACCCCTGAGGCATTCCACTAGTGACTTTCCTTTTCCTGGATATCGCACCCCCCATACACAACTTGTTGATATCTATCAGATAGCCAGTCTCCAATCCAGTGCACTAATCTAATATCCAACCCCATCTGCTCTAGCTTGACTGTCAACTTATCATGAGGTAATCTATCAAATGTCTTTGCAAAATCCAAGTATATTACTGTGTATCCTTCTCCTCTGTCCAAGGAAGCAGTCACTTTATTGTAATAAGTAAGTAGATTACTAAAACATGACCTCCCTTTACCAAATCGACGCTGTCCATGAAAGATAATACCGTTGATGTCAACCCAATTCTGAATCCTAGTTCTCACAAACTTCTCCAACAACTTAACCACAACACCTGACACACAGGCAGGCCTATAGTTTGATGCTTGAGTTCAATCACCTCCTTTATGAAGTGGCACAATCTTGCCCTCCTTCCACTGCTTAGGAACTTGACCGAGTGCAAGACTCGTATTAAAAAATTATGTCAAGACAGGTGTCAACTCCCTGGCACATTCCTTCAGAATACATGGTGATATATTATCAAGTCCCACAGCCTTATTTACATCTAGTTTACTCAACTCCCCCCAAACACCTCTTGCTCACTTACAGTCAGTCTCTCCTCCCCATTATCAACTGCTCTCAATCCATCCATGAAGTCACATTCACAAGAGTTAAAGATCTTTATGAACTGCTCATTAAGTATCTCCACCACACATTCTGCAACAGCTGTCTTTATACCATTTTCTCCAATCAATGTCATCTTTCCATAATCATTCTTTCTTTTGCTAGCTACATATTGAAAGAACTCCCTATGATTCTTTTTGGCTTCATTAGCTAACTGCTGTTCATACCTCTCTTTAGCTACTCTCACTAACCAAGTCACCCTCCTTGCCTGGTCTATGTAGACCTCATGAAATTGGTTATTTCCACTTCTCTTATGCTGCCTCCACAATGCCCTTTTTCTCTGTATCACATGCTTAATCTCTTTATTCATCCATCTTTATTCATCCAAATTTTCACGTTACAACAAATAGCTGAGAAATCATGGGAATATAAGAAAGATCTGTATTTAAGTTTTGTAGATCTGGAAACGGCATATGCCAAGAGAGAAGCTGTTCAAAGTGCTACACTTGTATGGTGTCAGTGGAGCATATCAAGGAATATATAGTCTTTATTTGAGTTATAAGTCAGCAGTTAAAAATTGAAGGAAGTACAGGAAGATGGTTTTATGTTAAATCTGGTGTCAGACAAGGATGGACATTATCCCCTCTGTTATTTGTTATCTATATGGATCACATTATGAAGGAAAGTAGTATTAAACCCGATTTCAAAATTAGATATGTTAATCTTGGCTCTTTACTCTATGCAGATGATGGTATACTTCTAAATAAATCTGCTACAAGTCTGCAAGATTCCCTGATAAATTAAATAACTCTTGTAATAGATTTGGTATGAAGGTCAGCAATAACAAGACAAAGAGAATGAAAATAGGCAGAAGCATTGAAAATATCAACTGCATTCTGAATGGAGAACCTACATAACAAGTAAAACATTTCACCTAATTAGGCATGATTTTTAGGGAAGATAGTAAATTAAATGTGGAAATAGACAACAAAATCAACAAATTTGGTATGGTAAGAAGACAACTGAAGAAATTTATATGGAATAAGAGAGAAATTAGTCAAATCACTAAATTAGCTATATACAAGACAATGTTCAAACTAATTTTAACTTATGGATCTGAGAGAGCTGGGTTAGAAATAAAACACTTGACCAAAGACTAGAGACCACAGATATGAGAGTCCTGAGAAAGATTAGAGGGGTGAACCGATGGCATCAGTGTCAATGTCCTATTAAACGAGGGTATTAAGAAAGAAATTAATATTGTTAGTATTCAGGAATGTGTTAGCCGAGCTAATGTGAGGTAGTATGGTCACTTAAACAGAATGGGAGAGGTGAGGTTAGCAAAACAAGTGTTCTTTGCTAGGTTGGCAGAAAAAAAAACCAGAGGAAGACCAAGATATAGGTGGATTGATGCAGTAAAAAGTTCCTTAGAAGATAGAAATATAAGATCTAATAATGTTGAAGTCTTGAACAGGTAACAGATTGATTTTGAGGAAAATTGTAGACAAAGTTAGTAATGGAGTAAGTTTCTCATGTGGTACTATCATATCCTGTACACCCCCCCCCCTTGAGAGTACATATCAGAAATTTGATGAGGATGATGAAATCCATTACAATGCAGGCAGTAATTCATACATAAGTCTTTTCATCCATAAAAGTCACTACATGTGTGAAATATTGCACATTCCTCCTGCACACAGTTTATGCATTATTATTTGCTATCATCCGAGGTGCAAAAATTAAGGATGTTAGTAAGGCTGATAGTATATGCAGAAAGGAGAAGTGAAAAAAATTATTGTTATGGGAAGAGCAAATTATTTGAAAGGCAAGAAATATGCAATGAGAGAAGATATGAAAGAGTTGCTGAAAGAAGCAAAAATGAAGAGTAAGGAAGTAAAAAGTTGTGAATATGCTGACTCAGAATGATAGAACAGAATTGAAAAGAAGGGCCATGATTGCTAAGGAGAAAATTATGCAAGAGGAATGGTGAGCAGTTTATTGACGTATGGAGCAAATCTGATGGATGAAAGAACTTATATATTCCTGAGGTACTACATTTAAATCATTTTGGAGTTAGATGTTTGGAGAAATTGTTATTCAGTGAGAGTTTGGAAGTGCAAAACCAGGGAAAATGAAATATTAGGGGGAATGCAATTAAGCATGTGCCTGGCCAACCCTGTGATAAATGCGTGAAACGATTATGTAATGCTGAATGTGATTTCACATTTTTCCAATTTAAATGTGTTGGTAATGAGATTACACGAGTAATTGAGGATACAAGGGGATGTTGAAATGCATGTACTTTAATGCAAGACGTATCAGGATTAAGGGAGAGGAGTTTTGGCATTAGCACTACATGGCTAAAAATTATAGGCATCAATGAGACCCAGATGACAGAAAATGGTCAGGATACAATGTAAATGGTACTGTATTTTCAAGGAGGTTATAGAAAATAGGACAGGAGAGGGGGTATAGGGGATGATAGCTGAAGAATTACATAAACCACAGTTAGAAATAAAATAGAATTTTAGGTTTTGGGGGAGATGGATCATTTGAGGCTGTATGGTATGAGATAGAGGCCAACAGGACATATGATATTGTTGGATGTTGCTACAGACCAGAGAGTCCAGAGGAAGATGTCATTTATCAACAAATTACCACATTTAGTGCAGGCCAAACGATTATTATGGGAGACTTCAACTAAGGGGATATAGTGTGGAGGGAGAAAATGGAACATGGGAAGATGGAAATGTAATTTATACAGTTAATAAGGAATAAAGAGAGAGAGAGAGAGAGAGAGAGAATGATAGCAAAATGATAGCAAAAAAACGATGCAAGATTTGAAGGCCGAATTGGGAGATGAGGGAAGAGATTAAACGGATGTCTCATTTCTCGAAATTAAAAGTGAAATTAAGAGAATTGTAGATATGCATGGAAGAGTGAAGCAGAAGATAATGAATTATGTCGGTATGAAAGACCCATGAATGATAATGTATGGGGATTCATTTCTAGAGGCATGGCAAACGAGAAGATACACAAGGTTTGTTTTCCTAGAGTTAAAATAAAAAGGGTGACTGAGGTGTTGGATATGAAGAGAAAGCGAGCAAGAGAGTTAGGAGTGGTAAAAATGACAAATGACTTGACCGAGAACAAGGAAAACATAAGGATATCAAGAGGTTCTTGAGAAGGATAGAAGAAAATAGTGTGATAGGAAATGTAGTCAGTGTCTTGCATGGGGTATGATAGAGATGAGATGAGGCAGAGAGCCAAGACTATAAATGATATATTATCATTATCATTATTATTATTATTAACCTAAGATCTTATGGAGTTAAAACCACATCTAGGAGGTCCCTTTGTCATACACGCAGCTCATTATACCATGCCTTAACCATATTCATATTCTCTGCAAACACCACTCTCTAAGGCAAGGCATTCCAGTCATTCAAAACATTACATCTCACTCCCTTGTTCACATACACCTTATACTGCTTCCAGGGATGACCTGTTGCTCTCCCCTGATCTCCCACCATTTTATGAAAAACCACTTCAACAATGCACCTATAACAATCCCTTGCCAACTTGTACGTCTATATCATATCACCTCTTCCTCCTATCCACTATACTTTGTAAATTGTATCTTCTCAATCTTTCCACATATTCAATATTCCAGATATCAGAAACTACCTTACTCAGCCACCTCTGGACCTATTCCAACATCTGTTGATCCTTTTGAAAACCCATCAAATCTGTGCATAGTAATCCATGCATGTCCTGATCAGGGCCTTATACAATGGAACAAGAACCTCCTCATTTCTACAAGTCACTGTACTCGACTTCATTCCCAGAATACTTGTTTATCTCACAATTTTGGCAATGTGTCCTCTAAATTTTAGATCAGTATCTTCCATCACCACAAGATCTCTTAATTCTTCCACCTCCAACAATATATCCCCACCAAGCATAAATTCTACTTCCCATCTTTGTTTCCAAAATTTTAAAACCTTACATTTTGCAAAATTCAATTGCCATCCCCACTACCATACCAATTCACTCAATCTATTCAAGTCTTCTTGAAAGACCACAACATCTGCTCTATTTTTCATAGTTCGTCACAATTGCATCATCTGCATATCACCATCCAAATCTTCCCCAATATCATTAATATACAGGTTAAACAGCAATGACCCTAAAACAGACTCCTTAGGCACACCGCCAGTAACATTCCTCTTCTGGGATATTGCTCTCCCTCATGTAACTTGTTGATAACTATCAGATAGCCAATCTCTGAACCAATGCACTAGTCTAATATCCAACACCAATTGCTCTAGTTTGACTATCAACTAATCAGGTGGTAATCTATCAAAAGCCTTTGCAAAATCTATTGTATATCCATCTCTTATTGTAATAAGTAACTAGATTACTAAAACATGACCTCCCTCCCTTTAGCAAATCCATTCTGTCCATCAAAGATAATACCATTGTTTTCAACTCAATTCTGGATGCTCTCCAACATTTTAACCACAACACCTGACACACAGATAGGCCTAATAATTTGATGCCTGAGTTCTATCACCTCCCTTATGAAGTGGCACAATCTTGTCCTACTTCCACTCCTTTGGAACTCAACCTAATGTAAGACTCATATTAAACGAATATGTCAAATCAGATTCCAACTCCCTGGCACATTTCTTCAAAATAAGTGGTGATTTATATTATGAAGTCCCGCAGCCTTATTAATATTTATTTCTGGTATACAACACTTGGTAAATCTGGGTTTATCTTGAGACAAAAAAGTGCTTCTGGGTATAGTAGATGGACTGTTTGAATAATGAGAGGCTAGTATCCGAATGCTTTCAGTACTTCAAAGACCTTGCTCTACTCTCTCAAAAGCTTTTTTCCTTGTAAAGAATGATAAGCACTAATTTTTCATTCTGGCTGTTTGCGATGTGGATGAGATTCCTGATTAAATGTAGGCTATCATGTGCTGATCTTTCTGACACTGCATACGTTTAATAGCAGCCAATAACATCAGGTAGTGTGCGCTTTAGATGTGGAACCTTGATGTGGAGACCTCAAGCACTCCACATCAAGGTGATGTGGAGAGCTTGAGGGATGATTTAAATAGGCTGTCAGTGTGGGCAAAAGTAAATGAGTTAATAACAGTTTAATGTGGAAAAATCCAAAGTTATGCATTTTGGGAAAAATAGATACAAGCTGTGTATCATATTGATGGCACTGTATTCCAGGAAATTGATGAAGCTAAACATTTAGTGGTGTTGGTAGACAGAGAGATAAAGTTTAGAGGATATAATGCTAAGGTAGCTGCTATTGAAGAATATATTATTATTATTATTCAGACCTCCATGGAGTCAAAAGACTCATTGTGGGAGGTCCTTCCTAAGAAACACAGTCTATCAAGATTCATCGAGGGGAGGTCCCCCCCTAAGAAACACAAAATCTATCATACCACTCCTTGAACTCATTGACTGTTCTCGCTCTCATCACACCATCAGGCAATGCATTCCATGGTTCAACCACCCTCCATGCAAAGAAACCACTCCTCACCCTCTTGTTCACAGTTTCCTTTCGTAACTTCCAGGGATGGCCTCTTGTCATCACTCCTTCCCGTTGTTCAACCAAGCGAAACAACTCCCAAGTGTCAACCCTGTAAAGTCTCAATCATATCACCTCTCCTTCTTCTATCCACCAAACTCCGCAGTCCACATTCCCTCAGCCGATCCTCATAACTATCATTGTACAGTCCTGAAACCATCTTTGTTATCTGCCTTTGTACCCTTTCCACAGTTAATTTATCCCCTTCAAATCCTGGGGACCAAATCTGAGAACAATAGTCCAAGTGTGGTCTGATCAGGGTCTTATACAACGGAATGATAACCCTCTTATTTCTGCAGGTCAGTGTCCTTCTCATTATTGCAGCAATCCTCTGTGTTACCTTCACCACTTTTGCAATATGTCCCCTAAATTTCAGGTTTCTATCAATCATCAATCCCAGATCTCGTCTCCCCTACTTCCTCCAGTATAACTGCTCCCACTGAGTATGCAGTGTCCCATCGATGTTTCCCAAACCTCAAGACCTTACATTTTGCTGCATTAAAATGACACCCCCATTCATTTGCCCATCTATCTAGCTTATTCAAATCTTCTTTATAGGGCTGCTGCATCTGCACTATTACTAATAATCCTTCCCAGCTTCGCATCATCTGAAAACAACTGAATATCCCCTTGCAATCCACTGACAATGTCATTGATATAAAGGTTAAACAATATAGGTCCCAGCAGAGGGTTACAAGTGGGGTCCCAGTGGGACTCCACTTGTAATCCTCTACTTCCTTGAAACTGCCCCACCATACACAACTCTCTGATACCTATCGGACAGCCAATCCTAAATCCAGTTGACCAATCTGACATCCAGACCCATGTGCTGCAACTTAAATACAACTTATTATGTCGCACCCTGTCAAATGTCTTCGCTAAGTGTAAGAAAATGGCAGTATATGCCTTACCCTCATCTAATGCTCTTGTAACTTTATTATAAAAGGCTAGTATATTGCTAAAACAAGAGCCCCCTTTCACAAATCCATGTTGACTCTCACAGATAACATTACCCTCATCTGCCCAATGCTGTATACGGTCCTTCACTACTTTCTCCAAGATCTTACTAACTACTGATGACACACAAACTGGCCTATAATTAGACACTTCCAGTCTGCTACCGCCCTTATGCAATGGCACTACCTTGCTTCCATTCCATGGGCACCTTCCCCGTAGCCAGACTTTCATTGAGCCAGGTCAAAGGCACGGTCAGTTCCCTAGCACATTCTCTCAAAACTCGTGGTGAAATACCATCCAGTCCCACAGCTTTACTGACATCCAAAGTACTCAGTATTTGAAACACACTCTCCTCCTGTACCTCTAAACCTCGAACCTGCCCTATCCCTCTAGCATTAAAACTGACTTCTCCAGGATGAAATTCAGGATTAAATATTAACATGTAAAAATAAGGAGGTTGTTATTCCTCTTTATAAGTCCTTGATACACCCACATCTGGATTACTGAGCTCAAATCTGGCCCATTCTTGGTTTTTTGGAAATGAGGAAGCAGCGGATAGGATTCAGAGGCGAGTGACCAAGATGGTGAGTGGTCTGTGGAATGTTTCCTATGAGGATAGATTGAAGGTGTGTGAATTGCAGAAGTTGGTTGATAGGAGGAAAATAGATTATATGAATGAAACATTTAAATTGCTTAAAGGGTTTTATATGTTTGATACAGGGGAAATGTTTCAGCACTTGGCTAGAGGACCAGAACAGGAGATCACCCCTGGAAGTGGAATAAAGGTGTGGTTAGTAGGGGTGCAAGGATTAGATTTTTTGCTTGGAGAGTTGTGAATGAGTGGAACAGGTTGCCAGAGTCAGTTGTGAATGCTTGTCTGTTAATGGGTTCAAGGAGTATAATAGATTGTGTGGATAGATTGGGTCTCCCATGATCAGCCTTTGTAGTGCTCACAAAATAATAATAACATAATATATATTAAGTATAAAAATAATATAATTTAAAAATTAATTACAATTTAAATTTAGTTCAATTACGAATCAAAAATTTTCATCACCTTGGTAGCTGCTGTAAGAGATGCTCCATGATCCAAAAGAACCGATGCAACTTCTTCTTGACCCTCTTTAGCTGCAATGTGTAATGGGGTATACATATCTTTGGTTGTAGCATCTACAGATGCTCCATGTTGTAACAAAAGACTTACAATATCTACATTTCCTAACCTGGCTGCTATGTGCAAAGGTGTCTGCTCTTCCTACAAAGTTAGCAATATAAAATAAGTAACATTTGTCAAATTTATTTATTTATTGAACTGTTATACAAGTTATTTATATCACTATAAATAAATTACTTATCTAGAGATTCAAAATATTTTCAGAATATGGAAATAATTCAGAGATTAAGGTGGTTTCTGGTTTCTTGATTGCTGTGTATGTAGTGAGTGAGTGAGTGAGTGTGTGTGTGTGTGTGTGTGAGAGAGAGAGAGAGAGAGAGAGAGAGAGAGAGAGAGAGAGAGAGAGAGAGAGAGAGAGACTAAGGAAATACAGTTTGCAAAGCTTTTTGCTACTTGTATATGGGAAATATATGATTTCTGAAGTAATTCAATTTTGGTATCTCTTCTGGATCTGGCTCCCAATGATGAGACATCCATAAAAGTTGAAACAGTCTGGGTTGTGACTCTTCCTGTAATGCTTAATTTAAAAAAAAAAAGTTTAATTTAACGAGTCTCTTGACTCCGTGGAAGTCTGATGGGAATAATAATGATCAAATCAGCTAAGAATGTTTAAAAAATTAAATGTTATTTGAAAACTGTATGAATAATGATCTGTCCCATAATGAATGCAAATATAAAAACAAAACAAAAAAAAAAGTAAAACTATATTATTACAGAATGCACTTCTATATGAATAGAAGAATTTCTATTCATATTTTGTACCTAATAGTCATCAAAAATGTAAGAAATCACTATATATATCTAATACAGAATGTAGAAACCTATTAGGTTTCAAACTCAATGTACAGTTCTCTTCATTCTGCAGTGCATGTGCTGCAATGAAGAACAGAGGTGAAAATAAACTGTGTCATCCAAAATAAATCTTGCAGTGTGATTTTTTTCAACTTCATTATGTTAACATGTTGAAGTTTACTTATCAATTTATATTTTTAAAATCAACAAATAGTTAAAGAAGAATTATGTGTCATGATTATTATATATTATTTTTTTAAATATAAACCCCACACAGGAGAGGCTGCAAAATCTACAGCAATTCAGTGTTTTGCATGTTAGTTAAGCAGTCGAGAAGAAGGAATTGATATATTTATTAAATTAACTAAAAGTTGTAATCCTTAAGAAAGCCCGAGTAGGAAAAATGATGATGATTTACAGTTTTTTAATAGAACAAGGAAAGCAAAGGTCATACTGCACCATATCAAAACTTATGGCAGTACACCAGGTATGGAAATCACAAAAATCCAAGCCTACAGCAGGATTTGAACCCATGACCTGTTGGTTGGAGAGCAAGTGTGCTACTTACTCGGCCAATCAGGCCAACTGAGTGGGGAAGATTGTTTAAAAACAAAGAGGTGGAAAGACGAGAATGAGTTGAATTGTCATGTTTGGAGCCAGATAGCAACCGGATGCTACCAAATATAGCTCACATATTTATGAGCCTGAAGGAAAGTAGAAGACTGGTGGTAGTGAGTTCAGAGGTGCCAATGAATGGGGGGGGGGGGGGATGTAGAAGACACATAAAACAAAAATAGACCATCATGAGAAAGTGACCGGAGAGTGAGTCAATGATAGAGGAATCACTAATTAGTTGCCTCCTTCTGGACAGCATAAAAATTATAGAGGTTTTTGTTGTACATCATCCTATATGAGAACAATATTCTATCGCAGGACAGATTTGGAATTTAGGAAACATAAGATGCATATCTTCATCAGAAGATAAAGACATTCATGTTTGGTATTATGGATGGTGTAAACAGAAGAGGTAGACCATACAGAGAATGGATAGATGACATAAAGGACTTGTGTATTGTGTAACACTGTGCACTGGATAAAGAAAGGTGGAAGAAGATAGTGAAGGAGGCATAAGACACCAACAGACAGTGTGCCCATGGTTCCTGATGATGATGCATAAGCGAGAAGTCATGAGAATTAATTATACCAGACAAGACACAAAAGTTAGCATGTGATGTATCTTCACAACTGAGCTATATGTAAATAGGGGCAGATGACTTCACATCAAACTGTCTTGTTTTGAATAATGCCAGAACATCTTCTTTTGGATGAACATATTGCTGTGCATTATGGGACGAGTCACTACCAAGACTGGTTTCAAGCTTTATAAAAGATACAGAGGATCTCCAAAAAGTATTACTAACCTCACCAAGTTATTATTATTATTAAGAGACACCATCAGGGAGTCAAACTCATCAAGGGAGGCCATACAATTCAATTCACACTAGCTGTCACACCTGTTCTTGAATTCATTCATGCTACTTGCACACACAACATACAACGGCAATCTATTCCAATCACTCACCATTCTATAAGAGAAAAATCTAACCCTCATCCCTTCTTAATAGCATTCATTCTCAACTTCCAAGGATACCCTCACGTCTTTGCCCCACCATCCATAAAATGAAAAATTCAATTACTTAAATTCTGTATAATCCTTTCAGAAGATTGTAACTCTCAATCATATTACCCCTCTTTCTCCTCTTTGCTAGTGTATATGCAGCCTATAATTCTCAATCTGTCTTCACAATCAATATATTCTACAATCTGGATATCATTTTAACACTCTCCTTTGCACTCTCTCTACTGTATCAAAATCAGCACAGAAACCAAGAGACAAGACATGTGCACAATAGTTCAAGTGAGTTCTTATCAAGGCCTTGTAATGAGGCAAAATGGCTTCCTTATTTTTACATGTCAAAGTTCATTTCGGCATTGCAATTATTCTCCAAACTGTATTTACAATTTTTTCTATATGACTCTTGAACTTTGACTTCCTGTTTACTAAAACTCCAAGATCTCTAGCCTGATCGGTTTCTTCTAGCATAATCCTACCAATATAATACAACATCAGATATCTAATCACACCAAATGCATGACTTTACATTTGCTGATACTGAACTGACATCCATTTTCCCCACACACAATTTATTATTATTATTATGTGACACCTCCAAGGAGCTGTCAACATCACTCAATCCAACTACAGTGAACTGCAATAATCATCATCATCATCTACATCAACGCCATTTAATGGCCACCACCACCTCTAGCCTATGCAAATCATTCTGCATTCCTGATTACTCTACCTAACTTTGCATCAGCAGCAAATAGCTGTATGTTAAATCCTTCGTAATGTCATTAATGTACAGATTCAATAACAGTGGACCTAGAACTGATCCTTGTTATACATCACTAGTTACCTTAAATCTTGCAGACTCACATCCCCTATATACCATTTTTGATATGTCAGTCAACATTCCTCTTATTCACGTTAATATTTTATAATCATCATCATCATCATCAAATTCCTGCCATGTACCCTCAAGGGGTGTACAGGATATGACAGTACTACATGAAAAAATTACATCATTACTAACTTCCTATCTACAATTTTCCTCCAAATCAGTCTGTTACTTGTCAAGACTCCAACATTATCAGATCTCATATTTCTATCGTCTAAGGCACTTTGTACCGTATCACTCCACCTATATCTTGGTCTTCCTCTGGGTCGTTTTTCTGCCAACCTGGCAGAGAACACTTGTTTTGCTAATCTTTCCTCTCCCATTCTATTTAAGTGACCATACCATCTGAGATTAGCTCTGCCAACACATTCCTGGATGCTGACAATGTCAAGTTCTTTCCTAATATCCTCATTTTTAATATGATATTGCCATTGATGCCATCTGTTCACGCCTCTAATCTTTCTCAGGACTCTCATATCTGCGGTCTCTAGTCTTTGGTCAAGTGTTTTACTTCTGACCCAGCTCTCAGATCCATAAGTTAAAACTGGTTTGAACACAGTCTTGTATACAGCTAATTTAGTGTTCCGACTAATTTCTTTCTTATTCCATATGAATTTATTCAATTGACTTCCCACCATACCAGCTTTGCTGATTCTGTTGTCTATTTCTATATTTAGTTTACCATCTTCAGTAAAAATTGTGCCTAAGTAGCTGAAATGTTTTACTTGTTCCACAGGTTCTCCATTCACAACACAGTTGACATTTTCAATGATTCTGCCTATTTTCATTGTCTTTGTCTTTTTATTGCTGACCTTCATACCATATCTATTACAACAGCTATTCAATTTAGTCAGAGAATCTTGCAGACTTGTAGCGGATTTATTTAGAAGTATAACATCATCCGCATAAAGCAAAGAGCTGACATTAACATCTCCAATTTTGATATCAGGTTTAATACCACATTCCTTCATAATGTGATCCATATAGATAATGAATAACAGAGGGGATAATGTACATCCTTGTCTCACACCAGATTTAACATTAAACCATCTTCCTGTACTTCCTTCAATTCTAACTGCTGACTCACAACTCAAATAAAGACTAAGTATTGCTTGATATAATGCCCCATTGACACCATATAACTGCAGCGTATTGAATAGCTTCTCTCTTGGCACCTTGTCATATGCCTTTTCCAAATCGACAAAACTTAAATACAGATCTTTGTTATATTCCCATGCTTTCTCGACTATTTGTCGTAAAGTGAAGATCTGATCCTGACAGCCTCTATTTGGCCTGAATCCAGCTTGTTCTTCACCAAGCTTTTCTTCCACAATTCTTCTCAACCATTTCTCAAGTATACTTGCATAGATCTTGCCAGGAACACTCAGTAGGGAAATACCTCTGTAATTCTCACATTCAGTTTTATTTCCCTTTTTATATATGGGTACTATGAGAGCTCTACTCCAATCATCGGGAATTCGTCCCTCTGTCCAGGCTTTCTGAACTATGCAGTGCAGCCACTGTAAGACTCTTATACCACCATACTTCAGCATTTCTGGTCAAATATCATCTACTCCTGCTGCCTTTCCACATTTCAAGCCTTTGATGGCTTTTTCTACTTCAAGTATGGATATGTATTCCTGACTGCATGCCTGGTCAGTGTTTTTTTATCACTGTGCTGTCATCACTGCTTGTTTCATTTAGCAGTTTTTCAAAGTAATTACTCCATACTTCAAGGATATCTTTTTCTCCTGTTTTCATTTCACCTTTATCATCTCTAATTCCTTTTACAGCACTCTTTCCTCCATTCCTAAGCTTCTTCAACAACCTCCAGAATATTTTGCCACCTTCTTGATATTTATTTTCTATATTCTTGCCAAAGTCCTCCCATGACTTTTGTTTAGCTAGTTTTACACACTGTTTAGCTTTCTTACATTTGTCTCTGTATTCTGTAAGAGTAAAAGCTGAGTTATTTGCCAGGAACTTTTGATATGCTTTCTTCTTTTCCTTCACTGCCTCTTTAACTTCCTGTGTCCACCAGGGAGTTCTGAATTTTTTATCCTTGCACACAACCTCACCACATGCCTCTCTGGCAGAATCAATCAATGTTTCCTTCAGAGTTTGCCACTGAATCTCCAAGGTTTGATTCCTGTTCTCAAACTCTTTCATTTTCTTTTCAATAATATTTCTGTATTTTAGTCTACAGTTCACATCTGAGAGCTGCTCAACTTTTATTCGCTTTAAAACTTTCTTACATGTTATTCTTTTCAATATGAAATTCAATTTTATCCTGCTCAAGACTAAATAGTGATCACTTCCAATTTCAAATCCTCTGTACACTCTGGTGTCCTGCACCAGGGAGAAAACATCACTATCAACAATAACATAGTCAATGAGACTTTTCTTATTCCTAGCCTCTTCTCTCCATGTGAATTTGTGCACATTTTTATGTTGGAACATGGTGTTAGTAATAACCAGTCCATGTCCTGAGCAGAAATCCAACAGATATTTGCCATTATTATTAGCTTTGCTCTTTTCTCCAAATTTTCCCAAAATATTTTTGTATGTCTCACAATCATTTCCTACTCTACTATTTAGATCCCCAACAAGGACCAACTTTTCCTTTTTCATTGTGTCAGTTGCTTTTTCTAAAGCCTCAAAAAATTCCTCCACTTCTACCTTAGTAGAACCTTCTGTGGGACCATAGGCACAAATAAGTCTCATTGTCCAGTTCCCCATTCTCATATTTGCCCACATTACTCTACTTGAGACTGACTGCCATTCAAGAAGATTAGCCTCGTATTTTGTGTTGAATACTATGGCTACTCCTTCTTTTCCTTGATTGTCATTGCCTGAATATAACATTTTGTATTTATTGCTCAGAAAGATCTCACCAGTTTTGGTCTTTTTTGTTTCAGTCACCCCTATTATGTCGATCTGGTACTTATCTAATTCCTCACTAGCTCCATTTCTTTGCCATTCAGGCTTCTTACGTTGATAGTACCGATCTTTAACACTGGTGATGTTGAGTTGGGGTTTGTTTTCAGATTTGTTCCAGTAGCTGACTTTTCGCTGTTCGCCCTGGTTCCCTGGCGAAAACAACGGGGGCCTTGTTTAACCGGGCGGCGCCCCAGCCGGCATGAAATTTTGTCATGCTATACCATCATTTTTTATTTTGGTTTAACCAATAAGAATACAATTTGGTCGGCTAAATCCCAAATTGCCAGCCCATCCTCGTTCGTTCAGTATCAAAGTAGATACCCAACAGGGTGCACCACGAGAAGGTGAGGATTGGACATTAGGTCAGAGCCCTGGTCGTTTCTCCGCATTCCTTTAAAGGCTATGTGGAGGTCTCCTCTCAGTTATACATATTTTATAATTCAAACCCATATTCTTCAATTTATGCAACAGCCTTTCATGCTGTATTCTGTCAAAAGCCATAGTAAAATCTAAAAGTATCATGGTGTATATATTCCGGTTTAACTTAGTGGTAACATTATTATAAAATAAGAGCAAGTTGCTAAATCTTCCCCACTCCTGAGTTACTGATTGGTCGATAGTTGATACTTTGCACCACCAATGTGCAAAGGGATTATCAGACATTCTTTCCAATCTTGTGGAATCTTCCCTGTTCAGAGACTCAAATTATATAGTCTGGTCAAAGGAATAGTCAGTTCAACTGAATACACATTTAGCATCTGTGCTGATATCCCATCAGTTCCTATCAAAGAATTCTTATTCAGTTTGTGCAAGAGCTCTAGTACTTCCTCCACATACACAAGTTTCCTCATAAAGTGAAGAGGTAGTGGTGAGTTCAATGTTGCATATACCATGTTGATAGCGTTTAGCAAAATGGCTACTCATTATTTGAAGAATCATTTCTGTGTCAGTCACCAGCCTACCATCTCCATTCAGTAGTTATTCTTTCAGATTCATTCTTTCTTTTATTTGCAGAATAAAGATATAATTCTTATAGGATGTCTTTAACTTGCAGAGTCAGTTGTTTTTCATACTCAGACTTAACTTTCCATACAACACTTTTCTCGCATGCTGCGAGAAAAGTGTTGTATGGAAAGTTTCTTTCGCACGACTGTTCTCGCATGCTGCCTTATAATTATTATAACTGACACCATCCTTATGCACAGGCAGCTTGCACATCATCTTTTTCTCATGAATCTCTTGCTTATTAGTTTACACATCCATTTCACTTCTACTCTATTTTTCGAACTCTAAGGACACATTCTGATATCGCAAAATTTACGAATTTTTTCAACACTTCCTATGTACTGTCAATATCCTTCCCATCCAACAACAGATACTACCAGTGCAGAACTCAGACTACGCCTAAGGTGGTCATAATTTCCTGCTTTGCTGTTCAGCATGCTACCTTTTTTGAATGGAACATTCATAAACTTTGTCTCTTCCAAGTGAGAACCACACGATCATTGTCACCAACAGGAGGCAGAGTAGTTACATCTTTAACTGAAACACCCTCTGACACTACAATCAGATCTAACACTCTTTAACAACCAATTTCTTCTGTCACATTCTGCTTGAGGAATTTGTCTCAAAACAGCTCAATAAATCCAGTTTCATTCTTCTCATGTGATTTCACAGCTACCCAATCAATGTTCAGATATTTAAAGTCCCTCATTATTATTATTAACCAAGACCTCATGGAGTCAAAGACTCATCTTGGAGGTCCTTTTATCACACACAGCTCATCATACCGTGCTTTCAACACATTCAAGCTCCCTGCAGACACCACACTCTGCAAAGGCATTCCAATCATTTACAACTCTGCACGAAAAAAACGCCTCTCACTCTCCTACTCACACCTTCTTTATACAGTTTCCATGGATGGCTTCTAGTTCTCCCCTGATTTCCCACTATTTTCTGTACAACTTCTCCAGCATTGATCCTATAACAACCCCTTACCAACTTGTAGGTCTCTATCATATCTCCCTCTTCTTCCTGTCCACCAGACTGTGCAAATTGCATCTCCTCAATCTTACCGCATACTCGACATTCCAGAGGTCAGAAACTACATTAGTTAGTCGCCTTTGGACCCTTTCCAACATCTCTTCATCCTTCTGAAAACCAGGTGACCAAATCTGGGCACAATAGTCCATGTGTGGCCTAATCAAAGCCTTATACAAAGAAACAAGAATCTCCCTACTTCTACACATCAGTGTTCCTCTGCATCATTCCCAGAAGCCTTTGTGTTGTCTTCACAATTTTAGCTATGTGTCCCCTAAATTTCAGATCCTTATCCGTGCCCAATCATTCAATTTATTCACGTCTTCCTGCAAGGTCACAACATCTTCACTACTCTTCATGGTCGTCCCAACTTTGTATCATCTGCAAACAACTGAATATCTCCATCCAAATCTTCACCTATATCATTAACATACAAGTTAAAGAGTAATGGCCCCAAAACAGATCCCTGAGGCACTCCGCTAGTGACATTCCATTTCCTTAACATCGCTCCACCATACACAACTTGTTGATACTTATCAGACAGCCAATCTCCAATCCAATGCACCAATCTAATATCTAACCCCATCAGCTCCAGTTTGACTATCAATTTATCATGAAGTATTTTATCAAAAACTTTGCAAAATCCAAGTATATCACTGTGTATCCTTCTCCTCTGTCCAAGGAAGCAGTCACTTTATTGTAATAAGTAAGCAGATTACTAAAACATGACCTCCCTTTAGCAAATCCATGCTGCCCATCAAAGATGATACCATTGTTGTCAATCCAACTCTATTTCCTAGTTCTCACAAGCTTTTCCAACAACTTAACCACAACACCTGATACACAGATAGGCCTATAGTTTAATGCTTGAGTTTGATCATCTCCTTTATGAAGTGGCACAATCTTGCCCTCCTTCCACTCCTTAGGGACTTGACTGAGTGCAAGACTCATATTGAAAAAAATATGTCAAGACAGGTGTCAACTCCCTGGCACATTCCTTCAGAATATGTGGCGATATATTATCAAGTCATATTATTCAATTTACAATTATATTATATTATACAGGTCATATTATACATATTATACAAGTCATATAAGATATATTATCAGCCTTATTAACATCTAGTTTACTCAACTCCCAATACACCTCTTGCTCACTTACAGTCAGTTTCTCCTCCCCATCATCTACTGCTCTCGATCTCTCCATGAAGTCACATTCACAAGATTGAAAGACCTGTATGAACTGCTCATTAAGTATCTCCACCACACATTCCACAACAGCGGTCTTTATACCATTTTCTCCAATCAATGTCATCCTTCCATAATCATTCTTTCTTTATCTGGCTACATATCGAAAGAACTCCTTAGGATTTTTATTCTTATGATTATTCCTTTTGCATCCATTGTATTTATTTGGTGATACATTTCTTCATTACTAGCAACCAATCAAGCAGGTCTGTAATAACATCCTGCTATATATATTTAATCCTATTAGGCTCCATTTCACACGAGATGGAATCAATCTCATTGCACCATGAAAAAATTGTTACTAGTATTGCAGTCATAAGTTTCAACTCGAACTGGATTCAAGTCATCTCATATCATTAGTAGCATGTTGCCCCCCTCCTCTCCTATTTTGTCTATTCTTCCTAAAATATTGTACCCTTTGCATTCGATACTAGTTAGTAAGTCCACTTCAGATATTCAGGTCTCACTGATGTCTATAATATGAGGTCCAAATATATTAAAGGAAGTTCGATGGTTAATATAATTGGACATCCATACACAGTTTAGATCCAAACTGAACAAAATTGGTTCAATTCGGAGCTAAACTATGTATGAATGCTGATTAGCAATTACTTTGGTTCAAACGAGATCAGAGGAAAGTGCAAAAAAGGTCATGGCCAGTACAGTCAAGCTGTGCTCACAGAAAAATTTATGGAGAAGAAATAATTGAAGAAACTATGTCTATGCCGTGGGAAAGTGAATGAAGGGAGTAAGTGAAAGAGAGGGGATCATCTCTTAGCCAGCCTTGTTGACCGAGTGGTTAGCGTATACACTCTTAAGCCAAAAGGCTGTGGGTTCAAATCTAGCCACAGGCATGGATGTTTTTGATTGTCTGTGAAAATACTAGTGGTGGTGGTGGTAGTGATGGAAGGCAGTAGATGGTGTTGGTGTAGTTGTGGCTCGTTGTAGTTGAACTGAGTGGTGTAGACAGAGAGTTGTAGAGTAGGTGCCCTCCCTCGATGATCTTTAGACTCCCTGGAGGTGTCACATAATAATAATAATAATAATAATAATAATAATATTAAGGAAATGCAATCTTATTGACTTCTTGATATCTGACCTATGTAGTTTAGACCACAAGAGCAAGGGATGTTGTATACTCCAGCATATTTGAAGAAGGCATTGCTGTCTTTTGGTGATCATAATATGTATCAGATCATCTTGATCGGTTTGAAAGTTACTCTAATTTCAAAAGGTTTGAAAAGTGTGGCAATCTTTTTTGACACTGTTCCTGCATAAGGGATGGCAAATGAGAATTTATATTGAGTCTTGTCAATTTGTTGTTGTGTGGGGTTGCTATGAAGAATCTTTTTAATTAAATTTCTTGGATAACTGTTGTTTACCAGGGTCTGTGATATATGAGTTAATTCGTCCTGGAGATCTTTTTCTACTAATATGACGCTGGTGAGCATGTGTATGATGCTAAGTTTTTGAGAAATGTGTTGAGTAGACGAGAAGTGAAGATAACGTCCAGTATGAGTTGGTTTACGGTAGACTTTAAAGGCTGATATGTCAATCTGCTTGTTTTTTGATTAGGTATCTACAAATGGTAGTTGTCTATCCTTCTCGAGTTCCAAGGCAAATTTGATTTTCTGATGGAAGGAATTTATCTTTGTTAGAAAGTCAAAAAGTGCTTTTAGTGTTTCTCCAAATTATAAAAACGTCATCAACATACCTCCACCATTTTCCTGGTTACAAGCAGTTTGAAGCCCCCTGTAAGGAAAAGGTATATATGGAACTATAAGGCTGGTGAATATGAGAAGCTCGAGAGAAAGCTTGCAAGTGTAGCATGGAGTGCAGAGTTGGGTGGAAAGGAGATCAATGCTGCTTGGTTGAAATTCAAGAACTGTCTATAGAAGCAATGTCGAAATATATTCCAAGGATCAGAAAGTTAAAAATGGTAAGTGTGAAATGGATGTATGAAGAGATTAAGCATGCGATACGGAAGAAGAACACTATGGATGCAGTATAAGAGGAGTGGTAATAATCAATTCCCTGAGGATTACAAAGAACAGGCAGAGAACGTGACATGGTTTGTAAAGATAGTAAAAGTGAAGTATGAGCAACAGTTTGCTGATAAAGCCAAAAAAGAATACTAGGGATTTATTTCAATATGTAGCCAGCAAAAAAAAAGATTATGGAAGGATAACACTGACTGGAGAAAATGGTATAAGAACAACTGTTGCAAAAAATATAGTTGAGATATTTAATGACCAGTTCATAAAGATGTTTCGTTCTTGTGAATATGATATCATGGACAGTTTGAGAGCAGTTGATGAGGAGGAGAGACTGACTGACTGTAAGTGAGCAAGAGGTATATGAGGAATTAAGCAAACTTGATGTTAACAGGGCTGTGGTACTTGATAATATATCACCATGTATTTTGAAAAAATGAGCTAGGGAGTTAGCATCTGTCTTGACATATTTGTTTAGTATGAGTCTTGCACAGGGTCAAGTTCCGAAGGAGTGGAAGGAAGTCAAGAATCAAATTATAGGGCTATCTATATGTCCGTTGTTATAGTTAAAGTGTTGGAGGGGACTGGTGAGAACCATCATCTGGATGATGGTTCTCACCAGTTTGATAGACAGCATGGGTTTGCTAAACAGATGTGATGTTTTAGTAATCTACTTACTTATTACAATAAGGTGATAGTTTCATTGGACAAAGGAGATGGATACAGAGTAGTATATTAAGATTTTGGGAAGGCTTTTAAGAGATTGATACATGACATGTTGATAGTATATGAGGTTGGATACTACACACTATTGCATTGGATTGGAGATTGGCTATCTGATAGCTATCAGCAAGTTGTGTATGGGAGAGCAAGATCTCGTGAGAGGATAGTCACTAGTGGTGGGCCTCAGAGGTCTGTTTTAAGGCTAATGCTGATTAACCTATAGGTTTATTGGATATTCAGTTGTTTGCAGATGATGCAAAGTTGTGGCCTAATCAGAGCCTTACACAATGGAAAAAGAATCTCCCATCATTCCCCGTCCTATGCCCATTGAACAGATTGATTGAATGGGCATAGGACTGGGGATGACGATTTATTGTTGCAAAGTGTAAGATTTTAAAATTTGGGAATTAAAAAGAAGATGTAGAATTTATGCTTGGTGGAGATATATTGTTGTTGGAGATGGAGGAAATAAGAGATCTTGATGTGATGGTGGATAAGGATCTAAAATTTGGAGGAGACATTGTGTTGTCCCCACAATTTTGGGGACAACACAACAAATTCTGGGAATGATACAGAGGACATTGACTTGTAAAAGTAAGAAGATTCTTGTTCCGTTGTATATAAGGCTCTGATTAGGCCACACATGGACTACTGTGCACAGATTTGGTCACCTGTTTTTCAAAGAGCTGTTGAACAAAGTGTAGAGGCAACTGACTAAGGAAGTTTCTGATCTCTGGAATGGTGAATATGAGTAATTTTGAGAAGATGCAATTTACAGAGTCTAGTGGATAGGATTAAAAGGGGTGATATCATAGAGATGTACAAGTTGGTAAGGGGTTGTTATAGGATCAATGTTAAAGAGGTTTTTTGTAAAATGGTGGGAGATCTGCAGAGCACCAGAGGTCATCCCTGGAAGCTGTATAAGAAGGGTGTGAACAAGGGAGTGAGAAGCAGGTTTTTTGCATGCAGAGTTGTGAATGATTGGAATGCCTTGCCTGAGAATGTGGTGTGTGCAGAGAATTTTAACGTGTTTAAGGTGTGGTACGATGAGTTATCTGCTTGACAAAGAGACCTCCTAGATGCGATGATAATAATAATAACTGTTTTGAAAAACTAAGTGACTTCTTGATGCAAAATGATCTGAATCTTCATAAAATTGTTTAAGAATACATAATAGAGCATCTCTTGAATCTTCAAAAGACTATTAGATAATATTTTACAGCAGAAACAGAATCATATGACTGGATTAAAAATCCATTTAATCATTATCAAAGTGAAAATTTATCAATTAACAATTAATTGATATATCTACAGATTCAAGTTTAAAAATTAAGTACCAACAGGAAGAAATTCTTAATTTTTGGTTGCAAATTTACACTGAATATCCTAAGTGTCTGATCATGCAATAAAGATGCTTATGCCTTTATCTCAACTTATTTATGCAAAAAGGCTTTTTCCACATATACAGCGACAAATTTAATACAGGAATAAAATCAATGCAAAACCAGAAATGTACTTGCAACTGTCCTATCAATAAGCCTGAACACTGATTTTCTTTATCCTAAAAAACAAGAACGTCCAAGTCATTAAACTGAAGTATGATTTTTCATATAATTTGTTAATCATTACAGGAAAATTAATTTGCACGTATTCAGTAAATTTATTATTATTTAGTTACAAAGTTATAAATGTGTTTATTAATATATTTATAAATGGTTTCAGTTCACACTGTATTAAATTGCAACATATACAGCGTCATGTTATTTCTATAGAAAACATTTCTATTGGAAACACCTGGATTCAAATTCTTTCTAGGATGCAGGAAACATTTATAAAGAATTTTCAACTAGAGGTGGGTCACCCAGTCCCATGTAATGTCAAGGTTTTTCCTACCAGAAATTTCAGTTTCTAATCTTGCAAAACAGATACATGGCGAAGGAACACACAATTAACAGATAAAATAGTGCTTCATAGCTACTTCGTTCATAATTTCTACAACATTTAACACAATTAACAGAACACACAATTAACAGATAAAATAGTGCTTCATAGCTACTTCGTTCATAATTTCTACAAACTTAATCCAGCTCAACTGAAAATTCGTTTTTTATGACCAAAAGTGTCTTCAAATTTTGTTTAGTGTGGCTTTGATATTATTAAGTCTGTGGCCTTTTATAATTTAAAATTGGTTGGGATGAAGAGAACCAACTCTATTGAATATGGAGGATGCTGTATGTGGTTTATTTCAGTACTTGGCTAAAGGGATTTTGAGAAGAGGTTTTTCCTGGAAATTGGGTAAGAATGTGGTTAGCAAGGACATGAGGATTAGATTTTTCACTTGGATTGGTGAATGAATGAAATAGGTTGCCCGAGTCAGCTGTTTGTGCTTGTCTCTTAATGGTTTCAAGGAGAGATACGATATATAGTTTAGAACTCCATGGAGATGCCCATGCAATTAATAGTAATAATAAAATGGCTGATAAAGAAGATGAAGAACATGAATTGTAACATTCTGTTCAAATAAAATGAATTACATGAAATCTATTTATTAATGGGTTTTCAATGATTTTCTCACTGAAAAGGGTTCCTCGGGTGTCTCAAATTTGAAGACGACTGGTTCTAGACTCATCTTCAAGGGATGAGGTGATAGTAGGAGTGGAGTTCTTTAAAAATTTATACATTGTATCTAACTCTGTCTGCACGGTGACTTTTGTTTTCACCATAATTTCTCTGTTGCAAACAACTGCAGCTTGCATCATTCTGTCTACTTCCCTAAATCTCTGGACATTGGGGTTCATTTCTTCAAACAACGAAATAACCCTCTTAACAGAAGCAATGCCTCTGCCGTTTTCAATGTTTTTTAAGCTTGTCTTCTTGTGCAACTTTCTATACTTCTTGCTCTATAAAGTCTTCATTCGAGAGTTCTTCTTCCGCAGCTTCCACTAACAACTCTACATCTTCACTATTGATCTCCAAATCTTTAGCTAGCAGCAATATCTTGTCATCAATCTCTTATAAGGCTGTGTAAAATCCTGTGCATTTTTGAATATATATTTTGAGCAGCTTCTTCCAAACAGTATTCATGCACTCCACTTTTACCTCACTGTTCTACACTACTTTCTTTGTACAACACAAGATATTATATTCTTTCCTAAAATCTCTGAAGATTTGTTTCTCAGCCTTGGTAACAGCAATAGCCTGAGCAAACACATTTCTTAAATAATATACTTTGAAGACAGAAATAACACTAGTCCATGAGTTGGAAGAGTGAAGTGGTAATTAGTGACCATGTTAATTGGATGGCCATCGTAACTTGCATATGTAATAAGTCAAGGATTGACTATATATGGCTAATCAACACTGCATACACTGTGCACATCATCTCTAATATTAGTTCACTGACAACACATGATTATCCATTACTGACAGAACCTTGGTGATTCTGTGCCAACCTACAAACTGCAGGTTCAAATCCCACCATGGACATGGCTGTTAGCAATTGTCTTTAGGTGGGTGATGTCACTGCCTGGTGTAAGGCCAGTGTTCCAAATATTGGAGGCCTAAAGTAATGTGGGGGGAATCCACATTTAATCTCTAGAGGAGGGTTTCTGGATTAGGTAAAAAAAAAAGAAGAAATATACATAAAATGAATGGAAAAATCCACCTAATATGCTGTACATTTAGAACTCTTCTTGGATGTGTGTCATATTAAAAAAATCAAGATTTTTTTTTTTTTTTTGTGAGACAACTAGATTTGTAAAAAAGACTGAAATTGTTGACATTACTTAAAATATTTCAAAAAGCTTCACTAGTAATTAAAACAGAACAATATCATATTTAATAAAAAATATATATAAAATAATTCTTACTCTTGCTTTGGCATCAACATGAGCACCATTCCTTAAAAGAATACGGATTATATCAGTTTGGTTGGCTCTGGCAGCAAGATGAAGTGGGGTTTCGCCTCTGACTGTTGGAATATCAGGATTAGCTCCATGTTGTATTAAATAAATAACAATATTCATACCCCCCATAAATGATGCTACATGAAGTGGAGTTAAACCCGACTGAAAGAGAAAGGTGTCAAATTATAGGATATTTATAAGCATATCCAGGAAAATATTAAAACTTATCATAAATATTAATATAAAAACTTATATTAATCACTTACTTTTTCTTAATTATTATTCTATTTAATTATTTCTTAATTGTCTTAAATAATAATAATAATTATTATTATTATTACCCCAAGACCTCATGGAGTCAAAGAATCATCTGGGAGGTCCTTTTATCACACACACAGCTCATCATACCGTGCTGTGAACACATTCAAACTCCTTGCAGACACCACACTCTCAGGAAAGGCATTCCAATCATTTACAACTCTGCACGAAAAAAAACCTGCCTCTCACTCCTCCCCTACTCACTCCCTCTTTATACAGTTTCAAGGGATGACCTCTGGTTCTCCCCCGATCTCTCACTATTTTCTGTAGAACTTCTCCAGCATTGATCCTATAACAACCCCTTACCAACTTGTACGTCTCTATCATATCTCCCCTCTTCCTCCTGTCCACCAGACTCTGTAAATTGCATCTTCTCAATCTTTCCTCATACTCGACATTCCAGAGGTCAGAAACTACTTTAGTCAATCGCCTTTGGACCCTTTCCAACATCTCTTCATCATTCTGAAAACCAGGTGACCAAATCTGGTCACAATAGTCCATGTGTGGCCTAATCAAAGCCTTATACAACGGAACAAGAATCTCCCTACTTCTACATGTCAGTGTCCTCCGCATCATTCCCAGAAGCCTTTGTGTTGTCTTCACAATTTTGGCTATGTGGCCCTAAATTTCAGATCCTTATCCACATTCACCCCCAGATCTCTTATTTCTTCCACCTCCAACAATATATCCTCACCAAGCATAAATTCTGCATCCCATCTTTGTTTTCCAAATTTAAAAACCTTACATGTTGCAACATTGAACTCGCATCCCCATTTCTGTGCACAATCACTCAATTTATTCAAGTCTTCTCGTAAGCCACAACATCTTCACTACTATTCGTGGTTTGTCCCAACTTTGAATCATCTGCAAACAACTGAATATCTCCATCAAAATCTTCGCCAATGTCATTAATATACAAGTTAAACAGTAATGGCCCTAAAACAGACCCCCCCGAGGCACTCCACTAGTGACTTTCCTTTTTCTGGATATTGCTCTTCCCCATACACAACTTGTTCATACCTATCAGATAGCTAGTCTCCAATCCAATGCACTAATCTAATATCCAACCCCATCTGCTCTAGCTTGATTATCAAATTATCATGAGATACTCTATACTTCAGTGTAATAATTATTTCTTAATTATTATACTCAATTATTCTATACTTCTATTTGTGTTCCAGATAGGACAAAGCCTCATGCTAGAATAATAATAAAAGGGGGAAGATAGTGCAGTTAAAGATGTGACACTGACTGATGTCAGAACATAGGTAGATTAATTGGAGGTGCTTGCAATATTGCCTAAGGGATTGAAGTGCAAATATGGCCATGCAGTTAGCCATATCTATATGCAATGGAATGGCAGTTCTATTACACTTAAATTATTGCAATTAAATAGCTCTAATCAAACTATTTAATTTAGGTATAAGTTATAGGAAGGTGCCAAGGGAGGGGCAAAATACTTCCACTGCATAAAGGAGACTATAAGACAGAGGTAACAAATTATAGGCCAATCAGTATCTCTGGCTAATGTATCAGATAAGTTGGCAAAAGGTAGATTTCGGGAGTATGGAGAACAACAATTGAATATTCACTATGGGGCAGCATAGTTTGCTCACTTTTTATAATAAACTGAAAATTGAGTTGAATAAAGGATACTGTTGGACTTAGCAAAGGAATTTGATAGGATAACACATGGAGCTCTGCTATGTTAACTAGAGCAAATGGGTATAGACATGGAGCAGATTTGAATAAGGTGGTTTACTGATGAATTTCAATGCACAGTATATGGGAGAAATGAATCCAGGAGAAGGTGCTTGGCTAGTAGAGTACCACAGAGCTCCATACAGCAATCCCTCGATTAATGCGTCTCCAATTAGTGCGTTTTCAATTAGTGTGTCATTTTTTTTTTCTATACCCAAATGCAATTAATGCACCTTTAAAATTCGAATACATCTTAAAAATAAATATTACAAATTTAAAAAATTTTCTATCTATACATTTTTTATGGCTAACTATTTAAAAAAAATGACTCACCAGAATGAAATAATTTTATCGATTTAAAACATTTTACAAAGTCATTTTTTTATGGCATATTACACTATTTCCATGAATACTATGTTACAAATTCACCACCAAAATTTATGTCATCTGTTAATTACATAGCATTTCCTGATCATATCTCGTACCCCTTTTGCAATTGTTTTCCTTACTTTTTTATTTTAAGTATTTTCCCAACCTTTAATCATGAGTAAAAGAATTAGTGAGCAAAAAAGTGGAAATGTGATAAAGATTTGAAAAGTAATCTCATTGGAAGGAAAACTTGAAAGAATAAAGAAAAATTAACAAGGTGAGTCCAGAGCAAAGATAGGACAAGAACACAAAATGGGCAAATCAACTGTAAGAGCAATTTTCTAAATACAAAGAGAAAGGTAAGTCTGCTTCAAGTTCATCATGCATGCAGACCACTCGAAATCAAAGTATTATAATGATTGCATTAGAGAGACTTCTTTCTACATGGATCGAAGATTGTAAACCAAAAATGGATCCCACTAAGCACTGACCTTATTAAATCAAAAGCATTGTCGCTTTGCAATCTTGAAAGAAAGGGCTATCAATGATGGAAAAGAAGAATTACTTAGAAGAATCAATGATGGAAAAGGGTGGTTTGAGCATTTCAAAAAGAGAAATGCCTACATAATGTTCGAATCACAGGCAAAGCTGCAAGTACAGATAAGGAGTTAGCCACAAATTATCCAGAGATTTTGAAGAAAATTGTGGAAGGGCTCTTGTGACCAACAAATATTTACTGTCGATGAAACCAGCCTTTTTTGGAAGTGAATGCCTTCCAAGACTTTTCTGGGCAAATCAGAGAAATCTTGGCCTGGTTATAAAGTCGCAGAGTCAAATGAAATTACTGCTAGCAATATGTGAGCCATTTGGAAGCACATTCTTCCACATTGTGCAAATGATTTTAGAGGCTTTTTCAAATGAAATGGATAATGTTGTTGAGGAAATTACCAACACTGGGCGTGAACTGGGTTTTGATGAGATTGACAATGATAATGTCCAAGAGTTAATTAAATCTCGTTCTGACGAATTGAGTGATTCTGACCTGCTAAATTTAGATGCACAGTAGGAAGATCCTGAAACATATGAAGAAAATTTAACCACTGACAGTCAGCCAAAAGAGATTTCACAGAAACAATTTGAAAATATTTTTCATACAATTGAAGTTTTTAAGAAGCAATGCTTAGAGGCTGACCCTGATGAAGAGAGAGAGAGAGAGAGAGAGAGAGAAGTGGTAATATTTGCACAAGAATAGAGGCAATAGGGCCATACCGTCAGTTGTATGAAAAAAGAAACAGAATGCCCAGCAAACTACGTTAGTTCAATTCTTTGTTAAGAAGTAGAATAATAAATTTATATTCTGAATATGTTTTATTGTCTTTCAGCTTCATTGTTTTCCTTTAATGGGGCCCTGAGACTTTCCCTAATTCTTTTATAAAAAAAAAATAAGAGTCAAAAAAAGAAATTTGAGGATTGAATTATGCTTTTTCCAATAGGTTCTTATATTTGATTAGTGTGTTTTTGATTAAGATTCCCATTTTAAAGAACACATTAGGCACATTAATCGAGGGATTGCTGTACTATGTTGTTATTTAATTTTAACATTATAATGTCAAAAATTATTTAAGGGGAATATTCATTGTTTGCCAATGATAGAAAGCCAAGAAGAGCAATAGTCAATGAAGAGGATGTAGAGATCCTGTAGTATGACAAACAGACTGGCTGTATAGACATAAGATAATTGGCTACCATTTCAACATGGCCAAGCAAAATGTCATGCACTTTGGGATGATGATATCACAAGTTGTATACTATGGTAATGGACATAAAATGCAAAGAAATTGATGAAATGACTGTGGATGGGGAGTTGAAGTTTAGAGAACATATTGCAAAGGTGGCCAAAATATCACATCAGATTACTTGGTTGAAGGTGCACTGACATGCAAGGATGGGAAGGTTATTATTCCCTTTTATAAGGCTTTATTAAGACTAGTATGTACTACTGTGCATAGATCTAGTCTCTTAGATTCAATGGGAGAATGAGGAAGCAGTAAAGATGATCCAGAGGAGAGTGAACAAGACTGATGCAAGTGTACAAAATGCTCTCCATGAGGTTTCTATATGACAGAAAGTTTTAAATTATTAAAGTGGTTTTATAGGATTTAGGACAAACTTTTTTTTTAATATAGGAGTGGAATGGAGGGGGACAGAGAGAGAGAGAGAGAGAAAACAAGGAGTCACCATGTAAAATTATATAAGGATATAGTTAACACAGGTGTTAGTATCTGGATTTTTTCTGGGAGGATTGTGAATGGTGAACTGGATTGCCAGAGATGATCATAAGTAGTTTGTCAGTGAATGAGAGATATGCTATGTATTGTGTGAATAATGGTTATTGCAACCTCTCATGATCAGTCTGATTCTATGGAGATGCTCAAGATAACATTAGTTCTACAGTTCTATTTGTATTCTGATTCCAATAAAAATCCCATGCTGAAATAATAATAATAATAATATAATCTATGAGATTCTAAAGTCTTCTATGAAAACATCGACTGTTTTAATTAGATGCAAAGCATAAAATAAAAAAATACATTTTTTTTTATTTTTTTGTTGCTAGAGAATGTTGCTTGAAGTCTTGCATGCAAAAGTTATCGGGGGGGGGGGGGGGGGGGGGAAGAGCCCATAGCCATACCTTCTTTTTACAGGTGTAGAAATTATTCAATTTTTTGATTTGGTTAAATTGCAACTTTGTTGTTTATTAAAATTAAGTAGGTTGGATGTTGGTCCTTCTGTATTTTATAAGCTATTTGGAAGGGAAGGATTTCAGACCTCTTTCAATAAGCTATACGAACTGTACTTTGTTTACTGATCATAACATAGTTTAAGCCTTTTTGAAGAAGCAAGAGTTCTCCATCAGTAAAGTTGTGGCTGGATGTGTTGATAACTTGGTCATGTTCTGTTTGGTGGTTGGTTGCTCCTTACTTTGCTGGTTTGTGATTGGCTGCTCCTCTGGGCATGATGCCTGGATTGACTTCTTGTGCAATGCTGAAATATCATCTGAATTTTAACAAGAATAATGGATTAGTAATCCCAAGAATCTGAAAGACCCATCCGGAACCTATATAGCATCCAGAACATAATGGCGGAACCCCAACACAAGAAAACCTTAATATAAGAAGACTATACAGATGTGTTTAATGTAGTTTCACTATAAATTTTGTTATTTTTATATTTTCTTTATTATTGGTATGTTATTATACTTATATGTATAAAAATTTTATTTTATTAATTTATTTGTGTATCATTTTTTTTTCTCACCAGAGATCAGGCTAGGATAAAACAATTAACAAAGCATTTAGATTTATTTTACTTTTGTGTAGTGTCATGTAGCTGGTGTCCTGTGCATATATGTTGTGTATGCACAGGATGTACATTTTCCTGATGATGCATGTATGTACATTTATCTGATGATGATTTCAATACAGAGGTCGAAACATCAAATCAAGTGTTATTTTCATAATTATAAGTAAACTAATTACTCCAAGCTGCGTGTTTTTGTTTCCATAGATTTCTGCTTATGACTAATGAGAAGCAAAAGTTCAATACCATGCTGTCTGATATTGGAACCTTAAAAACAAACCAATTAAAAACAAACAAACTACTACCCATATACAGTACTGACGTACTATAGGTTGACCAGCCAACCTCTCATATATGGACCCAACATTTAAAAAAAAAAAAAAAAAAAAAAAAAAAAAAAAAAAAAAAAAAAAAAATTAACAATGACCATGTGAGCATTTTAGAGGTAATGTCTTATCTTTTCAATTTTTGCATTTCTAGGATTTCTCATGTCCTTGACCTCTAGATGGAAGAGATCTTTTTGTTGTTGTTGTCGATAGCATTTTTGCAACAGCTATTATTTACAGGTGGAAGATGAATTTCATCACCCAGTGTGAGACCACCTCCCTGCTTATTGGTGGCATGAAGAGACTCAAAAAAAAGTAATCCACTCATTTGCTCATTGAAACAAAATATTTATTGGTCGGTTTCTGACACCTAATTTTTGTGTTCATGATAGTAAGAGTCTATATGTTGGCCTTTATGGATAGGATTATAGTAGATACTGAATGATACACTGCCTATGGAATACGTGTAACAAGGGCATCCAGAAATAGAAGAGTATTCTGGTTTTCAATTTCAATGTGAATTGTATGTGTTTATATTCTTTATTCAGATGGCTTCCTGCATGGGAACAAGTCCACATGAAGCTCATTCTAAAAAATAAAAATAAATAATAAATAAATTAATTAATTTTAAAAAAATCAGTCACAAAATAACTCTTAGTGATTAATTTTTCACCTAATATAGTGTGCTTAATACTGCACATTATTTCTTGAATCAATACTGTTCTTAAACAGTACTTTTTTAGTGTTACAGCCAGGATCTTGTCTTTTATCATGGAATATTCATTAATTATTAATGGATAATATGCAACTTTAACTGCAGTTTTTAGATGCATGCACGCTGTTAGACCATCTTTCCATTAGAAGTTGTAGAAAAGTGTAGTCAACAAGGAAGCAGAGAAGAATTTTCAAATAGAGGGTCAGAAATCCAGAGCCGAATCAGCACCTTCTCGGGCCCCTGACAGGAAAAGATATGTGAGGCCCCCCCCCCATCACATTTCCTAATGTTCAGTAATATTTTTTTTATTACATATGATACATACATTACATACATTTGATCACATATGATAATAATAATAATAAGATACTCATCAATTTTGAAGTCCCAAGTAATTACATTGGTGGATGTGAAGGCGATATTCAAAACAAAAATAACACAACAATTCACTCCTTCCCACCCACATGCTTCCCCATAGAAAAACTAACATTATAAAGTGACCTTACTACATTTTGATGTGGCAAAATCATGTATTAGGTCAACAAAGTTAATATTTTGTAAAATCTCATGTTCAATGATCATTAAACTTAGGTGATTTAATCATGACTGTGCCATGCTGTTTTTAATTCATTTTTTAGTAATTTCATTTTAGAAAATGAACGTTCACCGCAGGCATTAGTAGCCATCATTGAAAGAAAAATCCTCATAGAGATTCCATATTAGGAAATATGGGTAACCCTCATATAACGAGGTACTTATACAATGTGGTTTCGATATAACACAGTCTACAAATTGTAGAAACCCTTGTTCAATGCAGTACTTATACAACGCGGTTTCGATAAAAACACGGTATGGAAATTGTAGTAACCCTTCATTTTATCATGTTTTTCACTGTGAGACTTAAAAATCAAATTTTGTCTTCGTTAAATTTGTGCCTGCCCATATCCCGCATGTAGTTATAAGTAGCGAATTTATGTTTGGGGAAATACCCTTTACCACACATGAAAGTCAATTGTTTACTGTATAAAGTTTATTGTTGAAAATTGTCTTCGTTTTCTGCCAGGAAATCACATTAAAAATCATAAATGTGTTAATCTCAAGCTGAGCAATTTATTTTCTGGTGAGTTACATACATAATTAATATGCAATGCTTTTTTATGTAAAAAAAATATTTTTATAGTAATGGCCACAAACTGCAACGAAAGGGAAAAACCAACATTGAAAAGAAAATTAATTTATTATTATTATTATTATTATTCAGGCCTCCATGGAGTCAAAAGACTCTTCATGGGAGGTGCTTCCTAATAACATAAAGTCTGTCGAGACTCATCGAGGGGAGGCCCCCCCCCCTAAGAAACACAAAGTATATCATACCACTCCTTAAACTCATTGACCGTTCTCGCCCTCACCACTCCATTAGGCAATGCATTCCACGGCTCAACCACCCTCCACGCAACGAAACCACTCCTCACCCTCTTGCTCACAGTTTCCTTTCGCAACTTCCAGGGATGGCCTCTTGTCATCGCTCCTTCCTGATGTTCAACCAAGCAAAAGAACTCCCCATTGTCAACCCTGTAACCATCCCTTAACAGTTTAAAAGTCTCAATCATATCACCTCTCCTTCTATCCACCAAACTCTGCAGTCCACATTTTCCTCAGCCGATCCTCATAACTATCCTTGTAAAGTCCTGAAACCATCTTTGTCATCCGTCTTTGTATCCTTTCCACAGTTAATTTATCCCCTTCAAATCCTGGGGACCAAATCTAAGAACAATAGTCCAAGTGTGGTCTGATCAGAGACTCATACAAAGGAATGATAACCCTCTTATCTCTGCAGGTCAATGTCCCTCTCATAATTGCAGCAATCCTCAGTGTTACCTCCACCACCTTTGCAATATGTCCCCTGAACTTCAGGTTTCTATAAATCATCAACCCCAGATCTCTTGTCTCCCCTACTTCCTCCAGTATAACTCCTCCCATAGAGTATGCAGCATCCCATCGATGTTTCCCAAACCTCAAGACCTTACATTTTGCTGCATTAAAATGACACCCCCCATTCATTTGCCCATCTATCTAGCTTATTCAAATCTTCTTTACAGGGCTGCTGCATCTGCACTATTACTAATAATCCTTCCCAGCTTCGCATCATCTGCAAACAACTGAATATCCCCTTGCAATCCAATTGATATAAAGGTTAAACAATATAGGTCCCAGTACTGAGTCCAGTGGGATCCCACTTGTAACCCTCTGCTTCCTTGAAACTGCCCCACCATACACAACTCTCTGATACCTATCGGACAGCCAATCCTGAATCCAGTTGACCAATCTGACATCCAGACCCATCTGATGCAACTTAAATATCAGCTTATCACGTGGCACCCTGTCAAATGCCTTTGCTAAGTCTAAGAAAATTGCAGTATATGCCTTTCTCTCATCTAATGTTCTTGTAACTTTATTATAAAAGGCTAGCATATTGCTAAAATAAGAGCGTCCTTTCACAAATCCATGTTGACTCTCACAGATAACATTAACCCTCATCTGCATAATGCTGATACGGTCCCTCACTACTTTCTCCAAGATTTTAACAACTACTGATGACACACAGACTGGCCTATAATTAGACACTTCCAGTCTGTTACCACCCTTATGCAATGGCACTATCTTACCTTACTTCGATTCCCAGGGCACCTTTGCCAAAGCCAGACTTTCATTGAAAAGCCAGGTTAAAGGCACTCTCAGTACCCTAGCACATTCTCTCAAACCCCGTGGTGATATATCATCCAGTCCAAACTTTACTGACATCCAGAGTACTCAGTATC
The DNA here is from genome assembly GCF_054136105.1 of Typopeltis vanoorti. NCBI lineage: Eukaryota > Metazoa > Arthropoda > Arachnida > Uropygi > Thelyphonidae > Typopeltis > Typopeltis vanoorti. The sequence goes on along the minus strand of NC_143556.1, from coordinate 105,474,593 downwards.
TGAAACACACTCTCCTCCTGTACCTCTAAACCTCGAACCAGCCCTATCCCTCTAGCATTAAAACTGACTCCTCTAGGATGAAATACCCCAATAAAGTGTTCGTTGAACAATTCCACTATGTCCTCTGCATCAATCACTCTATTCCCATTTTTATCCCACAATATCATTTCTTCCACAGTCATTTCTCCTCCTACTGGCCATATAGCTAAAAAATTCCCTAGGATTTTCTTTGGATCTTAGGGCCAATCTCCTCTCATATTCCAGTTTCGCTTTCCTTACCACACTAGTCACTCTTCTGGCATGTGTCTTATATTCTACGTGCATCGTCTCTTCACCTGTCTCCTTATATCTCTTCCATAGCATCTTTTTCACATGCAATTCCTGTTTAATATCGTTTGTCATCCACTTTACTCCAAATTGTGTCCTCTTCTTCACTCGTGGTATACAACTTACCATTGCTGCTAACAAATATTCTTTCACAATTTCCCACGCACTAATGATATTCCGGCCTTCCAATTCCTCCCTCCATGAAACTTCCCGAAGTTGACTTCTAAGACTATTATAATCACCTGCATTATAATTCCACATAAGTTCCCGTCTCTTTGATACTCCTGCATGTCTATTCATTTCCCAAGTCAAAACCATATGGTCATTCTCTCCAAATGGTGGGAGAGATGTCATCTCAGTTATCATCAACTCTTCTGATGCTATAACGAAATCCAAAACTCTTGAACCTCTTGTTCCCTCTGTTACATGTTGCCTAAGACATTTGTCTCTCAAGAATTCTAGAAATTCCATTCCCCTATTGCTACATGCATCTTCCTCTCTCCAATTTATACTACTGTAGTTAAAATCTCCCATAACAATCATTCTTCTTGCACTTGCCAAACTTAGCTGTCTAAACATCTTCTGGTCCCCATCCTCTGTGCTCCTGGGTCTGTAGCAACACCCCACTATATATCCTGTCTTGCCTACCTCTACCTCACACCATATGCTCTCAAAATCATTTGTCTCACTTCCTTCCAAAGCATCCACTCTTAGAGGACATAGGTCATCACTTATCATAAGCAGTACTCCACCACCACACTTTCCCCTCCTATCCTGACGAAAAATGCTATACCCAGCGACTTCTATTCCTGTTATTATATCCCCTTCTGTCAACCACGTCTCAGTGATCCCAATAATTTTTGGCCAGGCTGATGCTATCTGCACTACCAATTCCTCTCCCTTATTCCGGATACTCCTGGCATTAGTATAAAGCATATAAATGCCATCGTTTCTATACCCAGCATTATCCCTTCTAGACTCCACTGGGCTCAGTGTTACCTGACATCATCTCCCTACTCCCAAGTATCCATTCCCACAAGAGGCCACCCCTGCTATCATCCTCCCTGGGACACACTGACTCGTTCAGAACAGCAATCTCTACAGATGCCAACGTCCTTCCTCATTCAAATGTAAGCGGTCTCTCGCATACAATTCTTATCTTTCCTCAAACGCACTCCAAGTATCCACATATACATGCCTCTCTTGTCACACATTCTTGCTATTATGGCATTCAATATCACCGCTCTTCTGCTCAGTTCATCATTATCATACCTAGGCAACACGCACACTACTTTTCCTCTCTCTGTCTTTTTCCGTAATTTCTCTCAAAGAAAAAATTAAAATCATGGATCGGTTGAAAAATGGAGAAAAACCAAGTACTGTTCCAGTGACTTAGAATTTAAATGAATCAACAATTCGAACAATCAAACAAAATGAACACAAAATCCGAGAAAGTGTTATTGCTGGGTCAACGGTAAGAGCAAAGCATGTTGCTCGTGTAAGCGATATTCTGATAGAAAAAATGGAGAAATCTCTAATGATTTGGATAGCACTCCAAAGAAAATTCCTTTGGATGGAAATCTTATTAAACAAAAAGTTCTCGAAGTTTATAAACATTTATAGTTCACACCAGATGTTCAATGCAGATGAATCCGAGTTATATTGGAAAAAAATGCACCGATATTTCGAAAAATGAAAGATCACCTCCTGGATTCAAAGTTTCCAAAGACAGAATTACTCTTAAATTTACATACAATATGTAATTATTATAATTTTATACTGTGTATTTGTTTCATAGTATAAAATTATAATAATTATAAAAATTATAATCAGGTAATTCTTAAAACTTACATGAATTACCTGAATTATATAAAAATATTTTTTCTTTGATATGTCATTGTTGTTTATATAACTAAAAAAAAAACGAATTTGAAACATAACCCTACTTTTTCGATGTGATCTGAGTCTCGCATAACGCGATTTATATAACGTGACATTTCTATGGAACCTAGCATCCGCGTTATACGAGGGTTACCTGTACTGAAAATATATGTTCATTATGCATATGAGTGTAAATTTTGTTAATGGTAACAGAGTCTTCTTCTTCATTTGTGGTTAAGGTCTTATCACCTACATTTGCTTTCTTCCCTTTGTCTATATCCATCACATGTGTGACCTAAAGTGGGGACATTCCATGAACAGTTCTGTAGAAGTAAGGTCTACAGAAGTCTAGAAGTAAGGTCTTCACTATAGAAGTTGGCTAGGATCATCACAGTAGTTTTTATGTCTTGATCATCTAAAGTATGAAGAGTTTCTAAGAAGCGAAATTTATTATATATTTCTTCGTACTGTTTTTCTCGCGTATCCAAACTAGTTACCCAGGAATCTATGATCGGTAAGTATGTGTCCACTCTAAATTTCCAGCTGCCCTTAAGTTGCATGTCTGAGTTGTCTGTATTTCTACCACCATCTGCAAATGTTAGAGTGCTGCTGCATTGTTTTATTCATTTATACGAATCCTGGTAGTTCTTATTCCATGACTTTTCTTTCACTTGGGATTCATAGTCTTCAAAACCGCTTCTTTTCTCAGTTACAAATGCCTTTAACGACTTAAGCAATTTCATAGCAGTAGATAAGTTCATGCTTTCTTTCTGGAGGACTTGGCTCACACTGTTAAATCGTTTCAGTATATCATTCCAAAAAATAGTCAGAAAATTTGTTTTTAATTTGTCTCTTAAACTCTGAGCTGTAAGTTGTGTTTCTGATGATTCCTGACTCCCTCCTAAATCATTCAAACTCAATCTGATTTCTTCATAACCTTCATACAGAGCATTTGCATTTACTGCATTTACTGCATTTGCATGTACAGACCACCGAGTTCTTGACAACTGCTTTACCACTTTAAGCCGAGATCCCAAATGCGAAACCATTATTTCCCAACGATAACATGAAGATGAAAAGAAATTGTAAAGATTTTGAACAAAATCAAAATAAATGGTGACATTTAAGGTACTATTTTATTATTATTATGGGCAACTCCAAGGAGTCCTTAGACTCATCGAGGGACGCCCTAAACATCATGTCCAGAACAACTATTCAGCATCAACACAGTATCTATCATACTTTGCCTTGAACTCACTCACAGTCATGGCACCCACAACAGACATTGGCAGCTTATTCCACTCATTCACTACTCTCCAAGCATAAAACCTAGTTCTAACACTCTTGCTAACCACACTCTTGCCCAGTTTCCATGGAAGGCTCCTAGTTCTCCCACCACCAGACCTGTTCTGAAAAATTTCCTCTGAATTAATCTTGTAAAAACCCTTCAGTAATTTGAATGTCTCAATCATATCACCCCTCTTCCACCTATCAACCAATTTCTGCAACCCACAGATCTTCAAACCTGTTCTCATAAGATTCATTCATTAGTAGTTGGAAGGGGATCCATCATTCGATGCTGTTGGCACATTCTCCCTGATGAGTCTTTGGACTCCCTGGAGTTGTCACATAATAATAATAATAATAATAATAATAATAATTCCATAGACCAGCTATCATCTTGGTCACTCGCCTCATCAAGAAGAAACCTTGGCACCCAGGCCTGGGCACAGTAGTCAAGATGGGGTCTTATCAAGGCTCGATAAAGAGGAACAATAACTTGCTTGTCTCTGCTCGTCAAAGTATTCTTTAGTAACCATTTATTATTTACTGCATGAACACCTACAAGGTTCAAGGAATGTCCTGCGCATGGTATATACAATGCATATTTATTTCGTTCCTTAATTTCAGCCTGTAATTCTGAATAATGCCCTGACATATTTTCTGCATTATCATAGGACTGACCTCTACAGTTCATTAGTGGTATATTATTTTGATCCAAAAAAGTCGTGACTACGTCAGCGAGAATATCTGCTTTTATGCCCATGAATGGGAATAAACTGTAAAAATCTCTCTCTCTTTAGGAATACTTCCAGAAACATATCTTATTATAAATGTCAGTTGGTCTACGTGTGTGATATCAGGTGTTGAATCCACCAATATGGAATAATACTTAGCTTTCTGTACTTCAGTGACAATAGTTTCCAACACTTTAACTCTCATAATTTGTATGAATTCTTCACAAATAGTAGCTGATAGATGGGACTCCTCTTTCCTTACTTATTTGAACCCGGTACCCCTATAAGATATGATATACCATTGGCCATAGTCTGGGATCTGAACTCTTATAATTGTCATTATTTGTACTTACATTTCCTGTAGCACCAGCGGAGGTTGTTTCTTCCTGTACACTATCACAAGGACTTGCTTAAAACAGAATTTGCTGGCGATTCCGCATTTTCACTTTCCCTACATGCTTCATTCTCACCAATGTCTTCACTTTCACTGCTCTTAAAAAATGTAGTTAGTTTTGGAAGTTTTTGAATAGCCTTTGCCTGTTCTTTCATTTTCTTTCATTTTGCACAACCTACTTTCAAACGTTTCATACTGAGGGGAAGCATGTTCTCCTAATATCCCTATGACTCACCTATAACTTTTAACTAATTTCAAACTAGACCAAGACAATAACTTAATATACTTATCTACTAGTTTAAACTTGTAATGCAGAAAGCTGAACATGATTGCGATGTATATATTACGTTTAGTACTCAACAATCACCTGCAGGCCGCACAAGAAGATTCATTCATTGTTGCGCCATTCCAGCTATGAAAGTTGTTTGAGATTTAAAAAAGTTTCTACTCATTTCTGTATTATATTTTGTAGTGCTCGAAATGGAAATTTAGAAGTGCCAGTATACATTCCAAGGTTTGATTTACGTCATATCGGCTTTCTCTGACAAAACTTTAGCACATAAGCATTATCAACAATGCGTTGGTCAGAAACTCATGACTGTCGATGCAGGCTGCACCAAATCAAGTTAATGTTAATTCCATAAAAGTGAGTAACTCATAGATTATCACCAGAATAAAATGAAGTTTAATAGCAGTTTTTGTTTAACAGGGTTTCTTGTAACTGGAGTTTGAAAACGAGAATAGACAAAACTAAATTAAGCTTTTCAATCTAGGTTCTTTCCTCATAGCATTTTCATAAAATACTTTATTATTAATTATTATTAAACAAGACCTCATGGAGTCAAAGACTCATTTAGGAGGTCCTTTTATCTCACACACATCTCATCATACCGGGTCTTAAACACATTCAAACTCAGACACCACACTCTCAGGCAAGGCATTCCAATCATTCACAACTCTGCACGAAAAAAACCTGCCTCTCACTCCCCTACTCACACCCTCTTTATACAGTTTCCAGGGATGACCTCTGGTTCTCCCCTGACCTCCCACTATTCGCTGTAGAACTTCTCCACCATTGATCCTATAGCAACCCCTTACCAACTTGTAGGTCTCTATCATATCTCCCCTCTTCCTTCTCTCCACTAGTCTCTGCAAATTACATCTTTTCAATCTTTCCTCATACTCGACATTCCAGAGGTCAGAAACTACCTTAGTCAGTCGCCTTTGGACCCTTTCCAACATCTCTTCATCTTTCTGAAAACCAGGTGACCAAATCTGGGCACAATAGTCCATGTGTGGCCTAATCAAAGCCTTATACAATGGAACAAGAATCTCCCTACTTCTACACGTCAGTGTCCTCCTCATCATTCCCAGAAGTCTTTGTGTTGTCTTCACAATTTTGGCGATGTGACCCCTAAATTTTAGATCCTTATCCACTATCACTCCCAGATCTCTTATTTCCTCTACTTCCAACAATATATTCTTACCAAGCATAAATTCTGCATCCCATCTTTGTTTTCCAAATTTTAAAACCTTACATTTTGCAACATTGAACTCACATCCCCATTTGCTTGCCCAATCACTCAATTTATTCAAGTCTTCTTGCAAGGCCACAACATCTTCACTACTCTTTATGGTTCGTCCCAACTTTGCATCATCTGCAAACAACTGAATATCTCCATCCAAATCTTCGCCAATATCATTAATATACAAGTTAAACAGTAATGGCCCTAAAACAGATCCCTGAGGCACTCCACTAGTGACTTTCCTTTTCCTGGATATTGCACCCCCATACACAACTTGTTGATACCTATCAGATAGCCAGTCTCCAATCCAATGCACTAATCTAATATCCAACCCCATCTGCTCTAGTTTGACTGTCAACTTATCATGAGGCACTCTATCAAAAGCTTTTGCGAAATCCAAGTATATTACTGTGTATCCTTCTCCTCTGTCCAAGGAAGCAGTCACTTTATTGTAATAAGTAAGTAGATTACTAAAACACGACCTCCCTTTAGCAAATCCATGCTGTCCATCAAAGATTATACCATTGTTGTCAACCCAACTCTGGATTCTAGTTCTCACAAGCTTCTCCAACAACTTAACCACAACACCCAACACACAGATAGGCCTATAGTTTGATGCTTGAGTTCGATCACCTCCTTTATGAAGTGGCACAATCTTGCCCTCCTTCCACTCTTTAGGGACTTGACCAAGTGCAAGACTCGTATTAAAAAAATATGTCAAGGCAGGTGTCAACTCTCTGGCACATTCCTTCAGAATACGCGGTGATATATTATCAAGTCCCACAGCCTTATTTACATGTAGTTTACTCAACTCCCCAAACACCTCTTGCTCACTTACAGTCAGTCTCTCCTCCCCATCATCAACTGCTCTTAATCTCTCCATGAAGTCACATTCACAAGATTGAAAGATCTTTATGAACTGCTCATTAAGTATCTCCACCACAGATTCTGCAACAGCTGTCTTTATACCATTTCCTCCAATCAATGTCATCCTTCCATAATCATTCTTTCTTTTGCTGGCTACATATCGAAAGAACTCCCTAGGATTCTTTTTAGCTTCATTAGCTAACTGCTGTTCATACCTCTCTTCAGCTACTCTCACCAACCAAGTCACTCTCCTTGCCTGGTCTTTGTAGACCTCATGAAATTGGTTACTTCCACTTCTCTTATGCTGCCTCCACAATGCCCTTTTTCTCTGTATTGCATTCTTAATCTCTTTATTCATCCATCTCACACCTACCTTATTTAACCTACTCACCCGTGGTATACATTTAGACATTGCATCCACTAAATATTTTTTGAAAATCCCCCAAGCTGCATTGATCTCTTTTCCAGCTAACTCCTCATTCCATGCTACACCTGCAAGCTGTCTCCTGAGCTCTTCATAATCACCCCCCTTGTAGTTCCACATATACCCTTTTTTCACAGGGGTCCTTGCACTGCTGGCAACCGCCCAAGTAATCACCTCATGGTCACTTTCACCAATTGGTGGATGATTTGATACCTCATTGATAATTACAACCTCCGATGAGATGACCAAATCCAAGACCCTTAATCCTCTTGTGCCCTCTGTTACATACTGTCTGAGGTAGTTATCCCTCAAAAACTCAAGAAACTCATTTTCTTTACTTCCAGTTGCTATCTCTTCATTCCAGTCTATATTGCCATAATTAAAATCACCCATAATGATCACCCTTTTCTTATTTGCTTGGCTTATTTGACTATACATTTCACTATCACCACCATCCACATTACCAGGTCTATAACAACATCCCACCAAGTATTTGATTCTATTCACCTCTATCTCACACCATACTGCCTCAAAACCACTGGCCGCATTTCCCCTTTGCATCTCTACCTTGTATGGACATAACTCTTTCTCTATCATCAATAGCACTCCCCCTCCCTTTTTACCCCTTCTATCCTCACGAAACACATCATACCTTTCCATCTCTATTCCTGTCAGGATGTCATCCTCATCTAACCATGTCTCACTTATTCCGACAATCTCTGGGTGCACAGACGCAATTAGTGCAACCATTTCATCCGCCTTGTTTCTTATACTTCTAGCATTGGTATACAAACACAACAACTCATTTCTGGATCTACAGCTAGTTCCACTGATACCACTCACTCGATGTGATCTCTCCATGCTGGACTGGGGCCATTTCCCTTTCTGCTTCTTCATTTTAGAACCCTTTGCAATTCCATCTGTTTCCTTTTGATCCCTGATCATCCCATTACTTTCCTGCGTACACATTCTCTCACCTCCTCTTGGAGCATCCACCTTTCTCACGCTGTGTATCCCTGTCCACCCTGAGCCTCCCCGTTTCCCTGCTCCTCTTGCACACCCATTCTCTCATTATCTATACTCATACCACTCACTTCCACATTCATTTCCACTCCTTCAATCTCTCCTGTCTTACTCTCCTGCTCTTCCACATCACTCCCCTCTTGATCTGATTCATTCTCTCTGTTCACTTCTCTACCTTCCAGCAGCAGTCTCTCCAAGCGACTCACACCATAACCACTCAAATGCAGTCCATCGCTCCCATACAGCTCACTTCGTCCCTCAAACTCATTCCACACATTAACAAACTGTACTCCCATCTCCTCACACATTTCAGCCAGAATATCATTCATAATCCTTGCTCTCCGCCTCATTTCACCACAATCATACCTAGGCAACACACTGACCACCCTTCCTGTCACACTATTCTCCTTTATCTTTCCAAGCAGTCTCCTGACATTCATTTTGACATGCTCTTTGTTCTCTCTCAAATCATTTGTTCCAATTAATACAATTAACTCTTTTGCTCGTTCCTGCCTCATGTTCAATGCCTCAATCACTCTACTCATTTTACCGCCTGGAAAACATACCTTGTGCATTTTATCCTCTAGCACACCTTTAATAATGGAGTCGCCATACAACTTTGCATCAAGTTATATTAGGGTTATGTAATATTTTAACCGGCCCATGTCAGGCACTGAAAATTTGTTTGGTTTCTCTATTTTAAAAAATAAGAGAATGGGGCCCCTAAAGAACGGGGCCCCAAATGGTGGCTGGGTTCACCGTTACCTCAAAATGACCCTAAAGAAATCTACTGTGAATGTGAAAGAACAATGAATTTAAGGATTTTTATTCAACATGACAAATATGCTACTAGTTGAATAAGACCACCCACAATGGTTCTGTGGAAACCACAGATGCCTATAATAATAACAACTGATATTATTATTTGGGGTTATTGTATTTTCTTTTAACCACTTATTTCTATTGAAGCTGATATGAGTACTGAATTTAATTAAACTACTGTATGATGTGTACTAAAACCTCCTATGATGAGGTCCTACCTAGGAAACACAAAGCCTATCATACCACTCCTTCATGACCATTCTTGCTCACACCACTCTATCTAGAAATGCATTCCACAGTTCAACAACCCTCAATGCAAATAAAGCACACCTCACAGCTTCCATTCTTAACGTCCAGGGATGGCTTCTTGCCAGATCCTTCCATCAGTTCCACCAAGTGAAAGAACTGCCCAGTGTCAACCCTCTAACTACCTCTCAACAGTTTAAATGTATCAATCACATCACCTCTCCTTCTATCTACCAAGCTCTGCAGTCCACATTCCCTCAATTGATCCTCGTAATTAACATTATACAGTCCTGTTGAAACCATCTTTGTAATCTGCCTCCACACCCTTTCCCGAGTTAATTTATTCCCTTCAAATCCTAGGGACGAAATTTGAGAACAATAGTCTAAGCATGGTCTGATCAGGGTCTTATGCAATGGAACGATAACTCATCCATCTCTGCAGGTCAGGGTCCCTCTCAGTATCGTAGCAATCCTCTGGGTTACCTTCACCACCTTTGCATTATGTTCCCCGAATTTCAGGTTTCTATCAATTATCAACTACCTCTCAACAGTTTAAATGTATCAATCACCATCACCTCTCCTTCTATCTACCAAGCTCTGCAGTCCACATTCCCTCAATTGATCCTCGTAATTAACATTATACAGTCCTGTTGAAACCATCTTTGTAATCTGCCTCCATACCCTTTCCCGAGTTAATTTATTCCCTTCAAATCCTAGGGACGAAATTTGAGAACAATAGTCTAAGCATGGTCTGATCAGGGTCTTATGCAATGGAACGATAACTCATCCATCTCTGCAGGTCAGGGTCCCTCTCAGTATCGTAGCAATCCTCTGGGTTACCTTCACCACCTTTGCATTATGTTCCCCGAATTTCAGGTTTCTATCAATTATCAGTCCCAGTTCTCTTGTCTCCCCTACTTCCTCCAGCACAGCTTCTCCAATTGAGTATGCAGCCTCCCATCGATGCATCCCAAAATTCGAGACTTTACATTATGCTATGTTAAACCAATATCCCCATTCATTTACCCATTTGTCTAGTTTATTCATATCCCTTTGAAGGGTTGCCATATCTGCACTATTACTAATAACCCGTCACAGCTTCGCATCATCTGCAAACAACTAAATATCTCCCTGCAATCCACTGACAATGTCATTGATATAAAGGTTAAACAATACAGGTCTCAGAACAGAGCCTTGTGGGACCACACTTGTAACCTTCTGCCTCCTTGATATTACCCCACCATACACAACTCTCTAATGTCTATCAGACAGCCAATCCTGAATCCGGATAACTAACCCGACATCTAAATCCATCCGTTACAACTTAAATATCAGTTTATCATATGGCACCCTGTCAAATGCCTTCGCTAAATCCAAGAAAATGGCAGTATATGTCTTTCCCTCATCTACTGCTCTTGTAACGTTATTATAAAAGGCTAGCATATTATTAAAACAAGAGCACCCCTTAACAAACCATGTTGACTCTCACAGATAACATTACCCTCATCTGCCCAATGCTGTATACAGTTCCTCACTAATTTATCCAAGATCTTAACAACTACTGATGAAATACAAACTGGTCTATAATTAGACACTTCCAGTCTGCTACTGCCCTTATGCAATGGCACTATCTTACCTTCCTTAAATTCCTTGGCTACCTTTCCTTTAGCCAGACTTTCATTGAAATACTAGGTCAATGGAGCTGTCAGTTGTTTAGAACATTCTCTCAAAACCAGTAGTGAAATACCATCCAGTCCTACAGCTTTACTGACATCTAGAGTACTCAGTATTTGGAACACACTCTCCTCTTGCACCTCTAAACCACGAACCTACCCTATCTTTCTAGTATTAAAACCTACTTCTTAAATAAAGAGTATTTCCTCCTGGAAATACTCTTTATTGAAGTATTTCCAGGAGGAAATACTCCAATAAAGTGTTCATTGAACAACTCCACTATATCCTCTGCTTCAGTCCCTCTATTCCCATTTTTATCCCACAAGGTCAATCTTCCACAATTATTTGTCCTCCTACTGGACATATAGCTAAAACATTCATTAGGATTTTCTTTGGATCTTAGGGCCAATCTCTTCTCATATTCCAGTTTAACCTTCCTCACCATACTAGTCACTCTCCTGGCCTGGGGCTTATATTCATCATGCATGTGCTTGCCATCCCTCTTCTTCTTCTCTTCCATAACCTCTTTTTCACATGCAGTTCCTGTTGATATTGTTTGTCATCCACTTTACACCAAATTATGTCCATTTCTTCACTCGTGGAATACAGATTACTATTGCAGCCAACAAATATTCCTTCACAATTTCCTAAGCACTAATGATATCTTGGCCTTCCAATTCTGTCCTCCATAGAATTGCCTCCAGTTGATATCTAAGACTATTATAATCACCCGCCTTATAATTCCATATACATTCCCTTCTCTTTGATACTCCTGCATGTCTATTCATCTTCTAAGTCAAAACCACATGGTCACTCTCTCGAACTTTGGGAAAAGAATCTCAGTTATTATCAGCTCTTCTCATGCTATGACCAAATTCAAAACTCTTGAACCTCTTATTCCCTCTATTACATGCTGCCTAAGACATTTGTCCTTCAAGAATTCTAGAAATTCCATTCCCTTATTACTACATGCATTTTCCTCTTCCCAATTTATACTGCTGTAGTTAAAAATCTTCCATAACAATCCTTCTTCTTGGACTTGTCAAGCTCAACTGCCTAAAGATCGCCTGTTCCTCACCCTCTGTGCTCTTTGGTTTGTAGCAATACCACACTAAACATCCTGTCTTGCCCACCTCTACCTCACACAATATGCTTTCAAAACAATTAGTGTCACTGCCTTCCAAAGCCCCCACTCTTAGAGGACATAAGTCCCTACTTATCCAAGTACTCCACCACTGTATTTTCCCTTCCTATCCTGCCTTAAATTGCTGCATCCCGCTACTTCTTTTCTTCTTATTATATCCTCTTCTGTCAACTACATCTCAGTGATCCCAATAATCTTTGACCAGGCTGATGCTATTAGTGCCACCAATTCATATCCTTTATTCCAGATATTCCTGGCATTAGTATGAAGGATAAAACATATAAAGCATAGAGTGATGCACCTGGCATCACTGTTTCTGTTCTCTCCTCTTCTATCATTCCCTCTCATCTACCATTTCTATTCTCTCCTGTTATATTATTCCCTCTCATCTACTGTTTCTATTCTCTCCTCTTCTATCATTCCTTCTCATCTACTGTTTCTATTCTCTCCTCTTCTAACATTCCCATAACTACTCTCTCTCTCACTACTAGTCTGATTTGTTTGCATTCATCTCTTCCATTTACCTAGTCTCATCTTTCACACTTCTCAACTCATTCCCGAGACATCCCACCTTCTCTTTCAGCTCATCTATATCTCTCTCTCTGTAAGTTAGCCACTCTTGGTCGTCATTCATCCTACCAATTAAGTCCATCTCCAAATCTTCACAATTATTCAAACTTTCCCCACTCCCCACATTTATTTTTTCATTAATATTTCATTCTGACCCTCTATCACACTACTCCGAGGTCATTTATGATAATCTCTAAATAAGTTCTTCCCAGTGCCTACATTTTGTGCATATACATACTCCCACCCCTCTCTCACCGACCACATATCCAACTGCCAGGATGCATACATGTCGCAAGCACTGCACACGTCTATACTTACACAATTATTTCAGTGATTAAGTTAAAAACATGTCCATGCTCTTTTAGATTTCTCTTGAGGTACACATTTTTCACTCTCATGAATTTTCTTAGAGCAAACTGAATCAACATTCCATCTCTGGGCTTTTGAGATCCAGTACCATACTGATCTGTTTCTTCAAAAGGTCTGAATTATCATCACCAACTGTATTTATTATCTCTGGTTTTCGTCTCTCTTTAATCATGAATCCTACTCCACATTCCTCCTTGGTTTTACCAATAAGTAAAACAAATTTTCCCTCTTTAAGTGAAGTTTTTGGTCTGAGTTTCTCCTTATTTCTGTAAGACCCAAGTTGTCTTATTTCCAATGCCTTATCGATGTTCCTGTCATGAGTGTTTTTATATTTAAGGCTGATGTGAACATTTATATAGATTTTTTTCATGGTAATCTCAGGTGTCTCAAAAAGAGATCATTGTGGCACACCACGAGTGATGCTTCTCTTTCGAGATAGTATTCCACCCCCCAGCCCTATACATAATTTCCTAATACCTATATGATAGCCAGTCACATATCCCACTCACTAGTCTATCATCCAATCCAAGCTGCTTCAGTTTAGCTACCAACTTGTGGTATGGTTTGTCAAAAGTCTGTGCAAAATCTACATATACCACTGTATATGTATCACCCTGTATATCACTCATCACCGTGTTATAGTACATAAGCAAAAGCTGGTAAAACACAACCTCCCTTTAACAAACCCATGCTGACAAGCACAAAGAATGTTATCAACCCACTTTTGTATCCTATCTCTCACCAACTCTCAAATACCTTAACTACAATTTCAGATATATAGTTTGGACTATAATGTATTGACTTAGCCTTATCACTAACAAATATTATGTTAGTTATATAATATAACTAACATAATCTTTGTTAGTGATAAATATTATGTTAGTTATATATGATTATTCAACAAAAAAAAAGTAATATTTTTCTCATTGAAGAATGCATCTACCCATTAAAGCTGTCAGAACCACATGAAAAATTTTATCAGATTCAACTGGTAATTAATTTACGGAATTAACAACGCATGTAAAGTAAATTAATTAAAGATAACTTTAATGAATCACTTCTATATTTCGACAATGTCACATTGTCATCTTCAGGAACATAAAGATATGGTATGTGCACTAAAGGAACTAACAAAGCAAATGAGGAAGAAATTAAGACACTAATTTTGTTCCTAAAGTCCTAATGGTGCCCTCTTGCGGGCTAATTTGGTAGTCTTGGCCGTTGGGCTGAAGTTCTCATAATGAAAGTCTCCCAAATTTGGGGCAGTTTCATGCACCCAAATTTGTTGAGGTTAGGAACGTTTTTTAGAGCTGCTGAAGATTCTTTGAATAATCTTTCGTATTTAAACTTGCTGCAATGGATTATTTTTGTCTTCTTCCAACGAATTTTATGGTGGGTATCTAAGGCATGGTCTGCCAGCCCAGAGCGGCTGTACTGGTGAAACCGGATGTAGTCTTGGTGTTCTGAAATCCTGATATTTGTTGTTCTGCCTGTTTGGCCAAAGTAGGACAATTTGCAGCTGCAAGGGACCTGGTATACACCAGGTAGGTCTAGGGGAAGTGGTTGGTCTTTGGTAGAGCGGATAAGGGATGCCAACTTTTTATATGGTCTGTAACAGGAAGTGAGGTCATATTTCTTGAGGATATTAGTTATTTTTTCAGAGGTGCCCTGGATGTAGGGGATAGTGATAGACTTGGTGTAGTCTTTATTGTTGAGGGGGGGAGGGGGGTTGTGGTTTTCAGGTTTTAGTATTTTTTGGATTTTTTTGGGGTTATAGCCATTGGCTAAGAAAGTGTTGAGGATGTGGTTTAGTTCCATAGTCAGGGCCTTGTCATCTGAGCAGATTAATTTTGCCCTGTTATATAGTGTTTTTATCACCCCATATTGTTGTGAGGGGGGGTGGATTGCTGGTGAATGTATCTGCCAGTGTGGGTGGGTTTTCTGTAAACAGAGAAAACCAAAGATCCATCAAGCTGGCGGGTGATTAAAGTGTCTAGGAAGGGGAGGGTGTTGTTTTCCTCTTTTTCTAAGGTGAACTGGACTCTGGGATGTTGGTTGTTTAAGTGTGTTAGGAAGGAGTGGAGCGAGTCTGAGCCATGTGGCCAAATGTGGGAGAATCAATGCCATCCACTATGGGACGTAATGGCACATTTTGTTTATGTATTTTTGGGAGTCCATACCAACAAGCTTAAACCTTATAACTCTAGACCCCCCCCCCCCCGATTATATGGACTCCCAAAAATACATAAACAAAATGTGCCATTACGTCCCATAGTGGATGGCATTGATTCCCCCACATATAAATTAGCCAAACATTTAGCCAAAATGCACACACACTACACTGGGAACACACCATCACACATAAAAAACTCGGCCCACTTTAAAGCCAGTATAGAAAACCTCACACTCCAACACACTGACATAATGGTCAGTTTTGACGTCTCCTCCCTATTCACTAATGTCCCACTCAAAGAAACCCTTGAGCTCATCCAAGCCAAGTTTCCTCCCGATATCTCAGCCCTATTTCAGTTCACAATGAACTCAGGCTATTTCGTTTGGCAAGGAAAGTTCTACAAACAGATAGAGGGGACAGCCATGGGTTCACCACTTTCCCCACCCTTGGCCAATTTCTTTATGGAGACATTTGAAGAAAAAGCCTTAAACTCCGCCCCACAAAAACCCACTATTTGGCTTCGTTATGTGGATGATGTGTTTGCTATTTGGCCACATGGCTCAGACTCGCTCCACTCCTTCCTAACACACTTAAACAACCAACATCCCAGAGTCCAGTTCACCTTAGAAAAAGAGGAAAACAACACCCTCCCCTTCCTAGACACTTTAATCACCCGCCAGCTTGATGGATCTTTGGTTTTCTCTGTTTACAGAAAACCCACCCACACTGGTAGATACATTCACCAGCAATCCCACCACCCCCCCCTCACAACAATATGGGGTGATAAAAACACTATATAACAGGGCAAAATTAATCTGCTCAGATGACAAGGCCCTGACTATGGAACTAAACCACATCCTCAACACTTTCTTAGCCAATGGCTATAACCCCAAAAAAATCCAAAAAATACTAAAACCTGAAAACCACAACCCCCCTCCCCCCCTCAACAATAAAGACTACACCAAGTCTATCACTATCCCCGACATCCAGGGCACCTCTGAAAAAATAACTAATATCCTCAAGAAATATGACCTCACTTCCTGTTACAGACCATATAAAAAGTTGGCATCCCTTATCCGCTCTACCAAAGACCAACCACTTCCCCTAGACCTACCTGGTGTATACCAGGTCCCTTGCAGCTGCAAATTGTCCTACTTTGGCCAAACAGGCAGAACAACAAATATCAGGATTTCAGAACACCAAGACTACATCCGGTTTCACCAGTACAGCCGCTCTGGGCTGGAAGACCATGCCTTAGATACCCACCATAAAATTCGTTGGAAGAAGACAAAAATAATCCATCGCAGCAAGTTTAAATACGAAAGATTATTCAAAGAATCTTCAGCAGCTCTAAAAAACGTTCCTAACCTCAACAAATTTGGGTGCATGAAACTGCCCCAAATTTGGGAGACTTTCATTATGAGAACTTCAGCCCAACGGTCAAGACTACCAAATTAGCCCGCAAGAGGGCACCATTAGGACTTTAGGAACAAAATTAGTGTCTTAATTTCTTCCTCATTTGCTTTGTTAGTTCCTTTAGTGCACATACCATATCTTTATGTTCCTGAAGATGACAATGTGACATTGTCGAAATATAGAAGTGATTCATTAAAGTTATCTTTAATTAATTTACTTTACATGCGTTGTTAATTCCGTAAATTAATTACCAGTTATGTCTAACCAACGTATAAGTCTTACCACTTTATCAGATTCAAATGATTCAAATTAGAATATCTTTCCCAGAAATGCATTTAAGATGAATAGTGTGTTCTTCTGTATAAGATAAATCATGAAAGTAAATTTGAGTACTGTTCTAGAAGATTTATTTTTATAGAAAAAAAAAAAAAATGGATAGCATTAACAATAAGATATAAATTATTCAACAGAGGCAACCTTTAAATGAATTCAATTCATATAATTTCATAAAATTCAATCAAGATATCATACTAATTTTACCTCCACTCATATTTTATAATTTTCTATTTGACATACCTCTGTGGTAGCTTCTATGGATGCTCCATGTTTTAAAAGAAGTTCTATGACTTTTATTCGGTTTTTCTTGCAGGCAATATGAAGAGGAGTAAAACCATTCAAAGCTCGTGAATTAGGATCAGCTTTTCGGTCAAGAAGCAGTTTTGCAACTCTTACATGGCCACAGTGAGCAGCAACATGTAGTGCAGTTAAGTAATCCTAGTCACAAACATAAATTAGAATTATTTAAGTAGAAATATTAATGAAAATTCTTAATATTATGTTTATGAAGTGAAATAATGACTATTAACAATAAAGCTGTTTATAGACTTTTTTTAAAGGACAAAAAATAAACAAAAAGGAAATGGAAAGAAACAGTGAATTTAACTTGCTTTAATTATTAATTAAATTTTTTGTAACTCCTTCAAATATTATTATTGCTTTGTTTAAAGGATGATTGTGTTTTAATAAATGAGTCCTCACACTCGTATGCTTAATAGTTGATGTGTTAGACCAATTTAATTGCTTGCCAATAGACCTTATCTGGTTAAGGAAAACCTGAAATGCTTTGAAAAAGTTCCAGTTGTGGATTCTATAACAGGATTAATAATAGTCTAGCCATAAATACTGTTACAATTTGACAGCGCAAAAAACTTTAATCTATTTGGAAGTTTGGAAGTTCAGATCGGAACTTCCAAACAGTCAAATCAAATCATGATGTGTGGTCGAACACATTCAACCTCCAACCACTGTGTGGGTCCTCACCTTGTGTGCATGGGCTGAATCTTGCTGGTAGGTAGGTCCACTGCCTACCATGATACAAGGTGTTGTTCAGAGGCCATACCACATATTCCAGCACAGTGTCTTGATACACTTTGGCAGAGGTTTTGAACCCATTCTCACAGAAACGCAACTTAGATACCTCCTTGATATGTCGCCTGCACCACTACTGACGAGGGGATGATGGCCTCTCTGACTCCTAGGTGTTATGCCACATGCTTTGGAAACCATCCAGAGCACATATACATGATTGTTTTGAAAGTTAAACAATTTTTCAATGTTTAAAAACTTTTCATCTGTGAAGAGGATATTTCTGTGCCTGTAGTTCATGTGGAACTGGAGAAGTGCCTTTGATATTAACACCCTCTACTGCATAAGTTATGATATTAAGAAGTGTTAAGTAGAATGACAATAGGCTATTGCTCTACAAGGTCATCAGTTAGTAAAGGTGACACTGTTCTGTATGAAACAATCATTGCTCATAACATCACTTTCTGCATTCTCACAGAATGCAGAAAGTGATGCGGTGGAGGAGTGCCTTCATAGTCCTCACAAGTTTTGTGTCCTAATGCAGCATACACCCTCTGTCCAAACAGAAACCGAACTTTTCGAAAATAGAAGAAACTAGTGGTGCCACCTGTTGTATCTTTTTGTTGTCGAAAGCAGCAACCTTCATTAGTGTTGTGTCAACTGTTTATGACATTTGTTTCATTAAAAGCCGATTTATAGTGCCAAGAGTGGCAGTGTGTTTTGATGAACGGTCAGTCGTCACGATATTCATGCCGTACATGAAGAATTCTCGCTATCAATCGCTTCAAAATTTCAAGGTAAAACTCACCATTGACCATTTGGCAGGCAGAACAAACGAATTTTTTGTGCATAATTTCTGTTTGTTTAACCACTCATAAACTTGAATGCCCTTGGAATCGGAGAAACAAATCAGCATTGTCTTTACTTTTGACTTCTCCGAGCGACTTTTTTTTGGATGCCCCTCTTCTGGTAATCTCCACTCAGCACTCTGGCACTTAGTTTTAGGCTCATACTCAAAACACCACATTTCATCACCAGTAATGATTGTTTCAAGGAAGTTTGAGTTCTTACGAGTGGTTTTCATGAGGTCCTTGCAGTGTTCAATTCGATACAATTTTTGGTCCTCGGTCAACTTGTGGGGAACAAATCACGAATTCAATTTATGAAGGCGAAACTCTCGTTCAAAATGTTATGCACAGTTGATTTTGGAATCCCCAATTCATCTTCAATCAATCTCACTGACGATTTCGGGTTTTCTTTGATGAAATCGTGCACTTTTTGGCTGTTAACTTCGCTCAGTCCAGTTTTTGGAAGGCTTTTCGTCGTCCTCAAGCGTCTCACAACCACTTTGAAATGCAGCTCTCTGTTTGAAACCCATTTTCCAACCGTTCATCAAAGCACACTGTCACTCTTGGCACTATAACTCGGCTTCTAATGAAACAAATGCGATAAACAGTTGACAAAACACTAATGAAGATTGCCGCTTTCGACAAAAAAAGATACAACAGGTAATGCCACTAGTTTCTTCTACTTTCAAAAAGTTCGGTTTCTTTTTGGACAGAGGGTGTGGTCTACCTGTTCTTTGGCAGTCAGATATATCTTCTGTATCATTATAATGGTTAATAGTCCAATACACAAACATCCTACTGATTCCGAGTGTTTTAACCATGTTGAAAATAACAAGTGACTGCATTCCAACCTTGTTGAGTGCTATTACAGCTACACAGTTCTAATAATCTCTTCACTGCAGTTAACCCATACAGTGGTGTAGTGGTAGAGTATTGCTTATAATAAGTGATGAATTGTGTCCTCTCAAAGTGGAGGATTTGGAGAACAATGGCAATAATAATCTTAAGAGTGTATGGTGTGAGGTGGAGGTGGGAAGATCAGGCTATTTAGTGGGGGTATTGCTATAAGTCATGAAGTATAAAGGATGAAGAGCATATATGTAGACAGTTGAGTCAGGTGAATGAAAAAAAAATGATCATTACAGGAGATTTTAACTACAGCAGTATAAAATGGGAAGAGAAAAATAGATGTAGTAGTAAGGGAATGGCATTTCTGGAATTCTTGAGGGACAAATGTCATAGGCAACGTGCAGAAGAAACAAGAGGTTCAAGGGTTTTAGAATTTGTTATAGCATCAGAGGAATTGATTGTAAATGAGATGGTATCTCTGCCCTGCAAAAGGTAGGGGAATGACCATGTGGTTTTGATTTGGAGAATGAAAAAATATGCAGGAGCATCAAGAGAAAGGAAATGATGTGGAATTATAGGGCAGGTTATTATAATAATCTTAGAATTCAGCTTGGGGCAGTTCCGTGGATGGCAGAAATATCAGAAGTGCATGACAACTGGTGAAGAAATATTTTAAGTAGCAATGACAAGCTGTATATCTCAAGTGAAAACAAGAACACACTTCAGTGTAAAAAGCAGTATGTGATAAACAATATTAAATGGGAAGTAAGGTGAAAAAAAAGGTTATGGAAGGGATATAAGGACAGTGGTGGAGAACAGATGCATGAAAGCATAAGACAAGGCCAGAAGAGTGTCTAATATGGTGAGGAAGGCAAAACTCGAATATGAGAACAGGTTTGTCCTGAGATCTGAAAGAAAAGGAATTCTTTTGCTATATGGTGAGTAGGAGGATGAATGATTGAAGAAGAATGAAATTGTTAAACAAGGATGGAAGTAGAGTGACTAATGCAGAGGATTTAGTAGAGTTGTTTCATAACCACTTTATAGGGATATTTTCATCATGGAAATGTAGGTTTTAATAAAGAGGTGTGGCAAGTTTTCAAGATTTAGAAGTACGTGAGGAGAGTGTGTGTTTCAAATACTGAGTACTCTGGATATCAATAAAGCAAAGGGCTCTGAAGAAGCCAAACAGCTCTGTTGGCATTGTATGTCAATTAAAAATCAATACATATTTCAGTTTAAATTATCTAATTGAGTGACCAAATATAGATGTAAATGATCTCTCACTAATCATTGTTAAGCAAATATAGCTTAACAATGATTAGTGAGAGATCATTTACAACGTTGGGCAGATTACCCTCACCATGAGGGTAATCTGCCCAACGCCGAGACTACACCGACGCCATCTACTAGGTAATGTTATATGTGAGATTCAACATGGATTTGTTAAGGAGCAAGCTGGTTTTAGTAATCTGATTGCTTTTTAAATAATAATAATAATAATAATAATAATAATAATAATAATAATAATAATAATAATAATAATAATATAAAGTGAGAAGAATGGTTGATGAGGGAAAGGCATATTCTTCAATCTTTTTTTTTTCTTTATTTTACAAATGCATTTGATAGAGTGCTACACGATAAGCTGATATTTAAGTTACTGCATATGAGTTTAGATGTCAGGTAAAGGAATTGGATTGAGGACTGACTATCTGATAGATAGTGCATGAGAGAGTTCTATGAAGGAAGCAGATTATTATTATTATTATTATTATTTGTCACCTCCAGGGAGTCCAAAGACTCATCAAGGGAGGGCATCCACTCTACAACTCTGCTTCCACCACTCACAATCCACCAACTGACCACAACTACACCGATGCCGTCTACCGCCGACGACCACCACCACTGGTATTTCCACAGATAATCACAAACATCCATGCCCACGGTGGGATTCGAACCAGCAGCCTCTTGACTGGAGAGCGGACACACTAACCACTCAGCCAGCCAGGCTGGCAAGTGGGGGTACAACAGGCTCAGCACTGGGACCTGTATTCCTTAAAATTTATATTAAGACCATTGTTAATAGATTGCAAGCAGATATTCAGCTGTTTGCATATGATGTAAAATTGGGAAGGAATATTAGTAATAGCACAGACATGGTAGCCTTTCAAGGGGATTTCAATGAAATGGACAGATGAGTAAATGAATAGAGATTTCAAATTTAATTCAATTAAATGTAAGGTCTTGAAATTTAGGATACATTGATGGGAGATAGCATACTCTAGCGGAGAAGCTGTACTGAAGGAAGTGGATTATGCAAGGGACCTTGGAGTGACGATTGATAAAAACCTAAAGTTCAGAGAAGATATGGCCCCCCATGGGGAAATGTAGCCCAGAGGACTGCTGCAATAATGAGAAGGATAATGACCAGCATAGACAGAAGAGTTGTGATTACATTGTGTAAAGCTCTTATCAGAACAAACCTAAACTATTGTGCTCATATTTAGTCACCAAGATTTGAAGATGATAAATTAACCTTAGAAAAGATGCAGAGACAGATAACAAAATTGATATCAGGCTATACAATGTCAGTTATGAGGACAGATTGAGGAGATGTGGACTACAAAGTTTGGTAGATAGAAGGATGAGGAGAGGTGATATGATTGAGACATTTAAGCTATTAAGATGTGGTTACACGTTGACACGGAGGACTTATTTCGTATGGAAGAACAAGGGAAGGA
The DNA here is from genome assembly GCF_054136105.1 of Typopeltis vanoorti. NCBI lineage: Eukaryota > Metazoa > Arthropoda > Arachnida > Uropygi > Thelyphonidae > Typopeltis > Typopeltis vanoorti. Next base: position 105,451,913 of record NC_143556.1, on the reverse strand, counting down.
GCAAGAATAATGGAACTTGCAAAAGGAAGTCATGAGCAAGTAGGTGAGGAGTTGTTTCTTTGCATAGTGGGTGGTTGAACAGTGGAATGCACTCTCTTATGGTTGGTGAAAGCATGAATGGTGAATGAGTTCAAGGAGTGGTGTGATGATATTATTATTATTATTATTATTATTATGTGCCACCTCCAAGGAGTCCAAAGACTCATCAAAGGAGGACAGCTACTCTACAACTCCCCATCTCCACCAACTACAGCGAATCACATCATCTAAGTCAATACCATCTACTACCTGCCACCACCACCACCACTAGCATTTTTACAGACAATGACAATCACATAAACTGGTCTAAGTAGTGGCCCTTCCTTTAATGCACGATGTTATACATGTCCACAAGGAGATTTGTTTGTATTATGGGAGATACTAAGACAAGTGGTGATGAGATCTTGGTCCACCTTTACCACAAGTTGCCTCGGTCCTGAAGATACTTCATGTGCAAACTTTATTTGCTTACACTTGGATAAAGGATTAAACTAAATTTATTACAGTCTAATCCAGTGGAAAAAAACTTCCAACATCTTTCTCTAAATCCAGAGTAATTAAATAATAAGGGGAGACACCTTTTGGCAACTCGTATAGGTAAATATGACTTCTCCATTACTTTTGGCAACTTGTATAGGTAAATATGACCATGAGTTGCCTAGGTCCTGAAGATACTTCAGGCGCAAAAGGATTTAGTTTAATCCTTTCTCCAAATGTAAGCAAACAAAGTTTGCTTACACTTGTAGAAAGGATTAAACTAAATTTATTATAGTCTAACCAAGTGGGAAAAAAACTTCCAAAAAAAGAAAAAGAAAAGAAGAAACCTATTGACACTCTTCTTAAAGAAGTGTAGTCTGAAATATTTGAGAAAGACATCATGGCGAAGGCTATTCCAGAGGAGAGAGGAAGTGGAAAAAATGAGGAAGAGGAGAGGTAGGTTGGATGAGTTCACCGTTGTACTGTAAAAGGATCTTCTTTTAATGTACCTAATAGCAACTGGAGTGAATTGGAAAACTGGCCTAATAGCAACTAGAGAGAATTGGCAAATAACAGTGAATTTTCAAACTGATGTTTGCTACTTCACTGGAACAATGACCATGGAAGTACCTGCAGAAGAGAGACACATATATGAAACACTGCATCTGTGAGATACAGATTGAAGTGAGACTGTGAGGGAAAGATCACCTATGAGCTGAATTGCTCATAGGTGATTTTTCGCTCCTTTGGACAGCATCAAGAATTTTCAATGAGGCATTAGGTTCACCACACTAAATGGGTGAACAGTATTCTAACGATGAGCAGATTTGGATTTGTAGAGGGTGAGTAGCTGGGTGGGTGTAAAACAGCTTCTTGAGTAGAAAAGAATGCCTACTATTTTAGAAGCTCAGGAAGCTATTGATGTAATGTGTTTGTGCTCAGAGAGTTTGAAGGTGAATGTCAGTCCAAGGAGAGATAGTTAATCCCATCTAGTGTTGTGTATATTACGGAGGATGAGGAAAGGTGAGTGAAGATCCCTTTGGAAAGAAAAAAGGAAACACTACATTTTGGCAGCATTGAAGGTCACTAGGTTATCCTTGCCCCACTAACAGATCATATGGAAGTCAGTGATTAAGACACTGGTTGCATATGATCTTGGTGTGAGGGATATCTAGGAACAAAGGAAAAGGATGAATGAAGAGTGCTATAATTGGCAAAGCTATGAATAGGATTTGTAGCGATTAACAGTAGGTCATTTATGAATAAGAGAAAGAGGGTAGGTAAGAGAACAGAGCCCTGAAACATCCCTCTCTTTGAGCAAATGCTGAAAGAGAGGGTGTCATCCATAATAACATGCAGTGTACAATCAGAGAGGAAGCTGGCTAGCAAGTTATTATTATTTGTCACCTTCAGGAATTCCAAAGACTGATTGGGGGGGCATCTACTCTACAACTCTGTCTCCACCATTTACAATCCACCAACTGACTGCAACTACATCAGCGGCATCTATCGCTGACCACAACTACTAGTATTTCCACGGACAATCACAAACATCCATGCCCACAGCGGGATTCGAACCTGCAGCCTTTTGGCTGGGGAGCGGATACGCTAACCACTCAGCCAGCCAGGCTGGAAGAGGGGGTGGGGGTGGCAGGCAGACCGAAGGAAGGTGGTTTGCAAAGCAGGCATTGATGCCAAACATGATCAAAAGCCTTGGAAATGTCAAGTGCAGCAGCACACCATTTTTCCAGACCTTTTTCTCTTACATCACTTGCTATCACTGGTGAGTGATGTAGGCTAAGATATCAGCCGTGGTTCTGAATTGGCAGAATCCATACTGGTAGTCTGTCACTGATTAACTGACGAGCTTCTAAATAGTGAATATATTCACAGCTGATAGCTTTCTCCATTATTTTGGAGAGGTTTGAGGTGATGGCAACTGGTTGGTAATTGAATGGTAGCTATGGTTTCCCTTTCTTGGAATGGGTTGGATACTGTATGTTAGTTCCCATGAGATGGAATAGGTACCAGCTGAGAATAGAAGATTGAAGAGATGATAGATGACAGGTGTCAACTCTGGAGCACAACATTTGATTACAACTGCAGAGATGCTATCGGGACCAGACAACTTTGTAGTGTTCAGATTGTCTAATATACATGTTTAAGTCTTTCTGTCGAAAGGCCACAGCAGGCATATGGTGCTCAGTTGGTGGTATGGTAGGAGGTGATTTGCCTTCATTGTTTATGCAGGAGTTAGAGGAAAAGAGTGATGCTAGGAGGTCAACTTTTTCTTTGGGTGCTGTAAGTGCCATCTGGATGGGTGAGAGGCAAGCTCAGGTGAGCAGGAGTTGCATCTGATGGCTTTTGGAAGGAACCAGAAGGGATGGCTGCCATTTGGACAAGAGATGAGTTTTCTACTATTGGCCTTTATGAAGTTGGAGTTGGATTTGCTGATAGATGATTTACATTTAATTGCGAGTTTCCACATAGACTGAGTGAACCTTGGGTTCTCGATGCAAGCCACTTGTGGTAAGCTGAGGTTTTTTTTTTTTTGCTTCAAATGGTTTCATATATCTTATGTAGAACCAGGGGTTGAAAAGAGGATGGGAATTTTGGACGGAATGAGGAATGAATGCCTTCATGCCACTGTGAATGATTTATTATGACTCACTTAGTGTAGGAGTCTGGGTCAGAAGAGCAGAAACAATAGTCATTGCCGTGGGAAAGAAAAGTAGTGTTTATGAGAGATCATCTTATGTCAGAGAACATGAAGTTGAGTGTGGTCAAAGGAGGAGTGTTCTGTTAGACTGGAAACTTGCACAAGATTGTGGTCCAAGTTAATGCAAGAAAAGTTATCCTCTACAGTATGTATAGAAGGAAAACTAGTTAAAAACAGATGAAGGGTATTGGGAAAAGTGAAGTGAAGTGGATTTTTTGGAATTCGGGTAGGTAGCTGCATAATCTTCATTAGATTGTTGCTTACAGCAAAAACTTATGCATGATGTCTGGCTTGATCTGTAATGTCGGGGAAGGAGAGCAAGTTGGAGTTGTGGACATTCTGGTCACCTAGAATGATGGTGTCACTGTTTGGGATGCTGGATTGTAGAAGAGAGAATTTCATGGAGAGAAAGGTGAAGAGATCTATGAAGCTTTCAGAGTTTGAAGACCAGTAAATGTAGTGGATGAATGTTACTAAGTGGGACAAGGGAACCTTCAGCCAAAGGAGGTCAAAAGCAGGGGATTCTAAATTATGCATTCTCTGGCAGTCAATGTTAGAAGCACCAAGGCACAGATACCACCTTTGTAGCAAGATGAATTGTGAAGAGTATAATTTGGGCAATGGAAGTGAACTATTGTTGAAACTGCAATTCTGGTTTTTGTTAAGAGAAGAAGGTCTGGTTTGGATGTTTGTAAGTGGTGATAAACATCATTCACAATGGAATTTATGCTGTGAATGTTTGTAAAGTGGATATGGAAAGGATTATTTCTCTTATGGATCCTGGTTAGCTTGGAATATTGTGTTTCGATGAAATAGTTGTTGAGAGGGATCTATTTTGTTTCCAGTGTTGCAGTCATTATTTGTCTATTGCATTTTTCATATTTGATTTATTATTAGTTGGAAGTAAATAGATCATACAGAGACAAACCAGTCTCCTTGCCATTCTAAAATCATTGGTAAGTCACTATTTCTTCCAGAATACTTGGCAATTAAAAGAAATGCCTCAACAATACAGGGTTTGCATATTAAACCTACTGACAAAATAGAGAATTAATGTGCACATCCCGTATGGTTGACTGGATAACATAAGTGGGCTAATATTAAAGCTTTTGTGCTTACCAGTACAAATACTTTAATGCCAATTATGTCATCTAATCAGTCATTTTTTCCAAAAACATTATCGGCATCATATTTCTGTGGATTCAAAAGACTCGTAACAGAAAGTCCCACTGTAACAGGTATTACTCATTAGACCATACCTTAAATGCATTCACTCTCTCCACAACATTCACTGACACTAACACATTCCAATTGCACATTATTGTGTGTGTGTGTGTGCGCACGCGCGCGCGGGTGAAGTGCGTCAACTAAAAGGAGCGGTGCTGCACTTCATTTAGACATGGCAATTAAAAGAAATGCCTCAACAATACAGGGTGTGCACATTAAACCTACTGACAAAATAAAGAATTAATGTGCACATCCTGTATGGTTGACTAGATAACATAAGTGGGCTAACATTAAAGCTTTTGTGCCAATAGTATTGTCATAGATGGCAAAACTATCAGCAAGATTTTTTTTTTCTAAGTTGGTACATCTGTCATAAGCATCCATGTGAAAATGCAAGTCATTCTATCAAGTAATTTATTTTATACAGGTGTCTGAAGAAAAAGTGTTGTCTGTATCCCTTGATATGGATAAAATTGAGTATCGTGCGGTTATAAAATTCTTTGTAAAAGAAGGTTTAACACCAAAAGAAATTGATTCGAAGTTCATAAAAGTTTATGGGAACTCTTCTCCTTCATTTTTGATACTTAAAAAATGGACTGCCAAGTTTAAACATGGCCATACCAACCTTGAAGATGATCCATATGATCCAAAAAGTGTAACAACACCAGAAATCATTGATCAAGTTAGCCTAATGGCTGTGCGCTTCGCAACCATATGACTGGAGAAGGAGTGTCAGGTTCGATTCCCATCGAAGATGTAAGGAATTTGAGAATCTTCCTTAGCCATAGCCAAGTTAGCCAGTCTTGAATGCATGCAGTAGGGTTTTTTTTCTGCTAGTTTATCTGGCGTTTTTCATTCCACAAGCAGGCAAACCGGCCCCGTGAACACACACGGATCTACAGCCATAAATACTTAATCCCATATGAGGGGGCTAAACTCGCCCCAATAGGGATGGGGGAAAAAAAGAGAGGAAACTATACGAAAAAATAAATAAATAAATTGATCAAGTGCACAATATGGTATTGGATGACCGGCGAGTCAAAGTGCGTGAAATTGCTGAGACTACAGGCATTTCAAAAGAATGTGTAGGATATATTTTGCATGCAGAATTGCAAATGAAAAAGCTTTGCGCAAGAAGGGTGGAGCGCTTGCTCACAGCAGATCAAAAACGCACTCGCATAAAATCTCTGAACAATGCTTGGAGCATTTTAACAAGAATAAAACTGATTTTGTGCATCTATTTATTACTATGGATGAGACTTGGATTCACCATTACATGCCAGAATCCACACAGCAGTCAAAACAGTGGCTAGAAGCCGGTTGTTCAGCGCCAAAGAAGACAAAGTGGGTTCCATTACCAGGAAAGGTAATGGCATCGGTGTTTTGGGATGCTAAAGGGATTTTGTTTATTAATTATCTCGAAAAGGGTAAAACAATAACTGGGGAATATTATTCCGATCTTTTAACCAGACTAGATGAAAAACTTCGTGAGAAAAGACCTGGTTTGCAGAAGAAAAAAATCATCTTTCATCAGATCAATGCACCTGCCCACAAAGGTGTTTTGGCAATGGGAAAATTAAGGGATCTGCATTATGAATTGTTTTGGCTCCCCAGATTTGGCTCCCTGTGACTTCAATCTCTTCCCAAAATTAAAACTCTTCTTCGCTGGTCAGCGTTTTTCTTCGAATCAAGAGGTGATTGCAACTGTAGAGAGGTATTTTACAGATCTTACTGAGAATCACTACAGGGACAGGATAGCGGTGCTGCAGCATCTCTGGAATAAATGTATTAGTCTTAAGAGAGATTATGTTGAAAAATAAAAATAATTTTAAATTATAAATTAATTTTTCATCATTAGGCCAAGAACTTTTCAGACCACCCTCATAATTTTTCTATTAAATGTAATATTCTGAATGATATGAATATTCAAGCCAGTAGTGTTCTTAAAAAGGAGATAAACTTTAATGTCACATTCAGTTATGTAACACAGTGCATTTCTATTAAATCTATATGCAGCAACAACAACAATAATATGGCTTATTATTATTATTTCTTATACACTTATTCAAATATAAGAAAATTATCTTATCAGAAAATTTACATTTACATAAAATTACGTATGGACTTTACTACATTATTATTAATCAATAAAAATATACATAATAAAAAGCTATAAAATACATACCACAGTTACATCATCAACAGGGGCTTTATGATATAGCAATATACGTGCGCTATCTACATGATCTCCCTGAGATGCCATATGTAGAGGTGCCAATCCATTCTATCCAGCAGGACAGGAAATAGAATAATATAATTCTGAAGTATTTTGTCAACAAATAATATGCATCACAAAGATAAAAAAAAGAAAACAAAAGTAATAAAAATTATACATGTTTCATGATGAAAACATGTATCATCTGCATGGAAATTTGTAATAGTGAAATGTACCATAATTATTTCCTTTCAGATCATTCGCGCACCGGTGGGGGGGGGGGGGAGAAAAAGGAAAAAAAAACACTAGAAAATTTTCTAAAAACCTTTTTCCTAATTAAAATATTTTTTTTTTTAAAATTTATGTTTTGTCGTGTCATCTATTTCTACACTACTTATGAATTAGCAGTCACATAAGGTTGGAATATCCTATAGCTCTTGGGAATCAACAGCCGCTGTGAACACAAGCTGAACGAGGTAGTGCCCAGGCAGAACCAAGCACTATTTCATTGGCCTGAGCCAGGCCAGAGGAGATCACGGGTATCATGTATTGGCGATCACTGCAGATACTCAGTCACAGGTAGTATGCAATGTGTAGTGTCTATTATCAAATCATCTATTCAATCTCTCCCCCCCCCCCAAGATTAAATCCTAAGTACACCACTCTTTCAGATTGGAATCAAGTCTTCTCAAAAATTAATAGAATAAGTAACATGAGGGAAAGCAGATAAGATCTAGTTTGATATATAGTATGATCTATTATGAAATAATAATAATAAAACATCTTAACTATTACTAGCTTTAACTTATTAGATCTGACTAGCTTTAACTTATTAGATCTTACTAGCTTTAACTTATTAGATCTGACTAGCTTTAACTTATTAGATCTTACTATTACTAGCTTTAACTTATTAGATCTTACTATTACTAGCTTTAACTTATTAGATCTTACTATTACTAGCTTTAACTTATTAGATCTTACTATTACTGGATCTTGTAGAGTAGGGTTGACAGACAAAAGGACTTATACAAGGCAAATGGTTAGCATTTCAATGGATATACTGTTCGATGTGTGATAAAACGTTTGTTGCATGAAGTGCAAATGGATGCACAAAATGAACACATTAGAAAATCAAGCAGCAAAATAAGAAACAACAAAGTAAGTAATAAAAATCAGGTAAGTAACGTTTATGATATATTTATGAATATCATAAAACAAGCTGTTGATGAGCAGGTTATAATTTCTAAGTTTTCCCAGAACAAAAATTAAAAACATAGCACACACAACTGAAAAACAGAAAAGAAAGTAAACAAGATCATAATTGTAGATAAGCATTTAAGATAGGTTCTAACGACTTAACTAGCGATAAGTTCAGTATGAGAGACAATATGAAAGAATTGTTGGATGAAGTGAGAGTGATAAGTGAGATAAGTGAGAGTGATAAGTGAAAAGTGAAAATCATAAGTATATTACCTCAATATGATAAAAATGAATTAAGAAGAAGAGATATGATGGTAAATGATTTAATGTGTTGGCTGTGTAAAATGAATGGATGTGAGTTTTTGGCTGTCTGAAGTGAGTTTGAAAGAAGACTGGATTTGAATAAGAGGGATGCTTACACTTGAATGTATTTGGTATCAGGAGTCTTGAAAATCTAATAACCGGTGCGAGACCTAACACAGATGGTCAGGGAAACTAAATTATAAGAATTATAAGAATGGGAGGAATGGTATGAATATGTGTATAAGAGAGACAATATTACATAACTGTTTTAATGATAGTAATGGACATGATAGTGAAAATGATTACACAGAGAGAATGATTTCAACTTTGTTTATCTGGTTTGAATCCATCAAACATGCACAAAGATGGCTGCATATATAAGGCACTAGAGAAGAACAGAGATCTGCAAGTTGTCCATGTCATGCAGACTACAGACAAGGATATACAAAAGAATAAGGATGTATCTTATTCTGTCTGTACACACATGCTAGGAGTATCAGAAACAGAGGGAAGGAATTTTTTGCATTGGTCAATATGTTAGGACCTCAGATTTTAGGCAGTAGTGAGACCTGGCTATCAGAATAAGACATATTAAATGGTATTGAGTGCAGAATTTTTGGAAGGATAGAAACAATAAGAGAGGACGTGGGGGGGGTTCTGCTATTGAGACTATGACTTTAATATTAGTAACAAATTTTCATTTGGCAGTGAATTTGAAACCATCCAGTGTGAGGAGGAGTCTAAACAGATTAAATATATAACAAGGTGTTATTACACACCTAGTGGATCAGTTGCTAGTGATGAAGAAATGCATCAAATTAAAAAAATGAGTGTGAAAAGAGTAATCATAATGGAAGCCTTTAATTATCCAATCATTGACTGGGTAGCAGTAAAACCTCATGAGAAGAATGAAACTTAATTTCTTGAGCTGTTGTGAGACAACTTTCTTGAGCAGCATATGACAAAAGGAACTCATGGTCAAAGAGTGTTAGATCTGATTATAGTGTGTCAGAGGGTGTTCCAGTTAAATACATAACTGTTCTGCCTCCGATTGGTGACAGTAATCATGCAGTAATCACTTGCAACCTTGCTAATTTTATGAATGCTACATTCAGAAAAGGTTACATGCTAAACTACAAAGCAGGAAATTATGACCAACGGAGGAGTATACTGAGTTCAGCACAATGGTATTGGTTGCTGGATGGAAGAATATTGACAGGGCATGGGAAACATTTAAAAATTATTTAAATGATGCAATATCAGAATGTGTCCTGACAGTTCGAAAAATAAATAGGAGTCAAATGGATGCGTAATCTTATCAAGCAAGAGATTTGTAAGAAAAAGATGATGTGGAAGAAATACAGTGTGCATAAGGATGATGTCCATTATGAAAATTATAAGCAGGAGGCCAGGAGAGTTACAACTGTTGTACAGGATTCCAAGTTTGAGTATTAAAAGAAACTGGCTCTGCAAGCTAAAGATAGTCCCAAAGAATTCTATTAATATACTGCAAGTAAAAAAAAAAGAATGAAAATAAAAGAATAACTATACTGATGCATTCAGTACAGTATGAAGGTGATTGATGGTATGCAGATGGTATGCAGGTGACTGATGCAAAAGTGATTGTCCAAATAATGAGTAGCCATTTTGCTAAAAGCCATCAAGCCACATGAGGAAACCTATGTATGTGGAGGAAGTACTAGAGCTGTTGCACAAACTGAATAAGAATTCTGCAATAGGAAATGATGAGGATATCAGCATGAGTGTTCAGCTGAACTGACTATTCCTTTGGCCAGGCTATATAATTTGAGTCTCAGAACAGGGAAGATTTCACAAGAGTGAAAAGAATGCGGTAATCACATTGCACAATGGTAGTGCAAAGTAGCAACTATCGACCAATCAGTATCTCAGCAGTAGTGGTGGAGATTTTGGAAAAGTTGGTTAAGAAAAGTTGCATACAGAAATAGGTTGACAGTAATGGCAGCTCGTACATAAGCACTGCGACACTGAAGCACCCCCCAAGGAAAAAAATGAAAAAATTAAATTTTGTTTGTGTTTATAAATAATTATAAATAATTGTGCTTATTAAGAGACCACATAATAATTGTGTTTATTAAGAGACCACATAATAAGAGACCTCATTATTATGAGATCTCTTAATAATAATAATAATATCAGTGAGACAGCTGAGTGTAAGAATATACAAAAAATTCCTAAGTTAGTACCACCTGTAACAAGAATGTGATGGTTAGTATACAGCATAAGGGTAGCAGTGGGTATAGGGAACTATTGAACTTTTCTAATACCAGTTATTAGAAAATATCTTTAGATGATTACATACTGATTATGAAGACAGAACAAGAAACTGTAGACTGCAGAAACCATTAATGTTGCATTCAAGGACAACTATGATGGCTAGTGAGTGTAGTATGTGGACTTCCTTCTTACTCCCTGGAGGTTTCTCTTAATAATAATAATCTTTCCTTCATGGCAATTAAATAATATAAGTTACTCCCAACTCTCAAACCAACAAAATGCTCTGACAACATTCTTGAACCATTTAAACTCTCCGATACTCTCGAGACAAATCTATCTCCTCTTAGTACATCATTTCATTAACCATGCAGCAAGCTCATAATTAGTTATCTCTGTTCCATAACACCCATAATGTTGGTGGCCTGCCATGTACATACTGGTTTTATGTTGCTTCTATTTATTATCTTCAGTTCTCCGAGGTCTCTTAATAATAATAATATCAGTGAGACAGCCGAGTGTAAGAATATACAAAAAAATGCCCAAGTTAGTACCACCAGTAACAACACAGAATGTGATGGTTAGTATACAGCATAAGGGTAGCAGTGGGCCTAGGGAATAACTGCACTTTTTTAATACCAGTATTAGAAGATATCTTTAGCTTGAAGGAGCCATTTTCTTTTAATACCAGTATCAGAGGTAATTGAAGCAGACAAAATAGTTTAATTACTTAGTAAACACTTCACAAGAGCATAGCATTCAGTGCATATCCTATGCATGGCTTGGAGGAAGTGCATAGGACACAGCTCGAGTTTTAAAAGAAGGTGAAAGGGAACTGGAAGTGCTGTTGACCACATCATTGAATTTGAGTCTCAATCTCTGGGTTGGTCCCAAAGAAGTGGAATGAATGGAAAATAGTTCCATTGCATAAAAGTGACAAATTAAAGTTGCCAAGAAATTATATTCTTATTTAATCCTTTATCAAGTCTAAGCAAACAAAGTTTGCATGTGAAGTATCTTCATGACTACGCTACTTGAATATATAGACAAATGACTTCACATAAATTGCCTTAACATCCCATAATGCAAAGCACTATCCTTTCAGGTATATATAATGCTATGCATTATGGGAAGAGCCACCACCCAGACCAGTTTCAATCTTTATTCAGGTCCCATCAGTCAGAGCGAGATTAAGAAGAAGCAATACTAAGATTGAAGTAAGGCAGAAATCATCTCTCTCATATATATATATATATATATATATATATATATATATATATATATATATATATATATATATATATATATATATATATATATATATATATATATATATATATATATGTATGTGTGTGTGTGTGTGTGTGTGTGTGTGTGTGTGTGTAGAAAGTTTTTTTAACTTGGGTATATTATGTATTCAAGATACCAAGTAATTTTATATAAACTTGGTTTTTAATCCCATTTCCCAAGTGAGCAAACAGACAAGTAAGTCAAGTTTGCACCTGCACGTAGTGCAAGTCTAGGCAACTCGTGGTAAAAGGGAATTAAGCTCTGATCACTTTCCTTTGTATTTTTCCCTTAATGTAAAGCACATCCCCTTGCAGAGATGTATGCAAAGCAACCCACTCCTCACCCTCTTTCTCACAGTTTCCTTTCATAACTTCCAGGGATGGCCCCTTGTTATGACTCCTTTCTAGTCCACACAAGGACACTGTATTATCAACAAAATTACATGCAAAACCATGACGTTCAGAAAATCAATTCCAAATATTACTTGTACATTTGGATTAGATGATGCTGGAAGAATTATTAATGGATGACAAACTTTCAATGGAAAACAAGGAATTGAAATAAAAACATTGATTTGCTCATCAGCTGAAATTTTTGATTCAAATATACTCTTTAATTTAATTGAACAGCTTAAAATTGAAATGTCATTTGGAATTAGAGATTGAATTCTATTAAACAAACTATAAGAAATGAGTGAAACATGTGCACCTGTGTCAAGTAATATTTCACAAGGCACATCTTCAATAAATCCTTGTAGAACTGTCAAAGGTTTACCTCCATTAGCATAAGGAGTTAATGATACATCAAACTCTCTTTCATAGTTAGAGCTGTCTTTAGCTTTACCCATGTTTAATGAGTAGTTTGGCATTTCTGTCCTTGCCAGTATAATATTGGAATAATAATTATTCCCAGATTTTTCTTTATTCTCTGATTTCTTATGTTGAAAACAAGATTTTTTCCCTGAAATAACAGTCTTTAGCAAAATGACTAGGTTTATTACATCTAAAGCATTTTGGAACATATCTCCTTTGAGATGTTTTATTCTGATCAATACTATTAGATTCACAAAAGAAAGATTGATTATCTGTAGGATTATTGGATATTGTTAAATCAGATATCATCTTAAATAGAAGTTCCTGTCCTTTTACTATTGGTCTCTGTTGTCTTTCTATTTCTTCACTAATAAATGTTTTCAGTTCCTCTAATTTTCCCAAATCATGTAATTGTACCTTGAATTCAGATTATGGAACATTATCTGTTAGATTTACAGAAATTTCCTTAAACTGTTTTTTTTTTTCTTAACTCCCTTTAAATTTTGAAACTTTCCTTCTCTCACTTTATCTGTAGCCACGATGCTAGGAGAATGAGTTTCAATATACTGAAAATAATTTACCTGTTTATTATTTGCAGAATGAAATATATCTCTAAGTCTCTTTTCCTTTTCCTTAACAAGTTCAAAATGCTGTTCAAGATTTTTAACCTTTTTCTTGTATGCTGTTTCTTTCAAATTATCTCTAAGGCCATGCCTAAATTGATTAAACAGCAACCATTCTAAAGATGATTTCTCTTCAGATGAAACACTAAATTTATGAGCAATGCACCAAAGTCTGTGATAATATTCTGAAACAAACTCCCTATTACTTTGAATGCACTGATGAATTTTCCAAATGTTAGGCCCTAATTCTCTTACACTTGAAAATTCTGATATTAGCAGACTTTTAAATGTTGCATAACTGTCAGTGTCTCTCAGTAAAGGAGATGTGTTTAAGAATGTTTTGGCTTTGCCCAACAATTTATTAAGAAGTATAATCAACAAATGAAAATATGACCATTTCCCTAAATCTCTAATTTTTTCTACGTATCCAAAAAATGTTTCTATGCTTTACTACTATCTCCTGACAAAGAAGGTATTACTACAGTTGGATTAATCAACCTAAAAAATTCCTCATCTTTAACTAAAGAAACTTCACCACTAGAATTGCTATCTCCTGTAGCCATTTTACTTGAGACAAGATTTACTTTCTGGATTCTAAAAATAAGTTGTCATAACCAATCCTGTCGACTGCACCATTGTTATAATTAGATATTTTTATATAGAGGATATTATCATATTAATCCTACCATTGAGATGATGATCTCTATTAAACAATTATTTTAAATTTATTTCCGAGTGTACCTATATATGCACAAGGGTTCACTTCGATTGGGGCAATGACTTCTTTTTTACTATTGCTTTCAGAATCCAAATAAATCACTGACTCAAGACCAAAATACAAAATAAACACATTTAATATAACAAAAACAATATATATACACTTCAAACAAATATTACATAACTACAAATTTAATTGGATCCAAGGCCTTTTAAAAATAAACTTACACTTAAGACTAGACTAAACACTTTGTTTTCAAAATAACAAAATGTTCATAGCCAGTTTCTCTCTGTGTCAAGGCCCTTTTCTGAAGATATATGACTTTATTCTTCATTTTCATAGGATCCTTTCTCATCACTTCTGTAGCGCACATTAATTCTTCCTGACTTAATTCTGTCTTCTTTTTATTAGAAATAACAGATAGATTTGGCATCCTAAATACATATGAAACTTTCTAATCAGAATTTTTTCGAACATTCCTTTAGAACATAAATAGCAACTTCTTCTTTTATTCACTAATGTTTATTGACAGTCTTAACTCTTCCACTTTAAAAGAATTCACAGTTCTACGATTCCCTTTTCGGAACCTACTATAAATCTTCCAATTAGCATTTCCTCCAATATTCCTTTTAAAACGCCTATAGCAATATTTCCCTTTTATTTATCAATACTTATTCCACTTTAAACTTCATAGTTCCACGATTCCTTTTTTGGAATATACTATTAATTTTCCTCCGACTGTCACATAAAAAAACTCAATTTCCTCCGAATCTAAATGTCTGCCGACCTGTGTTCTAATGTCTTTCCGAACACTCTGTTGTTTACAGCAGTTACTCTGATACCGAACGCTGTTCTTCTCAGCTGTCAATCACACATCAAACTTCTCGGCGAGCATGCACATTCTATGAAAATGGCAAGCGAGAAACTAAATATAACGACTGACACGTTGTCTCCGTTAACGACAAGAGAATGTCTTCATAAAACTTAAAACTTAATATTTTAAACTACAATGAAATCGTTTAAAGTAACACAACTATTCAAATCCGGTAAATACATAAATTTTTTAATACATTTCATTTTGATAAAACAATTTCAATAACAGGTACATCGCAAATGCCGACAATGCATGTTATGAAACTAAAACTAATAAACATACTAGCATAAACAATACGTAAAAATATTCAGAATTTTAAATTATGATTATTTTTACAGTTGGATGAGGATGACTTCCAGACAGGAATAGAGATGGAAGGGTATGATATGTTTTGTGAGGATAGAAAGCAAAAAGGAGGGGGGGGGTGCTATTGATGACAGAGAAAGAATTATGTCCATACAAAGTAGAGATGCAAGAAGAAAATAATGCTAGTGGTTTTGAGGCAATATGCTGTGAGACAGAGTTCAATGGAATGAAATACTTAGTTGGATGTTGTTATAGACTGGTAATCTGGATGGCAGCGACTATGAAATGTATAATCAAATTACCCATTCAAATAAGAAAAGGGTGATTATTATGGGTGATTTTAACTATGGTAATATAGACTGGGATGATGAGATAGCAACTGGAAAATAAAGAAAATGAGTTTCTTGAGTTTTTGAGAGACAGTACGTAACAGAGAGAACATGAGGATTCAGGGCCTTGGATTTGATCATCTCATCACAGGATGTAATTATAAATTAGGTGTCAAATCACCCTCCAGCTGGTAAGAGTGACCATGAAGTGATTACCAGGGTGGTTTCCAGCAGTGTGAGGACCACTGTGAGAAAAGGGTATATGTGGAACTACAAGGCTGGTGATTATGAAGAGCTTAGGAGACAGATTGTAGGTGAAGCATGGAATGAGGAGTTAGTTGGAGAAGAGATCAATGCAGCTTGGGGGATATTCAAGAACTATTTAGTAGAAGCAATGTCTAAATGTATTCCAAGGGTCATAAGATTAAATAAGGTAGGTGAAATAGCTGAATGAAGAGATTAAGCATTGATAAAGAGAAAAAAGGCATTATGGAAACAGCATAAGAGAAGTGGTAATAACCAATTCCATGAGGATTACAAAGACCACACAAGCAGGGTGACTTAACTGGTAAGGGTAGCAAAAGTGAGGTATGAGCAGCAGTTAGCTAATGAAGCCAAAAAAGAATCCTAAGGAGTGTAAGTCTGAGACAACCGTGGTAAACGTGGAGTAAGCGCCAATAGAAAGTTTTTTAACTTGGGTATATACTATGTTAAAGATACCAAGCAATTTTATAAGCTAGATTTTAATCCTTTTCCTCAAGTAAGCAAACAGACAAGTAAGTCAAGTTTGCACCCTGCAAACTGCACATAGTGCATGTCTGAGGCAACCCTGGTAAAGGTGGAGTAAGCTCCAATAGAAAATTTTTCACCTTAGGTATATACTATGTTAAAGATACCAAGCAATTTTATAAGCTAGATTTTAATCCTTTTCCCCAAGTAAGCAAACAGACAAGTAAGTCAAGTTTGCACCTGCACGTACGAGGTGGTATCAAAAGGTTTCGAGACTAGGTTTCTAACATGCCAACAGATGGCTGCATGCAGTCACAGGGAGCACCTACCTTCATAAGTCAGTGTGCCAAAAGACATCATCCTGTGTACATCGGGAGCTGTGCAACTGATGCTATTCTGACCACCTGCATTACCACATCTGTGATTTCATCATGGACAGCAAGTTAAAACAAAGAGCAAATGGGAAATTCTGAATGAAACTGGGCAAATCTGCACAGAGACGTTTGACATGATTCGGCAAGTTTACGGTGATGCTTCAATGAGTTGTTCAAGATGTTTTGTTCAAGATGAATCCTCACGTGTGATGTGAACATGCGCCGTGTTGCTGCCAAGTTTGTCCCTAGGCTGCTGGCCCAGGAGCAGAAGGAACATCATGTCGAAGTCTGCCAAGAACTCCAACAGCGTGCTCGACATGAAGGAACCCATCCTTCATGTCGAGGATCATTACCGGTGATATAACTTGGGTGTACAGGTACAACCCTGAGACGAAGCAACAGTCTTCATAGTGGAAGAGCCCATCATCTCCAGGACCGAAAAAGGCAAGGCAGGTCCGCAGCTCGACCAAGTGCATGCTCATCGTCTTTTTAGAGATTCGCGGCATTGTGCACCAAGAATTCATCCTCAGGGGCCAGACCGTCAATAGCGAGTTCTACTGCCAGGTTTCAAGGCATCTGAGGGAGGACATTCAGCGAAAGCGACCAGATCTGTGGTGCGAAAAACTGGATGCTCCACGACGACAATGCACCCTGTCACCGAGCTCTCCTCACACGTGTTTCTCGCCAGAAACAACATGATCTCACTTCCGCACCCACCCTACTCGCCAGATTTGGCTGCTGCAGACTTCACCCTCTTCCCGAAGATGAAAATCCAGCTCAAAGGTCACTGTTTTGACACCATTGTGGAGATCCAGCGAGAACTGCAGAAGGTGCTTGACATGCTTCGAAAAGAAGACTTCCAGGACACATTCCAGAAGTGGCAAGAACGCTGTATTGATATGCAAGGGGACTATTTTGAAGGTGATAGTGTGTAAACATAGATAAATAAAGTAATTTCTCGTAAACAGAGCTAGTCTCGAAACTTTTTGATACCACCTCGTAGTGCAAGTCTGAGGCAACTCGTGGTAAAGGTAGAGTAAGCTCCAATAGAAAGTTT
The DNA here is from genome assembly GCF_054136105.1 of Typopeltis vanoorti. Taxonomy (NCBI): domain Eukaryota; kingdom Metazoa; phylum Arthropoda; class Arachnida; order Uropygi; family Thelyphonidae; genus Typopeltis; species Typopeltis vanoorti. Next base: position 105,434,368 of record NC_143556.1, on the reverse strand, counting down.
TTAACCTTGGGTATATACTATGTTAAAGATACCAAGCAATTTTATAAGCATTTAAATTTTAATTTTTAAATATTTTAAAATTTTTTTAATTTTATAAGTTTTATTTTAAAGTATATACCCAAGGTAAAAATCTTTCTATCAGAGCTTACTCCACCTTTACCATGAGCTGCCTCAGACTTGCACTATGTGCAGGTGCAAACTTGACTTACTTGTCTGTTTGCTTACTTGAGGAAAAGGATTAAACCTAACTTATAAAATTGCTTGGAATCTTTAACATAGTATATACCCAAGGTAAAAAACTTTCTATCGGAGCTTACTCCACCTTTCCCACAAGTTGCCTCAGACTTGAACTACGTGCAGGTGCAAACTAGACTTACTTGTCTATTTGCTTACTTAAAGGATTAAAACCTAGCTTATAAAACTGCTTGGTATCTTTAACATAGTATATACCCAAGGGGAAAAACTTTCTATCGGAGAATCTTAAGCAGTTCTTTTGATATGTAGCCAGCAAAAAAAAAAAAAAAGAATGATTATGGAAAGATGACATTGACTGGAGAAAATGGTGTTAAGGAAACTACTTTGGAAGATATAGGTCATGAAGGTCTTTCATTTTCGTGAATGTGACATCATGGAGAAATTGAAAGCAGTTGATGATGGGGAGGATTGACTGACTGTAAGTGAGCAAGAGGTTATGTGGAAATGAAAAAACCTCATGTTAATAAGGCTGTGGGACTTGATAATATATCACCACATATTATGAAGGAATGTGCCAGGGAGTTGACATCTGTCTTGACATATCTTTTTAATATAAGTCTTGCACTTGGTCGAGTTTCAAAGGAGTGGAAGGAGAGCAAGATTGTGCCGCTTCATAAGGGAGGTGACAGAAACTTAGGCATCAAATTATAGGCCTATCTGTGTGTCAGGTGTTGTGGTTAAGTTGTTGGAGAAGCTGGTGAGGACTAGGATCCAGAAGTGGGATGACAACAATGGAATTATCTTTGATGGACAGCATGAATTTGCTAAAGAGAGCTCATGTTTTAGTAATCTACTTAATTATTACAATAAGGTGATGGCTTCCTTGGACAGAGGAGAGGGATAGACAATAGTATATTTAGATTTCACAAAGGCTTTTGATAGATTACCACATGAAAAGTTGATAGTCAAAGTAGACCGAAGGGGGTTGGATATTAGATTAGCGCATTCGATCGGAGACTGGCTATCTGATAGGTATCAGCAAGATGTGTATGTGGAAGCAATATCCAGGAAGAGGAAAGTCACTACTGGTGTGCCTCCTGGGGTCTGTTTTAAGGCCACTGCTATTTAACTTGTTTGTTAATGATATTGGCGAAGATTTGCATGGAGATATTCAGATGTTTGCAGATGATGCAAAGTTGGGACGGAGTATTAAGAGTAGAGAATATGCTGTGGCCTTACAGGAAGACTTGAATCTATTCAGTTAATGGGAAAGGGGGATACAAGTTCAAAGTTGCAAAATATAAGGTTGTAAACTTCGGGAAAGGAATGTAGAATTTATGCTTGGTGGGGATATATTGTTGGAGGAAATAAGAGATCTTGGAGTGATAGTGGATAAGAATCTGAAAGGGACAAATTGCCAAAACTGGAATGCCTTGCCCTTGCCTGAGAGTGTGGTGTCTGCAGAGAATTTGAGTGTTTAAATCACAGTATGATGAGCTGTGTATATGACAAAAGCACCTCCTAGATGACTCCATGGGATCTTGGGATAATAATGATAATAATAATAATATGGAGTATACACATATATGAAGAGAGAAGCTATACTACTGTTTGATATTCAAACAGTATATCAAAGTGACAATGATTTGATCAGCTGTTATTCTGCTGGCCTGACCTCTATTGGAAAAAAAAACAAAAAAAACATCAAATCTACATCCTGTTTATAACATCGTCAGAAACAAATTCATACCAATTTTAATACAGCAACAGTTGTGGCCTAATCAATACTTTAACATAAGTGTTAAGGCTAAGATCCTGAATTAATAAGTAAAAGGTTACGTAGGTAGAATATAAGCTATCCATATTCTTGGAATTTTTAAACCATCGTTATTGTTAAGATTATGGTGGTTGATAAGAATTTCACAGGCCTCTTTAAATTTGTATTCTTACCACATTTTAGTGTGATGTAATGAAGAAGTGCCTTTCTAGTCAATTCTGTATAGAGTATTTAGTTATTTAGTTATGAAATGTAATGTGTCATTTATGTTCCTTCTTTCTGTTAGGAATAGTGTGTCTAGTTTCAGCTATATAAGGCAAATTACAGGTAAACTGAATATGGTATAATCCAGAGTGGGCTAGTGGAGGAAATGGATCCATGGAGGAATTAAATAAGTTCTTTAATTTGGAAGGTTTAAAGGTGATATTAAGTCATTTTTTTCTTTAGTATTCTGTTTATTTTATCAGATATCCCCCTTTAAAGTAAGGAATAGTTACAGTTTTATTGTAATATAGTTTATTTTCAAATCCAATTATTACTTGGGCATACTGTTTGAAATATAATATAGCTTCTCTCTCTGTGTGTGTGTGTGTGTGTGTGTGTGTGTGTGTGTGTGTGTGTGTGTGTGTGTGTGTGTGTGTGTGTGTGTGTGTGTGTGTGTGTGTGCGTGTGTGTGCGTGTGTGTGCGTGCGTGCGTGCATGAGCACGTGCATTTTCCTCCCAGTAGTAAGCCTACCAAAAAGCAATTTATTCCTACATGCTCCATTGCATACAATGCATATATTACATGTAGCTTCCAAGTACTGATTAACATTTACATTTCCAATTTTGTATCAATATTCATATTTACATTTCCAATTTTGTATCAATATTCATATTTACATTTCCAATTTTGTATTAATATTCATATTTATATTTATATTTTTACATCTATATGTACATATTCCGACTTTTGCATCCGTATTTATATTTATATTTTTATATATACATATATTTACACTATATAATTCATACAATATCAGTAATTTATGTTACTTTACAATGACTGGTAGTTAATCTTATTGGCAAATTTAATTAGTTCTGAGTAATACTGTTCGATTAGTCTCTGTTTTGACACTGGCCACTTGTCTCCAAAAGTAATGACATGTTGCATTATGGGCATCCATGTGGAGTCCAGTAGCTGGCAGTCGTAAAGTATGTGGTCAACAGTCTGTTGGAGTTGTGAACTACAAATACATGATGGTGATTCCAGGATATGGAATCTGTGTAAGTATTATCTTAGTTTTCCATGTCCCGTTAGTAGTGTGGTTAACACATTCGCTGCCACGTTCCTCGGGCATAGTTTGTTCCCACACGCCAAGCGCTTTCGCGTCTTCAAGGTCACTAAGAGTAATCTCGTAGCCGGCTTATCAGACAGAATTTTGTCTGATAAGCTGGCAACTACGACTAATCTCGTATCACTCCCCACCCATATATTACATGAGCTGATGAATGTGTTTATTGCATCTAGTCTCTAAAATCCCTCAGTTTCGCCATGACCAGTAAAAGAAAACTTACTGATAAATTATTAGAGGTTTACGCTAATATGAGTGATGATGAATTTAATGAATTCATCATCGCAAATGGAAGGATAAGGGGGAAGTTCTTTCCATTTCAAATATGCACAAATTTTAAATGGTTGAAGCAAAAAATCGGAATGGTAAAATTCAATTAAAACCAAATATCGTTAGGGACTATAATTTGGGCATGTCAGGCATCGATCTTTCTGATCAAATGCTTTCTTACTATTCCCCTTTAAGAAAGACAATTAGATGGCCAAAGAAATTGGCAATACACATTTTTCATATATACATTCAAAATGCGCATAAATTTTATAATATAATTACTGGAAACGCAATGACTGCATTAAAATTTAGAGATCAATTTATCTCAGTTTTTATTGGAATGGATGAGCTTACAGCATCACAGATTATCAGCAGGAGTTGGGATCTTCATTATTTGGAAATTTTACCACCTAAGAAAAAAATATTCGCCAACAAAGCCATGCCAAGTATGTACATGAAACAAACAACAACGTGAAAACGTTATTATTTTCCTGTTTGCCAGGAAAAACCATCATTGTGCGTGGAAAATTGTTTTAAAGTGTATCATTTGTAATTTGAATAAATTGGTTTTTTATTTTATTGATTTCATTTTATTATTTTTATTGATTTTTATCAGTTTTAAATTGATTTACAAATTACGTGTTATACTACAGATTAGCTTGCGCTTGGCATAGGAGGTTGGTAATCGACATACGAGTATATTCGTAGTTGGCTTCTGAGGCACATACATAATATACTATATTTTAGTTGAAATTATTTCCCTTCTATCAAGCCCCCAGATGTGCTCTCCGCTTTATTCAGAATCCAAGGGTCAAAATTAAGGTAATTATACTAAGGGTTAACTCGTGTTTGGCATAGGAGGGCAGTAAATCGACATACAAGTATACTCATAGTTGGCTTGTGAAGCTCATATATAAACTACGAGTATACTCGTACTTGGCAGCGAACATGTGAAACTTGAAGAAAGAGCATTTTTTTTTAGCTGAAGTCTGCTTCTGATGCTAAGAAAGAATTATTTTGTTGATATTCCATTTATTGATGTTTTCCATTCTTCTTCCCACAAGTCTAGGCTTCTTTCTTCTGCAAGTAGTTTTATAGCAGATTTCGAGTACTTTTGGTAACTTGTTTCTAGCCGCTTCTTTAGCCAACTGATCCTCTCTCTTGTTTCCTGCAACCCTGGTATGTGCATTCACCCAGCAGAACTAGATTTCCCATCCCAATAGAGTGAGATTTCAAACCAGCTTTCTTGTCTGTTCTATCAACGCTATATGGTTGTTCTGGTTTCCTATGCCATTTATAGTGCTTCTACTGTCACTGTAAATTGTTGCTGTCTTTTGATGAGAGGTGTTGACTTCTAATTCCTGGAGATATATAAGTGAATGAACTATAGCAAGTTGTTCTGCTTGGTTGTTGGAACAGAGAGGATGCAGTCTAGAGTAGCATTCTTGTAAAGACTGTCTGGTATATGCAATGAAAGAACAGCCAACATTCCCTACACTGATGCAACATTCCCTACAATATATACACTGATATATATGCAGAGGACATAGTGGAATTGTTCAATGAACACTTTATTGGAGTATTTCATCCTAGAGGAGTCAGTTTTAATGCTAGAGGGAGAGGACTGGTTCGAGGTCTGGAGGTACAGGAGGAGATTGTGTTTCAGATACTGAGTACTTTGGATGTCAGTAAAGCTGTGGGACTGGATGGCATTTCACCACAAGTTTTGAGAGAATGTGCTAGGGAATTGACAGTGCCTTTAACGTGGCTTTTCAATGAAAGTCTGGCTTTGGCAAAGGTGCCCAGGGAATGGAAGGAAGGTAAGATAGAGCCATTGCATAAGGGTGGTAACAGACTGGAAGTGTCTAATTATAGGCCAGTCTGTGTGTCATCAGTAGTTGTTAAGATCTTGGAGAAAGTAGTGAGGGACCGTATACAGCATTGGACAGATGAGGGTAATGTTATCTGTGAGAATCAACATGGATTTGTGAAAGGACGCTCTTTTTTTAGCAATATGCTAGCCTTTTATAATAAAGTTTCAAGAACATTAGATGGGGGAAAGGCATATACTGCAATTTTCTTAGACTTGGCAAAGGCATTTGACAGGGTGCCACATGATAAGCTGATATTTAAGTTGCAGCACATGGGTCTGGATGTCAGATTGGTCAACTGGATTCAGGATTGGCTGTCTGCTAGGTATTAGAGAGTTGTGTATGGTGGAGCAGTTTCCAGGAGGCAGAGGGTTACAAGTAGGGTCCCACAGGGCTCAGTACTAAGACCTATATTGTTTAACCTTTATATCAATGACATAGCCAGTGGATTGCAGGGGGATATTCAGTTGTTTGCAGATGATGCGAAGCTGGGAAGGATTATTAGTAATAGTGCAGATGTGGTAGCCCTGCAAGAGGATTTAAATAAGCTAGATAGATGGGCAAATGAATGGAGGTATCAGTTTAATGCAGCAAAATGTAAGGTCTTGAGGTTTGGGAAACATCGATGGGATGCTGCATACTCTATGGGAGGAGTTATACTGGAGGAAGTAGGGGAGACAACAGATCTGGGGTTGATGATTGATAGAAACCTGAAGTTTAGGGGACATATTGCAAAGGTGGTGAAGGTAACACAGAGGATTGCTGCTATTATGAGAAGGACACTGACCTGCAGAGATAAGAGGGTTATCATTCCGTTGAATAAGTCTCTGATCAGACCACACTTGGACTATTGTTCTCAGATTTGGTCCCCAGGATTTGAAGGGGATAAATTAACTGTGGAAAGGATACAAAGACGGATGCAAAGATGGTTTCAGGACTGTACAAGGATAGTTATGAGGATCGGCTGAGAGAATGTGGACTGCAGAGTTTGGTGGATAGAAGAAGGAGAGGTGATATGATTGAGACTTTTAAACTGTTGAGAGGTGGTTACAGGGTTGACACTGGGGAGTTCTTTCGCTTGGTTGAACAGTGGGAAGGAGTGATGACAAGAGGCCATCCCTGGAAGTTACGAAAGGAAACTGTGAGCAAGAGGGTAAGGAGTGGTTTCTTTGTGTGGAGGGTGGTTGAGCCGTGGAATGCATTGCCTGATGGAGTGGTGGGAGCGAGAACAGTCAGTGAGTTTAAAGAGTGGTATGATAGACTTTGTGTTTCTCAGGAGGGGACCTCCCCTCGATGAGTCTTGACAGACTTTATGTCTTAGGAAGGACCTCCCTCGATGAGTCTTTTGACTCCTTGGAGGCCTGAATAATAATAATAATTCCCTACAATATATACACTGATGGAAGTTTTGCTTCCATCGGTGTATATATGGAATTAGTCACTTTCAGAGCTTTCCTTCTCCTTAATATTTGTTTTTTTTTGCTGGGTGAGGCCACTTACTGCAGTGAAGCGGACATTCGTAGCAATTTGGATCTATTTTAGAATTTTCACTATATCTTCCGGAAGTGACTTCGTATATTAGATAATTCTTGTATTTTCAGGCAGATTGGTGTAAAAGCTGTAATAATGCAAGCTGTCTCGAAAGATATTGTCCTGTATCCTTTAATTGTACGTATGGCTATAAGGCGTTGAACTTTATTTAGCTTTTGTCTATTTTTCTTTGAATTTAGTGAATGTTTCCAGGTAGGTGCAGCATAAGATATTAATCGTAGTATAGCTCCGGTATATATTGCTTTCAGTGGGGATTAGGCCAACGCTCGTTGGCCTAATCCCCACTTAATCCTTGCCAACTTTGCTAGAAGGTTTACAATTTGTAAGCTTTTTCAGCAACATATCAGATGTGCTTGTTGAAGGTAAATCTTTCATCTAGGTAGCCAGTTTTCTCAAGATAGCCAGTGAGCTAAAATACCTCACTGGCTACCTCGAGAACTTCTCCATTTAGGATGACTGTAACAGGTTGTTTTGATTTTCGACAGGTTACAACTTCTAGTTGTAACCTGTCGCGACCCCGAATCATTATCATCGACGAAAGCTATGACTTTTGTTTCAGTAGTGATAGGAAGTCTTAATAGCGAGTCATACTGGATGTTCCAGAAGCCTGGTCCACAGCAGGAGCCTTGAGGGCAGCCTCGTTTGACTTCTTTCATTACAGCTGTGGTTTTTAATAGCATGGTTGTTCCTCTGTCTGTAAATTAATTTTTTGTAAGATCGAGTAAGTTTTTTGGATATTTTAAATCTTCTAATTGATTGATTATGGCTGGCCACAACACAGCATCGAAAGCTCCTTGTACGTCGAGTGAGAACAGTAGTCGTCTTTTTTTTGCTGTAGACTGTCTTCTGTGAACTCTTTTACCTCCATAATTGCGTCTACTGTGCTAAATGCATATTGATTGCTGCTTAATAGGTTTCTTGAGTAGACATAGTGCAGTGCAGTATTCGGTTCATTAGAAGTTTTTCTAGCACTCGTTCGTTACCGATATAGAGTTGCTACAACTTCATTATGTAGCAAGTCTATATCGGTCTTTTCTTTGGATTCAATTAACACTCCTCCGTTATTAATACTTTTCATTTTTGTGATTCCAATTTTTATTTTTCTTGGGTTTATTTTTTCTTTTAAAAGATTTTTGGTTCCTTCGCTGTTTAGTTGAGCTATCGGTTCGACTATTAATTTATAGCAAGGATTGTTTTCGGATTTGTCTTTGTTTTTAGCATTGTTTTTAACTATTTGCGAGTATAGCTGAGTAGGCTGAGCTAAGTTAGGCTCTCCCTGGTTGTTTGGAGTAGTCTGTTGTTCTATCGATACCTCAGTTGCATTTTTCATTTTATTAAATACCTTTGTTAGTTCACTCACTGCTGTTAATATGTCCTTTTTTAAATCATATCTTAGATTGCTACTTTGGCAACGTTACACAGCAGATCTAGGGCTTTTTCGAACTCTAATTCGTCCCATGCCGCCATCTTAATGTTACTCAAAGTTGCGTGTTATAGCTTTCCTATTGAACTGCTACTCTTTCTAAGATATAAAGTTTAAGATAATGTACTTACATTTTTTTTGCTTGTTCCTAGAAGTGATGCTTCCATTGAATTAGGCTTCAGAGGGTTGTTTCTTGTGTCCTTTGTACCCCCCAGTGGCAGCAGTTGGGAGGGGGGGGGTGTTAGCCCTTGCAGTAGCACTAATCTTATTATCACTGGTTTGAGATAGCTTAACAATAGAAAGTCTGACCACAGCAGTATTCAGTTCAAAAAAATGGAATAAAATTTCAATCATACGTGTTTAGAGCTATGAAATTATAGAGTAAATTACTCACTTTTAGACAGAGCACTGTACGAGCTATCAGTCGATACTAGATACATCCAGTTTTTCTGTTCGATACCGCACAAAATCAAGGTAAAAGCAGGAGCGATTTCAGGCACGTCCATTCGCGTTCGAGCGAGTCTTCTCTCTCTGTGTGTGTGTGTGTGTGTGAGGGTGGGTGGGTGTGGGTGTGTACTTCAGATGATGACCTTAATACGAAGGTCACATAACATTGGGAAATTAAGTAATTATTCTTAACACAGTTGTAGTCTCCATAATTTTATCAAAATGAATGCTGATCGCCATGTAACATTAATTGTTATCATTATTATTATTATTATTATTCAGGCCTCCATGGAGTTAAATGACTCATCATAGGAGGTCCTTCCTAGGAAACACAGTCTATCATATCACTCCTTGAACTCATTGACCATTCTTGCTCTCACCACTCTATCAAGTTTAAAGGAAAATGTTCTAAAAGTAGTTTAAGTCAAGTTAATAGTATGCAAATCACATTTATTCTTCTCTTCACATACCTTGGAAAGATGATGTTTCAGTCTATTTTCCCTCAAGCAATCATGACACCCTCACAATAAATTAAATAATCATAAACGATGTATGTATTCAGGTGCTTTTCAGAATAAAAAGGAAGCCAGAATATTCATAAGTTATTATCCAGAGTTATTATCCATTATCAACAAGATAATGTTGGAGTCTTGACAAGTAACAGACTGATTTGGAGGAAAATTGTAGATAGGAAGTTAGTAATGATGTAATTTTTTAATGTAGTACTGTCATATCCTGTACACCCCTTGAGGGTACATGGCAGGAATTTGATGATGATGATGATGATGCTTCTGGAAAGGAGGGTAATGAGTGCAGAAGAAAAATCTGAGCTAGTAAGAAGCAATGTGAAAGAGAAGGAGAATAAGGAAGAAGATATTGAGGTAGTGCTTATGAAAGAAGTGGGAAGAATGAAAGTAGAGATTGAGAGAACAGGTTTGCAAAACAAACAGGGGAAATTGGAAGACATAGGTTGGACAAGGGAACACAGTGAGAAGGGCTGATGCTCCAACAGAATGTGAAAACATATGCAGACAAAAAAGCAAAGAGGATGCCCTAGAATGTAGGGGAAAAAGTTTAATTTGAAGAAGGTTATAAAATGTGTAAAGAGAAAAATAAATGGCTCAAGGAAAGTATGGAAAAGTCACATCTAATAAGTACTATCAGTTAAACTTGTTATAGATCCATGAATGAGCTCTCATGAATCTACACGAATGATAGAAGTATCAGAAACAAGGAAAATGAAATGGTTTCATTGACCAAATTCATTCACCAAAAATTGTTGGAATAAATGAGATATAGTTAATGAGGATGACATCCTCATATGATAGAGATAGAAGGGTATGACGTAATTTGTGAAGATAGAAAGAGTAAAAAGAAAGGTGCAATGTTAGTGATGATAGATAAATAGCTCATACAAAGTAAAGGTGCAAGATGGAATGAGTGGCAGAGGTTTTGAGTCAGAGGATTGAGAGTCTTGGATTTGATCATGTCATTAAAGGATGCTATTATTAATGAGGTGTCAAATCTATCTCCAGTTGATGAGAGTGACCATGAAATGATTACCTGGGCAGTAGCCAGCCATATAAGGACTTCTATGAGGAAAGGGTATATGTGGAACTACAAGGATGGTGATAATGAGAAGCTCAGGAGATAGCTTGCACCTGTAGTGTTAAATGAGGAGCTGGGTGGAAAAGAGTCATTGCTGCTTTGCTGATATTCAAGAACTATCCGGTAGAAGGCAATGCCTAAATCTATTCCAAGGGTAAGAAGGTAAAATAAGATAGGTGTTAAATGAATGGATGAAGATTAAAGCATGCAATACAGAGAAAGAAGGCATTATGTAGTCAACATAAGATGAGTGGTAATAAATCAATTCCATGAGGAGTATAAAGAACAAGCAAGGAGCATAACAAGATTGGTAAGGGTAGTGAAAAAGCAGTATGACAAGCATTTAGCTAATTAAGAAAAAAAATGATTATGGTCGGATGACATTGAATGAAGAAAATGGTATAAGAACAACTGCTGCAGTGGATATAGTTCAGATATTTTGCGATCAGTTCATAAAGGTCTTTCATCCTTGTGAAAGTGACATTATGGAGAGTTTTGAGAGCAGTGGATGATGAGGAGATACTGACTGTGAATGATCAAGAGGTATATGGTGAAATGAGCAAACTTGATGTTAATAAGACTATGGGACTTTATGATATATCACCACGAATTTTGAAGGAACATGCAAGGGAATTGACACATGCCTTTACATATTTGTTTAATATGAGTCTTATATTAGATCGAATTCCAAATGAGCAGAAAGGAATGTGGCAGCCCTGCAAGAGGATTTGAATAAGATAGATAGATGGGCAAATGAATGGGGGTGTCATTTTAATGCAGCAAAATGTAATGTCTTGAGGTTTGGGACACTTCGATGGGACGCTGCATACTCTATGGGAGGAGTTAAACTGGAGGAAGTAGGAGAGACAAGAGATCTGGGTTGATGATTGATAGAAACCTGAAATTTAGAGGACATATTGCAAAGGTAGTGAAGGTAACACAGAGGATTGCTGCAATAATGAGAAGGACACTGACCTGCAGAGATAAAAGGGTTATCATTCTGTTGTATAAGACTCTGATCAGAACACACTTAGACTATTGTTCTCAGATCTGGTCCCCAGGAGTTGAAGGGGGTAAATTAACTGTAGAAAGGGCACAGAAGCAGATGACAAAGACAGTTTCAGGACTATATGTTAGTTATGAGGATCAGCTGAGGGAGTGTGGACTGCAGAGTTTGGTGGATAGAAGAAGGAGAGGTGATATGATTGAGACTTTTAAACTGTTGAGAAGTGGTTACAGAGTTGACACTGGGGAGTTCTTTCGCTTGGCTGAACAGCGGGAAGGAGTCATGACAAAGGGCTATCCCTGGAAGTTATGAAAGAAAACTGCGAGCAAGAGGGTGAGGAGTGGTTTCTTTGCATGGAGGGTGGTTGAACCATGGAATGGTTCAACCACCCTCCATGCAAAGTTCAAGGAGTGGTATGATAGACTTTGTGTTCTTAGGGAGGGACCTCCCCTCGATGAGTCTTGAGAGACTTGTGTTTCTTAGGGAGGCCCTCCTGTGATGAGTCTTTTGACTCCATGGAGGCCTGAATAATAATAATAATAATAATAATAATAATAATAATAATAATTTGGTCACATATTTTCAAAAGGATGAAGAGATGTTGGAAAATTTTCATAAGTGATTAACAAAGGTAGTTGCTGATGTCTGAAATGTTGAATATGAAGAAAGGTCGAGAAGATGCAACTTACAGAGTCTAGTGGGTATTAGGAAGAATGGTGAGATGAGAGAGAGAGACGTACAAGTCAGTAAGGGGTATTTATAGTATTAACCCTGTAAAGGTTTTTCATAAAATGGTTTCAGATTGGGGCAGAAGTAGAGGTCCTCCCTGGAAGCTATATAAGGAAGATGTGAGCAAGGAAGTGAGAGGCAGGTTTTTTGCATTGAGATTTGTGAATGATTGGAATGCTGCACTGCTAGAGAATGCAGTGTCTGCATAGAATTTGAGTGTATTTAAGGCATGGCATGATAAGCTGTATGTATGATAAAAGATGTCTTAGACTATTCTTTGACTCCATGAGGTCTCAGGATAATAATAATATTAATAATAATATAAATCTATGTAAATACGAACTCAGCACATACATATTTTACACATATAAATTTCTGTTATTATACCATAGTATTTTTCAATTGGTTATAGATTTTAATTCATTTTTTAAGTTGATGCTTTCCTTGAAATTGTCTTTATTATTCTTATTTAAAACTGTCTGTTCCTAATTATACTCAGCTGAGGAGAAATTTTTTATTCATCTGATTTTTTAATGAAAACATTCAAGATATTTCTTATGTGAGTATATCTTTAAAATTATGTCTTAATAAAATGTGTTATTCTATTCAAGGAAAATTTATATTTTCTGCAAAGCAAATATCGCCATAAGTAAAATTGTATAAAATAGCAACACTTAGTATAAGCATTTCCCATATTTTTGAGAAAACACTAAATGACTTGAAATTCCTTTAAATTTGGGCTGAAGAGTTCATAGACTGTTAGAGTTGACTTACATAACTCTTTACTACTTTCTGTGTTTGTTTTTAAATGAAAAATGTGAACAACAACAGAAAAAAAAATTTTAGGAGACAATAAATACTTTTGTTTTGGCTACAATTGGGGCACCCCTTTCAAGTAATAAATCTACAACTTGGTCATGTCCACTACGAGCAGCACAATGTAAAGGTGTCAGACCATCCTAAAAAATAAAGTAAAATAAAAAATATATAAAAGAAATAACATCATTTTTTAAAAAATAATTATAAAACCTAATGTTTTAAAATTTATTAAACCTAATAAAAAACAATAAAAGTTGAGGTTAAAAATTACTAATGTTATGACCAATGTTTGGCAAAATAACATTTATCCATTTGTGGGTTAAAAAAACAATTCTTATTAAAAAAATAATGTTTACTCAAATAATGACATTTGATTAATCAAATGGTAGAAAATTCATTTTGATAAATTATGGTGATTGCTACTGTGTTAAAAATAATTACTTTTTAATTAAGCATTAAGAATATTTACAATTCCGATCTGGAAAAAGGAATATAAATGGCACATTAAATTAAATGACTATGGTAAATCTGGCCTTTCTGATCATGCCCTGGATACTTTACATAGAATCAAGTGGAAAGGCATCTACTCATTAAATCACACATAAACTTGGTATCATCATAAATTGTATAGATTTGAATGATTCCAATAAATTCAATGTTTAGTGTTGATAGCATGCTCTACAAGTCAACACTGCTCAGGATCATGGTATTTAATATAAGACTTGTGTTAAAGTAAGTTTCACAGCTTACCCATGTAACAAAAATTACATAAAATTTAATCACAAACTCCAATATATTTTCATACATTCAGGGATAGACCATTAACTACATTCAAAAGATGAATCAAATAATGAGTCATAAATTGTGTGTGTATTAGCTCATGTCTTGGTTGCAGCTGAAGTATATGGTATTACACTATAAGAGTTCAAAGGAATAATCGTAGTAAATTGCACAGATTAAAAAACACTTGCAACCAATAAATAGTGATCACTTCAAAAAACTGGATATTGGCATATAGTCTGATCATACATTCAGCTGTGATCGTGATGTGCTAATATACACATGATTTTATGACTCATTATTTGATTAATCTTTTGAATGTAGTTAATGATCTATTTCCCTGAAGGTGTCCACGTAACAATGGATGAAATATACTGGAGTTTTTGAATAAATTCTATATAATTTTTTTCACACGTGTAAGCCATGAAACTTACTGGGGGGGACCAGTTGAGAGACACATGGTTGCTATGGCGGAACTGCCGGTACCTTGTCTCTGCGAACAGCTTTCTACCAATCACTAACTAGCCTTTGTTAACTCTGTCAATTGACGCCATTTACGGCTGATTCGAAATAAACCAATCAGAACTCTGAAAGCATTCATACATCTGCAACTCAATGGTGGGGTAAGTTAATGCATTAACAATATTTTGAGCACTAGCTCATAAAAAACGATTCTGATATTCTTCAAAATCCAAGTTAAAAGTCATCAATTACACAAAAGAACATGGAAATAAAACTTCAGAGAGACAGTTTGGACCTCCTACCACTGAGTGTATGATTAGACAGTGGAGAAAACAGGAAGAACAACTACTCAAGATGCCAAAAAAGAAGGCCTTAAGAGGAAAACTAGCAAAATGGCCAAAGTTGGAGCAGAGGCTTAACACTCGGATCATGGAGCAGCACCAGAGTGGGATATGTGTGTCAACCAAGCTTATTCAATATAATAATAATAATTATTATTATTACACAAGACCCCAGGGAGTCAAAGACTCATCTGGGAGGTCCTTTTATCATACACACAGCTCATCATACCATGCTTTAAACACACTAAAATTCTCTGCAGACACCACACTCTCAGGCAAGGCATTCCAATCATTCACAACTCTGCATGATAAAAACCTGCTTATCACTCCCCTACTCACACCCTCTTTATACAGTTTCCAGGGATGACCTCTGTTTCTCCCCTGATCTCCCACTATTCTCTGTAGAACCTCTCCACCATTGATCCTATAACAACCCCTTAATAACTTGTTGTTTATTTTTTGATGGTATATATTAGAACACAGAATAATAAGTAAATAATTATTTATTGACTTATTGCTGATATTTCGCTGGTGTTATAACCAGCATCTTCAGAGCAAAAAAACACAGTTTGTCACAATACACGAGGCTATAACAACATGGTGTAATCAATGGACTAGTTAAACAAAATTGTAGCAGCAACACAAAGACTAAAGTCCTTTTGGAGCCCTCTATCTGAAAAAAAAAAAAAAAAAAAGTTGCAGCTATCACACATGACTAGAGTCCTAAACAAAGAGAAAAAAAGCCGGTACTAGTTTTTTTTTAAGATGACTGTCTCCCAGATTTTAGGCAAATTTATACAGCCATATTTGTTGAGATTTGGAGTGTGTTTCAGGGCTTCTGTTGCCTCTAAGAACAATCTCTCCGACTTGTAAGAGCTTCTGTGCAATACTTTTGTTTTCTTCCAGTTGATCCTGTGTGCAGGGGTGTCCAGAGCATGGTCTGCTAGGCCCGACTTGCCACAGTGATAATGCCGGATGTATCTTTTATGTTCACAGTTCTTCCTGCTTGTCCGTAGTAGGTTTGATTACATGAGCAGGGTACTTCGTAGACTCCTGGAAGTGATAAAGGAGGAATGCTGTCCTTGGGTGAACAGATAAGAGTTGCTAATTTGACACAGGGTCTGAATACGGTGCGTAGCTCGTGTTTATTAAGAATTCTAGAAATCTTTTTGGATGTGCCTTTAATGTATGGGATGGTGACTGTTTTGTTGTAGTTCTCTGTGGTGGATAGTGGGAGGGATTTCTTAGGAGCATTTAGTATTTTGTTTATCTTTTGGGGATTACAGCCAATGGCCAAGAAGGTGTGGCATAAGTGAGCCAGTTCAGCAGCAAGAACATTGTCATTGGAACAGACTGCTCTCGCTCTGTGGGTTAGCATTTTTAAAATACCATACTGTTGAGAAGGGTGATGGTGTGATTGGTTATGTAAATATCTCCCTGTATGTGTGGGTTTTCTAAAAACTGAAAATGATAAGGAACCATCTGAAAGACATGTGATAAGTGTATCCAGGAAGGGCAGACAGTTATTAGCTTCCAGTTCCATTGTAAAGTGGATTTTTGGATGTTGGCTATTTAAATGCGCTAAAAATGTTTCCAATGTCTCTGGGCCATGTAGCCAAATAGCAAGCACATCGTCAACATAGCATAGCCAAAGTGTTGGTTTGAGAGAGAGTGGCTGTATTGATAGCTAGTTTTTCCAGGTGTTCTATGTAGAAGTTGGCTGGGGGTGGGGGGGAAGAGCCCATGGCTGTCCCATCTATTTGTTTGTATATTTTCCCTTTCCATGTGAAATATCCTGCATGTATTGTGAATTTGAATAGTTCAAATATATGGGGGGGATGACTTCAGTAGATTGAGGGTTTCTATTAGTGGTACATTTGTGAATAGTGAGGTGATATCAAAGCTCACCATTAAGTCTGAGCTTTTTAGGGTATGGTGTTGTAAGATGCTTTTTAGGTGGGCTGAATTTTTGACAAAGGAGGGAGAATTGTTTGTGAGAGTGGCTAGTAGCTTAGCTAAATGTCCAGCCAGTTTGTATGTGGGACTATTTATACTATCCACAATAGGGCGTAGGGGTACCTTGTTTATGAATTTTTGGTGCTCCATAAATCCTAGGTGTTTTATTTTTTGGTGCTCCATAAATCCTAGGTGTTTTAACATGGAACAGATATTATTTTTAGGAAGCTTAGACTTGATTAAGATGTTGGTCACATCTAAACGTATGCTATTGGCTATTGTTGGAGGCAGGTTGTATATTCCCTGTTCGATGGACACCATTATTTCGGCTTTTGGAACTTGTTTCGGAGTCATGGCAAATTTGTGCCCCCGACTTAAAACACTAGCGGCTTCTTTGCTTAAGGTGAATGATGATAAATTCACGATGACGCGATCGTTGTATAAGCACTGCATTGTTGGAGATTTTCAAACTTTTTTTGGTGCCGGTTTTTGACTATGTTGATAAGCCGTTACATCGGTGATGTTGTCTAGGATTTCCCTTTTTTCTTTTTCTTTTCTTTTTTTTTCAGATAGAGGGCACCAAAATTAGGACTTTAGTCTTTGTGTTGCTTGTTGCTGCTACAATTTTGTTTAACTAGTCCATTGATTACACCATGTTGTTATAGCCTCGCGTATTGTGACAAACTGTTTTTGTGCTCTAAAGATGCTGGTTATAACACCAGCAAAATATCAGCAATAAGTCAATTAATAATTATTTAGTTATTATTCTGTGTTCTAATATATACCATCAAAAAATAAACAACATGTACGACAAACACATAAGTCTTTCTACACTCCCTTAATAACTTGAAGGTCTCTATTATCTCCCTTCCTCCTTCTCTCTACTAGACACTGCAAGTTGCATCTTCTCAATCTTTCCTCATACTCAACATTCCAGAGTTAGAAACTACCTTAGTCAGTCGCCTCTAAACCCTTCCCAACATCTCTTCATCATACTGAAAACCAGGTGACCAAATCTGTGCACAATAGGATTTGAAGAGTATAAATTAACTGTGCAAAGGATACATAGACGGATGACAAAGACGATTTCAGGACTGTACAAGGATAGTTATGAGAATCAGCTGAGGGAATGTGGACTGCAGAGTTTGGTGGATAGAAGAAGGAGAGGTGATATGATTGAGACTTTTAAACTGTTGAGAGGTGGTTACAGGGTTGACACTGGGGAGTTCTTTCGCTTGGTTGAACAGCAGGAAGGAGTGATGACAAGAGGCCATCACTGGGAGTTACGAAAGGAAGCTGTGAGCAAGAGGGTGAGGAGTGGTTTCTTTGCATGGAGGGTGGTTGAACCGTAGAATGCATTGCCTGATAGTGTGGTGAGAGCAAGAACGGTCAATGAGTTTAAGGAGTGGTATGATAGACTTTGTGTTTCTTAGGGGGGGGGACCTCCCCCTCGATGAATCTTGACAGACTTTATGTTCTTAGGAAGGACCTCCCACAATGAGTCTTTTGACTCCATGGAGGCCTGAATAATAATAATAATAATCCATGTGTGGCCTAATGAAAGCCTTATACAATGGAACAAGAATCTCCCTACTTCTCCAAGTCAGTATCCTATGCATCATTCCCAGAAGCCTTTCTGTTGTCTTCACAATTTTGGCTATGTGTCTCCTAAATTTCAGATCCTTATTCACTATCACCCGCAGATCTCTTATTTCCTCCACCTCCGATAATATATCCTCACCAAGCATAAATTCTGCATCCGATTTTTGTTTTCCAAATTTTAAAATCTTACAATTTGCAACATTGAACTCACATCCCCATTCCCAATCACTCAAATTATTCAAGTATTCTTGTAAGACCATAACATCTTCTCTACTCTTCATGGTTCATTTCAACTTTGCATCATCTTCAAATAACTGAATATCCCCCCTGCAAATCTTTGCCAATATCATTAACATACAGGTTAAACAGCAATGGCCCTAAAACACACTCCTGAGGCACACCACTAGTATCTTTCCTTTTCCTGGATATCTTTCCCATGCACAACTTGTTGATACCTATCAGATAGCCAGTCTCCAATCCAAAGCACCAATCTAATATCCAACCCCATCCACTGTAGTTTTACTATCAACTTATCATGCAGTAATCTATCAAAAGCCTTTGCAAAATCTAAGTATATGGATACACAGTAACATTCTCCTCTGTCCAAGGAAGCAGTCACCTTACTGTAATAAGTAAGTAGATTACTAAAACATGACCTGCCTTAAGCAAATCCATGCTGTCCATCAAAGATAATACCATTGTTGTCAATCCAATTCTGGATCCTAGTTCTCACATGCTTCTCCAACAACTTAATTACAATACACACACAAATGGCCTACAGTTTGATGCTTGAGTTCTATCACAAGTGGCACAATCTTGCCCTTCTTCCACTCCTTAGGAACTTGACCCAGTCCAAGACTTGTATTAAAAAAATATATCAAGGCCAGTGTCAACGCCCCGGCACATTTCTTGAGAGTACATGGTGATATATTATCATGTCCCACAACCTTATTTACATCTAGTTTGCTCAACTTCCCATACACCTCATGCTCACTTACAGTCAGTCTCTCCAAGAACTCTCTTTATACCAATTTCTTCAATCAATGCCATCCTTCCATAATCATTCTTTCTTTTGCTGGCTATATATTGAAAGAACTCCTTAGGATTATTTTTGGCTTCATTAGCTAACTGCTGTTCATACCTCACTTTAGCTACCCTCACCAACCAAGTCACCCGCCTTGCCTGGTCTTTGTAGTCCTCATGGTATTGGTTATTTCCATTTCTCTTTGAGGCAAAAAGGTTTGCAAGAGAAATGAAAATTGCTGATTGCACGGAAAAGACAAAATGGTGCTTCAACTTGGTTCGTGTTCTGATGTCCAACCCTTCTTTTAATGAGGAGAGAAGGGTTGGACATGAGAACACGAACCAAGTTAGCCCAGAAAATGCATCTTAAATGCATCCCTAAAAATGCATCTTAGTATGTATCTTAAAAATATTACCTAATTACTAAATATACTTTGAATATTTAAAACAATATCAGATGTGTTCTGTTTTATGTTTAAAATATGATTTCTTAATTTTGGGTTCGAAAAAGTAGGTTTCATCTTATACATGGGGGGCGGTTATAATTCTTTGTGTAAAAGTTCATCCAAATAATGTAAAGAATGAGCATGATTATCTAAAGTCTTAATAGTTCCAGTCTTTTGATTATTATGCTGATGAGACCCAGCATGAATACAACGGCTTGTATGAATCTTCTGAAAAACTGAAACATGTTAGCTTCCATCTGGTTGAAAAAGAATTAGATAATCTAAAAAGGCTAATTGGTTATTCACTTCTTCTTCTTCTAAAGTAAATTAGATCCTGGGATGAAGTGCAATTAATTTTGAAAGAAACTAATGTAACTCAGAGGATGGCCATTTCAAACTGCAAAAATATCCTCCAAAAATCTATACTAATGTGTAAATCAAGGTGAAATGTTATCAAAGATATGTTGTTTGAAATGTTCCATGAAGAACTTAGCAACAGCAGGAGAAATAGGATTGCCCTGGGCTGTTCCTTTAATCATCATCAACAAATGAGAGATTGATTGTAAGTGAGCAAGAGGTAGATGGGAAATTGAACAAACTTGATTGTAATAAGGCTGTGGGACTTGATAAAATATCACCATGTATTCTGAAGGAATGTGCCAGGGAGTCTGCCTTAACATTTTTTTAAATAAGAGTCTTGCAATGGGTTGAGTTGCAAAGAAGTGAAAGGAGGGTAAAGTTGTGCTGCTTCATAAGGAAGGTGATAAAACTTAAGCATCGAATTATAGGCTAATTTGTGTGTCATATGTTGTGGTTAAGGTGTTAGAGAGTCTGGGGCGAACCAGGATCCAGAACTGGGTTGACAGCAATGGTATTACCTTTGATGGATAGCATGGATTAGCTAAAGAGAGGTCATGTTAATTATTACAGTAAGACTAAGGAGAAAATCTAAGTATAATACACAGTATTATACTTAGATTTTCATTTTGCAAAAGATTTTGACAGATTATCGCATGATAAGTTGATAGTCAAACTAGAGTGGATGGGGTTGGGTATTAGATTAGCGCATTGGACTGGAGACTGGCTATCTGATAGGTATCAAAAAGTTGTGCATGGGAAAGAAATCCAGGAAAAGGAAAAGTACTAGTGGTGTGCCTCGGGCGTGTGTTTTAGGACCATTGCTGTTTAACTTGTATGTTAATGATATGGCAAAGATTTGCAGGGGGGGGGATATTGTTGTTTGCAGATATGCAAAGTTGGGATGAAGTATGAAAAGTACAGAAGATGTTGTGCCCTTACAAGAAGACTTGAATCTATTGAGTGAATGGGAATGGGGGATACAAGTTCAACGTTGCAAAATGTAAGGTTTCAAAATTTGGAAAATAAAGATGGGATTTAGAATTTACGTTTGGTTGGATATATTGTTGGAGGTGGAGGAAATATGAGATCTTGGGGTGATAGTGGATAAGGATCTGAAATTTAGGGAACACATTGGCAAAATTGTGAGATCAACATAAAGAATTCTGGAAATGATGCAGATGACACTGACTTGTAGAAGTAAGGAGATTCTTGTTCCATTGTACAAGGCTGTGATTTGAACACACGTGGACTCCTGTGCACAGATTCGGTCACTTGGTTTTCAAAAGGACAAAAAAATATTAGTAAGGGTTCAGAAGTGACTAACTAAGGCAGTTTCTGATCTCTGGAATGTTGAATATGAGGAAAGTTTGAGAAGATGAAATTTACAGACTCCAGTGGATAGGTGAAAGAGGGGTGATATGATAGAGACCTACAGGTTAGTAAGGGGATTGTTATAGGATCAATGTTGGACAGGTTTTACAGAAAATGGTAGGAGATCAGGAGAGAAACAGAGGTCATCCATGGAAGCCATATAAAGAGAGTGTGAGCAGGGGAGTAAAAAAGCAGGTTTTTTGCATGCAAAGTTGTGAATGATTGGAATGCCTTGCTTGAGAGGGTGGTACCTACAGAGAATTTGGATGTGTTTAAGATGCAGTATGAGCTGTGTATATGACAAAAGGACCTTCTACATGACTCTTTTGACTCCATCGGTCTTAGGATAATAATAATCATGATGATGATGAATTCCTAATTATATACTTTGGGAGGGGGGATACAATTATGATAGTACTACATGAAAAAGTTATACCATTGCTAATGTCCGATCAACATTTTTCCTACAAATTAATCTGTTATTTGTCAACACTCCAATATTATCCAATCTTATATTTCTGTCTTCTAAGGCACTTTTTACTGTAGCAACCCATCTGCATCTTGATCTTCCTCTGGGTCTTCCTGCCAGCCTAGCAAAGAACATTTGTTTTGCTAATCTTTCCTCTCCCATTCTCTTTAAGTTACCATACTACCTGAACAATGAGCTCCACTATCACATTCCTGAATACTAATAATGGCAAGTTCTTTCCTAATACCCTCATTTTTAATGTGATTCTGCCATTGTAGCCATCCAAGAAAACTAGTGAAACTTGTTATAGATCAAGGAATGAGCTGTTATGTTTGTATACAAATTATGGAAGTATAAGAAACAAGGCAATGAGATTGTTGCATTGACTGAATTTGTTCACACAAAAAAAAAAAAAAAAAATGTAGGACTAAGTGAGACATGATTGGATGAGAATGATATACTGACAGGAATAAAGATGGAAAGGTAGATGAAGAGAGAAGATTCTTGAAGAGAGAAAGGGTAAAAAGGTTGGGGGAGTGCTACTGATGACAGAAAAGATAGTTATGTCCATACAAGGTAGAGATGCAAGAGTATGGTGTGAGATAAAGGTGAACAGAATGAAATACTTATTCGGATGTTGTTATAGACCTAGTAATGTGGACGGTAGTGACCATGAAATATATAATCAAATTAGCTAAGCAAATAAGAAAAGGGTGATCATTATAGGTTAATTTAATTATCGCAATATAGAAGGGGATGATGAAATAGCAACTGGAAATAAAGAAAGTGAGCTTGAAATTTTGAGTAACAACAACCTCAGGCAGTATGAAACAGAGGACACATGAGGATTGATATTCTTTGATTTGATCATCTCATCAGAGGATGTTATTATAAATGAAGTGCCATATGTCCTGAAGTTGGTAAGAGCAACCATGAAGTGATATTACCTGTGTGGTTGCCAGTAGTGGCAACCACATAGGTAATCACTTCATGGTTGCTCTCATGGTCAAACTACAAGTATAGTGATTATGACAAGCTCATTAGACAGCTTGCAGGTGTAGCATGAAATGAGGCATTGGCTGGAAAGGTGATTAATGCTGATTGGGTGATATTCAAGAACTATACAGGAGAAGTAATGTCTAAATGTTTTCCAAGGGTCAGAAGATTAAATAAGTAGGTGTGAAATCAGGTAGGTATGAAATCAGAAGATTAAATAAGTAGGTGTGAAATGAAGAGAGGTGTGGTAATAATCAATTCCATGAGGATTATGAAGAACAGGCACAGAGGATGAAGCAGTTGGCAAGGGTAGCAAAAGTGAAGTATGAGCAGAGGTTAGCTAATGAAGCCAAAAGGAATCCTAGGGAGTTCTTTCGATATGTAGCCAGCAAAAAAAAAAAAAAAAAAAAAAAAAAAAAAAACGAATGAATGATTATGGAAGGATGACACTGATTAGACAAAATGGTATAAGAACTTCTGCTGCAGAAGAGGAGATGCTTAATGAGTACTTCATAAAAAATCTTTCAATCTTGTCAATTTGATATCCTGGAGAGTATGAGAGCAAGAGGTATATGGAGAACTGAGCAAACTTGATGTTAATAAGGCTGTGGAACTTGATAACATATCACCACGAATTTTGAAAGAATTTGTGAGGGAGTTGACTTCTACTTTAACATATCTGTTTAATATGAGTCTTGCGTTGGTCCACTGGATCAACTTCCTAAAGATTGGAAGGATGGCAAGATTGTGCTGCTTCATAAAAGAGGTGAGTGAGAGAACTCAAGCATCAAATTATAGGGCAATCTGTGTATCAGTTGTTGCGGTTAAGTGCTGGAGAGGCTGGTGCGAAAAAGGGTTCAGAATTGCATTGACAACAGTGGTATTATCTTTGATGGACAGCATGGATTTACTAAAGGGAGGTCATGTTTAGGTAATCTACTTACTTATTACAATAAGGTGACAGCAGCATTAGATGCAGGAGATGGATACACAGTAGCTTACTTAGACTTTGCAAAGGGTTTTGATAGATTACCGTATGACTAGTGGATAGTCAAACTAGAGTGGTTAGGGTTGGATATTAGACTAATGCACTGGTTTGGGGATTGACTATCTTACATCAAATTGTGTATGGGTGAGCAATACAGTATACCAGAAGAGGAAACACACTAGTGGTGTGCTTAATGGGTCTGTTTTTGGGCCAATGCTGTTTATCCTCAATGTTAGTGATATTGGGAAGAGTTGGATGGGGATACTCAGTTGTGAGCAGATGATACAAATTTGAAACGAACTAGAAGGATTAGAGCAGATGTTGTGGACTTACAAGAAGACTTGAGCAGACTGAGAGAATGAGCATAGAATGAGGAGTGGGGATACCAGATCAACGTTGCAAAATGTAAGGTTTAAAAATTTGGAAAACAAAGATGAGATGAACAATTTACTCTTGATAGGGATATATTGTTACAGGTGGAGGAAATAAGAGATCTTGGGATTGTGGTAGATGAGGATCTGAAATTTAGAGGATATATTTTCAAATTTGCGAGGATAAGACAATGAATTCTGGTAATGATCATAGGACATTGATTTATAGAAGTAAGGAGATTTTTGTTCTATTGTATAAGGCCTTGATTAGGCAACATATGGACTACTGGGCAGAGATTTGGTCAACACCTTTCCAACATCTCTTCATCCTTTTGAAAACCAGGGTTTTCAAAAGGATGAAGAGATGTTGGAAAGGATCCAGAGGTGATTGACTAAAATATTTTCTGATCTCAGAAACTGAATACGAAGTATGGCTGAGACAATGCAATTTGCAGAGTCTAGTGAAAAGCAGGAAGAGGGGGTGCTATGATAGATAAATACAATCAGTAATAGGTATCAGTAATGACTTCTGTGTCTGATAATTATTTCCTACACTGCTGTTTAGATCTCTAACAAGGATCACTTTTTCTTTTTCACTGTGCCACCAGCAGATTTCTCTGAAGCCTCAAAAAATTCCTCTATTTCTTCCTTGGTAGGGCCCTCTGTTGGACCATAAGCACAAATAAGCCTAATTTATGACTTATAACTGAGAAGAGACCTCCACATATCAGCGGTGCATGGGAAGCTTTGAAGAGATAGTTAAATTTCACACTATCTGAATGTGCACCTAGAGTTCAAATGAACAAATAGAACTGGAATGATATGGATATGCAATCTCATTAAACAACAGATTCATAAAAAGACGATGTGGAAGGAATATCATGAGAATAAGAGTGACAAACATAGAAAAAAGGAATACAAAATAAACTTGGGGTCCAAAACCAAAGTATGAACAATTCATACGAATATTATTTCTGAAAATAACAACTGAAAATTCAGACAAATCAGCTTGTGGCAATTTGTACAATCGCGATTTCGAATATATTTTCAAATCGCATGCAAAGACATCACATGGTAGCACTCAAAAAGATAAAAGGCAGCAATAAGTGAAATGTGTTTTAAGGAAGTTCTTTTCATGAAGGAATACAGTTGCAAACTTGGATATCTTGTAATTTCTGAAACACATCATCCAGATGATTTCATGCACGGAGGAATTATTGGAAAACTTGAAGAAGGTCGCAGAATTACTGTTACTGCCAGAGAGTTTGTAATCTCACATAGCATTGTATCCAGGCTCTGGACAGCGTTTCAAACCAATGAATGTGTTCCAGACATTTACTAAAAGGTTGCTTTCACTCTACCATAGAGCACGAAGACAGAATTTTGGTTATAACAGCAAAACATCATCGATGCACCACAGCAGATCAGCTTGCAAGTCCATTCAAGCACAGATATGTGGATATCTTGACAAGCTGTGGCAAGACATCTGCAACAAGTAAGCCTACATGCCCAAAGACCTATAATCTGCTTCCGTTTATCCACAGCTTATCATAGAACTTTTTCAGTGCTGTTGTATCCATAAAAATTGGACAAGACACCAATGGGCTAACGTATTCTTTACAGATGGATTCGTTTCCGTCTTTCCTCCAATTCTAGACAACACTTGATCTGGATTGAAAGAGGTACTGCTTACTATCGCAAGAATGTTCTTGAAAGGGATAAATATGGTTTTGCTGAGGTCATGGTGTGGGGAAGCATTATGCTTAATGGAGGCACTGAGCTACAAGTGCTGGAAAAAGGGACTATGACTTGTAAATGATATTGCAATGAAGTCCTTCAACATCATTTCCAATTGTTCTGTGGTGCTGTAGGCTAAGAATTCATTTTTATGGATGACAATGCCACATCACATCACATTGTACATGAGCAGTGGAGATACTCCTGGAGGCTGAGAATATTAATCTAATTGAGTGGCCAGCACACTCCACAGATCTCAATCCCACAAAACACGTTTGGAAAGCAATAAGGAGACTTGTTTTGCTCAAAATTCCCCTCCAGAAAATAAACAGGGTCTTAGACTTGCTCTGAAGGAAGAGTGAACAAGTTTGCCTCAAGAACTCCTGAATCACTTGGTGCTATACATGGAACAACATTGTGAGAATTACATCACAGTTTTGGGTAATCATATTCTATATTGAAATGTCTCTCCGCACAGTTTTCTGTAAGCACTGCGCATCCTTAGAAAATTTGTAACTTTTGTGAAAAACATATTGCAATTTAATGTGTATGAAATTTATAACACATTCTTTGTGTAATATAATTTATTAGTAGATTGGAAATAAATTTATATCTCTACAATTGGCTGTAGTCATTCTTCATATACAGGTGAAAATGTAGTTTGTAATTAGCTCTGGAACACCAGTGTATATGATTATTATTATTACCCCAAGATTTCATGGAGTCAAAGACTCATCTGGGAGGTCCTTTTATCACACACACAGCTCATCATACAGTGTCTTAAACACACTCAAACTCCTTGCAGACACCACACTCTCAGGCAAGGCATTCCAATCGTTCAGAACTCTGCACAAAAAAAACCTACCGATCATTCCCCTACTCACACCCCCTTCACACTTTCCAGGGATGACCTCTGGTTCTCCCCCTTTCTCCCACTATTTTATATTGAACTTCTCCAGCATTAATCCTATAACAACCCCTAACCAAACTGTAGGTCTCTATCATATCTCCTCTCTTCCTCCTTTCCACCAAACTCTGCAAATTACATCTCAATCTTTCCTCATACTTGACATTCCAGAAGTCAGAAACTACCTTAGTCAGTCGCCTTTGGACCCTTTCCAACATCTCTTCATCCTTTTGAAAACCAGGTGACCAAATCTGGGCACAATAGTCCATGTGTGGCCTAATCAAAGCTTTATACAACGGAACAAGAATCTCCCTACTTCTACACGTCAATGTTCCCCGCATCCTTCCCAGAAGCCTTTGTGTTGTCTTCACAATTTTGGCGATGTATCGCCTAAATTTCAGATCCTTATCCACTATCACCCCAAGATCTCTTATTTCCTCCACCTCCAACAATATATCCTCAGCAAGCATAAATTCTGCATCCCATCTTTGTTTTCCAAATTTAAAAACCTTACATGTTGCAACATTGAACTCGCATCCCCATTTCTGTGCACAATCACTCAATTTATTCAAGACTTCTCGTAAGCCACAACATCTTCACTACTATTCGTGGTTTGTTCCAACTTTGCATCATCTGCAAACAACTGAATATCTCCATCAAAATCTTCACCAATGTCATTAATATACAAGTTAAACAGTAATAGTCCTAAAACAGACCCCCCCGAGGCACTCCACTAGTGACTTTCCTTTTTCTGGATATTGCTCTCCCC
This sequence comes from Typopeltis vanoorti, assembly GCF_054136105.1. NCBI lineage: Eukaryota > Metazoa > Arthropoda > Arachnida > Uropygi > Thelyphonidae > Typopeltis > Typopeltis vanoorti. Next base: position 105,406,760 of record NC_143556.1, on the reverse strand, counting down.
TATACACAACTTGTTCATACCTATCAGATAGCCAGTCTCCAATCCAATGCACTAGTCTAATATCCAACCCCATCTGCTCTAGTTTGACTGTTAAATTATCATGAGGTACTCTATCAAAAGCCTTTGTGAAATCCAAGTATATTATTGTTTATCGTTCTCCTCTGTCCAAGAAAGCAGTCACTTTATTGTAATAAGTAGATTACTAAAACATGATCTCTCTTTAGCAAATCCATGCTGTACATCAAAGATAATACCATTGTTGTCAACCCAACTCTGGATTCTAGTTCTCACAAGCTTCTCCAACAACTTAACAACAACACCTGACACACACACACACACACACACACACACAGTTAGGCCTAGTTTGATGCTTGAATCCGATCACCTCCTTTATAAAGTGACACAATCTTGTCCTCCTTCCACTCCTTAGGAACTTGACCGAGTGCAAGACTCATATTAAAAAAATATGTCAAGGGAGGTGTCAATTCCCTGGCACATTCCTTCAGAATACGTGGTGATATATTATCAAGTCCCACAGCCTTTTTAATATCTAGTTTACTCAACTCCCCAAACACCTTTTGCTCACTTAGAGTCAGTCTCTCATCCCCATCATCAACTGCTCTCAATCTTTCCAAGAAGTCACATTCCAAAGATTGAAAGACCTTTATGAGCTGCTCATTAAGTATCTCCACCACACATTCTGCAACAGCTGTCTTTATATCATTTTCTCCAATCAATGTCATCCTTCCATAATCATTCTTTCTTTTGCTAGCTACATATCAAAAGAACTCCCTAGGATTCTTTTTGGCTTCATTAGGTAACTACTGTTCATACCTCTCTTTAGCTACTCTCACCAACCATGTCACCCTCCTTGCCTGGTCTTTGTAGACCTCATGAAATTGGTTATTTCCACTTCTCTTATGCTGCCTCCACAATGCCCTTTTTCTCTGTATCACATGATACAAATGTATTGCATGATTAATATTGAGAGGTTTTTCATAAAATTGTGGAATACTGCAGGAGAAGAAGAGTTCATCCCTGGAAGCTATATAAGGAGGGTGTGAACAAGGGAGTGTGAAGCAGGTTCTTTTTCATGTAGAGTTGCGAATCACTGAATGCTTTGCCAGACTGTGGTGTCTGCAGAATTTGAATGTGTTTTAGGTGCAGTATGATGAGCAGTGTGTATGACCAAGGGATTTCCTAGATGAGTCTTTGACTCCATGGGGTCTTAGGGTAATAATAATAGCCTGCTGTTTAATTATTTTTCTTTGTGCAGTAGTTATTTCATTAAATTGTATTATGAGTACTTTAAGGTTTCTCACTCCAAACACAAAATACAAAATTACTTCAAAACACCCTTTTTTTTTTTTGCCATGGATCATTTGCACATATTGCTGAGAGCACCACTCATTTGTATATGATAATGAGATTCAGCATCACCTTTTACATAATGTACCTGACTTTCATATGCTTTTTTCTTCCTCCATTGCAATTTTGTCCTTTGTTCCTTGATTCATGAAAACTAGTCTCTCTTATAATAGGAGTTACATGATTATGTTAAGTTCAGGAGATAGCTAAGAGCAATACAATGAATGAAGAAATAGCACAGGAGGAAAAGTAATTAATAATAATGCTCAAGTAATGAATAATTGCTTGATCATTATTCAGTGAATATTAATATAGAGTGGATTATAACAAGAACAGAAAGAGAGAGCAGAACACAACAGGCACTACACTGGGAAGGTGTGCACAAGTGTTGCAAAGAAGGGTGTAAAGAGAGATTTTTTTCTGTGAGTGAATGAACACATCAGAACATGATGTTAATGTAGACAGAGTGTTAAGGATTTTAAGGTTCAATATGATATTTATGTTGTCAGTTGAAGTAACCTTCCACGAACGAGTCTACTAACTATATGGAGCATGTGATGATGATGATAATAATAACATTTAGCACAGCAATGTGTGAGTATATTCCAAAGGTTAAAACATTAAAAACACCAGGCAAAAAATGAATGAATGGAAGATAAAACACAAAATCTGATAAAATGCAGTATTATGGAAGCTGCATAAGTTGAGAGGCAAGAAACAACTATATGAGAAGCATAAAGACAGAGAGATAAAATAGAAAGGTAATGTGGCTGATACAGAAAGAGAAAGTAGGTTATAAGCATAAATTCACCATTGATGTCTAGAAAAAATCTCAGATTATTCTTTCAGTATGTTGCCAGTAGAAGAATGAATAACTGCAACAAGGTGCTATTAGTCAAAGGAAATGATAAATGTTAAATATATTATTATTATTATTATTATTATTCAAGCCTCCATGGAGTCAAAAGACTCATCGTGGGAGCTCCTTCCTAAGAACATAAAGTCTGTCAAGACTCATCGAGGAGTAGTATGATAGACAAAGTCTACCATACCACTCCTTAAACTCATTGACTGTTCTCACTCTCACCACTCCATCAGGCAATGCATTCCACAGTTCGACCACCCTCCATGCAAAGAAACCACTCCTCACCCTCTTGCTCACAGCTTCCTTTCGTAACTCCCAGTGATGGCCTCTTGTCATCACTCCTTCCTGCTGTTCACCCAAGCGAAAGAACTCCCCAGTATGAACCCTGTAACCACCTCTCAACAGTTTAAAAGTCTCAATCATATCACCTTTCCTTCTATCCACCAAATTCTGCAGTCCACATTCCCTCAGCTAATCCTCATAACTATCATTGTACAGTCCTGAAACCATCTTTGTTATCTGCCTTTGCACCATTTCCACATTTAATTTATACCCTTCAAATCCTGGGGACCAAATCTGAGAACAATAGTCCAAGTGTGGTCTGATCAGGGTCTTATACAATGGAATGATAACTATCTCTGCAGGTCATTGTCCTTCTCATAATTGCAGCAATCCTCTGTGTTACATTCACCACCTTTGCAATATGTCCACTAAATTTTAGGTTTCTATCAATCATCAACCCCAGATCTCTTGTCTCCCCTACTTCCTCCAGTATAACTCCTCCCGTAGAGTATGCAGCATCCCATCGATGTTTCCCAAACCTCAAGACCTTACATTTTGCTGCATTAAAATGACACCCCCCATTCATTTGCCCATCTATCTAGCTTATTCAAATCCTCTTGCAGGGCTACCACATCTGCACTATTACTAATAATCCTTCCCAGCTTCGCATCATCCGCAAATAACTGAATATCCCCTTACAATCCACTGGCAATGCCATTGATATAAAGGTTAAACAATATAGTTCCTAGTACTGAGCCCTGTGGGACCCCGGTTGTAACCCTCTGCCTCCTTGAAACTGCTCCACCATACACAACTCTCTGATACCTATCAGACACGGCCAATCCTGAATCCAGTTGACCAATCTGACATCCGGATCTATGTGATGCAACTTAAATATCACAAATGATAAATGTTAAATATAGTTTGCATATTTAATGAGCAATTCATTATCCACATTTTTTTCTCTTGCAAGAAATTATGAGAACCTCTTGTAATAAAGCTGCACGTATGTTTAAAGTGGTGAATAGTTTTGAGGACTGGAATCATATTCGCTGGAAATACCATGTTGATTAGATGTCTGCACTAAGCACTACAGAAAGATATCATGAATTTGAGGGAACTCAGAGTCACTGTGCCACAAATGAAAAGCAATTAGCCCAGGGCAGAAATGCAGCAAACAAAACCTTCCACATCATGCAGGAGTAGTATAGTCAAGTTTTGAATGGACGTTAAGAGACAGCAAGAAAAACATAACCAGATCGACTCCTTCCAGACTGCAGGAACATCTGGTGAGAAGTGCTGCTGAGAAGAGAACAGGTGGAATGGAAGTGAAAGAAATACTTGACTAGTCAAGAAAGAGAGAGAGAGAGAGAGAGAAAGGAGAGTTTTTTAATAGAGATTCTATGATACGGTGCGTGGTTGGAAAGAGCTGATGAAATCGTGCTTTCAGATGCAAAGATTAATAATATTTGTCAAATTAGTATAGTCAAATTAGCCAAGAAAATAAGAAAAGGGTGATCATTATGGGTGATTTTAATTATGGCAATATAGACTGGAATGACGAGATAGCAACTGGAAGTAAAGAAAATGAGTTTCTTGAGTTTTTGAGGGATAACTACCTCAGACAGTATGTAACAGAGGGCACACGAGGATTAAGGATCTTGGATTTGGTCATCACATCAGAGGATGTAATTATAAATGAAGTGTCAAATCAACCACCGATTGGTGAAAGTGACCAGGAGGTGATTACCTGGGTGGTTGCCAGCAGTGCTAGGACACCCTGTGAAAAAAAAAAAATATGTGTGCAACTACAAGGAAGGTGATTATGAAGCACTCAGGAGACAGCTTGCAGGTGTAGAGTGCAAAAGAGATCAATGCAGCTTGGCATATTTTCAAAAACTATCTAGTAGATGCAATGTCTAAATGTATTCCAAGGGTGAGAAGGTTAAATAAGGTAGGTGTGAGATGTATGAATAAAGAGATTAAGCATGTAATACAGAGAAAAAGGGCATTGTGGAGGCAGCAAAAGAGAAGTGGAAATAACCAATTTCATGAGCTCTACAAAGACCATGCAAGGAGGGTGACTTGGTTGGTGAGAATACCTAAAGAGAGGTATGAACAGCAGTTAGTTAATGAAGCCAAGAAAAAGAATCTAGGGAGTTCTTTCGATATGAAGCCAGCAAAAGAAAGAATGATTATGGAAGGATGACATTGATTGGAGAAAATGATATAAAGACAGCTGTCGCAAAATGTGTGGTGGAGATACTTAATGAGCAGTTCATAAAGATCTTTCAATCTTGTGAATGTGACTTCATGGAGAGATATAGAGAAGTTGATGATGGGGAGGAGAGATTGACTGTAAGTGAACAAGAGGTGATTTGGGAGTTGAGTAAACTAGATGTAAATACAGCTGTGGGACTTGATAATATATCACCGCATATTCTAAAGGAATATGACATGGAGATTGACACCTGCCTTGACATTTTTTTTAATACGAGTCTTGCACACTTGGTCAAGTTTCTATGGAGTGGAAGGAGGGCAAGATTGTGCCACTTTATAAAGGAGGTGATCGAACTCAAGCATCAAACTATAGGCCTACTTGTGTGTCAGGTGTTGAAGTTAAGTTGTTGGAGAAGCTTGTGAGAACTAGGATCCAGAGTTGGGTTGACAACAATGGTATTATCTTTCATGGACAGCATGGATTTGCTAAAGGGAGATCATGTTTTAGTAATCTACTTACTTATTACAATAAAGTGACTGCTTCCTTGGACAGAGGAGAAGGATACACAGTAATATACTTGGATTTTGCAAAGGCTTTTGATAGAGTACCTCATGATACAACAGTCAAACTAGAGCAGATGGGGTTGGATATTAGATTAGTGCATTAGATTAGAGACTGGATATCTGATAGGTATCAACAAGTTGTGTATGGGGTGCGATATCCAGGAAAAGGGAAGTCACTAGTGGAGTGCCTCAGGGGTCTGTTTTAGGGCCATTACTGTTTAACTTAAATATTAATGATATTGGCTAAGATTTGAATGGAGATATTCAGTTGTTTGCAGATGATGCAAAGTTGGGACGAACCATAAAGAGTAGTGAAGATATTGTGGCCTTGCAAGAGGACTTCAATAAATTGAGTGATTGGGCAAAGAAATGGGGATTTGAGTTCAATGTTGCAAAATGTAAGGCTTTAAAATTTGGAAAACAAAGATGGGATGCAGAATTTATGCTTGGTGAGAATATATTGTTGTAGATAGAGGAAATAAGAGATCTGGGGATGATAGTGGATAAGGATCTAAAATTTAGGAGACACATCACCAAAATTGTGAAGACAACACAAAGGCGTCTGGGAATGATGCGGAGAACACTGACGCGTAGAAGTAGGGAGATTCTTGTTCCGTTGTATAAGGCTTTGATTAGGCCACACATGGACTATTGTGCCCAGATTTTGGTCACCAGGTTTTCAGAAGGATGAAATGATGTTGGAAAGGGTGCCAGGGCGACTGACTAAGGTAGTTTCTGACCTCTGGAATGTTAAGTATGAGGAAAGATTGAGAAGATGCAATTTGCAGAGTCTGGTGGAGAGAAAGAAGAGGGGAGATATGATAGAGACCTAAAAGTTGGTAAGGGGTTGTTATAAGATCAATGGTGAAGAAGTTCTACAGAGAATAGTGGAAGATCAGGGGAGAATCAGAGGTCATCCCTGGAAACTGTATAAAAAGGGTGTGAGTAGGGGAGTGAGAGGCAGGTTTTTTATGTGCAGAGTTGTGAATGATTAGAATGCTTTGCCTAAGAGTGTGGTGTCTGCAAGGAGTTTGAGTGTGTTTAAGACATGGTATGATGAGATGTGTGTGTGATAAAAGGACCTTCCAGATGAGTCTTTGACTCCATGAAATCTTGGGGTAATAATAATAATAATAATAATGTTATTGAGCTTATTAGGATGCAGAAAAGTAAACTGAAGAGTCGATAATGTTGTGAGATATAAATGATTTAAAAGGTGAAAAACGTGGCATAAACGAAGAAATTACTTGAAGTAGGAGAAAAGGAAAGTGAGAGGGTAAAGACAATGAGTCTGTTACCAGAGCATTTTAGGAGGGAATTGAGTATCAGGACAATGATTTTAAATGAACAAATGTAGGGACTGTGCAGGAGGAATGATGTGCCATTTGTGGATGCGTGGAGCAAGTGCAACGGACAACAGAACTTATGTAACCTTACCCTATTTGTACCTGAATGGATAACACACTGCCAATAACTGGAGAAAGCAATCCCATGTTCGTAACCTAGGCGGTAGCATAACATGAAGAATTTTCTGTTTGAAAGGAATAAATGTGGAACAACAGAGTTGATTATTATTATTATTATTTGATACCTTCAGACTCATCGAGGGAGAGCACCTACTCTACAACTCTCCATCTCCACTACTCAACCTCATCCATCAACCACATCATTTACACCAACGCATCTACTGTCCACCACCACCATCACCAGTATTTTCAGAGAAAATCACAGGGCTGGAGAGCAGATATGCTAACCACTTGGCCAACCAGGCTGGCAATGATAATTAGAAAAAACTCAGGAGCAACATTACGGGGTATGAAACTGCAAGAAAAGGATACTAGAGGAGCATTGATAAAGGTCAAGAAATGTTTGAAGGCAGTAATAGCAGATTACATATTTTGAGTCTAGAGGATAAATCAAGGAGGAATTAAATTGATGAGTAGCATCACTAAGCAGAAGTTACAAAAAAGGTTGCAGAGGGCATTTAGAGAGATAGGTTATCAGAATGTTCATGGGCAGTATGCACAGACCAGAAGGCGCAATACAGTAAGAAAGGAAAATCAAAATATGAGAAGAAATTAGCTGTGCATGCCAAAAGTAATCCCAAAGAACAAGTTTCAGTATGTGGCAAGTAAAAGTAAGAATGACGGTGAAGAGATAATTTTGAAGCATATGGCATATTTGAATTACTGATAATAATAAATAAATAAAAAAAAAAAAAAATCAGCTAACGCCTTTTTTTATTCCCGTATATGGGGAGTAGGCGAGGCCATTTAGCCCTATCTAACTTTTGGAGACTGAGTGGGCAGTTCAATCTCCACTGGTACCAATCAGAGATAGATGGCCCAAGGCTATCACTAATTAAGCGGTACTCAGTGAAGAGAGACGGCTCAAATGTGCCGCCATCTCGTGGTCCCTAACCCTAACACAATATATTTAATGTCTGAAATAATGTGGGTTCTACGGTCGATTTTCTTGAGTTTACAGGACGAAAAACCCGAGTTTCCGGGAGGAAAAACCTGCTTGCCCGTGCCAGAGATCGACTAACTCGGGAACCAGTCGAAAAAAGGCTTAGAAAAATTTCCTCTAGTCGGCGACTAGACTCGAAACCAAGTATTCCTTCGTGCGGCCAAGCACCGTGGTTGGCAAACGCCACATCCACTGAGCTACACAGATTTAGTTTAATCCTTTGCTACGAGTTGTCTCAGTCCTGAACTACTTCAGGCACAAACTTTGTTTGCCTATGCTTGGGTAAAGGATTAAACTAAATTTATTATAGTCTAACCAAGTGGAAAATAACCTTCCAACTTGAATTACTGAGTGATCATTTGGCAATGAAATAAGAAGACAGCTTACATCATTGCAAATAAAGTGAGTGACTACATGATACTGCTAGGCTTTGAAGGCATATTTATTATTATTATTATTATTATTATTATTACCCAAGACCTCATGGAGTCAAAGACTCATCTGAGAGGTCCTTTTATCATACACACGTCTTATCATACCATGTCTTAAACACACTCCAACTCCATGCAGACACCACACTCTCAGGCAAAGCATTCCAATCATTCACAACTCTGCACGAAAAAAACCTGCCTCTCACTCCCCTACTCACACCCTCTTTATACAGTTTCCAGGGTTCTCCCCTGATCTCCCACTATTCTCTGTAGAACTTCTCCACCATTGATCTTATAACAACCCCTTACCAACTTCGAGATCTCTATCATATCTCCACTCTTCCTTCTCTCTCCACAAGACTCTGCAAATTACATCTTCTCAATCTTTCCTCATATTCAACATTCCAGAGGTCAGAAACTACCTCAGTCAGTCAACTTTGGACCCCTTCCAACATCTCTTCAACCTTCTGAAAACCTGGTGACCAAATCTGGGCACAATAGTCCATGTGTGGCCTAATCAAAGTCTTATACAACGGAACAAGAATCACCCTACTTCTACACGTCAGTGTCCTCCGCATCATTCCCAGAAGTCTTTGTGTTGTCTTCACAATTTTGGCGATGTGTCGCCTAAATTTTAGATTCTTATCCACTATCACCCCCAGATCTCTTATTTCCTCTACATCCAACAATATATTCTCACCAAGCATAAATTCTGCATCCCATCTTTGTTTTCCAAATTTTTAAACCTTACATTTTGCAACATTGAACTCATATCCCCATTTCCGTGCCCAATCACTCAATTTATTGAAGTCCTCTTGCAAGGCCACAATATCTTTACTACTCTTTATGGTTCGACCCAACTTTTCATCATCTGCAAACAACTGAATATCTCCATCCAAATCTTCGCCAATATCATTAATATTCAAGTTAAACAGTAATGGCCCTAAAACAGACCCCTGAGGCACTCCACTAGTGACTTCCCTTTTCCTGGATATCACACCCCCATACACTACTTGTTGATACCTACCAGATAGCCAGTCTCCAATCCAATATCCAACCCCATCTGCTCTAGTTTGACTGTCAACTTATCATGAGGTACTATCAAAAGCATTGGCGAAATCCAAGTATATTACTGTGTATCCATCTCCTCTGTCCAAGGAAGCAGTCACTTTATTGTAATGAGTAAGTAGATTACTAAAACATGACCTCCCTTTAGCAAATCCATGCTATGCTGTCCATCAAAGATAATACCATTGTTATCAACCCAACTCTGCATCCTAGTTCTCACAAGCTTCTCCAACAACTTAACCACAACACCTGACACACAAATAGCCCTATAGTTTGATGCTTGAGTTCGATCACCTTTATAAAGTGGCACAATCTTGCACTCCTTCCACTCCTTAGGAACTTGACCAAGTGCAAGACGCATATTAAAAAAATATGTCAGGGGAGGTGTCAACTCTCTGGCACATTCCTTCAGAATATGCAGTGATATATTATCAAATCCCACAGCCTTATTTACATCTAGTTTACTCAACTCCCCAAACACCTCTTGCTCACTTACAGTCAGTCCTCCTCCCCATCATCAACTGCTCTCAATCTCTCCATGAAGTCACATTCACAAGATAGAAAGATCTTTATGAACTGCTCATTAAGTATCTCCGCCACACATTCTGCAACAGCTGTCTTTATATCATTTTCTCCAATCAATGTCATCCTTCCATAATCATTATTTCTTTTGCTGGCAACATATCGAAAGAACTCCCTAGTATTCTTTTTGGCTTCATTAGCTAACTACTCTTCATACCTCTCTTTAGATACTCTCACCAACCAAGTCACCCTCCTTGCCTGGTCTTTGTAAACCTCATGAAATTGGTTACCTCCACCTCTTATGCTGCCTCCACAATGCCCTTTTTCTCTGTATTGCATGCTTAATCTCTTTATTCATCCATCTCACACCTACCTTATTTAACCTTCTCACCCTTGGAATACATTTTGACATTGCATCTACTAAATAGTTTTTGAAAATCCCGCAAGCTGCATTGATCTCTTTTTCAGCTAACTCCTCATTCCATGCTACACCCGCAAGCTGTCTCTTGAGCTCTTAATAATCATCCCCCCCCCCTTGTAGTTCCACATATACCTTTTTTTTCACATTGGATCCTTGCACTGCTGGCAACCACCCAGGTAATCACCTCTTGGTCACTTTCACCAATTGGTGGATGATTTGACACTTCGTTTATAATTACATCCTCTGATGTGATGACCAAATCCAAGATCCTTAATCCTCGTGTGCCCTCTGTTACATACTGTCTGAGGTAGTTATCCCTCAAAAACTCTAGAAACTCATTTTCTTTACTTCCAGTTGCTATCTCGTCATTCCAGTCTATATTGCCATAATTAAAATCACCCATAATGATCACCTTTTCTTATTTGCTTGGCTTATTTGACTATACATTTCACTATCACCACAATCCACATTACCAGATCTGTAACAACATCCCACCAAGTATTCGATTCCATTCACCTCCATCTCACACCATACTGCCTCAAAACCACTGGCCCTATTTCCCTCTTGCATCTCTACCTTGTATGTACATAACTCTTTCTCTATCATCAATAGCACTCCCCCTCCCTTTTTACCCCTTCTATCCTCACGAAACATATCATACCCTTCCATCTCTATTCCTGTCAGGATGTCATCCTCATCTAACCATGTCTCACTTATTCCGACAATCTTTGGGTGAAAAGAAGCAATTAGTGAAACCATTTCATCCGCCTTGTTTCTTATACTTCTAGCATTGGTATACAAACACAACAGCTCATTTCTGGATCTACAGCTAGTTCCACTGATACCACTCACTCGATGTGATCTCTCCATGCTGGACTGGGGCCATTTCCCTTTCTGCTTCTTCATTTTAGAACCCTTTGCAATTCCATCTGTTTCCTTTTGATCCCTGATCATCCCATTACTTTCTTGCCTACGCATGCTCTCATCTCCTCTTGGAACATCCACCTTTCTCACGCTGTGTATCCCTGTCCACCCTGAGCCTCCCCGTTTCCCTGCTCCTCTTGCACACCCATTCTCTCATTTTCTATACTCATACCACTCACTTCCCCATTCATTTCCACTTCTTCAATATCTCCTGTCTTACTCTCCTGCTCTTCCACATCACTCCTCTCTCGATCTGATTCATTCTCTCTATTCACTTCTCTACCTTCCAGCAACAGTCTCTCCAAGCGACTCACACCATAATCACTCAAATACAGTCCATCGCTCCCATACAGCTCACTTTGTCCCTCAAACTCATTCCAGACATTAACAAACTGTACTCCCATCTCCTCACACACTTCAGCCAGAATATCATTCATAATCCTTGCTCTCCGCCTCATTTCACCACAATCATACCTAGGCAACACACTGACTATCCTTCCTGTCACACTATTCTCTTTTATCTTTCCAAGCAGCCTCCTGATATTCCTTCTGGTATATTCTTTGTTCTCTCTCAAATCATTTGTACCAATTAATACTATTAACTCTTTTGATTGCTCCCGCCTCATATCCAATGCCTCAATCACAGTACTTATTTTACCACCTGGAAAACAAACCTTGTGCATTTTATCCTCTAGCACACTTTTAATAATGGAGTTGCCATACAATGCCACTCGCTCATCTTTCATTAACTCTTTCATGCCATCATGATTTATTTTAATAGTTTTGACCTGAATTCTCTTAATTTCATTCCGCATCCATTTCATTTCTTGCCTCATCCAATCCAATTCATTTTCCGAATCTCACGACACATTCTCTCTATCATTAAATCTTTCTAACTTTGTAACTCTCGACCCCTACTTCTCACTTTCCCTCTCATTCATCCTTCTTTGTTTCCGTACTTTCGGACTAACTTGCGTCCAACTTTCGCTATCATTCTTCTCACTTTTACTCTCATTCATCTTTCTTTGTTTCAGTACTTTCAGTCCAACATGCATCCAACTTTTGCCATCATTCATTCTTTTTTCGCTATCATTTATTCTTTCGATTTTTTTCACTTGCGATTTCTGCATTACGCCATTTCTACTTTCAATCGTTCTCTCAATTTTGTTTCTTTCCACCACTCTCGCCTCACCATCGTCCCTTTTAACATCCGTTACGGTTTTCAAATCACTCTTTTTCTTTTTTCCTGATTTTTTTCAATTTTTTTACCCCTCTTCTCACCATCCTTCTCTTTCAAACGTGCACTCGCTTTCTGTCATCAATTTCATTGCATTCATCAGTTCCTCATTCAGGTCACACTTCGCACACACCCTTCTTCCATCCTCGCTAAACATCCACAAATCATTTATGTAATCGAAGGAATACATATAACAGACCTCACACTTAATGAAATGAATGAAATCTAAATTAAAATCATGGAATGACAATGCCGCCGCCATTTTTTTTGGATTAGATATAGGATTAGATATAATCCATATTTATAGGATTAGATGTAGAAAGTGTTTGCACTTTGTTCGAAAGTAAATTATACTTACCAAGAAATTATATTCTTGTTTAATCCTTTATCCAAGTGTAAGCAAACAAAGTTCGCATGTGAAGTATCTTCACAACTCTGACTTCTACATTAATTCAACCTTAGTATCTTCCTTGGTATGGCTCACAGTGATGAGACCTCTATAAAAGCTGAAACCAGTCTGGGTAGCAGAGGTTGAAATAATATCCAAAGAACGAATCCTTTATGATTCTCAGTTATTGCAGTGGAACAATATATTTTTTGTAAATATATTTCTAACTTACTGAAACAATTGATATTTAGATTCTATCTCTGAGGATTTAATCCAGAGGAATGATTTTTTTTTTTCTGTTGCTCTGACTGAAAAAAAATTTCACTCACAGAAACTAATGCTCTGTACACTATGTGTGTGTGTGTGTGTGTGTGTTTCTCAGATGGAGCATCATATTCTGGGAGTGCAATTTTTTGCTCTAACTGAGAAATATATCTTCAGAGGAACAAATAAATTGTTCCAATCCAGATAAATAAAAAATTCACAACAACAAAAAATGTCTATCCTGAATTAATAATTCATGTGATTAGGGGGGGGGGAGTTCCTTTTGAATTGTTCTGAGAGGAACATTTAATCTTTGTTCAAAACCATTTCAACCCCTGCTAGGTAGTAACCCCCTCCCTTAATGCATAGCATTACTACCACCTTAAAGATGGTGGCAGAATGCAGGTGTCAGACTATTGAGCAATTTACATTTCTTCTTGGCTGTTAAGGTTTTGGAGAAATTAGTAAGGATCATATACAAAATTGAGCAGATAAGGGTATTATTATCTGTGAAAGTCAGCATGGATTTGTTAAAGGATGCTCTAGCTTCAGTAATTTGCATGCCTTTTATAATAAAGTGACAAGTGGCTGATGAGGGAAAGGCATGTTCTGCCAATTTTTTTTGCACTTTGCAAAGGCAAATGATAAGTTGATATTTAAGTTGCAACACATGGTGCTAGGTATCAGATTAATGAAGTGGATCGGAAAATGGCTATTCTGATAGATATGGGGGAGCTGCATCACGGAAGAGGAAGGTCACAAGTGGGGTTCTACAGGGATCAGCCTTTGGACCTTTACTTTTTAATCTTTATGCCAACCTGCTTACACGTTAAAAGGTAAAAAATGCACTGAACTTGGGAGGTGCACATGTATGGTTAGATTATGAAAAGACTCTGAACAGATTACCACATGACAAGTTAGTAACTAAATTGACATGGATCAGGTTAGATAATAGACTACTGCATTGCACAGGAGATAAGCTATGCGATAGATATTAGCAAATTGGGTGGAAGACAAAAGCACTGTTCTGGAAGAGGAAAGTTATCTGTCATTTGTTCAGGAGCCTGTTTCAGAATCACTGCTTTTCATCTATTATGTTAATGACACTGGGTAGGTTTAAATAGAAACTTGTAGCTAATGTAAAGATGGGGAGAACATGAGGAATAAAGCAATGTTGTAGCATTAGAGGAAGATTTGAACACACTGTTAGTGAGGAAATGAGTAGAGTTGATTCTCCAAGTTGCAAAATTCTAAACCATTAGTACACAGTTGATGGGAATATCTTGGAGGTGTTGGATATAATGGATATATGGTTATATGGAAGGCGGCGAGAGAACATGGAGGCATCCATGGAAGTTAAGGTTGTTCTCAGTCGAGAAAGAGGCAAGAGCTAGGTTTTTCTCTCAGAGAGCAGTGAGTGAGTGAGTGGAATAATTTGCCCTTTGGGGAAGTGAGTGCATCTAGTGTAAATGAATTTAAGGGAAGGTATGATAGCTAGGTTGGGTAATCTACAGCCTCCCTCGGTGAGTCGTTAACTCCCTGGAGGTCTCAGATAATAATAATAATAATAATAATAATAATAATAATAATATCGGGGTAAGGTGCGGAGGGAAGAGAGGATTAAATTTTGGTAAAATGGTGAGGAAATCAATAGATTATGGCAATAAAGAAGAGGATATTGATGTATAGAGGTATTTCACACACACTTGTAAAGAGGTTATGGGTTCCATGGCCTTGACCAGGAAACCCATAGATTACTGGGGTGCAGATTCGTTCACCCTGTTTCAAGGAGTATAATAATATACTCACAATGGGTTAGGATCATTAACTTAGGTGGTTTCAAGTCTCCGTAATATAGGTTATAAAGTGTAGAGGAAACAGAATTTGAAGGGCCTTGTGGATAGGAGAAAGAGAGTGAATTATTATTATTATTGTTGTTGTTGTTCCAGGAAACTCAAAGGAATCGACAGACTCATCGAGGGAGGCCCTAACATCATGTCTGGAACAACTATTCAACATTCACACAGTATCTATCATATCTTGCCTTGAACTCATTCACGGTCGTAGCACCCACAAGAGACTCTGGAAGCTTATTCCACTCATTCACCACTCTCCAAGTAAAAAACCTAGCTCTAACACCCTTGTCAACCACGCTCTTGCCCAGCTTCCAAGCATGGCCCCTAGTCCTCCCACCACCAGTCATATTTTCAAAAATATCTTCTGGATCAATCTTATAAAAACCCTTCAGTAATTTGAATGTCTCAATCATATCACCCCTCCTTCGCCTATCGTCCAATTTCTGCAACCCACAGATCTTCAACCTATTCTCATAAGGTTCATTCCACAGACCTGCTATCATCTTGGTCACTCGTCTCTGGACCCTCTCCACTTCCTCCCCATCACGAAGAAACCCTGTTGCCCATAACTGGGCACAGTAGTCCAGATGGGATCTTATCAAGAATCGATACAGAGGAACAA
Source organism: Typopeltis vanoorti (assembly GCF_054136105.1). Classification (NCBI taxonomy): domain Eukaryota; kingdom Metazoa; phylum Arthropoda; class Arachnida; order Uropygi; family Thelyphonidae; genus Typopeltis; species Typopeltis vanoorti. The sequence goes on along the minus strand of NC_143556.1, from coordinate 105,391,259 downwards.
CAACTTGTTTGTCTCTGCATGTTAAAGTATTTTTCAGAAGCCAAGTGATTTGATGAGCTGATTTAGTCACTTTTGCAATGTGCCCCCTAAACTTCAATTCCCTATCCACCAACACTCCAAAATCCCTGGCCTCGTCAATCTCCTGGAGTACGGTTCCACCAATGCGATATACTACTATTCTTTTCACCCCAAAGTGCATAATCTTACACTTTGCCACATTAAACTGACATCCATTTTTCCTAGCCCAGTCCTCCAAACTATCCAAATCATCCTGTAAAATTTTGACATCCTGTGCACCCACAATTGCTCTACCCAACTTTGCATCATCAGCAAACAAGTGAACACTTCCTCTCAAATCCTTTCCAATATCATTGATGAACAAATTCAAAAGCAGTGGTCCAAGAACAGAGCCCTGCGGCACTTCACTAGTCACAAGACGTCTTTTTGACTCCACTCCTGAATAAACCACTCTCTGGTATCTCTCCTTCAACCACCCTCCTATCCATCTCACCAAACCTATATCCATCCCCATCTGCTCCAGTTTACTGATTAGAGTTCCATGTGGTATCCTATCAAAGGCCTTGGCAAGGTCCAGTAGTATCACTGTAAACCCACTACCCCTATCCAGTTCAGCTGTCACTGTGTTATAAAACGTGAGCAAGTTACTGAGGAATGATCTACCCTTCACAAAACCATGTTGTCCCCCATACAATATCCCATTTTCATCTATCCAATCCTGTATTCTTTTCTTGACTAATTTCTCTAAGACCTTGACAATGATTCCTGATATGCTAATCGGTCGGTAATTTACAACAGCAGTCTTGGAACCACCTTTATGCCGTGGAACTATTTTCCCCTCCTTCCACCCGCTCGGGACTAACCCAGACCCGAGACTCAAATTAAACAAAATGGTCAAGGGTACTGACAATTCTTTAGCTGCTTCTCATACTACACGAGCTGGTATACCATCCAATCCCACAGATGTATTGACATTGAGGTTATGCAATAGACTACTCACCTCCACTTCATTCACCACAATTCCCATATAATCTATTGGTTCATTCATTCCTGCAATTTCACCACCTGGATGATATATATTCTTGCAAAGTGCTCACTCAGTAACTCAACTATATCAACTGATTCAGTTACCTCCCTACCATCAGCATTCTTTAAAATCATTCTGCCATATACATTTTTTCTTTTACTTGCTACATATCTAAAAAACTGTTTAGGATTCTCTTTAGCCTGCATGGTCAATGTTCTTTCGTAATCCTTTTTTGCTTTTCTTACCACACTCATCACCCTTCTCGCCTGCGCTTTATACTGTTCATGTGCCTGCCGGTCACCTTTCTCCTTAAATTCCCTCCATAGTTGTTTCTTTTTTTGCAGCTCAAGCTTAATGGTGTTATTCATCCATTTAACCCCTACTTGATTTATTATTCGGACTCTAGGTATACAGTCAGCCATTGCTTCATGCAAGCACTTCTTAACTACCTCCCATGCACTATCAACTTCTAGTCCTTGCAGTTGTACATGCCATGGCACTGAACCAATCAAACTCCTAAGCTTGTCATACTTACCAGCCCAATAATTCCACATGTACTCTGTCTTAATTGAAAATTCTACACCTTTAGCCACCTCCCAAGTCAAGACCCTATGATCACTCTCACCGATTGGTGGCAATGTGGTCATATTTGTTACAGCCAAATCCTCAGATGTAATTACTAGGTCAAGCACTCTCTGACCCCTAGTATTTTCCATTACATGCTGTCGCAGATAGTTATCCCTTAATAACTGCATAAAATCCAATTCCTTCCTCCCGTGTGTCCTCTCCTCACTCCAATCAATGCGACCATAGTTGATATCTCCCATAATAATCACCCTCCTTCCACTCATTTCTTCTATTTGCATACTGTCACCACCATCTTTTCCATCACCTGGTCTATAGCAGCACCCAATTGTATATTTAGTTCTGCTAGCCACAATCTCACACCAAATGGCCTCAAATGTGCTCTTTTCTCTATCCTGCGATTCAACTTCTATTCTCCTTGGCTGTAGCTCATCAGCTATCATCAACAATACTCCTCCCCCCATTTTATTCTCTATGTCATTCCTGAACACACTATACCCATCACATTCAATCCCACTTGCTATATCATCTACAGTCAGCCATGTTTCACTAATATCAATAACCTGTGGTTTGGCATATGACATAAGGTGGCAAGGTTATTACAAGCATTAATGCAGAAGATCTTTTTCATAGAATGGGGAAAATGGCAAGATTTTTCATAGAATGGGAATGGAGAAAAAATAATGGATAAAACAAGAATATGTATAACGAGAATGTGAGCAAAGGAGTGTGGATGGGTTTTTTGCATTAAGAGTGGTTGGTGAGCAAAATGCATTGCCACAGAATGAAGTAAGTGTATAAACACCTCATGGAGTTTAAGGCATGGTTTGATGAGTTGTGTATGACAGCAGAACATCCTAAAATGAACCTTTTTTAATTGCATGAGATCTAGTCATAGTAAGAACAATACTCATTTTGCTAATTAGAATGAACTCATTCACATATATGATAAAAAATAAACATAAAGACAAATTTCGGACACTGAAATTTGTGAATCAATCTTTATTTCAATAGCTGCATGAAACTTTATTTTGGCTTCCTTTATCATTCTTTAAAAATCTTAAAGAATGCTGTCGTATGGAGTTATTTCCATATGTTGCAAGCAGAAGTATGAATGATTATAAGATATTAGCAGATGGAAATAGTAAGACAGAGTTCATCAAGCTAACTCATTTTTACTAACGTAATACTTCACAAAGCTGGAGAAGAAATGAATGAGAGAAGAGCTGCTAGTAGCAAGAGAACAGGAGGAATAATGAGGAATTCATCTCATCTTTCTTTTACCCTCTTTTATCTTGAGGTATCGAGGGTTAATTAATCATCAGACCTCAAACCGTTCACAGGATAAGGTGGTCTGCCCTATGCCCCGGTGTATCCTATGTCCGAAGTGTTGAGTTCTCAAGGCCGGTTTGCCTGCTTTGCAGGATGAAAAACCCCCGAAATAAACTGGGGGAAAAAACCTACTGTCCATGTCCAAGACCAGCTAACTTGGCTATGGCTGAGGAAGATCCTTGAGCTCCTCACGTGTCTGACGAGAATTCCCGTCATACACATGAGGAGCTCAAGTGTCTGACGTCAAGCTTATCTCAAGTGAAAAGCTCAAACCTAGGACACTCCTTCCCCAGGCATATGGTTGCAAAGCGCACAGCCACTAGGCTAACTGCACGGACATAATGAAAAAAATACTTGAAATAAGGTACTAGGACTAAGCCATATCTTCATATTTGTAATGGAATGAAATGTTACACAAAATTATCAGCATGCTTCTTCACAAAAAACTTTGCAAGATGGACTTTCACAAAAGGGTGGAAGAAGAGTAAAACTGTTCCACTATATACAAGTGTGTGTGTGTGTGGGAGGGATAATATTAAGGCTACAAATTACAGGCTGGCCTATATCTGTTATATTTATGGTTAATGAAAGAAGACATTAAAGTTTTTCAACATAATAAAATTCACTTACCCTAGTAGCAGCTTCAATTTTGGCACCTTTATCAAGCAGCAAAGTAACCATATTCGCCTTACCCCATTTAGAGGCCACATGGAGAGGAGTTATTTGATGCTATAAAAAACAGGTTATTTTCATTAATTAGCGTATGCATAATTTAACTAAAATATAACAATTACAGAAACATAGTAATACCACAAAAAAGTTAATTAGTTATGCTTTCAAAGCAGTCTATACTCTAGTAGAAAGAAAAAGAGAGAGAGAGAGAGAGAGAGAGAAGGAGAAAAGTGAAAGGGATGATACAATGCAACTAATGAGATCAAGGAATTCATAAAGCATTTTCAAAAATGTTGGAGTTGACAGAAGAGATTCACTGGTAAAACTACTAAAGTCAAAATAAATTACATTTTCTATAATACCAAAGAAAAATAGTATACATTTTGGTATAAACTTATTTATTTGTGATGGCTGATATTAAATATACAGTAATGGTGGAGGTTATGAGTAGGCTTTGTTGAGTTTTTTTTTTGTTGTTGCATACAACTTACAATTAACAAAGGCAAATGAAAAAGAGAACAAGAACAACCAGATGCTCAGCATGAAAATCAAACATGATGAGAGGTGCAAGTAGATTTTTCAAAGATGGTTCATTGTTAGGAGCGTAGCATGTATGAAATGAGGAATGTGGAAGATGTATTGTTGAGTTATTGAACAAAACAGATGAAAGCATATGAATCTGCATAAAGATTGATGTTTGATGGAATGCAAGATGTTAAATGAGGAATTAAGTAAACATGACATTAATTAGGCAGTAGGACTTTTTTTAAATGTCTCCGACCACCCATGAAAGTGTAAGTGTGTGTGTGTGTGTGTGTGTGTGTGTGTGTGTGTGTGTGTGTGTGTGTGTGTGTGTGTGTGTGTGTGTGTGTGCGTGCGTGTGGTGCAAGTATTATAGTACATTAGTGCCATCATTAGTACATTAGTGCAAAGAATTATTTTCTTTCTATTTAAAAAAAATACGACTATTTTATTTTTATATTTTACATATCTGGAAACTTTGCTCTAGAAACCAAAACATGGAACTTTTACAAACCATTTCAGGCCTCCAATAAACAGACCATTTTATTTACTTTAATTTGTAAACAAACAGCACGCCGGATTATTTAACTGTGACACACACACACACACACACACACACACACACACACACACACACACACACACACACACACACACACACACACACACACACACACACACACACACAGGGTGATGAAGTTCATCTTCCACTGGAAGACAATCACAAACATTTGCCACTAGACAATTGGCTGTATGGGTTAGTAAAGAGCTCTGGAAAGGATAAGTGCTATTTTGTGAAATAAGTGTCAATTTTGCTTGCATTTTAGTACATTATTGTATATTTTTGAGAGCTTAGTTTACCTTTATGATTGTGGGCTTTTTGGGTTTGTTACAGTGACTTTTTTTATAATTTTTTTTATCTTGCCTTAAAAAGAACACAGTAGCAGTATGAATGAGATCTGAATACAATGCAGAACGAAGATCAAATGCTATTAATAATGTAGACACTCTAAAAATGGTTTAATGTCATGACTGCAGTATGTATGCATTACGAAATGTGCAAAATTTGTATGTGGAGAGACTGAATAGGAGATGAGAGAAGGTATGGATTTGTAGAAATTGCAATATTTTCCACTTTCTACAAGACTACGAGATATCAGCAAATGTGAAACAGACCGAAGGAATGCAAATTAGTGTAAACAAACAAAATGTAAATGGAATGAAAGCTATTGAGACTGAGGGAGTAAAATAATGCATGAATGAAGAAAGGAAAATAAGTTATGTGGAACTGAAAATAAGTAGGAATGAGGAAACAGGAGAAAGGTGCAGCAGAACAAAAATGAGTGAGACTATGTGAGCAACAGAGAGTGAAATTGGCAGAATGCAAGATCTGAATAAAGAGTTATTCAAAATGAAAAATTAGGCATTTAGTGGAAACAAATGAAAGATTGCAAAAGAACAGAATGAAAGAAAAAAGAGGTGAGGAATAACTCAAGAATAGCAGTGCATGGAGATTCCACTGTTAGTGAATTGGTAAATGAGAGAGTCCATAAAGTCTGCTATCCAGGAGGGAGAATGAGCTATATAATTTATACTTTGGATATGAGGAGAAAAAACGAGCAAGAGAATTAGTGATGGTTGTTGGAACAAATGACATAAGGAGAATGCAAGAGAGGATATCGGGAAGTCATTAGGGAGAGTGAAATATAACAGTATAGTGGGAAAGGGTGTCACAGCATATGTGAGTTATGACAATGATAAGTTCAGATGGGGTATGATAGCAGAGCTTAAGGAGAAGGGAGTGCAATTTGTGGATGTATGGCATGTTTTTGAGGGAATGGAATTATATAGAAGTGACAAATTGTATTTGAATGGCTTTGTTGCAAGTGAACTGGAGATACTGTTGCTAGATGGAAGAGCACATGCGATGATGTCAGAAGTAAGAGGTAAAGTGTAAGCTCAGCAGAGTGGAACAGAAGAGAATGAAGTGCTCAACAATGGAAATAGTAGTAGTGTTAGAGATGGAAAGAGAAAATGGGAATGCAAGAGAAACAGATAAACAGAGGAAGCTGGGGTGGAGAGACATGGCATACGGAGAGTGGAACAGAAGAGAGTGCCTGCTCAAAGTGGTAGTTAATGCGTGTATAGAAATGATCAGCACAGAAATAGAAACAGGATGTGAGTGGGGTTGTTGAGACTGATTAGATATATATGGGGTTAGTGATTATAAAAGAGATTACCCAAGGGTAGGAATGGTGGGAAAATTACAACCAACAAGTGGCTTCAGTAGGACTGGTGATAGACCTAAAAGTGAACTACTGTGTTCTTTATTTCCAAATGCAAGGAGTATCAGAAATAAGGGAGATGAAATGGTTTCACTTATTGAGTTTATTCACCCAAATATTGTTGGATTCAAACACAGTTTAATATTTGAATCGAAGGGTACACTTGTTTTTTGCTAGGAGGAACAGAGAAGTGCTGCTGATGATAGAAGAGGAATTATGTCTACATAAGGAAAACATGATGTTCTGGCTAGTCATATGAAGACTTCTGTGACTAAAGGATATATTTTGAAATACAAGGCTGGTGATTATGAAAAACCCACAGGTCATCTAAGAGCTATAGCATGGAATGAAGAGTTTAGCAGTAAAGAAATAAATGCAACTTTGGAACTGACAAAGTAATACTTAACATCAATGTGAATGTATCACTACTTGTTACTCGATACTTCAATAGCCAAGTAATCTTATGAGCTACGAGGATGGTCTGAAAAGTTCTCGGCCTAACAATGAAAAAATGAATTTATAATTTAAAAATTATATTTATGATTTAACATAATCTCCCTTAAGACTAATACATTTATTCCAGTGATGTTCCAGCACCATTATCCCATCCTTGTAGTGGTTCTCAGTAAGATCTGCAAAATACCCCTCTACAGAGATGCAATCACCTCTTGATTCGAAGAAAACCAGTGAGGAAGAGTTTTAGTTTTGGGAAGAGATAGAAGTCAGAGGGAACCAAATCTGGGGAATAGGGTGGATTTCCCAACAATTCATAGTGCAGATCCCTTAATTTTCCCATTGCCAAAACACCTTTGTGGGCAAGTGGATTGTCGTGATGAAAGATGATTTTTTTCTTCTGCAAACCGGGTCTTTTCTCACAAATTTTTTCGTGGTTAAAAGATCGGAATAATATTCCTCAGTTATTGTTTTATCCTTTTCAAGATAATTAATAAACAAAATGCCTTTAGCATCCTAAAACACTGATGCCATGACCTTTCCTGCTGATGGAACCGACTTTGTGTTCTTTGGTGCTGAACAACGGCTTCTGTCCATTGTTTTGTTGTGAGCAATTATGTCTACATAAGGAATAATTTTTAAAGCTTTTTCATTTGCAATTCTTCATGCAAAATATATCCTACACGTTCTTTTGAAATGCCTATAGTCTCAGCAATTTCAAGCACTTTGACTCGCAAGTGATCCAATACCATATCATGCACTCGATCAATGATTTCCGGTGTTGTTACTATTTTTGGATGTCCTTCACGTGGATCATCTTCAAGGCTGGTATGGCCACATTTAAACTCGGCAGCCCATTTCTTAATTGTCAAAAATGAAGGAGAAGAGTGCCTTAACTTTGAATGAATTTCTTTTGGCGTTAAACCTTCTTTTACAAAGAAGGTCTTATAACCTTCTTTGTAAAAGAAGTGTTGTCTGCATCCCATTTCAAAGGATGCAGAAAATACTTTTGCTTCAGATAACTGTAAAAAACAAACTACTTAACAGAATGACTTACAATACACATGGATGCTTATGACAGATTTGCCAACTTAGAAAAAAAAAATCTTGCTGATAATGTTGCAATCTATGGTCAAGGCCGAGAACGTTTCAAACCACTCTCATACTTTAGAAATATGTCCTCTAAACTTTAACTTTACATTTCATAGGCATAAAAGGAGTGGTAATAATCAATTCCATGAGGATTACAAAGAGCAGGCACAAGGAGGCTGACTTGGTCGGTAAGGGTAGCAAAAGTGAAGTATAAGCAGTTAGCTAAAAAACTGCTGCAGAGGATGTATGTGTTGAAAGTTTTTCTAGGTGGTTATACTATAAATTAAAGATATCAAGAAATTATATACTTGGTATAATCCTTTATCCAAGTGTGAGCCTCGTCAACTTCTTGCAGTTCATTTCCATCAACATAGTAAACAGCATGTGATCTCACCCTCCCGAAGTGCATCACCTTACACTTAGCTATGTTAAATTGATAGCCATTTACCTTGGTCCATACAGTCAGCCTATTTAAGTCATCCTGCAAGATATCTACAACATCTGAACTGACTATCGCTCTTCCTAATTTTGCATCATCAGCAAACAAGTGGATATTTCCTTTCAAAGTATAACCAATACCATTGATGTACAAATTAAACAATGGAGGACAAAGCACTGAGCCCTGGGGTACACCACTAGTAACCTGACTTCTCCTGGACTCAGCTCTTCCATAAACCACTCTTTCATATATCTATTCACTAGCCACCTTCTAATCCAAATCACCAGCTTCTGATCCATACCCATTTGTTCAAATTTATGCAACAGAGTTCCATGTGGAATCCTGTCAAATGCCTTTGCAAAGTCCAGCAGTATCACTGAGTAAGGATTTCCTTTATCCAGCTCCACTGTTACTTTATTATGAATGAGGAAGGATGTAGGCATCTGGAGAGATTGCTGTTCTGAACGAGTCAGTGTGTCCCAGGGAGGATGATAGCAGGGGTGGCCTCTTGTGGGAATGGATACTTGGGAGAATGAAGACGACATCAGGTAACACTGAGCCCAGTGGAGTCTAGAGGGGGATAATGCTGGGTATAGAAACAATGGCATTTATATGCTGTATACTAATGCCAGGAGTATCCGGAATAAAGGAGAGGAACTGGTGGCGCAGATAGCATCAGCCTGGCCAAAAATTATTGGGATCACTGAGATGTGGTTAACAGAAGAGGATATAGTAACAGGAATAGAAGTCGCTGGGTATACAGCATTTTTCGGCAGGATAGGAGGGAACAGCGTGATGGTGGGGTACTGCTTATGATAAGTGATGACCTATGTCCTCTAAGAATGGAGGCTTTGGAAGGCAGTGAGACAAATGATTTTGAGAGCATATGGTGTGAGGTAGTGGAGAGCAAGACAGGATATTTAGTGGGGTATTGCTACAGACCCAGGAGCACAGAGGATGGGGACCGGGAGATGTTTAGACAGTTAAGTTTGGCAAGTGGAAGAAGAATGATTGTTATGGGAGATTTTAACTACAGTAGTATAAATTGGAGAGAGGAAGATGCATGCAGCAATAGGGGAATGGAATTTTTAGAATTCTTGAGGGACAAATGTCTTAGGCAACATGTAACAGAGGGAACAAGAGGTTCAAGAGTTTTGGATTTGGTTATAGCATCAGAAGAGTTGATAATAACTGAGATGGCATCTCTCCCACCAGTTGGAGAGAGTGACCATATGGTTTTGACTTGGAAAATGAATAGACATGCAGGAGTATCAAAGAGACGGGAACGTATGTGGAATTATAAAGCAGGTGATTATAATAGTCTTAGACGTCAACTTCGGGAAGTTTCATGGAGGTAAGAATTGGAAGGCCCAGATATCATTAGTGCGTGGGAAATTGTGAAAGAATATTTGTTAGCAGCAATGGTAAGTTGTATACCACAAGTGAAGAAGAGGACACAATTCGGAGTAAAGTGGATGACAAACAATATTAAACAGGAATTGCATGCGAAAAAGATGCTATGGAAGAGATATAAGGAGACAGGTGAAGAGAAGATGCTTGAAGAATATAAGACACAGGCCAGAAGAGTGACTAGTGTGGTAAGGAAAGCGAAACTAGAATATTACTGCTGACTCTATCGCCTGCCTACCTAGCAAATCCCATTTCCCTGTTTTTGACCATTTATGTTCTAAATGCCATAAATGTCCTAACTGCCAAATTCCCAATCCATTTAAGTGCAAACCATCTCTCTTAAAATACTCCTTCCTTTTATCAAACTCATCCCAGACATTCATAAAATTAATATTCAGTTTCATTTCTTTGCAAAAGCTTTTACACAATCTTGACATTATTCCATTTACTATAATTGCTCTTCTGTTTAATTTATCACTATGAAATCTTGGTAGCACACTCATGATCTTTCCACTCTCGTTCTTTGCATTCATTGCTATCATTAAATCCTTCAAATCCTGTCTCACAGAAAATCTTTCACTACCTAGATCATTCCTCCCTATAACAGCAATAATTTCACTCGCTCTATCTTTCTGCAATTTCACAGCCTCAGTTATATCCTTAATCGTTGACCCTGGATAACACGCTTTAATTACTCTGCTATCCTTCACACCCTTAATTATAGAATCCGCCATACAGCACAATATATTTTTCTCTCCTTTTTAATTTAACATTCTTTACCCCCCACTGATGCTTGTTTTTGTCCCTGATCTTCTCTCACATTCTTCTGTACATCACTGAGGAAACTCTGTGCATGTATTTCTGAACTATTTATTCTGTGCACACACACACACTCACTTAATCAGTTACTAAATAATCTGTCATTCTCATTCCTGGTATTCTTAATACCCCCCCATACTTTCTATTCCATAAAAAACATTAGAACATATTGGAATGCTACAAGATAGACTATACAATTTGGTCAGATCAAAATTATAAAATATATTACAGTCATTTAAAAATGCCAGTTCCTTTGTCTCAGGAGAACTTGCACAACACTATCACCATCTATCTTAAGGAACTGCACCACAGTTGGCTATCCTCTTGAACTGGTTATTTAATGAAAGTTTTGCAGTGGGTAGGAGTGGAAAGAAGGCAAAATAGTACCACCCCACAAGCACGGTTCTAAGACAGAAGTCTCCAACTATAGGCCAGTCTGTATAACTGCGGTTGTGGTCAAGGTGTTGGAAAGATTAGTAAGAAATAGAATATAGGATTGGGTTGATGGACATAGCATTCTTTATGATGGTCAGCATGGGTCTGTAAAGGGTGTGTCCTGTTTTAATAATTTACTTGCATTTTATGATAAGGCAATAAGTGTGTTAGATAAGGGAGAATCACATACACTGATATTCTTAGCCTTTGCAAAAGTGTTTGATAGATTACAACATAAGTTGGTGTACAAGCTGCAGAGGATGGGAACAGATATTATATTAGTTAGATGGATCAGAGATTGACTCTCTGAATGATACCAGCAGGTTGTGTATGATGGGGCAGTGCCTCAAAAAAAGGAGGGTAACCAGTGGCATGCCTCAGGGTTCTCTTCTTGGGCTACTGCTATTTAACTTGTTTGATCTTTGGCTGTTTGATGATGACACAAAGTTGGGAAGAATTATAAGTAGCAGAGCTGATGTTAATTCCCTTCATGAAAATTTGAATAGACCTTTTACTTGGACAAAAGAGTGGAGGTGTAGTTTTAATATCAATAAGTGCAAGGTGTTGCACTTTGGAGTGCAGAAATATAAGGCTGCGTACAATATCAATGGTACCGTACTGCAGGAAGTGGATGAGATTAGAGATTTGGGAGTGATGGCTAACAGTAGACTGAAGTTTAGAGGGCATATTGCTAGTGTTGCAAAAGCTGCGCATCGTAGTGATTCTATAATAAGAAGTACTCTAACATGTAGGGATAAGGAAGTTGTTGTGCCACTGTATAAGGCACTGGTCAGGCTGAACTTGGACTGTTGTGCTGAGATCTGGTCACCTGGTTTTCAATGTGATGTGGAGACAATGGAGAGAGTCCAGAGGCGAGTGACTAAAATTATGTTGAGACTTTGGAATGCTGGCTATGGAAAGAAGTTGAAGAAATGTGGATTGCAGAGCTTGGTGGATAGGAGAGAGAGAGAGAGAGAGGTGATATTATAGAGACATTTAAGTTAGTGAGAGGATTTTATTAGATTAATTCAGAGGGGATTACAAAAAGAGTAGAAGGTGAGAGGAAAGAACCAGAGGTCACCCATGGAAGTTGTGTGGGTGGTGTGGTGTTATGAGTGTGGTGAAGAGGGGTGTGAGAAGTACATTTTTTACATGGAGAATTGTTAGTGAATGAAAAGAATTACCAGAATGTGTTGTTAATGCAAGGCACGTTAAGGATTTTAAGATTCTATATGATAAATATGTTGTCAGTTGAATGAACCAACCACGATGAGTCTGTTGACTCCACGGAGGGTGTAATAATAATAATAATGTTGTGGCCTTACATGAGGACATGAATATATTGTATGAGTTGGGAACAGTGTAAAACTATCAATTCAATGTTACAATAATAAGTTTAGTTTAATCCTTTATCCAAGTGTGAGCAAACAAAGTTTGGGTCTGAAAGTATCTTCAGGACTGGGGTAAGGCAGAACAACACCAGGCAACTCATTGTAAAGGTGGAGAAAGTTCTCATCACTCCTATCTCAGTACCTCACATAATGCAAAGCACATCTCCTTGCGGATATGTGTAATGCTATGCATTAAGGCAAAGGCCACTACCCATATCGGTTTCGACCTTTATTGAGGTCTCGTCGGTGGGAGCTAGGCGAGTAGTGGAGACACCAAGGCAGAAGCAGTGAGAGGTCATCCCAACCTATAGGAGTTGCCAAAGGATGTACAGCTTTATTATTAAATTACTCCAAATTCAGAGAAAGATTTTGGGAGTTTATTTTTCACCTGGTTAGACTATAATAAGTTTAGTTTAATCCTTTATCCAAGTGTGAGCAAACAAAGTTTGCGCCTGAAAGTATCTTCAGGACTGGGGTAAGGTAGTAAACACCGGGCAACACGTTGCAAAGGTGGAGAAAGATCTAATCACTCCTATCTCAGTATCTCCCATAATTCAAAGCACATAATGCTATGCATTAAGGTAAGGGCCACTACCCATTTCTCTGAATCCGGAGTAATTTAATAATAAGGCTGTACACCTTTTGGCTACTCCTATAGGTTGGGATGACCTCTCACTGCTTCTACCTTGGTGTCTCCACTACTGGGCCTGGCTCCCACTGACACAGGGCAATCCTCTGTGTTACCTTCACCACCTTTGCAATATGCCCCTTGAATTTCAGGTTTCTATCAATCATCAACCCCAGATCTCTTGTCTCCCCTACTTCCTCCAGTATATCTCCTCCAATAGGGTATGCAGCATCCCATCAATGTGTCCCAAACCTCAAGACCATACATTTTGCTGCATTAAACTGACACCAACATTCATTTGCCTATCTGTCTAGCTTATTCAAATCCTCTTGCATGACTACCACATCTGCACTATCACTAATAACCCTTCCCAGCTTCACATCATCCACAAACAACTGAATATCCCCTGCAATCCACTGACAATGTCATTGATATAAAGGTTAAACAATACAGGCCCCAGTACTGAGCCCTGTGGGACCCCACTTGTAACACTCTGACTCCTTGAAACTGCTCCACCATACACAACTCTCTGATACCTATCAGACAGCCAATCCTGAATCCAGTTGACCAACCTGACATCCAAACCCATGTGCTGCAACTTAAATATCAGCTTATCATGTGGCACCCTGTCAAATGCCTTCGCAAAATCCAAGAAAATGGCAGTATATGCATTTCCCTCATCTATTGCTCTTGTAACTTTATTATAAAAGGCTAACATATTACTAAAACAAGAGCGCCCCCCCCCTCACAAATCGATGTTGACTCTCACAGATAACATTACCCTCATCTGCGCAATATTGTATACAGTCCCTAATTAATTTCTCCAAGATCTTAACAACTACTGATGACACACAAACTAGCCTATAATTAGACACTTCCAGTCTGCTACTGCACTTATGCAATGGCACTATCTTACCTTCCTTTCATTCCCTGGGCACCTTTCCTGTAGCCAGATGTTCATTGAAAAGCCAGGTCAAAGGAGCTGTCAGTTCATTAGCACATTCTCTCAAAACTCATGGTGAAATACCATCCAGTCCCACAGCATTACTGACATTCAGAGAGTACTCAGTATTTGGAACACGGTCTCCTAGTGCACCTCTAAACCTCAAACCTGCCTTATCCCTCTAGTATCAAAATTAATTCCTTCAAGATGAAATACACCAATAAAGTGTTCATTGAACAATTCCACTATGTCTTTTGCATCAATCACTCTATTCCCATTTTTATCACACAATTTCATTCTTCCACAATCATTTCTCCTCTTACTGGCCACATAGCTAAAAAATTCCCTACGATTTTCTTTGGATCTTAGGACCAATCTCTTCTCACATTGCAGTTTTGCCTTCCTTACCATACTAGTCACTTTCCATACTAGTCACTTGGCCCGTCTCTTATATTCTTCATGCATCTGCTCCTCTCCTGTCTCCTTACATCTCTTCAATAGCCTCTTTTTCACATGCAGCTCCTGTTTAATATTGTTTGTCATCCACTTTACACCAAATTGTGTCCTCTTCTTCACTTGTGGAATACAGCTTACTATTGCTGCTAACAAATATTCTTTCACAATTTCACAAGCAATAATGATATCCCGGCCTTCCAATTCCTCCTTTCATGAAACTTCCCAAAGTTCATGTCTAAGACTATTATAATCATCTGTCTTATAATTCCACACATGTTCCCATCTCTGTGATACTCTTGCATGTCTATTCATCTTCCAAGTCAAAATCACATGGTCACTCTCTCCAACTGGTGGGAGAGATGTCATCTCAGTTATTATCAACTCTTCTGATGCAATAAGAAAATTCAAAACTCTTGAACCTCTTGTTCCCTGTATTACATGTTGACTTAGACATTTGTCCCTCAAGAATTCTAGAAATTCCATTCCCTTAATACTACATTCATTTTCCTCTCCCCAATTTATACTGCTGTAGTTAAAATCTCCCATAACAATCATTCTTCTTGCACTTGCCAAGCTCAACTGTCTAAACATCTCCTGGTCCTCACCCTCTGTGCTCCTTGGTTTGAAGCAACACTCCACTAAATATGCCATCATCTTACCTATCTCTACCAAACACCATATGCTTTCAAAATCATTAGTGTCTCTGCCTTCGAACGCCTCCACTCTTAGAGGACAGAAGTCTTCACTTATCATAAGCAGTACTCCACCACCACACTTTCCCTTTCTATCCTTCTCGACCCCACTGTTACCTGATGTCATTCTCCTTCCCTCAAGCATCCTTTCCCACAAGAGGCCACCCCTGCTACCATCCATCTTGGGCATTCTAGTTTCTCTGCATTGAAACACTAACTCATTCAGAACAGCAATCTCTCCAGATGCCTATGTCCTTCCCCATTCAAATGCAAGCGGTCTCTCGCATACAATTCCTCTCTGTCTTCAAATGCTCTCCAACCATCCACATATTCTAATCTTCTCTTTTTGACACATTCTGGCTATTATATTATTCAATATTACTGCTCTTCTGTTCAGCTCGTCACAATCATACCTAGGCAACACGTACACTACCTTTCCTCTCTGCGTTTTATTTCATACTACCTCAAGCAAGAATCTCATATCTCTCGCTGCCCAATTTACATTACCTCTCAAGTCATTTGTTCATACCATCACAATCATCTCAGCCACTCTTTCACCCCTGTTAATTGCCATAGCCACACTTTCTACTGTTCCTTCAGGCAAACACTCCTCATGCATCCTATCTTGCACACCACGGATCATTGAGTCACCATACATTACACCCTCTTACCGTTCCCTCACTCCTACTGTTTCCATTCTCTCCTCTTCATTCCATAACACTCTCACATTCCCGCTCTTCCACTTATCCTATTCTCTCCTCTTTTATCACTCCCATACCTCTCTCTCATTCCCTCTCTTCCAATTATCCTATTCTCTCTTCTTCTATTGTTCACATAATTCTCTCTCATTCCCTCTCTTCTACTGTTCTCATTCTCTACTCTTCCACTTATCCTATTCTCTCTTCTTCTCTCATTCCCTCCTCTTCTATCATTCCCATACCTCTCTCTCATTCCCTGTCTTCTGCTGTTTCTATACTCTCCTATTATATCATTCCCAAACTCCTCTCTCCTACTGCTTCTATACTCTCCTCTTCTATCATTCCCAAACTCCTCTCTCCTACTGCTTCTATACTCTCCTCTTCTATCATTCCCAAAACTTTCTCTCAGTCCTATTCTGATTTGCCTTGCACACATCTCTTCCATTCTCCAAATCTCATCTTTCATACTTCTCATCTCATTCACAAGATATTCCACCTCCTCTTTTAGCTCATCTATCCATCTCTGAAAGCTAGTCACTCTTACTCACCATTCATTTACCCAATCAAAACCACCTCCGTTAACTTCACCGTCATTCAAGCCTTCCACACTCCCAACTCTTATTTTCTCATTCATACTTTGCTCATCATTCTTTCCTATCACACTACTTGTGTCCCATTTGTCATTCTCTCCTATCGCACTACTCATCTCCCGACATTCATTTCCCATCCCTAAAGCAACTAGGTCAATTATCGATATATCAAATTCATTAATTTCTTCCCACTGTCTGCATTGCGTGCATATACGCACTCCCCCTTCTCTCACCTGCCACATATCCAACTCCCGGGAAGCATACATGCTGCAATCACTGCATGCCACAAAGTCCTTTATTATATTACGTATAATAGAATTCTTAAATAGCGGAGGACTCGGTTACACGCCATTTGTGATTGCATTTGTGTCCGCAATCATTCCTTACTGTCAAGTACATAATACTAAACTAATCGCTAAAAAATATATATGAACACTGTATCATTATAAATATATATATCAAAATATATATATTTATTTATAAATATATATATTTATAAATAAATAAACGCTAAATATAAACATATATATACATAAATATAACGCTATATTCAACGCTATATACTATACTAGATAGCGAAAACTTATCTTCTCTTCCACCACAATGCTGCCAGCTGTGTCCTCGCCTTCTCGGTAACCCAAAGAATTCACACTATACACCGTTTAATAAACCATAGAGGATTATTATAGAGGATCATATATGAAGTCCATAAACTCATCATGAGAAACACATGCACACTAAACATTGTGCAAAAAAATGCATATCGTATCTCTTAAACACATTTCACCAACAAAAAATTTGAAAATAACAAAACTGCCACTTTGTTACTTTCAAAGCAAAAAAATCAGTTAACCATCTTATATCCCTTGTTTTCTCTTGTAATAGTTCTATACATGCCCCTTTCTACATGCCTCATTCTATACATGCCCCTTTAATTCTTATTATATTAACATCAGACATTCATGCAGTCAAAAGATTCATCACTGGAGATATACGTTGTTACACACAAACTCCATCAAACTCTACTTTACACTCATTCAACATGCCACATTCACCATAATATCAGGCAATGCATTCCACTCTTCAACTATTCTTCATGCCAAAAAAAAAAAAAACTGCTCCTTACCCCCTATGAGGATAAAGGCTTTGTATAATGGAACCATAACCTCTCTATTTCTTCATGTTAAGTACCTCTGTATGATTGCTAAAATCTGATATGATGTCTTCACAATATGAATTGTGACCTCTAAACTTCAGGTCCTTGTCCTCCACCACCACTCTCAGATCTCATCTCCTCAACTTCCTCCAAGCTTTTTCCACCAAGTGCATATTTTCCATACCACTGTTTAGCAAATTTCAGAATTCTGGAACCATAACACCCCGCCTTTTGAAACGACAGTTCCATACTGCAGACCACTCATGCAATCTATTCATATAATCCTGTAAGGCCACAACATCTGCATGATTCTTCACTCTTTCCAATTTTGCATTATCTGCAAACAGTTGCATATCATCAGTTAAAACTATCCCAATATGTTATTTAATATTCACATTAAATAACAAACACCCCAAAGCAGACACTACTATTACTCTGCTAGTGACTTTCCTTTCCAGGGATATTGCATCTCCAGACACCACAACTTGCTGATACCTATCTGAGAGCCAAATAGCCTATCCAACTTACTAATCTATTATTCCAGCGTTTCTCAACCTTTCTAAGCCCAAGGACCAGTAAAATGTCTAAAACAATTCTACACACCACTAAGTTATGTAATTAAAAAAAAAAAAAAACATTTGGGAAAAACTGAGCCATTTATGACATAATAAATCTAAAAGCATGTTTTGAATACATATGGAACCATAATTAATTAAATTGGAAGTAAACGATTAAAAGCATATCATCATTGAACAAAGTTTTAATTTTTATTAAACAAATAAACAACAATATGATATAATGTGTAGCTCAGTAGATGTGGTATTTGTACACCACAACACTTGATACACGAAGGAAGATTTACTTTGGAATCTAGTCGATGACTAGAGGAAATTTTTCTAAGCCTTTTCTCGACTGGTTCCTGAATTAGTTGATCTCTGGCATGGACAAGCGGGTTGCCCCCCCTCCCCTCCCCGGAAACTTGGGTTTTTCGTCCTGTAAACTCAAAAAAATCGACCGTAGAACCCACATTATTTCAGACATTAAATATATTGTGTTAGGGACCACGAGAATGCGGCACATGTTGATCCGTCTCTCTCTTCGCTGTGCGCTGCTTAATTAGTGATAGCCTTGGGCCATCTATCTCTGATTGGATACCAGTGGAGATTGAACTGCCCACTCAGTCTCCAAAAATTAGATGGGACTAAATGGCCTCGCATAGTCCCTATACAGGAATAAAAAGGCATTAGATTTTTTTTTTTTTTTGTTACTACTTACCTACTTTTAATGAGATGGTTGAGCTTCTCGGCCCTTGCAGAGTTGCTGGCTCAATAATGGTTAACTTCAGTCAAAGATCAGCACACACACACACAAAGACAATTTCTGTATTTTATTTTTATTTGAAGGAGCAATGAAAATATTTCTCACAAAGATAGGTTGTAGACGACTGCATGACGATTTTCAATGCTTCTTCAGATAATTCGGGAAATTAACTTCTCACTTAAGGCGAGATCCAGAATCAAGCTAAACCAAGATCATCGAATTGCATTTTAAGCCCACTGTCACTTGAAAGCTCAATTAATTATTCTTTTTTCGATAACGAAAGGTCATTCTCGTGACTGTAAACCTGAAATGGATCGCGAACTCACAGAAATTTCTCATAAAAGTTATTCGGAAAATATGTTTCCAAATTCCGTTTCAGAGTTTTGAGGTGGTCACAAATCCTTTCTAGAAATTCAGAATGAACAAAAATATAATTTTCCACTAAAAAGGGTGTAGAAAAGGTGCAAAGTGCCTATCTTTTACATAATTAATCCATAAAACCAGTTTTTTCTCGAATGCCATTATTTTGTTGTAGGCATCAAGAACAGTTAAAGAATTTCCCTGAAGGGAGAGAATTAGTTCATTTAATTTTGAAAAAATGTCTGAAAGATAGGATACTGTTGATAACCATTCTTCGTCATCAATGAGTGATGCAAAATCACAATGATGTTCATTTATAAAGAATAAAACTACATGCCTTAATTGAAATAACCGTGTTAGTACTTTCCGCCTGGAAAGCCAGCAAATTTCAGAATAAAGCAGCAGTTGTATATATACAGTACCCATTTCATCGCAGAGTACTGAAAATAACCTGTTATTTAACGGTTGAGCCGTAATAAAATTAACTAGATTTACTGTGTGGAATAGCACAGTTTTAAATTCTGGTGGCATTCCTTTGGAGGCTAACGCTTCCATATGTATGAAACAATATACCCAATCCATATCCGGAGCAACTTCCTTGACCTTAGATACAACCCCACTATGCCTGCCTGTAAGAGAGCGAGCTCCATCAGAAAAGAAGTCCATACATATTTCACACTGGATTCCTTTGTGTATTATGTAATTATTGAGAGTGTGAAATATTTCTCCTCCAGTTGTTCGGGATGACAAAGTTCTATAAAACAGAATATTGTCATGAATGTTGTTATCATGTGCATATCTTACATAGCATATTATAATAAATTTAGTTTTGCGCCTGAAAATATCTTCAGGACTGAGGTAAGGTGGTACAACACTAGACAACTCACAGCAAAGGTGGACCAAGCTCTCATCACTCCTTGTATCAGTATCTCCCATAATGCAAAGCACATTTCCTTGCAGACATGTATACTGCTATGCACTAAAGGAAGGGCCACTACCCAGACAGATTTCGACCTTTATTGAGGTTTCATCAGTGGGAGGGAGACCCAAACGTGGAGATACTAAGGCAGAAGCAATAGGAGAGGTCATATTTACCTATACAAGTTGCCAACAGGTGTACCACCTTATTATTAAATTACTCTGGATTTAGAGAAAGATGTTGGAAGTTTATTTTGCACTTGGTTAGACTATAATAAATTTAGTTTAATCCTTTATCCAAGTGTAAGCAAACAAAGTTTGAGCCTGAAAATATCTTCAGGACTGAGATAAGGTGGTACAACACTAGGACACTCACAGCAAAGGTGGACCTAATTTATTAATAGAAAAATGTATTAATAAAAAACTAAATTTATTATAGTCTAACCAAGTGCAAATTAAACTTCCAACATCTTTCTCTGAATCCAGAGTAATTCAATAATAAGGTGGTACACCTGTTGGCAACTTGTATAGGTAAATATGACCTCTCCTATTGCTTCTGTCTTAGTATCTCCGCGTTTGGGTCTGCCTCCCACTGACGAGACCTCAATAATGGCCGAAATCAGTCTGGGTAGTGGCCTTTCCCTCAATGCATAGCAGTATACATGTCCGCAAGGAGATGTGCTTTGCATTATGGGAGATACTGAGACAAGGAGTGATGAGAGCATGGTCCACCTTTGCTGTGAGTTGCCTAGTGTTGTACCACCTTACCTAAGTCCTGAAGATATTTTCAGGCACAAATTTTGTTTGCTTATACTTGGATAAAGGATTAAACTAAATTTATTATAGTCTAACCAAGTGCAAAATAAACTTCCAAATACGTAGCATATTAACTGCGCATCATTTGTAACATCAGTAGTCTCATCTATTTATAACGCATAATAAGGGGTGTTCTTACTCTTTTGATTAACTGAGATTCTGTCACCTGCCATATCATTAATTCTGCTACCAACAGTGTCATTTGAAAGAGGAATAAATTGACATATTTTAGTAACTTTTAGCCAAACATAGTTTTTAAAACATCTTTTATAGCTGGAAGGAGTACCTTTTCCCAAGAATGAGGTTTCCCTGTTTTTGCTATGCACAAACTTAAGAGATAGGATGCTTCCAGTGCCTTGCTATTAATCAAACCCATGGTTGAAACTATATCTTTCCCATGATTTAATGTCGCTAAGCGTTGCTGAAAAAATTCAATCAACTTATTTTCCACATCATGATGTTTAGTTTCTAAATGTCGTCAGAGTTTTGCAGGTTTCATGCAGTCGTTCGACAACACTTCATAACACAAAACACAATGAGGTTTCTGTTGACTTTCATCTACACACCAAGTAAACCTGAATTCCAAATATGAACTGTTATATTTCCTACTGTATTTTTTTTTTGAACTGCTTGTTTCTTCTACTTTAATAGTATCAGATTTACTCACTGTTACAACAGGCATATCAGAATTAGGTTTACATCATCTGTTTCATTTGCATTTCTTTTCAAAGTCCTAGTTCTAAGACACTTTTCCATTATTAAAAAAAAAACGTTTCCAAAAAATATAAATACTGGGGTTACCTCACGACACACTTTGTCCAAGTATCACTTAGCACTTCTGAAGATATACTGAGCCTTGGTTGAAGAACGAAAATCTTCAATCCATCCATCCATCTTCAAGGCACGCCTTTCCTAATTGGGTTGTGGGGGAAGGAGCAGCAAGAAGGACTTCCAATGGTCAAGATCCTCTGCCACCAAGCTCAGGTGTTCTGGTGGGACTCCCAGATGTGTCCACCTAAGGTTTTGGATATAGTCTATCCAGCAAGTCCCTGGTCTTCTGCATGGCCTCTCACCCTCTGGCTTGGCAAAGAGGGCCTGTTGGAGAGTCTCTTGTGGCATTCTGACCAGGTGCCTGTACCATCGTAACTGTGATCTCTCAACAAGGAGAAGCAGTATTGAGGGGGTTCCCAAATTGCAGAGCTTCAGACCCTATTGAGTTTTATCAGCTCATTGGATTCATGTCTGCATTCTTTCAGTCATTACCCAGCTCTCATGACTATAGGTGAGGATGGGGACATAGACTGCATTGAAGACAGCCAGCTTTGCCTTCTGGCTTAACTCCCACTTCAATACTACCGAACGACCAAGCTCCTGCAATGTTGCATTTCCTGATCCAATTCGAGTATCTAGCTCTACGTCCCACTTTCCATCACTAGTGAATATGGACCCAAGGTATTTAAACTTCTCCACCTGCCTAAGTGGGACTCCACTCACATGTACAGTGCACTGGGATGGTTGTCTTGAGACCACAAATGTTTCCGTATTGGCCACATTGAACTTCATCCCGGCTTCTGCACAAACAGCTACAAACCTATTCAGGGTTCGCTGGAGATCATCTGTGGCAGAGCTAAGCAGAACTAGGCCATCTACAAAAAGCAGATGTCCAATGCTACATCTTCCAATTCTGACACACTCACTCCCTTGGCTGTGCCTATCAATCCAGTCCATAAATATTATGAAAAGGAGAGGTGACAGAACACACCCTTGGCAGAGACCAACATAGACTGTTAAAGGTACAGACTTTGTGCTGTTTACCCTGACACAAAACTCTGGGCATTCATATAGGGACTTTATGGCAGCTAATAGTTGGCCATCCACTCCATACTCCCGTACTACTTGCCAAAGTGTATCCCGAGGAACCCGGTCATATGCCTTCTCCAAGTCCACAAAACATGTGTAGACATTCTTGGTACATTCCCAAGATTTCACAAAGACTTGCCTTAAAGTGAAGATTTGATCAGTTGTGCTTCTACCAGGATGAAAGCCACATTGTCCTTCTTGGAACTTTCACTCAACTATGCTCCTCCACCTTCTTTCCAAGCACCTAGCATATACTTTCCCAGGCAGGCTGAACAGAAAGATGCCACGATAGTTGCTGCAATCTCTCTGGTCTCCCTTCTTGAAGACTGATATTATTATGCCTGTCTGCCACTGGTTTGGTGCTCGCCAAGATATCCAAGCAGCCTGACACGCTCGAGTCAGCCAGAGAACACCGTCTTGATTTCAGGCTTTTAGCATTTCAGGCCAAATTTCATCATCACCAGCAGCCCTGCCTGATTTTAGCGATTTTATTGCTAAAAGGACCTCTTCTGCTGTAAGAGTAGTCATTGCCCCAATTTCCTCTTGGACGTCCACAGCTGCTGAGCCACCTGGGTTAAGAAGTCTCTCAAAGTATTCCCTCCATCTGTGGAGGATATCTTTCTTGGTTGTTAAAAGTGCACCATCAGAGGCCTTAATTGCCCTTGCTGTGCACGATTTCCTCCCTAAAAGGCGGTGGATGATCTGTCAAAATACCTTGTTTGCATTTGCATAGGATGAGTCTAATCTTTCTCCAAAAGATTCCCAAGCCTTCTGCTTTGCTGTGTTTACTACCTCAGCAAAGCACCTTTTTGTGCCTCAGTAATAATCTTCAATAATAAAAAATAAATCAACAACAAGCAATTAGTTGAAATGTGGATATTTACTTCAAATCTGACAAAACAGCAAGGGAAGGCAAAAGCAATAAAACCATATTGTTGTTCACTTCACCCATCTTTTATTACTCGTCATTCTGCCGCCATAAATTATTGTAGCGGAAGAATGTTCATGGAATAAACATTCTGCACTATTTGAAGGTTTTTTAAGTATCCATTTTATTTCAATAATTTTTACCTACTTATTCCATATTTAAGTTAAGGGATATTACATCCCATATTGTTTCATAGCCGAATAAGAAACTCAGAGAGTTTCATGCCGAATATAGTAAATATATATATATATAAAGTTTGGCAAGTCCAAGCGTAAGCAAATACCTGCATATTGTTACAACTGACCCTTTAGGGAGTGCAACACTGAGACAACTCATGGTAAGGGTGGAGCAAGCTCCGATCGCTATTCTTGATATTTCCCCATAATGTAAAACTCAGCTCCTAGGAGCTGTATAACTGTTCTACATTATGAGTGAGAGACGGTCACTACCTAGACCGTTTTCAACCTTTATTGAGGTCTCATCAGTGAGTAGGTAGACCTAGAAATACCAAGTTTGTAGCAAACAGAACTTACATATACCCTACTATGAGAATTGCCAAGAAGGTGTCCTAATAAATTATTAATCATATGAAGAACCAAAGGCTTCAATTCGGTGACATAAACTTATTTAAATTAAGGGATATTACATCCCATATTGTTTCATAGCCGAATAAGAAACTCAAAGAGTTTCATGCCAAATATAGTAAATATATAACGTTCGGAGGGTCCAAGCGTAAGCAAATACCTGAACAGTGTTACAACTGATCCTTTAGGGAGTGCAACACTGAGGCAACTCATGGTAAAGGTGGAGCAAGCTCCGATCACTATTCTTGATATTTCCCCATAATGTGAAACCCAGCTCCTAGGAGCTGTATAACTGTTCTACTCATAATGTAGAATGTCCAAGCTTAAGCAAATACGTGGATAGTGTTACAACTGACCCTTTAGGGAGTGCAACACTGAGGCAACTCATGGTAAGGGTGGAGCAAGATCCGATCACTATTCTTGATATTTCCCCATAATGTGAAACCCAGCTCCTCCTAGGAGCTGTATAACTGTTCTACACTCATAATGTATCAAGAATAGTGATCGGAGCTTGCTCCACCCTTACCATGAGTTGCCTCAGTGTTGCACTCCCTAAAGGGGCAGTTGTAACACTATCCAGGTATTTGCTTAAGCTTGGACTCGCCGAACTTTATATATTTACTATATTCAGCATGAAACTCTTTGAGTTTCTTATTCGGCTATGAAACAATATAGGATGTAATATCCCTTAACTTAAATAAGTTTATGTCGCCGAATTGAAGCTTTTGGCTCTTCATATGATTAATAATTTGTTAGGACACCTTCTTGGCAATTCTCATAGTAGGGTATATGTAAGTTCTGTTTGCTACAAACTTGGTATTTCTAGGTCTACCTACTCACTGATGAGACCTCAATAAAGGTCGAAACCGGTCTGGGTAGTGACCTTCTCTCACTCATAATGTAGAACAGTTATACAGCTCCTAGGAGCTAGGTTTCACATTATGGGGAAATGTCAAGAATAGTGATCAGAGCTTGCTCCACCCTTATAATGAGTTGCCTCAGTGTTACACTCCCTAAAGGGTCAGTTGTAACACTATCCAGGTATTTGCTCACGCTTGGACTTGCCGAACTTTATATATTTACTATATTCAGCATGAAACTCTTTGAGTTTCTTATTCGGCTATGAAACAATATGGGATATAATATCCCTTAACTTAAATAAGATTATGTTGCCGAATTGAAGCCTTTGGCTCTTCATATGATTAATAACTACTTATTCCATTTTAATTTGTTTTGTGTGAATAATTAAAATATATATATATTTCAGCATGAAACTCTTTGAGTTTCTTATTCGGCTATGAAACAATATGGGATGTAATATCCCTTAACTTAAATAAGTATATATATTTATTTATTTAATTTAAGTCTGCAAGCGGACCACTTGTCCCATCGTCGCGAACCATCTATGATCCGCACAGATGGTTTATATTTCCATGAATTTCATATCAGCAACTTTAGAGCATAGAACAGTATGTTATAGTTTATACGTGACAATGAGTAAGTGAAACAATTCAAATTGTAATGGACAAAAGATCTAAAGTCCTAATTTAGCATTATATAAGTAAAGAAGTATTATAGCTATGTAGGAGTTGATCTTAAGATAACATTCTCCCAAATTTTTGGCAAATTAATGCAACCATACTTAATCAGGTTAGGAAAATTTTTCATAGCTATGGCTAACTCTAAAAATAATCTTTCTGATCTGTAACAAATTCTAAATAGCACACACTGATTTTTCACCCATCTAATCCTGTGTGAAAAGATGTCCAAGGTGTGGTCTGCCAGTCCTGACTTGCCATAATAATGGTAGAGAATGTATTTTTTATATTCTAGTGCCAAGTTATAGTTATAGAGTTATAGTGCCAAGAGTGACAGTGTGTTTTGACACACTGGTCTGGGTAGTGACCTTCTCTCACTCATAATGTAGAACAGTTATACAGCTCCTAGGAGCTAGGTTTCACATTATGGGGAAATGTCAAGAATAGTGATCAGAGCTTGCTCCACCCTTATAATGAGTTGCCTCAGTGTTACACTCCCTAAAGGGTCAGTTGTAACACTATCCAGGTATTTGCTCACGCTTGGACTTGCCGAACTTTATATATTTACTATATTCAGCATGAAACTCTTTGAGTTTCTTATTCGGCTATGAAACAATATGGGATATAATATCCCTTAACTTAAATAAGATTATGTCGCCGAATTGAAGCCTTTGGCTCTTCATATGATTAATAACTACTTATTCCATTTTAATTTGTTTTGTGTGAATAATTAAAATATATATATATTTCAGCATGAAACTCTTTGAGTTTCTTATTCGGCTATGAAACAATATGGGATGTAATATCCCTTAACTTAAATAAGTATATATATTTATTTATTTAATTTAAGTCTGCAAGCGGACCACTTGTCCCATCGTCGCGAACCATCTATGATCCGCACAGATGGTTTATATTTCCATGAATTTCATATCAGCAACTTTAGAGCATAGAACAGTATGTTATAGTTTATACGTGACAATGAGTAAGTGAAACAATTCAAATTGTAATGGACAAAAGATCTAAAGTCCTAATTTAGCATTATATAAGTAAAGAAGTATTATAGCTATGTAGGAGTTGATCTTAAGATAACATTCTCCCAAATTTTTGGCAAATTAATGCAACCATACTTAATCAGGTTAGGAAAATTTTTCATAGCTATGGCTAACTCTAAAAATAATCTTTCTGATCTGTAACAAATTCTAAATAGCACACACTGATTTTTCACCCATCTAATCCTGTGTGAAAAGATGTCCAAGGTGTGGTCTGCCAGTCCTGACTTGCCATAATAATGGTAGAGAATGTATTTTTTATATTCTAGTGCCAAGTTATAGTTATAGAGTTATAGTGCCAAGAGTGACAGTGTGTTTTGACAAACTGTCAAAAAAAAAATGAGTTTCAAACAGAGAGAGAGAGATGCGATTGACTTTTGTGTTAAACTAAAAGTTTTACTGAAATGCATCAAATGCTTCAAAAAGCATACAGTGATGAATGTTTATCCCATACTGAAGTTTACAAGTCGTGAGATGCTTGAGGGGCAGGACTATCCAAAAACTAGACTGAGCAAAGTTAACATCCAAAAAGTGCGTGATTTCATCAAAGAAAACCTGAAATCGTCCGTGAGATTGATTGAAGATGAACTGGAATTCCAAAATCAACTGTGCACAACATTTTGACCGAGAGTTTGGGCCTTCGTAAATTGAATTCGTAATTTGTTCCCCCACAAGGTGACGACAACCAAAAAACATGTCGAACTGAACACTGCGAGGACCTCATGAAAACTGCTCATAAGGACTCAAACTTCCTTGAAACAATCATTACTGGTGATGAAAGGTGATGTTTTGAGTATGAGTCTGAAACAAAGTGCCAGAGTGATGAGTGGAGACCACCAGAAGAGGAGCATCGAAAAAAAGTCGATTGGAGAAGTCAAAAGTAAAGACAATGCTGATTTGTTTCTGAGTTTCCAATAGCAATATCCACAAAGAATTCGTTCTGCCTAGCCAAATGGTCAATGGCGAGTTTTATCTCAAGGTTTTGAGCAAATGATAGCGAGAATTCATCGCGTACAGCATGAATATCGTGATGCAGGCAGCTGGTAGCTTTTGCACGATAATGCACATCTCATTGTTCAAACATTCTGAGACAACACACAAACTTGGTTTTTGAGCAAAAACCAAGTTTGTGTGTTGGATCACTCGTCGTATTCACCTGGCTTAGCACCCTGCAACTATTTCTCTTCCCCAACTTCATTTGCCAATGAAAGGAAAGCGATACAATTGAAAATGTTCAAGCAGCAGTAACCACAACCCTCAACAGTGTCCCAAAAACCTATATAAAAAACTCATTTAACGAATTAATTGACCATGCCAAACGCTGTATCGAAGCTGAGGGAGAGTATATTGATTGAAATAAATGATCTGAATAATTATAATTGGCTGGTGTTTTAGTTTCTATCAAAAGTTCAGTTTCTTTTTGGGCAGAGGGTGTATTGGAAGTGCAGTATCCCCAAACAGGAAGGTCACTAGTAGTGTACTGCAGGGGTCTGTTTTCGGACCATTGTTGTTCAATTTCTATGTTAATGATATTGGGATGAGTTTAACTGGTGATATGCAGCTGTTTGCAGATGATGCAAAATTGGGAAGAGCAATGCAGAGTCAAACAGATGTATTGCCTTACAAGAGGTCTTGAGTAGACTTCATGAATAGGAAGGTAAGTAAAACTGTCAGTTCAATGTTGCAAAGTGTACGACAGGGGTCTTCAACGCATAGCCCAAAGAGCTCTTTGCAGTGGCTCGCCAGCTATTTTGAAAAAAAAACTACTTAACATTAAAATGCGATTAAATAAAAAATAATTTCAATGAAGCCCGCAGGTCACTAAGCTATACTGCAGTATTTAGAATTCTAAGATGCTTTCCAGATTCACAAGGAATGCTGTGCATTTGATACTTTACATAAAATCCTATAAAAATAAATATTAAATAGACATGCTTCTTCAGCCATCTACTAGTGCCAAGAGGTACTTAAGTACTAGTATTAATGCCGCAGGTAAATGGCTGAAGCAGTAGTTCGTTCAAATGCACTGTCTAGTGCCTTTCAGATACATCTCAAAGGTTCTCGATACTTTCTTATAAATACAAGAGGATGTCATCCACAGTCATTCAGGCAGTCATGAACAGTGTGATATTCGTGAATAACGCCATGCAGGTTTGTTGTGTCAGCCATAGCCTATTATGGTTTTATATTGCCAGACTTTTTTCATTAGCGTGAGACATATTCAATGAATAATAACTGTTACACAGCCATTTTGGATCATTTTTAGGGTTCATCTTCCATCACTACAGCATCTATGAGTAAAAAGCATAAATCAAGTGGTGATTCTGGTCAGGTTTTTAATGAAAAGTGGACCAATTTATACTTTTATTTTCTGTGCCATTCGTCAATAAGCCAGTGTGTTTAATTTGTTGTGAGTCAGTGTCAGTATCAAAAGAATACAATATAAAATGACACTATCGGTCAAAGCATGCATCCAGTTTCGATCACCTTCAAGGGCGGCTTCATGTGGACAAAGTGAACCGTCTCCAAATTGATTTAAAATAACAGCAGGATATTTTAAAAGGAAGAGGGATGAGAGTGATGCATGGGTCAAAGTAAGTTATGTAATAGCTGAAAAAAAATTGATAAAAAATCAAAAGTCTTCTTGGACAGTGAGTTTGTGAAAGAATGTCTCATCGCTGCTGGGGATATTCTGTGCCCAAATAATAAGGATGGGTTTAAAAAAATGAGTTTGCCTGGGGTAACTGTAGCACGATGTGTCGAAGAACTTGCCAATAACATTGAAGGAACTTTAAAAAAACGGTCGTCCGAATTTACATCATATTCACTTGCTTTAGATGAGAGCACAGATGTGAAGGATACAGCACAACTGACTATCTTTGTCTGTGGCATTGATCAATAATTCAATGTGACAGAACTGCTAGTGCTCATACATATGAAGGGAATGACGAAAGACGCTGATATTCTTAAAGCCACCAAGAAAACGCTACAGCATTTCGACCTCAGCTTAACCAACCTCGAGTGTGTGGTAACTGATGGTGCCCCTGCTATGGTGGGAAAGAATGAAGGGTTTGTTGCACTGCTACAGAAAGAACTGGAACTAGAAGGAAAAGATTTTGTCCATTACCACTTGAGTTTAATCCACACTAATTCTCCTTGTGTTTAATCCACAAGGAGAATTTGTGCGTGAAAACTATTAGATTTGAGAATGTCATGAAAGTTATTGCGACTGTCGTCAACATTATTACAGCTAGAGGATTGAATCATCGTCAATTCCAAGAGTTTTTGACCCAAGAGTGTGAAGCAGATC
This sequence comes from Typopeltis vanoorti, assembly GCF_054136105.1. Lineage (NCBI taxonomy): Eukaryota > Metazoa > Arthropoda > Arachnida > Uropygi > Thelyphonidae > Typopeltis > Typopeltis vanoorti. Next base: position 105,360,933 of record NC_143556.1, on the reverse strand, counting down.
ATGACGATGTGGTTTATTATAGTGATGTGCATTGGTTGAGCAGAGGGAAGGTTCTTAAAAGAGTCTTTGTCTTATGGAGCGAAATACAGCAGTTCATACAAACCAAGCGGAATCCGTTTGCGGAATTTAACGATCCGAAGTGGATGACAGACTTTGCCTTTGTGACCAACATCTCGTTGCATATGAATGACCTAAATACACAGCCTACAATCCAAAGATCAACAGGTGCACACTCTGTTGATCTTTGGATCAACTGGTGCACACTCTGTTTGATCACATCAAAGCTTTTGTGGCCAAGCTCAAATTTGGAAGGCACAACTCGCAAAAAAAGACTTAACTCATTTTCAGCTTCTCGCTGAGTCCAACTGTTCTTCTCTTGATGAATACACTACAAAATTAGCTGTGTTGCGAAGTGAGTTCGAAGAGAGATTTAGTGATTTTCATAACGATTTTCATAACCGACAGCCTTCTTTAGATTTATTTTTAATGCCATTCAGTGTCAATGCTGCCAAAATGCCAGGCTCAGTACAAATGGAGATGCTTGAACTCCAAAACAACTCTTCTTTGAGAGAAAAATTATTCAATGTGCCCTTGCTTACATTTTACAAAGACTATATTTCTGAGGACGCATTCCCTAATCTTTGCCAGCATGCTTTGAAGATGTGTGCTTTGTTAGGAAGCACATACTTATGTGAGCAGTTCTTCTCCAGAATGAAGCATGTGAAGTCCAAGACAAGAACTCAGATTACGGACCAACATCTCGAGAATAATCTGTGCATAGCAACTTCCAAAATTGATTCCAACATTGACAAGCTGGTCAAGGAAAAGCATTGGCAAGTTGCCCATTGACATTGTAAAAAATGAATGTTTTCTTCATTAAATTATCTTTCTTCAAGTATTGATTATATTTACTTATCATGAACCCGACTCCTACCTATGCTCTTAAACCTGAGTTTGTTTATTTTTATAGGATTTTATGTAAAGTATCAAATGCACAGCATTCATTGTGAATTTGGAAAGCATCTTACAATTCTAAATACCACAGTATGGCTTAGTGGCTCGCAGGCTTCGTTGAAATTTTTAATGCGGCCCACACTGTCTGAAAGGTTGAAGACCCGTGTAAGGTTTGAGATTTGCTAAGCAACATTGGGATGCAAAGTATACATTTGGTGGGGAAACTTTAAAGGAAGTAGAGGAAATGAGAGATCTAAGAGTGATGGTGGAGAAAGACCTGAAATTCAGAGGCCACATTGCAAAAGTTGCAAAGACATTGCATCAGATAAAGGCAATGATGTGGAGGACTCTGACATGCAGAAATAGAGAGGTTATAATGCCATTTTATAATGCCAAGCTCAGGCCTCATATGGATTATTTTTTACAGATTTGGTCACCATGTTTTCATGGTGATGAGGATGTATTGGAAAAAAAGTCCAGAGAAGATTCATAAAGGTGGTCAGTGGTCTCTGTCTTACTCCGCATTCAAGACTGACTGAGAGAATGTAAGTTGCAAAGCTTCATGAATAGGAACAAAGGGGGGGGGGGATGTGACTGAAGTTAGTGAGGAGTTATCAGGGTTGACATGGAAGAGATTTTTCACAGAAGGGGAGAGGAGGAAGCAGAACAAGAGGCAATTCCTGGAAAGAAACTGTATAAGGAGGATGTGAGCAAAGGAGTGAGGAAGGTTTTTTTCATGGAGAATGGTCAGCGAGTGGTATACATTGCTTGAGTGTTTTGTAAATGTAGGCACACTGAATCAGTTTAAGGTAGGGTTGGATGAGCACTGTGTGCAATAGTGTGTACTTTCCACAATGAGTGCCTGATTCCATGGAGATCAGATGATAATAATAATAATAATAATGAAATGTTTGCCACAATTCCTTAACCATATTATATAAGTATTGGGTCATACAATGAAGGCTGTAGCAATTCTCAAACTGTATTAGAGCAAGCCATGCTGTATAAGTACTATGTTATACATGGTTTATCAGTAGTTTATATTATGATATAATACATGATATTACACACAGCTTGGGTGAATAGTGGTGAGTTAGCGGGAAATATCAGGAATAAAATATATTCAGTATTACGGAGACAATAGAGCTCAAAGGTATATTCCTCACTTTTTTTCTTTTTCTCTTTTTTTTTTTTTTTAATGGCAATATTTAAAGGAATTTAGAGCAACTGGAATGTAGCTATCTACTTACATATTAATATATGTAATATGTAAATGATAGAAGATTTAAATTTTGAAAAGGGCCTGGATAGATTGTCATATGACATGATGGAATTTAAATGAGAACAGATGGGGCTGGATAACAGATTAGCACATCACACTGGAAATCTGCTGTCTGATAGGTATCAGTAAGTTACGTATGAGAGAACAGCATCCCAAAAGAGGAAAGTTATGTGGTAGTGAGGTGTCACTAGGTTTGTTTTAGGACCACTACTGTTTACAATTTTGATGCTGGGAGCAGTTAAAAATGGATGTGCTGTTGTTTGCAGACAACAAAGTCAAGAAAAGTAGAAGTAAAGCAGATGTGACTTGGCAGAAGGATGCAAATGGACTGCTTGAATGGGCAGGTTAGTGAATAAGGATGGATGTAAGCTTCTGATGTTAAAAGTAAAGATAGAAAGCTAAGAATACAGCTGGTGGGGACTTGAAAAGAATAGATAAGAATTATGGCCATGATGGAAGAGGACATGAAATGTAGTACCCCAATGCTAGAACTCTGATGACAAAACAGTGGATTACAGACATAATGAGCAGCACATCTGCATGTAAAATTAAGGTTATAGTCTTTGATAATGCATATACAAAGCCTTGATGAAAGGCAAATTGGCTTATGTGCAGATTTGATCCTCAAGTTTTTCAGAAGATAAAGACAGGGTGCAGAGATGAAAAAACTAAAATGCTGTAACATCCCTGTAATCTTTGGTGTGAATATTGATTGAGAATATGACATTTGTAAATGTGGGTGAAGCAGAAAAAGTGATATAACTATGTCATAAAACTTAACAGTTTATAAGTTAATAATGAAAGACATTTCTTGAAAGAGCAGAGCAAGATAAGGATAGAATAAGAGGACATTCTGTATAAGAAGGTGTAAACAGGATGAATCAGGAGGAGGCTTTTTCCATGGAGAATAGTTAGCAGAATGCTTCACTGGGAGTGTTAATATACAAAGAGCTTAAGGAATAGTTTCACAAGCATTATTTGTGACAGAAGGACCTCTGAAATGAGTAACTCACAAAATTCTGATGCTGATAATATATTTTTAAAACAAGCACACCCTGGATTTGTATCACAAAAACAAATGATTATTTTTATTTAACTTTATAATAGTGTAAATCTGCATTGAACATTATTATCTCATAAACTAAAGGAATATTCGAAATCATTTGATTCAGAATACCCATATGTAAAATCAACAAAGTGACATACATAAAATATAATTAATATTTTAATTAACAACTTTCATTTACACTAAATAATACATCACTACATTCTGAGTGAGTCTACTTATTACCTTTGCTGCAAAATTCACATCTGCACCTTTATCAAGTAATAATGTTGCAATATCTTCATTGCCATAATGAGCTGCAATATGAAGTGGTGTAAACCCACTCTAAAAAAAGCAATACAGAAAGTAAAATCACACATCACATAATTAGAAAAGATAATCCTTTGTCAAATAAAAACAAGCCTATTTAAACCAATAATATATTTTAGTGCTAGAAATCTTTAATAGCACTAAATACACTAAACACAAGTTAACATTTAATTAGAGATGTTCAATTTTAAACAAACATTCAGATTCAGAAAACAGATCTCATATGCACTGAAAAAAAAAAAGATAGAGCAATTATAAATGCTGTTATCTGAGGTGAAGCACTTATATATAACTTCAGTATGCATTGATTTATTTTATTCAAGAACATTTCATAGACATATTGAATATAACGTGTGAATAAGTATGTATATGTAGATATTGTAGACTTAAGTAATTGTTTTTAATTTATTTAATTTTATTTATTTTATTTTTTTGGCCGAGACTGATATGCCATGTTTGTTTAAGCCTGTAAGCATAAAGCTGTGTGTGATTCTTACTCAATTTCAAATGCTGATTTTAAATATTATTATTATTATTATTATTATTAAGAGAGACCTCCAAGGAAATAGAAACTCATCGAGGGAGGCCACATACTACATACACCAGCTATCATACTTATTCTTGAATTCATTCACACCGCTTGCACTCACAACATCCAATGGCAATCCATTCGAATCACGCACCACCCTCTGAGAGAAAAATCTAGCCCTCACACCCTTCTTAGCAGCCTTCATTCTCAGCTTCCAAGGATGCCCTCTCGTTCTTTCCCCACAGTCCATAAATTGAAAAATTCCATCAATTTAGATCCTGTATGACCCTTTCAGAAGTTTGTAAGTCTCAATCATATCACCCCCTCTTTCTCCTGTTTGCTAGTGTCTGCAGTCTACAAATTCTGAATTCTGTCTTCATAATCAGTATTCCACAATCCTGATACCATTTTTAACACTCTCCTTTGTACTCTCTCCAATATATCAGAATCACAATGGAAACCAGGAGACCAGACCTGCGCATAATAGTCCAAGTGAGGTCTTATCAAGACCTCACTTGTAAAGAGGCAAAATAACATAATGTGATGTGTGATGGAAGGAATACCATCACACAAATGGTATTCCTTCCACATCGTCCTTTTCTTACAAATCTCTTCCTTAATAAGATTACACATCCATTTGACTCCTACTCTATTTATTCTTTGAACTCTCGAGACACATTTTGATATCGCATAATTTAAGTATTGTTTAAATGCTTCCCATGCACTGTCGATATTCTTTCCATCCAGCAACCGATCCCATTCCACTGAACTCAGTATATTCCTCAGTTGGTCATAATTTCCTGCTTTGTAGTTCAGCATGTAACCTTTTCTGAATGGAACATTCATAAACTTAGTCACTTCCCAAGTGAGTACCGCATGATCACCGTCACCAACTGGAGGCAGAATAGCTATGTCTTTAACTAAAATGCCCTCTGACACTATAATCAAATCTAACACTCTTTGACCTCGAGTTCCTTCTGTCACATGCTGCATGAGGAAGTTGTCCTGCAACAGCTCAATAAATACAGTTTCATTCTTCTCATGAGATTCTACTGCTACCCAATCAATATTTGGATAATTAAAGTCTCCCCTTATGATTACTCTTTTCACACTCACCTTTTCTATTTGGTGATGCATTTCTTCATCACCAGCAACCGATCCACCAGGTCTGTAACAACATCCCACTATGTAATTTGTCTTGTTAGATTCCACCTCACACCAGATGGCTTCAAACTCACTGCCATATTTAATATTGTTAGTAGTATTACTGCATTCATAGGTATCAACTCTAACTGGATTTAAGTCATCCAATATCATTAGCAACACTCCCACTCCTCTCCTATCCACTCTATTCTTCCTAAAAATACTGTAACCATGACACTCGATATCAGTTAGTAGGTCTGATTCTGATAGCCAGGTTTTACTAATTCCTACAATCTGAGGTTGCAACATATTGACTAAGGCAACAAACTCTAACCCTTTGTTTCTGATACTCCTAGCATTTGTGTACAGACATAATAATCTATCTGCATGTTCTTTTGTATACTCTTGTTTGCAGTCTGTCTGACATAGTAGGACATCTTGCAAATCTCTACTCTTCTCTTACACATGTAGACATTTTTGCACACATATGATGGGTCCGAACCGAACAAACACAAACCCGAAATCATTCTCGCCTTGTCAACATTTCCAGGACAAAGCCCATTCCAGTCATTAACACAGTAATATACCATTATTGCTCTTACACTCTATGTTTAAATATGTTTTTAATTTTTTCCTATTGTGTATAGGTTTTGAGAAACAAGTCTATACATTTTAATGATATAAACACTATTAGCAATATCATACATGCAGAATGAAAGTCAACTAGAAAGACTGTCCTAATGCCTTCCATTCATAAGATGAACTTTGTGTTTTTCCCATTTCACACCCCAACAGTAATCAGCTAACACTGCAAGACTTCAAGACTTCACTTTCCCTTATAACTGCTTTCCATCCTCATAATCTGCTAATGAAACCTCTTGCTGTGTTCATCACTTATGGACCACAGATTTTCTGGGGAAAAATCTAGTGTAAGTCCAGAAAGTGTATTTTCTGAGACATATTATATTATTATTAGTAATAGTAGACACCTCCAGGGAGTCCAAAGACTCACCGCCACTCAATCCACCAACTGACCACAACTACACCAACGCCATCTACCTCCGACCATCCCATATGCTTTGAGCACAGAAGAAACAATTTCTCTGTAATCTGAAGATTTGGGGTTGCCAAGAATGCTTTCTGCAACTAACTTAAAATTTGTCCATGCATTAGCATCCTTTTGGTTTAGAACTTGTTCAAATTGGGGATTGTTCATTAACAATCTAATTTCTAGCCCAATGAAAATGCCTTCCTTTACTTTTGCATCACTTCTTCTTGAACATTTTTGTTTCCAATACTGAAAATCTCTTCTTCCTCATTCATTGCTTTCACAAAGTTTTTCATGAGTCCAAGTTTGATGTGAAGTTGTAGCAAACTGATTTTTTTCTGTCTTTACAAATATTGCATGTTTAACATTGTTTTCTCCAGTTGTGAAATGTGTAGGCAAAGGCCACTATTTAACAACATAATGATTACTCCTGGTCCTGCTGTCCATTCACATAGGAAGCAACAACCATTTGTAACCATTGTGAATGATTACTGAAAGAAGAAAAACAGTTTTCAAACTGGATTTGGATGAATTAATAAAAAGTCTCTATTCAGATGATGTGTATTCAATGGCATAGGGCTCCATTAATCTATCTATGTTAGCACAAAAGGTTAGAGTATCACTTTCACTGAAATAACTGATGTACTCACTTTAACAGTGACTGAAATATGTGACCTTAGTTCCTTCAGCTAGGAGATTCCACCCTTTAAAATTAAGATCTCTTACAAGACCATTCTATTCCTCTTGGGTGACTGAGTATGGATCATCATTTTTGACTTCAAAATCATATTCTGTATCAGATATTTCCTCTGTTTATTCATCAGCACAATCAATCAGTGTTTGCAGATGTTAGGTGTTTCAGTACTGGCAATTCAACAGAATGAGGTACTGATCGAAAAGCCAATGCAACAGTTGGATGCACAATGTATTTCTTATTTTATGATAAAAACTCTAAAACTTTTTTTAGGGTTTTAAACCCTAAAAGGCAGAAATAACAGTTAGTAAAATGATTGATTGGCCCTCTCCAAATCACTGGAACTGCAAATGGCATGCAGGGTCCGGTTTCTTTCAGGCAAGACAATGGTGTGAGATGGATGGATGAATAAAGAGATTAAGCATGTGATATAGAGAAAAAAAGCATTGTGGAGGCAGCATAAGAGAAGTGGAAATAACCAATTTCATGAGGTCTACAAAGACCAGGCAAGGACTTGGACCAGGACTTGGTTGGTGAGAGTAGCTACAGAGAGGTATGAACAGCAGTTAGCTAATGAAGCCAAAAAGAATTCTGGGGAGTTCTTTCGATGTGTTATTTCTTTGATTCAATCTGGAAAAATTATAATTTCCCAAGTGATTACTTTTTCCGATTTCTGTGTGAATTACATATGGCTTTAGCTAAAAATCTTATCAAAATTCAAATTATCCTTGTCTCACTCTAGTAATTGCCAATGATAATCTAACCTCACCAAGAAGCGTATACCCTTTGTTTCTCAGAAAAAACCCACAACTGAAGCATAGTTATTGTTCATTTGACCTTTATGCTTTCCATATTTAAAATTATATTAATATGTTGTCTCATTCACACCTAGGTGTCTGTTGTTCCTTTATTCCCTGGGAGCTACTAGCTTTTAGCATATTTATGCCACTAGTAGTAGAATTTTATTTCTAAAATTAACATTTGTTATGTGTCTGGATGATATTGAATATCCCAAATGCAATTCAAACTGAATTCAAGTTATATATATATTCCTTTTGCTTTTCATAAATTGAGCGCTTTCTGTATCCAATGGCTGTATTACAAACAGCTGCTACACATACTTTCCGGAACTGAAACTTTGAAAGTGGATGTTAGGATAAGTGTGTTTAATTATTTGTTTTGTTTAGCTACAATAAATCTGTTCTGTTCCCATGCATGCAGAATAGCCTGCAGGAGCAGAGTGTTTTTCAATTAAATGTGTCATTTGAGTTGGCTTATACACTGAGAATGGGAAATCTTTCATTTCCCATTCTCACATCTTATTAATTATGGTTCACATATTTTCACCTTTGAGTAATTGAAATATATCAACCAAATAGAGCATTCTCTTTCATTGTTGTTTTCTAGTAAATCCTAAAATAAACAGATTGTTCCCCCACTCTATGCAGATTTGGTTACAATTAATTGATAAATTAAAATATTCAAAGTTATCCTACAATTAATTGCATTGGACCAATTAAGATGAGCACTGATGCGGTATGCATTCTCAAAACTTTCATACATCAATAAGGTCAAATTTATGTGAATTTTGTAGCACAGGTTGCATAAGCCACACAGCATACCCAACGAAATGAGCACAAGTTGCCACTGGTGGACAGTTACTTTTATGTAATTTTGGTGAACCATATATGGTCCACTCAGGCCTATTGTGAATTCTATAGGCTGTCCCACATATAAAATATCAAGATTCCTGGCTAACCTTCTCTGTCCCCTCATGGGCCACTCAACTTCTTTGATAAAAATTCCATAGTATTTCACACAAGAATAAAAGACATTAAATTAGCAGATACAGACATGTTAGTAAGCTTTGACATTGTCTCTCTCTTCATTAATATTCCTCGGATAGAGACAATAGAATTTTTAACCAAAAAATTTCCATCAGACATAGTGGAATTATTCAAATTTGCAATTACATTGGTTACTTCACTTGGAAAGATAAAATATATAAACAAGAAGAAGGAACAGCAATGCGCTCACCCTTATCACCTTTAGCCAACTTTTTTTCTTGAACATCTAGAAGAAAGTATTTTTGCTGTTGACCCAAAACCAACAGTTTGGCTATGGTACGTTAATGATGTCTTTGCAGTTTGGACTTACACAGAACCAGAACTCTACTCATTTCTACAAAAAAAAAAAAATATCAACATCCTACAACTTCATATCAAGTTCACACTACAAAAAGAATCATTAAAAGGTATTTCCTTTCTTGATGTACACATACAGCATGAGCAAGATGGATCTATTTCCACTTCTGTTGCTGAAAACCAACTTTTTCAGGTTGTTATATCCACAATTCAAAACTTGGTGTATACGAAATACTATGTTTTGTGTAACTTATCTTACTATAGACAAACAAGAAAATCTATAAATAAATAAACGTATCTCTGAACATCAAGACCACATTTGTCTTATCAAACCCCGCAAATCTGGACTTGCACAACATGGAATTGAAAATATTAACTACAAGATCCAATGGCAAAACACTAAGTTGCTATATAGATCCATATATTTTATTTTGCACTAAAGACTTACTTTCGGCTGGGTTGTGGATTGTACGAAAGGGCAATATTAAGATTTGAGGTAGTTATATGGAAAAAGAGTGTCAGCCTGGTTAGCCAAGTGGTTAGCGTATCCACTCTCCAGCCAAAAGGATGCAGGTTCAAATCCCACCATGAGCATGGATGTTTGTGATTGTCAGTGAAAATTCTAGTGGTGGTGGTGGGAAGTAGATGGCATTGGTGTAGTTGCGGTTTGTTGTAGTTAGTGGTGGAGAGAGAGTTGCAGAGTAGGTTGAAAGTTTATTTTTCACTTGGTTAGACTATAATAAATTTAGTTTAATCCTTTATCCAAGTATGAGCAAACAAAGTTTGCGCCTGAAAGTATCTTCAGGACTGGGGTAAGGTGGTACAACACCGGCAGAGATGACCTTGCTAATGCTTCTTCCTCGTATCTCCACTTGGGCCTAGCTCCCACTGAAGAGACCTCAATAAAGGTCGAAACTAGTCTGGGTAGTGGCCCTTCCCTTAATGCATAACGTTATACATATCTGCAAGGAGATGTGTTTTGCATTATGGAAGATACTGAGATAGGAGTGCTGTTAGCTTGCTCCACCTTTGCAATGAGTTGCCCGGTGTTGTACCACCTTGCCCCAGTCCTGAAGATACTTTCAGGCGCCAACTTTGTTTGCTCACACTTGGATAAAGGATTAAACTAAATTTATTATAATGCAGAGTAGGTGTCCTCCCTTTATAAGTCTTTGGACTGCCTGTAGGTGTCACATAATAATAATAATAATAATAATAATAATAATAATAATAACATAAACATGAATAGTTATATAAAGAAAGTGCTGAAGTCTTACTTCATAGTCTTAATCTTAACTAGAACAACTGTCTCATTATTCCAAAAGTTTGGGATATCATTATCCTCAATTGTATTAAATAAATTTATCTGTTATATTTTAATTTACTTTAATTTTAATTCCAGCCCCATTAGGATTAATACATGACCATGTGACTGTATACATAGGATTCCAATTTAAACATGCACACTACTGATTTTTTTTAATTCAGTTCCTATTGTCGTTTGATCATTATGTTGATGATGTCTTATGAGACATAAGATGAAATATTTACATGATAAAAAAGTTATTTACTGTGGCATGCGTGTTATTCTATAGTTATGGATACTCCATAGGTTTCACTATATAAGAAAAACATATTTATCATACAAATTCTTAAAATCCTTAACACTCTTTGCATTACAAAGCATTCTGATTAGCATTCCATTCACTGACAATTCTTGAAAAAATTATTGTGCACAAATGTGCATACCAAGTTTTCATTTGGATGTGGAAAACACTAGAGATAATAGTTCAAAGTTATATTGGGACTCTGGAGTGTTGGTTATGCAGTGTTGCTGAGGGAATGTAGATTACAGAGTTTGGTGGAGAGGAAGAAAAGAGACTATATGATAAAGACCTTCAAGTTAGTTAAGAGATTATACCAGATTAATACGAAAGGAATTACAAAAAGAGTGAACATTAAGATGGGAAAAATGAGAAACCATCCCTAGAAAATGTATAATGATGTGGTGAAGAATGGAGTGAGGAGTAGATTTTTTATGTGGAGAGTTGTTGATTAGTGGAATGCATTGTGAAAGCAAAGGGTGTCAATAATTTCAATGTTCATTATGATAGACATGTTGCAGGTTTAGTTGGCCTCCCATCATGAGCCTGTTGACTCCAAAGATGTTACTCTAATAACTTATTTGCACACTCAAAAGTATACAATAATAAACAGCTGCCAGTACTAAGCATAAGAAAAGGAGTAATACACATTAGTATTATTCTAGTTTTCTATGAGGTCACAAAGACTTTAAAAAAAATTACCTACTTCAAAAATAATTTTCTGAATTTTCATGCAAAACTTACTTTAGAGGTAACATCAGGATTATGATCATTTTGTAGGAGGAGTGCTGCAGCTTTACAATCATCTTTCTTTGCAGCTATGTGTAGAGCAGGCAACCGCACTCTTCCTTTGGTATCATTTTCTAGAAGAACTGCTACCACTTTATCATGACCTTGTTGCAATGCCACTGCTAAAGGAGTAAAGCCATCCTAAAATGATAATTGAAGAAGTGCATTATATTTCATTATTAAAAAATATTCCCAAACATAGAATACTCAATAATATCAATCAATCCATCACATGAAAAATAAACTTAAAAGTTTGCAATATTAACAGAAAAATATATATAAATATATTCAGGTCTGTCTACACTACCTAACAGATACTTTTTTTTTATTTATATCACTGCACAGGAGATTACAGAACCTACAATAACACCAACATCGTGAGTTAGAAAATATCTGAGTTAGAAATGGTTCAGAGTATTGATTCGGTATTTTCAAAACTAGGCAGGAAGTATGTTCCATCCTTGATCTAATGATGCTGAGAGTGAATGTGATTGATTGATTGATATTATTGAGTATTCTATGTATCCATCGACTGAATGGTGCAACATTAAAACCCATCGCTTTTGTTCAGCCAATGCAGTCATAATCAGTGTCTTTCTATCGTGCACCTGTCCAGAGGTGTGTCAATAATCATTCTTAATACATTAAGTCCTAGAGGTAACAAAACATGCTTCTGAAGTGGAGAGAGAAATTTTCTGTCCTCTGAATAGATATAATCTAATCATTAACCACTGCAAAGCGGGAATCCCAAGACTTTCATTTACAGTGCCATGGAAAAATGTTTGTAGCATATCATGAGAAAGACAAAAATTATGAACAGACTGCCAAGTGAAAACTGCTACATCCATCCGGGATAGTACTGAGAAAGAGAATTTACCTAGGACTAACCTATGGTAGAGTCTAGGAAGAAGGGAATAATTCAGAATGAACAGCTTCTGCTGAGGTTTGAGTAGAGCATTATGAAGAGAAGAGAGAAAAGATCCTAGAGCAAACAGGAAAGAGGAACAACTGGTCGAAGAGAAGAAAATATCAAAGTATCTCCACTTCTCCAGAACCAAGATAGAATAAAAGGACATGCCATGCAGGGAAAGCTCAAAGTTCTCAACCTCTTTTCTCCACCTGAGGGGACAAGAGAAAGTGTACTTGACTTTGTCACACTGATATGTAGACCTCGAACTTTAAAACGGTCAACTGTGTGATTGAGGAGTTCCTGCAAGCCTTCTCTAGTAGAGTCTATGAGTATAAGGTGATCAACGTGCCAAAGCATTAACAGTGGTTGTGTCAAAAGAGTAGCCTCTATGGTTTGGAAGAGAGTGAAGAAACTCATCAATCACACGAGTGAAGAAAATAGGGGAGAGAGAGAGAGAGAGAGCGAGGGAGAGGTCTTCTTGGCTTGAAAAATTTCCAGGTTTGGTCTCTAGAGCAGGATTTCAAAATTATGTAAAACATAAAATACAAAAATAAAAATAAAATATAATACATAAGGATAAAAAAATACATAAAACTAATCAAAATTGAAAAACACATCCTTAGGTCACCCACAGTGCTAAGGTGCTTGTGGGTAGGGGTTGCATAAAAAAAAAAAAATAAAATAAAAAAAAAAAAGGATGCTGCCTACTACACACTGGTACAAATGTTTTGGAGGAGTTGAAGACAGCAAGAGCATCCAAGTGATGGTAGATAGTGGTATAAAGTTTATGGAACAAATAAATATTTGTTCTCTAATAAAATCCACTGACGAGAGGACAGCACCATATTAAGGAGGATGATTACCAGTCATGATAAGAATATGATTATTCCTTTGTAAAAAGATTGATAGCTACCTGGAGAGGATTCAAAGATGAACATGATAAAATCAGTGCTATGGAATACTAAGTATAAGGTTAGGTGCAGGGAGTGTGGATTGCAGAGGCTTGTGAATATTAGGAGATAATTTGATATCATTATCAATAGCAAACTTCCATGGAATGTCATCAAGAGAAGTCTCACCCAATTAGAAACATAGCTGTAATACTGAACCTTAAAATGATTCACTCCAAGAATTCACAACACATCTAAGAAAGCAATATCCTCACCAACCACTATCTATGTAAAAAATCTTCATTCACCTCTTCAACATACTTGATGTTGAAGAGGTGAATATACTTGATGACCCATTATCTCTCCTCTTGCCCTCTACACAATGTATAATCCCATCACCAACTTAAACATCTCCATCATATCAACTCTTTTGAATCCATCTGCTATACTGCAATTTATATTTCTTCAAGCTCTCCCAAAACTAGCATCATTCCACATTAACACGTTCGCTGCCAACTACGAGTATACTCGTAGTGTGTAAACCTGCTTCACAAGCCAGCTACGAGTATACTCGTATGAGGCTTACCGCCGGGAACGAGATTATTGTAGTGACCTTGAAGAAGTGAAAATGCTTGGCTTGTGGAGCTAGCATCAAAACTGTGTATTCTCATAGACAGTATATGCTCTGTACAAGCCAACTACGAGTATACTCGTAGGACGCTTACCTCTGGTAACGAGATTATCGTACTGACCTTGAAGAAGTGAAATTGCTCGGCGTAGGGGAACAGACCATGCCGAAGTAGCGTGGCAGCGAACGTGTTAATAATAATAATATGACCCTAGTCATCTTTTCTCTGGAATGAAACATTGATCAAATTTGCAGACAAGAATTTATGTGTAATTTGATAAATATCTCATATGATGGTACAAGTACTCTGTTATCTCTTGTCAGTTGTGCTCTTTATCATAGTAGCAGTATGTTCAGGCTTTATAACATGTTTTATGCAACTCCAGCAATGAAAGATTGCAAACCTATAGAATATTGGAAACATGGCAGACCACGTTTTATTATTATAATTTTTTTATTTTTACATAATATAGAAATCCTACTTGAGAAAACAAACATGAGACTTTTTCAAATCACTTTGGATCTGCCATAAGCAGGTCCAAACTGATTTGAAACACTGTGATGAAGTTCTCAGTGAATGCGTTGATTATGCCCTGCTTTGCTGATTTCTACTCATATTACACTTTTGTGTAGAAATCAGCAAATCAGGCCAAGAAAACACTTGGAAGTTTTTTTGATATGTGGCAAATGGAAATAAAAGTGACTATGACATGATGATGTTAATGGATGAAAGTAGGAGATTGGAATCTGCTGTAGAGGATATAATCAGCATATTCACTGATAACTTCATCACAGTGTTTCATCCTCAATTTGAAATCAGAAGCTTATGTGAAGAGAATAAAATAGGAGATTTTATCACAAGGTTTAAGATTACTACCCTGCTTATGGCAAGTCTGCAGTGATTTAAAAAAGTTCATGTTTGTTTGTTAGAGCAGGATTTCTATATTACGTAAAAATATGTAAAAACCATGCTTTTAAATTTCCCATGCAAAAACATGCAAGTCTCAAGGGGTGTTTCCTGGCTGAGAGAAAGAAAGTCATGAGCATGATGCTTCATTACTCCCATTAAGCATTATTAAGCATTAAAGATTATTACAAGCACCAATTGTTCTGCTGTATTTATTATTATTATTATTATTATTTCAGGCAACTCCAAGGAGTCGACAGACTCATCGAGGGAGGCCCTAACATCAAGTCAAGAACAACCATTCGACATTCACACAGTATCTATCATACCTCGCCTTGAACTCATTCACGGTCATAGCACCCACAACAGACTATGGCAGCTTATTCCACTCATTTACCACTCTCCAAGTAAAAAATCTAGCTCTAACACCCCTGCTAACCACATTCTTGCCCAGCTTCCATGTATGGCCCGTAGTGCTTCCACCACCAGCCCTATTCTCAAAAATATCTTCTGGATTGATCTTATAGAAACCCTTCAGTAATTTGAATGTCTCAATCATATCACCCCTTTTCTGCCTATCAACCAATTTTTGCAACCCACAAATCTTCAATCTGTTCTCATAAGGTTCATTCCACAGACCTGCCACCATCTTGGTCACTCGTCTCTGGATCCTCTCCACCTCCTCCCCATCAAGAAGAAATCCTGGTGCCCATATCTGGGCACAGTAGTCCAGATGGGATCTTATCAGGGCTCAAATAACTTGTTTGTCTCTGCTTGTTAACATATTTTTCAGTAACCAAGTGATTTGATGAGCTGATTTAGCCACTTTTGCAATGTGCCATCTAAACTTCAACTCTCTATCCACCAACACTCCCAAATCCCTGGTCTCATCAATCTCCTGGAGTACAGTTCCGCCAATGTGATATACTGCTGCTAATCTTTTCACTCCAAAATGCATAACTTTACACTTTGCAAAATTAAATTGACATCCATTTTCACTAGCCCAGTCCTCCAAACTATCCAAATTATCCTGAAAAATTTTGACATCCTGTGCATTCACAATTGCTCTACCCAACTTTGAATCATCAGCAAACAAGTGACCACTTCCTCTCAGATCCTATCCTATATCGTCAATGAACAAATTGAAAAGTAGTGGTCCAAGAACAGAACCCTGCGGCACACCACTAGTCACAAGCCATCTTTTGGACACCACTCCTGAATAAACCACTCTCTGGTATCTCTCCATCAACCACCCTCCTATCCATCTCACCAACCCTATATCCATCCCCATCTGCTCCAGTTTACTGATTAGAGTTCCATGTGGTATTCTATCAAAGGCCTTGGCAAGGTCCAGTAGAATTACTGTAAACCCATTACCCTTATCCAGTTCAGCCGTCACTGTGTTATAAAACGTGAGCAAGTTACTGAGGTATGATCTACCCTTCACAAAACCATGTTGCCCCCCCATACAGTATCCCATTTTCATCTATCCAATCCTGTATTCTTCTCTTGACTAGTTTCTCCAAGACCTTGACAACGATTCCTGATATGCTAATCAGTCGGTAATTTACAACAGTAGTGTTGGAACTTCCTTTATGCAGTGGAACTATTTTCCCCTCTTTCCACCCCCTCGGGACTAACCCAGACCCGAGACTGAGATTAAACAAAATGGTCAAGGGTACTGACAATTCTTTAGCCGCTTCACGTACGACACGAGCTGGTATACCATCCAATCCCACAGATGTATTGACATTCAGATTTTACAATAGACTACTCACCTCCACCTCATTCACCACAATTCCTGTATAATCTATTGGTTCATTCAATTCTGCAATGTCACCACCTGGATGATGTTGTGACATTGCAGATTACAAAGTGCTTGCTCAGTAATTCAACTATATCAACTGATTCGGTTACCTCCCTACCATCGGCATTCTTTAAAATCATTCTGCCATATACATTTTTCCTTTTACTTGCAACATATCGAAAAAAGTGTTTATTATTCTCTTTAGCCTGCATGGCCAATGTTCTTTCGTAATCCTTTTTTGCTCTTCTTTCCACACTCATTATCCATCTGGCCTGGGCTTTATACTGTTCATGTGCCTGCCAGTCAGCTTTCTCTTCAAATTCCCTCTATAGTTGTTTCTTTTTTTGCAGCTCAAGCTTAATGGTGTTATTCATCCATTTAACTCCTACTTGATTTATTAATCGGACTCTAGGTATACAGTCAGCCATTGCTTCATGCAAACACTTTTTAACCGCCTCCCATGCACTGTCAACGTCTAGCCCTTGCAGTTGTACATGCCATGGCACTGCACCAATCAACCTCCTAAGCTTGTCATACTTACCAGCCCGATAATTCCACATGTACCCTGTCTTAATTGTAAATTCCACACCTTTAGCCACCTCCCAAGTCAAGACCCCATGATCACTCTCACCAACTGGTGGCAACATGGTCATATTCGTTACAGCCAAATTCTCAGATGCAATTACTAGCTCAAGCACCCTCTGACCCCTAGTATTATCCATTACATGCTGTTGCATAGTTATCCCTTAATAACCGCTTAAAATCCAATTCCTTCCTCCCATGTGTCCTCTCGTCCTTCCAATCAATGTTACCATAGTTGAAATCTTCCATAATAATTACCCTCCTTCCACTCATTTCTTCTATTTGCTTATGCATACTATCTCCACCATCTATTCCATCACCTGGTCTATAGCAGCACCCTGTATATTTTGTTCTGCTAATTTCAATCTCACACCAAATAGCCTCAAATGTGCTCTTGTCTCTATCCTGCAGTTCCACTTCTATTCTCCTTGGCTGTAGCTCATCCACTATCATCAATAACACACCTCCTCCCATTTTATTCTCCCTGTCTCTCCTGAACACACTATACCCCTCACATTCAATCCCACTAGCTGTGTCATCTTCTGTCAGCCATGTTTCACTAATGCCAATAAGCTGTGGTCTGGAAGAGCCAACCTAGGCCAAAAATTCTTCCCTCTTGTTCCTAATACTTCTGGCATTTGTATACATGAATTGCAGAAGCCCATTTGTCCATCCCTATTTTGATGCCTTATACTAACTATCCCATTCTGATTCATGGTCTTTCCTACTCGCTTGGGCATATTACACACATTCACACACTCAACTGTCTCCCTAAAATCTGCATATCTACTCCCCTCCCCTCTTAATAACTCTAGTTTCCCTGGTTCTGTACATTCACTTTCACTACATTCGACAATACCTTTTCAAGTCTCCGTACACCAAATCCATTCAAATGTAAACCATCCATTTAATATAACTCCTTTCGCCCATCAAACTCATTCCACACATCCACAAATTCCACACCACTCATCAAACATAATTCACGCATAAAGTCATTGGCAATTATGGCTCTCCTTCTATACTCTTCACTGTCATACCTCGACAACAGACTCACTATCCTAACTCTCTCACTCTTTTCTTTTGATACCTTAAGCAATTCCTTCACATCCTCACTCATAGCCTTTTTGTTTCCTTTCAAATAATTTGTACCCGCAACCACTATCAATTCCTTCACCCGCTGTTTTTGCATTCTAATTGACTCACTGACATTCTCTACGTTCGCACCGGGATGGTATGATTTTATTAAAGTCTCAACTAACACACGTCTTACTAAGGAATCCCCATATAACACACACTCTTTCATTTTGTTTACACTCACTTTCATACCCTTATTTTTTCTATCATACTTTTGCAGATTATTAGTCGGTACGCTTGTTAAAGATTTTTGCCAATGCTCCAGGTGCTGATTTACTCTATGTATCTTCCAATATAATAATGCTATTTCACTCATTGCATCAGTGTCATCATTTTTATTCCCCGATGATTCATTCAATTGTTCTGTATGCTTAACTTCATTCTCTCTTTCAACGCCACTCTCACAGCTATCAGGTACTACCTCGCAAATATCATCATTCATACCTCAAATATCGCTGTTATCTAGATTCTCACGTTCGACAACGATATTACTCATACGACCTGAAACACTCTTTAAATCCTCACATTCTTTACACTTTTTGCACACATTCACTCCACTATCGTTGTTCAATTTATAAATTACATTCTTTGTAAATTTTACAATCCATTAATCATGTTGAAGAATAAGAGCAATCCCACAGATTTTATGCTTAATCCCTTCATTCATCTTATTCAGTCTTTTAAATTTTAGAATGCATTTACTTGATGCTATAAAGTTTTTTTTGTTTTTTTGGTCATTTCCCAAGCAGCCTTTATTTCCTTTCTGCTCAACTCCATCATGCTATAAGTTGCTAGCCATGACGAAAAGCAGGTTCTACAAGTCACTCGACTTCTGCAGCAAGGCATGTGAGACTAAATAGACAGAGTGACTTGTAGAACCTGCTTTTCGTCGTGGCTAGGAACTTATAACATGATGGAGTTGAGCAGAAAGGAAATAAAGGCTGCTTGGAAAATGACCAAAAAAAAAACTTTATAGTATCAAGTAAATGCATTCTAAAATTTAAAAGACTGAATAAGCTAGGGGTGAAATTGATGAATGAAGGGATTAAACATAAAATCTATGGGATTGCTCTTATTCTTCAAGATGATTAATGGGCTGTAAAATTTATGAAGAACGTAATTTTTTTGGAATAATAAGGAATGGTCTGCTTTCTCCTACAACTGTAATATAAGATATTCCACTGATGCAACAGTTGTGATCAGTACTATGACTGCAGTATATCAACACTGTAAAGCACATTGGAAAGGTGAAACTAAATGAAATCAAGGCTCCTCCTTTATTATTATCGCTCATTATCCATTATTATTGCTCATTACAATGCAACATCCACAGTCTCATCACTTGAACGATACTATTCAAGCTTACAATTCCACATTTTAAATGGCATCATTTGGTGCGAAGCAAAAGGTTGAAACGGGGTTTATGCCTACTTTTAAGGTGCAAGGTCAAGTGTACCATTTGGCTGAGAGTTTGTTGCTAGTCAAATCAAATGATCATAAATTTTTATAAATTTATTTCGTTTCAAACCTACATGAATAAGCAGCTTTCCATTGTAGACAAATCACAGGGTTGAACTCAGAAATTTTATTTGATTTACAAAGAATGTTAGATCAGCATAATATATATATATATATATACAAAGTTTTAAACCAGCTATAGAGAATGCTAACAATGTGCAAGAACCATGACTGGCCATACATGCAAACTGAGCACTGACAGGATATCATGCAGGCAGATATGCCAACAGCTAATGAAGTAGCAATTGTCGTTATTGGCCAAAATTTTAACCACAGAGACAAATATCACATGGTCGCAACGATATACTGAAATGGATATGTGAAACACATAGAGCCTATGATGAACTCCAGTATACACTTTTATTTGGCAGAGAGGATAGATATTGCATTGATTTACCACAAATGAATCCAGGAAGTGGAGAACCTACAAGAAGAAAAACTGCTTCAGTAATGAATTTTTATGCGTATTGCATGATGGTGCAGATGGAAAATTTAAGTCTACCAGATAGATACGGTAAACTCATCATCAATGCTGGGTTGACATATGTGCTAAAACTGAGTCCGAGCATCTCACATAGATACATTTAAACTAAGGCAGACTTGAGGTAAAAAATTACATACATTTCCACGATGCATTGCACATTGATGAAAATGCTTCAAATATTGGCCAAATTCAAATATTGCCTTCTTCTTTTGTGGGAAGCTGCCATTATTTACACAAAAAGACTCAGATTCAATGGCCAATATTAGAGCATATGGTGACACTGACCTTTTCATTACCTTTACGTGCAACAGTAATTGGCCAGAGATTGGCCAGGTGGAAAATTTGACACCTGGTTTTTCACAGCAAGCTGAAGAAATTGATGAATCTCATCACAAAGCACAGGATTTTTGGAGTGTGGAGGTGCTATATATATTCAGTAGCATAGTAAAAAAGGGGATTGCCACATGCTCACATACTGATTTGGCTTGAAGATAAAATCAGGAGTCATGATATCTATTCCATTATAAGTGCTGAGATACCTTCTCCTGAATGTCACAAAGAGCTGTTTGATATCATAACAAAATATATGGTGCACAGTCCATGCAGACCTGTTGATCCAAACTCATTGTGCATTAAGTCAGGAAAGTGCACAAAGAGATATCCAAGATCATTTATCAATGAAACTGAAACAGGCAATGATGGATATCCACAATATCGTTGACATGCTCCTTAAGATGGTAGCTGAATTGCTACCATACATAATAGTCAAGGAACTTTTGAAACTAATAATTGCCATATGGTGCTTTATAATGTGGTTTTGTTGAGAACCTTTAATGTACACATAAATGCTGAAATTTGAAGTTCCATCAAATATGTATGTAAGTATATCAAAGGGTTCAGACCAAGCTACATTTTGTTTGCAAAAAGAACGTAGCAACATAGATCTATATCAAACTGGTTGATGCATAAGATTTTATCTTTTGATATTCATGAGCACCATCCAACCATAGTTCATCTCAAAAATGGTCAAAGACTATACTTCGCAGAAAGCAACACCTTAAGCATAGTGATGGACACAACATTAACAACCTTTTTTAAGCTATGCATCGAAGATAATTTTGTCTATAACTGACCAATAACCTGGATACTACACCTGGCATCAAATCAAATTTCAATGAAGAAGATGGGATACTAATGTGGACCGTTATCCTGGCGTAAAAAAGAGCAATGCTCTATGTCATGTTTATAGTGTACATCCCAATAATGCAGAATGATTTTATTTATGAATACCCATAAATGTTGGATGCATGTGAAAGGACATCCAACATGCAGGGATGCGCATGTTGGCTTTGAATTTGATAGAAGATGATTCTCATTGGTCCGATTGTCTCGGCAATGCAATAAAAACTCACCGTCATCTTTGTGCCTTTTGTTCACTGTAATGTTGTTTCACAGCAACATAACTGACCTTCTATCACTATGGTCAACTTACAGATATCATTTTTCAGAAGATATCTTACACCAAGAATGTTCTACTCATTCTCAGGCTCAGTTTAATGATGCAATATATAATGGGCATTACTGAGACTTGAGTCAATTCTTAAGTCAATAAATGAGAAAAGTGATAAAAATTTCGGTCTTCCAATAGCGAACAATCCTTTGCCTCTGGATACAGATTTAATCTAGGAAACTTTATATAATTTCAATGAACTTTGGAATTTATTAAGTCAGTGAACAATCGCTAACTTCAGATCAAGCTGAAGTTTTTCACAATGTTTTAACGAACTGTGAAAATCAATCAAGTATACAACCAAGGAAACTGTTTTTCTTGGATGTTACAGGTGGTACTGGAAAAACATTTTTACTAAATATGTTATTAGCCAAGTTGAGAAGCCAAGGTAAAATTGCTCTGGCTGCGATATCCTCAGATATAGCAACCCATAAAACATCTGTTCAAGCAGTTGACAGAACACTGAGGGATATCAGATCAGATGATCGAAGAATGGTTGAATAACTATTTTATTTGCTGGTGAGCCTGCCTTCAGAAATTGTCACTATGGCATGATATAGAGAAGTTTTCTCTCAAAACCAATATGTCTATTCACCTACAAGGAGACTCTAATGCACATTCTTTCTCCAAATTGTTAAAAATTGGCAATGGTGAAGTATAGTACAGACAGAAAAATTATATTAACACACCTTAATATTGGGAAAATAGTCCAAACTACAGATGAACTGTTGTGCATATCTACCCATCCACTGAGAACATAACAGAAAAGTCACCGTCTTGCTTTAGGGAGAGAGCTATCCTCGCACCTCGAAATGACACTGTGTCAATAATGAACAAGTAGGTTCTTAATAGGATTAATGGATCTGTTAGTGTTTATATATCAGTAGATACTTCTGTGGATGAAGATGATGCAGTTAATTTTCCCATGGAATTTTTAAATTCGCTTAACCCACCTGGATTTCCTGGTCATGAAATTAAATTGAAAATAGGTGTTCCTATTATTCGAATCCCACTGTGGGCATGGATGTTTGTGATTGTCTGTGAAAATACTAGTGGTGATTTGGTAGGTGACGTTGGTGTAGATGATGGAGGTAGGTTGCAGGTGGTGGTGACAGAGAGTTGTAGAGTAGGTGCCCTCCCTCTACGAGTCTTTGGACTCCCCAGAGGTGTTACGTAATAATAATAATAATACTTATGTTGCTCTGAAATCTGCATTTTTGTTGAGGATGATGAAACTTCTAATGTTGTTTACAAAAAAGTGTTATAATGCTCATAATTCTACACTATGATGAAAGCATCAGCACTATTGTGTCGGAAAACGTGCCGATTCACTTTTAATGAGTCATCCCATTTCCGACCCAACATAAGGTAACGTTAAAAACCATGGATATGGACATGCTTATGCCTCCAGAAGAAGATGTGCCTTTTGGTAACTCAGAACTGTGTCTAACCATTTTTTTAATGGATATTAAGTGATTTTTGAGAAATCCATAATTTAAATAGATAATGTTTGTGGATTATTTAACAAAGGAAAATTATGTATAAATGCTGAATGTATATAAGATGATATATGTATTGAGCCATGTCAAAAACAGCTCGGAGTTGCGGTGACCAATCGGCTGCCGCTATGTGCATGACATAGTCACCAAGAGCTCACATTAACTATATAGGTTTCGGCACGTAACTCAAGCTCTTTCTTATTTTTCTGTTCCTGGTTCCTAATCCAAGTGCTGGATAGCTGTGAAGCTTGCCGCCGTACCCAGCAACATTCTCCCGTGCTGTGCGTGCCGTGTCGACCATACCCACAACTGAGGAATGCAGCCAGAGTTCCAGAAAAGAGCCGTTGGTTAGCCATGCCAACGTATAAATCAGTGAAGAGGTGAACCTTTTTGAAAAGAATAGAAGTATGTCACAGACGGCATAAGAAATATACGGTGAGGAAACCCGGAAGTCTAATTAAGGAAGTCCCAACAACTACCAGAAAAGCAAGAATGGTAAGGTGCAAGTTTTCGTATTAAAATTGAATAATAACCAAAGAGGGTATAGGAACCAGAGGATTAAGGAGCTCCATATAGTCAACTTCAACTTTGTATTTAAAGAACTGTATTCTTTTGGACATTTCTGTCTACGTCTAAAGAGCAAGTGACACCCTAAGCTTAAGCTGAGCTGGGAACCAAGGCTTCGGACTGTTTATGTTGGAAGAAACATTTATATCATTGTGTTAAATTTAAATTTGAATATTAACTGAATTTTGGGGGAGGATAAAGCCTGAGCATGAGAGAACACTGTCCCATGTGAATTTTTGCAAGACGGAGTACATCTGATATGCTCCATATTAGGATTGCAGAATGTATCTATGTATATGTGTTATTCCTATATATAGGAACTGAGCAACTCTGTAGGAATTAACCAAGCCTAAACGTAATTACACAAAGAAAAGTATGAGATCGCTAGAATAAGACTTTAGAGTAAACCTTTTGGATATGTTAATTTAAGAATGGGGGGAAGTTCAGGCTCTTTAGAATTGAAATTTCTAACTAAAGTGTATATATGTATTTGTCTAAATAAATGTATTTCTTTAATTCAAACCTCATGAGTCTGTCATTGTTCTGAGAATTGAGTTACCACTTGTTAAATTTCGGACCATGCATAAGTAATAGGGGAATCTATTAGCAATTAAGAAAGGGGGACCACAGTAGTTTTAAATTGTGTGTCAGAATTCAGTTGCCGGCTGGCACAGTCAACTTAAAAGAATATAAATTTGTCGGCAATGGAATAGCTGAGAATAAGTAAGATTAGTAAATAACATAACTAATAATAACAGGGCCAGTACGAAGACGTAACAGCACCAAATACTCGAGTAAATACCCTAAAGTGAACTACTGGCAGTATAAGTTCACCAGAGCAAAGCAGGAGGGCTCAGCTAGTAACTATATTTACCAAAAAATTGTTGGAATAAGTAAGACATGTTTACATATGGATGATATTCTGATAGGAATAGAGATAGACGGATATGATATTTTTCATGAGGATAGGCAAGGCAGAAAGGGAGGAGGAGTGTTGTTGATTGTAGCAGAGACATTATCCCTATCTAGTAAAAGTTTAAAGGAGCAAACAGTGATAGTGGGTTTGAAGCATTATAATGTAATGTGGAGATAAACAGAATGAAATATCTAGCTAAAGAACTGGTAATGTCAAGGGCAATGAGAATGGAATGTATAGGCAAATTTTAAATGTGATTTGAATGAAGGGTAAAAGCATCTGGATAAAAGGTGAATATTTTTTTTTTTTTTTAATATTTTTTTAGAGTCAACTACTTTAGGTGGTACATAACAGAGGGTACATGGGGATAAAGGGTCTTGGATGTGATTATCTCATTAGAGGATGCCATTGCAAATAAGGAGTTAATAGGATTAATGGATTAATAAGATAAGGAGTTACCAATACCAGTAGGAGAAAATTACCTTGGGTATTGGCCAGAAATATGAGGACTTCTCTAAGATAAGAATCTATGTGGAACTGTAAGGCTGGTGATTATGACAAGTTCAAGAGACAGCTTATAGCAATATCATGGAATTAAGAATGGAATGGAAAGGAGATCAATGCTGCTTTGGACATGTTCAGGAACTGTCTGGAAGAGGCAATGTGCAAATGCATTCCCAAGATAAGGAGGGTCAAATGAGTTAGGTGTGAAATGGATGAATGAAGAAGTGAAGCAGGCAAAAAGAAGGCATTATGCAGACAGCAAAAGATGAGTGGTAACAGTCAGCTGCACGAGTAGTATAATGAGCAAGCAAAAAAGGTAACTTGCTTGGTTGCTAAAGTGAAGTGAAGCATTAGCAGCAGTAGCTAATGTATTTCATCCTCTTGAAAGTAACATCATGCAGAACTTGAGAGCAGTGGCAAGGGAGGAGGAGCTATTGATAGTGAGAGAGAGCATCTGTTTGTCTGGAGTACCAGCAAAGGTGTTAGAGAAGCTAGTGAGGACCAGGATTCAGAATCAGGTTGAAAACAACATTCACTTTGATGGACAGCATGGGCTTGAATGGCAAGATTCAGTTGATTGCAGAAGATGTAAGTTGGGAAGGGCGGATGCTGTAGCCTTGCAAGTTGACTTCAATAGACTATGAATGGACATATGAATATGGGATTCCATTCAGTGTAGCAAAATGGTATACATATTATAAGAATGGTGAAGAAATTTTAGATGAGGTGGAGGAGATGAAAGATTTGGGCTGGCCACATATCGAAATGTGCAATCTGGAAGAAGAAGGCATTGTGGAGGTGGCACAAGATGAGTGGAGATAATTAATTACATGAGGAGTACAAAGTGCAAGCAAGGAAGATGACTGACTTGTTAATGTTAACAAAGGTGGGGTATGAACGGCAGTTAGCAAATGATGCTAAAAGAAATGCTAGGGAGCTTTTTCAATATGTGGCCGGCAGATAAGAATGATAATTTGGAAGAATGATAATTTGGAGGATAATTTGGTTAGTGATAATAGGAGAATGACAAAACAGTGAGAAGGATACAGTAGAGATGTTAAATGAACAGTTCGTTAAAATATTTCATCTTTGTGACTGTGACATAATACAGAACTTGAGAACAGTGGGAATGGGGGGGAGGAACTACTGATGGTGAGTGAGCAGGAGGTGGAATTGAGTAAACTTGATGTCAACAAGGCCATTGGACTTGATGGTACATCACTGTGTGTCTAGACTGACTGCTCCAAGAAGTTACCAATACCAACAGTTTTAACATACATTTTTAACAAAAGTCATAGATTAGCCCAGGTCCCAACAGAGTAGAAAGATGGGAAATTTGTTGCACTTCATAAAGGGGTGACATGACTAAGGCTAGACCAGTCTACTTGTCTGCAGTTGTGTTAAAGGTATGTTGGAGAAACTAGTGAAGAAAATGATTCTGAACTGGGTGGACGTCAGTAGAATTTTCTTGAATGGACAGCATGGGTTTGCTAAAGAAAGATTGTGTTTTAGCTCTACTTACTTATTATAAAAATGTGATGAATACATTGGACAAAGGGGATGTATATACAGTAAAATATTTAGATTTTGCAAAGGCTTTCGATAGATTATCATATGACAAACTAGTAGTTAAAATTGGAACAGATGGAGTTGGACAATAGTTTAGTGCATTGGTGTATAATAAAATTGCTTAATTTTATTATTTGATGAAATGAAATTGATAGTCATTATTCTTCACCCACCAATTTATTTAAATCATCCTTCAGGATATCTGCATTACTTTCATCAACCCTCATTATCCTCCTATATCACTGATATACAAACTAAAGAGTGGTGGCCCTAGTTCAGAACCCTGAAGTACTCCACTAGTCACCCTCATTCTCCCAGATTCCACTCCACCATATACTATTCTCTGGTGTCTGTCAGCCATCCCCCTATCCATACTATAGCTTCATATCTATTCCCATTTGCTCCAACTTTTGTAATAGTTTTTCATGTGATATTTTGTCAAATGCCTTTGCAAAGTCTATCAATATCAAGGTGTAGCAATTTCCTTTATCCAATTCTGCTGTGACTTTATTACAAATACATGCAATTTACAGACAAAAAATACTATTGTTGGTAATGATGGGCAGTAGATGGCCTTGATGGAGTAATGTCGTAGTAGGAGAAATAACCTCCCTACTGGCTGAAGTGGATGAAATAGCGAGACCAAATTGCACTTCTTGTCCATGTTATTCAATAGGTGTCACAGAATTGTATCCAGATTTAGTTGGACGTCTATTGACGTTATTGGCGGTTGGGGGGGGATGTATTTAGCAAAGTAGAGTACCCTCCCATGATGAATCCTTGGACTCCCCGGAGGGTGTCATGTAATAATAATAATAAAAGGTGAATAAATTACTAAGACAGGACCTACCTTTTGCAAGCCTGTGCTGACCCCCTATAGAATATCGTATCCTTATCCACCCATTGTTGGATTTTAACTTTAGCCAACGTTTCCAATATATTAACAACTACTCCTGTTATATTAATTAAGGTTCAGTTAGCTACTTCTGCTTGGAGCCTCCTTAATGTAATGGAACTATCTTATCCTCTTTCCGCTCCCTTGGAACATGGGTAGAACTAAAACTTAGATTGAAACACCTCAGAAGCACTGCCAATTCTCCTGTAAATTCATGTGGTATCTTATACTATTCATGCACTATCTTGGGGCAGTGCCATAGCACTGCTCAAGGGAAAAATGTCAGTAGCACATGGTAAGTGGTCATAGATTGTTTGAGTGAAGTAATATCAGACTGCATGCCCAACCCAAGGTGAGGAAGATAAACCAAGTGGGGATTAAGTGGATGATGTTTCTGTCATAATTACCTGATTTACAGTTCACATGAACCCTTTCTTCATAGAGAATGCCAAATATTTAATGAGTTCCCAAAACAAGACTGCATGGTTACTCTCTGCCAAATGGAGACAATGTGCCTATCTTGGTTATTGATATATTTGACGTTATTAACAGATCCAGCACTCTCAAACTTTAGTCTCCTCTATAACATATTGTTTCAGGTAATTATCTCTTAGCAACTGGGTAAAATCCACTTCCTGTCATGCCCCCTTTCTTCCATCCAATCCATGTGTTAAATTCTTCCTTAATAATTGTTCAGCCTGCACTCATTGTGTTAATCTGCCAATGCATGGCATCTACATCTTCCTATGGATCTCCTGGTCTATAGCAATATATTTTATCCTATTGGCCTCTGTCTCACACAAGTCTTAAATGAACCATCTCCCCCAAATCTTCATCCTTAATTTCTAATTTTGCTGGTTGTAGTTCTTCAGCTATCATCTGCAATACCCCATCTCCTGTCCTATTCTGTCTATCTTCCATGAGAATACAATGCCCTTTACATCCTATTCATGTAACTATATCATTTTCCATCAATCAGGTCTCATTGATGCCTATAATTTTTGGCCAAGCCGAGCTGATCAATGCCAAAAACTACTCTCCCTGATTATTGATACTTCTGGTATTCATGTACATGCATTTCAATCATTGGACCCACAGTTAACCTTGTGTAACGTCATTACCAATCCATTAGAATCTGAAACCTGTGAAATCACATTCAGCATTGCATAATAGTTTCTGTACACACACACACACACACAATCGTTTATCTTGTAGGTGGTCAGACATGCTTTAGTGCATCCCCACTAATATCAGTAGTTTCCCTGGTATTGCACGCAAAAACTCCCACTAAAAACACTTTCTCCTAACTGCTAACTCCAAAACCATTCAAATGTAGTCTATCAGGTATATATAGTCTATCAGGTATAAGTCCTTCCATCAAATTCACTCCATCCATTTATAAACTGCACACTATTCCTCCTGCACAATCATCTCGTTATGTTAAGCCATACACGAGAGGTTGGTTAATCAAGCTATTATACATTAGTACCATGTATGGGTAGTCGGTTGGGAAAGGAAAAAGTTGTTTACATTTGATTTAAAAGCCTGTATATTCTATTCCTTGGGAAATACATCAGGGATAAGACTGTTCCACAATACAGCAGTAGCACGGATGAAGGAGGAGGAAAAGAAACTTGTACTGTGGGTTTCGAGGTGCACTGTGAAGGGATGTTGGGCAGCAGCTGCATGTGTTCCAATGGACTTAGTACTGAGTGGGAGAATTAGTGATGATTTCAGATGAACATTTGCCATGGAAATATTTATAGAATACACATAATGCAGAAACCAAATGCCTGTGTAAAAGTGGGAGGAGTGAGTTAGTAAGAGACGGGTAATTAAAAAATCTAGATGCTCTCTTCTGTACTGAGTCAAGCATATTGAGGGAGCTCTTAGGGGACCCAGTTCAAATGTGAAAGAAGTATTCAATAGCTAGGCAGATTTCTGATTTGTATAAGATTAACCCCAGGTATAAGTTCACCCCAGGCATGGAGGATGTTATGGGCAGGTTCGGAGTTGATAACAGAAATGAAAGAGGTGAAAGAATATTAGAATTTTGTAAAGCAAATAATCTATTTATCTGTAACACCCTTTTTTTCCATAAACCTTCCCACAAATATACATGGACCTCACCAGATGGTGCAAAAAAGAACTGTATTGATTACATTCTAATCAAACGCAACTGGAAATCATCAGTGCAAAATGTTAGAACTTTAAAAACTCCAGACTTCGACACTGACCATGAACTGCTAGCAGCAAAAATTAAACTAAAATTCAAGTATCGTAAATCACGAGCTCCTATCAACAAAGTGGACCTGTCAAAACTGAAAGAGAAATCTATGCAAGATAATTATTAGACATTAATAGGAAATGAGTTTAGAAGATTATCCATGACAATATAGAAAATACATGGAATCAAGGTAAAAAAATTGTTACAAGTACTGCAAGAAATATACTTGGTACAACATCAAGACCAAATCACGAATGGATAACCCCTGAAATTCTAAATACTTCAGAAGAAAAAAGAGCAGCGAAGCATATATTAAATATAAAAAATACAGAAGAAAATAAACAACATTATAAGAATCTTAAAAACAAAATTGATAAAATGTGCATATCTGCCAAAAATAACTGGTTGGAGGAAAAAAGCAAAACTCTGCGAAGAAGCTAATAAAAGAAATTATAATAAAACGGTATACAAAATTATCAAAGAATTAACTAAGATCTATAAAGATAAACCATTAACAATGAAAGATAAAAACAATCTAGAAACTGGGTCAATACAAAATATTAAAATAATTTGGAAGGACTACTATCAAACATTATTTCAAAAAGAACAGGAGGAGGAGGAAAGTATAACAGAAAAGATGATATATGAAAAGGCAATACCCATAACCTCAGCAGAAATTATAAATGCAATAAACCAAATGAAACTTTCAAAAGCTACAGGTAAAGATGAAATATCTATAGAACTATGGAAATATAGTGGCAAGGAAGCCATTAATTTCTTAATGAATTTATTTAATTAAATTCTATATACTGGAGTAATTCCAATTGACTGGAAAACAGGAATTATTATACCAATTCACAAAAAAGGAGACAAAAGAATATGTGAAAATTATAGACCTTAAGTCATAGTTATAAACTATTCATTCGACTTATACAAAAGAGAACACAGGTGTTTACAGAAAAAATCATACAGGAAAACCAAGCAGGATTCAGGCCACATAGATCCACTATAGACCATATCTTCACCATTAATAATATAGCAGAAAAATATTGGGAAACAATCTGCCCATATACTGTTGTTTTATAGATTTTAAGCAAGCCTTTGATTCAGTTAATAGAAACAAATTGATTACTATCCTAAAAAACATAAAAATGGATTCTGATATTTTAACATTTATTATAAATTATTATGGAGACACCAAAGCTTTTGTTAAAACAAACAACATTAAAACCGAGAATTTCAGAGTCGAGAAAGATGTAATGCAGGGATGCCCTCTCTCACCTCAACTCTTTATCATCTTCCTAGAAGAAGTCTGTAAAACCATAGCTGATGAACCATGTGTAAAAATAAATGGCAACAACATTAATCACATAAAATACGTGTATGATATCATTATTTTAGTAGATTCTAAACCACAGCTAGAAAAAACTATTAATATTTTAAATCACTCTTGTAAAATTCATGATATGAAAATAAATCTTCATAAAACAAAAATAATGAAGATAGGTAGAGAAGAAAAAAATATTTCTATAAATCTTGAAAATCACCTGCTCGAACAAGTTAATAAATATGTTTATCTTGGCAGTCTTATATCTAGTAACCTCAACAATATGGAAACAGTAAAACACAGGCTAAACCTAGGTTGGACCAACATGAATAAACTAAACAAAATATGGAAAAATAAAAAAATCCCAATGAGTCTAAAATTAAAATTATATCAAACAATTACTATCCCAATGGCTACTTATGCTTCAGAAGCCTGGAGATTAACTCAAAAACCAATAAAGAAACTTCAAGCATTTGAAATGAAATGCCTCAGAAAAATTAATAACACCCACTGGATGCAACACAAGACTAATGATCAAGTCAGAACAGATTTAAACTTCCCAGATAATATAATAGACACAATCATTAAGCATCAACTGAGATGGTTTGTTCATATTCAGATAATGGCCCCCTCATAGACTCCCATATTTAGCTCTGAATGGATAGGAAGAAAAAGACCTAGAGGCAGACCAAGAAGTACTTGGATAAAGTTGCTGAAAGAACATCCACATCTACCCAGCTATAGAGTCATGATTGAGATGGCTAAAGATCGCGATAAGTGGAGAACCTTTCTTCTTAGTGGACTCAACCCGTTACCAATGGGATGACATGAGATGATGATGATGATGATGATAAGATTAACAGCTGTTCAGAGGTGAAGTAACATCTTGAGTGAAAGAGAAATCCTAGTTGTTTAGAAGCTGAGGATGCAATGGTTGTGATGTGTTTATGCCAAGAGAGGCTTGATGTCAAGGTGATTCCAAGAAGAGAAATTTCATCTTGTCTGGAAATTTGAGTGTTGTAAAAATAATACTGGGAGTAAATGGTTCTTTTTTGTGAAAAATAAGACAGAACTGGATTTTGCTATCATTGAAACTATGAAGTTATCTGAATCCCATTGCAGGATGGCTTGGAGATCAGAATTGAGAGCACTAAAGATCACAACAGATTACTCTACACAACTCACCTCAATCTGTAAGTTGCAGATGACAGCAATATGCTGTCATCTGCAAATCTGTGTATTGGGTTGGAGGTCAACTGAAGAAGGTCCTTGATATATAGAAGGAAGAGGGTTGGTGAGAGAACAGAACCTGGTGGAACTTAAGCATTAGTTGAATGGTTAAGTTGAGAATAAGTAACCATTCACCATCACACAGTGTGCATCCATACAGAAAACTGGCAAACCAACCGCAGAAGTTCTAGACAGACCAAATGATGCCTTTGTGTCAGACCTGGTCAAAAGCTTTGGAGATATCAAGTACAGTCACTTGAGATTCACCAAGCTTCTCCATGGTATTTGTCCAGATATGGATGCTTTTTTGTGTGTGAGTAGATCTCCTGTTGATGGGCAGTGACAAATCCATACTAGTGGTTGTTTATTAGCTGGGTGCCTTCGTGGTAGTGTAGGAATTGCAAACTGATGGTTCTCTCCATTACTTTAGATAGGACAGACTGAGGTGAGTGAGATAGGATAGTAGTGATTCTTCACCTGCTTGGGAATAGTTTGAATACAGACCAATTTCCAGGCTGTGGAATAGAATTCAGTGATTCACTGATTCATAAGCAATCATGGCCCTTCTTCTCAATTCTGTCTTATGATATTAAGGAAGAAGACTCACAATCTCTGCTTCCTTACTCTTCATTTTTACTTCTTTCATATCCTTTCTCATAGCATATTTCTCCCATTTCAAATCATATGAAATCATCAAAACAACTCTTTCACTTCTCCTAACTAACAGCTTCATTAACATCCTTAATCTTAGCACCTGAAATTTAATAGGCTCATTCTCAAAAGGAGTGAGAAAGAAGCTACATATGGACATCCACTGTAAGGTAAGCAATGACTGCACTCAGAAATGGAAGGACGGGTCTTCTGCAGATACCATACTGTTAGCAAAGCAAGCCTCGGGACCTAGTCCCTAAACCATTAACAATTCATGTAACACCATTGACCCTTGAAGCCATGACAGTTAGTCAAATGATTCTGTCTGGACTAATCAGGATGAGTGCTCATCCTGCTGAAGCAGAAGCCAAAGTTGTGCAAAACTACTAAGATTCCCACCCCTTGCGACACAGTAAACAGTGTTAGTGGTCTGGAGAAGAGAACCTGAAGAAGAAGACTGAAGAAGTAGACCTGAGAATATAGCAGAAAAGAATAGACAAAATGAAAAGGATTAGTACCATCAGTAATAGATCCTCCTCTACCATGAACAGGTGCTCCACATGGAAAGATTGCACCTTTTACATTTGTCACATATGCTAGACAATTTGTTCACAAGAAATCAGAATGAATGAACATAAAAATGTAGTGTGTGGGGAAGGGGGGAGAGGAGTTCTGGCTTAACCTTCAGAACTACAAAGAAGCAGCTAAGAAATTTGCTAGTAGAACAAGTACCGTATCCTATATCTAATAACTACATCACAAAGATTAAGATAAATTCCTAAATGAATTTCACCCCATACAAAGCAAAAGGAATCAAGACTTGCTACAAAATTTAGCAGATGGTAGATCAATTTAAAAAGCAGAGATGTGAAAAGTGATGTCAGAAAACTAACAATAATGCACATATTTAATATTCTGAACTCACATATATACTGTTTAGACAAATTATTATTAACAAGGCAGTAAACTTTGGAATGATGCAAAATCACTCTGTTCTAAATGTATTATTTATATACTTTATTTTTGTTAAAATAATTCAAAAATAATTAAATAGTTAAAATAATTTTTGTTAAAATAATCTTAACAAAGTAAACTAAAACTTGGTAAATTGAAATAAAAAATTAAATTCAAATGTATAACATATATACTTATAATTTATTCAGAAAGCTTAGAAGTTCTCTCTTTGACATCTAAGATTAATTTTACAGAAATATTTGTTTGGTTTATTTTAACGTAGCTAAGCTAAATAAATCTAATGTTCATATTTCTATTGCTAGTGAACTTGCTAATATATTTACTTACTTCTGTGGCCAAACTTTGATTTGCTCCATTAGCAAGAAGAAAATGGACAACATTATCATGATTTTCTTGAGCTGACATATAAAGAGGAGTAAAGCCATTCTGAGACTGAACATTGACATTGGCACCATTTTGAACGAGAATTTTGACAACTTCTTCTTGCCCAGCTAATGAGGATATATGAAGAGCAGTGTTTCCTTTCTGCAAAATATATACTATATTACATTAATTCAAAATTTGAATTAATCACACTAAACACAAAAACTGTAAACCTGTTACAAGATAATCGTTGGTAAGGGTTATATATTGGCTATTCATAACTATTTTTAAGGAAATTAACATAATTGTTAACTAAAATTGTTACAAGATAGTAATAATAATATGTATGTCTAAAAACTAATGATCTCTAGAGTTCAAGTGATCCGGGGAAGCCACATATCACCAACACTAGCTTGGATATCACCAACACTTTGTCTTGAATTACTCATATTACCTGTCCCACTACATCTAAAAGTAAGCCATTCCAATTGTGCACTGCTCTATGAGAGAAAAATGTAGCTCCCACCTCTTTCTTAACTGCACATTTATTCATAACTTCTGTGGATGCCCTCTCATCCTATACCTACCTTTAGAAAATGAAAACGTCCATCTACTGGTATCCTATTTGACACTTTCAAAAGTTTATAGGCATCTATCATATTAAATCTCTTTCTCCTGTTTGCTTAGTGTCTGCAGCCCACAAATTCTGAATCTCTTCTCATAATCTATATTACACAGTCTCAATGTCATCCACCTTCCTTTGCATCCTCTCCATTGTATCTGCATCACCTCGGAAAAAAGACCAAATATGCACAGAATAGTCTAGTTGAATTTATTTCAAAATTAGAATATTATGAGCAAGCATACTAAGAATAAAATATAAGAATGAAAAACTCACATAGAAAATCTTGATGTTTATTTGTAAAATTCTTGCCAATATTTCATAGTCATCTTCAGTACAAAAATGGAACATTAAACAATATCAGAAAATTCTTTTTAAAGAGCCACCTTAATAGCTAATGTAAGATATAAAACAGTTAATATTTTGCTAATTTAAAATTAAGTTATAAAAGATTCTTTTTAAAGAGCCACCTTAATAGCTAATGTAAGATATAAAACAGTTAATATTTTGCTAATTTAAAATTAAGTTATAAAAGATAAAAAGACTACTGAATCTATTTATGCTTGGACAATGGGGCAACATTTCACAAGCTTCTTTATGAAGACATTCCCATAAGAAATTGGCTTTTATGAAGGATTCTTTGTCTCAATCCAGTGAACTATGTTTGGTAAATATAGCATGTTCAGCATGTCCAGACTCATGGTATTTGATATAAGACTTATGTTCTTTGAAGCAAATAAAAAATCTTCCAGTCTGCCCATAATAGATAATGGATAGACATCAAGATTTTCCACAGTTGACCATTTTTGTATTTCATTCTTAGTCCAGGTGAAGCCTTCCAAAGAGGTAAATGACTTCCTTATCCATATATGCCAATTTTAGTTTCAGCATTGCAATTGTCCCCTGAGCTCAATTCTTTGAAATGCAGTCAGGAACTTCAACTTCTTATATGTTAAAACCTAAAGATCCCTAGCATGAACAGTTTTTCTAGCATAATTCCAGCAATATAATATGACATTGATTATCTCATCACACCAAAGTGCATAACTTTACATTGGCTACCATTGTACTGACAGGTATTTTCGTATGCCCACAATTCCAGTTAATTCAAATGATTCTTGAAGTACTGCATGTCAGTAGCATTCCTGATTACCTTGCCTTATCTTTGTGCTATTAGCAAATAGCTGGAGAATGTCAAATCCTTCGAAATGTCATTAATGTAAAGACTGAATAACAATGGACAAAGCACTGATCCATGGAGTAATAACAGTGGTTACTTTAAATCATGAAGACTCATATCCCATATATCACTGTTTGATATATACCAGTATTTGTTCTCCCTGTCTAACCTAACTCTAACATTATAAAAGTTAGCAAGTTAATCAAGCATGACTTAGTAAATCCATACCGTTCATTCCAATGCACACATTTTCTGGCAACTCATAACTGTATGCAGTCTCTTATGACCTTTTCTAAAATCTTCACCACCACCTCCAGAGATAATGACAGGTCATTAGTTCAACAGATCAGTCTTTGCACCACCCTTATGCAACAAGATTATCATACATTCTTTCCACTCCAATGGAATCTTTCCTGTTCTGAGATTCAAATTATATAGCCTGGTCAAAGAAAATCCAGTTCAGCTGAATCCCCTTAGTATCCGTGTTAATATCCTATCAACTCATACTGCCAAATTCTTATTCAGTTTATGCAAAAGCTCTGGTATCTTCTCCTCATATAATACTACTTGAGTTTCTACATCTAGAGTAGAGGTAGCATGAGCTCCTCCCTGTTCTTACACCAGGTTGATAGCTTTAAGCTAAATGGGCACTCATTAGTTGAACAATCTCTTCCGTTTCTGTCACTTGCATACCACCTGCATTGAGTAGGATAAGTCTTTCATATTCACTCTTTTTTTATTTCCCATATAACGATAGAATTCTTCTGAGTTTTCTTCAGCTTGCAAAGCCAGTTTCTTTTTCACACTCAGACTTGGCTTTCAGACAACAGTTGTAACTCTTCTGGCCTTCACCGTATAATTTTAATAATTGAACTTTAAGCACACAGTATTCCTTCCACATCCTCTTTTTTCTTAAGAATCTCTTGCTTAAGATTGTTTATTTCATTCTATATATATATATATATATATATATATATATATATATATATATATATATATATATATATATATACATACAGCAAAACCCCTTTTTTACACTTTTCAGGGGACTGATGGAAAAAATGTAAATAGCAGGAAACTGTAAATAGCAGGAAATGTGAAAAAAACATTAAAAAAGGCTAAAAGATGACTTACTGCTAGTATGTGAGTCTACATATTCAATTACAAAATTTAATAACTGAAAATAAATGAATTTACAATTACTTATATTTATCTATTTAAAAAAATCTTTAATTGTTGATTGTTTTTGCTTTTTTTTTTTTTCTGACATAGCGCCAGATTGCTTTGCATTGAATTCAATGCTTGACCTGTTTTTTACTATTGTGTTCAAAGTGGACACGGAGAGTCCAAGATCTTTTGCTAAATGCACACGTGTTCCGGCATGCCAATCTACACGTCGCAGAATTGCCATCTTTTCTTCTACCGAAATACATTTTCTGTCTTTTTTCTCCATGTTACTAACATGGATAATCCACCACTGCAACTTGAAAGCAACTTTCACACACTAAATTACGTTGCAGAAATTCTGCAATATCAATTCGTACTGTGATTGAAAAATCACGGTATCGCTCATCACTACATTACTGCTGCAAGCGTGCAGGTCACCGTGATGGCAGAAACGAAACTACAGCCGAAAGCAACGCCATCTGGGAACAGAAATGCGCAGATTTCTGCAGAAGATTCAAAAATCAGTATTGCCACCTGAGAAAAGAACGCAAATCACGGGAAATAACGTCCACATCAAGTTGTTAATGGCGGGAAAACAATATATCATAAGAATAGGCCTTAAGACGGGACCAACGGAAAATGACGTAAATGGCAGGAAAATGTAAATTGCGGGAACGTAAAAACGGGGTTTTACTGTATATATTTTTAATACTTCCCATGCACTACTAATATTCTTCCCATCAAGAAACTGATAGAATGCAATCAAATCTTGTATTCTCCTCAGGTGGTTGTAACTTCCTGATTTGTAGTTCAACATGTAATCTTTTTCTGAATGAAACATACCTTACTTACACTTAGACATTTCCCAGGTCATAGATTATGATCACTGTTAAAAACTGGAGATAGAACAGTCATGTCTAAATGAAATCCCTTATAATCAGATCTAATACATTTTTATCTCAAGTTCCCTCTGCCACATGCTACGTAAGGTCATCTTATGACAGCTTAATAAATTTGGTTTAATTCTTCTCACTAGATTTCACTACTATCCAATAAATGTGATAATTAAATCACTGAAAGGCCTTTGTAGCTCAGTGGAAGTGGTGCTTACATCCTCTGTGCTAGGCCATCCGAAGGTAGACTTAAGTTCAAGTCTATTCACCTTGAACTTAAGTAGAGAAACTTTTCTAAGCCTTTCTTTGACTGGTTCCTGAGTTGGTCAATCTCTGGCATGTACAAGCAGGTTTTTTCTCCCAGAAGATGGGTTTTTTTTTGTCTCATAAACTCAAGAAAATTGACCATAGAACCCATATTATTTCAAAGAGGGTTGCTGTCAGGGTATCTTACCCTAACAGTAACATATCTTGTACTATTACTTGTACCTGCAATGCTTTCATATCTTCTTGCATACTCCACTTGTCACCTACTAGATCATTAGTACCAGCTGAACTAATAATCTCTGTCTCTTTCCTGCTCTGCATCTTACAGCATCATAAACATCCTTAATCTTTGCCCAAGGGAAATATGATTTCATCACACAATTCTCAAGCACTTCTCTTATGAAATCACCATACAAAATGCAATCACTGTCTCTCTTTATCACTCTTTCTCTTCCCTGACATCCTTTCTTTCACTTCTCTGTTATACCACCTGCCAGGCATTTCTTCAACCATTCTATCTCATGTGTTCTGTGGAGAATTCCATATAAGAATGCTATCCCTATTATCATGATCTGGTTATTCTCTTCATTTTCCACTATTTCATTTTTGCTATCATTCGTTCCACATGCACTCTTTCTTGCTTTGAATGCAACAACTTCATCAACATTCACACTGGCATTTTCTCATCTTTCATCTCTCAACTATACACTGTCATTCTTCTAACTTGTCCTAAATTTTTTCACTCTCTCTCTCTCTCAAAAAACCTCCAGACACATGTCTCACTCCATTTCCACATATATTTCAACCTACAAAGTGAATACATTTAAAATACACTGCAATGAACTTCCCCACCAGCGTTCTTTGTTAGTGCCAGAAAGTAAAATATGGTATACTTAAAACAAAAATAACAGCTTTTAGAATCACCACTAACAAGTTAAAATAATTAGTGAAAAGTGATTCATTTTTCTGAATTATTATTGTATTAAGTGTTTACAAACAAACAAACACTTAATACAATAATAATCCAGAAAAATGAATCACTTTTCACTAATTATTTTCAGAAACAGCTTATCTTACAGCTCCTAAAATCTCAGCATCTAACTCAGTACAAAATCTTCATTATTACCAGTACCATTATTTACAGAACCAGATTATTAATAGTACTTATTCTTAATTATTAATATTTAAATTGTAATCTCAAGTATTTTATCCTATCCAAGCTTTGAATTATCAACAAACAACTGAAGATCTCCTGTAATCCACATTAAATATCCTTAAAAAATAAGGTTAACCACTGGAGACATAAAAACAAGAACCTTCTTAATTAAAAATAATAATAATAATAATTTTTTAATGTGGGAATTCTTAGAGAATTCACTCTTCCTGAGTAGTGATTAAGAGGAAAAAGAAATTCACCTCTTAATCACTTTTCCTCTAAAAAAAAAAAAATTATGGTGGCAAAGTTATTACTATAAACAGAAACAGTGTGGCAGAATTATTTAATGAGTTATCAGTCAGTGTATTTCATATTGGTGTCTTGATGGCATCAACATCAACAGCCATACCACATCCATATCCTCTTCAACCTGCAATAAACTTGGTATTATTTTTTTAATCATAACACTATTTCTCTCCTACTCAACTCCTAACACTTTATATATCTCAAATCTGACCAACTTTAACATACTGTTCTTAATTTGGGATGGTACACTTAAAACCTCTAAGAAATTTTGATTCTAAGCAGAAGAAAGAACTCCACCTATTAAGCAGAATAAGTGACCATTCTCTCACTGATTTCCTGCAGTCAATTTCCCCATGGTACTCTGTCTCTGTATTATTATTTTTTTTTAATCTTTATTTAAATTTTATTTTTATGTATACATTCTTTCATAAACATATCTCCACCAAACTATCTGCTATCATTCTTCTGTTTTCCTCCAATCATGTAAGAACCCAAGCAGCCACTGATGAGCATCCAGATACAGTTCAACCAGTGATGTATGATGGGTGTGTTGTGACAAGGCAACATTATTAAAAAATCTTATTAAGAATCGCAGGCAATCTACTGAGTAGAATTAAGGCTGCATGTGCTGCTGAGAGCCACACTCCTTGAATTTCCACACAAAATTTCAGTCAGTGCAAATGCGCTAGTGTTTCTGCAACATAACTCCACTTACCTTTAGCTGTCAAAAATGCATGTTGATGCTTAGTCTCAAATTTCAAGTAGGGAATCACATTAATGTGCAAAAATATGGAGCAGAAATAAAAAACACAGTACCCCTCAGTTGAAGGGTATAAGGCAAGAGTAGGAAGGTGGTGAGCAGTGTGGAAGGGAAAAAAAACTGCCATATGAAAGAAGAGAAAGACTGATTGAGGCAGCAAATAAAAATCCTAGAGAATTCTACACTTATATAGCTAAGAGAAGAAAGAGTAAATATAGAAGACTTGACTTTAATTGCTAGTGATGGCACAAAGCTGACATCCACTGAAGTAATACTAGAAATGTTCAGTGCATATTTTGATAGTGTATTTCCAGTTGGGAGGTGAGAAGTAGTGTAGAACAATGAGATAGAAGAAGGTATACTAACAATTTAAGAAAGTGAAGTCTGTCATTTTAAGTAAGCATGATGTTAATAAAACTGTGGGACTAGAAAATATATTGCTACCTATTATATTAAGGAAATGTACAAAGGAGCTGACAGTGTCCTTAACTTGGCTGTTAAACCAGAGCATGGCAAAGTCTCAGAAGAGTGGAGGGATGTAAAATAGTAACACTGTATAAAGGAGAATACAAGTCCACAGTGTCAAATTACAGATCACTTTGTGTATCATTTGTGTAAGGTGATAAAGAAAGAATACAAACTTATATTGACTAGAGAATAAACATCTTTCTAGAGAGTAGCATGGATCAGTTAATAGGGATCAGTAGCATGGATCAGTTACTGGACAAGGCACTTATCATAATTTTTGCTTAATTTTGCCAAGTATTTGAGAGAATACAGTCCAAGGAGTCTAAATATACAGTAGTATATTTAGATTTTGAAAAGGGTTTGATAATTACCACACAACAAACCAGTAGTTAAACTGGAACGAACCGATGGGGTTGGATGGTAGATTAGTGCATTGGATTGGAGATTGGCTGTCTGATAGGTATCAACAGGTTATATATGTGGGAGTGATATCCCAGAAGAGGAAAGTCACTAGTGGTGTGTCTCAAGGGTCTGTTTTGGGGCCACTGTTGTATGTTAACTTGTATGTAAATGACATTGGAAAGTGCTTAAACAGTGATATATACAGTTGTTGCAGATGATGCAAAATTTGGGAGAGTTATGAGAAGTAAAGAAGAAGTAGCTTTGCAAGAGGACCTAAACAGACTATCTGAATGTGTGAGTGTGTGTGGAGATGTCAATTTAATGTTACAAAGTGAAAGGTTTTAAAATTTGGAAAGCAAAGATGGGATGAAGTGAACTGGATTGGTGGGGATATTTTGGAGGAGATGAAAGATTTAGAGGTTGTGGTAGATAGAGATCTGAAATTTCATGGACA
Source organism: Typopeltis vanoorti (assembly GCF_054136105.1). Taxonomy (NCBI): domain Eukaryota; kingdom Metazoa; phylum Arthropoda; class Arachnida; order Uropygi; family Thelyphonidae; genus Typopeltis; species Typopeltis vanoorti. The sequence continues at coordinate 105,318,603 of NC_143556.1, read as the reverse complement.
TTTTGCTAAAATTATGAGGATGACACAAAAGATTATGGGAATGATGCGGAGAACAATGACATGCAGAAGCAAGGATATTTTGATTCCATTGTACAAGACTTTGATCAGGCTGCATATGGATAATTGTGCACAGATTTGGTTGCAGGTTTTCAGAAGAATGATGAGGTATTGGAGAGAGTCCAGAGATGATTGACTAAGTAGGTATCTGGCATTTGAAAGTCCAAGGAGTCTAAATATACAGTAGTAAATATACTACTGTATATTTAGACTCCTTGGACTGTATTCTCTCAAATACTTGGCAAAATTAAGCAAAAATTATGATATAAGTGCCTTGTCCAGTAACTGATTCATGCTACTGATCCATACTACTCTCTAGAAAGATGTTTATTCTCTAGTCAATATAAGTTTGTATTCTTTCTTTATCACCTTACACAAATGATACACAAAGTGATCTGTAATATTTGACACTATGGACTTGTATTCTCCTTTATACAGTGTTACTATTTTACTTTCCTCCACTCTTCTGAGACTTTGCCAGGCTCTGGTTTAACAGCCATGTGGAATATGAGGAGAGATTGAGAGAATGCAAATTACAGAGCCAAGTGGATAAAAGGAAGAGGGGAGACATGATCAAGATGTATAAGTTGGTAAGGAGTAATTACCAGATTAGCATGGATGAGATTTTTCATAGAATATCTGGAGACGGGGAGAACAAGAGGCTATCCCTGAAAGCTGTATATGGTAGGTGTGAGCAAGGAGGTGAGGAGTAGATTTTTTGCATGAAGAGTGGTGGGTGATTGGAATGCACTGCCTGAGAGTGTGGTGAGTGCAGGGACAGTGAATGCATTTAAGTCAAGGTACGATGAGCTGTACATGTGAGATTGGAACCTCCAACGAGTCTCTTGACTCCATGGAAGTCCGTTGATGATGATAATGATAATAATAATATACCGTATGACAACTACTGTTGAACTTGAATGGGATTGGAATGAGGTAGTCAGTTGGTATAGCTTGGTTAGAGGGACAGTAGGCCAATAGACTGTAACCAACTGTGTATGGAGAACAATATCACCAAAGGGAAAGGTAACAAGGGAGGCTACCACAGGGTCTTCTTAAGGGACTGTTGTTTCATCTATTAGAAGAAGACTATTACAAGCGGATTTGAATAGGTTGGTACTGTAGTAGATGATTGGGGATGTCAGATCAATACTGCTAAGCATCATGATTCCATAAGTATCATTGAGACTAATAACTGAAATAGCGCTCAATGGAATGAGAGTCTTCATTCCATACTCAGTGCAAACCCCTGACCAGTATCCAAGTGCTAGTTCACAAAAATATGCACCTTTACAGCCCATAATAAAAATGCACCATATGTTCAATGGCTTAAATTAAAAACTCCAGTTTCTCATTCAGCTTATATAACAGTCCAAACCAAGTGTAAAATAAGTTATTAACAATTCTAAAGCAAACTCTATAAGAATGAAATCCAATAAACTTGCCTCCTACTCAACTAGCACTTGAGCCTTCTGGTCCCCTTACCAAGGCAGCTGGCATAACTTCTGCCCCTTCCTAGTTCCTGCCTCATTTGCATCATGATGGTATCATGGTAACCTCACCCTAGGAAAAGGCAGACTTTTTTCATAATTTTTTTCTTACAACTCTTTCCACAACCAAGGCAAATCACCTCCTGCACACTGCATGCCTTCACTGAGCTTTCACCAGCTGGACAAGATGGTATATCTCCATTTGTGCTCAAAACTTGTGGCCCAGAATTAAAATCAATCCTGTATCACTTACACAAGTTATCATATTCAACTGGCATCTATCCAACAGAATGAAAGCAGAACTTCAGCCAGCCTGTACCTAAAAAGTCAACCATCTATCATCCCAATGCTCTCACTTTATTACTTTCAAAAGTGATGGAGAAAGCTATCAACAACCAGCTCCTTCATTGCCTGGAGACTCATCAATTACTTAGCAAACACCAAGATGGATTCTGCTACTCTTGCTCTACAACTAACCTGTTTGCTCCTCCACAGGCCATGGAAAGATTTGAAGAAACCCATGCTATTGCCTTTGATATTTCAAAGGCATTCGATCATGTCTAGCATCAAGGCCTCCTGAACAGCTACCATATCACCTTGCTGACACTACTTGTTGCATGACATGGTAGATTTCACTATCAATGCTCTGACACAAGTTCTCCTTCCTTTATATGCAAATACTCCTCATTCAAGAAACCCTGTAGTACTAAAATTCTCATTAACATCTAACCTCCATGGAATCAAAGGACTCATTGCGAGCGGTCGATATACTCTCTCATGCAAAAAAGATCACTGGCCTTAAACCCATTCATAATTTCTGCACGCTTAGGAATTGTGTTCTGCTCATCAATCATGCTCCATGCAAAGAACCTACTTCTCACTTCCTGCTCACACTCTTCTACAGATTAGAGGGATGACCATTTGTTCTACTCTTGTCTCCCTCTACTCTATGAAAAATCTCCTCCATATCAATCTGGTACAACTCCTCACCAACTTATGTCTCAATCATATCCCCTTTCCTTCTGTTCACAAGGCTCTGCAACTTGCATTCCCTCAATCTTTCCTCATAACTGATATTCCAGAGATGTGACACTGACTTAGTAAACCATCACTGGACACTCTCCAATACATCCTCTCCACATGAAAACCAGACAACCAAATCTGCACACAGTAGTCCATACATGGCCTGATCAAAGTCTTATACAAGGGAACAATATTCTCTTTGCTTCTACATGTTAATATCCTCCTCATTATTGCCATAATCTATTGTAATATTCATACAATTTTAACAATATGACCTCTAAAATTGAAGTCTCTGTCCGTCATCACTCCCAAATCTCTCATCTCTTTCCACCTCCTTCACAATTTCCTCAATTAATTATATGCTCTGGATCCCAACCATGCCTGCCAAATTTCAAAACCTTTCACTTTGCAGAATCAAGTCGATAGTGCCACTCTCTCACCTGCCCACTGAAATAGTCCAAGATCCTCCTGCAAGGCCCTCAACATCTGGACTCAGTAAATTCTCATACTTCATCCCAACTTTGCATCATCAGCAAACAGCTGCACATCTCCAGATAAGCCAATTCCAATGTTATCATGTACAGTTTAAACAATGGTCCGAAAATGGAACCATGTGGCATTCCACTAGTGCCTTCCTCTTTTGATACTACACCTCCATATGCAAATATGTGCTGATAGCTATCTGACAGCCAATCTGCTATTCAACTCACTAGTCTATCATCTAATCCCACCTGTTTCAATTTTGCTTACCAGCTTGACGTGTGAAAACCTATCAAAAGCCTTTGAAAAATCCAAGTTCACCACTTTATATACATCTCCTTTATTCAGTGAATTTGTCACTTTGTCGTAATACGTAAACAGACTGCTAAAACATGACTTCCCCACTAACAAATCCAAGCTAACCATCAAGGAATACTGCTATTATCAATCCATTTCTGAATCCCAATCCTCTACTTCTCTAATACCTTTGAGACTCACCCTTGCAGGACTCGTGTTAAACAGGTATGCAGAGGTGCCATTAATTCCCTAGAACATTTCTTCAAGAAATGCAGCGATATATTTAAATTCCTATTGCCTTGTTAACATCAAGCTTACTTAATTCCTTGTATATAACTTTTAAAATTGAAACTCGAAATTGTATTCTTCATGCAACCGATTACTACCACCATTCATCTTGTGTTTGTAGCCACAATGCCATCTTCTTACAGATTTGATGCTTAACTCTTCATTCATATCCATTTTACTCCCACCTTATTCAGCCTTTTTCACTTTTGGAATATGCTCAGACATTGCTACTGTTAAATAGTTCTTGATCAATGCTCAAACAGCATCTGTCTCCTTTTCACTCAAATTGTCTTGCCACATTATAGCTCCCAGTTGTCTCCTAAGCTTTTCATAATCACAGTCTTGTAGTTCTACATATATCTCCTCTTCACAGAAGTCCTCATATTACTTCAGGGTCACTCTCACCACCAGAGAAAATTAGACACTCCATTTACAATCACATCCTCTGATGATATAACCAGATCTTAAATCTCATGTGCCTATTATTACATATTGCTTACGAATTTTGTGTCTTAAGAACTTGAGAAATTTATTCTTCTTATACCTTAAGCTATCTCTTCATCCCAATCAATATTGCTGTAATTGAAATCACTATAATGATTACCCTCCACATTGACATCCTATAGCAACACCCAACCAAATATCTCATTCTATCAAACTCCACCTCACACCATACTGCTTCAAAACTACTGCCACTTTTTTCTCCTTGTATCTCAACCTTGTGTGAACATAATTCTCCTGTTATTACCAGCAGCACTCCTCCCTTCTTGCCCTTCCTATCCCCATGAAAAATATCATATCCTTCCATTTCTATTCCCATCAAATATCATTCTCATCCAACCATGTTTCACTTATGTTCTATTTTTGAGCAAACATACACAATCAGCACAACAAATTCATCTCCCTTATTTCTGATCACCTCAGCCTCTGATACATACTTTCATGGGCATTCACAAATAAGCAGAACAATTCATTTCTTGGTCTATAACTTGTCTTACTCATGCTACCCTTCATCTGTGACTTCTCCACATTGCTTCTACACAATATACCCCCCCACACACACACACACAGATTCAACTATCCACATGTATTCCAGGCCACTGCTTTTCTATTCTTCCCATCCCCATACATACATTCATCATTGCTTTCAGAATCCATTCTCTATGCACTCTCTCTCTCTCTCTCTCTCTGATCTCCCTGCTCCAACTTGTTTTCCTGTTCATTTTGCATTCTTGTTCTCATATTTGCATCTCAATTCACACTCGTCTCACTTAGTCCACTCTCCTGCTCATTTACAATTCTCTGACTTCCTCTGATAATTGAAAGAAGCATCAAGATCTCCCATAACCAATGACTTAAATACTGATTTCCTCAACATCCTCGAGTGGGAGTGAAGACAACTTAGTAAATTTCAATGCCCTAAAAACCCATGCCTGCCATATTATCCATAAGAAAGATCCTACTTTCTTCCACTTAATGTTCCAATTTCTTTTCAAGATTAGCATTCTCTTCTTGGGATGACGGTCAAGCTTGGTGCTCTTTTCTGTTCAAAACTTGACTTCTCTTCTGCTCAACTCAAAACACTTTATTTATAAGTCTCAGATCCAACCAACCTTGGAATACTCTTCCCACATTTGGAGTGATGTACCTCCATAATAGAAGTTAAGAGGGAAATTTTACACAATTTCCAGAAAATTGTGTAAAAGTGTGGTGAAGAGGGATGTGAGGAGTCTATTTTTTATATGGTGAATTGTAAGTGAATGGAATGCAGTACTAGAATATGTTGTTAATGCAAGGAGTGTTAAGGATTTTAAGATTCAGTATGATAAATATGTTGTCAGTTGAATGAAACTCCTACGATGAATCTGCCGACCAACTGGAGGGTGTAATAATAATAATCTCTTGATGAGTCCTTGATTTTCCTTCAGAAAAATCAAGGACAAATACAATAATAATAAAATCTTTATACATAGCTGTACATTGAACTAGATCTTTGTTCATTTGTCCAATCGAGTTAATTTGAGTTCCTGAAGAGCTACTACGTGAGTACCATTTCCCTTCTCCAATCCCAGCTTTATATCATTTACAAGAAGCAAATGAATATTCTCTTGTCATCAAATGAACATATGTTAACCTAAACGCTTAATGTCCATACTACTGAGATATGCAGAATTCTCCTTTTTTAACATTCTTCCTTCTCCACAATACTGCTCCTTTATGTACAACTCTTTGATATCAGTCAGATAGCTAACATACAGTTATCAGACTGGTAAGCACTTGTGTGGTCCGTACAGTTAGCCTAGTGGCTTTGCGCTTTGCAACCATATGCCTGGAGAAGGAGTGTCCTAGGTTCGATTCCTGTCGACAACGTGAGGAGCTTAGGGATCTTTTTCAACCACAGCCAAGTTAGCCAGTCTTGGGCGTGGACAGCAGAGTTTTTCCCACCAGCTTATCTTGGGTTTTTCATCCTGCAAACCAGCCCCGTGAACGCACAGGGTACAGTCATAGGATACAGTACGGCAAGGAAGGCAATGGGAAACCACCTTGCTCATAGTCATTTCCCTAGATGGTGACATATCTAGCTGCCCCCAAACAGCCGAAAGGCTATAACCACAACAACAAGCACATATGTAGGAAGTGTGTTGAAAGTGATTGCCAGAGGTGAGAGGGAAAGAAAATATTGTGACAGTATAGAGCTGAATGACAAATGCAAGAAAATGTGAGTGAGAATATCGGTAAGAATGTTGTTAAATGAATAGTGGTGGGAGCAAGCATGTTAGACAATAAATAACTAAGGAAAGAAGCACAAATATTTGATACAAAAAAAACTTAACAATACTTCGATGTGAAAGAAGCAATTCAAAGAGACAGAATACAAGGCAAATACGATAATCGGCTAACTAATGAAATAGTAAATGGTTGCTGAAGGCTAGAATGATCTGCAAGCTAGAAGGATTCAGTACAAATAATTACCTTGATGATTATTTGTACCAAAATAATCATCAAAGGAAGGTAGCAAGTGATAAGATATAAATATATATGGCTACAAGCATATATTTGATTTGAAAGAGGAAAGAGTTGGAGTCTGCTACCACAGAATAATACAGATAAGTTAAGAAGAAAAAAAGATCCCAAGACTGCAAATGAGTCAATGTATATGTTTTGCAGGAGGAATGACACAAGCATGTGTGGAATGAGTTCAATGGATGAAAAGACTTAAATATGGCAGACAGTTTTGATTTTAATGGATGTGTCTTGAGAAAGTGTTGTTCACAGAAAAATCAGAAAAGCACAGTTGGGGAAACTAGCTTTCAGGAGAGATACCCTTGTGTGTGTCTGCAGCCATCCTTGACTTAAGTAAGTGGAAGAATGATCAAATGGTTCAGATCTAGCACTTCCGGTTCTGAAATTTAGTAAGATTTCTTCACAAATCCCATGAGCTGCTGATATCTCTCCCTAGTAATTCTTACATCCATGAAACTATCCCTAACTGATTTCCAAGATTATTATAGTCATCTGCCTTATAATTCCACATAAATTCCTTTTTCCTTGATATTTCTGCATGTCTATTCAGTCTCCAAATCAAGACTACATTATCAATCTCACATGGGGATGGGAGGGGTGGGGAGACTGAAATCTCAGCTACAATCAGATCCTCTGATGCAAGGATCAAATCCCAAACTCTTGATCCCACAACTTTCATGTTCACTTTACTTAAGAATTCCAGAACTTGTATTCTTTTACTACTGTCTGCTGTTTTCTCTGTCCAATTTAAAATGCTATAGTTAAAATCTCCCACAACAATCACTCATTTGGCAGGTGCAAAACTGATCTACCTAAACATTTTCTGCTTTGCTCTCTGTGTTCCCTGGCCAATAGCATCATTCCACTAAATATCTTATCTTTCCTCACTAAATTTGCTGTTAGAGAGCATTGTGCAATGTGTGGTGAAAGGAACAAAAAAAAAGCTCAGTTTTAATGTAAAAATGCTCCCTACATTGATAGATTGAGAGCTTGTGGATCGCAGAGATTGGTTGATAGTCGGAGAAGAGGGGATACGATAGAAACATTTAAATTACTAAAAGGTTTTTATAAGATTGATACAGGGGAAATATTTCAGGGTGATTGAAGAACAAGAGGTCATCCCTGGAAATTAAGGAAAAGTGTGGTTAACAAGGGTGTGAGAACTAGATTTTTTGCTTGGAGGGTGGTGAATGAGTGGAATGCATTGCCTGGCTTCTTTGTCTGTAAATGAATTCAAGAAGAGGTATCATAGATATTGTTTTGATAGTTTGGGTCTCCGACAATGAGCCTACTGACTCCATGGAGATACCAGTAATAATAATAATAATAATAATTAAGATTAATTATGAGTGATTTACAGTTTTGGTGTAAATTTTAACCTGAGTTGGTAGTGACTATTGAGTGTGGTGTGTCTGTGTTTGGAAGTTCTGAGTTTAAAGTAATTTTAGCATATTGCTTTGTGTGCTGTTTATCAATTATGATAGCTGCTACATCTCCATGTACTGATTCAATGTTGTCCAGCCTACCTTTGTGTTTATCTTCATATTTGTTGATGAATATTTATTATAGTTATATTTGGACAATAGTGATATAAAGAAGTAATAGCACTATTGTCCAAATATAACATATTTACCAGTTTCTCACCTGTTTTAGACTTTTCTTTCAGTACCACCAATTACATGAATGTGGGAATCGTCTAATTCTTTTGCTAGTTCTATTTCTCCAGTGATACTTGTTAGTGATCCCAGACCTTAAATATGTTAGCAAAACTGAAACAAAGTTCCAGTTGTTCTCAAATCATATAACTGAGTATTTAATATAAAGGTTAGTTCACTACTAATATCACTATTAATTTAACAGAAAGCATATATGCAAACACAGAAATGGCATTTTTAGATTTTTCTTTCTTACCTTGGTTGCTGCATTTACATTAGCTCCTCTCCTCAAGAGTTCTGTTACAATACTTAAGTGTCCTTCCTTGGATGCCAAGTGTAATGCATTTAAACCATTCTAAAAATAAAAATAAAGGCTGAATATATCTAGACTAAAAAATTTATAATTTTAAAAAATATAACTGTACTAATAGCACTTAAAAATGAGAAATGTTAAACTGTCATCTCCATATGAAAATGGAAAAATGAAAGAATGTTTTAAATTATTTTCCAACAAAATCAATGATTTATTAACAGTAGTAAAATACAGTATATAACATTTAGTTTAAATGGTTTGTTTTCAACTTTAGAAGGTATGGTGTTCATTTTATTGTATTATATAATTTCCAAAAATAGTGTCTTAACTGAGGTACTCCACAAACCAAACAACTTACATGTACAAAGAAAAATCCTACACTTTCTTTGATAATTTTAACTAGGATTTTACTAATTTGACAGTAACATCTTTGTCCTTGTTACACATAAGTAAATATAACGATATCACATGCCTGCGATGGAAAAGTTGTCTGAGAAGCAATAATTGAGTCTTATAGATTTTTAGGTGCTGAGTTCAGAAAAAATAGTAAAAAAATTCCATCCCTCACCAATTTTACCCAGTTTCTAATTTTATTATTTTTATTAGTAGTATTTGGACTTAAATTCAGTGCATTGGTATTTATTTTCATTCTCCTTTATTTACGGCTAATTAGTTGTATAAGTTCTTTTTGAAGTGCATTTTTATGGTAAATAAAGAACTTTCCACAAAACTTCTCATTCTTAAGATAGGAGATGGAGGGAGGAATGCAGATAAAAGTGCAGGTGGCTACCTTGAATCTGATTCACTGAGATAATGGATGACTTTCCTGTCATCACAGACACTTACATTTTCTTGTGTGATTCTTAGTTGAACTTTAGTCATTGACTACTAAGGTTATTGTTATAATTATTATTACGAGCAACTCAGGAGTCCTTAGACTGATCGAGGGAGGCTCTAAACATCATGTCAAGAACAACTATTCAGCTTCGACACAGTATCTATCTTAATTTGCCTTGAACTCATTTATAGTCATGGCACCCACAACAGACTCCAGCAACTTATTCCACTCATTCACCACTCTCCAAGTAAAAAACCTAGTTCTAACACCTTTGCTAACCACACTCTTGCCCAGTTTCCATGGATGGCCCCCTAGTCCTTCCACCACCACCAGACCTGTTCTCATAGAAACCCTTCAGTGATTTCAATGTCTCAATCATATCACTCCTTTTCCACCTATCAACCAATTTCTGCAACCCACAGATTTTCAAACTGTTCTCATAAAGTTCATTCAATAGACCTGCTATCATCTTGGTCATTTGCCTCTGGATCCTCTTTACCTCCTTCCCAACAAGAAGAAATCCCGGTGTCCAGATCTGGGCACAGTAGTCTAGATGGGGTCTTATCAAGGCTCGATACAGAGGAACAATAACTTGCTTGTCTCTGCTCATCACGGTATTCTTCAATAACCAAGTGATTTAATGAGCTGATTTAGCCAATTTTGCAATGTGCCCCCCCCCCAAACTTCAACTCCCTAAACACTCCCAAATCCCTGGTCTCGTCAATCTCCTGGAGTACAGTTCCAAAAATGTGGTATACTGCTGCTAATCTTTTCACCCAAAATGCATAACCTTACACTTTGCCACATTAAATTGACATCCATTCTCGTTAGCCCAGTCCTCCAATCTATCCAAATCATTCTGCAAAATTTTGACATCCTGTGCACTCACTATTGCTCTACCCAACTTTGCATCATCAGCAAATAAATGAACACTTCCTTTTCGTTAATGAAAAAATTTAACAGTAGTGGTCCAAGAACAGAACCCTGCGGCACACCACTAGTCACAGGTTGTCTTTTGGACTCTACTCCTGAATAAACCACTCTCTGATATCTCTCCATCAACCACCCTCTTATCTATCTCACCAACCTTATATCCATCCCCATATGCTGCACTTTATTGATTAGAATTCCATGTGGTATCCTGTCAAAGGCCTTAGCAAGGTCCAGCAGTATCACTAAACCCATTACCCTTATCCAGTTCAGCCGTCACTGTGTTATAAAATGTGAGCAAGTTACTGAGGCATGATCTACCCTTCACAAAACAATGCTGACACCCATACAGTATTCCGTTATCATCTATCCATTCCTGTATTTTTTTTCTTGACAACTTTCTCCAAAACCTTGACAACGACTCCTGGTATGCTGATCAGTCGGTAATTTGCAACAGCAATCTTAGAACCTCCTTTATGTAGTGGTACTATTTTTCCCCTCTTTCCACCCCTTTGGGACTAACCCAGACCCGAGACTCAAATTAAACAAAATGGTCAAGGGCAATGACAATTCTTTTGCTGCTTCACATAAGACTCGAGCTGGTATACCATCCAATCCCACAGATGTATTCACATTCAGGTTTTGTAATATACTATTCACCTCCATTTCATTCACCTCAATTCCCGTATAAGCTATTGGTTCCTTCATTCCTGCAATATCACCACCTGGATGATATACTCTTGCAAAGTGCTCACTCAGTAATTAGACTATATCAACTAATTCAGTTACCTCCCTACCATCGGCATTCCGTAAAATCATTCTGCCATATACATTTTTTCTTTTACTTGCAGCATATCGAAACATTAATGTGTTTGAGGTTTTTTAATGTTTTTACGTAGTGTTGTGTAACAGTGTTGATGTCATTCATTAAAATTTGTTTAACTGTGTTTTAAGTGGTATTTGTAATGCCTTCAAGAGGTTGTAAAAATTCACCTAACAAAGAGGATACACCAAATACCCGTGCTTTTTGTGCGAGTGGGACAGCCGAGATTGAGAGCAACATTGGATCAAGAAGGAATGGCCAGAAAGAGTCACATTAGAACCTGGAAGTAAAAACGTGTTACACAAAACTTTGGTTGCTTGGGTAAAAATCCTTTTATTCCACTTCACATAAAACTGGGATTGATGAAGCAATTTGTCAAGGCTTTCTCGAAAGAAGGAGAATGTTTTAAATACATCTGTGCAAAATTTCCAGGATTATCTACAGCAAAATTGAAAGAAGGTATTTATATCGGTCCGGATATCAGGAAGCTTATGAAAGATAAACTGTTTGAAGAAAACATGGCAACTGTTGAAAACAAAGTGTGGAAAGCATTGAAAGAGGTGGTGACCAAATGTTTAGGAAATCACAAGGACCCCAACTATAAAATGATTGTGGAAGACATACTACAGAAATTCAAGGATTTGGGATGCTCCATGAGCTTAAAAGTGCACTTTCTCAACTCTCGTTTAGACTACTTTCCTGAGAATCTGAGCACCATCAGCAAAGAGTGATTCCACCAAGACATCAAGGAGATGGAAAGGAGGTATCAGGGCAGATGGAATGTCAACATGAAGGCAGACTATTGCCGGATGTTGTACAGAGATGACCCAGGAAAAGAATTTCACAGAAAACGTTCAAAAGCTTGGAAGGAAAAAGAAAAAGACATCCAATGAAATATAAAGTATGTACTAAAGATTAATTACTTCAATTAAAAAAATTTTTCCATTACTTTCATTTCAAAAATTATTACTATTATTATTATTATTATTCCGGCCTCCATGGAGTCAAAAGACTCATCGTGGGAGGTCCTTTCTAAGAAACACAAGTCTATCAAGACTCATAGAGGGAGGTCCCTCCTAGGAAACACAGTCTATCATACCACTCCTTAAATGCATTGACCGTTCCCACTCTCACCACTCCATCAGGCAATGCATTCCATGGTTCAACCACCGTCCATGAAAAGAAACCACTCCTCACCCTCTTTCGCACAGTTTCCTTTCATAACTTCCAGGGATGGCCCCTTGTCATGACTCCTTCCCGCTGGTCAACCAAGTGAAAGAACTCCCCTGTAACCACCTCTGAACAGTTTAAAAGTCTCAATCATATCAACCCTCCTTCTTCTATCCACCAAATTCTGCAGTCCACACTCCCTCAGCTGATCCTCATAACTAACATTGTACAGTCCCGACACCATCTTTGTTATCCGCCTTTGTACCCTTTCAACAGTTAATTTATCCCCTTCAAATCCTGGGGACCAGATATGAGAACAATACTCTAAGTGTGGTCTGATCAGAGTCTTATACAACGGAATAATAACCATTTTATCTCCGCAGGTCAGTGCCCATCTCATTATTGTAACAATCCTCTGCATTACCTTCACTACCTTTGCAATATGTCCCCTAAATTTCAGGTTTCTATCAATCATCAAACCCAGATCTCTTGTTTCTCCTACTTCCTTCAGTTTAACTCCTCCCATAGAGTATGTAGCGTCCTATCGATGTGTCCCAAACCTCAAGACCTTACATTTTGCTGCATTAAACTGATACCCCCATTTATTTGCCCATCTATCTAGCTTATTCAAATCCTCTTGCAGGGCTACCACATCTGCACTATTACTAATAACCCTTCCCAGCTTCGCATCATCCACAAACAACCAAACATCCCCTTGCAATCCACGGACAATGTTATTGATATAAAGGTTAAACAATATAGGTCCCAGTACTGAGCCCTGTGGAACCCCACCTGTAACCTTCTGCCTCTTTAATATTGCTCCACCACACACAACTCTCTGATACCTATCGGAAGCCAATCCTGAATCCAGTTGACCAATCTGATATCCAGACCCATGTGCTGCAACTTGAATATCAGCTTATCATGTGGCACTCTGTCAAATGCCTTTGCTAAGTCTAGGAAAATGTTTATGGAAAATTTTAAATACTGTTATTTTACTTAATATAATGCATTTTAAAACTATTTTACTGTAATATTGAGATTCATTTTGTGAAAAATCCTTATGTGATAGAGAAAAATGGAAGAGATATTTGAAATCAGCGGTCAAATATAAATCAGAAACAGTTAATAGTTTCCACACAACTTTTCATAACTGAAATGTTGCAGGCCTGTGTTATTATTATAATGTGTATCTCTCTTCTGGAGTCAGAACTCACAAAGGAAGACGACACCAATCTTTATACACACAACACCGATTATAACTCTCCTGAAACACATTCGCTCTCAGAGGATCCACAACTACTTCTGGCAATCTATTCCTCTGATTCGCCACTCTCATTGCAAAAAAAAATCTAGTCTGCACACCCTTGCTAACCACTCTCATATACAACTACCAGAGGGATGAACCTTAGTTCTCTCTCTCTATTCATCATGTATTAAAAACTTTCTTTTTTCTGAATATTACAAAGGCAAGCTTTTACCAGCTTTGTTGGTTTACAGGGGAACAAATCTGAACACAGCATTCAAGATGCCGCCAAATCTAGTACAGAGCCTGGAGGTACCCCAGGATCTGTACTAGCCTTAGAAAGAGAGACAATAACCTCCCTATCTTTACTTGTGTGAGTTTCAACATCCAAGTAAACCTTTGAGCTATTTTGCTAACTTTTGCAATATGTCCTTTGAACTTCAACTCTGTCCACAAATATCCCCAAATCCTTTCTCTCATCTATTTCCTGCAATCCAGTGCCATTAAATGAGATACACAGTATGCAACCTTTTCATTTCATAATGCATAACCCTGCCATTATGCAACATTAAATGGAAAATCATTATCCATTACCCATAATGGCAATTTATTTAAATCATCTGGCAGAATTTCTACAACACTTATCAACTACTGTCCATCTTAGATTTTTATCATCTGCAATCAAATGAATATCCCTGTCCTTAAATCATTCCCTATATGATTAATATACACATTAAAGAGTAGTGGTTTTAGTACAGAGCCTGGAGGTACCCCAGGATCTGTACTAGTATCATTCATCTAGAACCTCATTCCCCTAGATTCTCTACCTTTATGACCATAATTATGACTAATCAGGAGAATACTATCTTTGGTACAATAGTATCAGTTACTGAATGAGAATGATATTAACAATGCATGGGAATCTTTGAAAAAGTGCTTAAATGTAGCAGTATCTAATTGTATTTCTAGAGATTGTATCCCTAATAAATAGGTTGAGAGTGAAATGGATGTGCAACCTTATTAAGAAAGAAACAAGAAGTAGATCATGCAGAAGGAATATAGGGAGAATAAGAGTGACAGGAGTTAAGAAATATATAAAAAGCACATCAGAAGAATTAATGAGTATTGTGTAGAGCTAAATCAGAGTACGAAAAGAAATTGGCAACACAGGCTAAAGGCAATCCAAAAGAACTCCTGCAATCATTATCCTGCAATTAAAAGAAAGAATAAATGTTGAAAAATAATTTCAATGAATGCAGATGGTACTCTAACATCAGAAGTTAATGAGATTGTTCAAATAATGAGTGCTCACTTTGCTAAGCTATATCAACCAGGTGTATATAACATAGTGAACAGCGAATGAAGATTTAGAGGTGCATTACAATGAGGTTGAAGAGCTGTTGCAAAACCTGGATAAGAATTTGGCAATAGGGTCAGATGGAATATCAGCATGCTAGAGGCATATTCAGTTGAATTGGCTAGGCTTTGGCATGTTTCTGACTTGAGTCTCAGCCGAGGAAATATACCACAGGGATGGAAAGAAAATATGATAGTTCCATTGCACAAAGGTGATGCAAAAATCAGTGTATCTAACTGTAGACCTATCCATATCACTGATATGGTGATGAAGATTTTAGAGAAGTTGGTAAGCACTTACATAGAGAAATAAGTAGACAGAGCTCTTCAAGGAACAGTGTGGGCTTACTTAAAGGGAGGTCATATTGTGCTTGTATTTTACAAAAAAGTTACAGCCAAGTTGGATAAAAGGGATGGATACACTATGATAATATTGGATTTTGCTAAGGCATATGATAGGATGCCACATGAAAGGTTGTTGCATAAACTAGAGAATATGGGTTTGGAACATAAATTCTTGACTTGGGTATGTGGATGGTTAGCAGACAGATATCAAAAAGTGGTATATGGTAGGTGAGAATCTGCCATATTTAAAGTAACTAGTGGTGTGCCACAGGGTTCAGTCCTTTGACTATTGTTGTTCAATTAATACATTCATGACATTAGGAAGGATGTAACAGACAATGTTCAATTGTTTGCAGATGATGCAATGATAAGCAAGGCAATTAGGGATGCTACTGTTATCCATCACTTACAGAATGATTTGTATAAGCTGGAAATTTGAGCAAATGAAAATGGCTCTCAGTTTGATGTTACTAAGTGCAAAGTTATGCACTTTGGCATGATGAGATTTCCAATCAACATATTATATTACCAGGGTTGTGCTACAAGAAACTGATGAGGCTACAGAGATCTTGGTGTAATGATGGACAGGAATTTGAAGTGCAAAGGTCACACAGCAAAAATTGCAAATACAACTCAGAGGATAATTGCAAGGTTGAAGCAAACCTTGACATGTAAAGATAAGGAAGTCAGTTTGTCTCTTTACAAGGCCTTGATAAGACTGCACATATACTACTGTGCAGATTTGGTCTTCTAGATTCTGATGAAATAAAGAAGCTGTGGAAAGGGTGCAAAGAAGAATGACAAAGATTATATTGGGATTACGGAATTTAGATTATGAGGACAAAGTGATAAACATATTGGACAAGTGAGAATGCATATACAATGGTATACTTACATTTTGCAAAGGCTTTTGACAGATTGTCACACTGTAAGCTGGTAACTAAACTGGAACAGATATGATTCCATGCTAAATTAGTGAGCTGGATAGGCAAATGGCGCTCAGAGAGGTATCAGAAAGTTGTGTACATGGGTACAATGTTGCAGAAGAGGGACGTCATTTGCGGTGTGCTGCAGGGATATGTTTAGGGACCACTGTTATTTAATTTGTATCTTAATGATATTAGGATGGGTTAACTGGTGACTATGTTATTATTATTATTGTACAGGCACTTGCATGGAGTCCTAAGACTGATCATGTGAGACCCAACCTATCAACACAATATCTATCATATCTCTCCTTTAAACCCTCAACAGACAAAGTACTCATTCACTCACAATTGACTCAGGAAACCTATTCCTTCAAGTAAAAAATCTAGTCCTCATGTCCTGCTTCCAGGGATTACCTCTTGTTCTGCTTCCTCTAACCAAGTGCTGAAACTAATTACTAAAGAAAGAACCAAAAGACTTCATTTCGATGATGTAGCATTACATAGGCAAAAGTGAATATTAAATTAAATCCAACATTATTTCAAAGCTGAATGTTTGTAGAAACTATGAAAGTTTCGTAAGTTGACCTGAGAGCGTACGATAATACACTCCTTAGCCTCCCCGAATTGCCTTAGCTTGGGCTACTCGGGACTACTTAAACCAAAGGCAACTCAGGGATGCCAAGGATTGTACTCATAAGCTCTTATGTCAACTTAAAAAATTTTCATATTTTCCTACAAGCATTTGGCTTTGAAATAATTTGGATTAAACATATACTTTGCCTATGTAAAAGTGCTGAAACATTTGCTCAAATTTCCAATCAATACTATAAAAGCCTTTAAGTAAATTTCCAATCAATACTATAAAAGCCTTTAAGTAAATCAAATGTTTCTATCATATCCCCACCACCACATCACTACTTTTTTTGCCTATCAACCAACTTTTGCAATCCACAAACCTTCAATCTATCCTCACAGGGTTTGGATCTATCCACTGATCACACATAATCTTAGTCACTTATCTATGGATCAACTTCACCTCTTCATCCCCAAGAAACCCAGGTGACCAGATCTGAGTATAGTGATTCAGATGTAGTTGTATTAAGTCTTTATAAAGAGGAATGATAACGTCCTTATTTCTGCTTGTAAGCGTGTTGTTCAATAAACAAGTAATCCTATGAGCTACACAGGCTATTTTAGCAATATGCCCTATAAACTTCAGTTCTCTACTACTACCCCTCCTCCCAAAAATTCCATGGCTTCATCAATTTCCTGGGGTACAGTTCCCTCAATGTGATAACTCAATGCATAGGTTATGCAGGAGGAGTGGTGTGGAGTGAGTTTAACAAGCAAAAGGACTTATACAAGAATGATGGTTTGCATCTGGTGTTTGGAAATTGGAAAAAGTGTTGTTGAATAAAGTGAAAGTGGATATACAGACATCAGTGAGGCAGTTGGGTGTAAGAATATGTATAATATGCCTAAGTTAGTACTACTGGTTACAAACCAGAATGAGGTTAGTCAGTCTAAAGTGTCAGAATAGTGGTGGGACTAAGAGGCTTTTGCACTTTATCACAAAAAAACCCATATACGAACCACAGTGATAAGTTTTAACTGCGTAAAACGGATATTAATTAAAGATACCTTTAATGAATACCTTCAATATTTCAGCAATGTCACGTTGTCATCTTCAGGAACATATAAATATGGTATGTGTACGCAGGCACTAACAAAAGCAAATGAGGAAGAAGGCAAGAAACTAATATTGTTCCTAAAGTTCTAATGGCGCCTCCTAGTGGGCTAATTGGGGCTAATGTCTTGGCCGTGAACATAATGAGAACTTCAGCCCAACGGCCAAGACAACCCAATAATATAAGCCTTGCTACAATAAGTTTTAATATGTAAATATTTCATCCCAAGTATCTTGGGACATCCTCAGTACAGTAATTCAAACAATACTAGGAATAACATATAGTTAGGGCACATGATTACAATGGAATCTCAATATGCGTGCAGTAATGTGTTATAGAAGTAAATTAAAATATAACTGAACAAAAAAAAAAAAAAAAACATATATAAAGAGACTATTTCACACAATTTTGTATGACAACTTCCCATACTTTAGGAATAGTAAGAATGTCATTGTGGTTTAAATTTGGTCTGTGTATTAGGGCTTCAGCACTTTGTTTATATAAACGTTCATGTTTATATAAAGATCTATGTAAAAGTTTTGACTTTTTCCAATAGATCCTACGGTTTGGGTTTTCAACTCTGTGTTGAGAGAGACCAGATTTCTGCATTCTGAAAAGACGAATGTGGTCTTGATGTTCCAAGATGCATTTCTGAACCGATCTGTCTGTCTGTCCAAAGTATGA
This sequence comes from Typopeltis vanoorti, assembly GCF_054136105.1. Classification (NCBI taxonomy): domain Eukaryota; kingdom Metazoa; phylum Arthropoda; class Arachnida; order Uropygi; family Thelyphonidae; genus Typopeltis; species Typopeltis vanoorti. The sequence goes on along the minus strand of NC_143556.1, from coordinate 105,299,967 downwards.
CAAATTTCAGGAGCATGGGATCTCATAAACGCCAGGTAACATCAGAGGTGAGAGTTTGTCCTTAGGAGAAGATAACAAGTTATAGATCTGGTTGATGGGTTTGTAAGTAGTGGCAAAATTAATTAGGCATTAATTTTACATGTTATAATATGTTATATTCTAATTTTACATGTTATATCCTAAATAATACACTAATTCATGTTTACATAAAGATCTATGTAAAAGTTTTGACTTTTTCCAATAGATCCTACGGTTTGGGTTTTCAACTCCGTGTTGAGAGAGACCAGATTTCTGCATTTTGAAAAGACGAATGTGGTCTTGATGTTCCAAGATGCATTTCTGAACCGATCTGTCTGTCTGTCCAAAGTAAGACAAATTGCAGGAGCATGGGATCTCATAAACGCCAGGTAACATCAGAGGTGAGAGTTTGTCCTTAGGAGAAGATAACAAGTTATAGATCTGGTTGATGGGTTTGTAAGTAGTGGCAAAATTATGTTTTTTAGTGATGTACACTTTATATACACTAATGCCAGGAGCATTCAGAACAAACGGGAAGAATTTTTGGCATTGGTTGGCTCATCCTGAACATAGGTTATTGGCATTAGTGAGACATGGCTAACAGAAGATGATATGTTAGTGGGATAGAATGTGAAGGGCATAGTATGTTCAGGGAGGATAGAGAAAAAAGAATGGGAGAGGAGCGTTATTGATAATAGTCAATGAACTGCAATCAAAGAGAGTAGAAGTTCAACTGCAGGTCGGTGAAATAGGACATTTGAGGCAATCTGGTTTGAGACTGAGGCCAGTAGAACAAAATATACAGTTAGATGATGTTATAGACCAGAGGAGAGAAAAGATGTTGGAGATAGTATGTATCAGCAAACAGACTCAATGAGTGGAGGACAAGTAATTATTTTGAGGGATTTAAACTACGAGAACATAGATTTGAAGGAGAAGAGGACCCATCGGAGGAAGGAAATGGATTTTACAACAAAATACCAGCATATGTGAGATTGATAAGACAGAACCACTGATACTAAAAAAAAATAAAATAAAAAAACTAATGAATTTAGGATTCCCAAAAGTGTGGATAATTCTGATAATAATCGGATGTCATGTATACTGAGTCTCAGTAAACAAAATAAAATTCTTGGAAAACGGAGCGAAATATGCATAACATGTGCAACAAATTTTACGAGATGATTTGCTGCTCCATCAAACCATATTTATTCCTGCAATACTCTGTCTCTCTCTCTCCCTCCTCTTCATAAGTTTTTTTTTTTTTTTTTTTTTTTTTTTTTAATTATGCCATCATAAATTCACTTATTCATGTTCAGACTTAATCGGATCGTGCTATTCACTCTACCCAGCAACTTATAGGACACATATCACAAATGATAATTATTAATAATTTGTTTACCATTAATGAAAGCGTTTCTACTCGCACTTATTCTTTCCTATTCTTACATGTCTTATAATGGTTCACATATTTTCATCTTTGAGTATTTAAAATATACCAACCAAAATAGCATTCTCTTTCATTGTTGTTTTCTCATAAATCCTAAAAAACAGATTGCTCCCCCACTCGATGCAGAAGTTATCTTGCAATTAATTGCATTGGACCAATTAAGATTAGCCCTGATATGCTATGCCCTCTCAAGAACTTTCATACAATGATAAAAATGCAATCACACCATCATAGGCATCCTGGGGGTGGGGGGGCACTTCCCCCTGGATCGATTAAAAAATTCCACAAATTATAATCGTAAAATTGATTGAGATATGTAATCTTACACCCTTGATCCTGGAACGCTTTGTCTGTTTTAAAATTTTAATATCGGTTGGCATGTTTCGGCCCATAGTGGGGTAACGATAGAGCACGTGTTTTATTGCAGCAATAAAACAAGTGTTTCTGTTTTTGGTTTATCTTTTTCTGATTTGTGAACAGTGACTGTTTAGTTTTCCCTCTGTGTCTAGTGAGTCACTGAGTGAAGTATGAATTGTAAATTTATAGTGAAACAAATTTAAAAAGAAAAATACATTTTTAAAAGGTAAGTGTGTGTAATTTAATATTATTTTACTCGTTAGTTTTATGATTTTTGCATTTAAACTGAAATAATTTAATTTAGGATTAATTAATTACTCGATTTTTAATAAAATATGCCAGTCAATTTTCTTTAATTTAAACTGAATAATTTAATTTAGGATTAATTAATTAGTTGATTTTTAATAAAATATTATTATTATAACCACCTCCAAGGAGTCTTTCGACTTATCGAGGGAGGCCCTAACATCATGTCAAGAACAATTATTTGACATTCACACAGTATCTATCATGGCACCCACAACAGACTCTGGCAGCTTATTTTAATCATTCACCACTCTCCAAGTAAAAAACATAGCTCTAACACCCTTGCTAACCACACACTTGCTCAGCTTCCATGAATGGCCCCTAGTCCTCCCACCACCAGTCCTATTCTCAAAAATATCTTCTGAATTAATCTTATAGAAACCCTTCAGTAATTTTAATGTCTCAATCATATCAACCCTTTTCCACCCTATCAACCAATTTCTGCAACCCACAAATCTTCAACCTGTCTCATAAGGTTCATTCCATAGACCTGCTATCATCTTGGTCACTCGTCTCTGGATCCTCTCCACCTCCTCCCCATCAAGAAGAAACCCTGGTGCTCAAATCTGGGCACAGTAGTCTAGACGAGGTCATATCAAGGCTTGATACAGAGGAACAATAACTTTTTTGTCTCTGCTTGTTAAAGTATTTTTCAGCAACCAAGTGGCTAAATCAGCACCTTTGATGAGTTGATTTAGCCACTTTTGAGATATGCCCCCTAAACTTCAACTACCTATCCTCCTTAGCCCAGTCCTTCAAGCTATCCAAATCATCTTGCAAAATTTTGACATCCTGTGCACTCACTATTGCTCTATCCAACTATGCATCATCAGCAAACAAATGAACACTTCCTTCTCGTTAATGAAAAAATTGAACAGTAATTGTCCAAGAACAGAACCCTGTGGCACACCAGTAGTCACAGGCCATCTTTTGGACTCTACTCTTGAATAAACTACTCTCTGATTTCAGCAGTCACTGTCTTATAAAACATGAGCAAGTTACTGAGGCATGATCTACCCTTTGCAAAACCATGCTGTATCCCATTTTCATCTATCCAATCCTGTATTTTACTCTTGACTATTTTCTCCAAGACCTTGACAATGATTCCTGATATGCTGATCGGTCGGTAATTTACAACAGCAGTCTTGGACTTTCCTTTATGCAGTGGAACTATTTTCCCCCCTCTTTCCACCCCCTTGGGACTAATCCAGACCAGAGACTCAAATTAAACAAAATGGTCAAGGGCACTGACAATCTTCAGCCACTTCACGTACGACACGAGCTGGTATACCATCCAATCCCACACATGTATTGACATTGAGGTTTTGCAATAGTCTATTCACCTCCACTTCATTCACCACAATTCCTATATAAGCTATTGGTTCATTCATTCATTCCTGCAATGTCACTACCTGGATGATATATCTTGCAAAATGCTCGCTGAGTAATTCAACTATATCAGCTGATTCGGTTACCTCCCTGCCATCGGCATTCTTTAAAATCATTCTGCCATATACATTTTTTCTTTTACTTGCAACACATCGAAAAAACTGTTTGGGATTCTCTTTAGCCTGCATGGCTAATGTTCTTTCATAATCCACTTTTGTTTTTCTTACCACACTTGCTACCCTTCTGGCCTGTGCTTTATACTGTTCACGTGCCTGCCAGTTATCTCTCTCCTTACATTCCCTCCACAGTTGTTTTTTTTTTTTGCAGCTCAAGCTTAATGGTGTTATTCATCCATTTAACCCCTACTTCATTTATGATTCAGACTCTAGGAATAAAGTCAGACTTTGCCTCATGCAAACACTTCTTAACCCCCTCCCATGCACTATCAACATCCAGCCCTTGCAGTTTTGCATGCCATGGCACTGAACCAATCAAACTCCTAAGCTTGTCATACTTACCAGCCCGATAATTCCACATGTACTCTGTCTTAATTTTAAATTCCACACCTTTAGCCACCTCCCAAGTCAAGACCCTATGATCACTCTCACCAATTGGTGGCAATGCGGTCATATTCGTTACAGCCAAATCCTCAGATGTAATTACTAGGTCAAGCACTCTCTGACCCCTAGTATTTTCCATTACATGCTGTTGCAGATAGTTATTCCCTAATAACCGCATAAAATCCAATTCCTTCTTCCCATGTGTCCTCTATCAATGCTACCGTAGTTGAAATCTCCCATAATAATTACCCTCCTTCCACTCATTTCTTCTATTTGCTTATGCATACTATCTCCACCATATATTCCATTACATGATCTATAGCAGCACCCAACTGTATATTTTGTTCTGCTAGCCTCAATCACACAAATAGCTTCAAATGTACTATTTTCTTTATCCTGCAGTTCCATTTATATTCTCCTTGGCTGTAGTTCATCAGCTATCATCAATAACACTCCTCACCCCATTTTATTCTCCCTGTCACTCCTGAACACACCATACCCCTCACATTCAATCCTACTAGCTATATCATTTTCTGTCAGCTATGTTTCACTAATGACAATAACCTGTAGCCTGGAAGTGCCAACCAAGGCCAAAAATTCTTCCTTCTTGTTCCAAATACTTATGGCATTAGTATACATGAATGCAGAAGCCCATTTGTCTTATCCCTATTTTGATGTCTTATACTAACTATCCCATTCTGATTTGTTGTCCTCCATACTCGCTTGGGCATATTGCACACATTCATACACTCAACTATCTCCCTAAAGTCTGCATATCTACTTCCCTCCCCCTTTAATAACTCTAGTTTCCCTGATTCTGCACTTCCACTTCATTCAACAACACCTTTTCAAATCTCCGTACACCAAATCCATTCAAATGTAAACCATCCATCTTCTATAAATACTTTCGCCCATCAAACTCACTCCACACATCCACAAATTCCACACTACTCCTCCTGCATAATCCACGCATAAAGTCATTAGCAATTTTGGCCCTCCTTCTACACTCTTCACTGTCATACCGCGGCAACAGACTCACCATCCTAACTCTCTCACTCTTCTCTTTTGCTACCTCAAGTAATTCCTTGAAATCCTCTCTCATAGCTATTTTGTCTCCTTTCAAATCATTCGTTCCTGCTACTACTATCAATTCTTTCACCCTTTATTTTTGCATTCTAATTGACTCGCTTACATCCTTAATGTTCGCACCAGGTTGGTACGATTTTGTTAAACTCTCACCTATCACACCTCTTACTAAAGAATCTCTGTACAACATTCGCTCTTTCATTTTGTTTACACTCACAATCATACTCTTATTTTTCTTATCATACTTTTGCTATTTATTAGTTGGTACGCTCGGTAAACGTTTTTGCCAACGCTCCAGCTGCCGTCTTGCCCTGTGTATCACTCTGCATAACCATGTGATCTCACTCATTGCATTTGTCGCATCATTTTTATTATCCGTTAATTCATTCATTCGTTCTGTATGTTTACCGTCATTCTCACTTTCAACGCCACTCTCACAGCTATCTGGTACTACCATGCAAATATCACTATTCATACCTCGTATATCACTATTTTCTACATTCTCACTTTCGATAACGATATCACTCTAACGACCTGAAACACTCTTTAAATCCTCACATTCCTTACACTTTCTGCACACATTCACTCCACTATCGATGTCTAACCAGACTCCAACCGCTCTCCTAAAAGCATACATTTCACAAACAGTACACTGAATAAAATCCTTTAAATTAAAAGTTTTAGACAAAGATGGTGACCTGGATGCCATTGTATTCATATTCCTCCTTATTGGCGCCATGTGCACAAATATGCCGGTCAATTTTTTATATATGAAACTGTGCTAAAAACTATTAATTCTAAATACCTTTTTTTTTCCCCAAGAATTAAAGATCATTAAATCGATGCAAAATGAAAATAATGTATTCATAGTTTACATCGACAAATAATTACGTTAAAAAATTGTAAAAAAACTTAAATATAAAGAGCCAATAGGCTTCATTTTGGCAATATAAACATTATTTAAATTAAGGGGATATTAAATCCCGCATTGTTTTAAATGAAATGGGCACATGACGCAACTGGTTGCCAGAGTCTCTTTTAGGTGCCATGCCTGTGAATGAGTTCAAAGCAAAGTATGATAGATACTGCACAAATGTGGGAATATTTCTTGACATGATGTTTAAGGCCTCCCTTGATGAGTCTAACAACTCCTTGGAATTGCCAGTAATAATAATAATCTTTTTCTTTCTTGCACTTTTTTTACTCTTTTGTTTCTTTGTCAATAATTGACAATACTTTTCTATCACTGCTATCCTGTCCATCCACTGTGATTAATGCTGTGCCCAGTATATTCTACACTGGTAAGAATATTCATTAGCTAGGCTTCACTCAAGGCAACAATTTTTAGTGCCCCCTGCATTTACCCGTTTAACAATCATAACTCCTCACTTTTATTCCTGATGCTTCTGGTACTATGAACATGCATGGTACCTCACCAAAAATTGAAACACATTCAGGTAACTCTTGAAACATGACTTATTTTAATTTAATATTTTCACTCAAATCAATTCCTGCATCAGATCTGTACACAAGCAGTGGCTTGTGTACAGAGCACTGGGGAACACTATTATTCATAGGTCTTCTCCTGGACTATTTCTGAATACACTACTGTTATATCCTGAATGATGAAATTTGGAAAGGAATTAATTCATTAAGAATCTAACAAGTCAAAAATGTAAACAATGAGAAACTTGTACTTGGGCAAGAAAGTAAAAACGCATATATTAACCTTAAGTAGCTGAAAGAACGTTGATTTAGAAATGTGAAATTAATCCTGTTTACACAACGTCATGAAAGGAATTTTGTATAAAATTGTAGTTAAAATAGAATAGCCTATGCAGTGTATGTCAATTAATTGAGTGTAAGCTAAAGTCTAAAGATCACGTCTTAGCCGTCCAGTGTAACTTATGGCCTAAGGCAGAGAGAAATTATATGGAAGATGAAGCTCGAACGCATTCTCGGAAGATGCCACACGCAGAAGATGCGTGCCGTATGGAAAAACATAAGGGAGAGAGGGCGCCAAAGGAGGCAGTATAAAAGAGGTTTTCCCCCCTCTCTCAAGGCTTTTTGGTTCCTGGTTTGTTTTTCATGGACATTGGCTCTCTCTCCCACCAGCTGGGTGATTCCGGATCGGCCGTAGAAGTTATGCATCATCTCCCGTAAATCGAGTATCCTAGCTAGCTAACCCTTCATAACAGGGAGGCTGAGCAAGACTGAAGAACTGGTAATGCTGAAAATTGTAAGCGGTAATGGAATGAGACCAGAGCGGCACATCGGCGTAACGTTTCAGAATGACCATATCGTGAGATCATTATAAGTGACCACGTGGGCGAAAGCCAGTGGAAAGATCGAGATGTCTAGACAAAGCAGTGAATGGACCAGATAATCATTCCAGAGGATGGTAAGGTAGAGAATTTATTTTTTTGTTTCCAGTTAAAGAAATGAGTGGACACTATGTAATTTAGAGTGTGGACATTTGATAGTGAACTTTTAAGAGATTAGCATATTTGGCAGTGACCTGTCCAAACTGGAAAGAAATGTCCAAGAAGGAGATTGTATGTGATATAACAATGATAAATGTGAGAAATATTAAGTAACTTAGAAATGATTGAGGGGATAAAATTATAGACTAGCAATTTTGTATTTTAATGAGCAATTCAGTAGAGCGAGTTATTATTCATGTTCAAGGGTATTTAGCTGTGTTACCTAACTCTTTTACTTAGAATAAAGTTGAAATAACCATGTGTTTAGTGCATTCCTTGTATATAAATTTTAGACCTCAATAAACATGTTTGTATTTTATACCTGATATTGGCCTGAGATATGAATTCAAATTACCACTCATAAAACTGAACCTAAGCGGAGGGATATAGAAGTATAGTAGAGATTTATGAGCCACGACTGCATACTAAGTTTGATATAGGTGAATTGAATTAGATTATATATGAGTATAAGTGCTAGAACTTTCACTATTATTATTCTAAGAAGTTCTCCTTGAATAAGAGTTTCATCTATCCTAGGATATTGGCTGGTGCAGCTTTAAAAAATAAATGTGCCAATATTTGATCAGGAGGCAGTCTCAGATAATAGAATTAAGGGTTTTGTTCCTAAGACAAAGCCTCTAATATTTAAAGAATACACGTGACTGGTCTAAGAAACGGCCCAAATTATAGATTGAGTAGAATATAGAGAGTGATAGATTCAAATTGAATTGAGTGTTAAAGATAATCGAGAATTAGAAGAGAGTTAATTATAGTATAGTAAGGCAAACATAATAGGAGTAAAATATAGACAAAAGTCATAAGGGCAATGACATAACACTACCATCTGATATCTCTCCATCAGCTACTCTCTTATTCATATTGCCAGTGTCATATCTATCCCCATTTTCAGAAATTCATACAAGAGAATTCCAAGAAGAATTCTCTCAAATGCTTTTGAAGCCCAGTAACACCACCTAGCTATAACTTTTATAAACTCAGCTCTCACTTTATTATAAAAAATAACTAGGCATGACCTGCCTGCCCTTCACAACTAGGTGCCATTTCCCTCCATATTGTAACCTGTTCCTATCCACCCATTCCTGGATTTTTTTTTTCTTAACTAACTTCTCAAATACTCTAACTATTGGTTGGTATTTTGCTACCACAGTTTTGGAGCTTCCTTTATGCAATGGAACTGTTTTCCACCTCTTTCCACTCCCTTGGGACCCATCCAAAATGGATACTTAAAACAAACTAGTTAAAAAGATACTGAAGATTTCCTGGTAGATTCTCATAATACTCAAGCTGATATACCATCTAATTCCATAGCTGTATTCACATCATGGGTCTGTAATATCCTTTGTATCTCCAGTTCATCTATCTCCACCAACACACTTACTGCTATAATATCTGAATGATATGACCTTGCAAAATGATCACTCAATAATTCAACTACTTGGTTTACTTCAGATACCTTCCTATAGTCTACATTCATCATAATTATTGTATTAGAAACTCTTCCTTTTACTTGCCATACACTGAACGAACTGTTTGGGATTATGCTAAGATGATTTCTTTCATATTCTGATTTATGAGTAGCTTTCCATACAGTATGATATGGTTGCCTTTCTGGTTTGTGTTTTGTATTGCTCATGTGCTTAACTACATCTCTTTAATTTCCCTATATTTTTTTTTTTCACAGTTCCTGCTTAATAATACTGCTCATCCATTTAACTCCGAAGTTGATTTATTCTCCTAACTCTAGGTAAGCAGTCTGCTACTGTTTCTCTGAAACAAACCCTCCTAATATTTCCCATGCACTAAAAACATCCAATCCCTGGAGTTTCTTATGTAATGGCAGTGCTAGAGCAGTCTCTGTAATTACTAGATCTGCAATTTCACATATACTTTCATTTGAAATTATGGACATTACAACCGTGTCATAAAAAACTATTTTAATTTCCCGACGTTTCGACCTTCATATTAAAGTCATTATCTGGAGTATATACAAATATACGAGGACAAGCTGAGTTACATTTCACAGAGTAAGCTAAAGAAACAATGATATGATCACCAGTTATTTTACTGGCATGACCTCTAGTGAAAAATAAATAAAAAAATAAAAAATAAATAAACACAGATAAAATTAATTAATATTTAGAAACTACATCAAAGCTAAATTCTATTTAAGATAACACGAGAGAAACATTCTTTCATATAGATAGTTTTCTTACAATAACAATAATGTCCTATTCTTAACATGACAATTGTTACATTAGATTTAGGATTCTGGATTATCTACAGTCTTGTTTATAGTTAACTATGAGGATTTGAATAAGCTAGATAGATGGACAAATGAATGGGGGTCAATTTAATGCAGCAAAATGTAAAGTATTGAAGTTTGGGAAACATTGATGGGACACTGCATACTCAATGGAAGGAGTTATACTGGAGGAAGTAGGAGAGACAAGAGATCTGGGGTTGATGATGGATAGAAACCTGAAATTTAGGGGACATATTGCAAAGGTGGTGAAGGAAACACAGAGGATTGCTGCAATTATGAGAGGGACACTGACCTGCAGAGATAAAAGGGTTATCATTCTGTTGTATATGTCTCTGATCAGACCACACTTAGACAACTGTTCTCAGATTTGGTCCCCAGGATTTGAAGGGGATAAATTAACTGTGGAAAGGATATAAAGATGGATGACAAAGATGGTTTCAGGACTGTACAAGGATAGTTATGAGGATCGGCTGAGGGAATGTGGACTGCAGAGTTTGGTGGATAGAAGAAGGAGAGGTGATATGATTGAGACTTTTAAACTGTTGAGAGGTGGTTACAGGGTTGACACTGGGGAGTTCTTTCGCTTGGTTGAACAGCAGAAAGGAGTGATGACAAGAGGCCATCCCTGGAAGTTACGAAAGGAAACTGTGAGCAAGTGAGGAGTGGTTTCTTTGCATGGAGGGTGGTTGAACTGTGGAATGCATTGCCTGATGGAGTGGTGAGAGCGAGAACAGTCAATGAGTTTAAGGAGTGGTATGATAGATTTTGTGTTTCTTAAGGGGGACCTCCCACTCGATGAATCTTGACAGACTTTATATTCTTAGGAAGGACCTCCCACGATGAGTCTTTTGACTGCATGGAGGCCTGAATAATAATAATAATAATAATAATAACTCTTAGGGCAAAAGGTTCTGTGGGTAGAATATGTGCCTTCCATATGCTTAATGATACTGCTCATCCGTTTAACTCCAATTCTCCTAACTCTAGGTAAGCAGGATTTTTAGACCATCATTATTGTTCAGATTAGGGTGGTTCATAAGAATCTCACAGGCTTCGTTAAATTTGCATTCATACCATGTTTTGGTGTGATGAAAACAACTGGTACTTTTCCGATCAATTCTATGTAATGTATTCAGGGCATGATCCAAAAGGCCAGCTTCACATTGTTATTATATTTAATGTGTCGTTTATGTTCCTTTTGTCTGACAGAAATTGTGCGTCCTGTTTCCCCTAATAGTATGCATAAGCAAATAGAAGAAATGAATGGAAGGAGGGTAATTATTATGGGAGATTTCAACTATGGTAGCATTGACTGGAGGGAGGAGAGGACACATGGGAGGAAGAAATTGGATTTCATGCAGTTATTAGGGAATAATTATCTGCAACAGCATGTAATGGAAAATACCAGGGGTCAGAGAGTGCTTGACCTAGTAATTACATCTGAGGATTTGGCTGTAACAAATATGACCACATTGCCACCAATTGGTGAGAGTAATCATAGGGTCTTGACTTAGGAGGTGGCTAAAGGTGTGGAATTTAAAATTAAGACAGAGTACATGTGGAATTATCGGGCTGGTAAGTATGACAAGCTTAGGAGTTTGATTGGTTCAGTGCCATGGCATGCAAAACTGCAAGGACTGGATGTTGATAGTGCATAGGAGGGGGTTAAGAAGTGTTTGCATGAGGCAATGGCTGACTGTATACCTAGAGTCTGAATAATAAATCAAGTAGGGATTAAATGGGTGAATAACACCATTAAGCTTGAGTTAAACCCTACTAATTGTTTCAGTAATAATAAGAAATAAGAAAATTAGAAACAAACATCCTATTTCCAAGCCATCTATATCTCCACAATATACTGATGTACAAGTTTTGTCCAGTTAAGTTGTTGCATTATTCATCAGGCATCCAGACGTACCGTGATTCTTTAACCATCATTTGATATATCTTTTCGTGTTTCGTTAAGAACGTATTTTCTAAAGTGTATTTGGATTTGGATTTTATTGTTATTATTATTGTTCCGGGCAACTCCAAGGAGTCGGCAGACTCATCAAGGGAGGTCCCAACATCATGTCAAGAACAACTATTTGCCACTGACACAGTATCTATCATACTTTGCCTTGAACTCATTCATGGTCGTAGCACCCACAACAGACTCTGGAAGCTTATTCCTCTCATTCACCACTCTCCAAGTAAAAAACCTAGCTCTAACACCCTTGTCAACCACGCTCTTGCCCAGCTTCCATGCATGGCCCCTAGTCCTCCCACCACCAGTCATATTTTCAAAAATATCTTCTGGATCAATCTTGTAGAAACCCTTCAGTAATTTGAATGTCTCAATCATAATTCAGTAATTTGAATGTCTCAACCGACAAATCTTCAATCTATTCTCATAAGGTTCATTCCACAGACCTGCTATCATCTTGGTCACTCGTCTCTGGATCCTCTCCACTTCCTCCCCATCACGAAGAAACCCTGTTGCCCATAACTGGGCACAGTAGTCCAGATGGGATCTTATCAAGAATCGATACAGAGGAACAACAACTTGCTTCTCTCTGCATGTTAAAGTATTTTTCAGAAGCCAAGTGATTTGATGAGCTGATTTAGTCACTTTTGCAATGTGCCCCCTAAACTTCAATTCCCTATCCACCAACACTCCCAAATCCCTGGCCTCATCAATATCCTGGAGTACGGTTCCACCAATGCGATATACTGCTGCTATTCTTTTCACTCCAAACTGCATAACCTTACACTTTGCCACATTAAATCGACATCCATTTTTCCTAGCCCAGTCCTCCAAACTATCCAAATCATCCTGTAACATTTTGACATCCTGTGCACTCACAATTGCTCTACCCAACTTTGCATCATCAGCAAACAAGTGAACACTTCCTCTCAAATCCTTTCGTATATCGTTAATGAATAAATTGAAAAGCAGTGGTCCAAGAACAGAGCCCTGCAGCACACCACTAGTCACAAGCTGTCTTTTAGACTCCACTCCTGCATAAACCACTGTCTGGTATCTCTCCTTCAACCACCCTCCTATCCATCTCACCAACCCTATATCCATCCCCATCTGCTCCAGTTTACTGATTAGGGTTCCATGTGGTATCCTGTCAAAGGCCTTGGCAAGGTCCAATAGTATCACTGTAAACCCATTACCCCTATCCAGTTCAGCCGTCACTGTGTTATAGAACTTGAGCAAGTTACTGAGGCACGATCTGCCCTTCACAAAACCATGTTGTCCCCCATACAATATCCCATTTTCATCTATTCAATCCTGTATTCTTTTCTTGACTAGTTTCTCTAAGACCTTGACAATGATTCCTGATATGCTAATCGGTCGGTAATTTACAACAGCAGTCTTGGAACCACATTTATGCAGTGGAACTATTTTCCCCTCTTTCCACCCCTTCAGGACTAACCGATATTTGAATCATAAGTTATTTAAACCATACTTAAATCATAAGTCATTACAGTGGCTTAGCCATGGGGGGGGGGTCTGCCCTGGGCAGCACTTTGAACCTTTTGAACTTTTGCAGTTAATTCTAAAATACAGTCTTGAGAACTCATTATCAAATATTGTAATACTACTGTGAATTTTCCTCACAATTGCTGTAAGTGTTGCTAGTTGTGAGTGGAGTTTTTTTTAATAAAATTGATTAAGAATTACCTACATTACTATGAAATAGACTTTGCAAATGTCATCTACGATTTTGCTAACAGAAAAGCAAGAAAAATAGCATTTTAGAATGTTGAAATTAAAGTTTTACTTCAAAACTAAACATAGTGTTTTAATTTATTTCCCTATAGATCATTTTGAGATTTTTGGTGTGTATTGAGAGGGGCAGCAAACTCAGGGACTGCCCCACGCAGCAACAGCGCTAGTTATTATTATTATTATTATTATTAAACAAGACCCCATGGAGTCAAAGACTCATCTAGGAGGTCCTTTTATCTCACACATATCTCATCATACCGTGTCTTAAACACATTCAAACTCTTTGCAGACACCACACTCTCAGGCAAATCATTCCAATCACTCACAACTCTGCACGAAAAAAACCTGCCTCTCACTCCCCTACTCACACCCTCCTTATACAGTTTCCAGGGATGACCTCTGGTTCTCCCCTGATCTCCCACTATTCTCTGTAGATCTTCTCCACCAATGATCCTATAACAACCCCCTTACCAACTTGTAGGTCTCTATCATATCGCCTCTCTTCCTTCTCTCCACTAGACTCTGCAAATTACATCTTTTCAATCTTTCCTCATACTCGACATTCCAGAGGCCAGAAACTACCTTAGTCAGTCGCCTTTGGACCCTTTCCAACATCTCTTCATCCTTCTGAAAACCAGGTGACCAAATCTGGGCACAATAGTCCATGTGTGGCCTAATCAAAGCCTTATACAATGGAACAAGAATCTCCCTTCTTCTACACGTCAGTGTCCTCCGCATCATTCCCAGAAGTCTTTGTGTTGTCTTCACAATTTTGGCGATGTGTCCCCTAAATTTTAGATCCTTATCACTATCACCCCCAGATCTCTTATTTCCTCTACTTCCAACAATACATTCTCACCAAGCATAAACTCTACATCTCATCTTTGTTTTCCAAATTTTAAAACCTTACATTTTGCAACATTGAACTCACATCCCCATTTGCTTGCCCAATCACTTAATTTATTCAAGTCTTCTTGCAAGGCCACAACATCTTCACTAAACTCTTTATGGTTCGTCCCAACTTTGCATCATCTGCAAACAACTGAATATCTCCATCCAAATCTTCGCCAATATCATTAATATACAAGTTAAATAGTAATGGCCCTAAAACAGACCCCTGAGGCACTCCACTAGTGACTTTCCTTTTCCTGGATATTGCACCCCCATACACAACTTGTTGATATCTATCAGATAGCCAGTCTCCAATCCAATGCACTAATCTAATATCCAACCCCATCTGCTCTAGTTTGACTGTCAACTTATCATGAGGTACTCTATCAAAAGCTTTTGCGAAATCCAAGGATATTATTGTGTATCCTTCTCCTCTGTCCAAGGAAGCAGTCACTTTATTGTAATAAGTAAGTAGATTACTAAAACATGACCTCCCTTTAGCAAATCCATGCTGTCCATCAAAGATTATACCATTGTTGTCAACCCAACTCTGGATCCTAGTTCTCACAAGCTTCTCCAACAACTTAATTACAATACACACACAAATGGCCTACAGTTTGATGCTTGAGTTCGATCACCTCCTTTATGAAGTGGTAGAATCTTGTCCTCCTTCCACTCCTTAGGAACTTGACCAAGTGCAAGACTTGTATTAAAAAAATATGTCAAGGCAGGTGTCAACTCTCTGGCACATTCCTTCAGAATACGCGGCGATATATTATCAAGTCCCACAGCCTTATTTACATCTAGTTTACTCAACTCCCCAAACACCTCTTGCTCACTTACAGTCAGTCTCTCCTCCCCATCATCAACTGCTCTTAATCTCTCCATGAAGTCACATTCACAAGATTGAAAGATCTTTATGAACTGCTCATTAAGTACTCCACCACACATTCTGCAACAGCTGTCTTTATACCATTTCCTCCAATCAATGTCATCCTTCCATAATCATTCTTTCTTTTGCTGGCTACATATCGAAAGAACTCCCTAGGATTCTTTTTGGCTTCATTAGCTAACTGCTGTTCATACCTCTCTTTAGCTACTCTCACCAACCAAGTCACCCTCCTTGCCTGGTCTTTGTAGACCTCATGAAATTGGTTACTTCCACTTCTCTTATGCTGCCTCCACAATGCCCTTTTTCTCTGTATTGCATGCTTAATCTCTTCATTCATCCATCTCACACCTACTTTATTTAACCTTCTCACCCATGGTATACATTTAGACATTGCATCTACTAAATAGTTTTTGAAAATACCCCAAGCTGCATTGATCTCTTTTCCAGCTAACTCCTCATTCCATGCTACACCTGCAAGCTGTCTCCTGAGCTCTTCATAATCACCCTTCTTGTAGTTCCACATATACCCTAGGTACACCACTGAGTCATTAAAATATGGATTGGAAGTATTTATTGTCAATTAATATGTTTAACTTATTAAATATAAAAGCAAATTTCCTTTACATTGCCATAAACATACCGTATTTACTCAAATATAATTCACGCTTTTTTCCCCAAACTTAAAGCTAAAAATCGTGGTGCGAGATATATGTGGGGATTTTCGGAAACTAAAGTTTTCAATTTTTTTCATAAAATTCCGCATATATTGCAATTGCTATTTCCTGCCTAGAGAACAGTTTTCTTGTGTGCATCCTATTCAAATAGCACCATCTGCTTTCCCATTATTTCAAGCAAAAATTACCAGTAATTTACAAGACTTGAGATACTTAATGAACTTCATGAATGACTAATGAACAGACAGATATGGTACTAGGCCAGTAAAGATATGTGCATATGATTGGTGCGGTATTAACAAAAGATCATGAGAGTCAAATGTTTGTACCTTATTCAGTGATGCAATAAAACGACTTGCTTTTACTTGCATCTGCAGACATATTGGATAGTAGGGAGGGCACGTGGTTTGCCACTGGAAGTAGTCACTATCGCCCTGACGTGAACGTGATCACACTTTTTTTTTCTTTACGAGGTATACACAAAACTTTTCAATTTCTTTTTTAGCAAAGTAAAATCAGGGGTGCGAGTTATATGCGAGGGCCAGTTATATTCCAGTAAATACGGTAAGTTATTTTTAAAGCTACCATGTGAAATGTATTATCAATATTCAGGATTATGAAGTGTTGCCTGCACATGATTAGATTGCATGCGTACCTTCTCTTTCATTTGAATGTGTGCGTAGGTCGTTTTATAATTGTACTAATATTTGGTTTGCTTAAACTTAGTTTTCTATGTGCAGAGAGTGATTATGATCAGATCAAGTCCAAATTATAATTTTTGTCAGTGTCTATATGTCTCTGTCCATATTTTTACACCCCATAATCCGATTTTCATTAAAGTTAAAATCTGTATAAATAAAGCAATTATTTAATTCCTTCCTTATATTTATTTATTTATTTGCTGTCTGCTCTTTACAGATTAAGCAGAATGTCACAACCACCAGCAAAGAAACGTAGACATTCAAATGAAAAGGATATTCAATTTAAAGAATACTGGACTTAAAAAATGTGGCATGATTAAGAAAGATAATAAAGCATTATGCATTTTATGTCCCAAATCAGTTGTTTGTAATACTTCTGCAAAGAGGCATTTTGAAACTGTTCAAAGAAATTAAGTAACAAAAGTGAGCCAAGAACAAAGAGAATTAATTTCTTGTGAACCGAGCAAGAACAAAAAAAATAGTCCGATACTTTGATGAAATTTATTTCAGGTAGGCCTAGTTCCAATTTGGTTGCTTCTAGTTTTGAGGTTTCAAAAGTTATTGCCCAACATGGAAAACCACTCAGTGATGGGGAGTATATTAGGGAAGCATGGCTAGATGTGCTCCATTCCTTTTTGACAATCTTTCAGAAAAGGTAAAAATTATTCAGTGCATTAAAGAATTGTTTGAGTAGAAAAACAATTAAGGATAGAACACGTAAGTTGGAAAGGAATACAGCAGAGTAATTAACAAAAGATTTGGCTTCATGTAAGTTCTTTTCTATTTGTTCATGAGAGAAAAGACATTATTTCATCAGCTAGGCTGACAATCTTTGCTCGATTTTGTAGGGATGATGAATTATGCAAAGAGATGATTAACCTTGTAACACTACCTGAGCGTACGTGGGGTTGAAATATGTAAAGCAGTTAGGAACGAATTATCTATTTGACAAATTCATATTTCAAAAGTGGTATCCATCACAACAGATTATGCGCCCAGCATGATTGGTAGGAAGCAGATTTGTAAATCTGTTTGCAAAACATGTTGATCATCCACTAATAGGTTTTCGTTGCATCCTACATGAGGAGAATTTGTGTGCAAATGCTGACTTAAAGGAAATTCAAGAAGTGATGCAAACAGTAACCAATGTTGTTAATTACATTTCTGCACTTGCTTTGAATAAAAAAAGACAATTTCAGAATCTATCGAACGAAGTGGATTCAGTGTACAATGGACTAATAACGTACAACAATGTCCGTTGGCTTAGTCGAGGTCTTGTTCAGAAACGATTTGTTGAATGCCTAGATGAGATAAATCTCTTTTTGACTGATCAACAAATGTCTTATAAAGAAATGTATAACATCGTGTGGGTTTGTAAACTGATGTTTATCACAGATTTTTGCAAAATTTAAATGACTTGAACCTCAAACTACAGGACACGAAATCATCTTCAAATAAACTTGCAGATGTTTTCGTGGATAAATATGGAAGATTTTGAAATGCAGCTGATTGATTTTCAAAGTAGCTCAATTTGGAGGTAGAAACTTGTTTTCAAAGTTGACTTGGAAAATATTGAAAAGGAGTGATTAGAGACCAGAGTAACAGAGAGAGAGAAATGTGGGAAAATGGATACTAAGAACTTGGAATGCTATTCCTAAAACGTTTGTATGTTTAAACATCCTTGCAACAGCATTAATATCAATTTTTGCATCTACATATTCTTGTGAATCAATGTTCTCAGTGATGAACTTTGTTAAGTCTTGAAACAAGAGTAGCCTTACATATGAAACTAGTAGTCCATGCATATTTATAAAGGCTACAACATATAAACTTGATATAAATTAATTATCATTAGTGACACAGCAACAGCAGAAGTTTCATTGATGCTAAATAAATAAAATGTCCACTATTTTTCTTTCTCTAGTTTTGATTTGATGTTTTCTGCTAAAAATGGCAAATATTAACTTCTGTTTAATATATTATGTAGGTAAAATAACAATTTATTTTGTTTGTAATGTATTACTCGTAAGGGATTAAGAAGTAATACAATTATATCTTTAATTTTCTTTTCTTTTATTGTGCTTTAGTCAAGTAAAACGATTATGAGATTGTGCACTGTAATATATTGGAAAAACTTGAAAAAACTTGTGTCTGATTTGATCTCTATAAAAAAAAATCAGAATTATTGTTGACTCTTTTGCTGATGTTAAAAATTGCATCTTTAAATTGTGTGGCTTTACATGGCAGCTAGAATTACACTTAAGCGCAAATAAAAAAATATTCACACTATCAACAGGGTAGAAGGACTTTTAAGTAAAAATTTCTGTCACTAATTTTTACATTCATTTAAAAGTAGGTAAAATATTATGTAGGTAAAATAACAATTTATTGCCATTCTACGCCACTGCTTCTACCAGGTAGTTTTTGAATAGCACCCAAATATTGTAAGAGTGATTATCTTTACAATAATCACTCTTACAATATTCTTTGATTTTACCATTCCAGTGTGATTTTTGATTATTTGAAAAGGTCTTCTCAATACTTAAAAGACACCAAATAATAATATGTTCACCAAAATTTCGGTTGGTACGTGAGAAATGCACAAATTGCCCACCCCTGGTCTAGAGTCTAGATTTAAACAAATCTATCATACTGCTGCACGTTTGGAAGTTTACGGCAAAAACACCAGCTAGTCTTACCAACGGTGACGGTGACTAGGCCTCAGATTGTCAGAAATGCTATGTCTATTTTACTTTTTTGTAGTATTTTTGGTGTGTCTTGAGAAGGGCGGCAAACTCAGGGACTGCCCCGGATGGCAAAAGCTCTAGCTACGCCACTGCTTCTACCAGGTAGTTTTTGAATAGCACCCAAATATCACTGATTTCCTTTCCACCTAACTCCTCATGCCATGTTACATCTGCAAGCTGTATCCTGAACTTCTCATAATCACTAATCACCAGCCTTGTAGTTCCACATATACCCTTTCTTTACAGAGGTCCTCATGACTGGCAACCACCCAGATAATCATCTCATGGTTACTCTTACAAATGAGGAAGATTGGACACCTCATTTATAATGACATCATTTGATGAGATGATCAAATTCAAGATACTCAATCCTTGCATACCCATTGTTACATACTGTCATCTCAATTTATATTACCATAATTAAAATCACCTAAAACAGATTACAAATTAATATAGGATTGAAGTTTTTCCACTTGGTTATACTATAAATTAAAGATACCAAGAAATTATATAGTCGGGTCTCTTTTTATGCGGTAGATATGTTCCACAGAAAACTGCATATAAAAAACGCACAAAAAAGGCCTAAACTTATGTTGAAAAACCAGGGATATGTTCCATAATTTTCTAAAACCACATAAAACCAAAGCAATTAATTAAAATAAACCTAAAATCACATAAAAAAAGTTTATGAAAATTCAGGAAAATAAGAATGCCTAAGTTTGTTTTAAAGCTTTATTTATTTAATTTTATGGAAAAGTAACATTTTGTCATCAGAATTATCATCGCTATTAGACAATATTCGGCAATTTTTGCGAACTGGTGCAAAATCACTTTCATCACCAGAAGAGATAGTCAGTGCATCAGATCTGTATGGTAAAGGCAATGGTTCTTCACAAACAGAATTAGCTTCACCCTCGTTCTGTGCTGATTTTTTTCTTCTAACAATGTAATCAGTGATTAAACTTTGTGATGATGATTTCACTAATTTTTATACAGCTCGCGATATCCAGACATACAGTTCTTCAGCTCACATTGGAATTTAAAGGCTCGTTTCAGAATTTGTGTCATTAACAAGAAAATTATTTTCCAATTTATTGCACAGTTCAAGACCTTGAATTATATTTGAAGTGAGGGGGCAGGTTTTTCTTCACTATCGTTTTATAGATCTTCGACATATCTAAAGTTAATCAATATCTGATAATATCATCATCACTTAAGGCATTATCAACAAGCAATTCAATTCAGTTCTAGCTAAATTCATCAAAACCTTCTCCACCTTCACTATCATGTGCCAATGTAATGATTTCATCTGATAATGTAAATGATTGCAATTCATCCAGGCCAAGCTGCTTTCCAGCAAGCATTTAAAATTTGTGGTCTTATTTTAGCGATAGCAGATGCAACATGATTTAAGCAGTCCAAAATAGAAACTTTTTTCCAAATGTCAGTTACTGTTAATGATTCATTTTCTAGTTTATCCAATATAAATTGAAAAGTGTGCTTAACGTAATACTTTTTAAAAGTAGCAATTATGCTTGATCTAATGGCTGAATAATGTTTGTTGTATTGGGTGGAAAAAAACACTACCTGCACATTTGGATGTTCTAAATGCATATGACTTGGTGCATTGTCAACAATTAATAAAACTTTAAAATCGAGAGCTTTATGCTTCATATATGTTTCCACTTCTGGTACAAAGCAATTATCGAACTATTCAGTGAATACAGCAGTTGTGACCCAGGCCTTTGTATTAGCCATCCAATGTACAGGCAGCTGTTTCAGATCTTTGCTTTTTAGAGTATGTAGTCTTAGAAATCGATTTACTAGGAGAGGTTTCAACATTTGCTACAAAGTAACAACGTTACTCAATCTTTGCTTGCTTTAAACCCACTTGCTTTTTCCTCAGGCTTTGCGATGTAAGTTCGACTAAGCATTCTCTTCCAAAACAATCCTGTTTCATCAGCGTTAAACACTTGATCAAGACAATATCCATCATCTTCAATAATTTTGCCTAACTTCTCTTCAAAATTTTTGGCTCCTGCTTCATCTGCTGCTGCAACCTCGACTGTAATCTTCACGTTAGAAGTGCATTCCTTTTTAAAAACCCAGTTTACCATCCTTTGCCAGCCCAAAATTCTTTATCAGCCTGGGAAGGGGAAGTAGACTGTTCCAATTGCTTCATCTGTTCATAAAACCGAAGAGCTTTTTGTTAATTAAATAACCACTTACAGGAATTCTTCTTTCAGTTAATTCTTCAATCCAAATTACGCACACTCATCCCATGTTTTCTAATAAAGCATCTCTTGAGTACGATGATAATTTGGCATTTAGTTTTGTTCCAGAAATGACAGATTTTCTTATTGTGACTTCATTATTTTCAATTGCTCTTATAGTAGATTCACCTAATTTAAAATGTTTACCAATCGCTGTAGATCCCTCTCCTTTTGCTAAGCAATCTAAAATTGCAATTTTCATTTCCAAAGAAATTTCTTTTCTTTGGTGCTTTTTTCCCTGCATTGGACCAAATTTAATTATTTATTAATAATTAATGATCAATTATTAATTAATAATAAAAATATCAGCCAAATTAAGAATTAATTATTAATGAATACATTATGAAATAACCAGGGTGTTCCATTAAAATTTCAGGATTTGAGAATTGTTTCTGTTATAGGAAAAGTTTGGG
The DNA here is from genome assembly GCF_054136105.1 of Typopeltis vanoorti. NCBI lineage: Eukaryota > Metazoa > Arthropoda > Arachnida > Uropygi > Thelyphonidae > Typopeltis > Typopeltis vanoorti. Next base: position 105,277,722 of record NC_143556.1, on the reverse strand, counting down.
AAATGCTGGATAACCCTATTATCGGAATGGATTCTCCTTCTGTTGACATGCACAGAAGTGTCGAAAGGTCTCGTATCTGTGGGCATGCACCGCATAACTCCAAATCCGCATAAAAAAGATCTGCGTAAAAAGAGACCCGAGTGTACTTGATTTAATCCTGAAATATAATTGCTTTAGTATCCCATAATGCAAAACACATACCCTTGCAGGTATGTATAATGCTATGCATTATGGGAAGGGTCACTACCCGGACCGGTTTCGACCTTTATTGAGGTCTCGTCAGTGGGAGCCAGAGGTGATACTAAGGTTGAAGTAATGCTGAAGTCATATTTTCATATATGAGTAGCCACAAGGTGTCACACCTTATTATTAAAACACTCTGGATTAGAGATAGTTCTTGGAAGTTTTTTCACTTGGTTATACTATAAATTAAAGATACCAAGAAATTATATCCTTGGTTTAATCCTTTATCCAAGTGTAAGCAAACAAAGTTTGCACCTGAAATATAATCAGGACTGGGGTAACTTCAGCATCACCTCAAGCTTAGTATCACCTCTGGGTCTGGCTCCACTGACGAGATCTCAATAAAGGTCGAAACTGGTCTGGGTAGCGATTCTTTTAAATTATTGAAAGGATCATTACCCAGATCATTATATATACCCGTAAGGATACGTGCTTTGCATTATGGGATGTTAAGGCAAGTAATGTGAAGTCATTAGCCTCTATATATGAGTTGTCCTAGTCATGATTATATTTCAGGTGCAAACTTTGTTTGCTTGCACTTGGATAGAGGATTAAACCAAGTATATAATTTCTACATACCTTTAATTTAAATTAATGTAGGAGTTCTTCATAGGATACATGATTTCCATAAGAGTCCATTCCTGAAGTTGTATAAGAGAAAGTAAAAAGGGTAGGGAGGAGTAGTAGGTTCCCTTTATGAAGAGTCATTGGTGAGCAGAATGCACTGGATGCAGTGAGCAAGAAAACAGCAAATGAATTTAAGACATGGTTCAGTGAATTGTGTTACAATGTACATGAGTTTTTTTTTACTTTGTAGGAGTAAATTAATCATAATAAATTTGCAAGTTACTATTTATATTTTCTAATATAGCATATTACTATATGTAATTATTCCCAAATCTATACATACAGCATTACTCGTATTTATGTCAATGCTTCCCTTTAGGTGTTCCAGAACCTTATCCAAATTCCCTGCTCGTGCAGCTCGCAGGAAACTAGCATTTCCATCAGTCTGAAAAGAAAAAACAGTTGCAATTTCAGAAACATGGAAAAGAGAGGTAATTATATATAGGCAATTATTACAAAAGTCAATTATTCTAATTCATGCTTTTGAATATAACAATTAATAATCATGTGGAGGTTTCTGTAGTTAAGAAGTTCAATCGAATTATTTCAGTTTTGTGCGCACATTTTTATTAAAAAAGACTGTTTTTTAAAACTAAACAAGTTTGTTTTTTAGTGCAGACTAACATCTTCAGGGATAAAGGTAACTAACAATTTAAAGCACAAACTATAAGAAATTACGAAAAAAAACAAGTTCATTTGTTGGTATTATGAACATCAAAAAAGTTCGTTAAAAAACCGAATAACAGATCTATACAACCGTTAATACGTGTTAGCTGGAAACAATGCTATTTGATGTTGCGTTCTGTTGGTTCACTTTCACTCTGTCCGAGGTATGAACTGGGTAAATTTTTGATAAATGCTGGCCAAATTTGATTTAAAATCAAACCTTGATTTTTGTTGCATTGCATAGGAATTTTGATCATATTTGCTGCCTCTTTGAATTTTCTTGTGAAACAGTTTTTATCAATGTAGGACATGTTTGTTCTGTCCCAGAGTACATCATGACCAGTAGAAGTTGTGTGAAATGCCAGACAAGACTTATGTTCTCTCCTTTTTGTACGTCCTTTTGATGTCCGCTCATGCGGATTTCTCCCGATCTTCCCGTCTGGCCTATGTAGCAGATGTCACAGAAACAGTGAATATTGTAAACTCCTGGTTTTTTCATTGGGTGATGTGGAGGTTTCAGAGGATGAAGAGATTCTGATATCTTTTCAAGTGGTTTTCGGATTTGATTTTTAGTACTTGTTTAATTTAAAAAACAGTAAAAAAAAACAGTATTTTTTATTAAAAATGTGGTCACCAAACCGAAATAATTCGATGACAATTAATAGCCTAGAAATTTCAAAGGTAAAAGATTAACTAACAAAAGTAACAGGAAATTTAAATTAGTCATTATCAGTACATTATACAACAAAAACGAAAACTGACTAGCTTCACAACAACCATAAACTGATGGCTATTAAGGACTTTTTTTAATAGGAAAAATGAAGAATACCGCTGCTGTTAAAACAAATTGTTAGAAGAGAAACAATCCAACGTAAATTCAATTGGTGTTGGATAGTCTCTTTTCAAGTGATTTATTTATGTTTTAACATCCACTGCCTTTAACAAAAAATTTTTTTTTAAAAATAGCTCTAAAGAAGCCACCAGATTATAGGTGCTGAAAAGTACTGTTTTGTTTTTTGTTTTAGTATGTATTAATGACTAATTAAAATTCCGTATTACTTATAAGTTTCGTTAATCACAAAAATATCAGTTTATTAGGTAACTACAATGTACATGAGTTTTTTTTTTACTTTGTAGGAGTAAAATAATGATAATAAATTTGTTAGTTACTATAATAAATTTAGTTTAATCCTTTATCCAAGTGTATGCAAGTTACTAATGATATTTTCTAATAATAGCATATTACTATATGTAATTATTCCCAAATCTATACATACAGCCAGCGCAGTTAGCCTAGTGGCTGTGTTTCGCAACCATATGCCTGGGGAAGGAGTGTCCTAGGTTCGATTTCCATCGGTGACGTGAGGAGCTGAAAGATCTTCCTCAGCCATAGTCAAGTTAGCCAGCCTTGGGCGTGGGCAGTAGGGTTTTATCCCCAGTTTATCCTGAGGTTTTTCAACCTACAAAGCAGGCAAACCAGCCTTGAGAACTCAACACTATAGGACATAAGCTACACCAGGGCGTAGGGTTGACCACCATATCCTGTGAACGGTTTTAGGTCTGATGATTAACAAACCCTCGACACAGCAAGGAAAAAGAGGGTAAAAGGAAGATGAGATGAGATTTGGTAACTAAAATTTATTACAAACTAAGCAATTAAAAATGGTGCAAGCATCTGAAGACAAATGTAATCAATTAACATGTGTTGTTAAAAAAAAAAAAAATCCTTCCTTACTACTAACACTTATTGTGTTTTTTTAGTAATACTGGTTTTGAAGTTTCACTATTGAAACTGGCAGTTTCTGTATGACTACTGTGTTTTGTTAGGATATTATTGTCTCAAATTGCATTGATCATATTCAAAATGACGGCCCGCAGTTCTAGAATGTTGCCACCAGCCCACCAGTGTTTAAAATCCATGCTATTCATAGAATAATTGATGGTTTTGTACTATGCTACACATATGGCATGCACACATCCCAAGATTTAAAATGTGGTAGGTGAGGAAAGGAATATGTACATATTCATAAAATGTAGGTAGTGAGAAGCACTGGAAGACTTACATATTTCAATCTCAGGATTTAGCACCAGTGAAAACAGTGCTTCAGAAACAAGTTAATGCCAATTTCTGGATACCTAAAATATGAAAGGTGTACAGATGGATTTAACCTTGGGCAGTGTGAGATGGTTTCTCTGATGGCCATGAGCAGCGTATCTCAACCGGGGTTCCGCGAGACACTGAGATAGGTTCTGCGAGAAATAATAATGAATAGCAGTGGCAAATAAATGAACTTAAACAGTGGAAGAAAATAATAAACATTCTCCGTAAGGAATATATTCAAGTTCAGGTTAGTTGTATTAACTCCTACTAGGATGCGATGCAATGCTGTCCGTGATCCACTTATACGGCAACCGGAGCTAGTTCTAGAGCTAGCTAGTGTCGCTTATGAGTCAGTGCAAGCAAGAAACGCGAGAAGCGCAGTCAGTCTCTTATCAATCCTACATGTTTTCTAGCATGTAGGTACGTATTCACTCATTAATATGAAAAGTTCGTATGTTTTCTTGGCTAAACTCCATTTTACGGTGATCATAATTTTTAGGAAGGTTACTCCTTTATTTCAGGTTGCAGTCTATAGTTTGAGCAATCAATTTTTGTTATTTCATCAATCTATTAGTTATATCATTACAAATTGTGCATTTAGGTGTTATGTATTCATGAAAGTTAGACTCAAATAAATAATAATTATGTTTAACTAATATTATTAATTACATTATTTGGTACTTATGCATTAATGGGGCCACCTGATTTTCCATGAATATTTGTTTAATTTCTTTATATTATACTTTTTCTATTATATTTTTATTAATTTACTCAACATTATATTACTAACAAAATTGAATCTGTTTTATAAACTAATTTTCTCGGCCCTTTAATTTAACCAATTTTTTAAAAAAATAATACCTTTAATGATAGTGTCACATTGTATTAAGTATTTTTATTGTTTCAAGACCAATTTCATTTGAGTTACACGGCAACCACTGTTAGCTAACCTACGTGAAAATATATTCACACTTTCAATTCGATATATCGATAGTTTGTTCTGAATGGTGAATAATGTTACATAAGATTACAAAACTTCAATGTCAATACATCTGTGGGATTAGATGGTATACCAGCTCGTGTCATACGTGAAGTGGCTAAAGAATTGTCAGTACCCTTGACCATTCTGTTTAATCTGAGTCTCGGGTCTGGGTTAGTTCCGAGGGGAGTGGAAAGAGGGGAAAATAGTTCCATTGCATAAAGGAGGTTCCAAGACTGCTGTTTTAAATTACCGACCGATTAGCATATCAGGAATCGTTGTCAAGGTCTTGGAGAAACTAGTCAAGAGAAGAATACAGTATTGGATAGATGAAAATGGGATACTGTATAGGGGACAACATGGTTTTGTGAGGGCAGATCATGCCTTAGTAATTTGCTCACGTTTTATAACACAGAAACGACTGAACTGGATAAGAGTAATGGGTTTTCAGCGATTCTACTGTACCTTGCCAATGCCTTTGATAGGATACCACATGGAACTCTAATCAGTAAACTGGAGCAGATGAGGATGGATATAGGGTTGGTGAGATGGATAGGAGAGTGGTTGATGGAGAGATACCAGAGAGTGGTTTATTCAGGAGTGGAGTCCAAAAGACGGCTTGTGACCAGTGGTGTGCCGCAGGGTTCTGTTCCTGGACCACTACTTTTCAATTTGTTCATTAACGATATACGAAAGGATCTGAGGGGAAGTGTTCACTTGTTTGCTAATGATGCAAAGTTGGGTAGAGCAATTGTGAGTGCACAGGATGTCAAAATTTTGCAGGTTGATTTGGATAGTTTGGAGGACTGGGCTAAGGAAAATGGATGGCAATTTAATGTGGCAAAGTGTAAAGTTATGCATTTTGGTGTGAAATGATTAGCAGTAGTATATCACATTGGTGGAACTGTACTCCAAGAAATTGATGAGGCCAGGGATTTGGGAGTGTTGGTGGATAGGGAGTTGACGTTTAGGGGGAATTGCAAAAGTGGCTAAAACAGCTTATCAAATCACTTAGTTACTGAAAAATCCTTTAACGAGCAGAGACAAACAAGTTATTGTTCCTCTATATTGAGCCCTGATAAGACCCCATCCGGACTACTGTGCCCAGATATGGGCGGCAGGGCTTCTTCTTGATGGGGAGGAGAAGGTGGAGAGGATTCAGAGACAAGTGACCAAGATGGTGGCAGGTCTGTGGAATGAACCTTATGAGAACAGATTGAAGATTTGTGGGTTGCAAAAATTGGTTGATAGGCAGAAAAGGGGTGATATGATTGAGACATTCAAATTACTGAAGGGTTTTTATAAGATGAATCCAGAAGATATTTTTGAGAATAGGGCTGGTGTCGGGAGGACTAGGAGCCATACATGGAAGCTGGGCAAAAATGTGGTTAACAGGGGTGTTAGAGCTAGGTTCTTTACATGGAGAGTGGTAAATGAGTAGAATAAGCTGCCATAGTCTGTTGTGGGTGCTATGACCATGAATGAGTTTAAAGCGAGGTATGATAGATACCGTGTGAAAGACAAATAGTTGTTCTTGACATTAGAGCCTCCCTCAGTGTTTCTGTCGACTCCTTGGAGTTGCCCGTAATAATAATAATAATAATAACAATAATAATAATAATAAGTAAGTAGATTACTAAAACATGACCTCCCTTTAGCAAATCCATGCTGTCCATCAAAGATAATACCACTGTTATCAACCCAACTCTGGATCTTAGTGCTCACAAGCTTCTCCAACAACTTAACCACAACACCTGACACACAGATAGGCCTATAGGTTGATGCTTGAGTTCGATCACCTCCTTTATGAAGTGGCACAATCTTGCCCTCCTTCTACTCCTTAGGAACTTGACAGAGTGCAAGACACATATTAAAAAATTATGTCAAGGCAGGTGTCAACTCCCTGGCACATTCTTTCAGAATACGTGATGATATATTATCAAGTCCCACAGCCTTATTAACGTCTAGTTTACTCAACTCCCCATACACCTCTTGCTCATCTACAGTCGGTCTCTCCTCCCCATCACCAACTGCTCTCAATCCCTCCATGAAGTCACATTCACAAGATTGAAAGATCTTTATGAACTGTTCATTAAGTATCTCCACCACACATTCTGCATCAGCTGTCTTTATACCATTTTCTCCAATCAATGTCATCCTTCTATAATTATTCTTTCTTTTGCTGGCTACATATCAAATGAATTCCTTAGGATTCTTTTTGGCTTCATTAGCCAACTGCTGTTCATACCTCTCTTTAGCTACCCTCACCAACCAAGTCAACCTCCTTGCTTGGCCTTTGTAGACGTCATGGAATTGGTTATTTCCACTTCTCTTATGCTGCCTCCACAATGCCCTTTTTTCTCTGTATCGCATGCTTAATCTCTTTATTCATCCATCTCACACCCACCTTATTTAACCTTCTCACTCTTAGAATACATTTAGACATTGCATCTACTAAACAGTTTTGGAAAATCTCCCAAGCTGCAATGATCTCTTTTCCAGCTAACTCCTCATTCCACGCTAGACTCGCAAGCTAAACTCATTTTCTTTACTTCCAGTTGCTATCTCATCATTCCAGTCTATATTGCCATAATTGAAATCACCCATAATGATTACCCTTTTCTTATTTACGTGGCTAATTTGATTGTACATTTCATTATCACCACCATCCACATTACCTGGTCTATAACAACATCCCACCAAGTATTTGATTCCATTCACCTCTATCTCGCACCATACTGCCTAAAAACCACTGGCACTATTTCCCTCTTGCATCTCTACTTTATATGGTCATAACTCTTTCTCTATCACCAATAGCACTCCCCCTCCCTTTTTACCCCTTCTGTCCTCATGAAACACATCATACCCTTCCATCTCTATTCCTGTCAGTATGTCATCCTTATCTCACCATGTCTCACTTATTCTGACAATCTTTGGGTGAACAGACGCAATTTGTGCAACCATTTCATCTGCCTTGTTTCTTATACTTCTAGCATTTGTATACAAACACACAGCTCATTTCTGGATCTACAGCTAGTTCCACTGATACCACTCACTCGATGTGATCTCTCCATGCTCAACTGGAGCAATTTCCCTTTCTTCTTCTTCATTTTAAAACCATTTTCAATTCCAACTGTTTTCTCTTGATCCATGGTCATCCCATTCCTTTCCTGCCTACACATGCTCACCTCCTCTTGGAGCATCCACCTTTCTCATGCTGTGTACCCCTGTCCACCCTGTGCTTCCCGTTTTCCCTGCTCCTCTTGCACACCCATTCTCTCATTATCTATACTCATACCACTCACTTCCCCATTCATAACCACCTCTTCAATCTCTCCTGTCTTACTCTCCCGCTCTTCCACATCACTTCTCACTCAATCTGATTAATTCTCTCTATTCACTTCTCTACCTTCCAGCAGTAGTCTCTCCAAGCGACTCACACCATAACCACTCAAATGCAGTCCATCACTCCCATACAGCTCACTATGTCCCTCAAACTCATTCCACACATTAACAAACTGTACCCCAATCTGCTCACACATTTCAGCCAGCATATAATCCTGTCGATCCTCATAACTCATATTGTAACAATCCTGAAACCATCTTTGTTATCCGCCTCTGTACCCTTTCCACAGTCAATACTCCCCTTCAAATCCTGGGGACCAAATCTGAGAAAAATAGTCTAAGTATGGTCTGATCAGGTTCTTATACAACAGAATGATAACTCTTTTATCTCTGCAGGTCAGCGTCCTTCTCAAGTATTGCAGCAATCCTCTGAGTTACCCTCCCCACCTTTGCAATATGCTCCCAGAATTTCAGTTTTCTATCAATCATCAACCTCAGATCTCTTGTCACCCCTATCTCCTCCAGTACAGCTCTTCCAATTAAGTAAGCATCCTCCCATCGACAGATCCCAAACCTCAAGAATTTACATTTTGCTGCATTGAACTGATATCCCCATTCATTTGCCCATCTGTCTAGTTTATTCAAATCCTCTTGCAGGGCTGCCACATCTACACTATTACTAATAATCCTTCCCATCTTCGCATCATCCGCAAACACCCGAATATCCCCTTACAATCCACGGACAATGTCATTGATATAAAGGTTAAACAATATAGGTCCCAGTACTACGCCTTCCCATCTTCGCATCATCAGCATACAACCGAATATCCCCTTACAATCCACGGACAATGTCAATGATATAAAGGTTAAACAATATAGGTCCCAGTACTGAGCCCTGTAGAACCCCGCTTGTAACCTTCTGCCTCCTTGATATTGCCCCACCATACACAACTCTATGATACCTATCAGACAGGCAATCCTGAATCCAGTTGACTAACCTGACATCTAAACCCATGTGCTGCAACTTAAATATCAACTTATCATGTGGGACCCTGTCAAACGCTTTTGCAAAATCCAAAAAAAATGGCAGCACATGCCTTTCCTCATCAACTGCTCTTGTCACTTTATTATAAAAGGCAATCATATTACTAAAGCAAGATCAACCCTTAAAAAATCCATGTTGATTCTCCCATATAACATTACCCCCATCTGCCCAACGCTGTATATAGTCCCTCACTAATTTCTCCAAGACTTTAAACTACTGATGACACACAAATGATGGCCTACAATTGGATACTTCCAGTCTGCTATGCCCTTATGCAGCGGCACTATCTTGCCTTCCTTCCATTCCCTGGGTATCTTTCCTTCAGCCAGACTTTTATTGAAAAGCCAGGTTAAACGAGCTGTCCGTTCTTTAGCACATTCTCTCAAAACCCGTGGTGAAATACCATCCAGTCAAACAGCTTTACTGGTATCCAAAGTACTCAGTATTTGGAACACACTCTCCTCTTGCACCTCTAAACCCTGAACCTGCCCTATCACTCTAGTATTAAAACCTCCTCCAGGATGAAATACTCCAATAAAGTGCTCATTGAACAACTCCAATATGTCCTCTCCATCAGTCACTCTATTCCCATTTTTATCCCGCAATGTCATTCTTCCACAATCGTTTCTCTGCCTACTGGCCACTTAGCTAAAAAATTCCCTACGATTTTCTTCAGATCTTAGTGCTAATCTCTTCTCATATTCCAGTTTTTCCTTCCTCACCATTCTGGTCACTCGCCTGGGCTATGTGTCTTATATTCTTCAAGCATCTGTGCGCTTCACCTGTCTCCTTATATCTCTTCCATAATCTCTTTTTCAGCTGCAGTTCCTGTTTGATTATCATTTGTCATCCACTTTACACCAAATTGTGTCTGCTTCTTCACCCGTGGAATACAGCTTACTATTGCTGCTAACAAATATTCTTTCACAATTTCTCAAGCACTAATGATATCCTGGCCTTCCAATTCTGTCCTCCATGGAACTGCCCCTAGTTGATACCTAAGACTATTATAATCACCTGCCTTATAATTCCACATACGTTCCCTTTTCTTTGATACACCTGCATGTCTGTTCATCTTCCATGTCAAAACCACAGAGTCACTCTCTCCAACTGGTGGGAGAGATGTCATCTCACTTATTATCAGCTCTTCTGATGCTATGACCAAATCCAAAATTTTTGAACCTCTTGTTCCCTCCATTACATGCTACCAAAGACATTTGTCCATCAAGAATTCCAGAAATTCTATCCCATTCTTACTACTTGCATCTTCCTCTCCCCAGCTTATACTGCTGTAGTTAAAATTTCCCATAACAATCATTCTTCTTGCACTTGCCAAACTTAACTGTCTAAACATCTCCTGGTCCCCACCCCCTCTGTGTTCCCTGGTTTACAGCAACACCCCACTAAATATGCTGTTTTGGCCACTTCTACCTCACACCATATGCTTGCAAAACCATTTGTGTCACTGCCTTCCAAAACCTCCACTCTTAGAGGACATAAGCAGTACTCCACTACCATGTTTTCCTTTCCTATCATCCTCCGGCAACTACGTCTCAGAGATCCCAATAATCTTTGGCCAGGTTGATGCTATCTGCGCCACCAATTCATCTCCTTTATTGTCTAAAATTTGACCCCGAATTAAGTATTTGTGCACCAAAAGACAAGCACAGGTGTCACATTAGAAAATTAAACTTTATTATTCATATTTGTTTTAAAAATAACAATTCTTTGGCACATATTTTCATTCTCTCACTGACATTCTGCCTTATTTTTCTCTCTCTCCTTTCTCTCCCACTATTCCTCCTCCTCTCATCTCTCTCTCTACCCTTAGTTTCACACTCTCAACTTTTATCCAGTTCCTCTCTTCCCCTGTCTAATCAGTAAATTGCAGCATATGGGGATGGATATAGGGTTGGTGAGATGGATAGGAGGGTGGTTGACGGAGAGATATCCGAGAGTGGTTTATTCAGGAGTAGAGTCCACAAGACGGCCTGTGACTAGTGGTGTGCCACAAGGATCTGTTCTTGGACCACTGCTGTTTAATTTGTTCATTAATGATATAGGAAAGGATCTGAGAGGAACAGTTCATTTGTTTGCAGATGATGCAAAGTTGGGTAGGGCAATAGTGAATGCAGATGATGTCAAAACTTTGCAAGATGATTTGGATAGATTGGAGGTCTGGGCTAAGGAGAATGGACGTCAATTTAATGTGGCAAAATGTAAGGTTATACATTTTGGGGTGAAAAGATTAGCAGCAGTTTACTACATTGGTGGAACTGTACTCCAGGAAATTGATGAGGCACGAGATTTAGGAGTGTTGGTGGATAAGGAGTTGAAGTTTAGGGGGCACAATGCAAAAGTGGCCAAATCGGCTCATCAAATCACTTGGTTGCTGAAGAATACGTTGACAAGCAGAGACAAGCAGGTTATTGTTCCTCTGTATCGAGCCTTGATAATACCCCATCTCGACTACTGTGCCCAGATTTAGTCACCTAGGTTTCTTCTTGATGGGGAGGACGTTGAGAGGATCCATAGGCGAGTGAACAAGATGATAGCAGGTCTGTGGAATGAACCTTATGAGAAGAGGTTGAGGATTTGTGGGTTGCAAAAATTGGTTGATAGGCAGGGGAGGGGAGGTATGATTGAGACATTCAAATTACTGAAGGGTTTCTATAAAATTAATTCAGAAGATATTTTTGAGAACAGGGCTGGTTGTGGAAGGACTAGGGGACATCTATGGAAACTGGGCAAAAGTGTGGTTATTAAAGGTGTTAGAGCTGGGTTCTCTACTTTTAGTGGTGAATGAGTGGAGTGGGCTGCCAGAGTCTGTGGTGGATGCTGTGACAGTGAATGAATTTAAGGCGAGGTATGATAGATACTGTATGAATGTCGAATAGTTGTGATGCATATGATTTGGGGCCTCCCTCAATGAGTCTAATGACTCCCTGGAGTTGCCCGTAATAATAATAATAATAATAATAATAATATTTTTGTTTATATGACATTTTACTTTGATTTATCTTATTATTTTGAAAATTACAAATAAACGATAAAGTTATTATAGCACTTATTATTTGTTTTCCTCGTGATCTTTAAATTCATAAATAATAAAGAAAGATACTAACAATGATATATAATAATTCTTATGTAGGGGTTCCCTGCAACATGGATATTATTTCAAGGGTTCCGCAAGCGCAAAAAGGTTGATAAACGCTGGCCATGAGTGTGTGTGTGTGTGTGTGTGAGAGAGAGAGAGAGAGTATAAATTGAAAGCAGGATGTGTGGAGAATGGCTGACAAAGGAAATAGAAGGAATAATACCAAGGTGAGGAGCATGAATGAAGATATTATGAGGCTTGAGAGGTTAACTAGTGTAAGAAGAATGAGAGAGTGTGTGTGTGTGTGTGTGTGTGTGTGTGTGTGTGTGTGTGTGTGTGTGTGTGTGTGTGTGTGTGTGTGTGTGTGTGTGTGTGTGTGTGAGGGAAGGCCATGAGAGAGCAAGGAAAAGACAGGGGAAGAGAGGAACTGGATAAAAGTTGAGAGTGTGAAACTAAGGGTAGAGAGAGAGAGATGAGAGGAGGAGTAATAGTGGGAGAGAAAGGAGAGAGAGAGGGAAAAAAAGCAGCAAGAGGCAGGGATGTCAGTGAGAGAATGAATTTGTTCGAAATGTCATATATGGAGATTTGATGATTCGGTGTGTGCAGAGGAGTGTGTCTCAGATGAAACAATAAATAATGTGGCAAAGGCGGTGAAGAGGGGTGAATATGTGGAACATATGATAATAATGGTTGGTACAAATGACCTGAGAGGTAGCATGAATTGTATATCACAAGATTTGAGGCTGATGTTAAGGATAGTGGACTAGAAATGTGTCCAAAGAAGGATAACAAACATGTTCCTCTAGTATGATAATGCAAAGTGGAGCAGAGAGCACTAATAATGAATGAGGTGATAGTGAGAATGTGCAGGAAGAGAGGTCTGGAATATGTGGCTGCATGGAATACATTTGAAGACAGAAGAGAACTGTTTGGAGAGTACTGTTTTCTAGGCAAGTGAATGTGGTGTCAGGGCAGGGAACCTAAAAGTGCATAGGTGGAATGTAGCAGGGATGGACTCATGTAGGGATAGTGTCTTAAGAAATGAGAGGTTTACACAATATTTGCAGAGCCAGTGGAGTAATAATGGCTATAAGAATACTGGAAATGCACTAGTTTTTCTGTATACAAATGGAAGGAGCCTTAGGAATAAAGGGAATCAGTTTGTGGCAATAGCTAGTCTCCCCAAAGATTGTTGGTATCACTGAAACTTAGTTAACCGAGGAAGATGTTCTAACAGGAATAAAAATTGACAGCAAAGCATATTTTGGCAGGATAATGGAGGGTAAATGTGGTGGCGGAATATTACTCATGATAATAGATGAATTGTGCCATCTCAGGATGAGAATCAAAGCGGAAATAACACTAATGACTGAGGGTATATGATGTGAAACAGACAAAATATACAGACAAAATAATGTTTGTAAGGCAAAATATTTAGTGGGATGTTGCTATAGACCAGGAAATATAGATGATGATGATGAGCAGGAAATGTTTAGGCAAATCAGTTTGGCAAGTGCGAAGTGAGTGATGATCATTATGAGGGACTTCAACTGTAGTAATACAAACTAGGCAGAGGAAGCAGCATAGGAAATTGAATTTTTGGGTTGATTTCTTGAGTGATAACTGTCTTAGGCAGCATGTGGTGGAGGGAATAGAAGGATAAAAAATTTTGGATTTGGTCATAGCATCAGGCACTGATTATGGCTGAGATGTCATACTTTGTCTGCAGTTGGTAAAAGTGACCATGTTGTCCTGAATTTTGGAGGATAAATATGCAGGTAGAGGTATTAAGGCAGAGAGAATTTATGTGGAATTATATGGAAGGCAACTATCAGAGACTTAGAAAGCCTTGCAATGGGACAGGTTCCTGGATAGTGGAAGAAGGGTAAGATAGTGCCAGTACATAAAGTGGGGGGTAGAAAAGTAGATCTATAGATTTGTTTGTACTTTTGTAGTTGTTAAGACTTTGGAGAAATTGGTAAGAACTCATACATATAATAGGGCAGATAAAGGCAATATTATTTATGCAGGCTAGCATGGATTTGTTAAAGTGGGCTCTGTTTTAGTGATGTTGTTACCTTTTATAATAGCATAAATAAAAAGAGCAGTGGATGAAGACAGTGGCGCACTCAGAGGGGGGGAAGGGGCCCGGGCACCCCCCCAAAGAAAAGGAAAAAACACTAGAAAAATTTCCAAAAATCTTTTCCTGATTAAAATTCATTTTTTTTTATTTATGTTGTGTGCTACTTATGAATTAGCGATCACTGCAGATGCTCAGTTATAGGTCATATGCAATGTGTAGTGTGTATTCGCAAAACATCTACTCAACTCGGCCCCCCCAAAGGTTAAATCCTGAGCGCTCGGCCCCCTCCAAGATTAAATCCTGAGTGCGCCACTGGATGAAGATAAGGCATACAGTACTGTCATTTCTTTGGATTTTTCAAAAGCATAATTGACAGGGTGCCACATGATAAGCTGTTTATAAGTTGCAACATATGGGTTTGGATAACAGGTTAGTAGAGTGGACTTGTAACTGGCTTTCTGATAGATGTGGGAGCAGTATCAAAGATCAGGAGGGTAACAAGTGGAGTTCTACAGGGTCTCAAGTACTGGGATCATTACTGTACAAGTCATTTTCTCAATGATATTTTCATGAAACTTCAGAGAGATATTCAATTTTTAGAAGATGGTATAATGCTTGGGAGAGTTATTAGTAATATTTCTGACATTTTGGCTCTTCGGGTGGATTTAAATAAGATGAAAAAGGTGGGCAAATGAATGAGGATATCAGTTTAATACCCACCCTTTTCATCTTATTCAAATCCTCCCGAAGAGCCAAAATGTCAGAAATATTACTAATAACCAAGCGTTATATCATCTGCTAAAAATTGAATATCTCTCTGAAGTCCCATGACAATATTATTATTATTATTACATGACACCTCCAGGGAGTCCAATGACTCATCATGGGAGGACACCTACTCTAACAGTCAATTCACGCACTACTTTGAATCGCAACTGCAATCATCATCATCTACACCAACGCCATCTACCGCCCACCACCACCACTAGTATTTTCACAGACAATCACAAACATCCATGTCCACGGCGGGATTCGAACCCGCAGCCTTTTGGCTGGAGAGCAGATACGCTAACCACTTGGCCAACTAAGCCGGGTGGCCTATATCATTGAGAAAAAGTGATACTGCTCCCACATCTATCAGAAAGCGAGTTACAAATCCACTCTACTAACCTGATATCCAAACCCATAATTGCAACTTATAAACAGCTTATCACGTGGCATCATGTCAAATATGCTTTTGAAATTTGAGATCCACAGGTGGGATGCTTTGTACTCATTTTGTGGACATATACTGAAAGAAATGAAGTAACCAAGGGAGATCTTGGAGTAATTGTAGATAGAAATTTGAAGTTCAAAGGACATACTGCAAAAGCTGTTCTGAAAGACATCTCAGAGAATTGCTGCAATATAGAGGCAGACAGTGACCACGAGAGATAAAAGGGTGGTGTCCCAATGCATAAAGCTTTGATCAGACCACACCTGGATTTCTGTGCTCAGACATGGTCACTGGAATTTGAAGGGGGGAGAACTAACGTTGGAGAGAGTACAGTGACAGATAACAAACATGGTATTAGTACTGCACATTAAGCTGTTGAAGAGTTATTATCAGATTAACACTGGGGAAATTTTCATCTGGCAGAACAAGGGAAGGAACAAAAAAAAAAAAAAAAGAGACCATCCCTGAAAGTCAGAGAAGAAAGTAGTAAATATTTTGCATGGAGAGTGGTAGTAGCATGGAATGCATCACTTTAGAGGGTGGTGAAAGTGCAAACAACAGATGAATTTGAGTGTGGTAGACTTTCGACGTGTTGGCTTCCAACAGTGAGTCTTGTAACTCCATGGAGGTAAAGAAAATAATATATAAATAATAAATCATTCTTTTGTACAACACTAGCATCATCAAAACAAAAAGTCACTTCAAAATAAACAAATGTTCAAAATCAAAATGATTCAATTTTGTAAATTCTTGGGGATCTAAATAGCAGAGTAGGAAATGATTGTCAAACATACAAAAATATTTTGGGAAAATTTAGAGAAAACAACAAAGCTAATAATAATGGCAAATACCTGCTGGATTTCTGCTAGGATAAGGACTGGTTATTACTAACACCATGTTCCAACATAAAAATGTGTACAAATTCACATGGAGAGAAGAGGCAAGGAATAAGAAAAGTCTCATTGACTATGTAATTGATGATAGTGATGTTTTCTCCCTGGTGCAGGACATCAGAGTGTACAGAGGTTTTGAAATTGGAAGTGATAACTATTTAGTCTTCACCAGGATAAAATTGAATTTCATATTGAAAAGAATAACATGTAAGAAAGTTTTAAAGCGAATAAAAGTTGAGCAGCTCGATGTGAACAGTAGACTAAAATACACAAGATTATTGAAGAAAAAATGAAAGAGTTTGAGAGGAGGAACCAAACCTTGGAGATTCAGTGGCAAGCCTTGAAGAAAACCCTGAGTGATTCAGCCTGAGAGGCATGTGGTGAGATTGCCTGCAAGGATAGGAAAATCAGAACTCCATGGTGGACACGGGAAGGTAAAGAGGCAGTGAAGGAAAAGAAGAAAGCATATTAAAAGTTCCTGCCAAATACGTCCACTTGTGCTCTTAGAGAATACAGATACAAGTGTAAGAAAGCTAAACACTGTGTAAAATTAGCTAAACAAAAGTCATGGGAGGACTTTGTCAAGAACATAGAAAATAAATATCAAGAAAGTGGTAAGATATTCTGGAGGTTGTTGAAGAAGCTTAGAAATAGAGTGTAAAAGGAATAAAATGAGTTAGAGATGATAAAGGTAACATGAATACGGAAGAAAAAGATATCCTTGAAGTATAGTGAATTACTTCGAAAAATTGCTAAATGAAATAAGCAGTGTTAAAGATACCAAGCAATTTTAAACTTGGTTTTACTCCATTTTTTCCCAAGTGAGCAAACAGACAAAATGTCAAGTTTGCGCCTGCAATTGATGCAAGACTAGCTGATCCCACAGGTAGTGCAAGACCAAGGCAACTCGTGGTAAAGGTGGAGCAAGCTCTGATCACTAATCTTGATATATTTACCCTTAATGCCAAAACACATCTCCAAGAAGGGGATGTATGATGTTTTGTATTAAAGGCAAGGGGTCGCCCCTTGCCTTTAATACAAAACATTTTGTCTGTTTGCTCACTTGGGAAAAAATGGAGTAAAACCAAGTTTAAAATTGCTTGGTATCTTTAACATAATTATACCCAAGTTACAAATACTTTCTACAGAAATAAGCAGTGATAACACATTGGTAAAAAACACTCAACAGGCATACAGTCAGGAATACATATCCATACTTGAAGTAGAAAAAGCAATCAAAGGTTTGAAATGTGGAAAGGCTGCAGGAGTAGATGATATTCGACCAGAAATGCTGAAGTCTTACACTAGCTGCACTGAATAGTTCAGAAGGCCTGGACAGAGGGACAAATTCCTGATGATTGAAGTAGAGCTCTAATAGTACCCATATATAAAAAGAGAAATAAAACTGAATGTGAGAATTACAGAGGTATTTCCCTACTGAGTGTTCCTGGCAAGATTTATGCCAGTATACTTGAGAAACGGTTGAGAAGAATTGTGGAAGAAAAAGCTGGATTCAGGCCAAACAAGAGGCTGTCAGGATCAGATCTTCACTTTACGACAAATAGTCGAGAAAGCATGGAACTATAACAAAGATCTGCATTTAAGTTTTGTTGATCTGGAAAAGGCATATGACAAGGTGCCAAGAGAGAAGTTATTCAATACACTACAGTTATATGGTGTCAATCAATGGGACATTATATCAAGCAATACTTAATCTTTATTTGAGTTGCAAGTCAGCAGTTAGAATTGAAGGAAGTACAGGAAGATGGTGTAATGTTAAATGTGGTGTGAGACAAGGATGTACATTATCCCCTCTGTTATTCATTATCTATATAGATCACGTTATGAAGGAAAGTGGTATTAAACATGATATCAGAATTGGAGATGTTAATGTACCCACTTTGCTTTATGCGGACGATGTTCTACTTTTAAAAATAAATCCGATATAAGTTTGCAAGATTCCCTGACTAAATTGAATAACTGTTGTAATAGATATGGTATGAAGGTCAGCATTACAAAGACAGACAAAGACAACGAAAATAGGCAGAATTGTTGAAAATGTCAACTGTGTTGTGAATGGAGAACCTGTTTCAGCAGGTTCAGTTTCAAAACATTTCAGCTACTTAGGCACGATTTTTAGTGAAGATGGTAAATTAAATATGGAAATAGACAACAGAATCAACAAAGCTGGTATGGTAGGAAGTCAATTGAATAAATCCATATGGAATGAGAGAGAAATTAGTCGGAACACTAAATTAGCTGTATACAAGACAGTGTTCAAACCAGTTTTAACTTATGGATCTGAGAGCTGGGTCAGAAGTAAAACACTTGACCAAAGACTAGAGACCGCAGATATGAGAGTCCTGAGAAAGATTATAGGCGTGAACACATGGCATCAATAGCAATATCATTAAAAACGTGGATATTAGGAAAGAACTAGACATTGTCAGCATCCAGGAATGCGTTAGCAGAGCTAACCTCAGGTGGTATGGTCACTTAAACAGAATGGGCAAGGAAAGATTAGCAAAACAAGTGTTCTCTGCCAGGTTGGCAGGAAAACAACCCAGAGGAAGACCAAGATATAGGTGGATTGATACGGTACAAAGTGCCTTAGATGATAGAAATATAAGATCTGATAATGTTGGAGTCTTGACAAGTAACAGACTCATTTCGAGGAAAATTGTAGAGAGTAAGTTAGTAATGATGTAAATTTTTCATGTAGTACTATCATATCCAAGTACACCCCTTGAAGATACATGTCAGGAATTTGATGATGATGTTCACGCTTCGCAAAATATTTTTGCTTTGTATGCCAGCAGGATAATCGAGCTGCTATGGACTATTATTATGACAATTATCAGATTAATAAAAAAAAGGGCCAGTTCGATAGAGTTTAGTGCCAGAAAAGAAAAGGAGGTTATGGATCCAATCCATATTTTATAGTTAAATTTAGAAAAGCTTGATATGGTTAGAAATTTATTATGATAATATAACCTTGATATGCAACCGTTTTCTTTCTCTATCTAGGTTTCTGCCTGGTCTGTAATAAGAAGTTCAAAATGGCTGTCAGTTCAGTGAAACATATTTTAAATGCCAATAAAAGGCATAAAAATATAGATGGATCCATAACGTCCTTCATTTTAATCTTACTTATGCCAAATTTACGCATACTTTAGTAGTTAAGGAAGGTATTTCTAATAGCCCACAAAAGAATGTTCTTCATAAGAACGATCACCGATCTTAATCACCTCCGTTTTAATCTGAGAAAGCAGCTATTTGCAAAAGACTTCAAGGGAGACTAAAACACAGGTAAATTTGCATTAACGATACAATATGTGTTGATAATAACTGCATTTCATATGGTCCTTAAAAGCATAAGTATCAACACATAATTTTCATTTCTGAAAGTCGGTAGGATGACAAGGCAATTTTAAGCTCCTATTCGAATTCAGCAAATCAAAGTTAATTAGCCATACTGATTTTCACTTCAATGCAAAACAGTTTTTTCATTTATTGATCATTCTAATTAATACCAATAATTAGAATAATTAACAACTTTTAAAAAAAATAGCTTTGATACACCTAAGCTAGCAATTTTTAATATGCACTAAGATTGTGCCCATCTGAGCAATGAAT
This sequence comes from Typopeltis vanoorti, assembly GCF_054136105.1. Classification (NCBI taxonomy): domain Eukaryota; kingdom Metazoa; phylum Arthropoda; class Arachnida; order Uropygi; family Thelyphonidae; genus Typopeltis; species Typopeltis vanoorti. The sequence continues at coordinate 105,257,791 of NC_143556.1, read as the reverse complement.
GGGGTTGGGATTAAGTTGGTTTATATTATATTAGGAAGAGCACATTTATTCGCTAATGAGTATCTTTGTTAACATCTAGTAATTTATTATTTGTTGTCTGAAATATTTTGTACAATAACTATCCGAATAAGGGAAGTGAGCAAGCATAAGGCAAGAAGACCAGTTTACAACAAGAAATATTTCTTAAAACACTCAGTGGACAATCCAAGTTAGTAAGGTGAACTTTTTTTTTTATCTGAATGATATCTACGAAAGGCTGTATAAAGATCTATACATCGGTAGCGTGGGTAAGTCATCCTACTTTCTAATTTATACAATAAGATAAAATAACGTACAGTGTGGTATTTTATGTACAACTTTTGCGAAATCTTGTAATATCACCGTGTAGCCACTGCCATTAACCATCTCAATTGTCACTATTTATAATATGAAGGAATTATTACGAGTATTACTTAACATCTCCAAGGAGTCTAAGTGGGAAGCCAGACTACTCCACTAAACACAACTCACCGTCTTTCTTAATTAATCCTCCAACTACACAGTGATACTATTAATACCATCAACACACAATGCCATCCACCACCACTAATAACTAAAGTTTTTTTTTTTCTTTAACAGTTACGCTGTCTCTAATAAATTTTCATGCTAATGCTGGCCCTAATCATATTTTCCAATCCAGACATATCAACTGTGTTATATGTTCTAGCCCTGTACTTGTGCAGAGTTTATTCTCTTTCCATTCTTTTGGCCCTGTCTAAGTAAACCATCAGGTATTATCAATTCCTTTGCATATTTCTTTATTATTTCCATGAATATATCATTCTAATGATCTGTGTTTGGACATTTTGCAATATCTTGAAGACCTTCATTTTATTCAGCTTCACATCAGATATTGCATTATTTCCAATTGAATTATACACTGACGAAGTGGGTATTAATAATTCAGTGACTTCCTTACCATCATCTGTATTCTATAAAGTTATTCTTAGATAATTATTTTATCTAACACACAAAAGTTATCTGGTAGTTTTTGTTTAATGCTTTTGTGAATTGAGAATTTTTTTGTTCAGGAGACCAAAATCAAATCTCTTAGATTTCCTTTGGAATACTCGGTGTCCTCTCATAATTCTATATGCTATCCTTACTACATGTGAATTTCAAGTCTGCGTTCTGTTTTTTCTCATCTTTCCTCCTTCATTTTCACCACATTATTTATTTATTTTGTGTCTTACAAATTCCATTAAACCATATAATTTCCTTTAAGTCCAAATAAATAAAAAAACTATAAAAATGCAGACTAATATTACACTTTTCAGATAATATATATAATCACCCACAGGTTATTCACTTCATAAATATTTCGCTGAATATAGTTGGAAACAAGAATCTGCCATAAATTTCTACTATGAAGTTCCATGTATATACTCATTCTTATGAGAAACGTCTTTTGATCTTATCACCTTTGTCATAGCTGCTCAATCCGCTGTAAGTAGAATGAACACCTTATTTACATTCGCATCCAACACAACTCCAAGTTCCTCTCTTTTACATACAAATGAAAATTATTTCAGTAATTATCAAAAACAATGGTACATATTCCCTCCCATATTTTTTTTCTTCTTCTTCTTCTAGTCTTAGGTCTGTTGATGTAGAGTTAATCAACTAATATAATTTGCATTCATCTTCTTGCTGCACATTTTGTCCTTAGTCACTACATCACACCGAACAAGATTAAACCAGCTATCCTTTGCTTATATATCCTTAAGTTTCTGAACTTAATGCTACCTCCATCATCAATATTACTCTTTCTCCTTTCTTTTCAGCTCTATTGTTCGAAAATGACATACCTTTCACAGTATACTCTATCTTCATTACATTTTTTAATCACTACCGCACACCAGAGGCCTATAACAAATAAATGACGTGTGGGTTGGAGTCAAGAGCAGGAGGTTGTAGTCCTTGAGAATATTTCTTGGGGGAGGCTGTTCCATAGAACTAAAGTAGATGGAATAAAATAGGAACCGAGTCAGCAATTCAACTCTAAAATGATGTTGGATGACTATTGCCCATATTCCTGTAGCTTTAGCAGAAATGCAGGGAAAGTCAATGGTTGCTAATTTCTGCTGAACAGCATCCACAAAAATAAGACACAATAAGAAAACTGGCCGTGTAATATTATGAGAGGAAATGGCTGAAGAGCGTAACAAAGGGGGTTATCAATCAATTGAACTGCTCTTGTCTGAAATGCATCAAGAATTTGTCTTGATGCATTTATGGGAGTACCCCACTCCAAACGTGAGAGCAGCATTCAAAAGGTTGGGCAGATTTCAGATTCCTACAGAGTAAGCAACTGGAAAATAAAATCTTGAACGAAAAAGGATGCCAAGTTTTCTGGAAGCTGAGTATGGTATACAAGTGATGTGATTATGCCCAAAAATGGAAGGAGCAAGAGTCACTCCGAGAAGAGAGATCTGGTCTTCACAGTAAAAAATGAACATTATGAAAGGCTTAGTGAAGAGGAACTAAGACCTTTTTGCGAGGAAACAGACAAAAAACTGTATTTTGGAAGTACTGAAGTGACTAGGTTGGTATTGTCCCATTGCAGAAGATCCTCAACTCGGAGATGTTTGAGCACTAGAAAGTTTGTCATATGAGTGGAGAGTGTTTATCAGCAAAATTGTAGGTAAAAGCATACCATATACAAGAAAATGGATAAAATAACATAACCTCGAGGAACACACAATTAAAGTAAAATCTTAAGAAAAAGTTGCCACAAATGCATGTAGTGAAC